>NC_083722.1:62270621-63520621 GCF_028564815.1 Eubalaena glacialis | reverse complement strand
CTCTGTTCCCTTGAAGATAAACTTAGCAATGTCACATTATTAAAATCTGTGTTAAATGTCTAATCCAATTAAATTTCTCTGTCTTACATTTACTACTGTACTTTCTTGTAATGGGGTTAGTAGATGCAAACTACTACATATAGAATGGATAAACAACATGGTTCTACTGTGTAGTATAGGAAACTGTATTCAATATCCTGTGATAAACCATAATGGACAAGAATATGAAAAAGAACGTATATATATGTATAACTGAATCACTTTGCTGTACACCAGAAATGAACACAACACTGTAAATCAACCATACTTCAATAAAATAAATTAAAAAAAAAAAGAAGGAGCCCTGTGCCAGCTTCCCAGATCCAGAAACGACAGAACAATATGGAATTTGCTGGCTCGCAATGTAGGCAACCACAGCTGTGCCTAAGAGGTGGAGGAGAGGATATTTATCAGTGAAATTGAAGAATCTTCCAAAATCTTCATTCTAATCTTCATTGGTCTTAACTTTCTTCTACTAGAGCTACCCAGTTATAAACTACCAGCAGAGATCTGTGTCTGTATACCACAATGTTTCATGTTTGAATTTGGTTCATATAAAGAGCAAAAACATACCATGACACATTGAATGAATAGAGCTAAACTTTTCTAAGTATTTCTGATTCATGTCCCCTTGCCCCTTAATTTCTAAAATATACAAACAGCTCATACAACTCAATAACAAAAAACAAACAACCCAATCGAAAAATGGGCAGAAGACCTAAATAGTCATTTCTCCAAAGAAGACATACAGATGGCCAACAGGCACATGAAAAGATGCTCAACATCACTAATTATTAGAGAAATGCAAATCAAAATTACAATGAGGTACCACCTCACACCACTCAGAGTGGCCATCGTTAAAAAGTCTACAAATAACAAATGCTGGAGAGGGTGTGGAGAAAAGGGAACCCTCCTACATTGTTTGTGGAATGTAAATTGGTGCAGCCACTATGGAGAACAGTATGGAAGTTCCTCAAAAAATTAAAAATAGAGTTGCCATATGATCCTGCAATCCCACTCCTGGGCATATATCCACAGAAAACTCTAATTCAAAAAGATACATGAACCTCAATGTTCATTGCAGCACTACTTACAGTAGCCAAGACATGGAAGCAACCTAAATGTCCATCAACAGAGGAATGGATAAAGCAGAAGTGGTATATATATATATATATATGCACACCATGAAATATTACTCAGCCATAAAAAAGAATGAAATAATGCTATTTGCAGCAACATGGATGGACCTAGAGATTATCATACTAAATGAAGTAAGCCAGACAGAGAAAGACAAATATATGATATTTCTCAGATGTGGAATCTAAAAAAATGATACAAATGAACTTATTTACAAAACAGAAATCAATCCACAGACATAGAAAACAAACCTATGGTTACCAAAGGGGAAAGGGGGAGGGATAAATTAGGAGTATGGGATTAACCTATACACAATACTATATATAAAATAGATAACCAACACGGACCAACTGTATAGCACAGGAAACTATACTCAACATTTTATAATAACCTATAAGGGAAAAGAATCTGAAAAAGAATAGATATATATGTGTATGTATAATTGAATCACTTTGCTGTACACCTGAAACTAACACAACACTGTAAATCGACTATACTTCGATAAAAAAATTTATATAAAAAAAGAAGGCATCAAAATACAAGAAGAGCTTGTTCATGTAATTTTTTAAAAGATGAGATGATAGTTGCTATCAAATCACGTGATACATAATTTCCTCTAGAACTATTTTTTATTTTTTTTATTAAAAAAAATTTTTTAACATCTTTATTGGAGTATAATTGCTTTACAATGGTGTGTTAGTTTCTGCTTTATAATGAAGTGAATCAGCTATACGTATACATATATCCCCATATGTCTTCCCTCTTGCGTCTCCCTCCCTCCCACCCTCCCTACTCCACCCCTCTAGGTGGTCACAAAGCACCGAGCTGATCTCCCTGTGCTATGCGGCTGCTTCCCACTAGCTATCAGTTTTACATTTGGTAGTGTATATATGTCCATGCCACTCTCTCACTTTGTCCCAACTTACCCTTCCCCCTCCCTGTGTCCTCAAGTCCATTCTCTAGTAGGTCTGCGTCTTTATTCCCGTCCTGCCTCTAGGTCTAGAACTATTTAAATGAGTGATATAGTGGTCTGATTTCAAAAATATCAATACTTATTACATGCTGAATACTATATCCTTTGCAATTCTTTAAATTTATGAAGAAAAGTGTGTGATTATGTACATTGTTTTCCAAATTTCTCTTAGGGTATATGTGAATAAGAAGGTTGAAGACTGTACCATAGATAGATAGAACAGGAGGATATCTTAAAGACCCTTTAGTACAAAGACCCTTAAAGACTCTGAAGTTGGAAGTCCAAGCATTGTTCTACATATGAGGGTCAGTGCATCTGATCTGCTTTCTGGGCTTGTTTCATGATGTCCCACTCAACTTGTATATGTATATTCCAATTATCTATATCTTTGCCTCATGATCTACTAACAGTAACACAAAGGCAACATTTCTTATGAAATCTGGCACGAATAGAAGGGAATGGGCTTGATTCACCTAAGAAAGGAGACACTTAGAATATTCTGTAACTGCAAACTATGTTCCATCTTATCAATTTCCCCATATTCAACTGAGACTAGCTCATTTAGAAAACTCCCTAAGACTGGGACTTCCCTGGTGGCGCAGTGGTTAAGAATCTGCCTGCCAATGCAGGGGACACGGGTTTGAGCCCTGGTCTGGAAAGATCCCACATGCTGCGGAGCAACAACTACTGCTCCCGTGCGCCACAACTACTAAGCCCACGTGCCACAACTACTGAAGCCCGCGCACCTAGAGCCCATGCTCCACAAAAAGAGAAGCCACTGCAATGAGAATCCTACGCACTGTAACGAAGAGTAGCTCCTGCTTGCCACAACTAGAGAAAGCCCACACGCAGCAACGAAGACCCAAGGCAGCCAAAAATTAAAAATAAATAAATAAATGAATTAAAAAAAAAAAAGAAAGCTCCCTAAGACTAAGTGGGGCATGGGGATCCTCGGGGCTTTTGTGTGGGTGAAGGTCACAGCCTACTCAATGCCCAGGAGAGACATGGCTCCACTTCCTGAAATATCAGTTTCACTTAAAAAATGGATGGACATATATACACTAATATGTATTAAATGGATAACTAATAAGAACCTGCTGTATAAAAAAATAAATAAAATAAAATTCAAAAATAAATAAATAAACTAAGCCTGAACCTACTGTGAAATAGGATGCAAGATATACAATAAAAGTTTAAAGCTATCACACAAGACTTCCAGGAAGGTTTGAAATTGTGGTAGGAGCCAGCAGCTGTGCCTCCAGGACCCACTGGGTGTTGAGTTCAGCATTTTCTGCTATTAGGGAGTGTTTAGTGAATGTTTGAGAAACCTGCTCTAGGGCTTCCCCTGTTTCTGGCGGTCCTTGTTGCCATGGGAGAGAAAGGACCCCAGGCATCATTAATGCCTATGCTTCACATTGTACAGATGTGGCCCTTGTCATCTGGTCATGCTGCTGGCCCTGCCCCTGAGGCCATCCCAGATATGGTGTTTGAGAGGGGTTTGCAGAGTTTGCAGAAGTTCTAGTGGATTTTCTTCTTGGCTGACATTCAAAGGGGAACTTTTCTTTGTTTGGGTTACAAGGAGGTCAATATCTCATTAACAGTGATGACAGATTGTAGGAGCTCTAAGATAGCCTCATGCCAAATGTGAAACAACCAATATGTTTATGAAATCATTTAATCCATAATCATGGCATATAATGAAAGGGGCTGGTGGCTTGGCATTGGCATTTACAAGGCCGACACCATGATATGTTTCTGTGAATTACGGATTCAGCAAACCGTGTAATTTATGAGTCATGAGAAAAAGAGGATCCATCTGGGCAGTTCTTAAAGCTTGTTGAAGAAAGGTGATGTCTTTAATCAACCTGAATATAAAAATCATGCTTTTGAGTTATTTTACTGTTCTGTGCAGCACTGTGTCCCTCTGATCCTTAGCATTTTCTGAGGGATTTGGGGAGCGGAGGGGGTAACATTCTTCTCAGTTTTGCTGATCATAAATTTTTTATTTTCCAAAGATGCTATGGATGTGGTGCAATTCTTTTCTGTTGCAATTCAAGGGACAACAGAGCTGTGACATTGAGTGTGCTGCTGGTATTGACCTTGAAAAATTACTTGAGTTCATCAGATAAATCGAGAGCCATAATTTGGCCCTAAATAAGGCTGCAGACAGAGCATCTGTGAGATTTCTGTGGACTATGGGTTTCTCATCATTTTCCATAGTGCAATGCAACCCCTCTCTGAACTCTGGCTGCACCGATCAATATTTCAATGGGTCATTAACTGTGCTCACAGCTATTTACTCCTTTATGACCACCTTAGAAAGGCCCCATATGTCAACCTCCTCAATCGTGTATCTGTGTTGGGTTTGGGACTGCAGGTCAAATTTAATATACATTCAGCAAATCCAGGCCTACCATGACCTTTGGTGTCTTCATCTGGAAGGTGATGATAGTACTATTAATGTTTACGCAGGTCATGAGGATGAAACGGTCCCAGGTATGACGCACCAGCACAATGATGCTCAATGTCAGTTTGAGTGCCTTGCTCCCACTAGTATTAATATTCAGCAGGGTTCTCCCAGGGCAGGGAAAGAGTGCTGGGGTGTAAATACATGCTCTCTTAGCTTTAATGGGGATGGCGTGATGCCCAGAGCTAATCAAACCATGAGTGTCAGCTTGTAGGTGAACATCAAGAGAATCTAAGTATTGGCTGCATGTCATCGTTGCATGAGTTACATACACATTTTTTTCCTTGCTATTCCATATTCTTTAAAACCCACATTTTGAACACAACATTGTAAAGCAATTATACTCCAATAAAGATGTTAAAAAAAACCCCCACATGTTGAAGAAGCAAGGTACAATTTTGCCTGTTAAATTTCAGCTACTATTAAGGCTCTCAAGTGCATTGCTCTCTGCAGTCACATTTTATCTATACAATTCTGCTTGATTTTAGTATTAGAGCTAAGATATATGTGCTAAAAATGCTTTCTGTGAGTAGCCAAGAATCCACAGGGGGAGTGGCTTGGCACTGGAATGCAGTCTAGATTTCCACTACGTCTGTCTCGTACCCACATTTTTTTTCTCACATATTTGGGATGCTTGAGTGATTTAGGCTGTGGTCAGATGTGGCCAGGTGACCTGAAGATAACACTTTACAAACCTTAGTATGACCTCGGTATTCACAGATATACCTTCTTTTGGCACAAGAGAATTGTCTCATATTCATGACCTAGTCCTGGGGTTTATAAAAATAGAAATATTAGGCCAACTTATATTTTTAGAAAGAGCCACCTCCCTCACTATCTTCAGAAAAATAATTTATGATATGTGCAGAAATATGTCGATAAGAATGTTCATTGCAGCTGTTTATAACAGCAGAAAAAAAAAGAAAATTTTAATTATCCATAATTATTGAGACGTCAGTTTGTTTGTAACCTTCACAAAAAATAATTCCACTTCAAATGTCAGTTGAGAAGAAAACCCTCTAAAGCCACTTCAGTCCTTTAAACTCCTCTCAAGCACATCTAGAAATGCCTCAGGAAAATGGTCAGTGGCAGGGCCAGAGGGGAAAGGGCCATATTTATAAAACATAAAATTTACTCCTGGGAATTCCCTGGCGGTCCCGTGCTTAGGACTCTGTGCTTTCACTGCTGAGGACCTGGGTTCGATCCCTGGTCAGGGAACTAACATCCCGCAAGCTGCGTGGCGAGGCCAAAAAAAAAAAGAAAAACATTTTTTCAACTACACTTCAATAAAAAATAAATTTTAAAAATTTACTCCTGTCAGAAACACTTTAAACAATGGGAAACGATCACACAGCCCTGTCTCTCCAATGTTCTCGGTAACAAGTGATGAGAGGGAACAGCCACACCTGGGGGGCGATGGGGTGGTGTGAGGGGTTGGGAATCATGCTGATATTTCCACCTGAATTTCAAATTGCCCTAGAAGTCTTGGGTTTCATCTTCAAAAGTTAACATGCATTCTGTTTTTTATTCTACAATAATCCATACTTTATATTAATATTTAGGAAGTTGGACATTATTGCTATTAAGTAAAATTGATGCCCCAAGAAGCTGTGCCATGTTTATCCTGGGCTCTGAGGAGCCAAGGGTCAGTTACCCCAGTTTCAAGCCTGAAGCTGAGTATAATGTCGCCTTTATTAGAAATAGTCTCTGACACTCTATCTCAGAAATACCTGCTCTGATGGCCCCCGGGCCAGTTGTAACTCTTAGTGAGGTAGTAACGCTGGCTATGGAGCATGTCAGGGGCAAAGGGGAGAACCCAAGAGCAGATGAAGAGGGCAGGTGGTGGGGAGCCCTCAGGAGAAGCACGGCAACAACCTGGACATGGAGATGACCTTGGTCCTGGAGAGGATCAGCCTGTGCAGCTTTGGCTCAGCAGGAACACGGCCACTCTCCTTACAGCCAGGCATGCACATAGGAAGAGGGTCTGATTCCGGGCAATGAGGCAGGTGTACCGCAGATAAAACGTGAGGGTCAGTTCATTGTTCTGGCTGTAGTCACAGCTGGAATGAGGAGAAGTAGGACCCCGTCTAGACAGATGGGCTGTCTTAGAGGAGGGCTGGGAAAGCAGGGCTTTCCCACCTTAGAGGAGGTGGGAAAGCAGGGCTCAGTCTGTCAGGTACTTGGGGCCAGAGCAGAATTTCTCTCTTGGTTTCTGACACTTACATAAGATAAAAAAACACAGGCACTTAGAGACCCTTGCGGGGGAGGGAGGGGGACAGATGAGTAGGCTGGCTTTTGAGGGGAGAGGGGATTCCATTCAGCGCTGCCTAAAATCAGGGGCTTCCTGCTTTACAATGAAGACTGGAAAAGATGGTCTCCCACCTCCACTGGCAGCCCCTGGACCTGTCTGGTTTTAGGAGGAGGCCTCAAGGATGACACTAGGACTGAGACCACGGACTGTTGCTGGGTGCAAGGGCCAATGAGGGCCAGCAGAGGGGGAGAAGAGCACAGGAGAACAGATATTAGAAAAAGAACACAATCTCAAAGGCAGAGGGGTTTGGGCGTAATCACTAGCCAAGGAGTAAAAATGGATTACTCAGAATTGACTATATTCCTGGCAGTGTGAATTGTCAAAGGAAAGAGAGAGGTTGGCTGAGCTTTCAGTGTAGTTTCAGCTTGGGGATAATGAGACAACATTTGGTTAAGACTAAAAATGTTCAGGCATAGATTTACTGTGAATGAGTCACACACAGATGATCAGCTTGAGGTTGAAAAGAGGTCCAGGATATTTTTTAGAGCTTCATAATTCACTACAATGTCTTGGTCTCCCAAGGAGATAGACAATTCCTCATTTTTTTTTTTTTATGAGAAGAGAAATATGGATTTGTTTTTGTACAGGAGGCCTGGTTCCCTTCTCTCATTGTCATTATTTAAAAAAATGAAACATAGGGACTTCCTTGGTGGCGCAGTGGTTAAGAACCCACCTGCCAACGCAGGGGAAAAGGGTTCGATCCCTGGCCCAGGAAGATCCCACATGCCGCGGAGCAACTAAGCCTGTGCGCCGCAACTACTGAGCTTGCGCTCTAGAGCCCACGAGCCACAACTACTGAGCCCACGGGCCACAACTACTGAAGCCCGCACGCCTAGAACCCGTGCTCTGCAACAAGAGAAGCCACTGCAATGAGAATCCCACGCACCACAACGAAGAGTAGCTCCCACTCACCGCAACTAGAGAAAGCCCACACGCAGCAGTGAAGACCAAACACAGCCAGAAAATAAATAAATGTTCCTTAAAAAAATAAATAAATAAAATAAAAATGAAACATAGACAACTAAAATGGGTTGCATGAGATAGGTGGGCATAGGCTGAGGAATTTATGACTTTATGAAACTCCTTTGAAGTCACATAACTGCATCTGTCAATTTTACATGATAAAACTGACCATACGAGTAACTTTTAGGGGGTATAAAATACATATTCAAGAATTATGTATAATACTATATAAAAAGGACTATATTCCACACCTAGACATCTTTTAAAGGATTCATTTAGTTAAAAATGGGATATTTTTGAGACAAGCATGAGAAAAATATTTGTATGTAACTAGGTTTATTAATGCTCACTGAGAATGTCTAAATGAATAATTCTCTTCTTAATTCTCATTTTCCAGTCATTGGAAATCTAACAACTAATTCCAGGATGAACACTGGAACCTTTATAGGACCTACTGAGTGGAAATATTTGATGGTCCTGAAGCAGAGCTAGCCCTCTAGCCTCTGCAAGAGATGTCTATTGGCTATACAGACATCTCATCTCAGCTCTTCAGGGATGGCTTAAGTTTGGAGAATAGGAAGCATACTTCCTGAACTGTCCAGGGAAGTCCATATTGTAGAGTTTCCCATGTTTGCTTTCTATAGGAAGCTGGTAAAATAATTTGCTATACTCTGATGCTGTGGATAGAGGCTTCATCAGCACCATCATCATCACCATCATCAATCATCATAATTTTAAAGACTTGACAGATTCATGAATATAAATATATTCATTCTTATATATTTATATATGGATGTAGTACTGTGTTAGGTATTGGACAGCTGCCGAGTCAGCTTTAAGTAGCTGCCATCACTGCAGGGAAGATGAAAGTCAGGCAAGTCTGCAAGTACACCAAGCAGAACATGACTGGTACAAGGTACAAGCCTTGAGCCGGCTCAAATGCTTTCTAAACGTATGCTGACACTATAAACAAACAAACAAAAATCATAGTAGCAACAGATGTACCAAAAATCAGGGATTCTAAGACATGTAGGAAATATTACAGCATTATGGGGAAAAAACCAACTCTTAAAGCTTGTGCTAAGTAGTTGATTAATATTAGATTTTAGAAACCCAAGGGAGAACTCTGCGTGAGACTGTTGCTTGTACTGTCATTATGTCAACATCTTGCTATTTTTATATTCAAAGAAAAGCAATCTTTTAATAAACCAAGGACATGTCTCACATTTCAACTTCCATTTTACCTGTTCTGTTATATATAAAATTGTGACCTGATTCCAAAAGTATAGCTGATTAACGATTATAGCCATCTCTAAAGATGAGATGGACCAGAGCACTACACCAGGAGTGAGTTTGAGCTGAGTAACTTTGCACAAGTTAATCTTTTTGAGCTTCAGTTTCTTCCTTTATATAATCCCTGCTTGGTTATAAAGTATATTACATGGATCAAATGAGATAATAAATGTAAATGCATTTGGAAAACTGTCAAACTGTATTTAAATGTGAGTTGTGATTTATGTCTATCTACTCTTGTAGTTTTATAGATATTTTAACATCCCTCATTATTCTACTTTTTAAAAAGTTCTTGAATATTCTCCAGACTAATTGGGAATTATTTGGTTAATTTTTAAATTATTTGGTTAATTATTTGGTTAATTTTTCCAAAATATTTTGTTGCAATTTAAATTTGATTGTATTAAGTTTATATATAATTTGGGGAGGATTGACATCTTGACCACAATAGGTGTTTTAATTTGATAACATATGTTGATCTCTTGTTGATTTGTTTTAGTGTATTTTTTATTTCAGTTATTGTATTCTTCAGCTCTATTTACTTCGTTTTAAAATTAATTAATTAATTAATTTGGCTGTGTTGGGTCTTAGTTGTGGCATGTGGGATCTTTGCTGAGGCACGCGGGCTTCTCTCTAGTTGTGGTGCGTGGGCTCTAGAGCACGTGGGCTCAGTAGTTGTGGTGCGTGGGTTTAGTTTGATCAGGGATCGAACCCATGTCCCCTGCATTGGAAGGTGAATTTTTAACCACTGGACCACCAGGGAAGTCCCTTCAGCTCTATTTTCTAACCCAATTCTTCAAATTCTCACTGTGTTTATCCATTCTTCTTCCAAGTACATTGAGCATCTTTATGATCATTACCTTGAACTCTTTATTGGGTAGTTTGCTTCTATAATTTGGCTTTAGTAACTCAGTGGAGATTGTGCCATTAACCGAGAAGGGAGAGATTCGTCACTTCCTGTTTGTCCTCACATCCTTTCCCCATCATACCCATGCTATGCTCTATGCCGTAAGACTCCTTATTGCCCAGGCTTCATTGTCAGATGGATTTTGGTTTGGCCAATGGAGGCAATGGCAGAAGACTGATTGGCAAGAGGAAGGGAGAAGCCAGGTGTATTCCCTCTCTGTCTGCATCAGGCATCTCTAGCCAAGGTTTTGTCTCTTCTGTGGCTCCAGCTTCTGTCAGCCTTCATGGGCCCATCTCTCCCTGGACAGCACTGGCTTCCAGATTCTGATGACACCTCCACCTCTCCTTCCTTCCAGCCCTTCATCAGGTGATGGTGACTTCCTGCTGTGGCTAATCTATGGCTGCTCCACCATCTCCTGTCTCCATCACTTGTGTTGTCAACTCCTGGTATTAAATCCTCTCTGTTGGAAAGACCTAGAGAGACTCTGTTTTCCTGATTGAACTCTAACTAATACACCTGGGTTAGAACAGCACTGGTTGGAAGGAGAAGGGAAAATAAAAAAAGAGTTTCCTGAAATTTGAGGTGTCTTTTAGATATCAAAGTGGAGATGTCAAGGAGTGACTTCTTGATGGGAGAAGCCATACTATAATATTGAGCAGTTCTACTCAGAAATGTCCAGGAACATCAGGACATACAAGGCCCAACATGAGTCTTGGAACCAGACAAACTTAGATTCATTTCCTGTTTTACCACTTACTAAATTAGTTAGAAATATATTATAGCAAAAAAAACACCCCAAACCATACATCCATGTTTATAGCTTGACACTATAGAAATGTAATGCAGCTAACCTCCACACACACAAAAAAGTGGGTCAACCTCCACACACACAAAAAAGTGGGTATGTCGAGAAGGAGATTGGACATGAACCCAGAATTCAGGGGAGAGGTGAAGAGATGCCAATGTGAGGCTCTTCAGCATATAGATGACAGTTAAAGCTAGGGCTGGATTATGTAACCGAGGGAGAAAACACAAGAAAGAAGAGGAAGGGTCTAGGACTGCCCTGGGGAATTTTGACACTCAAAATTCAAATGGAAGAGGAGGAATCTGTGAAAGAAAATATGAAAGACTTGGGACTTCCCTGGCAGTCCAGTGGTTAAGACTCCGCGCTTCCAATGCAGGGGACACGGGTTCGATCCCTGGTTGTGGAACTAAGATCCCACATGCTATGCGGCGAAAAAGTAAAAAATAAACAATAAAATAAAATAAAATAAATAAATAAAAAGGAAGAAAATATGAAAGACTCGTCCAGAGAGGTAAGAGGAAAATCAACAAATTTGGAGTTGCTGAAAGAAGAGAGGAGTTAAATGAGAATGCGAGGCTATTTCAAAGGATTACAAGATACAGAGTGATTAATATGAGAAGAAAAGATCTACCAGATTTGTCAGCATAGAGCTCTCCCAAGGCCACGGCAAGAGAAGCTTTCTGGGAGGGGCGTGGATTGGAGTGAGGTGAAAGAAAACAAAAACACCTTTTGTGAATGTCTCCTACACAGGGACTCAGAGGCTTTACTTCCCTGGCTGCCAGTTACTTCTCTGGCTTGGCATTAGATCTCCTTGGACTTGTTTATAACAGGACCTGAGGATGCTTGCCTTTGGTGTGAGATGTTTCTAACCCTATAAGTGGTGGGGGCAGAAGGGGGGGGGATGAGGCATGTGAGCTTCTCAGTTCAAAAAGTGAATTTCTTGACTTTATTTTTTTATTTTTTAAATATTTATTTATTTATTTTTGGCTGTGTTGGGTCTTCGTTGCTGCAGGCGGGCTTTCTCTAGTTGCAGCGAGTGGGGGCTGCTCTTCGTTGCGGTGCACGCAGGGGCTTCTCATTGCAGTGGCTTCTCTTGTTGCGGAGCACGGGCTCTAGGCGCGCGGGCTTCAGTAGTTGTGGCACGTGGGCTCAGTAGTTGTGGCTTGCAGGCTCTAGAGCGCAGGCTCAGTAGTTGTGGCACACGGGCTTAGTTGCTCCACGGCATGTGGGATCTTCCCGGAGCAGGGCTTGAACCCGTGTCCCCTGCATTGGCAGGCGGATTCTTAACCACTGTGCCAACAGGGAAGTCCCCTTGACTTTATTTTTAATAATAGGAATGGCCCATGTGTGAGACACATGGGCTTCCCTGGCAGGGTTGGGGCAGTGATGTTGGAGTTCTGAATAGGTACATGTGCTAATGGGTGTGTCTGATCTTGGAGGAAAGCCTCTCCACTGGGCCATGAAGATGAAGGCTGAGAACACTGCGCATCTCACACACGAAGCCACGCCCTCTATACTCTTAGCTATTGCTTAGCCCAATGTTTCCCAGGCTCCTCTTCATCATTGTCCCTTAAGGAACCTGTTTAGGCATCTCTTCCTAACTGCTTCTACTCCATGAAGTTTCAAACCACAGATATGCTGTGTCTCTGTTTATGTACTACTTGTATATCTTTGTTTACACATAAATGAGTAAATGTTTTTTCACCCCCCTAAAAATCAAATTTATTGTGATATCACTTGTGTTGACAATGCATGGTCTTAGCATAATGATTTATATCATCTAGAGTGGGGCTCAGCAATTTTTTCCTATGAAGAGCTAGATAGTACATATTTTAGGCTTTGCAGGCCATATACAGTCTCTGGTCTCTCACATATTCTTTCTTTCTGAACGACTCTTTAAAAATATAAAAATGATTCCTAGCTTGCCGGCTGTACAAAAACAGGCTGTGGGCTGGATTTGACTCACATTCCACAGTTTGCCAACTCCCTGATTTGTAACAATAAAAAGGGTCAAATTTCAGAGTTTAAATAATTTTTTTGTGTGTGCAGATTTCTTGCATGGCAGTTTGAAATATGTGATTTTGTTTTAGGTTTAATAAAAGGCTACACAGAGTTCATTCATTTGCCAAGTAATGATTGACAATTTCTTGTGCAAAAGGTATAAATAATTTCTTTTTCTTTTTTTTCTTCTGAGTGATGCTGATTTGCATGCTTTCCCTCTAATGTGGGTGAGGCTCCCCTGTCTATAACTTGGCCTGAGCTCCTCGGGGGCATGGGAGGGGAAGCTGGTGGGAGCAGTTACGAACGCACTCAGTAATTTCTATATTATGGCAAAACAACCAAGAAACTAAGTGTTAAAATGAGCCAAAACAGCCAGCGATGTGCAGATCCTGCCGTGGGTGATAATTAGGGGAAGGCGAGAGCGGTGTAGAGGGACTAGCTCAGGGACTGCGATTGGATAGACTTGGGTTTGCATCTGCACTGCCCTTGGTCTAGCTGCATGACCTTGGACGAGTCACTTAACCTTTCAGACTCTCTGTGTCTTCCAATTGACAATGCAGGTGATAAGAAAGCACCATTACAGAGCTGCTGGGAGGATGAGCTGCGGTCCTGATCCCTTATAACAGCTCTGTGTTTTATTGTAATGCATTCCCTGCGCTGCTGGGGGTGGGGCTCGGCGGAGCAGCTCTACAAGGCTGGGCTTTGGGATCCAGGACAGCAGGGGTGGCCTGCCTCACTCAGGCCTGAGATTTCCTCCATATTCCAGCCAGACCATCCATCTTTTTGAAGGGGAGTCACTCTCAGAGACTCTGACCTTTGGGATTGGGGTGAGAGCTGAGAATTTACATTTTAAAGCCTCTCCATGACCTCCCATCACCTCTGGTTCCCACGCTCAGAAACACTGTTCTGGGAGGTGGGAAGAGAGACGTAGGGAGCAGGGGTCTCAGCTTTCTGTGTTTGAAGCACCCCTTTGAATTTGGGGCAGCGCTGTATGAGGGATCATAGGAATTGACCTGCCATTAGCAAGCCAGCAGCCTCTCCAGCGAGATCCCATGACTGTATAACAATGTCTCACGCTGCCTTCAAAAGTGTCCATCACCTCAGTGGCATCTGGTTTGCCCCTCAGAATGATGCTTCTGTTTGAGAAAAACAGTTACTGCTCTGACCACACTCCTCAATGTACCTGGGGGGCACAATTCTCACGTTCTTCCTTGGGGTCCTGTTTGACTTCTTGCTGAGCCCTCACCTTATTCCCAGCAAGCTGCGCTCCCCTCTACCTTGCTCTGCAGTGCAGAGTGTCAGCTGACACTGGCTTGGGATGTACCCCTGTTGAAGGAAGAGTAGATCTTAAGCACGACCAACAGTTGGGGGTCTATTTGTGCAGCAACTATTTTCTGGGGCGCTGGGGTTGAGAGCCATGGGCATAGACACATAGACTGATGTGGGGGGAGAGAGATGTGCAGAGCCCTAATGTGGGAGTCGAACTAGACAGAGACACGTGGGGCACCATTCAGAGAGGTGCAAGAGCGAAATATTTCCATGAAAGCCTTTTTCACAGGAGTCAGTGGTTGCAAACAATTCCCAGGCCAAGTTAAGGCCTCCACTTCTTGCTTCTCTGATGCCTTACAGGGTGGGAGGCTGTGTTGCATGTGTGGACTGAGTCCACGCACCCACGGATCAGCTGGGTCGTCACAACAGTGCTGGAGCTTTCCAGCCGTGGGTCTGGCTTCAGGAGTTCGGGCGTGAATTGAGACGAGACTTTAGAATTCACTCTGTTCCTCCTCTGGGGCATGTTCCTCCTCTGAGCCACAGGAGTTTGTCCTTGTGGTTTCTCTCTCTTTTCTTTGTTGGTGAAAGCACAGTGTGTTCATGTTAATTGGATTTGTCTGACTGAAGCTGCTTTCTGCTGTCATTGTGAATGTAAAATGACAATTATTATTTACAAGAATTTCAAACAAAAACATACTCCTTTATAAATGAATGTAAAGTTAATGTTGTATGGAAATGGCATAATTTTAAAACTGAAGACACAGACATCTGTCAGTGTTTTTGCCATGTGCATGGTTTTGGAGGCATTAGGCGGTTAAATGAATTGCCCCCAACATACCAATGTTTCACAGGCCTTGGAGTGAAACTCTGATGTTTAAAAAAGGCTCTGCTGGTTTACTTTGAGTTTTTGCAGAATGGAGTACCAACAGGCAGGGTTTTCAGGTCCTGCCGGTCAGTGCTGTTCAACACATGGTCTGAGGACTGTGCCAGTCAGACAACTATTTGTGCCTGGCCCATGAGGACGGTGAGTATGGAAATGGTCAGCACACGTTTAGAGTTTTGATGGCAGTTTGGCATTGCTGCTGCATCTAAGTGCTGACCAGCGGCTTTGTCTTTGAATGGAATGTAGACCAGTCTGGTGGTGAACTTCGTGATGAGTTGCATGTGGTGTGAGCCACAAAGTTGTCATGCCCGGTAGGGCCACATGAAAAATTGGAGATGAGTATCCTGAGCTTGCGGAAACTGCTTTAAACTCTCTTCTTCCATTTCTGTCAACATACTTCTGGGGGATTGGTTTTTCTACTATGAGTCTGTGAGTCTTATTAAGACAAAACACAGAAATCACTTAGATATGCCTTATTTCCTGTGAATAGTGCTGTCAATCCAATTTCAGATGGCAAACGCCTAGGAGGTGAGCACAGATCTGGACACGAGAGAGGAAGCCAGCGAGTCAGGAGCCAGAGCAGGTCAGAGCAGGTCAGAGCAGGGGTGGAGCTGGGGGCAGGGACCCAAGTGAAGTTTGAGGGTGAGGAGTGGGGGCACCCAGTACTGCCTCCTTGTTGAGGTGTGGGCGATGAATGGAGGAGAGCTGGGGAGAGGAAGCCGGGAATAAGAACCTGGTCTAGTTATACCTTCCATATTTTAATCTTGCAAACAGTCTAAGAATGTAGTTGTTCCAAGCTCAGGCTTCAAAATGGATAAAAACAAGTGCATACGAATCCCAGCATGCCCATTATCCACTGAACAGAACACCTGGAGGTTAGCTGTCTTCTCTAGGGAATGAAAATAAAGGTTTTCTGGTGAGGTGCTTATGCTAACTGCTACCCATGGTGCAGTTAGAGCTTGAAATAGCACAAGGAACTGCTGGGGGCAGGAGGGGGATTGTATTGAAGTTTGTTTGTCTTTGAATTATAGTTAGGGCCACAATAAAACACAATGAGGGAATGTTCTGCAAAAACTAGGAAGTTAAAAAGTATTTTTATTCCAGAACGGTTCAGTTGGTGCTGAAGTGTCAATTAAATCAGCAGATGGTTAGCTATTCTTTTTTACAAGTTCAAAGATATGACTTCAGAATTAAGAAGACTGACAAATCCTGTAGACTTCTATTGCATTTCTTCATTTAGAGATATGAGACATCTTTCAATCAATTTTATAAACATTTGCCTTCTGCCCCCCAAGCCCCCTACGTGCTTGGCAATGAAACAGTCGTGGGATCTGGGGCACTGGGATGACATCATATGGTTTCTTTTGGTTCGACTGGACTATTATCTCAGCTTTTCAAACCGACGGGTGATCCTTTTTTTTTTTTTTTAAATTTATTTATTTATTTATGGCTGTGTTGGGTCTTCGTTTCTGTGCGAGGGCTTTCTCTAGTTGTGGCAAGCGGGGGCCACTCTTCATTGCGGTGCGCGGGCCTCTCACTATCGTGGCCTCTCTTGTTGCGGAGAACAGGCTCCAGACGCGCAGGCTCAGTAGTTGTGGCTCACGGGCCTAGTTGCTCCGCGGCATGTGGGATCTTCCCAGACCAGGGCTCGAACCCGTGTCCCCTGCATTGGCAGGCAGATTCTCAACCACTGCGCCACCAGGGAAGCCCTGATCTTTCTTTTTTTTTTTTTTTTTTTTTGGCTGCGTTGGGTCTTCGATGCTGCGCACAGGCTTGCTCTAGTTATGGCGACTGGGGGCTACTCTTTGCTGTGGTGCGAGGGCTTCTTACTGCAGTGGCTTCTCTTGTTGCGGAGCATGGGCTCTAGGCGCACGGGCTTCAGTAGTTGTGGCATGCGGGCTCAGTAGTTGTGGTGCACGAGCTTATTTGCTCCATGGCATGTGGGATCTTCCCGGACCAGGGCTCGAACCCATGTCCCCTGCATTGGCAGGTGGATTTTTAACCACTGCGCCACCAGGGAAGTCCAATGGGTAATGTGTTTTTTAATTATGTTGCAAATGAATGAAGTGAAAACAGAAAACTTGTCCAAAGTCATCCAGGTAGGTACTGGCAGAGTTGGAGCTGGAATTCAGGCTTGTTCACTGGATGGGGTTGACATGGGGTCTTGCTCAGATACTCTCGTTCACTGCTTAGAGCATCAAGTCACGGAAAATCATTTAACAGTCACCAGGCAAGTCAGACAGGAGCAGGACACACTAACAGAAGCCAGTGTGTCTTATTTATTGGTGTTTAGACCTAATCTGGAGATAGCAAGAAAGCAATAGAAGCCCTTATCTCTGACAGAGGCAGGGCAGGCCAACAAATTATGATGAAGATAGAAACAGCAAGGGGGCACTGGCCTCGTCTGGTTCTCTTCTTATTTATTCTTGACAAATGTGATTTATGAATCCCAGTTCTCTTGTCCCATTAGAGAATGGAGCTATCAGCTTCCTGCCCTGACACCGTAATTTTGTTCTAAGCCGTTCTGTCTATTCTTTTGCATTTCCTGGTCACACTTGTGCACCTGCTTGTCAGTTCCATAAATCATTATAGGTAAGCAAATCCTTCTCTTAATCTTTTGGAAAGATAACATGACCAATATTTTCTGAACATATTCTTGCCAGGCTTGCTTTGGGGAGATAAATAGGGCCCGTCTTGATGGTGCATCACTAAACAATAGCGTGATTTATGAGAGAGGTGGGGTTTGCTCATTGTGGCTCTCCCAAAGACTTTTCAAATGTCTTGGAAGAATCACGGTGAGTTGAAAGAAGACATAGTAAAGATTTTTGACAAAGGCTTTGTATGTAGGATTTCTGCAGCTGTTTCTATACACCAAGATGAAGTAGAATGTAAAAGTTTTAATACAGTCCCTTAAATTATCTAGATTTTTTTTTGAGGGATGTGAGTCTTAGTTATATTTTTTTCTGTAGGTTTACACAGACTCCACCAAAAACGTCTCAACCAGGAAGGCTCCTTCTAGCTCCCAAAGACACATATATTAGGTCTGCTTCTAGAATGAAGGGAATTTAACTAAGATACAGGAATGTATTCAGCCTGTGAGAAAAGCCCTTTACTACAGCATAACCATGGTCTTGCACAACTAAAGCAAGGACATATCAACAGAACACATTCCAGCATAAACGTCAGAGACAGAAAGTGTGTCGTGGTTGAGATATGGCTGTGGAGTTAAACACGGGTGGGTTTCAATCCCTCTTCTCCACGGAGTGAACTTGAGCTCTACTGGGTGCCTGGCTTAAGATTACCTGTCTTGCTCCCTTGTAAAATAAGGATAATGTGTGTGTATCTAAGAGTGTCCTAAGGATGACAAGAGATGTTATCCTGGTTTTCCATGAAGCATTTTTTTCCTCCTCGGTATAGAGACTGGGACTGAACAAACTTACTCCTCAGTTTATAGCACGTGATTATCTTGATTCCCTGTACAGTCTCTCTTTTATTAATTCATTTATTGTCTCTTTCATCTCTCATTTCCAATCCTGTGTCCTGCTCCCAAGAGACACCCACTCCAGGGGAAAATTGGAGGGATCGCATCATGGTGTTTAAATCATCTGACCCACTGCCTTTTGCTCATCAGAGCAAAGACAGCTGAGTTTCAGTTCCCAGGGCTGTCTTTTTAATTTGGTTCCATCCACAGAATCTTAAGAATACCAAGATGATAAGCTTCAGTGTTGGCAGAATGAGGTTGGGGCCTAATTTTTTTCAGGATAAATAAACAAACACACACAGAGACACATGCTTTTCTTTCTTTTTCCTTTTCAGGGGACATCATGGGATTTTGTTTTTGTTTTTGGTAAGCATTCACTTATGCCAGTTTTTAAAAACTGCTCCCTTTTTTTCTTTTTGCTGTTGGAATAAGGGGGGTCTCTGATTTGGTCTTTACCACTCGTCAGGGGTGGGACTTGATGCCCTGGGTCCTGCTCTAAATCCATGCAGTTTCTGCCTGAATTGCCTTTGGAGGTGGAGGTGAATAATTCCTAGCCCAGTTCATTCTGGGTCTCTTGGCAGGGGAAATGGAATTTTTTTTTTTAATCTCCACTGTCTTTTTTTTGGCCACGCAGCGCGGCTTGTGGGATCTTAGCTCCCCAACCAGGGACTGAACCCATGTTTTTGGCAGTGAAAGTGCAGAGTCCTAACCACTGGACCACCATGGAATTCCCTCCACTGTCTTTTTCTTTCTTAAATAAATGGAGTTCGTGACAATCTCTAGTGCCCATTATCTACTGCTGTTAGAGCATACAGGGATTTCCTTTTTGGGGACTAACAGATTATTGGTGCCCCTCTATTCTTCCAGGATTGTTTTCTTGGGTTGCAGGATGCAATCAGATGTACAAGGAAAGATCCTGAGGAAGGTGAGAGTTATGTGGGTGGCTGGTACAGTACCCCAATTGCCATACCACTAGAATGGTGGTATGTCAATTTACAAAACAAAACAAGTTTTTGTTTTGTAAATCTTGAGGCTATTAACAAATAACATTTCGCAATTTAAAAAATTTTCATTACAGACTGTACCCTATAAAAGGAGTCTTTTCATGCCTTTAATTCTGCTTAATTTGATATTTATATTACCGCCATGGTTTTTTTTTCTTTATTAAATATTTTTTTCAGGTCCATAGTTTCACTTTTTAAATCTCTGTACCATTTTAAGTTAGGAGTCTGTCTATGCAGGATGCAGCTGGGTTTACATTTTGACCAAATTTGAGAATTCTCCCCTTTTGATAGGGGAATTTACCTCAGGTCATTTGTTTTCTAATAGAAATATTTACCCTTGGACAACTTACTTTTCTGCTTGCTTGTCTACCTATTTCCTTTCCTTTTTATTTTCTTAGTCACTTGTTAAGTGTATATCAAGCTTTGTTTTGCTCTTATTGTTCAACTTTTCTCAAACATTAATCTTTCTCCAATTTTTAAATTCAATGACTAAAGGTCCTTCTTATATCATTCTTGGGATTAAGATTTGATTATATTTCCCCCCTCACCATACCATTTCCTGATCTTTGATACCCTAATTTGGGATTATAAATCTGGACTATTATTACTGTTGAATACTTTTCCTTATGTTACATATCTGTAGCTTTGATTCTGGTTTTTTTTTTTTATGAGCATCAAAACAGAATTCAATTCTGATTCCTGTGTTTTTAGTTCCTTGCCATGATTTCTCAATGACTTCTTCATTTTTTCCAGTGAGTTGTTATCCTGAGTCCACACTTTAGCCTGTTGCTTTTCTCGTTTACTGTACATTTAAAAAATAGAGTTGATATGTTCTTGTACTTTAGTGACAGCATAAATTAGATTCGTTATAAAAATTTCTTTTGTATCTTATAGCAGTTTCTTTCAATGTTTGCTGAGTCATGTACGAAGTAGCGGGCAGGGGAGGTGAATGAAAGGTGGCTCCCAGGTGTTTGGTGTGAGCAAGCAGGCAGACGACATGCCATTTGGATATTCCATTTTGGACAGGTGAAGTCTGAGATAGCTCCTAGATCATCCTCTGGTGGTATATTAGGTTTAAAACTCAGTGGAGGTAAAGGTAGTTGTCACCTATGTATGGGTCTTATTTAAAACTATAGGACTCTCGAGTTTATCAAATGAGGATAAAAGGAGAGAAGAAAAGACCCGGTCCAGAGGAATGCCAACATTTAGATTTTGGATAGAGGAGGAAGAGTCATAAAGAAGCAAAGAAGGAACCGATTATGTAGGAGGAAAACTAAGACATGATATGTTATAGAATCCAAGAAAGGAAAGTGCTTAAGGCCACTCATTGGTATTGGTGTAGCATGAAATTAGCCACTTAGACAGTCTAGACTTGCTAGTCAAAATAAACTTCGGCCAGCCAAATATAAAGTTGAACATGAAGTGGATGGAATAAAGTGAACAACCATCTAGTTAACATTTGGAATATCAGAAAAAAATAACCTGCCTACTCTGTAGCATCCTTTATTCCTCCTGTGAGGATGGGTAGCATAATGGTTTTAGAGACTTAAAGTGTGTCTGAACATCTGGTTCTGGAGCCATGCATTGCTCACCCATTCTAGCTAGCTTAAGTAGAAAAAGAAGTTATTGAATACTCAGGGAATCAGGCGTGGAGGCTCTGAAGTCAGGAAGAAAACCAAACTTATATTCTCTAGGGCTCCTCACATGTACAGTCCCATGATGACTGGACACTCACTCCACACTTCTCATCAAGGACAGTGACCTGCCTGTTGGTGGGAATGTAAATTAATGCAGCCACTATGGAAAATAGTATGGAGGTTCCTTAAAAAACTGAAAATAGAGTTGCCATATGATCCAGCAATCCCACTCCTGGGCATATACCCATACAAAACTATAATTCAAAAAGATACATGCACCCCTATGTTCACAGCAGCACTATTCACCATAGCCAAGACATGGAAGCAACCTAAATGTCCATTGACAGATGAATGGATGAAGAAGATGTGGTGCATATATACAATGGTATACTACTCAGCCGTAAGAAGGAACAAAATAATGCCATTTGCAGCAACATGGATGCAACTAGAGATTATCATACTAAGTGAAGTCAGAAAGAGAAAGACAAATACCATATGATATCACCTATATGTGAAATCTAAAATATGACGCAAATGAACATCTCTATGAGACAGAAAGAGACTCAAAGACAAAGAGAACACACTTGTGGTTGCCAAGGGTGGCGAGGGTGAGGAAGACTCCCTAAGAATTGGGAGTTTGGGATTAGCAGATGCAAACTAGTGTATATAGGATAAACAAGAAGGTCCTACGGCATAGCACAGGGAACTACATTCAATATCCTGTGATAAACCAGAATGGAAAAGAATATATATATGTATAACTGAGTCACTTTGCTGTACAGCAGAAATTAACCCAACATTGTAAATCAACTATACTTCAATAAAATTTAAAAAATAATAATAATTGAAATTAGCCTTAAAAAAAAAAAAAAAAAGCACAGTGACCTGAGACACTGCTGTGAAATCCCCTGATGTTACAAATTCTGAAAGACTGATATTTCTCTCCCAAGCTCCCTCTCCCTTTCCAATAAAATGGACTCTGTGCTGCATCCTTCCATGTCTTGTTTTCTTCATGGAAATCTGCGGGGCTGTCTGTTTTACTTCCTGTGTCCTAACTGCAAGGAAGGCCAGGAAAGCAAGTTCCCTGGTTTCCATCTTGCATTAGTGGGTCTCACAATGTGGAAAATCAACAAAGTATAGGAAGGGTGTTCAAAAGATGCTGGAAAGCCACAAATAAGATAAATATAGGAAATACAATGAATCCCAGTAAGATCACCTAAAGCCTCAGTTACGGGAAAACTGAGAAAATAGTCCTGATCTATTTTTGTAATCAGTCTATGTTGTTTATTCTCATAGCATTTTAAAAGTTAGCTATCTCGCTAAAAAATTTTGACTTTTAAAGCACATTAAAATAATAAATGAGCATGATTCTTATTTTTTCTAACTTGCCTATACCTATACCTGTCTTTTCTTCTTTTTATTTAATCCTTTCAAATGTCATTGTCTGGAACAGACTCTCAAGTGGTGATTTCAATGTAGGAGGTTTCCTGGGGGATTTTCTTGGTATAACACCTGTAAAGATGGGAGAGTATTAGCACTGGGCAGAGGGAGAAATAATAGCACCACCTCCAAGATGTGCGAGCATTTCTTTTTTTTTTTTAATTAATTTTTATTGGAGTATAGTTGCTTTACAATGTTGTGTTAGTTTCTGCTGTGCAGCCAAGTGAATCAGCTATACGTATACACATATCCCCTTTTTTGGATTTCCTGAACCAAAAATAAGAATCATGTGTAAAAGAGCTCTGTGATGAAGTAAGACTGGGAAATGCTGGGTTACACGAAGTAAAATAGGTTTTTCTTTCTTTCTTTTCTTTGTTAACAGAATTTATGCATTGTGAATCTTTGAGAGAAGTAGACAGAGTTTTCTAATTCATTTTACCATGAAGCTCCTTTCTTTTTTTTAAGCAACACACTTTTGGGAAATGCTGGATTACACTAATTCCACTGGCGCCAGGGGCCTTGCAGTCGATGTACATGGAATTAAGTGTCCTCCATAGACCTGACCTTGATATTCAGATAATCCTCCATTCTTCTTTACTATCTAAAAAATTAATATAACTCTTCTCTTATGAAAAAAGCAATGTATTGTTATTAGAAGATTTACATAAATGAAGGAGTGACCAAAAGCATCCACAACCTTACAATCTGCAGATCAATGATATGACCTGGATGCCTATTCTTTCAAAACTTAAAAAAAATGCATATATATTTATAGTTACTAAAATATGGGATTGTGCCTTAATTTATTTTGTGCCCTGATTTTTCAATGAATAATACACAATAAACAGATTTTCATTTCCAAACCACACACTTAGAGGATCATTTTTAATGTAGTATGGGTATATTGTAATTTATTTACTCCATTCCTTATTTATTTATTTATTTATTTATTTATCGATTTATTTACTTATTTAGCTAGCTAGGTAGCTGCACGGAGTCTTAGTTGTGGCACATGGGATCTTCATTGCCATGTGTGAGATCTTCATTACGGCATGCAGGCTCTTTTTTGTTGCGGCATGTGGGTTCTTAGTTGCGGCATGTGGGATCTAGTTTTCTGACCAGGGATCGAACCCGGGCCCCCTGCACTGGGAGCGTGGAGTCTCAACCACTGCACAACCAGGGAAGTCCCAATCCGTTCCTTAATGATGGACATTTAAATTTGTCTACAGTGTTACTATGCAAACATTTCCCTTATTAAAAAGTGTTGTAAGAACATTCCTGTGTCTAAATCTTTACGTACTCCCTTAACAAGTCTCCCTTAATTTAAATCTCCCTTAACAAATCTCCCTTAATCTTAGAGAAGTTAATTTAACTGCCTCATGCTTCAGTTTTCTCATCTGTAAAATGGGACTTTTAATAACATCTATCTCTTGGGGATGTTATGAGGATAAAATATAGAGTCCTTTTTTATCTTTCTTTATAGCCATTGTTTTAAAGTCTATTTTGTCTGAGTATTGCAACCCCTGCTTTCTTTTCATTTCCGTTTGCATGAAATCTTTTTCCATCCCCTCACTTTCAGTCTATGTGTGTCCTTTGCCCTAAAGCGAGCCTCTTGTAGGCAACATATTGTAGGCTCTTGTTTTTTTTTTATCCAATCTGCCACTCTATGTCTTTTGATTGGAGCATTTAGTCCATTGATATCTAAGGTAATTATTGATTATATGTATTTACTGCCATTTAAAACCTTGTTTTCCCATTGACTTTGTATTTCTTCTGTCCCTTTTTTTTTCTTTTTCCTTTTGTGGTTTGATGATTTTCTTTTGTATTATTTATGTTCTCTTTTTGTTTTTTGTGAATCTATTGTATGTTTTTGATTTGTGCTTACCCTGTTTTTCAAGTATATTAACCCCTTTCTACATCTACTTGTCTTACACTGGTAGTCATATAGGCTCAAACACATTCTAGGGGGAAAAAATCTACATTTTCTTATCCTCCTCCCCCACATTTTATGATTCTGGTGTCCTCTTTTACATCATGTTTCGTGTTCATCCTTTTCCTGTTCATTGTGATTATCATTGCTTTCACAGAAATTTTTTTATTTTATTTTTTTAAATCTGTACTGGCTTATTTAAGTGATTTACTTTCCAATTGTGATTTTCTCTTTCCTATGGATTCTTACTTCTTTTCTATTTAGAGAAGACCTTTCAATATTTCTTTTAGGATAGGTTTAGTATTGCTGTATTCTTTTAGTTTTTGCTTGTCTGAGAAATTCTTTTTCTCTCCTCCTATTCTAAATGATAATCTTACTGGGTAGAGTATCCTAGGTTGCAGATTTTTCCCTTTCAGGACTTTGAATATATCTTGCCACTCCCTTCTGGCCTGCAACATTTTTGTAGAGAAATCAGCTAATAGCATTATGGGGGTTCCCCTGTAATTAACTCTTTGTTTTTCTCTTGCTGCCTATATAATTCTCTCTTTAACTTTTCCATTTTTATTATAATGTATCTTGGTGTAGGTCTGTTTGGGTTCATCTTGTTTGGGACCCTCTGTGCTTCCTGAAACAGAAGGATATCTGTTTCCTTCTTTAGGTTTGGGAAATTTTCAGCCATAATTTCTTCAAATACATTTTCAATCCCCTTTTCTCTTTCTTCCCCTTCTGGAATCCCTATTATGTGTAGGTTGGCACGCTTTATATTATCCCATAGGTCTCTTATGTTGCTTTCTTTTTTTTTTTTTTCATTTGGCTTTCTGTCTGCTATTCTGATTGGGTAATTTCCATTATTCTATCTTCCAGATCACTTATTCGTTCTTCTGCATTATTTATTCTGCTATTCATTGCCTTTAGTTCAGCTTTTGTCTCTGCAAATGAACTTTCTAATTTTTCTTGGTTCCTTTTTATAGTTTCTAGTTCCTTTTTATAGTAATCTGCATTTCTATCAATAGTCCTTAATTTCTTCAGTGTTCTCATTATCTCCTTTTTTGAACTTGGAGTCAATTAGACTGAAGAGGTCTGTTTCATTGCTTGTTCTTTCAGGGGAATTCTCTTGATCTTGTAATTGGAAGTGGTTCCTCTGCTTCTTCATTTTTACTTATATTTCTCTTGCTCTATGAGTTGAGGAGAAACAGTTATCTACTGTGGTCTTGGAGGAATATTTATATGTGGGAGTGTTCCTGCATAGCCTGCGTGGGTTTAAGATTTTTGGTGTGAGGCCTGTTTTTACTATGGATGCCTGCCGCCTCTTTCCTCAGTGTGTGCTGGCCGTTATCCGCTTGCTAGGCGGTGTGACTGGTGTTGTGGTGACCAAAGCCTGCCCTGGATGTTGAGCGGGGCCTCCTCCTCGCTCTGTGGTTGTCACAGCCCTTTCGGGGGCTGGGTCTGCTCCCTAGTTGTTGGAGTAGAAGCCCCCAGGTGCATTTCTGAGCTGTGGCGTGAGGTAGGTGGGATTGGCGTGCTCCCACTGGGAGAGGAGCCACTGAGTATTCCTCTGCTAGAGCTGTTCACTGCTGAGTGTGCTCTGTGCGGTCACCTGTCACCCGTTGTGCGGGCTCACAAAGCACACTGTTGTTGGCACTGCCCTCAGCCCTGCCTCAAGCGTGGGGAGGCCGGCAATCGGCCCTGGTGTCCCTCAGGCATTGTTTTCACAAGGCCACCAGCACAGATCCACTAAAGTCAGGTCCCAGGACCGTGGTCCTCCTGCCCCTGGACCCACTGTGGGGACTATGGAGGCAGCTCAGACCCTGGCCCGGCCCGGCCCCCGTGTGCACGTGCTCACAAAAGCCCACAGCTGCTAAGGCCAGACCCGTCCCAGCTGCGGGAGCACTCGTTGTCCGTTCGGAAAGCCCAAGGCAGCAGAGGTGTAAGTCTGCAGCTTGTGCAGCTGCGGGGAGAGATTTTGGCCCTGCTTCCTAAGTCGCGAGGCCCCAGGCTCAGCTGTGTTTTCAGCCCTACCTCTGCACGTGGGCAACCCACTGGCATCTGCTCCCAGGGCCCCCAAGGCACCAGCACCCAGGCGCCACCACCCCCCCCACCAGTGGACGGGCGTCTCAGGCTGGGGCACACAGGGTGGTGGCACGGCTGTCTGTGCAGGTCTCTCTCTGCTCTGCATGCCACAGACCAGTTGTTTTACTCTCCTCTGAAGCTCCCTTTCTGTCCTGGCTTATCTCCCTGCCAGTGAGGGGGCTTCCCAGGGTGCAGGGACCTTTCCTCATTTTCAGCTCTCTCCCAGGGGTGCAGGTCCCATCCTGCTTCTTTTTTTTTTTCTTTCATCCTACCGGGTTACATTGGAGATCTTGATTGTCCTTTCAGGTGTTTGAGGTCTTCTGCTGGTGTTCAGCAGGTGTTTTGTGAAAATTGTTTCACTTGTAGATTTTTTTTTTTTTTGGTCTCACCGCGTGGCTTGCAGGATCTTAGTCCCTGACCAGAAATTGAACCTGGGCCCTGGCAGTGAAAGTGCTGAGTCCTAACCACTGGACCGCCAGGGAATTCCCTGTAGATGTATTTTTGATGTAGTTGTGGGAGGAGTTGAGTTCCATGTCCTATTCCTCCGCCATCTTGATTCTCCATGAGGATAAAATAAATCTTCTGTGTGCATGTTTAGATCACTGTCTAGCACTTAGCACCCAAGCAGTGTTGGCTATTATTATTTTATTGCCATACTTTATAATTTGTAACCTAACCAGCTGTACTCCTCGTTGCCTTTATTCGCTGGCTCCTCAGATGCTGGTCAGGGTTCCCCACCCTCCTACCAGGTCATCCCTACGTGACAAACATAGCCTGCCCTGTGCAAGTTCCAGTGAGCCCAGGTCTCTAGGAGCTTAAGGAGGTGATCTGGGGGTTGTAGCCATCATGAGTGTCCCACAGCCTCATATAAGTCTGCAGGGACCGAGCCAACAAGAGAACACCCCAGTCCTCAACCCCCAGACCCCACAGGTTTCTGGATGTGATACACTGGGAAGGGTATGCATTGGTGGGTGCTCTGCCCGCTTTAACCTCTCTCTCTTTGTAAAAGGAGAAAGATGGTGTGTTTGTGGAGACCTTTTCTTCATTGGTGCAGACTGATCTTTCTTGCCACAATTAAAACACAGTTGGGGGACTTCCCTGGTGGCGCAGTGGTTAAGAATCCTCTTGCCAACGCAGGGGATACGGGTTCAAGCCCTGGTCTGGGAAGATCCCACATGCCACGGAGCAACTAAGCCCGTGCGCCACAACTACTGAGCCTGCGCTCTAGAGCCCACGAGCCACAACTACTGAGCCCGTGCACAACTAGTGAAGCCCACGTGCCTAGAGCCCACGCTCTGCAACAAGAGAAGCCACCATGATGAGAAGCCCGCACACCGCAATGAAGAGTAGCCCCCACTCACTGCAACTAGAGAAAGGCCGTGTGCAGCAACGAAGACCCAATGCAGCCAAAAAATAAATAAATTTTAAAAAAAGAAAAAAAATTTTAAAAATGCTTTTAAAAAAACAAACAAAACAAACAAAAAAACAAAACATAGTTGGGGTGTGGGGTGAAGGGCTTTTTACCCTTAAATCCCGGAACACTCCTGTTTGTTGTGGAATCTCTTCCTGTGACCTCCCAGAGTGGCGTCTGGGAGGTCACAGCACATCCGATTGTGATTAGACTTGCTATGCTGGAAAAAAATTGAAGGCTGGGCCACAGGCTGGCTCTAAGAAGCTGCCGTCGAGGGTGGAAAAGTCACTTATTCACACTCTTGGGATGCCTTGTCAGAAACCTGGTGTTCTGATCTCCCCTCTGAAGTCCCAGGTCTGCCCGACCATTGTTCCCCCACGCTGATCCTCCTCCCCGTCTGCTTTACTCAGGCCCTTGAATTCTTCCTTTAGATTTAGCTTCACCGCACGGAGGAATCTGGATGGCCCCTCAAGTTTTTGATCAAGACCACGTCTGAATGGAAAGTCTTGGCTCGAAACCACTTCAACACTAACCTGTTCTGTCTGACTCTTGACCCTGCTGTCCACCTGCCTCCACAAGGCTCATGGTGAATCCCTCTTGTCTGAACAGAGGACCTTTCTCCTTCCTGTCCGTGTGTGCAGTCCTCTTGGCCGCACCCCTTTAAGCCAGGAAGTCTTTCCTGGGTGTGGACATTTAGCAATAGAAACAACAACTTTAACCATTGGCTCAAGTCCCCTTGGAGGTTCCCTCTCATTCTGCTTCTGTGTGTATGGTCGTTTCACGCTTTTCTCCCACTGCAGACTGGATCAGATACCCACCTAGGAGCCAATAATTGGTGGCCAGGGGAGCCAGCAGTTACAAACATGACAAACCCAGGAGACTCATGTATACAGAGTGGGGGGTGGAGGAAGTGGGGGAGTTTGATGAAGAAGGCGCAGATCATCCCTTACTGATCATTATAGTAGGGATGCTTAGGTCGGCAGGAGAGCAGATACTAGGCATTCGTCAGCTTTTGCTGTAGTAACAAAGAACCCAATTCTCAACAGAATAAAACACTTATTGCCTTCTGAAATGAAATGAAGCCTGCGAATTGGCTGCGATTCTGGAGGGCTTTCCTGGGCTCAAGGCATCTTCTCATTCCAGGACTCAGGCTAAAGCAGTAGCCTTTCTTTTCCATGCTGTTCTCATGGAAGAAGACAAGAATGCAAGAGGCCAAAGTAAAGGAAGTGAGCACATTCAAAGTTTCTGCTCATAAGTGGCAAATATCATGTTTGTCCACATTCTAGTGACCCACTGCAGTCCTGTGTCCAGCATGTCAGTGGGGGAGCCTGGGAAACACTCCAAGTCAGGTGGCAGGGCTGTTGATGAATGATCTTCATCACTTATTGTGTGGGAGGGAGCAAGTGGTGAGCATGAATGGGAGTTAGGGCAGGACCACACGTGCAGACTCCTCTTTCAAGGAACTGGATATTTAAAGAAGTGGAGATGGTGGGACTTCCCCAGGAGTCCAGTGGTTAAGACTTCGCCTTCCAATGCAGCGGGGTGCGGGTTCAATCCCTGGTTGGGGAGATAAGATCCCACGTGCCTCGCGGCCAAAAAAAATCAAAACATAAAACAGAAGTAATATTGTAACAAATTCAATAAAGACTTTAAAAATGGTCCACATCAAATAAATAAATAAATAAATAAATAAGTGGAGATGTGGTCAGTTGTGGGGTGAATCGTAGATCAAGTTTTAAGTTTTTTAATGGAGGAGACTTTTCTGTATAGAAGTTGGAGAAGACACAGAGAGAATATGATGAAATAATTTAATTCTTTTAGCCTACATTCTTTGAGAAGTTACTTGGTGTGACCATTTTACATTTGTCATCTTACCAGTCTTCAACAGCTTCATGAGGCAGGTACTATTATTATTTTTGTTTTACCAACAAGGAGAGTGAGGCCGATATTATATAACTTGCTTAGTCACAGAGTAAGTGGAGTTGTACTTCACCCTAGTAGATGGACTGTAGTCTTTCCTTATTACTTATTTACTATATAAAGATGGTAAAAACATGTTCTTCTCCTCCCCTTCTCCCGCTGCATCCAAGAAATCCAATACACATGTAGGTGGTACTCTGCATGTCCTGGGGTAGATGGCAAATGTTTGAGATCATTGAAAGGCACGGGGTGAGCTCATCCTGCTCACATGGACATTCTGCCTTCCTAACTGACCCCAGGTGTGCTAAAAGTGTTGGGCAGCTTCACAAAGAATGCACTGGGCTTTTGGTAAGGCTTTCTGCATCTCTGCTAGATGTGGCCAAAGCAGCCAGAACTCTTGGTGATTGCATCCAGATGTTGCCTTTAGCTGGAAAACAAAGTCTACCTCAGCCTCTTTCTGGATCCAACAGAAGTTTTGGGTTTAGTGTACTTCTTGGTGGATTTGCTGACACATTTCTTTTTATTTAGGGCCAAATGTTCTGAAAGCAGAGCCTGCATTGTATTTGCCAAACATGCATAAGAACACAAACAAAACTCATGTTTGCAAGCCCCAAATAAGTGCTTCTTATGCCTTAAGTGCTTCTGGAAACCATCCAGCACCACAGTGTGTAAGCTCTCTGAACAATTCTTCATAATTGTGTATGCAAAGGATGTATATTCACAATGGCGTGAATGCCTCTAATTGCCTTTGATTACATGGCACGCTCTGTCCTACCCTCCTGAAATGAGGGTTCTTTAAAAATCAATGGCTTCCTAAATTTGATATAGGTTCCTGTGGAGTGGAATTTTGTACAATGGAATTTTCTAATTGGAGCTGGGATGAAAAGAGAGGGAGGAGAAATGGAAGGGACACCAAATTCTAAGCAAATAAAAGAAAAATCCAAATGTAAATTATTACATCCACTGCTTTTCTCCCAAACAACTCTGGAGGCAGAATAGAATTGGCTCCTTGGCCAAGTTCCTGCTGGGTGGTAGACTTGTGCAGGCTGAAACAGCATCTGATGCTTCTTGGAGTCTTGTTGGGTAAATGTAAAATTCAAAAGGGCCAACAATAGGCAAGACAGAAGATGTGGGAGAAGTGTGTTGCATATTTTCTATTCATGCCTTTATAGTCCCCAGTACCCATCCCTCCCTGGCCATGCTGGGGATGGGGTTGAACAAGACTTATGAGGGACCCTAGTCATCCGATGGTGGTTGCCCATGTGGATTGTTTGGATGGGGGATGGAGAGATTCTCCAGGATTACTTCACACTAGATGACAAGGAGTAATGGGTTGGCCGCTGGCAGTTCGTGATCCTTATCAGAAGGCAATGGAGTAAGTCAGAAAGAGAAAAAGAAATACCGTATGCTAACACATACATATGGAATCTAAGAAAAAAAAAAAGGTCATGAAGAACCTAGGGGCAAGACAGGAATAAAGACACAGACCTACTAGAGGATGGACTTGAGGATATGGGGAGGGGGAAGGATAAGCTGTGACAAAGTGAGAGAGTGGCATGGACATATATACACTACCAAACGTAAAATAGATAGCTAGTGGGAAGCAGCCGCATAGCACAGGGAGATCAGCTCAGTGCTTTGTGACCACCTAGAGGGGTGGGATAGGGAGGGTGGGAGGGAGGGAGACGCAAGAGGAAAGAGATATGGGAACATATGTATATGTATAACTGATTCACTTTGTTATAAAGCAGAAACTAACACACCATTGTAAAGCAATTATACTCCAATAAAGATGTTAAAAAACAAAAAACAAAAACAAAAACAAAAAAACAAAAGAAGGCAATGGAAAGGACAACAATTTAGCACCATCTTGGTTTACTCAAAACTCTTCAGTACTCATGCTACAAAGCTGAGCTGATTCCTGCCTGCTCTGGGTCCATTCATGTCCCTCGGGGCTAGGCCTACTTTTTTGTTTATATATTCGCTTAGTCATTCACGTTGGGGGAAAACTAATCAGACATAACAAATAAGTGCAGAGGTATGCTGATAGGGAAATATTTTATAGGCTATACATTTTATCAATTATACCCAGTTGTCACACAAACATTGTACATGTGCTTCAAGCAGAAAACTTAAAGCCAGCAGTGATACACATCATAACCAGTTTTCTCTGGAGTCTGAAGAATACTGTTGACCACACAATGTTTAAAAAAAATCTTTCTTAGCCATAGGTTCATAGCCAAAATTTTTCTTAATGAATTGAACCTGAATTTACCATTTTACAAAAGGCAACAAGAATACCAATCACACAAATGGAATACACACTCACACACCAGAAGACAGAACTGTCACAAATGCACTGAGAGGAGGACGGATACGGAGTCCCAAACAAACACTTCCCGACACAAATGGTCCTCAACATCAGACACACGTCAGAAGCAACGGACAAAATGCCCAGATAGCACCTCATGCTCAAAAGAGAAGTTTGCAGGGTGCGCACCGGTGGACTTACTCGGTCTTGGAGCTCGTCAGCTCGTCCTGAGGCATCTTTCCGTTGCACCAAGGAAAAGCGTTTGTTGGCAACCAGTGCCGAGCAGGGGAGAAACAGGGAGGGTTCCCAAAATGAATGGTTTGGGCAGCTGCTAGGAATGTCCCCCCAAATCCCCTCCCGGGGCCAGTTATGCAGGAGTAGTGGGCTCCTCGCAGCCACACGGGCGCGACGTCACGGCGGTGCCTCTGCTGGTGGGGAAGGAACCACCCCCTCACCGCACTGGGAGCCAGATATCGCGAGAGCGCAGTCTCGTGTTGGGAGCCAAAAATCTGTTAGCGAAAAGTGGGTCCAGTTGCTTACTGCTCAAAAGCCAATAAAGAGGCAAGGTTGGTGGAAAGGAAAGTTTGTTTTATTTTGGAGGCTAGCAACCCAGCAGTGGGGAGGCATAGGGCAAGAGCTTTTATAGGTGAGGGGAGGGGGCTACATGCAGAAACAGCACAGTGGGCTCTGACAGTCATCTTGAAATTGATCATGCGGTGGTCTGATCAGCATCATCTTGATTGTTTTAAGTATAGTGAGTCTTCAGTTCGAGGCTTAGTTTGTTCCCATTTATTTGAGGCCAGTTCTCAGAACTGTGGCAGCTTAAGTCATGGCTACAGTCTGGTCATCATCATGTATTGAATAGTTAACTTCTTCCACCTGGTGAGGGTTTCAGTATCTACAAAACAGCTCAAAGGATATGGGTTGTCTTCCTGCCCCTTTCCCCAGTGCTTGGCGTCTTGTAATATGTTTCAGACAGAGAAAACTGCTCAATAAAAATGCAACTCTACTTTTCATAGCTGTGCTCTAGACCATGGCTTTTTTGGTTAGTATTTGAGTTTTGTTTGTTTGTTTGTTTGTTTGTTTTTGGCCACGCCACGAGGCTTGTGGGATCTTAGTTCCCCCACCAGGTGAAAGCACTGAGTCCTAACCACTGGACCACCAGGGAATTCCCTGTTTGTGGTTTTTATTTGGGTTCTGCAGGGGATAAATCCAATCCAACTGTTTGGAATTGGGGAATGAAGAAGTTCAGTGAGTGAGGGTGGGGAGCATAGATATATGTCTTGGCAATAAAATACCATTTATTGAGCTATGTGCGCAATGAGCACTGCATTAGGGGCCTTTTGAAACATTTTCCCCTCCAACAGATATGCAAGGCACATATTATTATTGCATTTTAACCAATGGGGAGACTGTCAGTCAGAGAGCATCAGACACTCTCCAGGCTTTGGAATATAACTGGATATGTCTGAATCCAGAAGACATGATTTTTCTGATAAGAGTCTGACTCATTTTGGAATTGCCAGGGTCTGTCCTCCAGTCCCTTTTTCCCTTGGATTCCCTTTTCCTAATCCCCAGTGCTCAATGACAAGTCCTAGTGTGATCCTCTAGTACACTGAAGATTGATCTGATAGCAATAATTTATACTACTGCATTACTGATGTTGTTTCTATTTTGGAATGCATTTCAGAAATGGGGTTTTGGAGACTAGTTTCATGTAGAAGAGCTAACTGTTCCCAAAGGGTCTGAAGATGCTGGAATAAGGTTTGCCAGCATTGCTGCTTACAGAGTTTTGGTGGACAAAAATGAGGTCAAACAAGATAGTACCCTGCAAAGGGACCATGGTGCCCCTCCTAGATCCCCTATATTGAGCTGGTGTACCATCTTCCCAGCTTGCCTGAATGTTGGCTGCTAATGTTTCACAGCTGGAAAATTGTCCTGGGCTGAGGGAAGATACCTGGCCTGCAGAGCTACGGAAGTGACTAACATGGGAGCAAAAGCTCCTTTTACTTTAAGAAGTAGCCCCTCTGTAGATCAGGATAAGGCCAGACTGACTACACCTGAGCCTCTTCCTCTTCTCTTTCTCAAGTTCTTCACCTGTGAAATAGGAATAATAATAGTGCCTATCTCCTAGGATTTTAGTGAGGATTAAATGAGACAATACATGTGTATCACTCAGGGTTCGATCAGAGAAGCAGAACTGCTGTAAGTTACATAGAAAACAAAATTCTTATAGGGATTGGACTCTGCAATTGTAGAAACTGGTGGAGGAATCTATGCCAGGCTGTTGTCTCTTCATCTAATGCTAAGCTTAAAGTAGCTTTATTTTTTTTCCCAAGTTTTATTCAGATTCAATTGACATGTAATGTTGTATTAGTTTATAAAGTAGCTTTAGGTTAAGCAGGTCCGCAGTAAGCTAGGAAAAGTGGGTGTGGTTGAGAACAAAGACAAACTGGAGCCCATGAGAATGAACTGGGACCCATGTCTGTCTCTCCCCACCTGCAAACTCAGTGCCATGGCTGACATGCAGGAGAAGCTGGTGCCCTTCACCAAGACGTCATGGATGCCTGTGGAGAAGCTGCAGGAGGAAACAGAGCAAGAGTTGGAGGAATTGACAATGACCACACGAGCCAGCTGCCATAGTGCCTGGTGCCTCATCCTGACCTTCGAAGCGTAAAAAATACAGTGGCTGCTTCACTTCCACATTTCAAGTCTCATGCAGAATTTCTCTTGTGACTACACTGACCTGGAACCACTCAGGGAAAGGAATTCTGGGGGATGTAGCTCCAGCTCAGCTATGTGGTCATAGTGCAAAGCCTACAAAGCCCCCGCAGCGTGTTAAAGACTGGGAGTGTAGTATGATAATAAATGTTAAAACTATCGGTGTGGCTGAATTATGAGGAGAAACAGGCAGAGGGTTTCTGGTCTGCGAAATCCAGGAAGAAGGGTAGCGGTCCCCAAGGATCCACTGGAGGTGCACGTTTGAGGTGGAGGGGTTACTCTGCGAGGTGGAAATCTTTCTGCTTCTTGATGTCATAGTTGCCGACACTGTCCCCAGCTGGCAAGTTGGACCTCCATCGTCTTGCGGCATATCAGAGCACTCTCCCCCTCCTGATGCACAAAGGCCTTCCTTCTTAGCCCCTCTTGAGCTCCTTTTCTTCTGAGAAGAGGCTGACTGTAGCCACAGGAACTCAGCTCAAAGGGGGAACTCTGTGTTTTGCACGACAGGTGCCTCAGCCTCTGGAGTTCTGGCTTATTTGCTTGTGTGATGTCAGTAACTCAGACTATTTACCCAATCAGAGCATCCTCTGCCTCAATAACACCCACCCCTCCCCATGCTGTCCCATAAGACTCCTAATCATGTTAGCAGAATGGTGGGCTTTCTCCAAGAGACCCCGACCATGCTCTCTGGGGAGCCCTGTTGACACTCCGAGCGCTCCCGTGAAGCACTGACTGGTCTTCACGTATAAACTGAAAGTAAACAAGAGCGAAGAATCTGTAAAAAGCCCTCTGATGTATCCCCTCCATGCCTCAGTTTATTTGTATGGAAGATAAGGTTGTCAACCACCTTCCTCAAAAGGATATTCTGAGGTTTCACACTGGAGACTTGACATTTATTAACCAGGGTCGTATGAAAGCCCCGATTTAATCTCCAGAAAAATGCTTTGTGTTTCAGTCATAGGGACCATATAAGCATAAAGAATTTTGCCCATAGCTCTTGAAGAAGGCTGCAGTCAGTCAACAGGGGCGTGGGCCAATCCTTGGCATGTTCTGTTTATAGCTGTGTCCAGACAAGTGGAGAATCAGAGGAGATCAGTGTATACTAGGCCGGTTTATTAACTATTAACTGTTCACATACTGAACAAAGATATTCTGAAAATATTTACCATAGAATAGAGTAGAATCCTTCTAGTCAACAGGTTACAATTGGGCAACAGCCTCTTAATAGGATAATACCACTCTTGGGGGACAACAGTAAATATTGTTGAGCCTTCTGTGTGCCAGCCACTACACTATACACTCATATAAATATCTCCTTGAATTCTCTCAATAATTCTTCCAGGTGGGTATTATTATCTTTGAGGCTCAGAAAGGTCTAGTAATTTGTCCAAGGCCACAAGCTAGGAAGGAACTAAATCAGGGTTCTAACCTAAGTTGTATTAAAAAAAAAAGCCATGCTCTTCTCACTGTATTATCAAACACCAATAGTTGCCTTCTGGGTCAACAGCTATATTATTAAGCACTTACTATTTATGCTTTTTTTGTGATGAAGTGGTAATATAAGTAAAGTAAAGATAAAACAATCTTTTAAGGACTATAGCTATTATATTTTAGAGTGCACAATTATTATGAGTTCTTATTAGCATAATATATTAATTAACCATATTAGTATAATATAATTAAATTATTAGTATACCTAGACTTATAAAAAAGCAAATAATGTCACTATTCTTGTGCGTTTGTGAAACAGATTATACTCCTTGAAAGAAAGATTGTGTGGGAATTCCCTGGCAGTCCAGTGGTTAGTACTCTGTGCTTTCACCGCCGAGGGTGAGGGTTCAATCCCTGGTCAGGGAACTAAGATCCTGTAAGCCTTGCAGCGCAGCCAAAAAAAAAAAAAAAGATTGTTTAAGTGGAAAACTAGTAACAGCTAAATTCTTGTGAAGGGGAGGCCAAATACATCCAGTTCTGGGAAGGAAGCTCCAAGGAACTGAAGAATACAAATGTTAAGAGAAACCAGAAGCATGATTTTAAAAAGCTTACTTGTGCAGTAAAATCATGGTACTTCAGGTCATTCCATTTCTGCTGTTTGGTCAGGAGTGTAATGTCTATTTCTCCAAGAGTAAATCATCACCAAGAATCCCTCATTGCTTCTTGTCTGCGGTATGTTGGAAAGGTGACTTTCCAAAAGTAGTCTATTTGCTGTAATTATCCAAATTTCAAGTTAGAAACACAATAAAAATCCTTTTGTGTTCAGCATGGAAAGAAGACATTGGTAAGCAAATGAGCATGCATTTCACTCACATCAACAGTCAGCTGAGTAAGCTGAGCCTACTCAATACATTTTACTTTTAACATCACTCATAACTTGAGATTTAAAAATAATAAAATGCAAACAATTCCCAGTCTTTTTCCCCATTCCCCCACCCAACCTGAGCTGTGTCTAAAAGCAATACAGATGGAAAGGGGTAGGTGTACAAAGGGCCTTGTGGAGCCATGTCAGCAAGTGCTTTTTAAGTTGTTTTTCTGGAGGTGGTGATGAATCCGCCTCACTTTGTGACAGGGACTGGAACGGCATTCCCTGCCAAGGACAGAACAAAATCCAATCTCTAGTCCAGGTTCTGAATTTGATCTCTAACCTGGTGGGCTTTGCTGACTGATTTAACATGCTACAGGCAGACGTCATGGTCGTCTATTGCCATGACACGGATGTGCGAATAGATTGTGTGCTGGTCATGGCAGATCGGACTGGGGATTTTCCTGATGATGTCAATACTCATGGTACTCCGAACTTATCACAAAGATAGTGATTTCCTTCTCCAAGGCAATCCAGCCTGGCATTTTACCCTCAAGGAGTTTAGGGTCTATTCACTGAAATAAATGTAAAAAAATTACCACCAGTCAAGCAAGAAGTGATAGATGTCAGCTAAGTGGTTCTGGTCAGGGTTATGCAGCTTCAGAGGTGCTGAGCTTGGTCTGGGGCCACTGGACTTGCTGGGCTTGCTTCTGTAAAGCCTGGGAAGCCACTAGAGGGTTTTGTGACTAAGCCCGCGTGCCACAACTACTGAGCATGGAGGCAACAGGATCAAAACGATGCTGTAGGAAGATGATTCTGGCTTTGAGGCTGACTCTGAAAAAAACCCACTAGTCTTGTAGGTGGCACAAACTGGAGCTGTGATGTGATTCTCATCCAACAGTGATTGCTGTAATTTTTCTTTCTTTTAAAACTCCCTGAACCAATATTGAAATTTTCCAAGAATATTTTTAGAATCTCTTCACTTAAAACTGGTTCCTTGGGACTTCCCTGGTGGTCCAGTGGTAAAGAATCCACCTTCCAATGCAGGGGATGCGGGTTCCATCCCTGGTTGGGGAACTAAGATCCCACATGCCGCGGGGCAACTAAGCCCGCGTGCCACAACTACTGAGCTCGCGTGCCTCAATGAGAGAGCCCGTGTGCCGCAAACTACAGAGTCCACATGCTCTGGAGCCCATGTGCCACAACTACAGAGCCCACACGCCTTGGAGCCCGTGCGCCACAACTAGAGAGAAGCCTGCGTGCCCCGGCTAAGACCCAACGCAGCCAAAAAAATAAAGAAAAAAACAAACAAACAAAAAACTAGCTCCTCTACAGTTTTCTCCAGGGAGCTAAAGAGAACGTTTACTTAGGAAATGACTTTGGTGATTCATCCTAAATGTAGAAGGGGAAGCTGTGGTGGAGAGCCCTGGTTGGCATTTCCTTCCTCCAAGGGCCGGCACTAAAGAAGTGATTGGAGGTCCTTGCAAGGTGTCTCTCATTTCAGTCCCACGGCTGCTTGCTCTTGACTTCCTTGTCTTTAAGAAAGCACATTAGCAAAAATAAATGAGAACATAGATGACCTGAATGTTTTAAGCATTTATTTAGTAGACACATACTGAGATTTACAGACGGCAGACATAGCTTTTCTTTTTTTTGCCAGCATCCATTGAACATTAGTAAGATTATTCACATATTAGAGCAAAAAAAAAAAATCCAATTAATTCCTCAAAGCAGGAACCAGATGGACCATATTTTCTGAAAATGGTTTTAATCACATACACATGCACACACACACATGAAATAAAAAATCTGAGAGAAAAATCAAAACTGTAATTACAGAGTATTTTAAAATGAATGAAAATATGGTCAAAGCTGAACTCAGGAAAAGTTGTTGCCCTGGATGAGTTTTTACCTTAATAAAGAATGAAAATAAATGAACTAATAAGCACATTTTCAAAGAGCTGTTTTAAAAGGAGTAGTAGACAAAGAAAAATACTGCCATGCATAGAAAAACATGGGGTCAGGTGAGTAACCTGAGAACCTGAGTAAATGAGGCCAGTGTAGGAAATCTAAAGATGACCCATCATTTTTCTTGGACATAGGTATTTTCCTTTTCCAGGGTGTATGTTCAGTACTTCAGTATATCCTGACTTCCATGAAGACATGGAAGATGTTTAATAGGTGTTTAAACTTGATGATGAGATGATAAAAAAAGATCTGCCACTTTCTCATTTTTAAAAAGGAACTATAAAATAAATTGCTATTAACTTGTTAACATTTCAAGGTACCGTTAACAGTTTCTATTACCCACAGAAGACTGAGGACTATTTAAAACTCCTTATTGGAAGCTAAGGAAAAAATATATTCCAAGGGTCAAAAACACCAGGTGTTGTACAAAGCGCACAACAGAATGGTAACTGAGAAAAATCTAAGAGATCGTTACAGGATGTCATCAAACTGTCGTTACAGGATGTCATTTTTTGTCCGAGTTGTTTGTAAGGGTTTTTGTTCTGTGATAAATCTGTGGAGCGCAACTGCTCACTCAGTTTCCTGGGGATGCTATTTTGGGTGATGCTGAACTTTCTTTTATTCTCAGATTTATACCACCAGCCTACGCCCTGCTGGTCAGTATTTGCTAAAGTTATCAGAACATGAAAAAGCCACTCTTCCTTGTGAGTTTTTCATCCCTTGGGGACACAGATCCCACTTTCTTCTACTCCCTGCTGACTTAGATTCCAGAGTAGACTATCTTTCAGCCTTCATTTTTTACTATGATTGCTCACTTTTGTCCTTTGCAATACCTCATAGGTATCTTAGTGATATTGTAGGAAGAAAGGGGCTATTAGGTGGACCCGATATTATATAAGAATTCTCTACTGAAGAATTTTCCAAACTATGTTCCTGAAGAATTTTCCAAACTATATTCCTTGGAATGTTCTAGTTGATGCTAATAGGTATTCCATAGTTCTACATCACTTTATTTAAACCTAAGTTTCTATTTGAGCACACAACACTTTTTCACAGCTACCTGGGCCTGTCTGTAGGCTGGGGCTGACAGTAGGTTTCCTTCCTGGCTCTTTTGTCCTTGGAGCAGCCAGTGATCTGGACCAGCTTTTGGACTTCCATGGTGCTTCTTTTTTTTTTTTTTTTTTTTTTTTTGCCTTTTAGCAATACTTGGCACCAGGCTATTTACATGTGTTGTGATCTTCCCACCGATTTTATTTTTCTTTCTTTAATAGCAAAGAGGACAAACTCTAATAAGTTCCTATCATCTCACTAGTTGCTTTCAATATGTAATACAGCTGCTGGACTCTTCATCCTGATGGGAGTGTGTGTGAGTGTGTGTGTGTGTGTGTGTGTGTGTGTGTGTGGTATAGAGCTGTGGGGGGGAGCAGTCTGTGAAATCAATCCGACTGGTAGCCAGCTGGACATCTACATATGGGCTTTCTTTGCAGCCCCACCGCCCACGTTACAGGTGCCTCAGATGTCTGCTAGTGATGGGAGGGTGAAAGAAGTTCTATTCTTCACCCCCTGGAGCCCTGAGGAAAGTTCAATCAGTTCTTCATTTCAAATTCACCACGATGGAATCCAATCCTACAGCACTGGTGGTGAAGTGTTGGGCACGGCGCCTGTGGTTTAGCTAGATGTGTGCCATCCCTTAGCTGGAGGCAGGGGGAGGTAAGGGGATGCAAGGTTGTTCCTTCACACTGTGAAGAATATCCCCAGGCCCCCTTTTTCTTCTTCATATTAGCACTTTCCCCTCCTTTCCTGTCCCCTCACCTGGGTCTGTCTCCTGAGGTCTTCATCTCATCCCTATTCCAAAACTGTGGTCATTCTTCCAGACATTTCTTGAGTTGTGGAAACCTTCAAGACTTTGGTAGGTCGAGATTGGTTCAAGATGGCGGAGTAGAAGGACGTGCTCTCACTCCCTCTTGTGAGAGCACCGGAATCACAACTAACTGCTGAACAATCATTGACAGGAAGACACTGGAACTCACCAAAAAAGATACCCACATCCAAAGACAAAGGAGAAGCTGCAATGAGATGGTAGGAAGGGCACAGTCACAATAAAATCAAATCCCATAACCACTGGGTGGGTGACTCACAAACTGGAGAACACTTATACCACAGAAGCCCACCCACTGGAGTGAAGGTTCTGAGCCCCACGTCAGGCTTCCCAACCTGGGGGTCTGGCAACGGGAGGAGGAATTCCCAGAGAATCAGACTTTGAAGGCTAGCAGGATTTGACTGCAGGACTTTGACAGGACTGGGGGAAACAGAGACTCCACTCTTGAAGGGCACACACAAAGTAGTGTGTGCATTAGGACGCAGGGGGAAGGAGCAGTGACCCCCATAGAAGACTGAACCAGACCTACCTGCTAGTGTTGGAGGGTCTCCTACAGAGGGTAGAGGGCGGCTGTGGCTCACCGTGGGGACAATGACACTGGCAGCAGAAGTCCTGGGAAGTACTCCTTGGCGTGAGCCCTCCCAGAGTCCACCATTAGCCCCACCAAAGAGCATGTAGGCTCCAGTGCTGGGTCGCCTCAGGCCAAACAACCAACAGGGAGGGAACTCAGACCCAACCATCAGCAGACAAGTGGATTAAAGCTTTACTGAGCTCTGTCCACCAGAGCACACCCAGCTCTACCCATCACCAGTCCCTTCCCATTAGGAAGCTTGCACAAGCCTCTTAGATGCCTCATCCACCAGACGGCAGACAGCAGAAGAAGAACTACAATCCTGCAGCCTGTGGAACAAAAACCACATTCACAGGAAGACAGACAAAATGAAAAAGGCAGAGGACTCTGTACCAGATGAAGGAACAAGATAAAACCCCAGAAAATCAACTAAATGAAGTGGCAACCTTCCAGAAAAAGAATTCAAAATAATGATAGTGAACATGATCCAGGACCTTGGAAAAGGAATGGAGGCAAAGATCGAGAAGATGCAAGAAATGTTTAACAAAGACCTAGAAGAATTAAAGAACAAACAAACAGAGATGAACAATACAATAACTGAATTGAAAACTACACTAGAAGGAATCAATAGCAGAATAACTGAGGCAGAAGAACGGATAAGTGACCTGGAAGACAGAATGGTGCAAATCACTGCTGTGGAACAGAATAAAGAAAAAAAGAATGAAAAGAAATGAAGACAGCCTAAGAGACCTCTGGGACAACATTAAACGCAACAACATTCACATTATAGGGGTCCCAGAAGGAGAAGAGAGACAGAAAGGACGTGAGAAAATATTTGAAGAGATTATAGTCGAAAACTTCCCTAACATGGGAAAGGAAATAGCCACCCAAATCCAGGAAGCACAGAGAGTCCCACGTAGGATGAACCCAAGGAGAAACACCCCAAGACACATAGTAATCAAACTGACAAAAATTAAAGACAAAGAAAAATTATTAAAACAAGGGAAAAATGACAAATAACATACAAGAGAACTCCCATAAGGTTAAGAGCTGATTTCTCAGCAGAAACTCTACAAGCCAGAAGGGAGAGGCACAATATATTCAAAGTGATGAAAGGAAAGAAACTACATCCAAGATTACTGTACCTGGCAAGGATCTCATTCAGATTTGATGGAGAAATCAAAAGCTTTACAGACAAGCAAAAGCTAAGAGAATTCAGCACCACCAAACCAGCTTTACAACAAATGCTAAAGGAGCTTCTTTAAGTAGGAAACACAAGAGAAGAAAAGGACCTACAAAAACAAACCCAAAACAATTAAGAAAATGGTCACAGGGACACACATATTGATAACAACCTTAAATGTGAATGGATTAAATGCTCCAACCAAAAGACACAGGCTTGCTGAATGGATACAAAAACAAGACCCGTATATATGCTGTCTACAAGAGACCCACTTCAGACCTAGGGACACATACAGACTGAAAGTGAGGGGATGGAAAAAGATATTCCATGCAAATGGAAATCAAAAGAAAGCTGCAGTAGCAATACTCATATCAGATAAAATAGACTTTAAAATAAAGAATGTTACAAGAGACAAGGAAGGACACTACCTAATGATCAAGGGATCAATCCAAGAAGATATAACAATTATAAATATATATGCACCCAACATAGGAGCACCACAATACATAAGGCAAATGCTAACAGCTATAAAAGAGGAAATTGACAGTAACACAATAATAGTGGGGGACTTTAACACCTCACTTACACCAGTGGACAGATCATCCAAAATGAAAATAAATAAGGAAACACAAGCTTTAAATGACACAAAAGACCAGATAGATTTAATTGATATTTATAGGACATTCCTTCTGAAAACAGCAGATTACACTTTCTTCTCAAGTGCACACGGAACATTCTCCAGGATAGATCACATCTTGAGGCACAAATCAAGCCTCAGTAAATTAAAGAAAATTGAAATCATATCAATCATCTTTTCTGACCACAACACTATGAGATTAGAAATAAATTACAGGGAAAAAACCATAAAAAACACAAACACATGGAGGCTAAACAATACGTTACTAAATAACCAAGAGATCACTGAAGAAATCAAAGAGGAGATAAAAAAATACCTAGAGACAAATGATAGCGAAAATACGATGATCCAAAACCTATGGGATTCAGCAAAAGCAATTCTAAGAAGGAAGTTTATAGCAATACAATCCTACCTCAAGAAACAAGAACTATCTGAAATAAACAATCTAACCTTGCACCTAAAGGAACTAGAGAAAGAAGAACAAACAAAACCCAAAGTTAGCAGAAGGAAAGAAATCATAAAGATCAGAGCAGAAATAAATGAAATAGAAACAAAGAAAACAATAGCAAAGATCAATAAAACTAAAAGCTGGTTCTTTGAGAAGATAAACAATATTGATAAACCATTAGCTAGACTCATCAAGAAGAAAGAGGGAGAGGACTCAAATCAATAAAATTAGAAATGAAAAAGGAGAAGTTACAATGGACACTGCAGAAATACAAAGCATCATAAGGGACTACTACAAGCAACTATATGCCAATAAAATGAACAACCTGGAAGAAATGGACAAATTCTTAGAAAGGTATAGCCTTCCAAGACTGAACCAGGAAGAAATAGAAAATACGAACAGACCAATCACAAGTAATGAGATTGAAACTGTGATTAAAAATCTTCCAATAAACAAAAGTCCAGGACCAGATGGCTTCACAGGTGAATTCTATCAAACATTTAGAGAAGAGCTAACACCCATCCTTCTCAAACTCTTCCAAAAAATTGCAGAGGAAGGAACACTCCCAAACTCATTCTATGAGGCCACCATCACCTTGATGCCAAAACCAGACAAAGATACTACAAAAAAAGAAAATTACAGACCAATATCACTGATGAATATAGATGCAAAAATCCCCAACAAAATACTAGCAAACAGAATCCAACAACACATTAAAAGGATCATACACCATGATGAAGTGGGATTTATCCCAGGGATGCAAGGATTCTTCAATATACGCAAATCCATCAATGTGATACACCATATTAACAAATTGAAGAATAAAAACCATATGATCATCTCAATAGATGCAGAAAAAGCTTTTGACAAAATTCAGCACCCATTTATGATAAAAACTCTCCAGAAAGTGGGCATAGAGGGAACCTACCTCAATATAATAAATGCTGTATATGACAAAACCACAGCAAACATTATTCTCAATGGTGAAAAACTGAAAGCATTTCCTCTAAGATCAGGAACAAGACAAGGATGTCCACTCTTGCCACTATTATTCAACATAGCTTTGGAATTCCTAGCCACGGCAATCAGAGAAGAAAAAGAAATAAAAGGAATACAAATTGGAAAAACAAGAAGTAAAACTGTCACTGTTTGCAGATGACATGATGCTATACATAGAGAGTCCTAAAGGTGCCACCAGAAAACTACTATAGCTAGTCAATGAATTTGGTAAAGTAGCAGGATACAAAATTAATGCACAGAAATCTCTTGCATTCCTATACACTAACAATGAAAGATCAGAAAGAGAAATTAATGAAACAATCCCATTCATCACCGCAACAAAAAGAACCTAGGAATAAACCTACCTAAGGAGGTAAAAGACATGTACTCAGAAAACTATAAAACACTGATGAAAGAAATTGAAGATGGCACAAACAGATGGAGAGATATACCATGTTCTTGCATTGGAAGAATCAGTATTGTGAAAATGACTATACTACCCAAAGCAATCTACAGGTTCAATGCAATCCCTATCAAATTACCAATGGCATTTTTTACAGAACTAGAACAAAGAAATCTTAAAATTTGTATGGAGACAGAAAAGACCCTGAATAGCCAAAGCAATCTTGAAGGAAAAAAATGGAGCTGGAGGAATCAGACTCCCTGACTTCAGACTACACTACAAAGCTACAGTAATCAAGACAATATGGTACTGGCACAAAAACAGAAATATAGATCAATGGAACAGGATAGAAAGCCCAGAGATAAAGCCAGGCACCTATGGTCAACTAATCTATGACAAAGGAAGCAAGGATATACAATGGAGAAAAGACAGTCTCTTCAATAAGTGGTGCTGGGGAAAATGGACAGCTACATGTATAAGAATGAAATTAGAGCACTCCCTAACATCATACAAAAAAATAAGCTCAAAATGGATTAAAGACCTAAATGTAAGACTGGACACTACAAAACTCTTAGAGGAAAACATAGGAAGAACACTCTTTGACATAAATCACAGCAAGATCTTTTTTTGACCCACCTCCTAGAGTAATGGAAATAAAAACAAAAATAAACAAATGGGACCTAATGAAACTTAAAAGCTTTCGCACAGCAAAGGAAACTATAAATAAGATGAAAAGACAACCCTCGGAATGGGAGAAAACATTTGCAAATGAATCAACGGACAAAGGATTAACCCCCAAAATATATAAATAGCTCATGCAGCTCAATGTTAAAAAAACAAACAACCCAATCAAAAAATGGGCAGAAGACCTAAATAGACATTTCTCCAAAGAAGACATACAGATGACCAAGAGGCACATGAAAAGCTGCTCAACATCACTAATTATTAGAGAAATGCAAATCAAAACTACAATGAGGTATCACCTCACACCAGTTAGAATGGGCATCATCAGAAAATCTACAAACAGCAAATGCTGGAGAGGATGTGGAGAAAAGGGAACCCTCTTGCACCGTTAGTGGGAATGTAAATTGACACAGCCACTATGGAGAACAGTATGGATGTTCCTTAAAAAACTAAAAATAGAATTCCCATATGATCCAGCAATCCCATTACTGGGCATATACCCAGAGAAAAACATAATTCAAAAAGATACATGCACCCCAATGTTCACTGCAGCACTATTTACAATAGCCAGGACATGGAAGCAACCTAAGTGTCCATCGACAGATGAATGGATAAAGAAGATGTGGCACATATATACAATGGAATATTACTCAGCCATGAAAAGGAACGAAATTGGGTCATTTGTAGAGACGTGGATGGACCTAGAGACTGTCATACAGAGTGAAGTAAGTCAGAAAGAGAAAAACAAATATCGTATGTTAATGCACATATGTGGAATCTAGAAAAATGGTACAGAAGGAACTGGTTTGCAAGGCAGAAATAGAGACACAGATGTAGAGAACAAACATATGGACACCAACGGGGGAAAGTTGGGGGGAGTGGGATGAACTGGGAGATTGGGATTGACATATATAGACTAATATGTATAAAATAGATAACTAATAAGAACCTGCTGTATAAAGATTAAAAAAAAAAAAAAGACTCTGGTAGGTCATAGCAATCTTTGTTCTTGCCATTTCCGCAGACAGGCAGGAGGAGAAACAGAGTGATGGCTCCTAAAATGTGTGTGTGTGTGTGTGTGTGTGTGTGTGTGTGTGTAAGCAACCATGGCAATCTGTGCTGTAAGGAACATCTTGTTTTTTCTCTGATTATCTGCATGACTCCAGATCTTTAAGGAGCACTAGACATCTTGCATTTGGAGGGTTAACCTCCTGCCAATATTTGATGTTTGCAAAAACTTATGGGCCACATTGTGCAGAAAGTTTTTTTTCTCCTTTCTAACGCTGGCTCAAATTACAAAGTCCCTGTTCCAGTTATCTATTTTTGTGTAACAAATTACTCCCAAACTTAGTGACTTAAAAAACATATTTATCTTGCTCATAAATCTTACACTTGGGCATGGCTCAGCCAGATGATTGCTGCTCTGTGATGTCTGGGTTGTTCTCAGCTGCAGAAATGTGTGGTCCCACACTGGTTTCTCTCCAGCATTGCGGCCTCAGCGTAGATAAACTTACATGGCGGCTCAGGGTTCCAAGGGGGGAGTGTTCCAAGAGATCAAGGCAGAAGCTTCAGGAAGTTTTTTGACCTAGCCACGGATGTCATGGAGAATCACTTCTGCTGTAGTCTACTGGCCACATAAGACCAGCACAGACTCAGTGTGGGAGGGGCCTAAACAAAGTCAAGAATATCAGGAAGCAGGGATCATTGAGGGGATCACCTTGGAGCCTGGCTACTGTAGCCTCCTTCTGTTCAACTTCGAAAGGAAAACTGATTTTTTAAAATGCAAATTAAATTTGCATAGGATGTAACAAAACTGTACCCAAAAGCTTCAGTGGATATTCCACCAGAAAGAAGAGATCAGGACACATGTTTTCTATGCTCTTTCCAGCCATTGTGTTGTCTTTATTAAATGGAATATTGAATTAGAGGCAAAGAGTGTTTGTATTCTGGCGTTCCATTTTATGGAATGGCAGTCATGTTATCCACCCTGGCTCTCGAAGAATCCATCTTGATTCTGTACACTCAGTTTTGCATGTTGTATCAGGGAGGGAGGAAATTCTGGATGCTGGCTTTAAAATGAGAGTAAGGCATCCAAACTACTGTGAAACCAGCAGCCATTCCGTCTCAGCTCCCAACTTCACACTGAGCAGTAACAAAAGAAATAAACGGAGACTAATGATGCTTTGGTTTGGGAAATAATGCTTACATGCACAGGATGCATCCACTTAAGTCTTTTAAAAACCAATTGTTCTAATGATTTTATTGCTCCGTAACAAAATAAACCAAACTGACATTAATTCGAAGGTCATTGTGAATTGAAGTTTAACTGCATTAATGACTGATAAGATGCAAGTTTGAATGCTAGGAGGAGGCTTGAGGAGGAAGGCATCACAGTATATTGCATTCTTGTAAACATTAGTACAAATACAGAGTAACAGAGATTCCTCTAGTTGATGCTTAATAGGCCCCAAGTTCCTCTGCTTTCAGAGGGATGAAGCATTAAGGATTATTTTCCACTTTATATATCTGCTGGGGCATAATATTCTGCCCTAAAGAAGAATGGATTCCTATTTGGCTACTTTTCTCCTAAGATGCTGTTTCTGGTTCCCGGCAAGGTGGGCTCAAACCCCCTTCAAAAGGGAGTCCTACAGGATGGCAGGAGGGGAAACTGTCCCCAGACAGAGGATGTCAAATGAAGATGAAGCACTCATGGAGACTTTTTTCCACGTTCACTTCCCCAGCTCCATCTCCTTGGGGAAAGGACTTCATAATTGAAAGGGCTGTATAATCATCCATAACTAAGAGCTCTTTGCCCCACCTAACCCCACTGGGCCCACTGTTTTCTTCCATGCCTCGTATCCTGCCTCCGTCACCTTTGTCAGTAACTAGAGTAGCAGGGGGACTGCCTGACAGCAATTTTGGGGCAGATCAGGTCTTTGCAGTTGGTGCCTCATCAACTTATCCCTCACATCTAACGCACGCCACCAGGACTTATTCGGAGGCCAGAGAGACAGCTCGATCACAGTGAGGGGGGCTTGCAGGGAGTACTGGGGGCTAGGAAGTAGGGCTTCCTGATGCTCTGCAGAGAGACTGCTGGGGGCTTAGATGTGATGATGCTGATTGGTCGGTACTGGGGACAAAGGTCTGGAACCAGAATCACACTTGGTTACGTGGATCTGAGCCTCAACTGGGGCCACTCCACAGACTGGAGCATCCTCCAGAGGGTTAACTGACACCACATGGACAGGGAGGGAGTTGAGTCCTGGGGGACGGCGGTGGTTACCGCCTGCTGGGTATGGCACTCGGCTCTGCTGGCTGACTCTCTCAGCCTCACCCCCATCTCTGGGCAGCCTGGATGTGCTGTGGGATGCGCCTCCTGCCTTGTGGCTGTTCCCCCACAGTCTCAGACCCTTGAGTCTTGTCTCACTGTTTCCTGGGTGGCGGGTCAGTGCGGCAGCTCCTCTGGGTTAACACAGTGTGAGGTGAGGCATCACCGCAGTTTGCCGACTGCAAAAGGAGGAGGGGCCAGGAATCAGACGTTTTCTAGAACGTCGAAGGGGACCAGACCTCTCTTCTTTCCACTGAGGACTCTGATAAAGCCGTCTTGTTCTTCTTCAGAAGTCACACAGATCTGGAAAAAAGGAAGAAAAAAAGAAACGTGTCAACGGGCAAGAAGCTAGAACCCGCAGCTTGAATCACCGCTGGCTGAAGTCAGTGGAACACCAAATTGCAAAAGGGAGACTGGTTTAGGGAAATCGTGGCTCGGTGAGAAAAATATTTGATAAGAAATTAAGCAGCACCCTGGGTTTGGAACTAGGTCCAGGCATTGAATGTTTTCTGAGATTCAGCTTTATGAATGAGGATCAGTAAAACAGGATTGATGATTCTGGGTCCCCGTGAAGAGTCCCTATGAGGACAGAATGAGATAATGCTTATCACAGAGCCTAGCATGCGGCACGCAATGAGTCCTCAATATATTATTTTAAAATCCAAAATAATGGCTACCATGTAGCAGGCTCCTATCATATGCCTGGAAGTTTATACATATAATGTCAGGAAGTCAAAGGAAGCTATTTCATTCTTGGTCACAAGAAAATAGATGCTATCATCTTGCATATTCCAGAGTAAGACCACCTACGCTGGACTTAAAAAAGGAGGTGGTTAAAATCCATTTGGGTATTTTGTCATTCACCACTAACAGGCCATTGCAGGGCATGTAAGGGTGGCTGTGGCCAGCTGTCAATGAGAAGCGGTTTTGAAGGGCTGTTCGTGTGCTGTGAGTTTCTCCTGCTGAACCTGCTTCCAAGGGTGGTGAGTTTTGTCCCTGGTTGGACTGCCTAGAAACAGAGCCTGAGACAGGAATCCTTGTGCAAGTGACTTGCTGTGGGAGTGCTCTCGGGAGGTGGGACGTGAGGGAAGCAGGATGGGCCAGGAGAAGGAGCTAGGCAAGGGTGTGGTCTCAGCTGGAGGTGAACCTCAGCCTGATCCCACAGCGAGCGCCGGAGCGTTAACTGGGTCATAGGGTTGACCCACTTTCAAGCAAGGGGTCTGGCATTTTGGACCCCACGTTAGTCCTTGGTCACTGGCTGACCTGCGGAGTGAGAGGCGTAACTCTGGTGAGGCAGCTCTTCTTCCACCAAGGGGTATTCGCTGGAGAAGGGGCAGCTGTGAGTTGTTAGTTGCTGACATAGCAACTGGAAGATGGGTGCACACACCTAGTGAAGGGGATGTAGGCAGGGCACCAACAGAAACCAATAGAGTGGGTTCTTCTTTTACACAGAATAAGGAGCTTTATGATTAAGTATTAGGATACTTAAAGATTTGTGACTCCTGAGGCTTGGGGCACACAATGGACTGGTATCTGATTCATGTTTCAGAAATCTACTACCTGCCGGTTAAGTGCCCCTCTTGGCTCAGTTCCCTTTTAGTCCTATATGGCTAAAGTCCTTCAGTCTAACCCACTTCCGGGAGCGCATATGCTGATAATGTCTAAGGTTTCCCCCTGCATTGCCTCCAAGCTCATCAACATTTAAATATGCTGCCACTTAGAGCAGAAGAACAGTCATTTTATTTAAAAAAATTTCTTGCCTAGCATTCTTAGACTCAGTCTTCCCCTCAAAATACCTGTGAAAAGATAGGGAGTTGGAGGTGGGGAAGAAATGTCAAAATACTGAATGCCCAGACTGACAGCCATTCCAGAGGCTGAAATTTCCATAAGACCTTTGGAGCTGAGCTCAACTGATGACAGAAGCAAGTTGTGCTGCTGGACCAAGGATAAATCTACCAGCCTAAAAGATGACGCAGACCTTGTTGGTTGATATCAACAGTCATTACTGCCCCCTTCCCATGCAGCAGAGTCCGGACTTTTGTTCTGTTGTCTATCCTTACCCTGCAGGACTCAGGTAAATTCTAATTGGTCCAAGTCTGTTTCTATCCTCCTTGCTAATGATTCTTAGTGGTTCCCATGGGACTCGGTTCCAGCCAATGAAACAGGATGGAATATCTGCTCGGAAACTTCTGGGAAGGGTTGCTTTCCTCTTAAAAGAGATGCACTAGGAAGAAAATCTCTTTCTTTTTCTGGCAAGGATTCCTGGAGTGGCCGCAGCCATCTGTGACCACTAGGGCAGGTGGCTAACATTTTAAGCATAGCAGAACAGAGGGGTGGAGGAATCTGGATCCCTCCCTGATCATGGGATCAAGCTGCGGAATTACGAATCCAAGAACTGCCCTGTATCCAGACATCTTATTATATGAGTAAAATATACCTTTTGCGGTTGACTCAATTGGAGTTTTGTGACTTGAGATATGTATTAGTTCACTTCTGCTGTCATAAATTACCAGAAATTAGTGGCTTTCAACAACACAATCTATTATATCACAGTTCTCTAAATCCTATGTCTGGTGGACTTGGCCAGTTTTCTCTGCTCTGGGTTTCACAAGGCCAATACCAGGGAGTCAGTAGGGTCCTATTCCTTTCTTTCTCTTCTATTGCTCTAGGAGAGACTCCAATTCCAGGCTCATTTAGGTTGTTGCCGAATTCAGTTACTTGTAGTTGTAGGACTGAGGTCCCTGTTTCCTTGCTGGCTGTCAGCCAAGGGTCATTCTCAGCTGCTAGAAGCCACCTGAATTCCCTGACTTGTGGCCCCTTCCTACAGCTTCAAATCCAACAAGGGTGGGTTGAGTCCTTTGCACACTTAATCTCTTTCTGACCTGCCCTTCTGCCTCATCTCTCTTCTGCCCTCTTTTGCTGCATCTCTCTTTCTCCAGCCAGTTACATTTCACTGCTTTTAAGGGTACAAATGATTAGATTTGGCCAATGTAGACAATCCAGGCTACCTCCCTGTCACGTGGTCAATAACCTGCAACATAATCACATCTGCAAATTTGCTTTAACATAGGAAACAAATCCAAACAAATTTGGATTTGTTTCCTATGGTGGCTATAACAAATTACCACAAATTTTGTAGATTAAAACAACACAAATTTATTATCTTGCAGTCTTGGAGATCAGAGTCCCCAAATCAGGGTGTCATTAGGTCTGTGTTCCTTCCAGAGGCTCTAAGAGAGAATCTGTTTCCTTACCTTCAGCTTCTAGAGGCCACCTGCATTCCTTGGCTCATGGTCCCTTCCTGCATCTTCAAAGCCAACAGCACAGCATCTTCAAATCCCTCTCTTTCTTCCTCTCTACTTCTACTGTCACATCTCCTCTGACTCGGACCCTCCTGTCTGCCTCTTATAAGGACCCCTGTGATTACATTAGGTTTACGTGGGAACCTACTTAACTTAAAGAAAACCTGCTGTAGAGGAAAGCGGGCTGATTGAGAAGAAAATACTACAGGGAAATAAACACTAAATTAAGATCAATGTTAGAAGTGATGAAAGCCTGAATCAAACTTCAGAAAATTAAAGTGAAGTGCGGGACTATCTTGAAACATTCTCCTAGGAAGAAGTGAAGTGATAAAGTGGGAAGCAATAAAGAGATTAAAACCATAAGGGAAATACGATAAAACAGAGATGATTCAACTGAAGCATTATTAAGTCCCTGAAGGAAGAAGCATTAAGATCAAAAGGCAAAGGACCAACTGGGGGAAACGTTGGCCACACATGATAGATCAGGTGTAAATATCTTTAAAGGACAGAAAACTTTTTCAGCAGTGTAAGAAAACAAGAAAGTACATAAACAGATTATTCATAAAAGAAATACAAATGCCCAATACAAATGTGTTAAAATTTCAACTTCTCTAACCATCCAGGAAATGAGGATTAACAAGAAATATTATTCACTTATCAAAACGACAGATATCATTTTGTATGATATACAAATATGTAAAAAATAGTAATGTTCAGTTCTGGCAAGGATGTGGTAAACTGAATATTCTCATAAACAGCTGATGTGGGTGTAAATTGGCACAAATGTTTGGGAGGCAATTTGGCAGTATGTATCAAGAACTGTAAAAATTGTTTATCTGTTTTCCTGTAAATTCTAAAGCATATCCTAAAGAAGTAATCAGAGTTATAAAAAACAATTTAGGTTTAGAGGTGTTCATTGAAGTTATCCATAATAGTTTTTTAAAAACTCTGAATATCCAATCATAGAGGAAAACTTAATACATTCTTGTACACCTACACTAGGGGTTGGCAAAATTTTTCTGTAAAGGACTAAATAGGAAACATTTGCAGGCCACGTGGTCTCCACTGCAATGACTCAACCCAGCTGCTGCAGTGTGAAAGCAGCCGCAGGCAATGCAGGCAATACATAGATGAATGAGTGCAGCAGTGTTCTAATAAACTTTATTTTAAAAACAGGGTCAGACTGATCCACTGGTTATAGTTACCCAACCTCTGATCTACATGATGATATGTTATACAACTGCTAAAACATGTGTTTTGATAAACATTTAATAACTAAGTTTAAAAAAAAGTTGCAAAACTAAATATAATATGATATCAAAATAAGAATTAGAAGAAAAGTCTGGTGGGAAATAACACGAAAGTATTTATGTCGATAGTCGCTTGATGGCTGAATTACCTGTGATCTTTATTTTCTTCTTTGTAATTTTTGAGGGTATTTTCCAAATTTTCTCCACAATAAAAGCATTTTAGTTTTATTAATCTAAAAATGATTTATCCATTTTTCTTTAAAGCTTTTATAGAACACAAGAATCAATTAAAATAGTTCTCTAGGGATGACGGAACTATGGATGAATTAAAACATAGTTTTATGGTGTTTAAGTTGATTTAATAAGGATAGTTTTTAAATTTCAAAAATGAAGAAAACATACTCGTGTCAATGCAAACTCTAGGTGTGTTCACAACAAAAAGATAACTTAATTCTATTTGCAGCAAAAGTTCTGTGAAAAAATAATGTAATAATTGTGAGACAAATTAACCCCCGAGGCAGAAATTTAATCAAAGAGATGCATTACATTTGTTTTCAGGATCTAATTTCTTCTACTTCCCTGCTAATGACCATTTGTCTCTTTATATTTTTAGAGTTTAAATATCATGCTATTTTCTGGTGTTTACTAGGTAATTTTAGGTGGCACTGGCCACTGTAGATGGATTTCCCATTTAGGCTTTTCTCTGAATGATGATGGCAGCAAGGGTAACGACCCCGCTCAGCACCCACGGTGGTCAGGCACTGTGCTGGCGCTTTACACAGGTGATACGGGTAACTCTCACCTCCATGTCAAGAGATAGATGCTACTATGCCAATTTTACAGATGAGAACATTGACTTTCAGAGATGACTTTGTCAAAATCACACAGGATATAGATCCATTTCCGTATGATACTGGAATCTGTGTTTTGCTACTACATTAGACTCCCCTCAATCAACAAGCATGTTTTGAACTTTTACACCTAAAATAATTTAAGACGTTAAAGTGGAGACAAATTTAAAAGTTTTTCTCAATAATAGATTTTTAAAATGGAATTTTCTTTCAGAGGGCTGATATTTTCCAAAAATTGGTAGCCACATTGATGACAAAGATCGAAAATAGAGATTTGTATAGGAGTAAAGAGATCTCAGTGCCTTTTGTTGACCCACATGTAATTGGAAATAAAAATGCCTTCAGTTCCCAAAAAACTACTATAGGACTTAAAAGTGAGAAATGGAAATGAAGGTCATTCTCAAATTTTAGCTTTGATCGGAACACCTGGGACGTCTGTAAAAAAGGCTGATTCCCTGCCTTTGCCCTGAAAGTTTCTGCTTCAGCAGGTGTGGGATGGAGTTAGAAATCTGCATTTTCAGGGACTTCCCTGGTGGCACAGTGGTTAAGAATCCGCCTGCCAATGCAGGGGACACGGGTTCAAACCCTGGACCGGGAGGGTCCCACATGCCGTGAAGCAACTAAGCCCGTGCGCCACTACTTCTGAGCCTGCGCTTTAGGGCCCGCGAACCACAACTACTGAGCCCGTGCGCCTAGAGCCCGTGCTCCACAACAAGAGAAGCCACCGCAATGAGAAGTCCGCACACCGCAACGAAGAGTAGCCCCCGCTCACCGCAACTAGAGAAAGCCTGCGCGCAGCAACGAAGACCCAACACAGCCAGAAATAAAATGAATAAAAAAAAAAAAAGAAATCTGCATTTTCAGCAAGCTCCCAGGTGATTCTGATTCACGTGGTGCAAAGACCACACCTTAGAAATACCAGGCTACACAAATATCAGGGTTACAGCCCTTCCTAAACAATTACGGGTAGATTCATGCGGTTCCAGGTTCAGGCCGAAATGCTGTGTTGTGTCTCAAGCGTGTCTAATTAAAGATGCTGGGTTGTTTGTCTCACCCCCACCCCAGCAGGTTGTCAGTTCAACCATGAGAGTGGAGAATGTGAGCTCATTCCCAGGAAAATTTTTTTTCAGGGGGAATATGGCCAAGGGATTGGTAGAAGTCTTCGAGCAGCTGTTCTGCTTCTGGAAATTGATCAGCTTCGGCAAATTTTAACTCGCCTTCTGCTTTCACTGATTTGTATTTTAATAACGTAAAACAATGTTTAATCTCAAATGGGGAAGCACAAGATTATTCTGAGAAAAAAAATCAAACAAGCTAGCAAAATTATGTAATAATGTTTTGCCAATAAAGATGAACATCCTTCCCGAATGTATTTCATTCAAAAACTTCCCAGATTTTGTAACAGGAAGGATACAGTGGGTAATCTTGGAGAAGTTTGAAACACTGGTGTGGAATCCAGCTGGGAAAAGTCCCGTTTGCTTTGTGGGATGTTTATGGCATTAGAGATGGGGTCTCAGTCTGACGAGGGTGATTCCATTGCCTGTAATCAAGAATGACTCAGTAGGGCTTCTGTATGAGCAAGAATTTGTTTCCAAGGGCCCTTCTGGTCCTAGGACACTTGCCCTGAGGACACTTGCTTCCCTGGGAACCAAACCATGCAAAAGGCACTTGACATTCCTAGTTTGTTACACATTGTCCAGGGCACATGGCTCAGTGGAAGGCACTGACTTGAAGCTTGCAGACCTATCTTTAAGTTCCAGCCTGGCCACTTACCAAGTTTTTGCCCCTTAAGCAAGGCACATCACCTCTATGAACCTTTGTTTCCTCATTTATAGGCCATGTATAGAAGTTCAAAAAATGTAGGTATATAAGCTCTGTAAATAATATATAATCTATATGTTTGGTTCCCAGGGAAGGCAAGTGAGCTTCCTAACATTTTGGTTTTGCATGTTTAGATCCTCCTACACTAATATCATTGGACTAAGAATATCTTTTCTCAAAGTGAATATTTCGCTTGTGACTCCACTTATTCAGACTTAAATGTACTGCTATTTGTCAAAATGACTGTTACTCTGTTTTGGTCATACTTGGTATGAGTTTGTGTGCTTTACTCACCTGATTCTCTTTCAGTGTTATCTGCCCCTGTTCCTTACACCCAATGAAGGTTCTAACACATTTAAAAATCTTCTCATTTTGTTGTACTCTCTGAACAAAGTTGGCTGGAAAGAAGCCAATCCTGTCTTGAATTTTCCCCTGAAAGGAAAAAGGAGGCATGCATCCACAATTGTAGCATTCATTGTGATTATATTTACCAAATGACTTTTCTTAAAGAAAAAGAAATACTTACTTTCCACCAGTCTTCATTGGAGTCCTCTAGAAGAGTAATCATGTCTCCTGGCCTAAAATGAAGAATGAATGAATTGGGTGGGGAAGTAGAGGGGGTAAAAGAGAAAAAGATGGTCCTTTAAAGTCAGAAGTGGTAGCTTTTCACTTACACAAATAATCCTAAAATAAATAGGACTAAAATAAACATGACTTTTACCTGTTCTTCCCACCCATGAAAATAGCTTTGTTAGATACTGAAAGCAAGTGTAATTTCTGTGCTGTATTTTAAAAATAATCTTTAGCTTTATTTTTATATTATACGTAGATGATCATCTTTGCATTGAAAAAATCTCTAAAATTTGGAAGTCTAAAATATGATAACTGGAGTTTTTTCATATCCTGCCCCGTAATCCTCCTCCCATTGCCCAGAGGTGACCATTGTGAGTGGTTTCCTGTGCCTCCTTCTGGACGCTTTTTCATGCACTGACATTTATATAGAGATATAGATGTATTTGGCTGTTTCTTTTGTTTACTAATGACATCTGGAATGAGACATTATCTTTATTATCAGCTATGTCTTCTCAGTACCTTCTTGAAACCATTTTTACTTAGTTCCACTTCCCTTGTCTGCCACCTTTTATGCTGGTATAATCTGGAATTTTGTTTTAGACTTGTGTGTGTGTCTGTTATATCCTTCATCAAGAATTACTTGGTTTAACTGAAGAACTACATAATGTTTTTGCTCTTGGTATTGTTGTAGATATGGTGATTACTTGCCACTTCTTATTTGATTTTCACATCCACGTGTGTGTGTGTGTGGATGTGTCTTTTCATTCCTTCTTCTCTGCACCTCATGACACTTTTACAATCTGAAGATTGTACTCTTTTTCAACTTGGGAAAATCTTGTCTATTTTTTTCACTGTTTTCTCCCATTCATTTTTCTCTCTTCTTTCTTCCTGGAATTTCTATGCAACACATGTTGGACCTGCTGGATCAATTATCTATATCTTTTGTCTTTCTTACACATTTTCTATCTTAAAAAAAAAAACTCTGTTTGGGACTTCCCTGGTGGTCCAGTAGTAAAGAATCTGCCACAACTAGAGAGAAGCCCGCACACCGCAATGAAGAGCTCGTGCGCCGCGAGGAAAGATCCCGGATGCCGCAACTAAGACCCGATGCAGCCAAAAAACACAACAACAATAACAACCCCTACCCCCCCAAAAAAACAACTCTGTTCTAAAATTTTTCTCAATTTAATCTTCCTAATTGCTTAATGGGCTTGCCTCTTCTAATATTTATTATAATACTGAGAATTTTAAAAAAAATTGAATTTCCAAGCATTCTGTATTATTTTCTGAAAGTTTCCTTTTAACATTTGTCACTTTATGTTATGGATTGAATAGTATGATGGATCTTTCTGAGGATATTATTATATATTTAAAACAATATTTCTTCCCTCTATTGAATGATTTGTTTCCACTAGGATTAGTTAGCCTGTTCTTTATCATATTACTTTACTTCTCCTTCATATCAAGGGATTTTCTCCAACACCTGTTTCTCGGCTGTCTCTTTATATTCATGACTGAAAACAGAGGGTGTGAATCGCTGGGCAAGTTTCTCTGCTATCACATACATCTGTATCTGCAATGTATGAGGGTCAATTTCAGGCTCTGCTTAAGAGAGCAGGGTGTGTCAGTCGACGCATCTCATCTTTGGATGCTTGAGAGTATAGCAGACAAGCAGTCTGGAGCCTCCTACCACCACCCCAATGGCTAAAACAAGGGCGGTTTTCTTAACCCCGGGGAGAGAGAAGGTTAGATTATTTTCCTCTAAGTAGAGGTATCTTTTCCTTCCCTCCTGCTCTCTAGAAGCTCTGGAGGTCCAGAATTATCTCAACACAATTCTTTTTCTTTCTCAGTCTTTTGTGCCCACACAGGAGCCCTCCTTGGGCAGGGGTTCCCTTTCTTTAGAGTACAGGTAATGGTTTAATTCTAGAGTCAAACACCATTGCTGCCTATTTCTCATTCTAAGTAGTAACACGGTGTTATGAACACTGTTGGGACTCTGTATCAGTTATATATTGCAATGATAATGCTGTGTAACAAACAGCCCCCAAACCTCAAAGATTCACTCACATTCTTGGGTGTTGGCTGCTGGCTGGGATGACTGGGTTGATTTTGCCTTATTCCATGTTTCTCATACCCCAGAAGGTCAGTTTGGACTTTCATAGCATTGCCAGGGCAGCAAATGGAAACGTGAAAAACACATAAGACCTCTATGGCCTAGGCTCAGAACTGACACATTTTCATTTCTGCCTCATTTTATTGGGCAAAGCAACTCTGCAGTGAGAGGAACTGTAAAGTCTCATGGCAAAGGGTATGGATACAGGGTTGGTGAAGAACTGGGGCCATTAATACAATTCAGTCACCAAGACACCATCATGCTCTTTAATGAACTTGTTGTGAATTCAGTGTCTCTTCTGTGCTCTTACATTTAAAGTTGTTTTTTTCCCTGAGCATCCTTTGGTCTCTGGTCATCTGCCTTGTTCTCTGTTTGCTGTAGTCTCCCAGGAAACTCCTAAGATTTTTTGGTCTCTGATAGTGTTATTTCTTATTTTCTAGTACTATGATGGATGTATTCTTTAAAAATTATATTTTCTGACATTTTAAGGGATTGGAGCAAGAAGGGAAGTAGATTTGTGTGCTCCTTTTGCTATTCTGGTTCAATCTCCTCTGCTGTCATTTTCAATTTTCAGTTAATATCTATCTTCTTAGGGGATTCCAAATACAACAGGCTTGTTGCACCTGAAGCATTAAACACAACTGGCATTTTGGTATTTCAACAGTCACAGTATCATGCTGATGCCACAGAAAGTGAGAAGGCTGAAAATCACTCTTTTCTCAGGTGAGGGATTTAATTAAGCAGCAAGGATAAAAGTCAATGTAGAAAAGTCCTTCTAGCTCCAGCAGTTTTTCTTTAGCCTAGTAACCTAAGAAACCATGTGTTAGTATCAACTACAGTGACTTTGCTGATGCTTTGGTAGAAATTGTTAAGTAGGGAATCAAGGTTGGAAGAGGTGACTTTTCTAAGGGTGTAAAACAGTGCTGCCTGAATCCAGCTTCTATTTTTATGGTCTAGAGAGTCAGTCTTCACCGTGCCCAGATGTGGACAGTCCCTGAGCCCATGACCTATGTTAACTAAACCACACATTAGAATAAGGCACTCATTGGAATACAAGCTATAATTTTATGAGAAAGACCAGACATCCTGACATCCTGACAGCGTGATGGGGTTTCTGTCTTCTCCTATAAAAGAGCACTGCCAGCATCTAAAATTCCTTGGTGAGTGAGGAGAATTACATTCATCCCTTTATCCTTTGTTGTTTTGTTTACCCACTCATTCAACAAATATTACAGAACACTGACTCTGAAAGAGTGATTTTACTAGGCACTGGGTATACTTTGGTGAGTAAAGTCCTCACTGGAGCTAATATTCTAGTGAGAATGATAGATAACAAGCAAATGCATAATTAAACTTTTAATAAATATAGAATGTGTATATATAACTAATAAATATATATGAAGGAAATAAACAGGATGCAGTCACAAAGAATAAGAGTGGACCCCTAATGATATGATTTAAATACTCTAATCATCAAGCAGAGACAGCTAATGTCTCTTTTTCACTTTGGGGAGGATCTTGCTCTAGGGCGGCACTTGAATCCAAGACAACAACTCTCTAACATCTGGGCAAGCACACATGTGGCTTGTGGGATTTCTACTGCCCTCTTGCCTCTGCCTGGCATTCTTCTCTTCTCTTCCCAGCATTCTTCCCCACCGAGGCTGCTTTAGATCCTTTCCCACACTGGGTTCCAGGCAGTTGATCTGAGTAGGCATGCAAGGTAAAAATCACTCTGTGTAATATAAGATTTTAAATTTATTTTTTAAAATATGTCTTGACCAGTTTTGAAACTCTGGCAAGAGATTGGTCAGTTCCCCCTTAATCATCTGATTAAATCAACACCCACACCACTTCCCTCATGAGGCTCAGATGATCTGGGGCACTATGTACCAGCCCCATCCCTAAATGCCCTGGGGCCAGGTACCAGACAGCTAGGGACAGCCTCTGCACCCTGGAGCCTGTGAAATTATTCAAATTAGCTAACCCACAGGAAGCCTGGGAAACCTCACTAATCCCAGCTGCTGACCATATGTAAGCTGCCCCTACAGCTCCAGCTGCTGTTACCCTGACTCCCTGGTCAGCCAGTGTGGCCCTGTGTGGCAGCCCTTCACTCTCAACTGTGAGTTCTCTTCTAACCTGTTCTCAACTTAGTTGTTTTCTCCTACCTGTGGTGTCAGAGTGCCATGTCCTGCCATCAAAGAACTAAGTCAACACTCTGCCTACCTGCTGTACCTAGGAAGAGCCTTGCCATTGATCCTGGAGGAATGGAGGGCTAATGCTTAAAATTCTCCTTCCCTTGGTTGGTCCTAGGATGGACACTGCCAGCACATGACTCTCTGTCTCTAGCTGTTTTTCATGCCTCTGTGGCTGACCAGGCCCCTTTCCATGAAACAGTTCTTTCTTATTTCACATTATCACACTCCAGGCATGTTAGTAGAAAGTCCTGCTCTGGTCTAACAGCTATTTTCTTTCTTCCAGGTGACTTTATGTTCCTGATCCATTATATATAGATTTTATAATTTAACTCTGTATTTCCAAATCTTGGAGATGAACTCATCAGGCTCCCAAATACTGAAAAAAAAAGCTTACTTTTGCTTAATTCAATCAATCAGAGCATCCTAAGTTCAGGTAAAAATTCTGCTGTATTGTAACCCAGAATTTTGTACATTGATAAAAAGTACAATGCTCTTCAGAAACAATACAAGCATGAGCCTCCTACTTGGAGGAGATAGATCAGAACACCACAGCTGGCCTTTTCTTTTTGTTTGTTCAGTAAAATTGGTCTTAAACCCAGAGGAAAATTTTCAGGTTGGTTATGTCATGATTCATGGAACATCCTGAAATGATGAGGGAACTGTGGGCTATCAATAGGAGTAGGAATAAAATAACAAAGCTAACTACAGAATCGTGGCTTCGTGGTGAGGAGGACAGAGCTTGTGTGTGTGTGTGTGTGTGTGTGTGTGTGTTTACGTGTATGTGCATGTGAGCCTGATGGTTGCTATCTGGGGTCACTTCCAGCAGTCCTCTGCCTCCCTCATTTCTCGATTTTCCACTTGGACACAGAACCCATCTCGCCCTCAACCAAGTAAACTGGTTTCAGGGACACAGAGGGCACAGTGTACATGCAGCGTATGAATGATGCAAGCGAGCCTGGCTATCTACAGAGAACTCTTCTGCAAGGTGTTATGAAGATGGTTGAGTCTTTCATGGGTGGGAGCTCCTGAAGGGTGGATTGTGAGCTGTCCTGAGGCCCCCCATCCAGCCTCTCTCCACTCCCCACATAGAGCACAGATTCCTAGGGGTGGAGATAACTGACACCCTTCCGATGAGGTCACTGCTTCCAAGAAATACCTTCTCCACTGTCTGAGACAACCTGAGACCTCAGCTCAGCCCTCCTACGGGAAGCCCATGGACAAGGCAGGATGCTCTGGGCCTTCTTTGCTTTCATAATGTTTTGGATGTACTGAATATTTTGGACAACAAAGGAAATTTGTCTTTCTTTATCCCTCCATCTTTGTCTATTGAGCCGAAGGAAATTATATGGCATTCAAGTATTTTTTGAATGCTTATGACACGTTAGGTGTTGGGTGTGCACTCAGGGTACAAAGATGAAAGGATTATTCTATGCATCAGTCTTCTTATCTGTCAGGTGAAGATAATAATTGTACCTACCTCAATTTTTTTGAGGATTAAATGAGTTAATACTTGTGAAGCATGTTTAGATAAGCCCACAAGAGATGGTGGCTATTATGGTTGTTAAGACATAGTTATTGCCATCAAGATGTTGGTGATCTCAAAGGGGAAAGACATGTAAACTGGTAACTTATAGTGCCATTGCTAACTGAGAAGAAATATGCTCGAGGGGCACAAACATGTGTGGAATTGACCCCAAACAAAAATCGCAAACATACATGCCTCTTTGAGACTCAGCTACCTCAATTATATTTACATAATTACAAACTATGCATTATATCTATATCTGTATATCCATCTCTATACAGTGAACTATATTTACTTGGCAAAATTGCTATGTGAATTAAATGAGAAGGCATATGCGGAAGTCTTCAGCACTGTGGCTGATATACAATAAAGGCTTAAAAATTCTAATTTCCTCCTAAAAATGCAATTTTTCACTGGGAAATGAGATTTAGTAATCAGTACTTTTAAATGAGGTTCTGGCAGGGACAGTTCCGTAATGTGATAGCCTTTGACCTCTTAAGTGGCTTCCGACGCTGAAGTTTGATGTGATTCAGAGTGTTGGAAAAGTGTTTCCCTCTCTTCATGCCCCCACCCCTCATCTCTTCTGCCCCTTGACTCCAGGTAGTGACCACAAAGGTGTGGCAGGGCCCGGGGTGGAGTGAGGATTCTACCATGCAGGTGGCTGATTGCAGGGGAGATGATGGAAGGGTTGAGGGGCTCCCACACAGCCTGGAGGGGACGGCAATGTTCACTGAATGAAGTGGGCGTGACCAGTAGCATTTTCACACAAGTAAGAAGGTCAAGAGAGACTTTACCACTTATAGGCAGGGTTTGATTCCACCACTAACTCCACTAGATTCGGCTGCCTCTTGTACCACCCAAACTTTGTGAAAACTCCTTGGAATTGCCCATTTTACCCTGCAACTATTTGGGAATTTTTAAAATTTCTTAACACTTTCCCATTCATTAGGCAAAAAGAACCCCCAAATCAAGCTTACATCAACCATGGTCACTGGGCCCAAACAGATCTCCTGGAGAAACCAAGACAAGGGGAATAAAAAAGGAGCCAGCCAAACTGCTCCATTAATTTTAGATCTACTGCTTAATTTTTCGCTAGACCCATTTCTCGATTTCTATAATCCTGGTCCAGAGCCTTTTATAGTCTGAGCGCATGGATCGATAACAAGGAACTCCTCAACTCTGTAGTTTGATTTTGTCTTAAGCCTGGCATCTATAAGACTGCCTGCATCTTCTCAATTCCAGAGACCAGCTCAGAGAAAACGCATTCAGCTAAAGGGCCATTTGGATGGGATTTGGTAAATGTTCCTGAACTGTCATGGATCATGCTCTCCAGAACCTAATTGAAAAAGGCATCTGAGTGAGAGGGAGGCTCCTAAACACATTAGTGACATTCAGGAAGATCTGGGTTTCTTGACATAGTGCAGCATCAGAGCATAACATGCATCAGAGACTTTCCTCAAATAGCCTTAATTGTATTTTGATGTCCTGGTGACTGTGAAGATTATTTTTAAATCAAATTGGTACATAAGAATTACGTTTAGTTTTAATTAAGTTGATGCATTTGCCAAGCAGTAATGTACTTAGAGAATGGAAACGAGACACCAAAAGAGTCTTATTTTGTCCTACCCTGTCTCAAGGGCTCTCCTTTTCTTATCTTATGGAGGGTTTATAAAACCTTACAGAGTGAAGCACATTACCAAATAAAAAGCCCCAATGCAGACCAGTGTACTGAGCATTGGCTGAGGGTCAGGAAACCTGCATTTTGGGTTGGCCACTGGCACACTATGCATCTTTGGAGAAGTCAGATAGGTCACAGTTGCTCTCAAATCTGGCAGGTAATCAGAATCCAGAGAAATACTTAACCATACAGATTTCCAAGTGGGATGTGACTCTCTAGATCTGGGTGCAGCCCAGGAGTCTCTATTTTAATAACATTCTCCAGGAGATTCTTAAGGATTGGAACACGTGGTTTAACTATCCTAACCATAATTTTCTCTGTAAGATACTACTTGCTTGAATAACCCCACAGATTTGTTAAAAGAATGCAAAGGGCTGTCAGGGACAATTTGGAAGACTTTGAAACGGGCAAAACCGATGACTGATCTGGTGTCCTATGACACCCTACCATCTGTGTGGTATGCCCTTCTGGGTAACCTCCCCCTTTCAATGTCTTTGAGCTATTGCACATCTCTGCAATAATGCAAATGATCCTTATCTATAGAAATGCAAGTGAATTGTGTCTGGCAGAATGTAGTCAATTACTACCCTGTGAATATCGACCAGTTTTGCATCTATTTGTAAATTCACATCAGCACTCCTAATTGCCTATATATGGGTGCTGTGTGAATTCTCCTTTGTACTGGTTCTCTCATTCATTAATGATTCAAATTAAATTTCTGACACGTGCTCATTTTATAATTGTATAACAGTTGTGATTTTACCTTACTTTTAAAAAATTATCCTTGACCAGGAGGGACTTTTCAGGAACCCACTCTATAGATCACAAGCTTCCTATCCAAATAGATTTATAAGGAGTGATATGAGTGGCCAAAATGGGAGAAATTAATGCATTATCTGAATCTGCTGATTAATATAAATTGTCAACCTTATCAGAGAGAAAACCTACCACAGTCAATGTAGGATGGAAAGTTTCGTGTGGGAGAAAGACAAGTGGACTGAGGGTCAGCCTCCGTGGGTAGCTGCTCCGAGCCTCCACTTTCCACTTGTGAGTTCTTGGACTTGGTTCTCCCTCCCTCCCCTCAAAAGGGTAAAGGACCATAAACTGTCTCATTGGAATGTGAACTAAACAGCTAGGTGTCCATTTGCTACACTTGGACACCTAGTCCATTCGCTAGACTGGGAGGAAGGTAAGAATCTAAATATGCTTCTGTGATGAATTTCCACCACTTCTTTTGTAATGGGGTTTGCAATTGGCTCGCATTTGGCACCTCTTAAAATAATTCTCTTGTTCTATAGTTTAACCTATTCTTTGGTTATCCTTTCCTCCCTGGAAAGAGAGAATAGAATGACTGCTCACTATCCAAGCCGCACAGGCACCCATGTCCCCTCTATCTGGAAACCTTGGCTAGGCTGTGATGCCACCTCCTGAAAAGCCTTCCCTGGCTTCCCAAGGCTGCTTCAATGCCTTCTTTTTTTTTTTTTTGAAGATTAAATGAAATGATGTATTGTAAAGAACTTGATACATAGTAGATGCTCCCTAAATATTAGTTTCCTTCCTCTCTTCCTCTTAAGTTTTAGGTCACAATCCTATTCTGCAGTGGGATGATGTGGTCGGAAGCATTGATTCTTCCTAGGTGATGCTTCAGTGCCTTCTTGAGGTGCGGTAGCAGCATCCTGGACTACATCCCCGCCCACAAGACCTCACATTGGAGGTACTTTCTTGTCTAGGGCTCTCAGCCTTATGGCCACTGGAGCTCTTCGAGAACAGGGCCTGCGAACTGTTCACCCTGCAGAGAGTACATGCTCATTCACCACGTGATGAGTGGTGGGTAGATGAAACAAATCCTGGAAACAGCCATACAAGGGTTAAAATCCCTTTTAACCTGATTTCAAGTGGTGCTTTCGACAAATCAGGAAGAGATGAATTCAGGCCATCCCATCTCCAGAGGTTCTTGTGAATATTAGCTAATGAGACAACGGGTTGCTTGGCTTTGTTCAGACTCACCCATGGAAAAATCCAGGACTCACTGCTTCCAAGAAAGAATCTGGCAATTCAAGACTATAAATCAGGAATCTAACTTGGAGTTACATAAGAAGATATGTTTTTCTTTTAAGGCCCCCAAATTTAGGTGTTCTGACACACACACACGGAGTGGCAATTAATTTGTATCTCCCTTAAAATTTAATAATTTTAAATAATATTTTATTATTATAAATATTATAAATAATATTTATAATAATTTTAATAATATTCGAACAGCAGTCTCCTCATTCCCTCTCTTGGCCCATAAGAATTTTTTTCCTCTCTTTTTTTCCCACTTATGAAACATGGCCATTATCATATAAATCCGTCGGGGGAGAAATAATAAAAATGAAAATGATTTAGATGTGGAAAACCAAAATGGATTCTTCGGAATAGGTATGGTCTCTAAAATATGTATTTGAACCTTAGAGTCTTTTATTTATTCTTGATCTTTTATTTCAGAGTCGCTACCGTGTTTTAGGGGTTTGTGCTTACTCAAAGTTTTTTACATCTGCTGATTATTTAAATGGTATGTCAACTTGGCAAAGCCACTAAAGTTATTCTTATTGATTTTAAAAAGATGCATTGGTGTGAATAATAAGTGATATCTCCAAGAATGTTTTGCAGACTTCTGAACCCAGAAGCAGTGAGGATAATGAGGCTGGTTACAGTGTAAATGTGGAGGGCAGGATTTACTTTCATCAAAAGGCTAAGCATGGGTTATCAAGCTTTTGCTAATATGTGTGTGTAAAAATGCAGGTGTATTTGAGTGTGCGTATGTATGTGTGTGAGTGTGTGACTGTGTGTGAGTTTGTGTGTATCTGACTGTGAGTGTGTGGGACTGTATATGCATATGTGATGTGTCACACACATACTCACGCACTTGGCCAGAATGATTGACACATGACCTTTGTGAATTCACAAGGCAGTGTAGGATGATAATGAAGCCAGTCCTGATTATAATGGGGTTCTCCAGTTTGTATTTCAACTAGCATTTTAAAAAGCTTTGCTCATGAATTAAGCTGGCATTCCATAAAGTGTAATTTTCAGGACTCCTCAAAAACTTGATAGTAAGGGTTTTTGGTGGAAATTGTCTAAGACCCTTAATGACAGAAAGTTATCTACTACACACGCTCATTACACTCAGACAGAGGAACCCGGGTGCCTCTTTAACGTTATGAGACCTCAAATCATCAGCAACGGTCTGGAGAGCCCTGCATGATGGCATCACAACTTGTGTATCAGTGGTGAAATTCCATACCTAGAGCATGTCATGTCAGCAACCACAAAACCTACTCAGGAGATGAGGGGCAGGGTGTCACAGCATCCTTACCACCAGACCAATTAGATAAAGTCTGCTTGGATGTGCTCGAAGGTGAGACAGAGACTTAAACTGTGTTTCCTCTACTATATATCTTTAGGGTAATTGATCAGAAGACCAGGAAATAAAACATACTGTGAAAAGATGCAAATTATGAAGAGAAGGTATCTAAAATATATTGTGTGGGCTTCCCTGGTGGCGCAGTGGTTAAGAATCTGCCTGCCAATGCAGGGGACACAGGTTCGAGTCCTGTGTCCAGGAAGATCCCACATGCCGTGGAGCAACTAAGCCCGTGCACCACAACTACTGAACCTGTGCTCTAAAGCCTGTGAGCCACAACTACTGAAAGCCCGCGTGCCACAACTACTGAAGCCCGCGCTCCTAGAGCCTGTGCTCTGCAACAAGAGAAGCCACCACAATGAGAAGCCCGCGCACCGCAATGAAGAGTAGCCCCTGCTTGCTGCAACTAGAGAAAGCCCGTGCGCAGCAACGAAGATCCAACGCAGCCAGAAAAAAATATATATATATTGTGCACCTCACTTTGTACTGGGCATGAAATCTCACATTTTTTTTTTTTTTTACATTATCTTGTTAAATACTCTGTCTCCCTAGGAAGGAGAAAACGGAGGCTGCAAGAGATTAAACAGTTTGCTGAAACTGATGTAGCTAGCATGTGTCAGAGCTGGAAGGCAGACCCAGGTGTGACTCTTAGACACTGCTCCTTTCTGCCCTATGCCCTTGTTCTCTCCCGCTCTCTGCCCATGACGGTGGGAAGATTATCATGATCTGTAAGCTCCAGAGATTTGGGGAGGTAATAGCAGATGAATTTATGAAGGAAGTTTCCCCTAAAACTGTAGCAAAGCTGACTGTGTGAAGCCTCTGCCTTTAGACAGCACTTGGAGACCAGCAATGCAACCACAGAAATTCTAAGAGGAGCACCATTGCCCTAAGAATAAGGAGGTAGCACTCTGGGCTCCTCCTCTCTAAGGCTTACTCCTCCATGCCCAAACTGAGTTTGGCTTAGCAGGGCTTCTGCCAAATTGTCTTAAACTCTTGTTCTTTGTGAATACGACTATGGGCTACTTTTGGTCTCTTTTTCTACAGTTTCTTCTGGACAAATCATATTCATCCTGGGCTCAAAGCCCATCTCCTCCAGGAAACAGGTCCTGGTTAAACCCTCTGAACTGGGTTTGCTTCCTCTTTTTTTTTTTTTTTTTTTTTTTTTTTTTTTGGATTATGCTGTCATTTTTAATTTTAATAAAATAGATAATTTCATACTACATAGAGAGCAAGCCCATCCACTCATTGATAAAATTTTAGAAATATTTTCTATAAAAAGTTTAGTAGCTGATTGCGAATGAATCCATTAGAACATGACTTCTATAGGTACAGTGTTCCCATCCTCACCCCCATTCTTGTTAATTTTGAGAAAATTTTAAAATACAGAAAAGTACAAAAAATAAGACAAGATATCCATATACCACAATCCAGAATTAACCAGTATTTCAATATATTTTCTTGCAGTCTTTTTTTTTTTTTTTAAGAGAAATGGACGTTTATATATAAAACTGAAGTCCCCTCTAACCAGTCCAATCCCCCCCTCTCCTACACGCATTCCCTTCCCTTCTCCACTCTTCACAGGCAACCACTATCAAGAGTTTGGTCTGTATCCTTCCAAACCATTTCAAAAACATTTAAAAAACATACATACATATATGTATCTATTACCAATATATAGCACTGCAATTTTGAGAGAAGTTTTATTCAAATTTACAAAACTCATTGTATTATATGTCATTCTGCAACTTTATCTTTCCCCCTCAACATGATTTTTGAGATCTTTCTCTGTAATACATATAGATCTCATTTATTACATTTTACAGATATACAGTATTCCATCATAAGTATTTTCCATTTTGTTGCTGATGGGCATTTAAGTTGTTTCCAATTTATGACTACTACATATCATGCCACAGTAAATAGCCTGGTACACATTTCCTGAGCATACAAACTCAGAGTAGAATTGCTAGGTGTTTTTCAATTTGCTGTAAGGAATGTTTCCCAACTCCCAAGGTCATAACCATTTTAGTATGTAGCTTTTTCATATTACTGTTTTTAACCTAACCCCCTTGGATCTTACCTTTGTGTATAGTTCGTGGGTTTTTTTTTCCCCTTGGAGAACAAATTTCCTCCAAATCATTTTTCAAATAGTCCCATTATATTCTCATCTCCTGATGCCATTTCTATAAATTCTAATAAATGCATAGGTGTTTCCAGAATCTCTTCTGTTCTGCTAAATCAATATCATAAAAGTCTCTTCCTTTCTAATACTTGCAACCTTTTTATTTTTTTTACATTGGTGAAGATCTCCATATCCATGCAGACGGCAATGTTAAACATGTTTTCCATTCCCAATTTTAGTGGAAATGCATCTAAAGTTTCAGCATTACCTTTGCTGTTTTTTTTTTAACTGAATATTATCATACAAATGTCTTTCTCTTCAGGATGAATTCTCTGGTGTCCTTTAAGTTTTTAGCTTTTGTTTCTCTCATTTGTGATGCTTTCCTTCAGAATGATTATTTCTGATATGTTATGAGATGTAAATTCCTGATGAACACCTTTCATGATATCCACAGGTTTTTAATGAGTATGAATTTTCTGGTGTCTAATATGGTGTGATTTCTGGCTGAAAGCTTTCCCACATTCACTACATTGATAAGGCTTCTTACCTGTGTGTATTCTCAAATGTAGAGCAAGGGTTGAGAATTGAGAGAAAGCTTTTCCACACTCATTACAACCATAGGGTTTCTCACCTGTATGGCTTCTCACATGCACCGTAAGAGATGAACTTTGAGAGAAGGCTTTTCCACATACATTGCATTCATAAGGCTTATCACCTGAATGAATTCTCACATGTACAATAAGTGACGTTCGCTGAGAGAAGGCTTTTCCACATTCATTACATTCATAGGGTTTCTCTCCAGTGTGAATATTTTGATGTTTTATGAGGTACTTCTTCTGACCAAAAGCTGTTCCACATTCACTACACTTAAAGGGTTTCTCTCCAATATGAATTTTCTCATGCTCTGTAAGGTTTGACTTGCCACTGAAGGTTTTCCCACACTCCTTACATACAAAGGGCTTCTCTCCTGTGTGAGTTCTCTGGTGTCTGATGAGGTTCGACTTCTGAATGAAAGCTTTCCCACAATCCTTACACTCAAAAGGTTTCTCTCCAGTGTGAATTTTCTGATGGGTAAGAAGGTTTTCCTTCTGGCTGAAGGATTTTCCACATTCATTACATTCAAAAAGCTTCTCTCCAGTATGGGTATTTTGATGTTTAATAACATACTGCTTTTGGCTGAATGCTTTTCCACATTCATTACATTCAAAAGGTTTCTCTCTATTATGAAAATGCTCATGCTCAGTGAGAGTTGATTTGTGGCTGAAGACTTTCCCACATACCTTACAGGCAAAGGGGTTTTCCCCACTACAAACTCTCTGCTGACTGAGGTGTGACATCTGAATGGAAGCTTTCCCACATTCACAAGATTTCTCTCCAGTATGAATTTTTTGATGAATGAGAATTTACTTTTAGCTGAAGGTATTTCCACATTTCTTACATTTGTAGGGCTTCTCTGTGTATGACCTTTCAAATGCAGAGTAAGAGATAAGGTTCAAGAGAAAACTTTATCATACTTAGTACCTTCAAAGCTTTCTCTTCAACTCTAAATTTTCTAATACTCAAATGAAGTTTTGTTACATTCACTGGTTTCTCTCCAGTATGAATTTTCTTCTACTCAATGAGATTTGTTATCTAGCTAAAGGCTTTTCAATATTCCTTAGAAGCACAAGGTTTCTCTCCAGCCTGACTTCTACATTTATGAGGTGCAACATGTGAGTGAAAGTTTTACCACATTCAGTAAATTCATAGGTTTTCTCTCCAGTATGAATGCTCTGATATCATATGGGGTTCAAAATTTTTTAAATGAAGGCATTTCCACACTGATTTACACCTAAAAGGGGTTATTACCACAAGGAGTAAGCTGTGGCAGGATTTCCAAACTAATTGATGATTCTTTCCTACACAACTAGGTCTAAATTGTGTTTCAAACTCTTTCTAGGTTAAGTTGAAAAAGGTGTTGCCTTAAAAGATATAAGGTTTGAGATCAGAGGAAGTATTTTTCCAATTTTCTTATATTCACTGCTTTTTTCCTCAGTCTGTACTTTACTGGAGCTGGATGCAACTTGCCTCCCAAGTCTTGTTGCCTCTCTATCTGCTCATCATCTTCTCAGGCTTCTTCTGGACAAATTTCCTTTACACTTCTTTCTCCGCCATCCAGAGTTCGTCTTCTTGCTTCAACAGAAGATCACATACAGCTTGGCCAGCTTATAACCTGCTATTGGGGAAATGACACAGCACTAGAATGTTAATGCTGGAGCCAAAGTTCTGTCCTAGAACTCAGGCTGAGCCCTGGGGCCTCCTGGCCTTCCGAAGGATGAGGAAGGTGCAGTCTCCAGGAATGCACAAGGAAGCGACCCTTCTATCGACAGCAACGCCGCTTTTCCGGCCTTGGACTACATTTCCCTTAAGGCTTTGCTGGTCGACATTCTATGTCTCTCCGTCTGTCTTTCCCACGCGAACTTGGCGGCCTCTTCCTGTGATTATGAAGCTCTCAGGGTGAGTACTTCTGCCTTGGAGGAAGATCAGCTCAAGCCTGGTGGAAGGTTTGGAGCCGGAACCCCAACCCCCTCTTTGAAGCCTCCCGAGGGCAGCGTCAAACGAGCCAAGCCCATACTCTGAGGTATGAGGACGCCATCTTCTCTCTGCTTCCTCTTTTATAGTTTCCATTATGTTATCATGGACTTTCTTTGCCCACTAATTGTATATGCCAGGCACGACATTAGTTCATGCATTTAATCTCCACAATACTCATTCATTCATTCATGAAATATTTATTAAGCATCTACTATATCTCAAGAACTGTACTACACTCCAGGGACATAAGGGTTCACAAATACAGACTCGTTCCCATGGGCTTTACAAGGGAGATAGAAGTTAACCAAGTAACTCAAGAAATATATAAATACAAGGTGAGATAAGTACTTTGAAGAAAAGAAATATGGTGTGACGAAAGTATGTAACAGAGGATCTCACCCAGGTTGTGCGTATCAAGAAAGGCTGCACCAAGGAAGAGAAATCTGAGCTGAGATCTAGTGGGTGCATAATAGTCAACTGGAAGAAGGTGTGTGTATGTGTGTGTGTGAGATGGTGGTGGTGGTGCGTGGGTAGGAGGGTGAGGGGAGAGGAAGAACAGACTGCAGGAAGAAAAATTCCTTGGCAGGTGGTAGTGTGGTCCTTTTGGAGAATAAAAGATGGAGCAGAGAGATGAGGGGAACAATGGTGCAAGACAAAGCAGAGACGTCACCAGGGGTGAGACTGTGCGGGTCCCGGAGGTCCCTGTAAATATCCTGGTCTTGACCCAAGGAAGTGGGAGGACATTAGAGAGTTTTAAACAAAGATTTGAGTGTCATGAGCAGATCTAAGGCAGGCACAATGATTATCTCCTTTCACAAGTGTAGAAGCAGAGGCTCAGATGGCTTGTGGAACTTTCTCAGGCTTCCTGGGGGTCACACAGCTAAGTGAGTGGCTTGGCTAGGGCTTAAATCCAGGTCAAGTGATGACCACACTCTTTATTCCTAAACATTCGGTGAATCCATGTCGTATGTCATTCTTTCTCTCTCACTTCTTAAGTCTGAAAAGGAAGCATCTACCTCTGGAGTATGAACAGAACTGATTGGAACCAATATTATTAAGCTCCTACTATGTTATCTTATTTAATCACAGCCATCCTACAAGGGCAGGGCTTATTATCACTATTTTTTTTTTTTTAAACAAGGACATTTTAATTAATTAATTTATTTATTTTTGGCTGTGTGGGGTCTTCGTTTCTGTGCGAGGGCTTTCTCTAGTTGTGGCGAGCGGGGGCCACTCTTCATCGCGGTGTGCGGGCCTCTCACTGTCGCGGCCTCTCTTGTTGCGGAGCACAGGCTCCAGACGCGCAGGCTCAGTAGTTGTGGCTCATGGGCCTAGTTGCTCCACGGCATGTGGGATCTTCCCAGACCAGGGCTCGAACCCCTGTCCCCTGCATTGGCAGGCAGACTCTCAACCACTGTGCCACGAGGGAAGCCCTATCACTATTTTCAAGATGAGAAAACAGAGGTTCAGAAAATTAGGTAAGATGCCCTATTGTCAGAAAATAGAGATGAGAATGGTATTTTGTTAAAAGGATTTTTTCTACCGCATGGTTTAAGGAGAAAAAGATAATTCACAAAGCCCCAGTTCATTCAAGGAATGATACTAAATCCCCGAAGCATTGCCTTACACATTCTAAATCAAGAGCTTGGCTTTTAAAATGGGAACCTACAATCTCTTTGCAAAAAAAATGAGTATGATTTATCACTCCAATCTTGCAGTCTACGTAACGCAGACATTTCACTTCTGGGAGTGAACAGTCCTGGTTTGCCTCGAAGCAGACTGTAAACGTTTGATTCGTGACCAGACAACTTGACTTTTAAAGGCCTGTAACCGACTAACTTAAGCATAAAAACTTACGACCACTGCCAAGCAGCTAGACTTTACTCCTCAGTACCCCAATAATTGTCTGGATTTCTCTGGAGTTATTTTTTCCATCTGATGACTTCAGAACAATCTTCTAATACAAAACTGTGGGATCTGCATAAAGGGGAGTTGTTAAATTTTAAATTCTAGACACCCAAATGATAATCTCAAGAAGGACCCAGTATACTATTTATTGCAAAGTAAATTTAAGTCAGCAGATAGTTAACGTGGACTGTCAGTTGAGGGCAAGGCACCACCTCGGCGATGAATTCTAGGCAGGCTCTGACTAGCAGAGTTTGCTGTATCTTTGATGGGATAGGGCTTCACCTGACAAATGCCATCTCATCCTGCTGCACCTAAGCCAGGCTGTTTAGGTAATGTTTACAACTCCAGCCAGTGAGTTCAGCACGGTGATTCTTCCTCAAGGATGGAGAACATTCAGATGTACAATAACCTAATTGTCTGAAGGAATCTAAGGAGCTAGGAACCAGGCCTGAACTCTGCCCTGGAAAGGTCCAAGAATCAACTGGAAGCAGACCACAGACGAATAATGAAAACTGACCTTGGGTGTGAGCAGGGGAGTTCCCAGACTCCTGCAGGACACCCACATCTGCAACGGAGTCCCTCTGGGTGTTGCACCAGGAGGGGCAGCTGAGCTGCCAACACTGACCCTGGTGGCATATGGGACCCGGGAAACAGGGTCTAAATGGAGGTTTTTGGTAGCTCTCTCCTTTTAAGGGGCTTTGGGGAAAGTGGAAGAGAAGGCTGATTTCACTGAGGAGGAACCATATTCAGGCAAAAGCCAGAGGGACCATGCCGGGGAAATGGCACAGACCTGAGATGCGGAAACGTTCAAAGAGCTCCAGGGTGGAGACAAGGCGTTCCAGAGCCATCTTCAGGGATGACCGGTGGCTGACAACTTGACCTACACGGCATTCGGACAAGTGGAGTCCGCCATAAAAATGGAGGCTATTTCCCTAATACTCCGACATTTAAATGGTCTTCTGTGCTAATTTCTCTCTCCACGCTCTTCAGAAGAGGAAAGAACCCATCTCTAAGGGCCCATTTGGCTACAAAAGCAGACCCTTGTATCCCGCTCTAGGACTGGAAAACACCAAAGCCTTCTCCTGAGATTACTTGTGTTTTGGGTCATAAATGGAGGGAAGGAGTGAGTTCTTTTCTTTGAGACAAGCCAGTGAACACGACATGGCAAACACCTTACTGACTACCAGTTCCTGAGTGTTTACCATGACGGTGCTGTATGTTTTAGGAACCTTATTCATTTCACCCTCACAAGTGCCTTAAGGGGAAAAGGTCATTATTATTCGTTTATAAGTAAGGAAACCAGAGTCATGAGATGTTCAGACACTGCTTAAGGTCACACAGCAAGTAGGGTGTGAACACAGGACTGACTCCAGTCACATTACCCCTGAAACGCAAAGAGACTGTGGTCCAGAGAAGGGGTCAGACCTCACGAGGGCCCCGAGGCTCACCTGTCCTCCCGTTTCAGTTACCATGAAGTGGGATGGTTCCTGAAACAGAAGTAGCTCCGGGTAGGAGCCAGGGGGAGCTGCCAGTCTCCAGCAGGGTGAACAAAGAGTTTTAATTTGATTGGTCAATCAGTGTTAATTTGGGCAGTAAGTACATTTTTGGTTCCCTATTAGACCCCACAGGATGCCAGATGCATCTGATGCTCAACCTTCGTGAAAACTCCCAGCAGCAGCTCTGGTGACGACCGCTTTATTTATTTATTTATTTTATTTATTTATTTTTGGCTGCGTTGGGTCTTTGTTGCTGCGCGCGGGCTTTCTCTAGTTGCAGCGAGCGGGGGCTACTCTCTGTTGCGGTGCACGGGCTTCTCATTGAGGTGGCTTCTCTTGTTGCGGAGCGTGGGCTCTAGGCACGCAGGCTCAGTAGTTGTGGCGCATGGGCTTAGTTGCTCCGCGGCATGTGGGATCTTCCCGGACCAGGGCTCGAACCTGTGTTCCCTGCATTGGCAGGCGGATTCTTAACCACTGCGCCACCAGGGAAGCCCTAACCGCGCTTCTTAAAGAGTGGTCCCTGGACCAGCAGCATCAGCACCACTTGCAGACCAGCCAGAACTGCAGATTCTCAAGCCCCACCCCAGACGTGCTGAGTCACAAACTCCCAGGATAAGGTCCAGCGATCCGTGTTAACCAGCCCTGCACACTAACATTTGACAATCGTTGCTCTAAGACATTTGGAGGTAGCGCAGATTGAATTCTATTTTTTCACATGGAACGATACTGACTTAAAATTTTTCTTTCATTCTTTTTTTCCTTTAAAAATATTTTTACCTCATTTCCAGATCTTCATTCTCTTGTGGTATAAATTTGTACAAGGCAACATAGGTGTTCATCTGTAATTGGTCTTTGGAAAGAGGTCCCTGAAAGAGAAAATAAGAAATGGAGAGAAGAAAGAAAATAGGAAATGGAGAAGTTAAATGTAATTCCAGTGTATGGATCTTGTGTTAAAATACCTAACTGTTATTAAATACTTTGTTCTAAACATAGATTTATTTTTAATTTCCTGGCTGAGTTTGATTTCACCACAAACTATTTGAAAACATTTATGTAGAACTCTTTTTCAGAAATATGGCAATTTTCTTCAAATCAGTTTTTTTCTTTGATATAGTTGTTCATGAAAGGTGGGCCCAGGCAAGAGAATATTCTCTCTATAGACAGGAGACATGTGAATAGTAGTAAACAACTTCCATTTCCTAAAATGGACTTTTTATCAGTTAGCCTACAATTTTGTATCTAGCATATCAAAGGGATCCGGGTATATTCATCCAGAAATTTGTTCATTCATGTTGTGGAAAAAGTACAGATTTTGGCATTAGACTGATTTAATTTATGTTATGGTATCACCATCTACTGGCTATGAAACCTTGCAGTAATGATGATAAAAGCTACCATTTTTGATAGCTTACTGTGTGCCAGGCATTATGGTACATGGATTAGCATACTCAAACCTCACAACAGCCCTGTGAGGTCGATTCTATTGTGTCCCCGATTTGTACACTACACAAGAATCTTACAGGTATTGTATAAACATTAGCTATTATTATTAACTACATAAATGTTAATCCTATATAAATGTTTATGCTTTATAACATACATAATTTAAAATTATATAATATGTAACAGATATTGTATGTTGTATCATTATATGTGTATACACTATATATGTAATATATAATTGTATAATATATTTAAATGCATAATATAATAAATATATGCCATATATAGAAAACATAAACAAAAGTTGTACACAACTACATTCTTTTTATCGGTGATTCACTCTGCTATCCAAAGCTCAAGTACTTTATGCAATATTATTCTATTCTAATTGCATATGTAAATTAACATAGAATGTAATAAATATATACTTATGTACTTTAAAATAGTCATATTACATAATTATATAATTAACACACTGTAGAGCATATATCAACTTGTATGTGACATACATAACAGAAACAAAAGCATACAGTATAATGCTTATCCTTTGTACCCTGGATGCACTGTAGTATTTGTTTTGCTCAATGCTGTCTATGCTATGTACCTTATGCTACATTATTCTCTAAAAATGCTGGTCTGGGCCCCCCTAAATCAATTTCATGACCCACTTGGGTGGTGACCTACAGAATGATCTAAGGACCCTGTCTGGTCTGTTTTCCAAGACGTCCATAAATACCTGGTGGTTTATGTTCTTTGCTTGGTCTCCGAAATCGTCAGTGCCATTTTCTGGATACGTGAACACTGAAGGAGACAAGAAAAAGCAGGAGCTTTATGAATCCAGTCGCCATGTTTTGGAAACATGCTTGAAAGATGTAGCTTTATTTCTTCCCAGCACCATACCTTCGACTTGACCTCTCCCCGCCTTTTCCTCATCCTCAGTGACCCAGCTCTCGTGTCATCTTCCACGTGATGCTCCCCCTGTCTCCCTTGAGCATCCTGCACCACCCTCTCTGCACGCCCACACACTCATACAGGCCTCCAGGCCAGCACGCATCCTCCTGCATTGCTTGGTCTCATTTGGCAGAGTTCTTCTCAGGAGCAGAAACCATGTCATTAATCTTTGTTAAATGTATCAAATCATTTGTTAAGGGGATGGTAGGTGAGCTATGGCCCAATTTAATTGTATTTGAATTCAGTTTTTCAAATATCAGATTCTTTGATCTCTATTCAATATCTTGACTCTAGTTTCTTAATGATTTCTACATTCTATTTGCAGAGTAAAGCTTTAGTTTTAAACTTCAAAATACTTTCTCAATCTCTTATTGTCAATGCATTGGGGCTGCTGTTGAGCAGGAAAATTAAATAGTGGTTTCTCGTTTAGTTTGTTCTTAGAATACATAATTCTCTGCCTTTTGCATTTAAGCAGCCACTCTGTGGCCTTCACTGAAGAAAAAGGCTTCTTACAACGGGCAGGAGTTTTCACTGTCCTCACACACAGCTGTGGGAGGTCCCTGATGGGTATGGGGGGCTCTGCCTTAGCTAGTTCAATCAGTCACAACTATCTCAGAGACCAACATCATGTATCTTCCTTAAATAAAAATAAAAGGTAGCAAGTGTTTCCGAGTCTATACAATAGGGTTGTAGTGGTGAAATTAATCTACCTTTTAGATGACTTGACATTCAAAAGTAACACATTAGTCTTCCCTTTGGTCCTCCTTCAGAGGATCAAGGATACCAGCAGAGGAAGAGAAACACACCACGGAAAGCTCTGTACCCTCTTTCAGTTAGTGAATCGACAATCTCCACTGTCCTTAAAATGGACTCAATAACTGTGATGTAGAAAACGCACTTCAGAACAAGAGCCCCTGTAAATGTACTGATGCTTAGCAAACATCTGTTGCCCATGGTTTATAGTTCCAGAGCCTGTGGGTGCAATTCCATTATCCCTAGGAAGCCAATATGCAGTCACTGGAGGCGCTCTGCTTTGTAGGAAAATGGAAAATGAAGGGCCTTGTCTGCCTCAATATTTGGCTATGCAACTTCCCGGTTTAAAAAGAGTAGAGACGAGCAACACTTTTCTCTGGTTTTAAGTGATTACCTGAAATCTTGGCAAAATTTGATTCCATAAGTATAAAACTGGATACATTTAAAGAATACTGAATGTTTGAATGGAAACATGGGAAGAGCATCTTAGAAAATTCTTGATTGATCTAAAAGGGGGACTACATAAGGTACATATGCAATATTCAGTTTGACTGATTTTATAATTTTGTAATTTCACATTATTTTAGCTTTTCATTGACTATCCGTTAGCCATCACAAAAATGTGTATCATTTTGTGAACTATGCTGAAAATTATTTGAAGTGACTCCCAATGTGTTTTCAGCTATATGGTTGCAAGCAGAACTGGAACACTGCCAAAAAAAAAATGATTTTTTTAAAAAACCCATTCCTTCTGGCTATTTCTAAGACTTTGATTTGAGGGGAAAGGCATAAAGAAAGGTAACTATTTTACCAAAAAAATGTATCAGACACCTTTTATGTTTGGTACTTTTAATTCATTTTATTAAAAATAATTTGGCCATTGATTTCACCCATGGACACATTCAAAATCTATGTCCATTACACAGGCATATTTTCTCATGTTACAGATGCAAAATGAATCTTTAGTTTTTGCTAGTCCCCAAAGAGCTTTCCTCTTTTCCTTTTCTATATTCTGTCTTTCCTTTTTACTTTGCAGTCCTGGGAGGCCCATGTCTGCCTCAAGATGATGATTTGGTTTTTCTTCTTTAACCTGGTCATGTACAAGTTACATTATCAGCTTATTTGACATTGACTCACATTTGCATCCCGGGAACAAGTTCAACTTGGTAATTATGCACTGCTTTTCTAAAATGCATTATTGGATTCAGTGCACTAAGATGATTTTGTTTCAGATTTCTGCATCCATATTCACAAGGGGGACTAGCCAGCGATTTCTGTCTCATGCTGTCTTCCTTTGATTTTGAGGTCAGTATTATACCAGTCCCATAAATTAAGTTAGAGAATGCTGCTGCCCGTGCTCCCGTGCACCTCCTGTTGTCCTGAAAGAGCTTATGTAATCTGAAAATTTTACCTTCCTTAAATGTTTTTTTAAAATAAATTTATTTATTTATTTGTTTATTTTTGGCTGCGTTGGGTCTTTGTTGCTGCGTGTGGGCTTTCTCTAGTTGCGGCGAGCGGGGGCTACTCTTCGTCGCGGTGTGCGGGCTTCTCATTGCGGTGGCTTCTCTGTTGCCGAGCACAGGCTCTAGGCACGCGGTCTTCAGTAGTTGTGGCTCGCTGGCTCTAGAGCTCCAGCCCAGTAATTGTGGCGCAGGGAAGTCCCTCTACCCAACATTTAAGGAGGGACTTCCTTGGTGCTGCAGTGGTTAGGGATCCGCCTGCCAATGCAGGGGACACGGGTTTGAGCCCTGGTCTGGGAAGATCCCACATGCTGTAGAGCAACTAAGCCCGTTCACCACAACTACTGAGCCTGCGTTCTAGAGCCAGTGAGCCACAACTACTGAGCCCACGTGCCACAACTACTGATGCCTGAGTGCCTAGAGCCTGTGCTCTGCAACAAGAGAAGCCACCACAATGAGAAGCCCGTGCACCGCAACGAAGAGTAGACCCCGCTCGCCGCAACTAGAGAAAGCCTGCGCGCAGTAACGAAGACCCAAAGCAGCCAAAAATAAATAAATAAATAAATTTATTAAAAAGAAAATGTTTGGTAGAGTTTATTTATAAAGTTGTCTGGGCCTGGTATTTTTGTTGTGCAAAATCTTAAAATATTGATTGTTTCCACCATAATTGGAAGCAAAGTCAAGTTCTCTACGTATTTCTATTTCCTCTTGAGTCAGACTTTGGTCATTGATAAGTTTCTTGGCATCTGTCCATTTAAAAACAGTTTTAAATGTATTGGTGTGAAGTTGGTCATAAGATTCTTTCTTGTCAACCTCTTTTACATTCCTCCTTTTTAATTACTTTTTGTTTCATCTCTCTCTCTCTTATTCTTAAAAAATTATTAGTGATTGTAAATTTTATTTTTTTTAAAGAACTGTTCTTAGAATTTATTGACCTACCTGTGTCATTTAATAATGTCTTCTGTCTTTATTAATGCCTTCCTTCTGCATTCTTTGGGTTTGTTCTATTTCTTTTTCTGACTTCTTGAATATGATGCTTAGATTATTACTTTTCAGCTTTTATTTTTTAGTGGAATAATTTTAGCCCTAAATACTCTAGGCACAATTTTAGCTGCATCCCACAAGTTGTGATAGGTGTGTTTTCATTATTATTCAGTTTTAAATATATTTCAATTTTCATTATGACTTCTTTTTTTGACATATGAGCTTTTTAAAAATATGTTTTTAATTTCCTAAAGTATGGGTTTTCCTAGTTATATTTTGAATATTGATTTCTATCTTGTTTGCATTGTAGTCAGAAAAATGTGTTCTGTATCATATTAATTCTGTGAAATGTGTGAAGCTTGCATTATGGTCCAGTAGGTGAGCAATTTTATTTATTTTTTTGCTGCATTGTGTGGCATACAGGATCTTAGTTCCCTGACCAGGGATTGAACCCATGCCCCCTGCAGTGGAAGTGCGGAGTCTTAACCACTGGACTGTCAGGGAAGTCTCACCAATTTTTATAATAGTTCCATACATTCTTAAGAAGAATGTGAATTTCCCATTTGTTAGATGGAGTGTCCTTTTAATTTTAATTTAATTTTTTATTATCTTATTTTTTAATTGAAGTATAGTTGGTTTACAATATTGTGTTAGTTTCAGGTGTACAGCCAAGTGATTCAGATATATATTCTTTTGGAGCGTCCTTTTATAGTCAATTAGATTTGGATTGTCAAGTGCGTCCTCAGATCCTCCATGTCTGTACTGAATCTTTTTGTTTATCGGATTTGCCAGTGACTGAGAGGAGTGTTAAAATCTCTCATTATGAAGCGCGATGCCAATTTCCTAATAGTTCTGTCAATTTCTCCTTGAGCTTTTGTCATTTTGAGGCTATGTATTAGATAGATGCTTCTCTCTCTGCTCATGACCTTGTTTCCAGTGGAGTTTCTGGCAGTTAAGCCAAAGGTGAAGACCAACAAATTTGTCCATGTATATTTCTGATGCACCCAGGAATAGTGTTGAAAACAACAACCAGAAACACTCAGACCTGCCCAAGAGCTTTTACAATATAAGAGAGAAAGCAGAGACTGCACTCTTAGCACTAAAGACATGAGTATGAATTGTCCCTTCTTCTGAGGTGGCCTTGGAAATATTTCTCAAGGATTTTGACATAACATCTGGCTGGCAGAAATAATACCTGTGTGCCCTATGTACATTTTAGAACATACATGAAACAGGTAAAGCAGAACCGGAAGATTTCCTTGCCAAGACTGTGAGAAGACGAGTGGGAACTTGGACTATATAAGCAGGGTGTTTTCTCTATGTTGTTTCTCAAACTACATGGACAGAGCATTAAATCCAAATCAAAGGAACACGTTTTGAAGCAAACTGATGCATAATTAATCCCTCTCGCTTCTAAGAGTGCACATGAAGAAAGCTACTGCTGATCAAAGGAATAGCTAATAGATCTCCAAAGCTTTTTAGAGGTTTATCACTTGCTAAGTTCTTTCAACAGATTTCTTTGAATAAGACTGTGAAAATGCCCCTTAACATGAAAGAGACAGCAAATCATCAACTTTGTGTCCTTGAGTGTATTACTCCACGTCTCAATTTCCTTATCTATCCAGTATTTGTTGTGTGTGTATGTCTGTGTGTCCCTGCTTGTGTGTGTATATTGGAGGAGAGGGGTTAGACTAAATGGCCTCTAATCTGGCTTCTCAAATGTTAACAAGCATATGAATCACAGGTCTATATGGAAATTCTGATTTTTCAGGTCTGGGGCAGCCTGAGATTCTGCATTTCTAACGGGCTCTCAAGTTCTGCCCAGACCGCTGGGCCATGGGCCACATGTAGATTAGTGAGGCTCTAGGCTGCATCTCTGACACTTCGTGACCTGACGATGACTTCATTAATAGCAATGGTGCTTCATACTGACGATCCCTAAATACAGCTGTTCACATTATAAAACCCTAAGAAGACCATTTTTGAGTAAAGAAATCCCCAGGGCAAAAAGAGACCTCAGCTACTGAGGAATGGGTGACAGCATCCATAAAGCTGGACCAGGATGGTGGAGGCAGAGAGGTAAGATGTGGGCCACGCTGGGTGTGATTTTGAAGAGCAGCAGATAAGATCTGCCAACAGATTGGATAAGAGGTGTGAGAAGAAGGGTGTCAAGGCTGATGCCACAAGTCTTGGCCTGATCATCTACGAAAATGGCGTTCCTACAACTAAGCAAGAGCAACTGAGGAAGAGCTGGTTTCGGTAGGCGGGGGTGGGGGGGTGAGTGAGGGAATCAAGAGTCCATTTGGGTGTGTTAACTTGAAGATGCCTGTTCTCCATTCAGATGGCCATTTCCAGTAGGCTACAGGCATCCAGAGGCAGCAAAGAGGCCTAATGCTAGGAATGAAGTTTCAGAGTCATCAGTGTATAGATAGCATTTACCTCTGTTATCTCATTTAAAGATCACAACACCCTATGGATTTGTGTTATTATTATGCTCATTTTAGAGGTGAGGTGACTGAAGCAGAGAGAGGCTAGGTCTCTTGAAGACCACATGATCACTAAGTGAAGTCCAGCATCTACCTCCACAGCAAGGAGGGGCCAAGGACCAAATATGTCCAGTGCAATTAATTATGAGGATGCCCCCTGCGATTTGGTGAGAAGTGTCAGGGGAAGAAGGCAGGCAGAACTCAGACTCAGGGGACAGAACAGCTGACAGACTTACAGCACTGAAATGCAGCTCTGGCTTACATTCCAGCCTCTGGTGAGTTTGGTCCTAAGATACTGACAAACTCCAGGGTTGCTGACCAAATTCAGTTGCTGGATCTGCAATGCTGGACAGAAGTGGGCTGGGAGGTCCTGCAGGGTTACTGCTCTGCCACGAGGTCCTCTGGCAGCTGGCACTCTCTGATTTGTCTTTCTAATGGCACTGCTAAGTGCTTGACAGATGTCTGCACTGATCTGAAAGTAGTCTTTTCCCCATTTGATGCCAAAGACTTCTTACCCTAGCAGTGTGCTTTAGCAGCTGGGTGGGATTGGCAAAGGGGGCCCTAATGGACGCTGACGCTTATTTAGAAAGGAGGGTCATGGGGCGCTGCCTGAGGGAATCGCAGAGGCCCCATCCTAACTAGAGAAGAGAATGAATGGATTCCTAGAGCTAAGGAAGTGAAGTGATACCTTGTAAGACAGCAGCTGACAAAGCAGCTATGGGGTATTTGATGTAGAAGTCCTGCTTCCAGTCTGGAAATGGCAGGGACACTTAGTCAAGTGGAAAATCTGTCCAAGGTGGTGCATCCCTGTGCTTCACCTGCGGGTATTAGAGCTTCAAGGGATAACTTCTGCCAGGAGAATGCATTCAGCCCAAGGTAACAACGCACGTCAGGACCTGCAACCGTGCTGGGTTATGAGTGATCCGAGGACAGCTTTGTGACCTATGTAGTTTTGCTGCTGGTAGTAAATACTTCATAATTAGTCTTTGGATAAATGAGTGGAAATTAAGTAGCTGTTGACATTAAGAGGCTCATCAAGATTCAGGCATAAGATGCTGGTTATGTTTCTTTAAGTTCTGGTTTAAGAAGAGGTTCTTTCTCAATGTTAGCAAGCAATAGCATGTAGTTAGCATCTAATAAGTATTCTAGAAATTATTATAAGAAGGGCTTATGCTATTAGAAAACTAAAAGATATTAATAAAGAATGTCTGGCTAGATTGTGCAGATCAGTTTTTGAGTCTTAGTTATCTCTGCTGGGGAGGAGCCAAGGTGAGGCCCACACTCCCCGGCACCACCCCTCACCTGGAGTACTTCCGGTGTAGGATGGAGTGGCTCTCTCTGGGATGCTTTGTTATCCAGTGTAGGTCAGTGGGGGAAGTGACGTGTTAACAGAAAGGCCTGGAAGGACCTCTATGTCCTTACAGCATGAGAACTCAGAAGACAGAACTTAGGGAATGTTATAGTCAAATCACTGAAATCCACCAGTGATTATGCCCGGTTTCCCTCCAGAATATCAAACACTTGCCCGGATTGAATTCCAGAGTTGGCAGAGAAAGAGAGGGGCCTGGAAGTCAGGTGTGCCTGCCTGCTGACCTGGATGACGGATGTGATTCCCGTTTGTGCTGGGCGGTGCTAGATCCCCACACCCCCCACTTACCGCTGTTGCTGCGTTTCCGTAGGCCATACACGCCTGCTGGCCCATCAGCCTCTTCAGGAACCTCCACAAGATCTGAAATCTTGAAAAGAGGGAACAGCGTGGAATGAGCAATGTCATTTCAGGGGCCGACTGAGCAGAGACTGTGATACCAGTAGAAGAGCTAAGGTGGAATTTACATGACACTGTCTTAAGAATCGCATCATTGCTCTTCTGTCTATTTGGTTAACTTCAGAGAGGCTGTGTGTCCTCTTACGGGCACTGTCCCTCCCTCCCCGTGTCCAGAGCAGGCTCAGGGGTTGGCACATGACAGGTGAATGAGTGCCTATATGCACAGGCCACAGTTAGGCTACTTCCCAGGAAGAGACGACAGAGAGAAATCAGAATTCCTGCCCACATCCTGTCACTTAAAATGGTCAGTAGAACTACAGCTCTTTCTAGGTGAGTGTTAAATATCAATTATAGAGAACAAGATGCACTACTGAGGGATGCATTACTTAGGTATGAGTTAAATGCTGTTTCCATTGCTGCGAAAAATAACTGCTTTTGTAATAACAAATTCTGCCCTTTCTTGTGTATAAGAGAAGTCATAGTTATAATTTAGGTTACAGAAATAACAACAACAATAATAAAGCAGCACTCTAAATAGCTAATTGTTACCAATCATCTATCACGTGCTGTTTTTACATACTTTATATGAATCATCTCATTTATGCTTCACAATAATCCTCTGATAGGCCTATTTTTCAGATAGGAATCTGAAGCCCAGAGACGATCAAGAACTCAACTTGAGGTCTCAGAGCTCGTTAGTGGTGGAGCTGGGGTTTGAACCCCTGGTGTTGTCTCCAGAGCTCATGCTCTTTTTTTTTTTTTTTTAGATTGATTAATTAATTTATTTTTGGCTGTGTTGGGTCTTCGTTTCTGTGCGAGGGCTTTCTCTAGTTGTGGCAAGCGGGGGCCACTCTTCATCGCGGTGCGCGGGCCTCTCACTATCGCGGCCTCTCTTGTTGGGAGCACAGGCTCCAGACGCACAGGCTCAGTAATCGTGGCTCACGGGCCCAGTTGCTCCGCGGCATGTGGGATCTTCCCAGACCAGGGCTCGAACCCGTGTCTCCTGCATTGGCAGGCAGATTCTCAACCACTGCGCCACCAGGGAAGCCCCCTCATTTTTTTTTTAAAGTATAGTTGATTTACAATACTATGTTAGTTTCAGGTGTACAGCATAATGATTCAGTACTTTGCAGATTATACTCCATTAAAGTTATTTCAAGATAATGGCTATAATTCCCTGTGCTATACAGTAAATCCTTACAGCTTATCTATTTTATGTATAGTAGTTTGTATCTGTTGATCCCATACGCCTAATTTGTCCCTCTCCCCTTCCCTTTCCCCTTTTGGAACCATAAATTTGTTTTCTATATCTGTGAGTCTGTTTCTGTTTTGCATATCCGTCATTTGTATTATTTTTTAGATTCCACATATAAGTGATATCCGACAGTACTTGTCTTTCTCTGTCTGACTTATTTCACTGAGCATAACATTCTCTAGGTTCGTCTCTTAAGCACTGTGCTTCACCCAGCGGTATAGCTGGACTAGCTCACATGGGCTGGTGAGAGCCTTTAGGGTCATCACACTGGTAAGCTTGAAATTGGCCACAGTAGGAGTATTTACACCATGGAAATTGGCAAATGCTACAAATCGGGGTCCAGCCCTCGTTGGTCATTAAACATTTACACCACAGATCGCCTCTTTCAAAGGGTCAGATGCCCTACTTCTATCTGTGCATCTCTCGCCTCTTTAAAAGAGGAATTTAGGGGGCCTTAGAGGAGAGTCATATTTGTAAAACAATTTATTTATATCTTACTAGAGAGGAACAAGTTTGCCTTCCTAACTCTCCTCATCAGCTCTAGAGTACTTTAGTACCACCTTCCTGAGACTGATTTCTTCTTACAATTTAGCTTTAAGATTTATTTCAGCTATTCTTCCTTTCATGACACATCAGAAAGAAGAAAAAAAAAATGTCACAGGGTCTCTAAGTCACTTGTACCCTGTTCCTCTGAAGCTCACTATTTCTGAATAGAAGGTGCTATTATTATGTTAATTTAATCTTACAAAACTGAAGATTATTCCTAAACTAGCTAACCAACTCCTAGAAAGTTTTCGAATTTGGTTTCTGCTGATCTTCCCAAAGCCGTCAAGCCTTCTCTATTCTAGAACATTTGAAAGCACATGAGAGGAAACCTAACGATTTAGAAACAGCCAGGCGGCAACTTCCCAACAATGTAAAGCAAATGCCTCTACAGCCCTGGAAGAAAATCAACCTTTGCTATGTGGGAATATGTTCGCTTTAAAGGATATAACAATACTGCCAGGATGGCAAGAGGCTGAAGTTCATTACTACTGACCCTGCAGGAAGGAAGCAAAGTCACGTTAAAGTAGCAATCAATTGTTTCTGTTTGCTTCCACTGAGGCAAGTTGGACTCTGGGGAAAGAGTGAAGTGACAGATATTTAAGTACAATTTGATTTGTCTTTGTCTCCCTGCAGCTCTCAGAACAAAGCCTTCACAGAGCAAAATTCCGAGAAATATTTACTGATGGAACCAGTGCCAGGAAGTATAAGTGGACTACGATGAATGAACATGTTGCTGACATTGAACAAACTATGCTTTTTGCCCCTAAAACCAGTCTGTAGGGTCGAGACATTGCTAGAAACAAAGCTGTTTTAGACACGAAAGCAGCCTGGACATCCCTCAATTATGCCTGTGATGGTCTTTCTGCTCATAGCATCAGTCACAAATGTGGAGGCGAAAACGTTCACTGTCTCCCGCGGAGTGTTTCTCAGGATGTCTCCCTGCTGTGACGAGCAAGAGCTCAGAACCGCAGCAGCAGACATCGCTGCTCATGCGGGCAGGTCAGGCCCATCTCTGGGGAGCCTTCTCTCTGCTACAGAGTTGTGTGGCGTCTTGGGGCATTCATAGAAATTCTGGTTGGGACAGCCAGAGAGAGGATGACGACACCAGGCCACAGAGATGCACACAACACTCATTTTAGATCAGGTAAAACATAGGAGAGAGGTGCTTGGGAGGGTGTGTGTCCCATGGAGGGAAGCCCCCCCGCTCCCCGGGGAGGGTAGTGTTTGTGTGAAAGAAATCAAAGGGTGCATCTTGCCTTAGAGAGAGAGGACTGAGAAAATGTGACAAATGGCTGTATTTTTGAACTGGGATGTAGCTGGAAGGAGAACTGGACACAGCTGGGACTTCTCTGCTTCTGCCCCTTGTTTGGGTCGAACCTTTCTATGTGTTGGCCGATAAGCTGGTAGTGGTGGGAGGGGGAGGGAGAGAGAGTCAATGAGCTTGAGGCCAGGAGCGTGGTCTTTAGGAGGAAAGTAAAAGGATCCCTGGGGGTTGGCCCCAGAAGGTTAACCTTTAGTGGCCCAAAGGCACTTGGAGCTCCCTTTAAAGCCTGCCTGACCCCCAAGAGACTCCCCCCGCCTGATGCATTTAGGTGGAACCCGCACTCCACGGTGCCCGAGGGAGGAAGAGGACAATTACCGAGGTTCCGTGAGGCGAATTGGAGCCGCTGCCAGAGCTGCCCTTCTTTGTTCTCTGGGCCAGGGAGGTGCCGAAGCGGAGGGTCTCATAGACAGGGTCCACCTTATTGCCGCAGGCTGCAGCAGAACAGAAAGCTCACCTGAGAGACGGGTTTCCTCATATCACGGTCAGGATAGACAACCACCTATCATACCTCCTGGGTTAACTGCATCGAAGAGTAGGTCCTGCACAACAGACCCTCTTACCCCTGGGAAAATGGGGCTTTTGTGGTCAAGTTTCCTCGCATGCTGCCCCACGACCTGTGCCCATTTCCAGGTCCCTCCACTGCACTCAGCCCTCTCTGCTCCCAAACCTTTGCTGATTGACTGGCTTTCCTCTTTGTTATCCATCCGCAGGACTCCAGTGCCCAGGTTCTTCCCAGAGACCAGCTTTATTTCCTCTAGTGAAAGGCCCTGCTCACCAAGGTACGAAGTCTCGTGACACAAAGTTTGCAGTAGGAGGCAACCGTTTTGAAAGACTTGGACATTACCAGGCTTCCTGGAGTTTCTAATTAAAAGCTTTCTAGTTTGTAAATTTCTAGTTTAAAAGTTCCTCCCCCTGCCCCCACCAAGAGGCAAACATAAATGTAGAGATTTTCAGAAAGCGAGAAGAAATGGAACTGAAAGATATTGTTGAGGAATATATTCAAGCCAGAAATACCTAAAAATATTAGACATTTTTTCCTCATTAAAGAATAAACAATATTCAGTGAGCTCCTTCCAAGCATTGGTTTATAATGTATATCTATTTTCTACAAAAAATTATGCAAAGCAGCCATTGCTGTTTTCATTGTATAGGGTCCAGCAGGTTGAGTAGCTTGTTCAGACACACAGTTGGCCAATGGAGGAGCTGGGCTTTGACCCAAGTCTATGGGATGCCAGGCTCCATGCTCCTTCCACTCTGCCATGCTGCTGATGGCCTTTGGGACCTGGGTTCTTTGAAGCTTCATCAGGGAGAGGACAAAAATTTCTGGAGGATTTGGTTCACCTTAAGTTTCCCCTCCAGCAAAACAAACAACCATAACCCAATTAGCCACCAAACGAATGCCACCCCCCGGCCCCCCACTGGTACGGCAGCACCGGGACCTGGGAGAAGAGCAGCCATCAGCTCTGACGTCACTGCTCCAAACCCAGCTCAGCCCACCGGGTCCCAACTCACCAATGGGCATAACTTCTTTAATGCATCCAAACTGTTCATGAATGAGCAAGGGGGAGCTGTAGTAACGCCGAAACCCCTTTGGCTGGAGACAGAATGAGAAAGAGAAGGGCTCAATGTTATTGATGAGATGGAGAAAACCCCACAAGAACTCTAAAAATGAAACCAGTTGGTTCCTCTAGGGGTGCCTCCCTGTCTCCGTTTAAGACGCTGACGTGTCCTATAATTTATCCCTGGGGTCGGGTTGGGAGGTACAGGTGTCAATAAGCAAGCTCCACTTCCTCCAGAAAGCAAGCCCCCAGCCCTGCCCTCCCCCGTCCTGCTTCTCCTCTGCAGGTGCACATTGCAGCCTCCTTTATGTTGGGCTCCTCATTATTTCCCAGGATACAAATGGACCATTGTGTGTTATTTCACCACGTGGTTTATTAACATCATTAAAAGGCCTGGGCATGGGCAAGCAGACCTCACAGGTAGACCTGAAGTCCCTTGTATGTCTGATGAGCTCTACGCAGAGCTCTGTGTTCTAGATTCCGTTCTGTTTTTCTGACCTCTCATCCATGGCTTCTGCCTTGGCTTGTGGGAATCACCATGGGAGGAGGAGGAGGGGAGCACGTGAGGCAGGGGTTTTGGAGAAGAGGACACTGCCAATCAGAGTACGGAGATGAACTCTCTAAGAATCCTGACTTTCTGTACCCCAGTGTTAGAAGGGAACTTAAGGGTCCCACCCCTACTAGAATTCCAGAATCCCTTCCAATGTTCCTAGCAGGTGGTATCCTCCTGTGAACACTGCTGGGGATGTGGATAGCAGGAACTCTCACTAATCCTGGAGGCAGGTCTTTGGTGACATGATCTCTGATGGTTAAGACTTGGAAATTACTGATCCTAGGCCTTTTACCTGGAGCCACAGAGGACGACAGAATTCTGTGTGACAGATCTTAAATTTTTCTGAAGACAGCTGTCATGCCCCAAGTATGTCTAGGGTAGACATTCTTGGTCCCTTCTATAATTCTTTGGCCATCTTAGTTTCAACTATTCTCAAAAGTGTTCTGGGTGGCTTTTTTTATCTTTGTGTGGCACCAGTACTGAAGTCCACCCCTGAGATGTGACAATCAGCCCAGAATGTGCCAGGCTGAGCCCCCAGCCCTTGGTTTGGCCACCATGATCTGTTACAGTGGAACAGATGTTTACTACTCTCTCCACTTCTGTGGGGCGGTTCATCTCTATCCCATTCTTGATACGCACTGAGCTGTCAGACAGTTAAGCTGGGGCTGAGGGGGTTCCTGGGATGCCTGCTTTTTACTTGCAAAACCTGGACAGTCCCAATGCTAAAACCGGTAAAGTGCCGACCCAGGACAAGTTGTCCACTCTATGAAGGACACTGAGCCCTTTCCACACGTGCAACATGCATCTCCTAAGTTGACAAAGCTCCTCCTTGCTCAATCATTATGCCAACTAGGAAGCCAAGTTGTCCAGCCAGAGACGTGGGGGGTACCTTCCCGGTGTCCAGTTCTCAGAGTGCTGCCGTGAAATATTTTGAATGGAGTGATCTCATCGGGCAGGCAGGGGCCCTGAGCAGCGGTTCCGGGGCACACTCCGGGCACAAGCCCTTACCAGCTTGCCCATGCACCGCTGGGGTGCCAGGCCGTCCATGCACTTGTGGTGGACACTCATCTTACAGGCCTTGCAGCGCAGTCCATGCTTAGCATTTGTTCCTGTCAGATACATGGTGAGCTTTGGTTAGGATACAACCTACTCTTCCCTGGCGACTTGTATGAAATCACTGAAAAAGTGGTCATTCCCATAACCCAGCTAAATCCTCTTTCCTGTGATGTTTATATGAACATTTAAAAATGGACAAAATATTATAGTAGATTCTTTTACCTTCTTCTATATTTTCTACCCAAAGTATCAGCTCTGGTTTCCTTCCGCCCCTTTCCTGTTTATTCCTCCAGACAATCTCAACCTCCTCTGCTTTCAGGGCTCACTCAATTCAAGCTGGCAAATCCCACTTTCTTTGCTCTTCATATGGATCACATTTCTGCTCTTCTGTGTATCTTGCTGAGTAGTCCAAGTCCTGAAATTCTACCCATTTTTACCTGAATTCCCATCACACAGTCTGAACTATTGGGCAAACTCTCTGGAAAATGACCAATAAAGGGGAAACAGCATGGTCTGTGTGAAAGTGGGGCTGATGATGGTCTAAAGTGGGGGATAGAGGGCTCGATCAGACACCAGCCCCTGCCTGGGGGAAAAGGAAGAGGAGGTGGGGGGCAGTGAAACTACCCCTGCAGTGAGTCACTTAGTGTCCTGGGACAGGGTGCCATAACGGGTGAGAAGAAAGAAAGCAGAGGAGGGAGGAGAGGCAGAGAGTCATCCTGGCCACTGTGTCCAAAATCTTGGCCTGCACCAAGGCCCAAGGCAGCAGCACTGGGGAGGCATCGGGAGGACAGACCAGAGGGCGGGATGTGGGAGCTTCAGGAAGACAGGAGTGGTGCTGGGCACCTCATTTGTTGTTTTAGAAAGTGGCTGGATGGAGGCGAAGAGAGGATGTTAAAATGGGATGTCTTCTGTCTCCACTGACTCCAGGACAGAGGATACAGGACAAGAGGTGCCATCTGCTCTGACTTATGAAAAGGAGGTAGTAGGCTTCCAAGGAGGTCTTAAAAATGAGGCGCCAAAATGGATTTCACAGCCCTTAGGTGACCAAGCAAATCAAGTCTATTGGAAAAGCGGAAGGGAGGTGGGAGACTGGAGGGAGAATTTCTTTGTAGAGTTGTTGAGGCACTATTAGTTTTATCCCTAAAACTATGTTTCTCTACATAATGAGAAGAAGGAGGTGCTTTCTTCTCTTCTCAGTCTCCTCCTACTGAGAGGGATTTTGAGGAGATTTGGACACATGGCTGTGGCCACACCCATGGGAGTGTGTAGGTGAGGGATATGGGTGACCAGTGGTCCTGCCAGCCTACCAAGGAGAAACAGCCATATAGGCAAGGCCCGCACCTTAAAAGCTTGTCAGCAAAAGGATGTGTGAATACTTTCCATGGATCACGTGGAATGCTGCCCAAGAAGACCAGATGGAAAGGCAACGAGCCTCCCTCAGTAGGAATTAATATGTCCATAGGCCGTGACACATGAGGTCACAGGTCTCCCCTATATATCATAGCTGACCACAGACACAAAGCGAGGACAGCCCAACACACATAATATCCACTCTCTTCTCCACCACTGCCTCCTCCAAACCATCACCACACCTTGTCCGGACCAATTTCTGACTGAATTGCCTTATCCATTTTTGCCTTCCTCCACTGTGTGTAGAACCTCCTACTTAATGTCTCTCGGTAGGTTCTCCCTGCCTTTCTGATGTTATACAAAATGCTCACCATGGTGGCGAGACTTTGTATGATTTGGTGGGAGCCCATTTCTAACTTTATCTCAGGCCGACCCCTCTTGTTCACCAGGGTCTAGCCACATGACCTTCTTCAAGTTCCTTAAATGCACGAGCTCTTGAATCCCTCAGGGTCTTTACACATGCTGCCCTGTGTGCCTGCAATGCTTGTCTGTAGCTCCTCACTTGTTTCACTGTCCTCATCCTTAGGGCCGCTTGTCACTTCTTCAATGAGGCCTTCTTGGGAACATTCCCCCTCCTCCACTCTAAATTATCTTTTTTTCCTGTTAGTCTTTTCACAGCGCTCTGTTGTTATCTTTCACAGGATTTATCACAGTTGTTATTTATTTGAGAGTTCGTTTTTGTCTTTTCCTCTGGACTATGAACTCAATGAGGCTAAGGACTGAGTTTGTCCATTTGCTACTGTATACCCAGCTCTGGGTATGATGCCCAATAAATACGTATTAAAGAAATTAATGAACAAATTCTTTTGTAGTCAGTCACACACACAATGAAATCAGTGGTGACTGATTTAGATAATTAATTGAAGTTGATTTCATCCATGGTGTAGGAATGGCATTCAAGAGCTGAAAGAGGACTTGGAGATCATCTATGTGTATGATTTTATTTTATTTTATATTATTTTTTTAACATCTTTATTGGAGTATAATTGCTTTACAATGGTGTATGTGTATGATTTTATTTCACAGACGAGAAGCCTGAGGGTCCAAGCAGTAGAATGACTTGCCTCAGGTCAGAGGAAGTCCTGCTTAGTTTCACTCTTTCCCTGCTTGACCCAAACATTTCCTCCTTGTATTTGGCTTGTTTAACCTACATGAGGATGCAGTTGAGGATAATAAGATGATAAAATAGGGACTATGAGAACCTGACAGTCAGCTGAGAAAAGCAACAGGAAAACTCTTGACTGGACAAAGCCCTAGAAACCCTTCAGGAGGTATTACCTGAAAACTCCCTTCACGAAGGCATCATTTAACACAAAGTGTGTCTGCTGTTATAAACACAGAAAGTCGAAGTGACATATAAACACACCATAAATTACTGGGTATGTGTGCTTGTTCATAAATACTAGGTGGAAAATCTCTTTTTCATTTTGAGAATAACCACTTAGCTGAAAGATTGCAATGTCTTCAAAAGACTGGATTTTGAAGGCAGTAACTTCATTTTTGTTTTCAAATAGAGAATGCTATTTGTGCCTTATGTGAGAATGTAAGTAAAAGCTTCAAAGAGGAAAGTTATTTCATTGTGTGCTGGACTCTGAAATAGAGCCATTATATATTAAGGTATATTTTCCTTCAGACCTGAACACCATAATTTCAGTTTTCCTTGCTTGTTCTAAAACACTCCACTGTATGAGTCAGACCACCGGCAATTATTTGGTTTTAGGTGTTCCAATTTCTACCATGGAATAACAAAAGTGATTGAAGAGGCAAGCTTGTATTCTGTGGCTCAGAGACTAGTTCAAAGGAATAATTTACATCCCAGCAGTGGCATTAGTTTACTGTAGCAAGATATGGAGAAGCTATAATCTAACTTGTTTTATCACCACTGATCTGCATCACAAAGGCATCACTGAATGTGATCGTTATGCCTCAGTAGGGTGGGAAAAACATGATTTTAAATTTGAATGTGTCTCATGTGGGCTCTTTAAACTTAAGAAAACTACTAACATTCTTGGAGCTTCAGCTGTCTCATCATCAAATGGGAATAGTACTAACTACTCTCAGGGTTGCTAATAGTAATAGCATCATAATATATGCAAAGGGGATGGCATGGGTTTACACACTTGGAAAAATAAAGATATCACTGTATTTTGAGTAAATATGGTGGACTGGCAACAAGAGTTTCCCACTTATTCATACCAAAACCCCACTAAAATTAGCAAGAATAAAAAAATGGTATAAACGCCCAAATAACAGAGTTACTGGGAGGAGTGGCAAGAGTAGAAGAAAGTTCAACATACAGTTGGAAGATAGCAACTGAAGGTGTGGTAAGCAATTTAGCAGAAGAGAGGAAGATTGGATTTCCCAATAGCAGCTTGGAAACTAGAAGGTCATGGAGCTTCAAAAACTGTGGAATTTCAAAATTCTGCAAGAAAAAAATTTCCAACCTAGAATTTTATACCCAGCCAAATTACCAACAAGTATGAAGGCAGAATAAACACATATTCAGATCCTCAGGAATTAAAAATATTTAACTTTCCACACACGCTTTCTTAGAAAACTACTGAAGAATGTGCCTTAGAAAGATGAAGAAATAAATCAAGGAAGAGGAAAATATCAGACTCAGTGTGCAACACAAGAACAACATAGAGGAGAGGTAAATGATATGCCCATATGACAACACAGTAATAGCCCTAGACAGGAGCCACAGATGAAGTGAGGCAGTAGACTTGGGCAAAAATGGAACTTAAACATTTATAGAGCTTTTTTAGATTTGGATATCATAATAGATATGGCATTAGACAGATATATGAGACTATATATAAAAAAACAATTATAGGTGCATGAAAAGTCAAGGAAATGAAAAAGGCAATTTCCAGTATGAAGCAACATAAAACCTGTGTAAGGAAAGAAATGTAATCATGGTACAATACTAGAATCAGAAGTGAGCAATGGTCATAATAGTGTATAAAGTGACTAGTTAACACAAAATTGTGATAAAACTACTTGGGAAGATGAGAGAGCAAGGGAGCAGCAGACTGTGATGTGACTCTTGTGGGAAAGTGAGAGTGAGGAAGAAGTGAACAAGCAGGGGTTGCTGGAGGGGTTAGAGCTGAATCCTTATCCTCTATAGCAGGAAGCCAAGACATGTTTGATTCATCAATAAATAGTAGTAGAAGCACAGGATTTAGAAATATTGAAATGAATGCCAGAAGCAACAATTAAAAAGGATGAAAGTGGTTGCCTTTCAGAAGCGAGTCTGGGTTATAGAATGAGACAGTTTCCATTGTAGTATTTTCAGTACCATCAATACCACCTTTAAACTAGTCTCATGTACTACTGTGACAAAAAGCAAAGTTGAACTTGCAGGAAACCAGGTCAAGTCAGCCCCTTGGAATGATGTGGTCCTTGGAATATGGAGATATAGCGAAGACATGGGGCCAGATCTTAACAGAAACCATCAGTTCTTCCCTGGGATATGAACTTCAAGGATAAATCTAAGATAGTTCTATGAGTTACAGTTGAAAATTGTTAAGAATGTGAGTTATGATATTGAGATGGATTTTGGAATGGATCAATGCAAACCAATACAACACTGATTAACTGTTGGGCACTGAGCCATTTTATGAGCCTGGTATCATTTGCCACTATGGATAAGTGAGCTGTCCATAGAAAACCAAGTGTTGAAGCTCCAGTGAATGAAGAAGTTTATATATAGATGTTAGGAGAAAATATTGAAGGGGTTTTCTCAATGCAAATGGCTGAATCAACTACATTGGATGACAGGCTTTTTAAAAGAAATGATATCGATTACAGATATCTATAAAACAATTGGCCAGACTAATTTTGATAAGATTTTGCCATCGAGGCATTGCTTACCCCTTGGTTGAATTTCATATAGTATCAGAGTTAAAGATAAAACAATTGTTGCCCTTGAGATCACTTACCTAGAGGAACAATATGGAGAATGGGTAAAACTAAGAAAAAGAAATGTGTAAGAAAAGAAATGTAATCAGTACGGTACTTAATCAGCGGTGAACAATAGTTAACATTGTTACTGATAATTAGTTTGCTTCCAGATTGTACAACCATGGCATCACTCCTACAATTTATTTGATAAAATTAATGTAAATTAGACAAGAAAGATACCTTACTATGATTTGGGAAAAAAATTTTTAAAAAATCTAGAAATAAATAATATATATGTTATATATATGAATATCTAGAAATAGATTCATAAATATTTCTTGGATTACATAAAATATATATAAATGATTCAAAGGTAAATACAGATGAGATAGTTCAAAGATGTTCCAGGTCCCTGTTCTTATCAGTTTAGCTACTGGACTCCCCTCAGCCTCTGGCAGTACAGGCCATGGCTGGGAGAGGAGACTGCAAGGGATCACGAGATCGCTTGCATCAAGAGTCTGCAAAGCCTCAGAGGGCCAGAAGCCAGGCTCACAGAAGGGCCTCAGAGCCACAGATGAGAGCAAAAGTGGAGGGTGTGTTTTCAGTGCCTGGGCAGACCAGAGGCATTTAAGGGCTAGGGACTATGCAAATAGTAGTAAAGATGACAGAGTTAGTATTTTTAAACTAAAGGCCTTAACAAAACCGCTGGGTGATAAAAACCAGCATTATAATGCAGCTAGCATTATTCATGGGCCATTTGCCTTTGAATAAACACTAACGCAAGGAATGAAACAGAATTCCGTAGGATTCCCTCCCCGATGGGACCTCTGCTGACTCTCCTTGCTTCATTTTCAATATGCTCCACCTTGAGCTACTCCTTGGTTTTACCAGATCATTTGTGGCTCCTGGCAAGGGTGGCCGGCTCATGCCGCTTGGGCGTTGCTCACATTGCCTCCTCTGCCTTTCTTGCTCAGTTGCTAAACAGCTTCCCATTTTCTTGAAGCCCTTTTAAGGATTTTCCAAAGCCTCCTGCACACACACTCTCCCTGCTTCCATCACCTCAGGACCGACGCTCTCCTCTGTTCCCAGGTACCTTTCACAAAAGGCCCTTGTCTTGGAGTGACGGCTTATTCACCTCTAGAACCCCTGTGGCCAGGAAAGGGCTTGGCACAAAGAACATTCCTGTCCGTGAGGAATGATCAGCCTACTCAGACCTGGGCCAGAGAAGCGCCCAGGCTGAGAGAATGCTGGGGTTCTGCCCCACTCATGCTGTGGAAGGAGTGAGGTTCCTTCTTGTGGCCCCTGGCTCCTGGAGGCGTGTGTGACTACCGGGTTCTAGTCGCCTGCAGATCTTTACTGCCTGAGCTCCCAGCTGGTCAGTCTTGCTTTTCATGCCAAAGTTCCAATGTGACTGCATCCTGGTTTGTTGGGACCCAGAACTCTCCAAGCTCCCGGTTGGCCCTACAATCCAGGCCAGAATACTGTTCCATCTGATGACTGCCTGATCTAGGAAGGGGCTGAAAGCCGATTCTGGGAATCACTCCTTCCATCTCTGCTACTGATTCCTCAAACCCTCCTCAAAGCAGATGCTGATAACTATCTGGACCTGTCCTCATAGTGTGGTGTACTAGAAAGAGTTTGAGCTTCAGAATTCGAGCAATACAGCTTAAACTGCCCCCAAACTTCGGAAATCACTCAATAGTTAGAAAGTTTTCTGATAAAGGGGAAAAAATGGGAACATTTTTCCCATCACAGTTGAACTCTACTCATGAGAACTTGATTAAAAATAACCCATGCTATCTGTCCCCTACTATGAGTTCAATTGAACAGATGGTTTGAAGACCCCTGGGCCATCTTTCCCTGACTATATTCCCCACTCCCTGCCACATTACATCTTTTCCAACTCCTTCCTAGCTTAAAAAAATTAATGGCATTCATTGTTTATAAATGCTTCTGTTGATCTTTCCTATTTTGGTTTCTGACTCCTAGTGGAAAAACTCTCCCTACTTCTCCCGCCCCTCACCCACACTGAGCTTCAAAAATAGCAACAGGAGTTGGGTTGGCTCAGGGCTTTGTGTTTGGAGTCCATAGCCTTTGCCCTCTGGGTCACCAGTTCACGTTCTAACACCATGGCCTGCAAGCTTTCCTTCTGTTACATGTGTGTGGCTTGAAGTTTTGAGACATGTCTTCCTGAATGATCAATTTCTCATGACCATCTGGAATACCCCTGACCTCAGTAATAATCTCTGCTGCTGTCTTCTCTTCTCTAAGGTCTGCAGTTTTCACAGTCTCATTTGCTTTCTTCAGAATTGTTCTTCTAGCTTAGGGCTCAAGAATTTGTATTTATCCTCAGCTCTCCTAAGAATGGATTGGCCAATCTATGCTATACCCCGTCTCTCCATCTCCAAAGTGCTTTCCGAGGAATTTGGCATGCTATTAATCTCAACCTTTCATACATACAGATAGCTTTAATCATACTGAACAATTTTTGAGTTTTATAATCCACAAAGAACATTCACTTGTATCAATGTATTTAATTATCAGTAAATTCCATGAAGTAGGTATTGTTATTTTCAATCTCATTTGAAAGAAACTGGGATTAAAAGATGCTCAACATTGCTAATTATTAGAGAAATGCAAATCAAAACTACAATGAGGTATCACCTCACACTGATCAGAATGGCTATCATGAAAAACTCTACAAATAATAAATGCTGGAGAGGATGTGGAGAAAAAGGAACCTTCCCACACTGTTGGTGGGAATGTAAATTGGTAACAGCCGCTATGGAGAACAGTATGGAGGTTCCTTAAAAAATTAAAAATTGAGCTACCATATGATCCTGCAATCCCACTCCTGGGCACATATCCAGAGAAAAACATAATTGGAAAAGACACATGCACCCCTACGTTCATAGCAGCACTATTTACAATAGCCAAGACATGGAAGTAAAACCTAAGTGTCCACTGACAGATGAATGGATAAAGAAGATGTGGTATATATATATATATATATATATATATATATACACACACACACACACACACACACACACAATGGAATATTACTCAGCCATAAAAAAGAATGAAATAATGCCATTTGCAGTAACATGGATGGACCTAGAGATGATCAGACTCAGTGAAGGAAGCCAGACAGAGAAAGACAAATATCATATGATTATCACATATATGTGGAATCTAAAAAAATGATACAAATGAACTTATTTACAAAACAGAAATAGACTCACAGACATAGAAAGCAAATTTGTGGTTACCAAAGGGGAGCCAGCGGAGGAATAAATTAGGAATTTGGGATTAAAATATACAGATCACTATATATAAACTAGACAACCAGCAAGGACCTACTGTATAGCACAGAGGACTATCCTCAATAACTTGTAATAACCTATAATGGAAAAGAATGTAAAAAAGAATATATATTTATATATATGTATAACTGAATCACTTTGCTGTACACCTGAAACTAACACAACACTGTAAACAAACTGTATTTCAATAAAAATTTAAAAAAAAGAAATTGGGATTGAGAGAAGGTAAAGCAATTGTCCAAGGTCACTCCATCTACTAAGTGCAGAGGCAGAATGCAAATACCCACCCCAACCTCTCTGCCCCATTCTGCCTCTCTCCTGGCTCTCTCTTGCAGTTCTGTATTTTGAATTTGTTTGCAATGATCCACTTGTAGATGCTCACTAGTGCCACTGATGATGACTGTCAGGGCAGTGAAAAAAGTTTCACTTCTATAAATCTGATGGGACAAAGCCCTTCTTTGCCTTTGTCAGCTACTGGAGGTTTTAGAATAAGCATCAAGCTAAGGAGCTTGAGTATAATTCTTTGGGCAATCAGGTCAAGCAAGCATTCCTGAGAAAAGCAGTAATTCGATGTCAGTTTGCTTTCGGAAGAGGGTTGGCAGCAGTGTCAAGGGGAGATGAGGTGGTAGAGATGGATAAAAGAACATAGTTTAGGAAGTTCTTGAAACAGTTCACGTGAGATGTGCTGAAGCCTGGCCTGAGGCAGGACTAGTGGGAAGACGGGAGCAAGTTGGCCGTGGAGAAGTCACAGAAGAAGAATTGACAGAGTGTGCTGCTCATGGGTTGGGTTTCTAGAGAGAGGGGCTGGGAGAAGTCAAAGATAGCCTTGAGGTTCTGGCCAGGTAGATGGGAGCACACAGGTGCCATGTGCCCCAGTAGGAGAGGCCAGCAGTAAAGTGGCAGGTTTTATGGGGGAAGGAGATGATTTGTTTCACTGTGGGAAGATGTAGGCATTTCAGCATCCACAAGGCATCTGAGCAGCAGAGTTCTGGTAGCTGAAGTGAGAGACCAGAGCTTGGGAAAGAGGCCGGCCAGCACCAGTACGTGCCCCCTGGGACAGCAGGACAGGAAGACAGGGACAAGCAAAGAGCCCTGAACCTTACTGCTAAGTGGGCACCACTGCTTTGGGGCACTGTCTCATTGCATCTTTATGCCATATCTATCAGAGAGATATTTTTATTTCTATTTTTAAAACGAGAAAATGGATGCTCAGAAAATGTTCCTTGAAATCTCCTTCTCAAAGAGGGCTATCAGGCTGATCTCACGTGAAGTGATACAGTCCTTCTGGGTCAGAGTCAAGCTGGTTCACTGTCCCACCTCGGTTATAATAAGTCATTCTTGTGACTTCTCTTTATGGCATTACAGTGCTTGAATCTTAGACTGTAAGGGACCAGAATGAAAACTCTTGAAGCCATGTTCTTGCCATGTCAATGGAAACATACATTTCCCTGATTGGAGGTAAAGTGTGTGTGTGGTGAGCACACGTGCCGGCAGGTATCTACGTGTGCACTCCTGTGCTTGCTTGTTGTCATGTTGTTGGGACGAGGAGTGTGGGGTAGCTATAGGTTTCTGGATCTTTCCAGGTAAGCTTAGCATGTGATAGAATAGTCTATGCTTTATTTTTCTGGTTCAGCAACCAGACAGTGTTTGATCAACTACAAAGAAAATGCTTTAGTATTTCTCTTCCCCTCATCTTCTGTCCTTAATAGCTGGGTCACAGTGTATAGGTGTCTCCCTTATACACACACACACACACACACACACACACACACATGTATACACACACACACACCTGCCGGATGCTTTGAGCCCCAGATACACACAAAGGGCTGTCCTATTTTTTTTTTTTTTTTTTAACTACTGGCCCAGTTCTGTCATTTATGTGATATCCCTGGGGCTGCACAAGCAAAGGGACCTTTCTAAAGTAGGTCAGTGGAGCGTTCCCTGCCCTGGCAGCTGAATGCAGGCACAGGATACGCATCTTCCAACAGGTCTCTGCCTCCCCTGTTTTTAACAGCAGATGGCCTATTCCAGGAGATCCCTAGCTTCCAAACACAAAATTAAGCATGGGTCCTTTCTACATTTGTCTGCCACGGCTTGGTCTTAACCTCAAGCAGGAAGGCATAAATCGGCAACATCACAGTCAGGAAAATGTTTTGCAGCCACAAGTTTAGAAAAGGCTTAAAGTGTATCCAGAATTCACCGTCTACTTTCTGTCCACCCAACTCCACCTTGATAGATTTCTCCTCCTTTCCTTCTGTCCTAGGCAGGTTTTTAATTTCTTGGTAGGTGGGACAAGGAGGAAATATATGAAGCACAGAGGGTCACAGAAGAACATGGAAATATATATAGTCACAATCTATTGGCTATGATATTACTAAATAGCATCAAGCTGGTGACCTAGACCTTCAGAGAATGACTAAAAATGTAACAAAAGACTGCCTTGAATTATCATTCTCCCCTGTCTGGCCAGTTATTTATGCAGTGGAAATACTCTCCTGTACTGTCATTTCTTTCCACTAAGGTATGATTTTAAAAGGCTCCCGAAATACAGATCTCTTCTTTGGGGCACGAATAACATTATTTCTCTGGAAATCATGTCTGTGCTGTGATTCAAGAAATCACCAAAACACCTGCAAACATCATGATGGATAATAATTTAAGAGGGACAGTCTCTTTCCTTTGGCTACCTTTTTTTCCCACAATTTTCCCCTCAAATTTGGCCACTTAAGACTTTGGTCAGTTACTAGTAAAATAAACAGTTCACAGGAATGAAGTCCCTCATTTTCTTTCGTACACTGATAGGATAGCAGCAGTGTCTGACAAGCTGGGAAATTTTTATTTTATTTTTTATGCATATAAAGACTCTCTCGTCACCACCTGGTCCCTTTCTTATTCTCAATAATCATGAGATGTTTAAGGACAGGGTGGGAGGCAGTGCCCATGTCTTCCTAATGTCAGCAGATGTGTACCTTAAGAAAAACAACTTTAGGAACAGATGTGGAAGTATGGCTAACATCACTGAGATGAACCAGCCTCTAACAGTTCCTTTGGGTGCCTGACTTCCCCAACTAGTCCCCCAAACAGGACTCAGATATTCTCCCATCAGTGATGTGACTTTGGGACATCCCAGTCTGATGCTCTGGATGGGGGTGTGGGATGGGATGGCCTTGGAAGGCCAGTGAGAGCATCACGAGGCCTGTTAAACCCATCCTCCCCAGTGGACACCGCAGCATCTGCATGGAAGGAGGCCCAGCAGGTCTTCATTTGAAAGAGTCAGGGGCTCCTCCTCACTTCTTCCAGTTTCTAGATAATTCTGGTCTCTTCTCCTTTGGTACCTCTCAGTCTCCTCACTTGAATTTATGAAGGTATTAGACATCAGCACCGGGCCGGTACACAGTTGGTGCTCAATGTATGATGGATCCATGGCTGTTGAGATTACCTGCAGTTCTACCTTCTTAATTGTGAATATTTTTCTGTGTATAATAAAAATAATCATAACCATAATTCTGATAATAGTTATCAATGGTTGAGCAATCATTTATCTATTTATTCATTCAACAGATTCACACTGAACACCTGTTACAGGATGGGCGCCAGACTTAGCGCTGAGGATGCTACAGTGAACACAACACACCACAGCCTCTGCCCTCAGGAGGTTACACCGTCAGATTTGCCATTCACCTCGTCTACGTGACTGCATTAATCACCTGTCTCCTTTGCTCCTTTCACAGTGTTGTAAGGGAAGATGCATTTTAAAGAATTATATTATACTAAACAGAAGACAATTATAGACAGCATCTGCTTTTGGTTGACAATAAAATACAAGAGAACCAGATATTACAATAAAGGAGTCAAAAGAAGGAATAGGGACTTCCCTGGTGGTCCAGTGGTTAAGACTCCGCGCTTCCATTGCAGGGGGTGAGGGTCTGATCCCTGGTTGGGGAACTAAGATCCCACATGCCGAGTGGTTCAGGGGGCCAAAAAAAAAAAAAGAAGGAATAAAAAACCTGGAAGAATGCATGGGGAATACAGGACAGCAAAAAAATAAAATTTCACAATCAAAATCCTTATTAGAAGAAGTGAAGGTTAGAACTGATAGTACAGATGATTTAGTTACTATCATAAAGCAGCAGTTCTCAGATCTTTGGATTTCATGGACTAAAGTAAAAGGCGAGAGTGTGCAACTAGCTTCAGTGAGACCACAGTGGACAGGGGACGAAGCCGCAGAACAGGCTGAGAGACATTAAGTGGAAACCGCAGGAATTCCCGGATTGGACTCTGCTCATCATTCTGCCCCAATGTGCAAGAGGTGCATTAGCCTAGCAAGGGGGCCCATGGCAATGTCCTTCCTTATGCCTTTGGTACCATATCCTCTTAAAAAATATTACTGGAAATATACTGAACAACTGAGAAACAAAAATAAGAGCTAAGAATGGAGATGTTACGTGAGAATAGAGCTGGTGGTAAATACTAAAATCAGTTAAAACTGGAAATGTCTAAATCAATGTATAAATCTTGTCATAAAAGGTATGTATATCTTAAGATTTATTCTCAAATGTCTGAATTGCAAAACATTGGAAAAGCAATAAAAATATGGATTGACAAGAGTGCCGTACTTAATTCGCAAAAACAAGAAGTGGAAATACTATTGCTGGCACGATGGGAGTTGGGATTAAAAGTTGGATAAGCTTATCTGCAATAATAGAGGAATAAAAATACCATATTTATTTTACTTTTTAATAACTTGAAAAATGTGGAATAAAGAGTGCTTTTTGAAAACCTCAGAGGTAATTGTTAGGAGAAGAATATATTATATATCTTTCAAACTGTGGAGGTTCTAAAAGGAAAGAACACATAAATCACACATCACACACGTGCACACACACACACGAACTGGAAGGAAACAGGAAACACAGAATAGAAATCATATAGTACCAGACAAAAGGAAGCCAAATATTTCACTCATAACAATGAATACTAATGCATAAACGTCTTCCATTTAAGAAGAAAAATTTAGGATGGGAAAAAAAAGAAATCTAAAATCCAATTACGCTTATTTTCAAAAGAAGCACTTAGATGACACGACAAAAAAGGTTTAAAGTTACAGGCAGATAAAGGCATACCAGGCAAGTATTAAAAAACAAAGGTGGTGGGGGCTTCCCTGGTGGCGCAGTGGTTGAGAATCTGCCTGCCAATGCAGGGGACACGGGTTCGAGCCCTGGTCTGGGAGGATCCCACATGCCGCGGAGCAACTAAGCCTGTGAGCCACAACTACTGAGCCTGCGCGTCTGGAGCCTGTGCTCCGCAACAAGAGAGGCCGCGATAGTGAAGAGGCCCACGCACCGCGATGAAGAGTGGCCCCTGCTTGCCGCAACTAGAGAAAGCCCTCGCACAGGAACAAAGACCCAACACAACCAAAAATAAAAATATAAAAATAAATAAATAAATAAAAGATTACTATTAAAAAAAAAAAACTAAGGTGGAAGCGTTATTATAACAGTGGGATTCATGACAGAAGTATTAAACAGGATAGGAAGCTGTTTTATTTGGCTATGGATATAATTCACAATGAAGGAATCCATGTTATGACCCTTTGTGCGCTGAGTAACTTAACATGAAAATATGCAACACAAAGGAGAAATACAGAGAAAGATGACAGATGAGAAAATTGGCCTTCTGTGTCAAGCTTCCTTTTGGGCAGGCTGGAGACTTGACACACCAGGGGAATGGCTTGCAAGGGGATTAGGGAGTTTTCCATGTTCTTCTATTTCTGTTGGTTGGTATTTAAGGCACACGATTTTTCTCCCACTCACTCACTACTCTTTTTAAAATACCCACTACATGCCGGTGGGTGCTGTGCTGGCTGCTGTGGGAATAGGCACCTGCATCAGACCAGATCATGCCTTCAAGGGGTAGGCTGTTTGAGAAATGACATGAAAGTTCAGAGAAAGTGGTCACCACAGGAACCGGAGAAAGCCTTTTCATTGATTTGGTGCTGGCATGGATGGAGAAATGGGGCAGGAAGGAAGGGTGTCCCAGACCTTCCAGAAGGAAGAGCAAAAACGCTGGGGCACTGACAATGGGCTCAGAACACATTAGGACCGTTGCAGGGTAGCGTGGTGAGCAATCTGGTAACACGGGCAGTCCTCTCCAACTCCTATGGTCCTGTCTTCTGTTTTGGCAGCAGGTCAAGTGATACCATGCAGTCCCATGTGAGGTCCCAGAGCATAACACTAGCCCCTGACAGAAGCTGCTTCCACCTCTGTGTGAGGCTCTAACATACCTCCTTCCTTGGAGCCTACCAACATCCATTTCTGCTCAATCTTTGCTGGAAGGCATGTGGTTTACTTTTTCATTTAAGTCATTTTAAATGAGAGAGAATGTATTTCTTAAAATACATGGCAGCAGGAGTAAAATTTCAGGAAACTAATGGAAGACGCTAGCTGAAAAGTATTTTGTGCCCCTTTAGTTAAAAGGTGCTGAGTACAATATTCTCTGAGAACACGGGATCTGAACTGAAGTCTTAATAACTCTTTAATGAACTTGCTTTTGCAGGCACTGTAAAGGCTTTCCAAATTGTGTCCATTAAAGAGAGACATGCCAAAGAGCGTTCAATGACAGCCGAGTGGAATTAGGGAAAAGAAAATCTTCAGGAGGGAGACCTCCGTTATTACCCATTTGCTACACTGCCTCTGTTCTCCACTGATAACACTTGGTTGTCTTCAGGATAGCAGGACTTCCAAATGCTAACGTGTGCTGTGACTATACAAAGGGATTGTAGTGTACAGCATTTTCCAAACACATATTTTACTACAGAAAATCCTCCCTCCCCAAATCTACGAAGCCTACTTCTCGGATTACTTTTAGAAGCTCTTCCTTTTAGCATCTTGAACTCTGCCTCACTGTATCATCCATCATTGTGCGCCTGGGACCCCGAGCAAGTTTAAACCCTCTTCCAGATGAGATCACTTCAGCTATTTGAAGACAGTGACTGTGTCCCCCAAAGTCTTCTCCAAGCCAAGCATTGCCACCTCCTGTAAACATTCCTCAGCAGGCAGGGTCACTATCTCCCTACCCTGGGTGTGCTCCAGTTTTATTTACTTTCACTTAAAACCCTGCCCCCAGAAGCAACACAATTCTCTCAAGGGGGCCAGAGAAGCAAAGAATACAAAGAAATTACTTCTGATGGACCAGGCATTACGTTGCCTTTTTGTCCCCTAGTAGAAAAGTAGCAGTTAACTTACTGCTACTTGTAAGCAATTAAGACTCCAGAGATTAACAATCCCATAGGGCAAATCACTGAGGTCTAGGTACCACATTTTATGATGGACACATACCACAGCCCAAAGGAAAATATACATCTGAAATTTAAGAAAAATGTTCTAGAGAGCACTTGTATTTTCTTATTTATAAGCTGCACAGCTCCTAAAACAACTGTCCAGCTAAATGATTGATGGCATCTCAAGAGTTTTAATTCCATCCTGAGAATACATGGATTTTACATTTGCTTTTTAATATTCCCCTTGATTTCTGTTTGCCGTTTCCAACCAAGAAACAACTTCAATGGTGAGCGAATATTTCCATTCAAGGTGTGGTTAATGTTTCAATGTTTATGGTTTTTTCAAGCAATCGGATGAGGTCCGAATAGGTCAGGAAACATCTAAATTAATGGTCAAACAAAAGCATAGCAGAAAGGTCCTGGACTCAGTGTAATGTAATATTTCCTCTCCTTATATTATTCATTATAATGATAACACAGTGTTATAGGTACAACAATGCCAAGGTCCATCTGCATTTCAAATTCATTCCTAGTGGAGGATGTTTTTATACTGCATCTTGTAGCATTAAAGTGTGTTTACAGAGATACTGAGGCTGTTAGTGCCTTGCCTAGATTTTATTTACCTTACGGACACTGTGAGTATTGGCTCCGAATGGCTCACAGGTGCCCTTTTTCAGAGAATTGTTCTCAGCCAAATGGGATCCTCTTTGTCTGGGACGTCACACTCCCACTGCCCCCTGGGGGGCAGCCATGGCCAATGACTGAGCTACAGGAGTATACAAAGGCCAACACCCTGGTCTCAAGGTGGGGCTACTTGGCGATATGATAAAATCTGTGTTCCAGAGCTCCCCCTGGGTGGAATCATGTGACGTCAACTCCAGCTGAGACCACATCCTTGCTTAGCTCCTCCGCCTGCCCGGTCCTGTTTCTCTGATTCCCCTTCTCCTGAGGGCTCTCCCCATAATAAACCACTTTCACTAGGATCTCTAACTCTGTCCTGTTTTAGGGATTCTTACCCAAGACAAAGCCATTATTGTTTTCCCCAGTGGTTGCTACTCGGACAGTTAGAAAGTAAACGACCCTTTGACTGCAGTGACTGTATGAGGAAACTTGACATTTTAGGCAATGAAATCCAGCCTTTTTGCTAAATATTTGTTTAGAAAATACGTGCCCATTTAATATGCTGTGTCTTCTAAGTGGCTGCCAACTAAAAACATTTAGCTAATTTAAAAATAGTTTTGGAAACAAGGTATCAGAATGGAGTCCCTTAGAAAAACCTCCTTAATTGACAGAGTGGACTCATGCACTGAGTTAGTTATGCTAATAGTACATATTGACGTGTTCCAGTCTTTGCAATTCCAATGAGATGCAGATTACCGCAAGGAAATTCAATGCTCTCCTGAAACGAGTCACTGCAGACAGTTCATTGTAAAGACAGAGTGCCCTTAGATGGAATACATGTACATGTACTGGGTGCCCAGTGAAGACGAGTCTCCCACCCTAACTCCCACTGCCAAGGCCTAAAGATGGCAAGAGTGGATTGTTTTGGTGGAGGAAGTATTTTTCTTCTAAGCAAGTACAAGAGGATTCTCCTGGTCTAAGACTGGCTCTTGAATCCTGTTGACCCAAAGGCTTGGGCATCCAGCATTGGGGCTGGTGAACACACCTAACTGCCTATTTCTCTCATGTCTCCATGAAAGACTGGCTTGATCATCTTTGGCTTGCATAGGTGACCACATTTCTGGAAAGGAGGTGATCATAAAGGGTAGCCATGTCCTGGAGGCGGGGGGCATGCCATAGTGCCTGCTTAACCCAAGGGGCCTCAGAGCAGGGTCAGCAGGCGAGGAGCAGTCTCAGGTGTCAAGTCTAAGGTCAAGGGCAACGCTGGCACTAGGGAATGAGGGCATGAGCGAAGGAGCCAAGGAAATTAGAAAGAGATGGGCAGGGAATGAGGCTGGGGTCCTGGTCTACTTTTACTGCCACTTTCTGGTGGCAAATGTTTAGGCTTTCCAGCTTTAAGGCCTAGGCAGCCAGGCGAGGCACACATGTGAGACCCTGTAAACCCAACTCTGAGTGTCCGTGCCAACTTAGAAATCCTAGACAGCGAGGATGCCAGATTCCGTTTATTTTTATACAAATATCCATCAGCTAGAAACTGCACAAATGAGATTTGATTTTTCTTGGCCATCATTACATAACCTTTGGTTCTCAGTTGAAAGGAAAAAACCTGCTTTAATATGTTCTCTGGAATGTCATTCTAAGGGGATAGTAGCAGTGGTCTTTCCCCAGAATTTAGAAAATGAAGATAAGCTGAGGCTTAAAGAAAACAAATCTTCAGGTGATTATGTAGAGACAGGAGGTTAGGTTTGCGGAGTAAAGAAGAAGGGCAGATCAGCTGTGCTCTATCACAGATTACAAGCCCTGGGCAGTGTTTCGGGAAGGATAACGTCCCTCAGCCTCTGCTTTACCTCACTCCTCTTCCTCTCCTCGCCTCCTTCCTCTGCCTTTTCCCTCTCCCCGTTCCCTCCGGTCTCACATCACCTCTCTAATACCCTTTCTCCTTTCCTTGAAGGAGCCTACTATTTGGTTTACTTGGTTTTCATCTTTGAAAAGAGCAGTGTGCCTTGTTGACCGTTTTTTCTCTTTCTTCTCTTTCTTTTTATGTTAAAAAGGCACTATACATTTAATTCTGAGAAGAGAAAACTATAGTGAAATTCTCCTTAACACAAAGCATTTTTTTGGTGTGATTTTCAAAACAGAATCTTTCAAAATTGTCACTGTGCTTGAGGTGTACCTGGAATCCTCTTTAGGGTAATGACCGTGACATTCCTCAGAGGTGAACTCATTTCCATTAGTTGTTTTAAAAAGACACAGGCTGTGGGTCTTTTCACACTCGTCATGAGACTGAAAATAGAGACTCATCATCACCTATTTAAGGGTTATGAATAGCACTGCCTTGAAAAGGACCGGTGGAAATCTGTGTGGAAATTGAAAATGATGCATCAAATTCCGAAGCTAGGTAGGTAGACACAAAAATGAAGTTGGAGGCCAAACTGCCTCAGAGTTCTGAGCAAAAGACATGATGAGACCCCCTCCCTGCCATGGTAACGGTCAGATGCCAGGCATCACTTCCAGATGCAGAAGGGACGTGGAAGGTAGTTTAGCTCTAAGACTTAGTAGTGTCTCCCAGACAAAAAAGGCTCCGTAGTGCAGAGGCCATCCTAAGCCCAGTGGTAGGCTGGATTATTAACATTCTTCACTCTATCCTTCGCAGGTGGCTTTGCTATCCCTGCTACTGAGGGCAGAGTGCACTTCTCCATCCTTGGACATGGGTTTGACCCACATCCCGGTGGAGTACCCACAGAAGTGACAGTTGGGTTCCTCCAACCCAAGGCCCTAGGAAACTCTGTATGCCTCCACTTGTCCTTGCCATTAGAAGGACATGGCATGGGCAGCCCATGGGTCCAAGGAAAGGGTAAGAGATAAGGAAGAGAGAGAAGACGCAATAATTGAGCTGAGTCTGGATCAGCCAAACCCCAGGTGATCTGAAGATGCTGAGTAAGAGTAAAAGAAAGCTGTTTTGAGCACGTTGCAGTTTTAGAGTAGTTGTGATACAGCGATTTTTTGGAAATCCTTGACTGACACAAAGCACTCTTCCTAAATGTGGCCTGTTGGAAGGAAGAACATGAATAATAATAGTGACTAGAAAATGAGAGTGTGAATAGATCATGGTTTTCTGAGGATGAGGACAGGCCTGTATGGTTGCAAAAGGGGCTGACGTTGCTCCCCATTTTGAATAAACAGCCCCCCCCCCACACCCTCCCCCCGCCAACTGGGTCTTGGCCAAAAGTGAAGGACACCGCAGAACCCTGCCTTCCCAGCTACACTGGAAACCACTGATATGTCCACGTTCAATGATGACAGACACTGGTCTCTTTGGGAAGCAGCAGGGTCTCATTTCAAAGAATATCGGATAATGAAGTAGGGGAAGATCTTCAAGACGACCTATGCCTGGGAGAAGTTAAACTACTCGCTACTCATAAGGCAGGCCCTTCAATTACCGGTCAAGTGCCTCAGTTAAATGGTTATATTCTCCCTGAAATTTGTCTTTTAACTTTACCCCTTGTTCCCAACCTTTCCCTCTAAAGGCACAGAGAGTAAGTCTCTTGACTTTTCCAATATGGTATTTTAAAACACAGTTGCACATCCAAAGTCTTTTCCCCACCAAACTCCCAGCGTTTCCTCACAATCTTATTTTGGCACACCACTCACCATTCTGATCACTCTCTTCTAGACACCTGCTTGCTTGTTCATCTCCCTCACAGCATGGGAAATGCAGAATCAGAGGCAATCTTTAAGGTGTATGTAAAACACTGCTGTGTAGATGAGGGACTAATTATTCTGTTACCATGACATTATTTTTAAAATTATTTATGCCTAAAAAGTGTCAAAAATTTTTTTTGTTACACTAATTTGGTTTACCCTCTAAATAGCCTTCTCTTCCTTAGGAAAATGACTATTTTCTTGTTTAATAATAATGATAATGATATCAATTCCAATAACCTTCCTCTACTGAGGTCTATCAGATGCCTGGTACTTCCCTTCTGCCAGTTCATTAATCCGCACAAAACCCTGAGGGTGGTATTATCATCTCCACATAAAATGAGGACACAGGTTCAAAGAAGGCAAGTCACTGGCATGAGGTCACACAGCTGCACGGGGCTCTAAAAAAAATCTAGGCTGTCTGGTTCTACATGCATGGTCTTTCTACCATCCTCACTCCCTCATCTCATTTCATCTGGGAAGGGAAGGGGCTAATTGTTTCATGGGAATAGCCAGGAGCAAAACATGGGTCAGCGCTCTCCCCATTCTGTGTACCATATGGAAAGGTACCTCTCTGCCCACTTCAAACTAAGATGGCCTCTCACCCTGTGACATCACAAAGCCTTTGGCTGGAATACAACTATCACATGACTGGCATGAGAGACAGGATGGAAAGGAATCAACAGAGGCCAGTCTTGTGATCTTCAACTAAGGTTTTCTTCTATTGCCATGGTGGACACTGCTGATGCCCTGCCCAGATACCCTGTACTGGGTCGGTATAGGCAGAACAATGGCTTCCCAAAGATGTCCATGTCCTAATCCCCAGAACTGGTGAGTAGTTATGTTACGTGGCAAGGGGAACTCAAGGGTGCAAATGGAAGTAAGGTTGCTAATCAGGTGACCTTGAGATGGGAAGGTTATCCTGGTTTATCCAGGTAGGTCCAGTGTAATCACAAGAATCCTTAGGAAAGGGGGAGAGTCAGGACCAAAGAGATGGTGGTGTGAGAAAGAGGTGACCTGCCACTGCCATGTTTCATTGCACTGAAGATAAAAAGGGGTCACAAGCCAAGGTGTGGGCAGCCTCTAGAAGCTGGAAAAGACAAGAACATGGATTCTCCCCTAGAGCCTCCAGAAAGGAATGCAGCTCTGCGGACACCTTGATTTTAGCCCAGTGAGACTCACTGTGGGCTTCTGATCTCCAGAACTATAAGATAATAAATTTGTGTGGTTTTAAGCTACCAAGTTTGTGGTAATTCGTTATAGCAGCAAAACCTCACTAATAACACTGGTGGTATCTGTGCTGGCTGCTCGTGGCTCACAGCTGCCCCTTTCTTCAGAAAATTGCCATCGGCAGAACATGAGCCACTTTGCTCAGGGATTTGAAATGACCTCCATCATGGGAGGAGGAGGGAAGCCCACTGATACCAAAGGCTGGCCTCAACGAAGGACCAACTGGTGAAATTCATGCTCCAGACTCCCGCAAGATCCACCTAAGACCACTTCCTAGTTTAGTTCCTCCCCTTCTCCATCCGCTTCCCTCTCTCCCTCTTGTCCTGAGAGCACCCTCTCAGTAAATTACGTGCGCTTGAGTCCCCATGTCAGGCTCTGCTTCTAGGGAATCCGACCTGAGACAACTGTCATACTCAGAAGAGGTGCTGGGCCACGGGAAATGGGTACTGAAGGGGAAACGGGGGGCTGGGAAGGGTGAGTGTCAGGGTTGAGGAGCTGGAAGGTGAGACGAACGACATATCAGGGCCACACTGGGCCCTGGCTCCCAGCTTGGGAAACAGGATCTTGATCTTAAAGTGTTCTTCCCTGAAGCCTTCACGGCCAAGCCCAGCGCTGCAGCATCCAGGCCGTAAGTGAGCAGGAGGTACGGCGTGGCCCTGGCATTGGGACCCCACGTGGGGAAGGCCTGTCTCTCACACCTGTTACCCTCTCAGTGGCTGTCCAGGCACTCTAGGCTTTGCTTGGCTTCATATCTGCAGGATCAGCACCGTCTCTGGAAGATAGTCCCCATCTCGGTCAGCCTGGCATCTTTTTATTTCCAGCCTCATTTCCTCTCTTAATTCCAGCCTTCTGCCCTTCAACTTCTCCTAGGGTGGGTACATCCTAACTGCCCCCTGAGAGCACACATGGGCGTCTCCTTCCTCCTTCTCTCTTGTTCTGCAGTGACCCGTCAATCACCAGGACACACTGCTCTTCTTGAAACAACGGGTTTCAGTTCACTCTGAGTTCCACCCAAAGTACCTTTATGGTTTCCTCCATCTGTTTGGTCACTGGGTTTCCACCGTGGGACAGGCAGAAGAGTGTTTACTGCAGAATTTCTGTGCGCCTGGCTCTCAATGGCTCAGGTCTTCCTTCTAGCTGGGACATTTTATAGGTCATTCTCTTCATCTGGGCACAACCCCCAAGACGCTCAGGCTATCACCATTTCTCTGAGGTACCAGGAGTGAGTCCTTTCCGGGTCCAGAGTTGTAATCACCATTCCAACTGAATCCCCTGTCCTGCCTGGGTCAGTGCCTCCCTGAGGTCTCCTGCCTTCCACAGCTGCCTGTCTCGGTCATTCACCTGTAGCTCACCAAGCCACAGACCCCCTGCCCAGGCGACCCCAGATAGACACGGCCACGCATACTGGAGAGGACCCTGCAATGCGTCACTCAGATCTTCCTGCAGAACAGAGGCGTTCGAACCCCAACTGCCCAGCACCTTGATTGCCTCCCACGGATTCCCTCTCCCTTAACTGCCCTTAGCTAAAAAGAACTGCTCTGTTCAAGATTTTACCCCCTCCCCAGGGGCTGCCCGTACCCGGTGAGAGGTGATGCAGGCATACAAAGCCCCAGACCTCTGGCCTCAACGCGAGATGACTGTACAGGGCTTGAGAGCTCCCTGGGGATCGGCTGGAAGCTTTCTTCCATCTATACCACAACCCAGCATCTCCCTCCGCCCAGCCCTGCTTCCCTTACCTGTTGACACACACTGTTACCCCAAACGCTCCCAAACAACCCTCCTGCATATCAGACAGGCTCAGAGTCTGTCCACGGGGACCTGGACTCAGGTACACCCCTCTCACCTGGCTTTCCAGGGATGCAGGGACCTGGAGGAGGAGGCAGAGGGACAGCTTACCCACGATCATGTGGTTGCAGACATCACAGAAAGTGGGCTTCTTGAAGATGTGCTCCTGAAAGGCGTGGGCCTTGCCGCCGCCTGGGTACAGGCCGGCCCTGGTGACTGTGGACGTCAGGCATCCGGGGGAAGGGAGCAGGCTGGAGCTGGGGCTGACCTCCGAAAGCATGTCCGCCTGCAGTTTCACATCGCTGTTGGTTCGCTGGAAGAAGTTGTCAGCACTTTTGCTCCGTAAACTCTTGGTCTTGAAAGAAAGTGATCGTTTTAGTTTCTGGAGCTGCAATGCAATGACAGAACAGACTTACGATCAATCGTGCAGACTCCTGCTGTGGGGCTGAGGCCTGCTCCACGGACTGCTCTGTTCCTACGGACTTCCTCAGCCCCTGGGGAGGCTCACAGGTGTCCCTGAGGGGGGTGGGTGATGCCAGCAGCCCCTATTCCACCGCCTGCCCCTCCTCTCTGCCTCCCTGCCCTCCCACGCACGTGTTGTCAAAATAGCCCACTGCTTTGGACACCATTTGCCTTTTGAATTGGAATCACTGGAAATATTAATTGTATGAACTCCTGGGCTCAAAGGCTGGGTCCCTCATGCTGGGGTCTCTGCTGGTCTTTCTCTGCTGTGGTCCCTTGGCAGCCATCTGTCTGTTCACACAGCAAAGCAGAGGAGGCCACTCTCTGACTCGGAATTAATTTGGCTAAAGTATCACAGAACACAAGCCGGAACTTCTCAAGCCTGCTTGGGTCCGAAGCAGTGTGTGTGTGTGTGCGTGTGTGTGTGTTTAAGGAGGGCACGGTGTGAAATTATCCATTTGACTTTCTCTGCTCCTCCCTGCGCCCTGCCTCTCGGTTTTGGTCATGGCAAACTAGACCATTTCTCCTTTGCCTTTGGGACTCCTGGAGTGGCACCACACGGGGCTGGAGGAATCCTAACTCGGTTTGGTCCAGTCTGCACCTCCAATCTAGTTTTCACATGGCAGCTGGAAGGGTCTGTGAGCCTGTTGTTTAGAATCCTTCACAGAGTTTCCTTTGTTCTTTATAAATTTAAAGAAAAGCTCCTTGCCATGGGCTCCAGGGGCTGGTAGATTCTGGATCCCAATGACAGCTCACACCACCGTCCACCTTGCTCGGCCCATCCCAGGCACAGTGGCCTTTTAAGTCTCTGGCATTTATTATGCTTTTTAATCACCAGCCCTTAGTGCATCGTTTCCCCTCTCCCCAGATAAAAGAAACGAACCACTTAGCAGCTGCATGACCTGTAGTAGGTCATTTCACCTTTAAGGCAGTTTTCCTTTTGTGATTGAATATCCATGCCTGTTGCCTGGAATTAATGTCTAAGCCCCAAAGCTGTAGACAAAAAAGTGCTCATCACACTATTCTAATAAAGGCCTCCATCAAGTGTGGTCAGACACCCCTACTGGACGCACAAGATGTCTTGATCTGGCCTTGCCGAGTCTAGCCACCTAATCTAGCCATCAGCCCCCTAACTTCTCCCGCAAAAGATCAGGAAGATGTGGTGGTCTTAGTGCTTGGGGTGGATGCCACAGTTCTCTACCCTTCCCCTTCCCATGCCCCTTTGCAAGGTGACCTCGCAGCTCCTCCCATCAAAGCTGGAGTTCCTCGAATCTTGTTGGTTTGGGGAATTTGACCAACAGCAGGCGGCAGAGCAACTTCAAGCCACTTCCAAGCCCAAATCTCAAGATGCCCTGTATGCTTCTGTCTGCCCTCTTGGAAACCTGCCAAACTGCCATATGGACAAACCCGATATAGCCTGAAAGGACTATGAGAGACACACAGTCCAGAAGCCCCCATCACTCGAGTGACACACCCGAAGCAGAGCCACCCTGCTCCCTGCAGGGAATCAAGGAGCGTAGATGAGACCAGCAGAACTGCCCAGCTGAGTCCTGCTCAAACTGTCAACCCATAGAATCATCAACTAAAGAGATGGTTGGTGTTTTGAACCATTAAGTTGAGTATCTATCGTGTGTACACAGCAATACAATGCTGTTCTCCCCACCTTCCAAACGTGTGGTGGGATTGTGCCTTGTTGCCCATTTGAAGTTGGCCGGGACCACGTGAAGCCAGTGTTCTACTTCAGGGAACTGTATGGGTCGGGGGGGAACACCCTGCAGGGCCCTCTAGAGAAGCCCCACTAAGACCAGCAATGGAGCATCGTCAGCCCGAAAGGGGTAGCCTGAGAAGCAGCAGCAACCTCCATAAAAGGTCAGAAACTGTGGGCCGCCAAGACTCTTGTCCCTTTCCCTCCGCCCTACAGCACAGACCCAGCAGAGGGGCTGGAACTGCTAAAGGAGCAGGAAGGAGGAGCAGGAAGGAGGAGCTTCTGGGTTATCTTGGAGTGTTTGTTACTGAACCGTAACCTAGCGCATCCTCACTGATACAGGGGAAGGGAGTCATGAGCCCTTGGGAGCACAGCACTTATTTTGAAGAGGACCCTCCATCTCCAGCAAAGCTAACTGCGAGGGGGCTATGAAGCAATCGCTCTGTGAGACTGAGCCCCACAGAGGTGAGGGCCTGGAACCAGCAAAGGAGCAGAACACACCTTCTGCACATCAAGTCCTTCTGGCTATAAATTGGACTGACGCTGGAGAAAGGGAGACTTAGACAGGAGGCGAGTGATTCAGATACACACACACACACACACACACACACATACATATACATATATACATATATAGTAGGATAGTAAGAGGTTCAAACTGCTAGGTATAAAATAAATAAGTTGCAAAAATGTAACGTACAGCACAGGGAATATAGCCAATATTTTATGACTTTATATGGAATATAATCTATAAAAACATTGAACCACTATGTTGTACACCTGAAACTAATATAATATTGTAAGTCAACTATACTTCAATTGAAAAAAAAGAACTTGAACATAAGTATCTGAGTCTACATCTGGAGACTTTTCCATACCCTGGTTCTGCTATTTTGTATTGTGTTAACTCAAGAAAAACTTACTTAGGTGTTGAAAAAAGTGGCTAATGGATTGTCAATTTACAGGCTGAATCCTTTGTGTATTTCATACACTGTTTCTGATCCTTGACTTTTCATTTTGAAAGCACTGCAGAACCCCTCTAAAGCTGCACATTAGATTTATAGGAACCTAGTAAACGGTTTTTGGTTTAACAGCAGCTTGGAGAATCAAAGCAGCAAATAGAATCCCAATTCTGTTTAAAGCCCCATCTGATGCTTTCTCTGGTTTTAACAATCTATTTAGCTAAAGATAAGGGCTAAGGGCAGTTTCTTTTGTCAAATGAACAACAGATCTGCTTCTTTCAGATAATTAAGAAAAAACCCCAGTTAGATTACACCAAAGGAGGAAAAAAAAAACTACTGATTTTAAACATTAGCTATTAGGTGTTAGAAAATTATTCTGAATTCTTCAATTCAGCAGGGCTCTGGATTGCTCACCTATGAAAGAGCAATGCAGTGAAAACTGCATGACCTATTTTTTTTTGAACTTTTTATTTAAAAATAATTTTAGTAATACAAAGATTGCAAAATAGTAGAATCCCCGTGTAACTTTCACTCACTTTCCCCTAATGTTAACATCTTACATAGTACAATATAGTAAATTGATTGTAACCAGGAAACTAACACTGATATAAAACTGTTAAGTAATCTACAGATCTTATTAGATTTTCCAGTTGTCCCATAATGCCTTTTTTTCTGGTCCAGGATCCAATCCAGGATTCCATATTGCATTTAGTTTCGTTTCCTTAGTCTCTTCGATCTATGTTAGGTCCTCAGTCTTTCTTTTTTTTTTTTTTTTTTTTTAACATCTTTATTGAAGTATAATTGCTTTACAATGGTGTGCTAGCTTCTGCTTTACAACAAAGTGAATCAGTTACACATATACATATGTTGCCATATCTCTTCCCTCTTGCATCTCCCTCCCTCCCACCCTCCCTATCCCACCCCTCTAGGTGGTCACAAAGCACCGAGCTGATCTCCCTGTGCTATGCGGCTGCTTCCCACTAGTTATCTATTTTACATTTGGTAGTGTATATATGTCCATGACACTCTCTCACCCTGTCACATCTCACCCCTCCCCCTCCCCATATCCTCAAGTCCATTCTCTAGTAGGTCTGTGTCTTTATTCCCATCTTGCCACTAGGTTCTTCATGACCTCTTTTTTTTTTTTCCCTTAGATTCCATATATATGTGTTAGCATACTGTATTTGTTTTTCTCTTTCTGACTTACTTCACTCTGTATGACAGACTCTAACTCCATCCACCTCATTACAAACACCTCCATTTCATTTCTTTTTATGGCTGAGTAATATTCCATTGTATATATGTGCCACATCTTCTTTATCCATTCATCCGATGATGGACACCTAGGTTGCTTCCATGTCCTGGCTATTGTAAACAGAGCTGCAATGAATATTTTGGTACATGACTCTTTCTGAATTATGGTTTTCTCAGGGTATATGCCCAGTAGTGGGATTGCTGGGTCATATGGTAGTTCTATTTTTAGTTTTTTAAGGAACCTCCATACTGTTCTCCATAGTGGCTGTATCAATTTACATTCCCACCAACAGTGCAAGAGGGTTCCCTTTTCTCCACACCCTCTCCAGCATTTAATGTTTCTAGATTTTTTGATGATGGCCATTCTGACCGGTGTGAGATGATACCTCATTGTAGTTTTGATTTGCATTTCTCTAATGATTAATGATGTTGAGCATTCTTTCATGTGTCTGTTGGCAATCTGTATCTCTTCTTTGGAGAAATGTCTATTTAGGTCTTCTGCCCATTTTTGGATTGGGTTGTTTGTTTTTTTGTTATTGAGCTGCATGAGCTGCTTGTAAATCTTGGAGATTAATCCTTTGTCCGTTGCTTCATTTGCAAATATTTTCTCCCATTCTGAGGGTTGTCTTTTGGTCTTGTTTATGGTTTCCTTTGCTGTGCAAAAGCTTTTAAGTTTCATTAGGTCCCATTTGTTTATTTGTGTTTTTATTTCCATTTCTCTAGGACCTGGGTCAAAAAGGATCTTGCTGTGACTTATGTCATACAGTGTTCTGCCTATGTTTTCCTCTAAGAGTTTGATAGTGTCTGGCCTTACACTTAGGTCTTTAATCCATTTTGAGTTTATTTTTGTGTATGGTGTTAGGGAGTGTTCTAATTTCATACTTTTACATGTACCTGTCCAATTTTCCCAGCACCACTTATTGAAGAGGCTGTCTTTTCTCCACTGTATATGCTTGCCTCCTTTATCAAAGATAAGGTGACCATATGTGCGTGGGCTTATCTCTGGGCTTTCTATCCTGTTCCATTGATCTATATTTCTGTTTTTGTGCCAGTACCAAACTGTCTTGATTACTGTAGCTTTGTAATATAGTCTGAAGTCAGGGAGCCTGATTCCTCCAGCTCCATTTTTCGTTCTCAAGATTGCTTTGGCTATTCGGGGTCTTTTGTGTTTCCATACAAATTGTGAAATTTTTTGTTCTAGTTCTGTGAAAAATGCCAGTGGTAGTTTGATAGGGATTGCATTGAATCTGTAGATTGCTTTCGGTAGCAGAGTCATTTTCACAATGTTTATTCTTCCAATCCAAGAACATGGTATATCTCTCCATCTATTTGTATCATCTTTAATTTCTTTCATCAGTGTCCTATAATTTTCTGCATACAGGTCTTTTGTCTCCTTAGGAAGGTTTATTCCTAGGTATTTTATTCTTTTTGTTGCATGGTAAACGGGAGTGTTTTCTTAATTTCACTTTCAGATTTTTCATCATTAGTATACAGGAATGCAAGAGATTTCTGTGCATTAATTTTGTATCCTGCTACTTTACCAAATTCATTGACTAGCTCTAGTAGTTTTCTGGTAGCATCTTTTGGATTCTCTATGTATAGTATCATGTCATCTGCAAACAGTGACAGCTTTACCTTTTCTTTTCCAATTTGGATTCCTTTTATTTCTTTTTCGTCTCTGATTGCTGTGGCTAACACTTCCAAAACTATGTTGAATAATAGTGGTGAGAGTGGGCAACCTTGTCTTGTTCCTGATCTTAGTGGAAATGGTTTCAGTTTTTCACCATTGAGGACAATGTTGGCTGTGGGTTTGTCATATACGGCCTTTATTATGTTGAGGAAAGTTCCCTCTATGCCTACTTTCTGCAGGACTTTTATCATAAATGGGTGTTGAATTTTGTCGAAAGCTTTCTCTGCATCTATTGAGATGATCATATGGTTTTTCTCCTTCAATTTGTTAATATGATGTATCACGTTGATTGATTTGCGTATATTGAAGAATCCTTGCATTCCTGGAATAAACCCCACTTGATCATGGTGTATGATCCTTTTAATGTGCTGTTGGATTCTGTTTGCTAGTATTTTGTTGAGGATTTTTGCATCTATGTTCATCAGTGATATTGGCCTGTAGTTTTCTTTCTTTGTGACATCTTTGTCTGGTTTTGGTATCAGAGTGATGGTGGCCTCGTAGAATGAGTTGGGGAGTGTTCCTCCCTCTGCAATATTTTGGAAGAGTTTGAGAAGGATAGGTGTTAGCTCTTCTCTAAATGTTTGATAGAATTCGCCTGTGAAGCCATCTGGTCCTGGGCTTTTGTGTGTTGGAAGATTTTTAATCACAGTTTCAATTTCAGTGCTTGTGATTGGTCTGTTCATATTTTCTATTTCTTCCTGGTTCAGTCTCGGCAGGTTGTGCATTTCTAAGAATCTGTCCATTTCTTCCAGGTTGTCCATTTTATTAGCATAGAGTTGCTTGTAGTAATCTCTTATGATCGTTTGTATTTCTGCAGTGTCAGTGGTTACTTCTCCTTTTTCATTTCTAATTCTATTAATTTGAGTCTTCTCCTTTTTTCTCTTGATGAGTCTGGCTAATGGTTTATCAATTTTGTTTATCTTCTCAAAGAACCAGCTTTTAGTTTCATTGATTTTTGCTATTGTTTCCTTCATTTCTTTTTCATTTATTTCTGATCTGATCTTTATGATTTCTTTCCTTCTGCTAGCTTTGGGGTTTTTTTGTTCTTCTTTCTCTAATTGCTTTAGGTGCAAGGTTAGGTTGTTTATTCGAGATGTTTCCTGTTTCTTGATGTAGGCTTGTATTGCTATAAACTTCCCTCTTAGAACTGCTTTTGCTGCATCCCATAGGTTTTGGATCGTCGTGTCTCCATTGTCATTTGTTTCTAGGTATTTTTTGATTTCCCCTTTGATTTCTTCAGTGATCACTTCGTTATTAAGTAGTGTATTGTGTAGCCTCCATGTGTTTGTATTTTTTACAGATCTTTTCCTGTAATTGATATCTAGTCTCATAGCGTTGTGGTCGGAAAAGATACTTGATACGATTTCAATTTTTTTAAATTTACCAAGGCTTGATTTGTGACCCAAGATATGATCTATCCTGGAGAATGTTCCATGAGCACTTGAGAAAAATGTGTATTGTGTTGTTTTTGGGTGGAATGTCCTATAAATATCAATTAAGTCCATCTTGTTTAATGTATCATTTAAAGCTTGTGTTTCCTTATTTATTTTCATTTTGGATGATCTGTCCATTGGTGAAAGTGGGGTGTTAAAGTCCCCTACTATGATTGTGTTACTGTCGATTTCCCCTTTTATGGCTGTTAGTATTTGCCTTATGTATTGAGGTGCTCCTATGTTGGGTGCATAAATATTTACAATTGTTATACCTTCCTCTTGGATCGATCCCTTGATCATTATATAGTGTCCGTCTTTGTCTCTTGTAATTGTCTTTATTTTAAAGTCTATTTTGTCTGATATGAGAATTGCTACTCCAGCTTTCTTTTGATTTCCATTTGCATGGAATATCTTTTTCCATCCCCTCACTTTCAGTCTGTATGTGTCTCTAGGTCTGAAGTGGGTCTCTTGCAGACAGCATATATATGGGTCTTGTTTTTGTATCCATTCAGCCAGTCTGTGTCTTTTGGTGGGAGCATTTAATCCATTTACATTTAAGGTAATTATCGATATGTATGTTCCTATTCCCATTTTCTTAAATGTTTTGGGTTTGTTATTGTAGGTCTTTTCCTTCTCTTGTGTTTCTTGCCTAGAGAAGTTCCTTTAGCATTTGTTGTAAAGCTGGTTTGGTGGTGCTGAACTCTCTCAGCTTTTGCTTGTCTGTAAAGGTTTTAATTTCTCCATCAAATCTGAATGAGATCCTTGCTGGGTAGAGTAATCTTGGTTGTAGGTTTTTCTCCTTCATCACTTTAAGTATATCCTGCCACTCCCTTCTGGCTTGCAGCGTTTCTGCTGAAAGATCAGCTGTTAACCTTATGGGGATGCCCTTGTGTGTTATCTGTTGTTTTTCCCTTGCTGCTTTTAATATGTTTTCTTTATATTTAATTTTTGATAGTTTGATTAATATGTGTCTTGGTGTGTTTCTCCTTGGATTTATCCTGTATGGGACTCTCTGTGCTTCCAGGACTTGATTAACTATTTCCTTTCCCATATTAGGGAAGTTTTCAACTATAATCTCTTCAAATATTTTCTCAGTCCCTTTCTTTTTCTCTTCTTCTTCTGGGACCCCTATAATTCGAATGTTGGTGCGTTTAATGTTGTCCCAGAGGTCTCTGAGACTGTCCTCAGTTCTTTTCATTCTTTTTTCTTTATTCTGGTCTGCAGTAGTTATTTCCACCATTTTATCTTCCAGGTCACTTATCCGTTCTTCTGCCTCAGTTATTCTGCTATTGATCCCATCTAGAGTATTTTTAATTTCATTTATTGTGCTTGTCATCGTTTCTTGGTTCCTCTTTAGTTCTTCTACGTCCTTGTTAAATGTTTCTTGCATTTTGTCTATTCTATTTCCAAGACTTTGGATCATCCTTACTATCATTATTCTGAATTCTTTTTCAGGTAGACTACCTATTTCCTCTTCATTTGTTAGGTCTGGTGTGTTTTGACCCTGCTCCTTCATCTGCTGTGTGTTTTTCTGTCTTCTCATTTTGCTTATCTTACTGTGTTTGGGGTCTCCTTTTCACAGGCTGCAGGTTCGTAGTTCCCGTTGTTTTTGGTATCTGTCCCCAGTGGCTAAGGTTGGTTCAGTGGGTTGTGTAGGTTTCCTGGTGGAGGGAACTAGTGCCTGTGTTCTGGTGGATGAGGCTGGATGTTGTCTTTCTGGTGGGTTCGTCCACGTCTGGTGGTGTGTTTTGGGGTGTCTGTGGCCTTATTATGATTTTAGGCAGCCTCTCTGTTAATGGATGGGGCTGTGTTCCTCTCTTGCTAGTTGTTTGGCATAGGGTGTCCAGCACTGTAGCTTGCTGGTCGTTGAGTGAAGCTGGGTCTTGATGTTGAGATGGAGATCTGTGAGAGATTTTCGCCGTTTGGAATTACGTGGAGCTGGGAGGTCTCTTGTGGACCAGTGTCCTGAAGTTGGCTCTCCCACCTCAGAGGCACAGCCCTGATGCCTGGCTGGAGCACCAAGAGCCTTTCATCCACACGGCTCAGAATAAAAGGGAGAAAAAATGGAAAGAAAGAAAAAAAGAGGATAAAATAAAATAAAATAAAGCAATTATAATAAAAAATAAGAAAAAAATTATTAAGAGTAAATTTATTAAGAAAAAAAATTTTTTTTTAATTTTTAAAAATAGATTTATTAATTTTTTATACTAAAAATAAGAAAAAAATTATTTAGAAAAAATTTATTAAGAAAAAAAATTTTTTTTAATTTTTTAAAATAAAAAATATGAAAAAACTTATTAAAAATTTTTTTAAAAATAGAAAATAAGGAAAAAATTATTAAGAAAACTTTTATTAGGGAAAAAAAAATTTTTTTTAAGTAAAAAAAAAAAAAAAGTAAAACGGACGGATCTAACCCTAGGACTAACGGTGAGAGCAAAGCTATACAGACAAAATCTCACCCAGAAGCATACACATCTACACTCACAAAAAAAAGGAAAAGGGGAAAAGTTAATATATCCTGCTCCCAAAGTCCATCTCCTAAATTTGGGATGATTCGTTGTCTATTCAGGTATTCAACAGATGCAGGCACATCAAGTTGTTTGTGGAGCTTTAATCCGCTGCTTCTGAGGCTGCTGGGAGAGATTTCCCTTTCTCTTCTTTGTTCGTACAGCTCCCGGGGTTCAGCTTTGGATTTGGACCCGCCTCTGCATGTAGGTCCCCTGAGGGCGTCTGTTCCCCGCCCAGACAGAACGGGGTTAAAGGAGCAGCTGATTCGGGGGCTCTGGCTCAGTCAGGCCGGGGGGAGGGAGCGGTACGGAGGAGGCGGGGCGAGCCTGCGGCGGCAGAAGCCGGCGTGACGTTGCAGCAGCCTGAGGCGCGCCGTGCGCTCTCCCGGGGAAGTTGTCCCCGGATTACGGGAGTCTGGCCGTGGCGGGCTGCACAGGCTCCCGGGAGGGGTGGTGTGGAGAATGACCTGTGCTCGCCCACAGGCTGTTTGGTGGCGGCAGCAGCAGCCTTAGCGTCTCATGCCCGTCTCTGGGGTCCGCGCTGATAGCCGCGGCTCGCGCCCGTCTCTGGAGTTCGTCCAAGTGGCGCTCTGAATCCCCTCCCCCTGCACGCCGCGAAACAAAGAGGCAAGAAAAAGTCTCCTGCCTCTTCGGCAGCTGCAGACTTTTTCTCGTGCACCCTCCCGGCTAGCCGTGGTGCGCCAGACCCTCCAGGCTGTGTTCACGCAGCCAACCCCAGTCCTCTCCCTGGGATCCGACCGAAGCCCGCGCCTCAGCTCCCAGCCCCCGCCCGCCCCGGCGGGTGAGCAGACAAGCCTCTCGGGCTGGTGAGTGCTGCTCGGCGCCGAGCCTCTGTGCGGGAATCTCTCCGTTTTTCCCTCTGCGTCCCTGTTGCTGTGGGGTCCGCGCTGATAGCCGCGGCTCGCGCCTGACTCTGGAGCTCGTTTAGGCGGCGCTCTGAATCCCCTCTCCTTGCGCGCCGCGAAACAAAGAGGCAAGAAAAAGTCTCTTGCCTCTTTGGCAGCTGCAGTCTTTTTCCCGGACTCCCTCCCGGCTAGCACCGAAGCCCGAGCCCCAGCTCCCAGGCCCCGCCCACCCCGGCGGCTGAGCAGACAAGCCTCTCGGGCTGGTGAGTGCTGGTCGGCACCGCTCCTCTGTGCGGGAATCTCCGCTTTGCCCTCCGCACCAATGTGGCTGCGCTCTCCTCCGTGGCTCCGAAGCTTCCCCCCTCTGCTACCCGCAGTCTCTGCCCACGAAGGGGCTTCCTAGTGTGTGGAAACCTTTCCTCCTTCACAGCTCCCTCCCACTGGTGCAGGTCCCGTCCCTATTCTTTTGTCTCTGTTATTTCTTTTTTCTTTTGCCCTACCCAAGTACGTGGGGATTTTCTTGCCTTTTGGGAGGTCTGACGTCTTCTGCCAGCGTTCAGTGGGTGTTCTGTAGGAGCAGTTCCACGTGTAGATGTATTTCTCATGTATCTGTGGGGAGGAAGGTGATCTCCGCGTCTTACTCTTCCGCCATCTTGCCCCCCTCAGTCTTTCTTGTCTTTCATAACCTCTACCTTTTTGAGGTCTACAAAACAGTATTTGGTAGAATGTCCTTCAATTTGGGTTTGTCTGATGTTTTCTCATCATTAGATTGAGGTTATATATTTTCGGTAAGAATAGGACAAAAGTGATGTGTTCTTCTCAATGCAGCATATTAGGAGGTACCTGACGTCAGTATGTCCTGTTACTGGTGATATTAACTTTGGTCAGTGGGCTGAGGTGATATTAGCCAGGCTGCTCCACTGTAAAGTTACTATTTTTCTCTTTGTAATGAATGAGTTTCATGTAGGGGAACTACTTTGAGATGATGTAAATACCCTGTTTCTGATCATGCATTTGTCCTCTAATTTCAACGTCCATCGATGATTCTTGCCTGCAAAACTTATTACCTGGTGTTTGCCTAATGGTGATAGTCTATTTCCATTATCCTTCTATATTAATTAATTAGTATTCTCCTCCTCTTCACCTATTTATTAATTATTTGTTTCTATTAGTATGGACTGATGGATCTTTGCTTTATTCTGAGTTACAATTTCCTACTACCATCATTTTGTTACTCTAATTGTCCTAGGTTTGGTCACTGGAAGCTCCTTTAGGTTTGAATCTGTGTCCTTTTCCACATGCCCTGACTATCTTTGAAGACTTCCTTACTTGCTGACACTACAGGGTTCTCCAGGCTTATCTTATATTTTCCCTGTTCCAGTCTTGCAGCCAGCATTTCTCCAAGGAGCCCTGGTTAGTTTTATCAGGGAATGGTACCTATGAACTGCTATCTGGGCAGAAAATAACTGCTCAAAATTGAATCATTATCTAGTAGTTTATAGATCTTTTTATTGTTATGTACATATTTTATAGATTTATAAAAACTTTATCTGCCATTTGTATAGCCAGGAAGAAATGAAAATGGATTTTGGTGAACAAATGCAGGTCTCTGCCTCAAGAAAATACTAGAAGCAATCAAATGTCCATCCATAGAGAAACAGTTAATTAATCTAGTACCCCATTCGATGGAATATTAGACCACAATTAAAGAGTGAGTTACATCTCCCATGCTTTTTTTTTCACTCACAAGACTGAGTTTAGTGCTGTAAAATGAATATCTGCCCATGTATCTCCCCAAGTGAGATGAAAACTTTCCTCTCCTTGTCCCCTCAGTTTGTCGTTCATCTTTGACTTTATTTACTCAATGCGTTTACGGAGGATGAATTTAAAATTTTATGGAGTCAAAATTGATCAATGCTGCTGCTGCTGTTAACGGCCGACATTTACTGAAGATGTCCTATTTGCTTATTCTATGTGATTCCTGAGGCTGCTGTCTCAGTCAACTCATGATATGTACTGACATTAACCTCCCTTCTAGCTCAAGACATAATACAAGGACTCTAACAACATCTACCTGACTCCTAAAGTGATCAAAGGCGACTTTTCTCACTATTATTTCGGCAGAAATTCCAGATCTTGAAAAACTCGTTTCATTTAGAAATGAAAGAACATAAAACATAAACCAATAATATGGTGTGTGTGAAAACCTCTAAAACATAAGTAAATATTATACCACTCAGGTGGTAAAGGAAGAACATAGTTGTGAAAACGCTTACTATTGGAATAAAAAGTAAATTTTATATACACTCTGTGCTTTCAATACATTTGGAAACATATAATCTCTGAAAAGTAAGATACGAAAGCTGAGATGATCAAACTCAGTTAGAAAGGAAGGGATTCGCTAGAGTTAAGAAAAGAATTTGTAGCAAGCAGTAAATACCACAGTAAAATTTAAAACAGGAAAGGTAAAAGCAAAAAGGACTCACTCTGCAGAAAGGTGATCCTACGATGTGGGGTTATGTTTGAGAAGCTCACATAAAACACAGGACTTATTACAAAGATACAAGAAGATGAAAATCATTAGAGAAGACATAAAGAAATAATTGGATCCTGAAGAAGACTTCAGAATGACTAGAACGGAAGCATTATTCAAAGATAAGAGAGAATTCCTGGGCTAAATGAGGGAAGAAGACTTAAACCCATCAATGAGGGAACCACCATGTGTCGGGTCAGCCTGGTGAAAAGAGGTATCTCTCTTCCTGCCAGCAGGTTCAAGTGTCCTGTCAGAACGTCAAGGTGTCAAAAGAAAAGGACATCCAAACACACAGGCAGGAAAGTGGGTCACCCATGAAGAAAGAAACCTCAGACTCACTTCAAGTTTCTCTTCTCCAATGCGAAACAATGTAAGACAAAGTTATGACCCAAGTATTCTCAATCCAGACAAATGACCACTCAGGAGCAGAGAAAACAAAAGCATTGGAAAACTCGAGGCATAAAAGAACTTGTGCTTGAAATAATTTAAACATGGTTAAGTTAAAATGACTGGTATAAACAGTTCACAAAGACAATTCACCTGTTTTAAACACTTAATGAAACAGATGACACGTAATTTAGAACAGATGACACGTAATTTAGTTTTAACAGTAATAAAAATACCACGAGTTGTAGTAACAAAACACAAGTAGTGAGGGGGTGGAGGATGGAGGAGGAAGCCAGCTTGTGTTAACTTCCTCATTTCTGTGGAGGAGAAGTAACAAGGACAGCAAGCATGGTATTAGTTACAGCTGACATTTGAGTCCTTCGGATGTGTCACATACTATTCCTAAAACTTCACGTGTATCATCTCCTTTCATCCTCCAATCCACCTCATCAGGCAGTTACTGTGTGGCACTGTCCCATTAAACCCACCCTACAGCTCTATGAGGGACTATTATTCCAATTTGTAGATGATGTCCTGGGAGTCAGAGTGGTAAAGGACATACTGTAAGTGATAAAGCCAAGGATCAGTCCTGCTTACTCTGACCAAGCCAGGCATTTGCAGCCAACCCAAGCTGACCATGTTCCTCCATCCTCACTCGGAATTTCAGCCATAAGTGACCAAGGAGGATATACTTTCCTGCCTCTGAGCCTCTGTTCATGCTGTTTCTCTGTCTGGGAACACCCTCTCACCCTTGGAGAAAGCCACCTGCTATGTCAGGATTGTCACAACTGGAGTTCATTTTATTTGTTTAATTGTTTCTTGTCTCTGTCCTTAAAATGTGAACTCCATGAAGGCAGGCAGGTTTTCTGTCTTGTTCACTGGGGAGACCTTTGCAATTAGTGTTGAAATGCCTGGTACATAGGAAGTGCTCAAATAGATCAATGAAGACGCCTCCATCATTCCAATAAGAAGTAATTGCTCCTTGGGTCTACCATAACATACTGCTTGCATCACAGGTCCAGTTCTTATTTCAATTTGTATCGTATTCACTCTCTTTTTGTGTGTCTCCCACCCTAAATTTGTAAATTCCTTGTAGATTGGATTAGGTCTCAATCAACTTTATATCACTCCCAAAGCAGTTCTCAACCTTTTTAATTTTTGTAGGACTCTTTTTTTTTTGCCCCCCCCCAAGGCAGACTCTGTTAGCTGTGTACCCAACTTCCGGTCCCTACTTCTCTTTTCCTTACAAAACCTCCATTTTTTCTTGGAACAGCAGTGTGTCCAGCTTTCCTGACAGCTGGAAATGGCTTATGACACAGTTCTGGCCAAGGCACTGTACATCCAATGTAGATTTCTCCAGAGTTTTGCTTTCCTGATAAAAGAGGGAAGACTTGGTTGCTCCTATGTTTCTCTCTTTCCTTCTTGTCTTGAACACAGACATGATGTCTAGAGCTACAGCAGCCCTCTTGCTATCCCACGACAATGAACAAGGGGACATAAGCCAACAGGCCAAGGTGGCAGAGAAAAGGAAGATCGTGATGGCTTTGCTGAGTAGCTAAGCCAAGGCCAGCAACTTCTTATCTCTAGGCTTCTTGTTATGTGAGAAAAACCAACCCATACTTGTTTAAATTACTGTAAGTTGGATGTTTTGGTCCCTTTAACCAAAATTTTCTTTAACTTGTCCAGCTGATATTCTTTTTTTTTTTTTTAATTTATTTATGGCTGTGTTGGGTCTTCGTTTCTGTGCGAGGGCTTTCTCTAGTTGTGGCAAGTGGGGGCCACTCTTCATCGCGGTGCGCGGGCCTCTCATTATCGCGGCCTCTCTTGTTGCGGAGCACAGGCTCCAGACATGCAGGCTCAGTAGTTGTGGCTCACGGGCCTAGTTGCTCCGCGGCATCTGGGATCCTCCCAGACCAGGGCTCGAACCCATGTCCCCTGCACTGGCAGGCAGACTCTCAACCACTGTGCCACCAGGGAAGCCCCCAGCTGATATTCTTAACTGGTACAGCACTTACGTGCTACCCTCCCATGGGTATATGCAGATTTTTGACAAACCCAAACTATTATTGCAGGAGAGTAAATCACTGCAAAATTCTGAACTATGAGGAGAAGGAGACTCCGAAAGGTTAAGTGTATGCCCACAGTTATGCTGACAGTAAGCAGCAGAGTCGGAATCAAATTCAGGTTTCTCAAGACTGCCAAATCCATGCTGTGCCCTGCCCTTGTCGCCTCATCACAAGGTATATGTGTGCCACCTACAAAGCCGCATCCCTTGGCTTAATGGAGATATGGGGCCTCTGATCACTGCCTTTCAAAGACCTCACCTTGGAGGAACACTCTCCTTGGTGTAGCTGCCATGGTTTCAATTCCTATGATGAGGGTGCAACTTTGTTGGCCAAACACTGCCTGGCTGTCCTGGATACTTCTTTAAGGGCCACTTCAGAACATCCCCACCAGCACCCTTTCATTCTGGTCATCCTCCCAACCTGAGCTAGAAATACGTTCTGTGTGTTGGAGGAATGCCAAGGAGCTTGAGCACCGGTGACTAGGACAGACCGAGAGGGAGTTGAGGAGGCAGAGGATAAAGATAAGGTTACACACGCAGAGGCTGGTCCTGGAGGACCTCAGAGGCCTTGGGGGAGGACTTTGCATTTATTCTCAGTGCGATGGAAAGTCACTGCCTGACTTTGAGTGATCTGTATCTGTAAAGGATTGCACTGGTTTATGCATGGAGAAAGGACTAACATTTTCATAGACAGATGATGGCTTAAGCGAGGGCCATGGCAGTGGAAATAGTAAGAAGTGGTGTGTTCTGGGCATATTCTGAAGTAGGGTTTCTTAGTGAGTTGGATGTGGTGTGTGAGGAAAAGAGAGAAGCCAAAGATGAATCCAAGGATTTTTGTCCTGAGCAGTTGCCACTGGAGAAAGGGCCATTTACTGAGATGATGGACAGTGGGAAGAAGCATGTCTGATGGGGAGAGGGGATGAATACTGGGCATTTGTTTTTGATGGGCTAATTTTGAGATGACTACTAGAGATCCATGTAAAGATGTGGTTAAAGAGAGTTCAAATCCCCTAAATTTCCAGTCCCAAACATCACAAGGCGCAAGGCACCAGAATGAACTGTGTGGGCTCTGTCTGAAGATGAAGACAAACAACAACCAGGAATCCAAACAAACACTCTGAGATTTTAGCTTTTCAAACTCATTTTGCTGCTGAACCCATTAATATGTTACCAAGAAGATGGGTGTGTTTGTGAGAAATATACTTACCGATACTATTTTAATGCAGATAATAGAGAGAACTGCTCCCCTTTAAGACTGTCTCCAAAACAAACAAAAAATACACAAAGACACATATAAACATGGTTGTTCTGCAGCATGGTAATGTAATCAGTGGCAGAGGGCTCTGGGGAGCTGACTGCCTGAAATGGTCAAGCTGTCTGGGTCTGAGTCCTGGTTTTGATTCCTAATAGCTCTATTAACCTCTTCATGAATGGAAAACATAGGCTGTAGAGATAATGCAAAGAGATAATCTCCATAAAGCTTTTAGCACAGAGTCTGAGACATAGAATAAACCCAATAAATATTAGCTATTATCACTTACATTCACAGAAACATGTAATACAGACACATGTAACCCACTGAACACACACTTTCACACCTGTGCACTGAGAAACACACACTAGAAAATCTACATTTACGGTACATACATGTATATATACAGAAAATGCCTTAAATTTTCTCATTCCCTTGCTGCCTGTCTTGCTTGCCTTTGACTTGATAACATTCCTTTTTAATGATTTTCAAGAATGGAAGGATTATTTTCTTTTCCTTGCAAGAGCTGGCTATTACTACTGATGCCTGCCATGGCTCAGGGCTGGCTGTCCTCCTGAATGAATGACAAATACCCTCAGCAAATCACTTTCTCTAAAAATAGACCACCCCAGATGACGTTTGGCTTCCATTCTCATTTCCATATACCTTGAAAAGAAAAAATTCCATTCTTGTTAGAGACTAACTGCTAATCTATCCCAAGCAATGTGACTCGATAAAAATGAACAAATCTCTCAAGCTTTGCAAAATGCCCTAGTTTTGCCTCATCTGTTTATTGGATTTATGTAAAATATAAATGGAAGGCTGACAGATTTCTCCATATTCTGCCCATTGAATGTTCATTCTGTTTGGCTTTATGGAGCCATTTACCTGGAGTATTTTACCTTGATAACTTAATGCGTGACTTGCCTTCTCTATCTCTTCCTCCAGATGTGTGTGAATGGATTGAGTGGCTACAAGATACCTTTCAAGTTATAGTCACTGTGTACAAGCAGATGAATTGCTTTCGGCATTATTAGCCCACTAAACTTCTGATGGACACAATTCTCCAAGAGTTCACTTGGTTTTCTGGGTCAAGGACTACATGGTTTATATCATCCATACTGTTGGGATGCATGTTTATGGCAAAACAAACAAACAAACAAAATTAAAAAGAACATTTAGAGTGCATTTTATATTGGGAAAATCAATACTGTTGGCCCAATATGCATAAACCAACAAAATTCTGATTTGGACCACCCTGCTCCCTTGATTTGAATTGGAGAGAGGCATTCACTCAAGATCTTAACACCAAATCATTAACATCTCCTCTGAAGTCTGTCTTGGCACATTTACTCTGGATTTTCAAACCGGGGAGCACTGAATCTGGAAGACTATAGGGAACATGTCAAATCTATACTTATATCCTTCTAGATGCCATTCAGTAAAATCAGGGGCAATGGATTTTGCAAATTTCATGCTGGTAATTTGACATCATTCCCTGGACAGAGGTAACTCCTCTCTGTGTAACTGCTGTTATTATCATTATCTTCATCAGCATCATTAATATTTCCAACTACAGTATGTAAAGCAAGGGAACCACAATATTTCACACTGATTCACTCTGCTCTGGGGTGGGTGCCACAATTTAAGACTGATATCCCAGCAGCCACATACAATCATTTAGGTACCTATGACTGCAAGTGTTAGGAAACCTAGATTCAACCTGGCTTAAGCATAATGATACTGCTTCACATAACACGAGGTCGTAATGCAGGAGTCACTAGGGATGGCTAATTCAGCAGCAGAATGACGTCACAGAGGACTCAGGTTCTCTCTAACAGATTACTCTGCCTTCTTCATCCCAGCCTTAAAGCTGGTTTCCCTCATGGTCAAAAAAATGGCTGCCAGTTTGCAAATATTCAGTAGCAGGAAGGTGATGGCATCTCCCCTTATGTCTGTTCTTACCAGCCTACCTGGAAAACCTTTCCCTCAAGCGCACCATCAGATTTCCCTTCTTATTGGCCAGAACTGTAACCACATGTCCTTCCTAAACCAATCACTGGCAAGGAGAATGATCCACTTCGACCAGTCAGGATTTACCTTCTTGGTGCATGGGCTGAGAACACTTGTTTCCTGAAGAACAGGGCGATAGAGAGAAGGGTGGGCACCAAAGCAGTATTAGCATTTTACTAGGAAGGAGAAAGGAGTAAATGGCTCTGGGGTAGGCAACTAACAGAGTGTCGGAAACGTATGGCGCTCCCTGGTGGAGACCGACGGAACTAGCGGTAGGTGAAGGAGGAAATGAAGGAGGAAGGAGGGGGCAGGAGAAGAAGATAACAAGGCCTTAGGGGAGCAAGAGCACATTATGCCCTCCCCTACAGTATGGGAAGGACCTGTGAATAGGATGGGATAGTCACTTCCTTGGTTAGATTACATTGTATGAGAAGAGTGATGGGATAATCACTCCAGGGTTCCTGTGCCGTGTTGTATAAAACGCCATCCTAGCAGGCTGGAGTGAGACCGTCCTGGTGAAGTAAGCTTGAGGAAGAAGTAAGCTTCCAGTTGGGGCCAGTTGGGACCAAGGTGGCTTCTAGTTACTGAGAGCATCCCTGGCCTGCAGCTGGCAAGGAAATGGGGATCTTAGCCATGCAGCTGCAAGGAACTGAATTCTTCCCACAACCAGTGAGCTTGGAAGAGGACCCCGAGCCTCAGATGAGATGGTAGAGCTGGCTGACACCTTAATTTCGTCCTAGTAAGATGCTAAGCAAAGGAGCCGACTAACCTGTACCTAGATTCCTGACCCACAGAAACTGTGAGGTTAAATAAATGTGTTAAGGTGCTAAATTTGTGGTATTTTGTTATGCAGCAACAGAAAGTCATACACCCACTTTAGACTGTCAGGTGAGAGAAATAAACGTATTCTTTGTGTTAAGCCGTTCAACTTTGGTGGTTCATAGCGGTGTGTTACCTTAACTAAATAAATGCAATGGCATTAACAAGGCTGCTCATATAAAGGCAGTAAAAGCCCCAGGAAATGCGCAGGGACTGTCTCCTCTGGAAATCTGGTCATGGAGGCGGTCTCCTGGGGCTGTACCCGCTCTTGAAATGGAATTCTGAACAGCTATGAGTTATTAGTTGTCACCCCGAGGTTACAGCACTTTTCGTTTATGGGATCTGGCTTGTTCCAATTAATTAGAATCTGTGCCAGAAATTAAAGCACGATACCTTTGAGAACACTGGGACTGTCTGTCATATTTATGCAGCAGGAAAGGCCTTGCATTTCTGGCAGGTACTAAGGTGTTGCTGTTTTTTAATAAAACAAGCAATAGTCTACCCAAATAGGGAAATAGGATTCCAGCCTTTTTTAGCTGTAAAATGTCGTACAACTTTCTGAATAGACCTAATGGCTCTCATTTAAGTGAACATATAGTATATACCAGGTACTGTGATAGAAATCTATATGTGCATCCTCATGTAATGTTTGTCTCAACCCTGAAAAATAAGTAATATAAATCCCACTGTATTGATGAGGAACTTGAGGCTTAGAGAGGTTAAACGATGTACCTAACTAAGATCACAGCTTTTGAATGGCAGAGCCAAGAATCAAACCCAAGTCCGTGTGATTCATTCATCTACACATGAATTCATTTGTCATTCATCCAAAATTCCATTTCCAGGCACCAGTGAATTTCTATGAATTTACTCACATATAGTTTTACTTAAAAATTTCCAGGGCTTCCCTGGTGGCGCAGTGGTTGAGAATCTGCCTGCCAGTGCAGGGGACACGGGTTCGAGCCCTGGTCTGGGAAGATCCCACATGCCGCGGAGCAACTAGGCCCGTGAGCCACAACTACTGAGCCTGCGCATCTGGAGCCTGTGCTCCCAACAAGAGAGGCCGCGATAGTGAGAGGCCCGCGCACCGCGATGAAGAGTGGCCCCTGCTTGCCGCAACTAGAGAAAGCCCTCGCACAGAAACGAAGACCCAACACAGCCAAAAATAAATAAATTAATAAAAAAAATTTCCATCAAATGAGTATATGACAAATATCATATGATATTGCTTATATGTGGAATCTAAAAAAACGGGTACAAATGAACTTAGTTACAAAACAGAAGTAGTCACAGAGGTAGAAAACAAACTTATGGTTACCAGGGGATGAGAAGGGGAGGGATAAACTGGGAGACTGGGATTGACCTATACACACTACTATATATAAAATAGATAACTAATAAGAACCTGCTGTGTAGCACAGGGAACTCTACTCAGTACTCTGTAATGGCCTATACGGGAAAAGAATCTAAAAAGAAAAAGAGTGGATAAATGTATATGTATAACTGATTCACTTTGCTGTATACCTGAAACTAACACAACATTGTAAATCAACTATACTCCAATAAAAATTTTTTAAAAATGAGTACAAGTAGGGACTTCCCTGGTGGCGCAGTGGTTAAGAATCCGCCTGCCAATGGAGGGCACACAGGTTCGATCCCTGGTCCGGGAAGATCCCACATGCCACGGACCAACTAAGCCCGTGCGCCACAACTACTGGGCCTGTGCTCTAGAGCCTGCGAGCCACAACTACTAAGCCCGTGAGCCTAGAGCCTGTGCTCCACAACAAGAGAAGCCACCGCAATGAGAAGCCCACGCACCGCAACAAAGAGTAGCCCCCGCTCGCTGCAACTAGAGAAAGCCTGCACACAGCAACAAAGACCCAACGCAACCAAAAATAAATAAATGGATAAATAAATTTATTTTAAAAAATGAGTACAAGTAACACTTGGGAAATCTGAATAAAATAGGTGGATTTTATTAATGTCAATATCATGCTTATGATATTATGCTATAATTTAGCAAAATGTTATCACTGGAGTAAACCGGGTGTAATGTACAAGGGATCTCTCTGTATTATTTCTTATAATTGCATATGAATCTATAATTATTTCAATAAACACTTCAATTAAAAGAAGTAAAAATTTCCATCATCTATTTATTTTGATACTTTTTACATACATGAATTATCCTACACATTTTGTCCTGTGATTTGCTTTTTCCAAGTCAGATTATAGACAGAAATAACTAATTTTATTAATATTTCTCCATGCTATGGATATAGTGCATTGTACTTAATCATTATAACAGTGATGGAAACTTGAGGCTGCCCTAATTTTAGCTATTGCAAGCACTGCTCGAATGAACATTATCATACGTATATCTGCATGCACAGGTACATTTAATAAGAGTAATATAATAAAAACTAATATTGGTGGGTGCAACTTATGGGCTGGGTATTGTGGTAAGTGCTTTGCATGTGTTACGCATTTAATTGTCACAATTACCCTTTGAGGTAGGTTTCATTATGATCCCAATACTACAAATGAAGAGGCTGTGGCTTACAGAACTGCCACTAATTCCCCAAGAAGGATGGCGGAATGGACTTGCTGGTTTTCATTTTTAAAAAACATGCTGTGGTTATATGATTGGAATTCACTTGAGTTTATGTATTTATTTAGAGTGGATTGACATCTTTACAGTATTAAGTCTTCTCATCTAAAAAATGTCATGCCTTTACACTAATTTAGGTCTCCTTATTTGCTTTCCATAATGTTGGCATGTTTCTTCACATTGCACATACATACTTCTTGTTAAAGATATTCTTCAGTATGTCATAGTTTTTGCTGGTGTAAAGAAAATTAATGGATTTTGTATTCTGTATTTTGAGCTTGTCACATACAGAATTATATTAGTCATGAGAGTTTCATTTGATTATTTTAAACAGACTTTCATATAAACTGCTTGTCATGGCAGTTTTGTCTCTTCATTTTACTATTTATTCTTCTTGCTTATTTTTCCATCCTGGCATGCATTTCTGGAGCATTGTTGAGTAACACAGGCAAGAGTGAGCTTGTCTTGTTCCTCACTTTAAGGGGACTCATGATTCACTGCTACATGGGGTGTTTGCTTCAGTTTTCTGGTGGATAGTCTTTAGCAAGTAAATACATCCTAGTGTACCAGGAATCTTTTTGATAATCGGGAATTCCAATTGATTCTGCATCAGTGGAGTCAAAGCAATTTTCTCCTTTTTTTTTTTTTTAAATCAAAGTAGGGAATTACATACATTTTAAATGTTTTGCTGCCCATGCTTTTTGGGGGTCCATTCTCCTTGGTTATGAGAAATTCATTTTTTAATATACTGATGGCTTTGTGAATGCTTTATGCAGTATTTAATTTGTATCTATGCTCTTTCGAGAGAGATGATGACTTTCTTTGCCAGAGTCATCCCAATGTCTTGATTTTGGATTCCAAGTTGAATGTACCCCTCCCTTAGAATCTGAAACCATGGTGCCTTTGACTTTTACACTCAGCCTGATGTGACTCATTCTCATTATGAGAAGGTCACCTATTTTTTAATTTCTGGAGACATTTAGGGATTTTTCTCTATTCTTGAAGTTTAGAAAGGTCATTATGACTCTGCTAATTGTGTATGCATAGTTCTTTCAATTTTACTTTTCATATCATTCTTATATTTTTGCTTTTACTGCTTGACACTTATATTTGACTATTGCTCACAAATTGCTTTCATTTTGAACATTTCTGAATCCAATATTTTTCTATTTAACTTGTTATTAATTTTCTTCATTTATTTTTCATATTTAAAAAATCCTTAATTTTTTTCTACTTGTTTCTTTAATTATCTTCTGACCTCCATTTCAGCTGTTCTGTCCTAGTGGAGATGACCCGTTGGCTTCCTGTTTCCACTTTCAATATCTCCAGACCTTTCTCTTATAAATTATCTTTCCTTTTCTATCTCTTTTGGGAAATTACCCTACTTTACCTTCCATTTTACTGATGCAGTCTTCAGATTTGTTCGTTGTATTTTTCAGGCCTTGCATTAATTTTTTTTTAGATTTTGGAAATCTTATTTTTTCCAAAAATTCATTCCTAGCATTGGTTGTCCCTTTTTTTAAAAAAATAGAAACCAGTTCTTTTGATATTGTCACAATACTTCTTGAATCTCTCTGAAGATACCAGTTAGAAAGTAATTTTATAGAGTTGCCATATGATCCAGCAATCCCACTCCTGGGCATATATCCGGACAAAATTCTAATTCCAAAAGATACAAGCACCCCTATGTTCATAGCAGCACTGTTCACAAGAGCCAAGACATGGAAACAACCTAAATGTCCATCGACAGATGAATGGATAAAGAAGATATGGTACACATACACAATGGAATATTGCTCAGCTGTAATAATGCCATTTGCAGCAACATGGACAGACCTAGAGATGATCGTACTAAGTGAAGTAAGTCAGAAAGAGAAAGATAAATACCATATGATATCACTTATGTGTGGCATCTAAAATACGACACAAATCTATTTACAAAACAGAAACAGACTCACAGACATAGAGAACAGACTTGTGGTTGCCAAGGGGGAGGGAGGGTGGGGGAGGGATGGGTTGGGAGTTTGGGGTTAGCAGATGCAAACTATTATATAGAGAGTGGATAAACAACAAGGTTCCATTGTATAGCACAGGGAACTATATTCAATATCATGTGACAAATCATAATGGAAAAGAATATATAAAAAAAGAATGTGGCACTTCCCTGGTGGCACAGTGGTTGAGAATCTGCCTGCCAATGCAGGGGACACGGGTTCGAGCCCTGGTCTGGGAAGATCCCACATGCCGCGGAGCAACTAGGCCCGTGAGCCACAACTACTGAGCCTGCGCGTCTGGAGCCTGTGCTCCACAACAAGAGAGGCCGCGATAGTGAGAGGCCCGCGCACCGCGATGAAGCGTGGCCCCCGCTTGCCGCAACTAGAGAAAGCCCTCGCACAAAAACGAAGACCCCACACAGCCAAAAATAAATAAATAAATAAATAAATTAAAAAAAAAAAAGAATGTATAACTGAGTCACCTTGCTATGCAGAAGAAATTAAAACATTATAAATCAACTATACTTCAATAAAAAAATAGTTATTTTAGTCATAATCCTTGTGTTATTTCTCTCAGTTAGTTTATTTAGTTGTGCGCACTGGTCCTTCTTACCTATGCTTTTGTTGTCTGTTCTTATTTATGGGTGAAAAACTAGCTTGATCACACAAGTAGCTGGGATGAGCTTCCTCTGCAGATAAGGCTCTGAGTACATCACTCCCTGGATCCATCTGAGTTGGGAAGGCTGACAGGCAGTCTCTGCTTTAGGATATCTGGGTGGGGATCGAAAAGGCAGGATGGAGGCTCCCACAAATCCCAACGTATGGAGGGTTTTACTTTGAGATTTGAATGCTTTCATATATTTTATTCCTGGGTAGGGCTGCCTTCTGTCTATTATTTTCTTGGAGTTAACGGTTTTTGAAGTCAGGAGTTATCTTGGGCTCTTCTCCTCTGTCTGGCCCCTGAATCCATTCTGGGTGACTTCCTAGGCTAATGCTTTAGGTTCTTTAGACGGAAGTCCAGAGGTGTTAGCCTCCAGCAGGAGCCTATACTTCTAGCTCTTTGCATCCTTGGGGAATGAGGAGGAATGACAGAGCCTCTGGGTGGGTAACTGCCGAGACCACCCTTGCTCTTTGCATCTGCTAAGTCTCAGCTTGGTGGGGAGGATCTCCTGAGCTCTGCTGGGAACATCTGCTCTCATGGCTGTAACTATTAACTCCAGAATCTGCTTTGGACAAGTTTTCTCTCATCTGCTTTCTCCATTACTTCAATGCTCTCTGCTTCATATCTTCCACAATTTCCTCACAAATTCTGGCCTGCTGATGGTATCATTCCTTGTTTTACCACCGTCATTGACATAATCTTTTAACCTACATTATCTGTTATATCCATGGGATTTTGCGAGGAAAGGCAATTAAATACCTACCCCTGGTCTAGATTTGAATGACAAGTCTTTAACAATCTTTAAAGTAAGGCTGACCATTCACCTGGACGAGTTACCTCCTCAGCCTCAGTTTGCTCACCTGTTGTTTGGATCAAATATTAACCTACCACAAAGGGACTGTTGTAAGGATTAGAAACTGGATTCAAAGTACCTGGGTGACAGGGACTCAGTACATGGCACCTGCTCTTACTATCTGCACTATAGTGATTTCGCTGTGCCTCACTGGAGGGGAACACTATACCTACCACTGGATGGACAGTGCGACTCAGCCCGACACGGGACACAACCTGCATGGCTTTCCTTACAGAAGAGCGAGAGCGAGCAGGCTTCAGCACCCAGCCTCAGCTACACACAGAGTGGGGAGGCTCAGGAGAGTTAACCAATGGCTGTACGCTTCTGGCTTCTCATCTGTAAAGCGGGCATAAAAACAAGAGCTGTTTGGGAAGGCTCTGTGCAGGTTAAATAAAATAAGGCCTGGAGAGTGGTATGTAGTGACCAGTCCTTCCTCTGTCCTCTTTCTCCTCTTTTCATACTCACTCTTCCCCTCCCTCCATCCTCCTCCTTTCCTTCATCCTCTCTTCCTGTGTTTCCACTATTATCGTTGTTGTTGTTGCTACTGAACCAGGACCTGGAGAATGTATTAATCCTTTTATTCACTAAAAATAGTTTTTGAATATTAACCCTTTCTTTAGCCTCATAAGGGAGTAAAATTTGAAAACAGATATAGTGCTTTCCCTACAAGCCATTACTGCTTTTGGAATGTAGATGTGGAAAAGGTAAACCAAAGAAGCAGCAAACCAACCAGCAAACAACCAACGGGAACTCAGAGCCAGAAGTAGGCACAAATTTCAGTGTAGACTCGTATCAGTCACATGCCCCCGGGGAAGTCGCTTTGCTTTCCTTAGCCTTGACCTTTGTGGTTTCCTCATCAGTAAAATGAGGAAGAAATGGAATGATGTACACGGATCACCTTGCACAGCAAGGCCTAGGGAAATGTCCATCCCCTCTCCCTTCCCCTTCCCTGGCTCTGCCAAACCCTGTAGTGGGGATCACACTGCAGGGCCAGCTTCATGGGGTCACCACCTGTGTATGGTCACTCAAAGCCCTGCACTGAGAAGAGCCCTGGGTTTGGTTTAATTCTCTGCTGTTGCTGTCGAAATTCTTAATAATGTTTGAACAAGGAGCTCTTATTGTCATTTTGCACTAGATCTGTAAATTATGCAGCTGGCTTTGCTTGCTGTGACACAATGCACGGAAGAATCTGTATTTCTGTCTTCCCAGTAGACAGGGAAGAAGCAGATTCCCAGATGCCTGAAGGCAGCAGCTACAGAATCTTACGGCCAGCTGCCTGTGGCTTCAGCTCTCCCAGTGTCATTTCTATCCAAGTTCCCAAAGCAGCTGGCACAGGGTTCCTTGGGTTTCCTGCAGCACTTGTAACTATAGCTCTGATTTGACACACTTACTATTTTCTATCCAGGTCTTTAAGGTAGTTCTCTGCAAGGTTTCGGAAGTGAAGCAACTTCCTGCCTTTCTGTTAATGACTTTTAAAGGAATGAGCATGTTTGGAGGATAATAAAACTTCTAGGAATAGGCTGGAAAAGGCAGGCTCATGCTATGCACGGACTAGAGTATGTCCTCGAACGTGAAACTCCTGCCAAGGAGATGCACAGCTGGGAGGTGTCCCTGCCTCCTTCCTGAACCTTCGGTTGGCCATCTGTTCCTTTATTTCCAGAGGGGATAGAGACTGCTTTTCACAAGCCAACATGACTTCCAAATGGAGGGACAGCAACCTTTTTTAGAGGTTTGATTTCCCGGTTGTTTCAAAATGAACCCCAAAAGTTGTTTGTAGGTTTGAGCAAAGTTAGTCTCAACCATATGAAGACCTCCTTTGCCTTCTTTACCCAAGTCCACAGCTGGGGAAGGAGGCAGGGGCTGTGGGAGGGGGAGAGAGGCTGGGACAACCCAGCGTGGTCCTGGCGCTTCCCTCCTAGCCAGCTGAGTTCACTCTGGCCATTTGTGGGGTGATAGAGGCTATGGCCTGAGCCCTTACATACACGCAGACGGTCTTGAGTCAAGAGAACATCTGTATGTAATTACAGCCACAGCAATAAATTAAGACGATGGGTTCCACAAGGATGAAGGTACCTCAGTGGCAGTACTCAAAGTGTGGTCTCTGTACCAAGCGTCAACATCACCTGAACCTTCCAGCACCAAAAGTCTGCAACAACCAAGCACACCCCCCTTGTCTCTCGATTTACTGGCCTGTCGTGGGGCGAGCAGTAGGAGCTTAGACTGGGTACCAGCCGTGCCCACCACCTCTCCCCCCAGACCCCTCGTTCACCCTCCTTCTGCCGTATGATGCAGGTATGATGCAGTGGCGCGTTAGGGGGTAAGCAGCCAGTTCCCATGGCCTACAGCTCTTAACATGCTTTCATACGGTGGGTGTCTATCAAACTTTTTTCAAATGTAGTGCTCTTTTTCTGACTAAAAAATTAGCAAAATTCCTAACTGTAGAGCATGGAAAAGGGGAACGACTGCTCTGGCTGAAGCAGCGCAGGTAGAACCCCGAGGTAGTGGGTGCTGTTGGTGTCCTGCCCAGATCCTCTCTACTGGGGCCCTTGCACCCACCTCCCAGATGCCTAGGTTTGCAGATCGTTCTTTTTTCCCAGAATTGCCCTCAGCTAATGGAAACTGTCTCCCCTGGGAGACTGTGCAATGTCTCCCTTCCCCTCCGCCGACCCCTGGGATCAAAGACTAATTGATACAGAGTAAAGCAGTCCTGCCCTATTGCTTTAAGGCCGACACAAGCCTGTGGGGCTGTCTGTGCCCCAGAGCCCCACTGTGGATCGGGCCAAGACCACCTGAGACTACATTCTTGATCAGCCCCATCTCCTGTCCTTTCCTGCTTTCCTTCCTCCTTGTAGGTTTCTCCTGAGAGTACACCCTCCATCAATTACATGCTTCTGAACCTCATGCTTTTCTTTTAGAGATATCAACTTAAGGTGAAGGAGAAGGGGGAAAAAAAAATAAACTCAGTACCTTCTGCAGCTACAGCAACTTTACATGTTGGAAATAGGCTTCCTTAAAGTTGGACCTATATGATTTGATGATTCTGACCACTGAGAATGAGGTCAAAGCTGTTGCTCTCCCCATGGGCCTCTGTCTACCCCACAGCTGCTGTCCAGAGCCTGGGAACCAAGGGAATGGGCTCTAAGAATGAGATTCAGGCTCTCTGTGCAGCTGTCCAACCAGGTTGTGGACAAACTTACAAGGGAAGGTCCAATTAAGAACCAGAAAGGGTCCTGCCATGAAGCTAGATGGCTTGGGATATTGCTCTTGGCTCCTGATATACAAGCTTAAAATATCTCCCATCTTCAACCCCATGATTTATTACAAATTAGAGTATCAGGTTTTTTACTTCCTGTTGTCTGCCAAAGTCACCCTATAGGCAGTCTATAAATGGAACTTTGCCAAAATAATTCTAACCACAAGGACTAACAAACAAATCACCTATAAAACCACTGCTTTCTCAGACAAGTTCATAAAATTCATGAAATTCTAGAGCCCTTGGGTTATCAGAACCAGATTGAAGTTACTCCTTCTGGAAAAGAGACCATTCAGTGATTAAGTATCTGCACATTTGAGACGCTTCAGTGGGTTGAGTTGTGGTCTGACATGAAGCCTCCTGATTGTACATCGTGTTCTCTCTTTTATTCATCTGAAGAACCATAAACCACATGCTCTAATTTTGTAAGTTGGATTTTTTTCCTTTTGCTCTTTTTTTTTCTCTCACGCAACGTATTCATGGAACATTTATTTTGGTAATGTTACTGTACTTCCAGGCTATATACCTGAGGAGAAGAGATAAAGTCCCGTATAGCAATTAGAAAAAAATCACTCCATAGAAATTGACAATAATGAAACCTTCTATTTTCGACTTTATCTTTTCAAATGTTAACTGGAAGGTCAGATCCATTGGGGATGATCACCAGCAAACTAATCAACACATGAAGGATCCAGTACAAATGGATTAATGAAAAAAATGGATACCAGAAACTTGAGCTTAATCCATTTGTCCTTTAAACAAGAATTAAGAAATATCAAACCCATCAGGAACTCAGCAACTGATTATGGAAAATGCAGCTAAGAACCAGAAAATGTAAGCAAAAAGTCTGATGAACCAATCACTAGGTAAAGTCACTAAGTAAAATCAAAACACTGAAACCCAAAAATCCTCTGTTTACTTCCCTGATAGCCCATTGAGTTCAGTTTCTGTTTCCTCTTAAGGAGCATGAAATTCCAACTAGTGTGATGATTTATTTTCTAATACAAAAGCAAACGAAAAGAAGCATGTTAGAAGACTCAAAGAAGCCTGCAGAGAGAGGATGGTCTTTGTGTAGGAAGAGTATGAAAAATGTTAGAGTCAGACACAAGAAGCAGGAGGGCACAGTAGTATGGAGTCATTAGTGCAAGAGGAAAACTCTCCTGCACGTGAAAAGTTCAATAACTAGTGTTTAAAATGGTGATCCTGAATAATTAGGAAAAGGAAATTACAAAAGCAATATAATTGCTTTGAAATTTACAAAGCATTTGCAGCTCTATTATACGTGAATGAAATTCCATGTGGCATATTTTGCTTTTGAAAGCACGGAGATGTGAGCCTTGCAAGCAAAATTCTCAATAGGGAAATGCCTGGAACATAAAAGGACATGTTCTCTTTTATCTGGAAGGGTTGACCCTCCAGAATGACTCCTTTCCTGAGCATCCTTGCCTGAAAAGTTTTCTCTGTACTTTTTTACAATTGGAAAGATGGTGCAATCATTGTGCAAAGTCTTGGGAATGGTCACAGAAGTGGGTGGCAACGTGGGACAGAGTGGAGACAAGATCTTAGGAGGAGAAAAGTTTAAGGACTTATGAAGTCAGGATATTTGGAAGAGTCATCTGCAGTATATGAAAATCACCGATGTTTATGACAGGGGTAGGGCTGGAATGAGTGAGAGTGAGCCTGGAGAACGGAGAGACCTACTCGGGTTGGTAGGTGACTGCTGATTTTAGCAGTGGATAGAAGAGACTGAGTGTGTGGATTTTAAAGCTATACATTTTAGAGGAGGAGAGATCAGAGTCTGGAAGCAGTAGTGAGGCAGCCTCCTCAACTACCGAGCCTGATGAGGGAGAAAAGAGCCACCATTTGAGAGGCTGCAGGGGAATTGCCGGGAATCAGAGTCAGAAGTGAAGGACACATCGGAGACGTTGAGGAGAGAGAGGATTTACTGAAGAGTAAATTCCAGAGGGTAGAGTAGAGAGTACCGACCGCTGGGGAGGGTGGCAGACAGAGTTGACGAGTAGATATGCAGACCTGTATGGAGATTAAACTGTGAGAAAGGAAGGGGGCTCTGCAGCCTTGTGCTCTTCTGGTGACTGACATCCCAGGGAAAGGGGTGTCATGGGAATCTTTTCCCAGGTTTCCAAGTTACCTTGTTCTGATAAAACTGAGAGTGTTGGAGATTAAGGGAGGGAATGTGGGGGTCTTACCAGGGCACATAGTACTCTAGGACCTCTTTTCACTGCTCTCTCTCTCATGTCAGTTTGGAGGGCAAGGTAGCAGTGGCATTCCTGAGAGCCCAGGGTGTTCTGGATCCCTCCTCTTTATTCTTTCTCTTGTGCCTGACCTCAGTCCTTCATGCTGTGGTCACACTTGCTCCCAGACCTGAGGAAAACATGCTGACTGACACTTCAGCTATGGGGGCCATTAGGAACAGACAACAGGTGCAAGTTTCATTTTCAGATAAATGAAGCACCCTCTGAGGGCTGACAGACATCTTGTCTCCTGTCCACCTGCTTCCAAAAACCTCTCTATTCAGGCCCCCTGGGGGTCACTGAGGATGAGTTCTGGTTTTCTGGCTTGGCTGACTCCATGGATGATGCTCATCTCTGGATGAGAACACAAGAAGAACAACACACAAGAATTGAGCTGGCATCTGAGTTGAGAATGATGAGTTTAGTTGAGGGTAGGTTGAATTTAAAATATATGGAGGGCATCAAGACAGGTTGCCCAAAAGGCAGTGGGATATATTGGTCTGGAGCTCAGAAGAGTGATGTCTGTGTTGGCTTCAGATTTGGGAGTTATCAGCTGGTGGATGAAATAAAAAGAATAGGTAAGATGTCCCAGAAAGACCCAGAGAGATTATGAAGAGTGAGAAGGGCTGAGGGCTGAGAATACAATGCTGGGGAAGACCAACCCTTGAATGATGGGTGGAGGAGAATGTGATAGCCAATAGGACTAGAGAGGAACTGTTACAGCAGTAGAAAGGGAATCAAATGAGAAAATGAGATTTAAGGAGGGAGCAAAGAGGGAGCACCTCTCTAGATAAGGTGGAAACGTAAGCATTTAACTTACCTTCATACGTAAGGTATTTAACTTTCCTGATTCCAAATCCAGATCTAAGGGACCACTGGTATATAAACACAGAGAACTACAAAAAAAGGGATTTCACAAGATAAGAACACATAGGAAGTCTGCTAGAAAGAGTGAGGATGAGATAAGATTGAAGGAAGGTCCCAGGGCTGTCCTATAATAACTCATCCAGAGATATTATGAAGATTTAAATGAAAGGAATAATTTTCAGGCAAAATACAAGTTAACAAACCTGATTCATGTCAGTTTAGGAAAAGAGAATAGAATAAAAAAATACAAAAATGTTTTCAAATTTTATTTTAAAATAGGTGCCAGTTTTAGATATTGTCCCATTTTTTTCAAACATTCAAAGTGGAGATCTGGGTTCTACAAACTGTTCACAGAACAAAAACCAAAAAGAAACAAACAAAAACATCCATGTATGTCTTCCCAAATAATTTTTTTAAACTTGGCATATCCTTAAAAATAATATCTGACCAAGGACACAAAATGACAGAGAACAATCTTTCTTATGTATATAGATGTAAAAATAATAAAGTACTGGCAATGAAAACCTAGCAGTTTATTAAAAGAAAATCCCCATGGTCAAGTGGGACCTTTTCCAGGAATGTAAGAAGAGTTTAATTTAGGCTATCTATTAATATAATCCATCACATAAAGAGGCCAAAGGACAAAAAAAAAAAAAATGACATGATTACTTTGATACTTGCCAAAAAGTCATTTGAAACAATTCCACATCCATTCCTGGTGGAAATTCTTAGTAAGCTAAGAACATTACCCAAATTTACATAAGAAACACTGTCTCAGTTTAATTGCAAACAGAGTGGGAAGTCTGGAATTTGTGTAGAAGGAGGACTTAAGAAATGATTTAGTTGGAAATGGATTTGTCTTAAAGTTAAATTTGCAAACTACCACCTGATGTTTCTCAGGCTGAATGTGTAAATTTTAAGTGGCTTGCAGAGTAACTTGAGATACAAGAGATCTAAGAGTACCCCTTAGTACCAACACTGTACAATATACACCTATACGCAATGTACACTTACAGCAAAACTTAGGTAGCACTTAAAGTTAGGTACTAGCCCAATACCTCCACTGATACTTACTGTATTTTGGGATATCTACTGCAATAATATTCTGTCCCTACCTACCCCACTCCCCTAACCCCCAAAAGAGATAATTATAGTTAGAGAGGCAAAATTATTTTTGTAGATACTATGATAATCTAATAATAATAGCTAACATTGACTCACTATGTGCCACGCACTGTGTTAGGCACTCAGGATACACTCATTAACCTAACCCTAATGACAGTGCTGCAAAAGACCATTAGTATGCTCATTTTACAGAAAGAACAGTGAGGCTCAGGAAAGTGAAGGACAGGGAAGCTCATTAAGTGGCATCCCAAAGCCGTACATTGGGATTTGAACACAGCTGCTTCTGACTCCAGAGCCCACAATGAATCAGTAAGCAACACTGTACTTCTTTATTAATGAATAAGAAATGGAATCTAAAAGACCTTAGATTACAAAATTAATATAAAACTAGTATAAAATATCCAGGAAATAGTTAACAGAGGATTGGGCAAAAGTATTTGAAGAAAATTACTAAGCGTTTATGAGTGGCACAGAAGACGTTTCAATAACTAAAGATATATACTATGTTCCTGGATGAGAAATCCCACTATATGTAAAGATTTTGCTGAAACGATCTTAAAAGTTTCATGCAATTCTTCTCAAAATATTATACTTATAACTTGATGGAAAATCAAAACGGTGAGTGCAGTTAAATAAATACATTTCCAGGAAGGTACCTGTATTATCAATTATCAGTCTATTATAAAGCTACAGTAATTAAAACATTATAATTGTAATGTCAAAGTAGAGTGTAGTAATAAATGCAAAATCATTAGAATATAACAGATGACTGTAAAAGACAACCTAGTACATATTACCATTTATTACATAATAGATCCAACATTTCAAATCAGTGTAAAAATGAATTGTTCAACAAGTGGTTTTTTCATTCAGAAAAAATTAAAGTTCTTCGTTACCACATAACAACATAAATTCAGGATGGATTAAAGTGATAAAAGTAAAAAGTATATAATAAGGAGCTAGAGAAACACACAGATTAATATTTATTTGCTCCCAGGCTGGGGAAGACCTTTCTAAATATAAATGGGAAAAAGAAGCCATAGCTAAATAAATTTGAGACATTTAACAACATAAAAAAATAATCTTCCATGTTGAAAATGTGATAAAATTGAAAAACAAATTTCAATCTGGGAAAACGTTAGCAGCATATATGAAAGATTGTGGTTTTAATATTTATAAAGAATTTTTAAAAAATCAATAGGAAATAAATGCTCTATTAAAATAGATGAATATATAATTCACAAAAGAAAAATATTTTTAATATAAAAATAACACTTTCTAGTGAATAAATATAACTAAAACAATAAAACATTTCAATACACCTTTGCCCTTCAAATTTGCTGATAAAAGGCTATAAATCTAAAAATAACAAAAATAACTAACAGAAAAGAAAACAACTCAAAAAACAGGCAAAGGCCTTGAATGGACATTTCTCCAAAGAAGATATACAAATGACCAATAAGCACATGAAATGATTCTCAACAACACTAATCAGTAGGGAAATGCAAGCAAAAGCCACAAGGAGATAGCATCTCACACCCACTAGGATAAAAAAAACCCCAGAAAATAACTAGTGTTGGTGAGGATGTAGAGAAATTGGAATCCTGTTCATTCCTGGTGGGAATCTAAAATGGTACAGCCATTGTGAAAAACAGTATGGTGAATCCTCAAAAAATTAAAGATAGAATTACCATATAATCCAGCAACCTCACTTCTGGCTATATACCTAAAGGAAATGAAAGCAGGGACTTGAACATATATTTGTACACCCAAGTTCATAGCAGCATTATTCACAATAGTCCATTGATGGATGAATCGATAAAGAAATGTGGTATATACATACAATGGAATATTATTCAGCCTTAAAAAAAGAAGGAAATTCTGACTTATACCACAACATGGATGGACCTGGAAGATTTATGTTAAGTGAGATAAGCCACTTACAAAGGGACAAACATTAAATGATTCATCATATATGAGGTACCTAGAGTTAGTCAAATTCATAGAATCAGAAAGTAGAATAGTAGTGGTTGCCAGGAGCTGGAAAAAGTAGGAGATGGGGAATAACTGTTTAATGGGTACAGAACTTCAGTTTGGGAAGACGAAAAAGTTCTAAAGATGGTGACGGTTATACAACAATATGAATGTATTTAATGCCACAGAAAACTACATTTAAAATGTAACCATTTAAAAATTAGTAAGAAGGTACATTTTATGTTATGTGTATTTTAACTCAAAAAAAAAATCCTAGGGAGATTGAATTTTACTGCCTACATATAGTTCAGATCTGAAAAGAAAGAATGAACAAGAAAGAAATTTCTCACCAATTCAGGTTGATGAGAAAGAAAATCTTAGTATAGACATAAGGTGGACAATAAACAAACAAATATTTCCTTGGGAATTCATAATCACAGATCTGCCTTCACATAGATTTGGGGCTTAAATTTATACAACACAACTTGGTCTGAGAATCCCCAAACTGAAAAAAAGTAACAAAGAATTAGGTTCTCAAGTAACGATGCCTTGGGGCACTTGGTGGAAGCAATCTCTGTACAGTGGACTCTATTACTGGAAGAACTAATAGTATGAGGATGTCCATTCTCTCCAAATGGATTTGTAGATTTAATGCAACCCCAGTGAAAATCCTAGCAGGTGTTTCTGTGGAAATTGATTAGCTGATTCTAAAATGCATAATGCAAATGTCAAGGGCCCAAAATAACCAAAACAGTTTTGAAAGAGCAAGGCAAAGCCAGAAGTCTTACTCTGCCAGATATCAAAACTTTTTAATAAAGCCATTATATTTAAGACAGTGCTGTGCTGTTACAAGGACAGACAAATAGACCAATGGGGCAGAGCAGCAACCTCCACATAAATCAAAAATATAGCCATCCAATTTATGGCAAAGGTGGCAGTGCAGTGTCGTAATGAATCTTGACCCCTACCTCACACCCACAGCAATTTCAAATGGATTACAGACTTATGTGTGAAAGGCTAAGCAATAACATTTCTAAGAAATACTAGGAGATATTCTAGGAGAATACTTTCATGCCTTTGGGGTAGGCAAAGATTTCATAAGGAGAACACAAAAAGCACTAACAACCATAAGTGAGAAAATTAATAATTTGACTACATTCAATAAGAATTTCTGTTAAGAAAAGAAAAGCCACAGGATAGAAGAATATATCTGCAACACATTTATCTTTAAAAGTACTTGGATCTAGAATATGTAAAGAATTCATATAAATTTTTTAAAATGACATATAAGCTAATAGGAAAATAGACAAAAGATTTGAATAACTACTTCACAAGAAGACATTCAAATGCCCCAAAGCATAAAAACTGCTTAATTCGGGAATTCCCTGGCAGTCCAGTGGTTAAGACTCTGCCCTCCCAATGCAGGCGAGAAGGGTTTGATCCCTGGTCAGGGAACTAAGATCCCGCATGAGGCGTGGCCAAAAACAAAACAAAACAAAACAAAAAAACTGCTTAATTCATTAGTCATTGGGGACATACAAGTTAAAACCACAGCACAATACCACTAATCACCTATGAGAATGGCTGAACTGAGAAATATAGACAATACCAAATGTTGGTGGGATGAGGATCAGATGGAACTCTTATACATTGTCGGTGGGATTACGAATTGGTACAGATGCTTTGGAAAGTTGACAATATCTACTAACACTGAACTTATGTACACCCTACAGCCGAGCAATGTTGCTCCTAGGTATACACCCAACAGAGGCGCCACAAGGAATATGTATAAGGATGGTCAAAGTGGTATAACTTCTAGCAGCCAAAACCAAGAAACAATCCAAATGTCCACCATCAATAGAGTGGTTAAATAGTGGTCTATTCACACAGTGGAATTCTATATAGCAATGAAAACGAAAACTATTGCTACATGCAATGGTATAAATGAATCTCACAACATAATGCTAAGTGAAAGAAGCCAAGCATAAAAGAGTACATACTGTATGATTCCATTTATATAAAGGAAGGTTAATTTATGTTGTTAGAAGTCAAAATATTATTTACCTTTGGGAAGGCAGTGACAGAAAAGGGTATGAGGGAGATTCTGGGGTGCTGATAACATTCTATTTCTTTTTTTTTTTTTAGTAATCTTTTATTTATTTATTTATTTTTATATTTATTTTTGGCTGTGTTGGGTCTTCGTTTCTGTGCGAGGGCTTTCTCTAGTTGCGGCAAGCGGGGGCCACTCTTCATCGCGGTGCGCGGGCCTCTTCACTATCGCGGCCTCTCTTGTTGCGGAGCACAGTCTCCAGACGCACAGGCTCAGTAGTTGTTGCTCACGGGCCTAGTTGCTCCGTGGCATGTGGGATCTTCCCAGATCAGGGCTCGAACCCGTGTCCCCTGCATTGGCAGGCAGATTCTCAACCACTGCGCCACCAGGGAAGCCCCATTCTATTTCTTGATTTTTGTTTTGGTTACATACTGATCAATAATTTATTTTTTGAAAATTCATTGATCTGTAATCTTGTGTGCACTGTTTGGTATGATGTTACACTTCAAAGTTTACAAGAAAAAAAAGCTATGATAGGGCTTCCCTGGTGGCGCAGTGGTTAAGAATCCGCCTGCCAATGCAGGGGGCACAGGTTCGAGCCCTGGTCCGGGAAGAGCCCACATGCCGCGGAGCAACTAAGCCTGTGCGTCACAACTATTGAGCCTGCGCTCTAGAGCCCGTGAGCCACAACTACTGAAGCCCACGTGCCTAGAGCCCATGCTCCGCAACAAGAGAAGCAACCACAATGAGAAGCCCGCGCACTGCAATGAAGAGTAGCCCCCCACTCGCCGCAACTAGAGAAAGCCCGCGTACAGCAACCAAGACCCAACACAGCCAATAAATAAAAATAAAATAAATAATAAAAATAAAAATTCTAAAAAAAAAAAGCTATGATAGATCTTTCTAGAGAGTGCTGTGTCAGTGAGAATAAAAGACCTTCAAAAAAAAAGACCTTCAAAGTGTTTATATCCAGACCTAGCAATTTTACTTCCCATGAAACGAATCAGAAAAATATTCAAATGTTGATGTATCAGGAAGCCTGTTTAAATACTGATATTTTTTTAAAGCTTGAAAGCTGAGAAAGAATCTAGATGTACCATCAGAAGAGACTGACGAAATAGATATGGTACAACAATGACATATACCATCTTTAATACTTATCTAAGAATACAAGAAAACTGTTTATGTACAACATTAGGTAGAAGAAAAAACACAAGGTGCATTTATGTATACATTATTTCAATTTTGTTTCAAGCGTGTGTGTGTGTGTGTGTAAAAGGAAACCTGAAAGAAATACAGCAAAAAAACCTAACAATACTTATGTCTAGGTCATTTTGTGATAAATGAGTTTTTATATATTCTGTGCTTTCCAGTTTTCTACATTTAGTGATTATTACTTTTATAATCATGAAAATAACTTAATAAGGACATAGTCAACCTTATAAATCCAGCTGTATCTGAGCAACGCTTAGATTCTTTGGCAATGTGGAGGAAACAGCAGGTTACTTTTGCCAGAACCATTTCTTTGGATTGAAGTATAAATGGGAAGTGAAGAAGAAGAGAAAGTAAATACAAATGATTCCAAGTATCTTGGCTGGAAGGGAAAATATCTTGCTTTCTTTGACGTTCTGTAATTCTTTTAGTCTAGACCAGTATTTCTCAAACTTGGCTGTACAATGAAATCACTAAGGAAGCTTTATAAAAATGCTGATTGCTGGGACCTTCACTCACAGATTTCAATTTAATAGGTCTATAGCCTATGGTCTGGACTCGCCAGGGAATTTGAATGCAAGGCCAAGGTTCCATTCTCTTTCTTCTCCCCTGAGTAGAAGTTAAATTCCTTATCAATAATAGCTTCATATATATGTAATGGGTGAGCTGGCCACAAAGTAGGCAGTCAATAAATAGCTGCTGATTGATGGACACAGAAACCTTTCCGGGAGATGCAGGGCACATCTTCATGGTTAGGAATTGCTTCTCGATAGCTTAGAAGGTGGTCCAGATTCAGAGAGAACCATCCACGAATGAGGGGACACGGTCCATGGCTCCAGTGGTGCCCTAGGTGGCTTATACCAACCTTTCAAAATCAAAGTCACATGCTGGTGAGTCTATGGCTAATCTTCTTGGGGATGCAACATAGCTAAGATGAAACCTCACTGCAGTCAACAGTATAACTGAAAGTGCAAAGGGAGGAAAACTCAGTTATACTATTGGAACGTCATATTTGATTATTGAAATTCTTCCAATGATGACATTTGTGATTGGTCAGTGACAGAATCATCTAATTTGAAGCAGGAAGGGAAAGTAAACAATGCTTTATGCTTACAAATGCTTTCAACATATTGGGTGTTTTACGTATTCTCAGGCTTTACGAAAAGCCACGCCAATTGGGGATTAGCATCCCCATTCTAGATTTTAGGAAGCCGAGACTCAGAGAGGTTAGGCAGCTTGCCCATGGACACAAAGATGGCAACTGATAAGAAGAGATTTGATCTCTTGTTTATTTGACCTCAAAACCTATAATCCCTTCATATCATCAAAATGTGACTTTGTGTCATATAAGTGATGGCAAAGGGCATCCATACAAAACTTCATGTGACACCTTAGTAAGATTTCTACGTTGTCAATAAGTTAGTAGGAGAAAAGACATTCATTGCAATAAGGGATGCTGAAACATGAAATTTTTCTTAGTATTCAATGGTCTTTGTCAAGCACTTAGAAAATAAATTAGATTGTGGTCTTTCTGGGATAGTTAGTGGAAAGATACAGGGGTGAGGTTCATTAGTGGCTTTCAAACTCTTTCAACTTGACTAATTTTATGAAAAACAAAACTACATAAACTAGATTATGACTTGTGCTTACCGGAATTTACTCTGAGGAAATTGTGCTGGGGTATCCAAGGTCCAAGACGGGGTTCTTAGACTATTGGCAGTAACTACCTGTGTGATCTTAGGCAAGTCACTACCTCTCTCTGGGCCTCGATTTACTCGACAGAGAAAAAGAAAGGGAGGGGATATTTAAATAACCTTTGAAGGCTAAAAACACTTTATTGAGCTGGTATAAACTATGGATCCTTTCCCCAGACAATACACATATACATGTACACGAGCAATTTTGAAAGTTCTGGTTGTTCACAGATATTCCAAAGACAATTTGTGGACCTCCAAAGAATATACTGACCCTTGATTTAAAACACCTGGAGTATGTGAAAATGGGATTGTAGTCATGTTTACAAAAAGAGCCCTTATTCTTTAGAGATGCATCTGGAAATATTTACGAATGAAATGCTTTGATGTCTGGAACTTGCTTTAAAATGATCCAGTGTGCATGGGGAGGGGTGGGGGTAGTGCTGGGGGTAACAGATGAAACAAGGTCGTCCATGAATTGATAATTGGTGAAGCCAGGTGATTAGGTACATGATGGTTCTTTATCGTATTTTCTCTACTTTGGTGTGTGTTGAAATTTTCCATAAATTTACACAATAAAAATTATCCATAATTTTACAAATACCCAGAATAGATCATCTCCAGTGTTTCCAATTCTAATATTCTATGATTTAGCATTCCAAAGAATCTGCAGAAATGGACTTCCGGAAACATTTTACGTGCTCAGGGCATTGAATCATTATCATTCTTCTCTAATGGACCCTCTAGACCAAAGGGTTTGCTGTGGCCCGGTTTTCCAGATGGTTCTGTGATATTCCATTTAATCACTTCCGTAAATATACTTTTAGGGAAAGAGTAGCAAAATCAAATGCAAAGAAGCTGTATAAGAACTGGGCTTTAATCATTTCACGTGATAATGTGGCTCAATTTATTTTCAAAGATTTCTTAAGATGAGAAGACCAAAATACGGTTGCAAATGGCTTTTAGTGGCATATAAAATACTTGGTTAGGATGTTAGGTGAAACAGTACAGGATGTAAAACAGTACACAGGCATGAGAGACGGCTGCAGGTGGTTGACAACTTGTCCTCCAGAGCCATGCTGTCTGGGTCCCTGTCCTTGCTGTGTCACTCAACTAACTATACAATCATGGGGGAAGCCACCTAACCTTTCTGAGTTCCCGCTTCCCTATCCATAAAACAGAAATAACAGCACAGTCTCCCTCACAGGGTTATCATGAAGGGTCAAGTTGTGCCTGACAGACCAGGCACTCAGTAGATGCTCACTATTGTTCTCTCAACTGTGTAAATACAAAAATCAATGAAAAGAGGCAAATATACAATCAAGATATCAGTAGTTGTCCCTGAACTGTGACCAGTGGGGAATTTTAAAAATTTTTTTTCAGGACTTTTCAAATTTCCACAGAGCATTTGTTACTCTTATCATGAGAGAAAAAAGTTATTTTAAAAATGTGTAGTGAAACCTAACAATCAAAACAAATGAACATATATAACCAAACAGAAACGGACTCACAGATACAGAGAATAAAGTAGTGATTGCCAGAGGGGAGGGAGGTGGGGGGAATGAGTGAATGAGGTGAAGGGGATTAAGAGGTACAAACTACTAGCTATAAAATAAGCAAGTCACAGGGATGCAATGTACAGCACAGGGAATGTAGTTAATAATATTATACTAACTTTGCATGATGACTAATCTATAAAGACATTGAATCGCTAGGTTGTACACCTGAAACTAATACAATACTGTAAGTCAACTAGGCTTTAATAAAATAAAAGAAAAAACTAATTTTAAAAGTCTTTCTTGAGAAAGTTTACTGTCCAGAGGGGCTGGACCATTCTGTCCCACACAGTATTTTGACAAACAAACCACTTCAGAGGAGAGTAAGATGGGATGACTACATGTCCACATTCTCCTACCAGACGCTCATCCTCAGGGTGGAGGATCCTTGTTAACGCCAATAAGCTTTCAAATGTGGCACTGCCAGTGCAGAATAAATACAGCCTGCCTCTACTTCTGTTTCATGCCATCCTAATGTTCCCTTACCATACCCCCTCCACATCCGCAGTTTAGCCTTTTTGAGAAGCATGGGCCCCTTGGAGAGTATCAAAAACACTATGCCCCCCCCAAAATTTCACCTTCAGGCACACCATTTTGCATTCAATTTCTTGGGGTTCATGGGCCCCCCACAGCCCATCTCCACTGATTAAGAACACCTAAGCCATGACAGCAAATTTAGGAATGTATAAATACACTTTGAGAAAAATTGACGTGTGCAGATCCGAAACCATTAACCAGATAAGTTGGTGGATAATGACGGGTATTACATATGTAGGTTTTGCTTTGCCAAAGAATTTACATTAGGATATCTATAAATAGCAAGCCCATACAGTGTGTTTGAACTGTGCTGCTGTATAAGCAAATCCTAAGCGCTTTCCAGAACATACCTACTGCAGAGCAACAGGCCCAATTCAAAAAGTTGAATACTAGTTTCACTCTTGAGTTTAGCTGCATTCATTTACAGTATTCTAGATCACCTCTGAAGTGGCCACTACCCCATATCACTTAGGTGAATGAAGGTCAATGATGCACAATGATGAGACAGCCAGAAACTTCTGGTCGGAGGGGTAACGGTCCATGTGTATGGGTTGTGAGATGGATTTGGAGTGAATTATCTATGGTGAGATGGATCCCATCTCCTTATCTCAGGAAGGAAAAGGGTAAACATGGATCGAGTCCTTACACTGTACTGGGATGTATAGTCCTTACACTGTACTTACTATGCCTCACAATGATTCTGGAAGGTGGGGTTTTGCTCCCATTTCCAACTGCGTTTTAGAAAAGTTGACACACATATTTCAGGTGAGAAATTTATCAAAAAAATAAAATAAAGATAATGCAAAGCTCTCTGCCTTGGATTAGCATCTCTGATGGTTAACTTTTGAAGGCTGGGGTACACACAGTGGGCAACATCACTTAAACTGAGAGCCACTTAGCTGTGCTTTTGATCCTGCTGATTTGTCAATGGCTTCCAGGGATGTGTGTGAAGGGAGATAAGGATGGGACTCTTCTTTGCCCCATCTGACCTGCCCTCCAGACTGGCATCCTCCTTTCCTTCATTCCTATACAGGAACTGCCCCACATTCCAAAGACATCCAGGGAACGCAAAAGGAGATCTGGATAAAGAGCCAGGAGCCCTGCCCTTAAAAAATCCATATAACTACAAACTCCATCTTATGGTTTTCACTCCCGGCTGAGATGCCATTTGGCATCGCACAGCTAGCAGCTGCATTTTACTTTATCCTCTTCCAAGATTTCCAAACATGTGCCTGGCACCCACGAGAGTTTCAGAGGAAGTGTACCAGTGACAGAAGTGCTGCGGGGTTGGTTTTGTGTATGTCAGTGTAACTCTCATGAAAGCAAGTGTAAGTCCAAGGATTAACTTCCACAAGAGGAACATCAACTTTCCCGAGAACGCGTCATTTCCCTAGTTTTTCTGAAATGAGCTGTATCTGAGCCCTGTTAAGCAAACGGTCTCAGACCTTTGGGATACAGGCAAACCTCTGCTGGTCCGCAAGTGCCCCAGCTTTTCTGGAGGAGTATCCCTGGGCTGTTTGTCCCTCAGCCTTCAGAAGCCACCTAATACCTACACGCGCTTTGGGTACATGCAGGTTCAAAGCACAGAACCACGCCATCACCACCCAAGAAAGCTATCTGAACCCGGAGTCAACTGAATTAAGGGTGCTCGCAGGGTGGAAGCCCTGCGCAAAGCCCCCGGGCTGTGTGGGCAAGAAAGCTGGGTCTCCAGGGATGTGGTCCAGCATCGCTATCAGCGAGTCCTGCCGTACATTCAAGTCTCAAGGGAGGTACAGTCCTTGAGAAGCACTGGGGACGCGTCTCAGACTCTGGCGCCAGCGCCAGTAGGGAGGAAACAAAGGTGGACAGAGGAGAGAAGGAGAGTGAGTTTGTATCCTCTTGGGGCAAGCGTGCGCGGTACCTTGGATTCCTGGCTGCCGGTGGATGCAGGAGAGGGCGGTTGTTCGGCGTTCGTCGTCTCCTTGGGCAGCCCGTCCACGCCGTCCTCGCGGGCGCCGCTCGGGGGGATCATCTTGGCGGCGCGGGAAAGGTGTTGGGCTCCCGGAGGAAGAGCGAGGCTAGCCTCCCTGCGGCGCGCCCTCCCCGCCGCGGGCCGGCTTGCTCAGCTCCGGAGGCCGGGGACTCCCATCCTCGCCGAGGCGCCGACGCGTCCTCCTCCGGCCTCGCCCCCGCCCCGGCCCTGCCCACCTCCCCGGCACCCCCGCGGGCAGGGGGAAAGCGCGCCGCCCCACCGCGCCCGCTGCCACCTCGCGGGGGACCGCACAGTCGTGACTGGGCTTGGGCTGGCCCGCCCCCCGGAGAAGAGGGGCGGGAGGTGGCTCCGGGGCGGGGCTGCGCGGGCCCCCGCGGGGAGCAGCGGGGCAAAAGTGGGCAGCGCCCTCGGGAGGCCCTCCGGGGAGGCTGGGCGCGCACAGCACGGTCGGGGAGATGCTTTAGGAAGTAGACGGAAAATTCAGACCAAACGCCCGAATGAATGATCCAGCCGGAGAGACCACCTGCAGCAACTCCCTCCTGCACCCTGATGAAACATCGACTCTCAGGGAGCCGGTGACTTAGCCAAGTTATTTATAGGGTTCAGTGACGGAGGAAGCAGAGCTGGAGTTCCCTGGCCTGAGGGCGCTCCTCCTTCCTCGGTTCAGTTTTGGACTAAAGCAGGGGGATACTGCAAAATGTGGATGTGTCCTAGTTTTGTTGTGCATTTATGTGCTAAGCCGTCACACTTTTTACCGTATTTAATACTCAGAGCCACCTTATTAGGCTAAGTATTATCAGTCGCATTTATAGATGAGAAAACTGGGAGGCTCAGTAATTTGCTCCAAGTCGCTAAACTGTCAGTGGTGGAGCTGGGATCTGAACCCATTTTGCCATCAAAATCCATGCTTTTTGGACTGTGGAGCCTTAAATCTAGGCCAAATCTTCATAGCTGAGGAGCAATGGGTGTTGCAGTACAGCAAGGATGTCAGGGCTGTTTACAGAGGGGCAAACCAGTACCTACGCCTTAGTAGATCTTTCGGAAACAGAGAGATGGCCCCATGGGATAAAGGGGCAGAAGAATCCAGTATCTTTTGAAGGAAACCTTCAGTGTGCAGGGAAAGGAAATACATCTGGATTTTTTAAAATAAATTTATTTATTTTATTTATTTATTTTTGGTTGCATTGGGTCTTCGTTGCTGTGCATGGGCTTTCTCTAGTTGTGGCGATAGGGGGCTTCTCTTGCTGCAAAGCACGGGCTCTAGGCGCACGGGCTTCCGTAGTTGTGGCACACGGGCTCAGCTGTTGTGGCTTGCAGGCTCTAGAGCGCAGGCTCAGTAGTTGTGGCGCACAGGCTTAGTTGCTCCACGGCATGTGGGATCTTCCCGGACCAGAGCTCGAACCCATGTCCCCTGCATTGGCAGGCGGATTCTTAACCACCGGGCCACCAGGGAAGTCCTACATCTGGATATTTAAAAGGCTTCCCCCCACCAAATACAAAACTCCTTAATTTTCCAACAGGAAACTACAAACTTATGTTCAGATTTTATTTAATAGCTATAAATGTTTGCAAGGCCAGCTTCACGGTGTTAGCAAATGCAAGTTCTTGTGCCCAATGCACAGTAAAGCCAAACAAACTGAAAAATCGGAGTTTGGAGCAGAGAAAGGTTTATTGAAGGGCCATGCAAGGAAACAGGTGGTTCATGCCCCGAAACCCCCAAACTCCTCGAAGGGTTTCAGCAAAGCACTTTTAAAGGCAAGATGAAGGAAGGACGTGGTTAGTTGTTGTGAACTTCTTGGTGTAAGAATTCTTTGTTCTTCCAGCTATCCACATAGGTCAGGATGTTCCTGTAAACCTCTAACAAGGCAACTGTTATTCTCTGTTTTGCAACTTTTTATCGCTATATGGAAGGACTCTTAAAGGTCAGAGAATAGGCTATGCTGTATATTTCAGGCTATAGACAACATTCTTTTACAAAAGGTGCAGAGCCAGCATGACTAAGTGCAGACAACAGAACACAAGGGTTGAAGTGAAAAGGAACAGATGTAATATGGAATCAGATTTTCCTTCCCTATTACAATGGGTATGCAGCCTGTGTAGTCACACAGGGCCCTGCACTTGGGTTAATGCTCTTCTGTCACCGTCTTGAAATTCTTGATACTTTTTGAGCAAGAGGCTCTGCATTTTCATTTTGCACTGTACCCTGTGAATTATGTATTTGGTCCTGCATGTTTGCCCTAGCTCATGTCCTTTGGAAAAAACAAACCTATTACTCTTTCCGTCCTGGACATCAGTTGAAAGCTTCTGTTCTAAGTGACAGCCTCTTACTTGGCCCTTGGCTCTGAGTGCTCTAAATACCCCCGTGACCCTTAGCCTCTCATATGACCAGGCCATACTGGCTAACCTGATGACTACAGCTTTCTCCTCCTCAAAACACAATTCTTGTTTGCTCAATCGAGATGAAATTGTAACAGCCAAAGTCACAACAGTAACAGCACACAATGGCAGGAGCAGCAGAATCAACACATCTTTTTTTTTTTATAAATTTTATTTTATTTATTTTTATTTTTGGCTGCATTGGGTCTTCGTTGCTGCGCGCGGGCTTTCTCTAGTTGCGGCGAGCGGGGGCTACTCTTCGTTGCGGTGCACGGTTTCTCACTGAGGTGGCTTCTCTTTGTTGTGCAGCACAGGTTCTAGGCGCGTGGGCTTCAGTAGTTGTGGCACTCGGGCTCCGTAGTTGTGGCTTGAGGGCTCTAGAGCGCAGGCTCAGTAGTTGTGGCACTCGGGCTTAGTTGCTCCACGGCATGTGGGATCTTCCCAGAGCAGGGCTCGAACCCGTGTCCCCTGCATTGACAGGTGGATTCTTAACTACGGCACCACCAGGTAAGTCCCAGAATGAACACATCTTTATCAAGCATGTATTTTGTACCAGACATTGTGCTAGAAACTAATGATACTGCAGAGAGAAAACAGAGATTTAAGACTGTTCTCCTGGAGTTATGTGGCAGCCTGGATGGGAGGGGAGTCTGGGGGAGGATGGACACATGTATATGTACAGCTGAGGTGCTTTGCTGTGCACCTGAAACTATAACATTGTTAATCGGCTATACTCCAATATAAAATAAAAAGTTAAAAAAAGAAAAAGACTGTTCTCCTGGAACTTTGAAACTGGTGAAAGATACAGATTAATTAAATCACACACACGTTCACACACACGTGCACACACACACACACACACATTTTTCATGAACTGTGAGAAGGAACAGTACAGGACTCTAATGAGTGTGTACAGATGCAGGGTCTGAACTAGTGCGGGACCAGAGAGGGGTTTCCTGAGAAAGTAAAGCCCCCAGGGTCCATGGAAAATTACAATCTTGGTGGGCAAGCACATTGTGGCTTATAACAAGACATATTTCATCTTTGGTTTTTTTTTTACGAATTGAAGAGCAGCTGTAAGATGTCATCTTTCATTTTAGTAAATGCTTAGCTTTGATTAACGCTAGTCATTCTCCAATAACGTAAGTTTAAACATGGTCCCCTTGAGGGAAATGTTAAAGGAGCTAGTACATCCTTCCTCCTCACTGCACCCCCATCCTAGTAACAGAAATCCTTGGTCTGATAAATAATAGCTACATTTCCTAGGAAATTGTGGAATTACCTGTAGCTGCCAAAACTAATCAAGCCTTTCCTCGTGTGTTGCTTTCACATAATTCCCTTTCCATCTCATGGTTTGTTATTTAGCTAACTTCTTTTGTTCTTCAAAACACATCTCCAAACATTTAGTACTCTTGAAGTCTCCTTCCTTGACTCCTTTAGTCTGATTTAGGTTTCCAAACCAATGCCGTGTTCTCATGCCATCCTTCCCTGAGTAATAAATGACGAAGTGGCCTGTCCTCCTATGGGCTCTGAGCTCCACTAGGGCAGGACCATGCCGTGCTCATCTTGTTTCCGCTGCCTCTAGCTGATGATGAAAGGAGACTGCTTTTGTAGCCTCCGAGTTCTGACATGCCCTAGACATTAGTTACTCCATGTGCCCTGCACACTGTGAATGGAGAAAGACCCTGGATACTTCTAGAAAACAGTATGATTTAAAATCAAACAAACTCCTAGATATTGAGGATTTTGTCTTTATTGGCTTAAGAGAGTACCTTAAACTGAGAGTCACGCTGTCTGTGAACGGGGAGTTCACTGGTTTGGGGAGGTAAGGGGTCTGCACAAAGGATGTTAGGTCCACAGCTTGTCTCTGGGAATGGGAGTGCAGGTGGACAGAACACTACTTTGTCTCAGTCTGTGGGGAGAGGGCTGCTGGCAGAAGGGGATGGCACTATATTTGTGTAGGATGCCTTGAGGCTTGGGTCACAGGCATTGCCACCTTGGGACCTAGGCGACCATGCCTGATTCCAAGTCCTAGAGTGATGAGAGTCCTCCCACATTGTCATGAATGCCGGCCCTGACCTGGTATTAAGGGGACACTGGGCAGTGATGCCCAGAGGACAGTGGAGAGGACTGATGGTCTCCATGTACTGGAGTTAGTGGATGGTGATTCCCAGAGGTCACCTGATAAAGTGCTGACATCCCTGAGCAGAAGTGCACTTTTTCATGGCTCTGTGTGAGATATCCCTTCAGGACTCCCAGTGATGCTGGGGTGAGACCTCACAGAAGACTGGAGGTCCTGCATTAGAAGCTGTGGTGACACTTCAGCCATGGGTGTCAAGATGACCTCATTTCTATCGGAGGCTGGGAAATTCAAGTTGCAAATAATTATCCTAAGTCTCGGGACTGGGGCAGGACCCTGTGATTTTTGTAGCTTCCCTTCATGGTCTATTTCACTCTGGTTACTGGTTAAATATCAAGCCAGCAGAAGTGTGAGGTGTGCAGAAATGTATCTTCACAAACTTGAACTTCATGCTCCCTCTCCTGGTTTATTTACTCATTCATTCATTTGTAAAGAGACCAAAGCCCTCCTCCTGACTACATGCAACTGCCTTTTGCAGTAACACTGGTGAGCAGAAGAGTATATGATGCTTTCAGCCTTCTCCCATTGCTCTGCTCCAAGTCTGGATAAAACGACTGGACTTTCATTCTATGGACTTTGGCTTCTTCTACAGCCATTTGATAAAAACATACTATCAAGATTACTTAACTAAAACAGCCATAACTATGAGGGGTACAAAAAAGAACAACAAGGAAAAGGGAAAAGGGAGGATAATTAGAATGTCCAGGGGGTGGAGAACTGACAAGGGTAAAGGAGAGAGGGTCTCAATAAAGGAGTGGTTCTCCATGTCTGATGTCATCATGGGTAATGGGTAATGAGACATATGAAAAGGACATAGGGTTTGGCAATTAGATTGTTGATAATAACAATGGCTAACATATATTGGGCTTCTACTATGTTATAGACATTTTCTATATGTTATTTCATTTAATCCCTACAAAACCTTAGCAAGATAAAGATAATTATCCTAGGTTCCACAGTGAGCATGGGATTTGAACTCAGATCTATCCTGCTTCTGGGCCAAGTTTTGGCTCTACTCTGCTGAACCCCAAACATTGGCAGAACCCAGATCTGGTGAAGAGGCCACAGGCCTTAAAGGGAAGGAATGATGCAATTTGAGAGCCAGAGGCATAATGAAAGGCACGGGGAGAGTCCTCAAAGAATGAAGCATTGCCCACTCCATTCTTTTATCTTAAGAGTAAAAAATAACCACATCTACACTTTGAAAGGAATAGCCAAGAAGTCAAGACAAACTGGGCATTCAGCCTGTAAAGGAGGGCCAGGAATCCCAGCATTAATCCTCACGCTCAGGCTACCTTGTTTGATGCACCTGCCTTCAAGCCCAGAGAAATCAAGGGCTTTGTCCAAAGTCTTACAGCTAACAAAACAATAACAACAACAACAACAGCCCCTACTGTGAGCAACTGTTAATGCCTGTCTGCAGTCCTCACGGCAACTCTGGACTGGTCTCTCCTCAGCGACAAAGTGAATCATTAAATTTGGAGACATACTGTCAAGGTGAATGAGATCCAGCTGAAGCATCCTCACCTTGTTTTTTCTAAGTACCAATCAACAAGAATAACAGCAACATGAATAGTAGATAATATTTGGAGAGCACTGTTTGGCTGCATTGGAATCATCTCCCACTGGAGGTGCCTAGAAAAGGGCACAAGGTCCACGCCCCACGCAGCTGCTTTCTGGTTAAGATCTACCTTTTTCTCTAAAGACAGCATGCGTGGGCTGCTTCTAGTTGGTTATTATCTTGGTGAGAAGAGAGCAACTTTAATCTTTATTCTACATTTCGTGGAAAGGCCATGAACTTGAACTCCAAACATCCCAGCTCCTCTGCTCACAAGCAATGAGATCTTAGACAATTGGTTTGATCTCTCTCAGCCTTGGCTTCCTTGAGTCCAAAATGGTATAATAATCCCTATTTCAATGGATTTCTATAAGTATTAGAGGATTAAATGCCTGGTTTTGATATTATTATTAGTCATATGATTTTGGTCAAATATATTAGCTTTGAGTTAGGTTTTCTGTTCATTTCCAAAACAATAGCTTTATCATTATTCAGGCAGTATTCAAAAAGAATAGTGAAGAAAGTAAAAACCTTCCACCACCTATTGGTAATAACTATTAGCATTTTGGTAAGCCTCCTTCTAGAAGCACATGCATATATTGGTATATATATATTTTTTACATGTTTATTAGAGTATAATTGCTTTACAATGTCGTGTTAGTTTCTGCTGTATAACATAGTGAATCAGCTATATGTATACATATATAACCATATCTCCTCCCTCTTGAGCCTCCCTCCCACCCTCCCTATCCCACCCCTCTAGGTGGTCACAGAGCACCTAGCTGATCTCCCTGTGCCGTGCAGCTGCTTCCCACTAGCTATCTATTTTACATTTGGTAGTGTATATATGTCCATGCCACTCTCTCACTTCGTCCCAGCTTCCCCTTCTCCCCTGTGTCCTCCAGTCCGTTCTCTATGTCTGCGTCCTTATTCCTGCCCTGCCGCTAGGTTCATCTGTATCTTTTTTTTTAGATTCCATATATGTACGTTAGCATACGGTATTTGTTTTTCTTTCTGATTTACTTCATTCTGTTTCACAGACTCTAGGTCCATCCACCTCATTGCAAATAACTCAATTTTGTTCCTTTTTATGGCTGAGTAATACTCCATTGTATATATGTGCCACATCTTCTTTATCCATTCATCTGTTGATGGACACGTAGGTTGCATCCACATCCTGGCTATTGTAAAGAGTGCTGCAATGATCATTGGGGTGCATGTGTCTTTTTGAATTATGGTTTTCTCAGGGTATATGCCCAGTAGTGGGACTGCTGGGTCATATGGTAGTTCTATTTTTAGTTTTTTAAGGATACTGCTCATACCGTCCATACTGTTCTCCATAGTGGCTGTATCAATTTACATTCCCACCAACAGTGCACGAGGGTTCCCTTTTCTCCACACCCTCTCCAGCATTTATTGTTTCTACATTTTTTGATGATGGCCATTCTGACCGGTGTGAGGTGATACCTCAGTGTGGTTTTGATTTGCATTTCTCTAATGATTAGTGATGTTGAGCATCTATTAATCATGATGTATCTTAAATTACACCCCTAGAAGTAAGCAGTAAGACTGATGTTCAAAACACAGAACAGGAATGCCAGCATAAACACCTAATAGCTCCTGCTGTTTATCCATAAAGCTTTGCACTTATTTTGAACAATGTTCTAAAAGCTTGTAGACTCATGCTGGGGACAAATGAATCTCAAAAATTCTCTTTACAGTGTTTTCCAGGGAGGGGTTATATTACTGCTTTGTCCTTCTGCCTTCTGTAACCCTCTGTGTTCCTCCGATAACTCACTTGGCAGCCCTGAGCCATCCATCAGGCACTTGACAATTGGCTTGGAAAAGATGACTCAGGCCTTAAGACTTAAACACCATTTTCTTCCCTCCATAGCCAAGGCAAACTTACCCATAGAGCCTGGACTTAGGAAACATACCTATGTTTCATCTGTCTTTTTTTCTTTTTTAAAATTATTTATTTATTTGTTTTTGGCTGCGTTGGGTCTTCGTTGCTGTGCGCGGGCTTTCTCTAGTTGCGGCAAGCAGTGGCTTCTCTTGCTGTGGACCATGGGCTCTAGGCATGCAGGCTTCAGTAGTTAAAGCATGTGGGCTTCAGTAGTTGTGGCTCCCCGGCTCTAGAGCGCAGGCTCAGTAGTTGTGGCACTCGGGCTTAGTTGCTCCACGGCATGTGGGATCTTCCCGGACCAGGGCTCGAACCTGTGTCCCCTGCATTGGCAGGTGGATTCTTAACCACTGCGCCACCAGGGAAGTCCCTCATCTGTCTTTATTCTTGCAGAGTTGGCCAGAAAAATGGGAATTTTGCCTCCTCAGTTAATAATGATAACTTATTTGGTGCAGGGTACAGTGAGAGATGGTATCAATGGAGCTGTTATTCAACAAACCTTTGGAGGTAGTTGTTGTTTGCACCTTACTCCCCTGTTTCCTCCGCTAAATGCAAGCTGCTAAAACACCCAAGTCTACCAAGTAATGGCTGAGGACATTGAGGAAGCCCAGGCTGGCTAGTAACTCTACTGTGTGGAATCACTGAGTTCCTTAGAATGCAGTTAGACCTGCTAATGTATACAATCAGATAAACACCCAGATTTTAAGTAAGATCTGCCCTATTTTACCACTTGCTTTTCTTTAACCCCCTTATCTAGTAAGTCACCATGTCTTGTTGCTTCTACCTCTTAGGTGGTCATGGGGGTAAGGAGTTATTATTCAGCTTAAGATATTTGAGATCATTACAAAATAAGGTAGAGATGTCTAAATAAATGAAGTCCTTAATTGATTCACTGATTTATTTATCGACAGTTGTTGAGACCTGCTATGTACCAGGCACTTTATTAGTTCCAGCATATTCCCTGACCCAAAGAAAAATCCAGCTTAAAAAAGAAGGCAGAACTGGGACAAAGAATAATCCTGTGTATGAAGAGCAGGCCGTAGGAACCAGGGGAAGAAAGAGCTAATTCCACTGAGAAGCAAGGGGGAAGATTCACCAAAGGAAAGAAAAAATAATATTGGAAGGTAAAGTTGCAGTCTTCCAAAAGGAGCAGAAGAAGGTCATTCTAGAGATGAGGTGAGCACCCAGTGCCTGATACACCAGGATGAAGAATTCTTGCTATTCTACCTAAATACTCCAAAGCCATGTGGCTGACAGGGTCTTGGTGCTCCAGCCGGGTGTCAGGCCTGTGCCTCTGAGGTGGGAGAGCCGAGTTCAGGACATTGGTCCACCAGAGACCTCCCAGCCCCACATAATATCAAACGGCAAAAGCTCTCCCAGGGATCTCCATCTCAACGCTAAGACCCAGCTCCACTCAACATCCAGCAAGCTACAGTGCTGGACACCCTATGCCAAACAATTAGCAAGACAGGAGCACAACCTCACCCATTAGCAGAGAAGCTGCCTAAAATCATAATAAGGTCACAGACCCCCCAAAACACACCACCAAACGCAGTCCTGCCCACAAGAAAGACAAGATCCAGCCTCATCCTCCAGAACATAGGCACTAGTACCCTCCACCAGGAAGCATACACAACCCACTGAACCAACCTTACCCACTGGAGGCAGACATCAAAAAAAAAAAAAACAGGAACTACGAACCTGCAGCCTGTGAAAAGGAAACCCCAAACACAGTAAGGAAAGCAATAGGAGAAGACAGGGAAACACACAGCAGATTAAGGAGCAGGGTAAAAACCCACCAGACCTAACAAATGAAGAGGAAATAGGCAGTCCACTTGAAAAAGAATTCAGAGTAATGATAGTAAAGATGATCTAAAATCTTGGAAATAGAATGGAGAAAATAAAAGAAACATTTAACAAGAACCTAGAAGAACTAAAGAGCAAACAAACAATCATGAACAACACAATAAATGAAATTAAAAATTCTCTAGAAGGAATCAATAGCAGAATAACTGAGGCAGAAGAACAGATAACTGATCTGGACGGTAAAATAATGGAAATAACTACCACAAAGCAGAATAAAGAAAAAGGAATGAAAAGAATTGAGGAAAGTCTTAGAGACCTCTGGGACAACATTAAATGCACCAACATTCGAATTATAGGGGTCCCAGAAGAAGAAGAGAAAAAGAAAGGGACTCAGAAAATATTTGAAGAGATTATAGTTGAAAACTTCCCTAATATGGGAAAGGAAGTAGTCAATCAAGTCTAGGAAGCACAGAGAGTCCCATACAGGATAAATCCATGGAGAAACATGCTGAGACACATATTAATCAAACTACCAAAACTAAATACAAAGAAAAATTATTGAAAGCAGCAAGGGAAAAACAACAAATAACGTACAAGGGAATCCCCATAAGGGTAACAGCTGATCTTTCAGCAGAAACTCTGCAAGCCAGAAGGGGGTGGCAGGACATATTTAAAGGGACGAAAGGGAAAAACCTACAACCAAGATTACTCTACCCAGCAAGGATCTCATTCAGATTCGACGGAGAATTCAAAACCTTTACAGACAAGCAAAGGCTAAGAGAATTCAGCACCACCAAACCAGCTTTACAACAAATGCTAAAGGAAATTCTCTATGCAGGAAACACAAGAGAAGGAAAAGACCTACAATAACAAACCCAAAACAATTAAGAAACTGGTAATAGGAACATACATATTGATAACTACCTTAAATGTAAACGGATTAAATACTGCAACCAAAAGACACAGACTGACTGAATGGATACAAAAACAACACCCGTATATATGCTGTCTGCAAGAGACCCACTTCAGACCTAGGGACACATACAGACTGAAAGTGAGGGGATGGAAAAAGATATTCCATGCAAATGGAAATCAAAAGAAAGCTGGAGTAGCAATTCTCATATCAGACAAAATAGACTTTAAAATAAAGACTTTTACAAGAGACAAAGAAGGACACTACATAATGATCAAGGAATCAATTCAAGAAGAAGATATAACAATTGTAAATATTTATGCACCCAACATAGGAGCACCTCAATACATAAGGCAAATGCTAACAGCCATAAAAGGGGAAATCAACAGTAACACAGTCATAGTAGGGGCCTTTAGTACCCCACTTTCACCAATGGACAGATCATCCAAAATGAAAATAAATAAGGAAACACAAGCTTTAAATGATACATTAAACAAGGTGGACTTTATTGATATTTATAGGACATTCCATCCAAAAACAACAGAATACACTTTCTTCTCAAGTGCTCATGGAACATTCTCCAGGATAGATCATATCTTGGGTCACAAATCAAGCCTTGGTAAGTTTAAGAAAATTGAATTCGTATGATGTATCTTTCCCAACCACATCACTATGAGACTAGATATCAGTTACAGGAAAAAAAAAATGTAACAAATACAAACACATGGAGCCTAAACAATACGCTACTAAATAACCAAGAGATCACTGAAGAAATCAAAGAGGAAATCAAAAAATACCTAGAAACAAATGACAATGAAAACATGACGACCCAAAACCTACGGGATGCAGCAAAAGCAGTTTTAAGAGGGAATTTTATAGCAATACAATCCTACCTCAAGAAACAAGAAACATCTCAAATAAACAACCTAAACTTACACCTAAAACAATTAGAGAAAGAAGAACAAAAAAACCCCAAAGTTAGCAGAAGGAAAGAAATCATAAAGATCAGATCAGAAATAAATGAAAAAGAAAAGAAGGAAACAATAGCAAAGATCAACAAAACTAAAAGCTGGTTCTTTGAGAAGATAAACAAAATTGATAAACCATTAGCCAGACTCATCAAGAAAAAAAGGGAGAAGACTCAAATCAATAGAATTAGAAATGAAAAAGGAGAAGTAACAACTGACACTGCAGAAATACAAAGGATCATGAGAGATTACTACAAGCAACTCTATGCCAATGAAATGGACAACCTGGAAGATATGGACAAATCCTTAGAAAAGCACAACCATCCGGGACTAAACCAGGAAGAAATAGAAAATATAAACAGACCAATCACAAGCATTGAAATTGAGACTGTGATTAAAAATCTTCCAACAAACAAAAGCCCAGGACCAGATGGCTTCACAGGTAAATTCTATCAAACATTTAGAGAAGAGCTAACACCTATCCTTCTCAAACTCTTCCAAAATATAGCACAGGGAGGAACACTCCCAAATTCCTTCTACGAGGCCACCATCACCCTGATACCAAAACCAGACAAAGATGTCACAAAGAAAGAAAACTACAGGCCAATATCACTGATGAACATAGATGCAAAAATCCTCAACAAAATACTAGCAAACAGAATCCAACAGCACATTAAAAGGATCATAGACCATGATCAAGTGGGGTTTATCCCAGAAATGCAAGGATTCTTCAATATACGCAAATCCATCAATGTGATACACCATATTAACAAATTGAAGGAGAAAAACCACATGATCATCTCAATAGATGCATAAAAAGCTTTCGAGAAAATTCAACACCCATTCATGATAAAAACCCTCCAGAAAGTAGGCACAGAGGGAACTTACCTCAACATAATAAAAGCAATATATGACAAACCCACAGCCAACATCATTCTCAATGGTGAAAAACTGAAACCATTTCCACTAAGATCAGGAAAAAGACAAGGTTGTCCACTCTCACCACTATTATTTAACATAGTTTTGCAAGTTTTAGCCACAGCAATCAGAGAAGAAAAGGAAATAAAAGGAATCCAAATCAGAAGAGAAAAAGTAAAACTGTCACTGTTTGCAGATGACATGATACTATAAGACTCTACCAGAAAACTACTAGAGCTAATCAATGAATTTGGTAAAGTAGCAGGATACAAAATTAATGCACAGAATATCTCTTGCATTCCTATACACTAATGATGAAAAATCTGAAAGAGAAATTAAGGAAACACTCCCATTTACCACTGCAACAAAAAGAATAAAATACCTAGGAATAAACCTGCCTAAGGTGACAAAAGACCTGTATGCAGAAAACTATAAGACACGGATGAAAGAAATTAAAGATGATACAAACAGATGCAGAGATATACCATGCTCTTGGATTGTAAGAATCAACATTGTGAAAATGACTATACTACCCAAAGCAATCTACAGATTCAATGCAATCCCAATCAAACTACCAATGGCGTTCTTCACAGAACTAGAACAAAAAATTTCACAGTTTGTATGGAAACACAAAAGACCCTGAATAGCCAAAGCAATCTTGAAAAAGCAAAACAGAGCTGGAGGATTCAGGCTCCCAGACTTCAGACTACACTACAAAGCTACAGTAATCAAGACAGTATGGTACTGGCACAAAAACAGAAATACAGATCAATGGAACAGGATAGAAAGCCCAGAGATAAACCCACGCACATATGGTCACCTCATTTTTGATAAAGGAGGCAAGAATATACGATGGAGAAAAGACAGCCTCTTCAATAAGTGGTGCTGGGAAAACTGGACAGCTACATGTAAAAGAATGAAATTAGAAGATTCCCTAACACCATACAGAAAAATACACTCAAAATGGATTAAAGACCTAAATGTAAGGCCAGACACTATCAAACTCTTAGAGGAAAACATAGGCAGAACACTCCATGACATAAATCACAGCAAGATCCTTTTTGACCCACCTCCTAGAGAAATGGAAATAAAAACACAAGTAAACAAATGGGACCTAATGAAACGTAAAAGCTTTTGCACAGCAAAGGAAACCATAAACAAGACCAAAAGACAACCCTCAGAATGGGAGAAAATATTTGCAAATGAAGCAACTGACAAAGGATTAATCTCCAAAATTTACAAGCAGCTCATGCAGCTCAATATCAAAAAAACAAACAACCCAATCCAAAAATGGGCAGAAGACCTAAATAGACGTTTCTCCAAAGAAGATATACAGATTGCCAACAAACACATGAAAGAATGCTCAACATCACTAATCATTGGAGAAATGCAAATCAAAACTACAATGAGGTATCACCTCACAGAAGTCAGAATGGCCATCATCAAAAAATCTACAAACAATAAATGCTGGAGAGGGTGTGGAGAAAACGGAACCCTCTTGCACTGTTGGTGGGAATGTAAACTGATACAGCCACTATGGAGAACAGTGTGGAGGTTCCTTAAAAAACTAAAAATGGAACTACCGTATGACCCAGCAATCCCACTACTGAGCATATACCTTGAGAAAACCATAATTCAAAAAGAGTCATGTACCACAGTGTTCATTGCAACTCTATCTACAATAGCCAGGACATGCAAGCAACCTAAGTGTCCATCGACAGATGAATGGATAAAGAAGATGTGGCACATATATACAATGGAATATTACTCAGCCATAAAAAGAAATGAAATTGAGTTATTTGTAGTGAGGTGGATGGACTTAAGAGTCTGTCATACAGAGTGAAGTAAATCAGAAAGAGAAAAACAAATACCGTATGCTAACACATATATATAGAATCTAAAAAAAAAAAAAAGTCGTTCTGAAGAACCTAGGGGCAGGACAGGAATAAAGTCGCAGACGTAGAGAATGGACTTGAGGACACGGGGAGGGGGAAGGGTAAGTTGGGACGAAGTGAGAGAGTGGCATGCACATATATACACTACCAAATGTAAAACCGATAGCTAGCGGGAAGCAGCCGCATAGCACAGGGAGATCAGCTCGGTGCTTTGTGACCACCTAGAGGGGTGGGATAGGGAGTGTGGGAGGGAGATGCAAGAGGGATCGGATATGGGGATATATGTATACATATAGCTGATTCACTTTGTTATACAACAGAAACTAACATGCCATTGTAAAGCAATTATACCCCAATAAAGATGTCTAAAAAAAAAAAGAAGAAGAAGGTCATTCTAGGCATGTTAAGACGAGTATACTTCTCTGCTTATATTTTCTGTGGCTCTTTATTTTATTATTATTACTTTGGGGGTAGTGAAGGGACCTGGAATTTTCACCATCAATTTTTGCAATTCTCCTTTCTCATTGAATTTGTTTTAGTCACTGTCCCAATATAACCCAATTCTCACTCAAAATTCCCTTCCTTCAGTGACACCCACTATATGTTTTTAAAGTATATGTCTTATATACGTACGCATACTAGAAAAATATGTGCAGTTAATTTGTGTATGAGTGTTCTAAATTGCATAAAACATCGCACTGTAGCATATTTTCTCTTTCTAACTTATTTCAGGAAACACAGTTTGATTTTTTTTAACTAGATTAAAAGTAAAATATGTAAAAATCAGTCTAAATGGATGAAGACCAATGCTGTTGAATGTATTCTCTTTCATTGTTGTATAGAATTCGATTGTATGAATCTGCCATAATTGATTTAATCCATCATCTGTTGATGGTTAGGTTGTTTTCATTTTTTGCCTATCATGAAAATAGTGCTGCTTTGAATATTCTTGTCTATGACTTTGGATGCAAATGCGTAAGCATGAATTAAGGGTTCCAGTTGTTTTCCCTAACGTGGATACTGCATTATTTTAAAATTTGATCACTGTGGCTTTATTTGCATTTCACCATCACACTCTAATTTTCACATTTTCAATGTTTCTTCCATTGTAAGTCACTTCCACTTCCCGCTAATCAGATGTGGGGTTGACCCCTGCAAAGGAAGCAGTTCTACACATTGATATAGACAGAAGACCCTTGCCATTTTGCATTTGCAGATGTGTTGAGGCACCTGAGTTAACACATGTCCCTGGCAATTGTATTCAAATCCAGGCTGCATCTCACCTCATCTTCTCCTTTCTTCCTTGGACTTACTTCCCCTTGATTCCACATCACACAGTCCCAGACTATATAAAGCAGCACATAATAGTGTCTGGTCCCAGACAACCTGACATGAGATCACTCAGTATTGTCAACCTCTGTCTTAGATGAGGGTCTGACTGCATTGACTATTGTGGCCTATCCATAAACAGTGACCTAAGCTATGGCATTTAAATCACAGGAAACATTCAGCAAGGATGTTGAACCATCCAAGAGCAACAAGCATGTACTGAGTGCTTTTATGGGCCACCACTGTTTTAAGTGCTTTTATGTGCACTGTTTTAAGTGCTTTTATCTCGCCTACGTGTGAGAGTAATAATATTATTTACACTTTGCAGATGAGGGCCCTGTGGCTCAGAGAGGTGACACATCTTGCCCAAGAGCACAAAGCTATTAAGTGAAGGCATTCTGGTTACAGAGTCATGCTTTTGTATGTTATACTGCCTTCAAATTGAGCACCCTGCCAGGATTCAAAATACAAGTGGGAAATTCAGATATATTCTTGTGACTTAAGCACCTTATCTTTCATTTATAGGCACCTATAATTAGGGCCTATGGTATAAATTAGTTCAAACAAATTGGAGGAACTGATGCCACAAACACTGCTCTTATTGAAAAGCTCCCTCAATTTGGGTTTTGGAGCCCTAATGCATGTTCTTAAAAACATTCATCTTTTAGGTTCAGATGGAACTCAGACTGAAGATACGATAATGCTGTTGTCTATCAGGAAACAGCCATTTGGAAAGGCATTACTGAAGATTCTTTTGATAGTTCTGTCATAAAGGGGGAACCTGTTACCTTGAACACGGTTTTGCATTTCAGGATTACTGCAGTTGAGGGGGGCACTGAGTCAGGTGGAGCTCAGTTCAAAGGTGTGAAATATTAGCTTATAACTAATTCAAAAAAAGGAAAAATTTCAAAATGTAAGTATTGTACAGTATAATTACAGCTAGTTTAAATTGATGTCAATTTCTGACTTCCATTGGAATATGAACGCTCATGGCTATTGGATGTTATTTGAAGTTACTTAAAAGAAATTAAATACACATAATTGAAAAGTAAACGTTCACATATTTTCCTAATTGTGTTCCATTAGGACAGAATTTTAATTTTTAGGAAATTAATTCTGTTGAACTTGATGTTTAAGATAGAGAAGTGGAAAGAATCGAACCACTTTGCACTTAATTTTTTCAGGAGGCCATTAGCAAACCCACATATCCTTCCTGTGATGTAGTTGAGTATTATATTCCCCATGCTTCCCCTGTGGGAGATGAATCAGGAAGATGTTATGTACCACAGAAGTCACAGAAAACAGAAAATTCAACTGCTCAGACTTTGTTGTGCAGAGGCAATGGTTAAAAATAAGAAGAGAAAGTTGAATTTAAGGGGAAACCCCCCCCACAAAACCACAGCCCTTCACCAAATAGCATTTAAGAATCTATTAACTGATGTAAGAAACACCCAAATAAACCAAAAAATCAGACAAACAAAAAATCACCATTGTTTATTTTTAAAATGTGTCCCAAATTTTATGGCTTTAGTAGTTACAGAGCATGCAGCACCCATAGGGCCACTCTGGACCTCTGGAAAAATTAAATTCTAGGTATAAGCATATAATCATACCACTAGTCACTATCTAGTTACTATTTATATAAGTGCTTTATATGCATTATCGTATTTAATACTCTCAGCAACCTAGGTGATAATTATTATTAGGATTTCCATATTATAGACGAGGAGACCCAAGTTTCAAAGGTGAAATGAATTATCCAGAGCCACTGAGTGTACCAGTTAGTTTTTATTCTATAATAAACTTATTCTATAACAAACAGCTATCATTTATTCATCTCAGAAGTCTGTGGGCAAGCAACTGGGGTGGGTTTAGCTGGGCGGTTCTACCGCTAGTCTTGCTGGGCTCACACACAGGTTCGAGGGCACCACCGCGTCTCACAGTCTCTGATCGAACAATAGGCTATTGGGCCATGCACATGGTGGTCCCAGGAACCCAAAGAGAGGACAGCCCCAATTCTCAAGCTTCTGCTTGTTTCACAAAGCAAATGACCTGGCAGAGCCAAATGCAAGGAGTAAAGAAACAGACTCTCTCTTGACTGCAGCAGCTGCAAAGTCACATTGTGAAGGGGAGTGGAAGGACTTTGGCTGCTTTGAAATCCATTAGTCAGTAAGTGACAGAGCCAGCCTTTGTCCAGATTTCAAAACCCATGTCCCTAATAAGGATCCTACAGTGCCTCTCAAAAACGGATCCCTTCATAGTTTTCAAGATGACTGTCCCACTTTTTGAAGGGAACGTGCCTTCTCTTATTTTATAAGCCCCTGCTATCCTCCAACCCCTGACAAGCATTAGTTCTCTCTCTGTACCACTGTTCTGTGCATCCATCCACTAGAGCATTTATCATATTATAATGAAGCATTTATCATAATACAGTGTTTACTCTCTAGACTAGGCAGGGATCATGTCTAAGTATTATCTATAGCCCTGATGCTTGACCCAGACTTTGGTACAGAATTTGTGCTCAAAAACAACTTGCCAAACAAAGTTACGATAATTTACCTGTTTCTAATCATCTGCTTCAGTCATAGCTGACAATGTCATCGAATAGTTAGCAACGTTTACTGCTATCACCTTCAGTTAAACATCCTCAAGTCCTTTGAAAAACAGCAATGATAAAGCTTTTATTTTTGATCCCCCAATTTAAAAAAAGTTCTCCACTGCTTTGTTATTTTAGGTTTCCCCTATAATATAAGTAATATTAATTTTTTAAAAATTAGATGCACAGAGCAAGAAAGGAATTTGGAACCAATTTCACATCCAGTTTAGTAATGTCAAGGATGGGGTGTAGGTGAGGTTCTCCAGCTTGTCTGAGCTTTTTAAGAAGGCCACTTTCAGCACTCCAAGAGAAACAGGTGCTCAGAAGCCCCCTCCTTTCTTGGAAATTTAGCGGTGCCATTGTGAAATACTGCCTGGAGGGCCCACGGCTAGATTTAGAACCATTGCTTTACTTGTGATTTCCTTCTTTTCAGTAGCTGATGTAACTCCAGGATGCCTCCGTGGCCATTTCAATTCTTTTCTCCCCCCAAACTCCTCAAACTTCACGTCACTCTGGGCCTTACTCCTCATCTGTACTTTGCTGTTTGAATGTTCCTTGCACACTCTATATGCACACAGAGGGAGGCATACGGGCAAGCACAAAGGAATGGGAAGTCGATGCAATTCACACTAGATGCAGGAGTGAAAGAGGTATAAGAGAAAAATACTCATAGATCGGCAACTTATTCTTTAACTTTTTCTTTAGTGTTTCCACTACCACCAAAAAGCTGGTAGAATGCTGACTTATCCACGTTCCCCAGATTAAATGAATCAATATTTACTCTGACTGTTACACACACAGCACTTCTGTACTTGACACTTGCCAGCTGGGAGACCTTGGCAAGCTACTAATCTGTGAGCTTCAGTTTTCTCCTGTGTATCCTGTGGCTTAGGGTATTGATGGGAAGTTGAGACAGATTACACATATAGAGCACACAGCCCTGTGCCTAACCCAGGGGAAGTACTCAATAAAATGGACTACTAGTGGGGTCTTTCCTGGCAGTGGAGTGGTTAAGACTCCGTGCTTCCACTGCAGGGGGCGTGGATTGGATCCCTGGTCAGGGAACTGAGATCCCACACGCTGCGCCTTGCGGCCAAAAAGAGAGAGAGAGAGATACTACCATTATTAGTATTATACAGTACACTGGTGTTCCCGAGTATATCTCAGTTTTTAGCTTAACTTTCTGTATTTTATCATTTTTGAGTTAAAGATATTTTAATTTAAAGAACAGATTAAAAGGAATTCCTTGCGGTCCAGTGGTTAGGACTCTACGCTTTAACTGCCAAGGGCACGAAGTCAATCAAAAAAAAAAAAAAAAAAGAACAGATTAAAATACATAAAAATAAAAAATAGAAACCAAATTTCCACTACCATTAGCAAATCCAATTATTTTCATTTTTCCATGTCCTTGTTCAGTCCTTATCCATACGTATAGGTAGTTTTTCTCTTAGTTGCAGTCATCGTGAAGGAAAGTACTTTGGTGTATTTAAAATTTTTTTCACTAGTGTTATACCCTGAAATACACTTCAGTGGCCTGAATTTTAAAGGTTCAAGTAACAATAGCTAGATAGAATACCAGTGTTGTCATCCACAGTAAGTTACATAGTTCTTTATGTTTAGATAATGCTTTGCAATTTTTCATATATGCATTTTTATTTAACACAGTAATCTTGGAAGATTATAATAATGGAATGAATTACTATAAATAACGCTTTTAAGTGCTTACCATGTGCCAAGCCTATTCTAATCATTATTATCTCTATTTGACTCTCAGGGAAGCCAAGTGTCTTAGTGAATCTCACAAATCCAGTGAAACGTTGAAATGAGTCTAAAAATCCAGATCCTCTAGACTCCAGTCTTCTTTCCAATTTACCACCCCCTTCCAGAAAACCCCAACTGTTGGGTTCTAGATCCTTCACGGCATACATTCCCTCTGGGCACACGTGCTGCCATGTAATTTTCTGTTTCATTTTTTCACTTGGATACTTTTAAAGCTTGCGTTGGCCACACATCTTGGGCACAGCCTCTTATCTTGGCAGGATCAGTTGGTGTAACCTGTAGGCACCTATGATAGCATTTATTGTCCCAGATCTTCCAGACAAGTCTGAACCCAGTGTTTAAACCAAGAGCAGGAAAACCAAGCATGTCAGCAGGAATGGTCTACCCTTCACTTTAAAGATGAATGCTCTTTCTATTGGTGTCATTCATTTCTAGAAGTACATTTCTTTTTTCTGGGACACACTAAGTCCAAGTATCACCGGGTCAAGAATTCTATCCACGTACAGTCTTTTCCTTTGGCATTATTAAAACCTCACTAATCAGCATTTGTCACTCTTGTTTAAAAGGTTCTAGACAGGGACTTATGAGTTGTGATAGCTATTAACATAAAGCTATAGATAATTGCCATGGCATGGAGGAAATACATGGCAAATCTATTCACTGACGTGCATCCCAGTTTCCTTTTGGTCAAATCAGGAAATTTGGTGAGATGTTCTTTACTATTTTACTTGCATCCTTCCTGCACTATGATTCTATTCTTGTTTCTTGAGGTATTCACCCACCCACAACTACCTACTTTGTTAACTGTCTAGTGGAAATTTAAAAAAATTCCATAAGTGTCATTACAAAGACATTCCCATGGGAGCATCCCGTGTGCCCATTTTCCTATTAATATAACTACATTAAAGTGCTACTGAAGTTCTTTAGACTCCTTCTGTGTGAAATATTAGCATTGCTAAAATTATAGACACAATGACTAATGCACAGAGGAAGATACGTAAAATAGCATAAATTCAAAAAGGAGACATAACTTCTAAAACTTAAACTAAAATGCTGACAAGTATTTAGTCTTGTAATTCCTACTTTATGATCCTTAGGGACTGGAAATTTTAGAATTTATCTTTTGTTTGCAAGAACCATGAGATCAAGAGAGCTTGTCCTATTAAATTCATCAGACTTTTTGAGCTTATTAATTTGAAAAAGATACATGTGGTACAATTGTGTTATAGCCAATAGAATATAATATGTTAAAATGACACATTGTTAGGTAAGAACTCTCTTAATATTGCTAAGAGAGTTAGCAATTATTTTATGCTCCAAACATGTGTTAGTTTCTATATATTCTTTGTTTCCAAACTTGCCCCAAATTCTGCAATCCAGGTTCTATGAATTTCATGAATTCCGTTTTAAAATTCAGGAAATTGAGATTTAGTGAGTGACTAAAGCATTGATCTCAGAATTGATATCAAAGAGGACTTCCCTGGTGGCGCAGTGCAGGGGACCTGGGTTTGAGCACTGGCCTGGGAAGATCCCACATGCCGCGGAGCAACTAAGCCCGCGAGCCACAACTACTGAAGCCTGTGCGCCACAACTACTGAAGCCTGCGTGCCTAGAGCCCTTGCTCCACTACAAGAGAAGCCACTGCAATGCGAAGCTTGTGCACCGTAGTGAAGAGTAGCCCTTGCTTGCTGCAACTAGAGAAAGCCCATGCGCAGCAACGAAGACACAATGTAGCCAAAAATAAATAAATAAATAAATAAATTCATTTTAAAAAGAATTATATAAAAAAAGAATTGATATCAAAGAGTAATTCAGTTTTTCCTTATGAACTAGTATACAGAAAACAACCACCTGCTTAATTAACTGGTCATATTTTATTTTCTTGGGTATATTTTTTAGGTCCTTCCCTCCTTCACTTTTCCTTCCCTTTCCTTCCTTCCCTTTCCTTACTTTTCCTTCCTTCCCTCCTTCCCTTTCCTTCCTTCCTTTCCTCCCTCCGTTCCTTCCCTCCTTTCCCTCCCTCCCTCCTTCCTTCCTTGCCTTCCCTCCTTCTTTTCCTTCCTTCCTAAATGCAAACAAGATACATGACATAGACGGCAATTATAAACAAAAATATTAATTACAAACACTCATGTACAAATGATCCAGCTTAAAAACAGAGCACTATCAACACCTTCACTGTCTCTCCCTCAACCCACTGCTATGGCTTTCTGGGGAGTTTCCTAAGACCAGTTAATGGAGAAGGAAAATGATAGTATCTTAGTCTGTTTGTGCTGTTGTAACAAAATACCACAGCTGGGTAGCTTTTAAACAACAGACATTTATATCTCACAGTTCTGGAGCCTGGTTTCAGAGAGGGCTATGTCCTAATTGACATTACCCAATGATGATATGGCAGTTTTTTGTGCTCCCATGTATTCCCTATGTTAGAGTTTCAAACTTTTCTACACAAGAGAAAATCCTGGGTGGACTGGGGCAAAAGAGGTGAGTTAATGGGTGTGTCAGTCTATCTTGCATTTCCTTCTCAAAGTCCACTGTCCCGCTGTCTCTTGCACTTTCCATCCTACTCTCTGCTCAGGGAGGCTGCCCTATATGGAATTCATCAATGATCTAGGATTGCCAGATAAATATAGGATGCAGAGTTAACATTTGAATTTCAGATAAATAACAAAATAAAATTTTATTCTGTCCTATTAAGTATTTGAGATATATTAAAAAGTCATTTGTTGTTAATCTGAAACTGGAATTTATCTGTGTGCCCTGCACTTTTAATTTGTTAAATTTGGCAACCCTACTTTCATCCCCTCTGGTTTCTGGCTGAGTTCCACCACTGGGGAACTCCAGTTGGACCGATGGGATGTAGGGCGGGAGTCCAGAATATTTGCTTTCCTGCCTCACTTGTGTGAGTCACCTTGGGCTGGCTTTGTTCCTTGACTGAAGCCCACTGCTCCTTGTAAAGAGACCTTTTTTATGGGACTCTCCTTCCAGGCTCCAGGTACCAGTTCTTCCCCTTGATTCTGTAGGCAGAGGGACAGAGACAGCTCTACTGGTGTCCCTAGCCCTGTGTTACTGTGCTATCCTTGAGATCACCTCAAATCTCATTATCGCTTTGTAAATAGTCTCTTTGTAAATTAATCCTCCTTAAATTATCTTACTGAAGGAGCACCGAAAAGACCAAAGTCCAGGTACTTGCAAAAAATTGATTCTGTTGCAGAGTGAAAGATATATGGAATTTAATCCTACAATTTCTTATTTAGTCCAATACCTCGCTTTCACTTTGGATCTATTGGAGTCCCTGATGTGTTTAGCCAGAGGGTGCGTCTCCATCCTCATGGAACTTCTAATCTAATAAAGACATCGAATGGGAGGGAAACCAACTTTGGTTCATCACCACTTCAGCTGTTTTATATGCATTTTCTTAAGTCATTCTCCTAACAGTTCAATGAAGAAGGTAGCTTTTCAGATTAGGGAAATGAGGCTCATGAAGGTTAATAGGAAATTTTAAGCATCTTTTCCAAAGATTTACCACCACAGCATGCCAGAACCCTAGTTCTCATGAGGCTCACCTTCCAGGCACTGTTCTAGCCAAGATTTATTGGGCCCATAATATAAGCCAGGCGTTGTTCTCAGCACTTTACATATATTTACTAATATAAATTCTCCCTAAAACCCTGTGAGGCAGGCACAAATATTAACACCATTTTACAGCTAAAAAAATTAGGCACAGAAAGGTAATTTTCCCAAGTGGTTTCACAGGCAGAACAAGTGGTAGGACCAGGATTTGTGCCCATTTAGATGGGCTCTAGAGCTCTCACGCCTACCCATCATGCCTCAGCGTCATGTCTTGCTCCAAATGAGGGCTGTTCTTAATCTTGTGGGTCAACCCCAAGAAACATGTGAGATAAGGCAACTGATGTGGGCATCTGGAGAAGTGGTCTGCATGGTGCTGGGCCAGGGGTCTGTCTTCTGTGCAGTGAGATGCTGGGCAATCCTGCATGTGGTTGTTCCTGGAGTTTGTCTGCATAAGGGATGGATGTTCTCTGGTTCAGAGGGAGCAGCAACAGCTGAGGGCCTCATTTTCCTCTGGTCCGTCAGCACCTTGCACAGATGGCCTACTGCCTCCAGCTCTCCCGCCCTCTAAGCTCACCCTCTTCAGAATCTGGCTACAGTGAGTTTTCTCCCTCCCCTCAACTCCTGAAAGCCACTGAGTTATGGGAACTTTGAATTTTTCTCTGAACCTCAACAACTTCCATTCCAACATAGAGCATTTTCTTTCTAGCAATATGAGACAGCCCAATTAAGGAAGGTCATTAGGACAGAGAAAAGGAGAAGGATGTACGAGGGGGAGATGTAGAAAAAAATTAAATTATTAGTATTGTTATTTTCAGATGGCATAGTTGTCAACCCAAAAAGCACAGGGAACTAACTTAAAGACTATTAAAACTCATTAGAAGATAAACAGGGTCCTACTGTATAGCACAGGGACCTATACTCAACAGCCTTTAATAAACCATAACGGAAAAGACTACGAAAAAGAATACATATATATGTGTGTGTGTGTGTGTGTGTGTGTAACCAAATCACTATGCTGTACACCAGAAACTAACACAACATTGTAAATCAACTACAATAAAAAAATGGTGTTGGGAAAGTTGGACAGCACGTGTAAATCAATGAAGTTAGAACACACCCTTCACCATACACAAAGATAAACTCAAAATAGCTTATAGGCTTAAACCTAAGACATGACACCATAAAACTCCTAGAAGAGATCATAGGCAAAACATTCTCTGACATAAATTGTACCAATGTTTTCTTAAGTCAGTCTCCCAACGTAATAGAAATAAAAACAAAAATAAACAAATGGGACCTAATCAAACTTACAAACTTCTGCACAGCAAAGGAAACCATAAACAAAACAAAAAGACAACCTACAGAATGGGAGAAAATACTTGCAAATGATGCGACCGACAAGAGCTTACTTTCCAAAATATACAAAGAGCTCATACAACTTGACAACAACAACAAAAAACCAACCCAATCGAAAAATGCGCAGAAGACCTAAATAGACATTTCTCCAAAGAAGACATACAGAATGTCCAAGAGACACATGAAAAGATGCTCAACATCATTAATTATTAGAGAAATGCAAATCAAAACTACAATGAGGTATCACCTCACACTGGTTAGAATGGGCATCATCAGAAAATCTACGAACAACAAATGCTGGAGAGGGTGTGGAGAAAAGGGAACCCTCTTGCACTGTTGGTGGGAATGTAAATTGATACAACCACTATGGAGAACAGTATGGAGGTTCCTTAAAAAACTAAAAATGGAATTACCATATGACCCAGCAATCCCACTAGTGGGCATATAACCTGAGAAAACCATAATTCAAAAAGACACATGCACCCCAATGTTCATTGCAGCACTATTTACAATAGCCAGGTCACGGAAGCAACCTAAATGCCCATTGACAGACGAATGGATAAAGAAGATGTGGTACATATACACAATGGAATACTACTCAGCCATAAAAAAGAACGAAATAATGCCATTTGCAGCAACATGGATGGACCTAGAGATTATCATACTAAGGTGAAGTAAGTCATAAAGAAAAAGACAAATACCATGTGCTATCACTTATATGTGGAATCTAAAATATGACACAAATGAACCTATCTATGAAACAGAAACAGAATCATCGACATACAGAACAGACTGGTGGTTGCCAAGAGGGAGGGGGTTGGGGGAGGGATGGAGTGGCAGGTTGGGGTTAGCAGATGTAAGCTTTTATATATAGAATGGATAAACAACAAGGTCCTACTGTATAGCACAGGGAAGTATATTCAATATCCTGTGATAAACCATAATGGAAAAGAATATTAAAAAAAGAATGTGTGGGTATATATATATATATATATATATATATATATATACCTGAATCACTTTGCTGTATAGCAGTAATTAACACAACATTGTAAATCAATTATACTTCAATAAAAAATATTGAAAATAAAACAAAACAAAACCAACAAACCAAACAAAAAACCCCCCAAAACTTATTAGAGAGTTCAATTGGGTGGTTAGTTAGAAAATTAAAGTGTAAATGGCAACAGGTTTTCTCTCTGCATGTAATAAATGAGAAATATAAAGCAAACGAGGCCCCACTCAAATGGTAAGAATACTTTAAAAAAATATTAAGAAACAGAGTTCATAAAATTATGCAGAACTTACATATAATAAATGAAATAAAACACAACTATAACAACAAAAGCTACTACATGCCTGATGCACACACTAGGCACTTAGTCTGTAACTGCTGAAGGAGTAAATAGAGTACAAAACTAGAGATTTTAATAACTGGTGAGAGGTATCTTGTTTCTGAATGGGGAGACGTATTACCAAATAGATGTTGAGTGTCACCAAAATTATTATCAATTTTATTTTCCGTACTCTGATGTTTGAAATGTGGGCCAGTTTGAACTCGGACAAGACAATAAACTCTCCTGAGTTTTCATTTCCTCATCTTTACAATTTAAGTCATCCCCCGTAGTTGTCAAAATGCCTAAATAATAAAATCGTCTTTGAAAGCTCTTTTTATAATGTGACTGATTATACACACACTCTTTGGTAAGAGAAGTCAGACCTGTGAGTAGAGTCATGCCACAGAAAGGGGTCACTCTGCTGGGATCTACACTGACATCTTTTTCTTTACCGCCGAGGACTCAGGTACTCACACACACTGCCACCTGTCCCCACAACCGTGCAGGCAGCCAGGAAAACAGGTTTCAAGCTCAGGCTCCTTGACATCACTTAGAATGACCAGGGCAGGGCATGCATTCAGTTTGAGGACGGCCTCGAGGATCTTTGCGCCCTGACGTGATGCTCTTTCAGCCTCCTCAACAGTGACAATGGCAGAACACTCTGCAGCTGACTCATCACCCCATGGACATTAAAAGAGAACTGCGACCCCCCAGAGTTATGGGGTTTAGTAGAAAGGCAGAGGGGCATGATCATGTGGGCAGATACTTTTAACTTTAACGTAGGACAAAAAGTGGGCAGAAGAGTCTGAGAGCCCCGTGCAGAGAATCCAACTGGAGTTTACATGACACCTAAACTGTCCTAGCCCCACCCTCACCTCCATCCTAATTCCAGCCTCAAGATTTGAGATCACTGGGGTGAGTACTTCCTTGGAATGTGTTGTGAAAAAGCAGCCACCCCTGAAAAAAAGGGAGCACATCAAATGCAGGACTGTTCCAAATTAGTCTTGAAGCTGGGAGATGATAATGTAAATTGCCTTGGTAGGACCACCTAAAGGGAGCTTTCTTTGGAAAGTCTATTTTTAGCTCAGAGCCTGAGAGCAACAAAGACCAGCAAGAAGACTGCTCCTGCTTGACAAATGATGGAACGCACACACCCTGGAGTGGGCTTTCCATCCCCTTTCTCCAGCACCACACTTGGAAGGAGTAAGGTAGAGCCTAAGGATTAAGGATGCCAGGAAAGGCTGCACAGCCTCAGTTTCTGACATGGTTGTGATCCCGATTCTGCTCAATTTCAGTGGCAGAATTCTTTATTTTAAGGGATTGGAAAGTGGTGGGGAGCTTCTCAGCTGAAGCACTGTCTAAGCACAGCACACCATGCCGGGACGTGATCGGCATGGCAGCTGCCCCTTCCTGTACCTCAGCAGCTTTCCTCGCTAGCAGGTGAAGGACGATGCTGTCTTTGAATAGTTGTGCTTCTCCAGCCCCTTCACCCTTCCCGTGACCACCTCTACTCCCACCCTCTGTCCCCCTAAAAGTTAAACAAAGAAAAAATCTGTGAAGGAAAACAATTTAGGACACCATCTCTTGCCTGGACTATTAAACTCAACTCCCAGATGGTTTTTCTTTCTCTTGTCCTGCTCATTCTTCTGAAAAGTGCCTAAGGGATATTTCCAAAACAAGCTGACTATGAACCCCTTGCAAGTGTACAAGCTCTTTCAAGGAAGTAATCATCCTTGTGTCCTTGGCTCTGGACCCAGTGCCTGGCACACAGTAGATGCTGAACCAATATTTGCTTAATTGGGACAGAACTGAAGGTCTGTCATTCATTAGCATGCATGACAAAGCTTTCTCCTCAACCCAAGTGGAGGTCTGTGTGTGTCTCCGCACCTCCACCAAATTTCCAAAGGCGGCATGACCTCACAGTTAGTCCGTAAAACACATTGTTCTACAAGTGTTTCCCTGGCAAGAAATTGGAATTACCTAACAAGGCATAAGTGGAAAGAAGCAAGCTTTAAAACCTTCGAGTCCTGTGTAATAGCATTCCACTAACCCATGGGAAATGTTCTGCTGAATAGCCCATCTGTAAAAGGTGTGCCTTAACTCCAAAGAAAACATACAGATGGCCAACAAATACATGAAAAGATGTTCAACATCACTAATTATTGGAGAAATGCAAATCAAATGAGATATCACCTCACACCAGTCAGAATGGCCATCATTAAAAAATCTACAGGCAATAAACGCTGGAGGGGGTGTAGAGAAAAGAGAACCCTCTCGCACTGTTGGTGGGAATGTAAATTGATACAGCCACTATGGAGAACAGTATGAAGGTTCCTTAAAAAACTAAAAATAGAACTCCCATATGACCCAGCAATCTCACTACTGGGCATATACCCAGAGAAAACCATAATTCAAAAAGACACATGCATCTCAATGATCATTGCAGCACTATTTACAACAGCCAGGATGGACGCAACCTAAATGCCCATCAACAGAGGAATGGATAATGAAGATATGGTACATATATACAATGGAATATTACTCAGCCATAGAAAAGGAATGAAATTGGGTAATTTGTAGAGATATGGATGGACCTAGAGACTGTCATACGAGTGAAGTAAGTCAGAGAAAAACAAATAATCGTATATTAACGCATATATGTGTAATCTAGAAAAATGGTATAGATGATCTTATTTGCAAAACAGAAATAGGGACACAGACATAGAGAAAAAACGTATGGACACCAAGGGGGGAAAGAGGGGGTGGGATGAATTGGGAGATTGGGATTGACACATATACCTATACATGTTTTATATCTATAAAATAGATAACTAATGAGAACCTACTGTATAGCTCAGGGAATTCTACTCAGTGCTCTGTGGTGACCTAAATGGGAAGGAAATCCAAAAAAGAGGGGATGTATGTATACGTATAGCTGATTCACTTTGCTGTACAGTAGAAACTAACACAACATTGTAAAGCAACTATACTCCAATAAAAATTAATTTTTTAAAAAAAGGGGTGCCTTAAAGGCTATTCTTCGAAATTGTGGATATTAGCCACTTTATGACAAACAAAGCAGCAATTTCACATAGTTCAATATAATATTTACTGAGAGCCCACTAAGTGCCAAGGCTTGTAAGGGATATAGAGGGGAAATAGGCAGACCCAGTCCCTGCCTTTATGGACTTTGTAAGTCTCACATATAACATGCCTTGAGCTTTGTGACAGTGAAAAGTCAGATGCTATAGGAATACATTATGGAGGGGGAGGAGAAGGGAGCCCTGTGGCAGAATCTGCTACTTTCTTGCCAAAATCCAAATTCTCCTCTTCTTCCTGGGAATGCAGCTGGACTATATTTCCCCATCTCCCTTGCAGTTAGGCATGGTCCTAGGACTGACAACGGAATGTGAGAAGATGTGATGTGTGCCAATTTGGGGTCTGGCTCATAAAACCTCCCATATATGCTCCTCCGTGCTCTTACCCTGATCCAGCTGCCTGGGATGGAGATCATCATGGTGATCTTGGAAGCCATGCGTTGAAGAAGTTGACAACCATATCAGCCTGTGTACTTGAATTATCCTGCCTTGGATGGCTACATGAGTGAGACACGTAATTCTACTGGGTTTGAGCCATTTCTGTGCTGATGTCTATTTGTTATAGCAGCTAGATTTACCCTAAATAATACAGGGGACTATTTAAAGTCAGAAGAGCCCTGGTGGAAGTAACATTTGAGTTGAGACCTGAAATGTGAATTAAGGTTAGTTAGGCCATGCCTGAAGGGGAAAGTTAGCAGGGTGCAGGACCAAGTCTATAAAGGTGCTGAGAAAGCATCTGGGGAATGGAAGGGAGTCCAGTCAAGTTGGGAATCAGGTAGCCTGAAACACACTTAGAGAGGAAGACTGAGGCCAGATCCTACAGGACATTTTAATCATATTAAGGATCTGGGGTTTTCTTATGGGGGAAAAGGGGGAATCTTTGAAGGATTTGAACCAGAGAAGCAACCTGTTGCACAGAGCTATATGCAAGCATTTTGCAGAAACATACATGTAACATTTCTCCTGAGAATGAGTGTGCTTGTGAAAATGAAACATGGTCAAATTACTTTCTCCTCCTGTACCAGTTCCTCCTCTCTACTGACTTGCTGCTTGAAATTTGTGAAATATTAAAGCAGAGGAATAAGGAATGACTTCCTCAGACAGACAGAGGAGCAAGTCCATGAAGGCAGAAGTGGGAAGACTTTGGTGTCTCTGCATCCAAAATTTTCTTTGTCTTGGTCTTCTTCCTAGAGTATACTTCCCCCACTTTTAATGTCTAGTATAGGGAGATAGCATTCATTTATATTTTTTCAATAATTTAATAAAAAATATTTGGTGAGTGCCTACTATGTGCCAAGAACTGTTTTAGGCTCTAGAATTGATATAACTGTGAATGGAGGAGGCAAAGCTCATGTTTTGTGAATCTTCCATTCTAGGGTATGAGATAAAAAAAAGTCATGTTATCATGCCAGTCAATATAAGTATTGTGGGAAAAAATAAAACAAGGAAGCAACCAAAGAGGGACTGCTATTCTATACAGATGTTCCATGGAAGGTTTTATTTGGAAATAACATTTGATGCAAGACCTGAATGAAATGAGAAATTAAGCCATGGCAATTTGTGGAGGAAGAATCTTTCAGGAAGAGGGAGAAGCAAAGGTGAAATGCCCTGGATGGGAATGTGTCTGGCAAACATGAAATTCATGAGTGTGTCAGGGAAAGAGACAGTCAAAGAGACTCCTCACAAGACCACTCTTATTCCAGGGTGACTGTGGGCATACCCAATTCTGCACCCCACTAAGGACAACATCAGAGGCTTAACACTGCAAGATGAGGGGATAGACTTCAATAAAATAATCCAGCCAGTCACTAGACAAATAAAAAATCAAATAGTAAGTCTAAGAAGGGGAGTACCTATATCCAGCCAGTTGTTATAATATTTTATCTAAAATATCCAGTTTCCAACAAAAAATTTATGAGGAAGGCAAAGAAATAGGAAAGTATGACCCATATACCATAAAATGCAGGCAATGGAAACTGCTTCTAAAAGAGACCAGATGTCAGATAAAATATAAAAAGACTTCAAAGGAGCCATTATAAAAATGTTAAAGAACTAAAGAAAACAATGATTAAAGAAGTAAAGGAAGGTATGACAATAATGTTCCATCAAATAGGAAATATCAGTAATGATAGAAATCATATTAAAGGGAAAAGTGGAATTTCTTCAATTGAAAAGTAGAATAAATGAAATAAAAATTCATTTGAGGGACTTAACAATAGATTTGAACTGGCGGAAGAAACAATTAGCAGCCTTGAAGATAGACCGATGGAGATTATGTAATCTGAAGAAGAAAGAGAAAAAATTAATAAAGAAAAATGAACAGAGCCTCAGAGAAACACTGGTGCATTAAATGTGCCAATGTGTGTATGATGAGAGTACCAGAAACAGAGAAGTGAAAACAGTAGAAAAAATATTGATGAAATAATGGGGATGAAAACATCCTAAATGAATGGAAAAACACTAACTCACACATCTAGGAAGCTCAGCAAACTTCGAGTAGAATAAATTTTCAAAGAGACGCAAATAGACACATCACAGCAAAAATGCTAAAAGCCAAAGATGACGAGAAAATCTGGAAAAGCATCAGGAGAAAAATGATTCGTTATTAACAAGGGAACCCAGTAAGATTAACATCTGACTTCTCAGCAGAAATAATGGATAACAGAAGGCAGTGGAATAACATATTCAAAGTGCTAGAGGAAAAAACCTGTCAATCAAGAATCCCAGAACTGATGTCACCAACATAATGACATAGGTTGTTCCTAACTTCACTCCTCCTCACAATAAGAACAACTAACAACTATTCAAGAACATGACACCACTGAGAGAATCCTAGAATGTGGAAGTGAGGCTGAAGCCCCCCTGCCCACTGGAAATGTGCCCCCTGAAGTACGTTTCCAGTGAGAAGCTCATGTAGCCAGGTAATCATTTATAAGAAGGAAAGGCTAAACTAAATGATCTTTGTGAAATATATTATTTTCCAGTCAGGTAGACCTGAAAAGTGCTGTGAATAAGCTGCAGGAAGCAGGTTGGGGGCTGCTCTGCTCCTTACTTTTCAGTTGTTTTGTGGTCTAGATTGCAAAACAAATTGTTGGAGTGCATTTGTAATGCATTCCTCATAGCCCTTGCTGGGACTCTGAGAGGGAAACGGATGCTTTTCAGAAGCTTACTACCTAAGCTTACTACCTACCACTTAGTGGTAGGTATCAGACTAAATTCATATGAGTCTGATTTTATAGAGAAGGAAACTGAGATTGAGAATGTTCAAATGGTGTATCCAAGGACAGACAGCTAAGAAACCCAGTGGCCAGGTTCACACCCAGGTCCAAAGCCCTGAGATTTCTACTAAACCATACTGCCTTCTTTTATAGGTTAAGTAAAGTTAAAAAGCTAATCAAGCTTATTCCCCCCAAATCTGTCCCCAGATGTCTGCTCAGTAGAGTACCTATATTTTCTCAGGCAAAACCCATTGTATGAAAAGACTGAGCATAAGGCAGAAGTAAGCACACTTTTTTTATAAAGGACCAAAGAGTAAACGTTTCAGGTTTTGTGAAGCTTACTGTCTCTTGTCCCAACTACTCAACTCTGCTCTTATAGTGTGAAAGCAGGCTTACTGCAGACAATATGTAAACAAATATGTGTGGCTGTATTCCAGTGAAACTTAATGACACTGAAATCTGAATTTCATATAATTTTCACAGTATATATATTTTTCCCCCTCTCAACCATTAAAAAATATAAAAACTATTCTTAACTCCTGGACTGTACAAAAACAGGAGGAAGGTAGGATTTGGTTTGGTTTGCAGGCCATAGTATACACACACACACACACACACACACACACACACACACAATGCTTGATAGTACTCTGATCATTAAACTCCTTGAATCTAGAGAAGGATTTTTCTCATGCTGAATTTTCAATCTTAATTCAACACACAGTAGTAAAATAGTAGTGTTTTAGAATAGGTAGAGGAGATATAGAACATGATAGCAATAGTAGGAAAAAAAACAGGTGACAAGCAACAAGAATAAAAAATTAGATGTGCTAAACTTCTAGAACACAGTTGGTTATGCACGGGTAATGTGTTTATCAATTTGTTGGAACAATACCAGGCTTATGTATGTATTTAATTTAAAGCAGTCTCAAAGAAGACTTGTGGATTTTATATAATTAATTTTTAGGGCAATCATTTAAAATGTCAAGATTGAATAGAGACTCATGTAAAATGAGTATAAGAGAAAAAGGCCTTTAACGGGATTCAATTATTTTGCTGTTTGGATAGTGTTTTGGAGTGGACTCGATGGTTAAAGAAAAAAAAAAAAGAGAAAAAAAGGAGTGGGATTTATGAATGACTGAGTGACAAGGGTTGCCTGTGGTTGGGAAACCCTTTCTCATATTTCATGTCCAAAGAACTAAATTAATGATAATAACACATTGTATTTGTGTAATATTTCATTATTAACGAAAAAGCTTCCCCATATGGCATCTTATTTAATTCATGTACATGCTTTGCTGAGGTAGGTGTTTTACTAGTTTAGTAATGAAAACGGAAGCTTATAAAGTTTAAGCGATTTTTCAAGTGATACATTTAAGAACTTATGTTTAGAACTGGAACTCAAACATTTTCTGATTCTTAGTTGATTATCCTTTGGGATGTTGCTAGGTATTACATGAAAAAGACAGTTCTATAACCAAACTATTTGAAAAATGCTGGGATAAACTGGTGTCTTTGCTTCAGGGCTCCCCAGAACCTTTCATTAACTAATGTGAAATGTAAATTCCCAAAAGGAGAATATAGGATGTGGTGTTTCCCAAATTTATTTGGTTCTAGAGTCCTTCCAGGTCAAGAGCTTGTGTTTCACGTGGTTCTGAATAAGAGTTAAGATTGGGCAAAAGTACCTAAACCTCTCTAAGCCCCTGTGTCCTTGTCTCTAAAAAGCAGAGACATAGAGTTGATGCACTTGGCCCAGTGTCTGCTACATGTAATTGCTTAATTATATGTAATTGCTGGATTACACATAATTGTTTGATAGCCATATATATATCAAGCACACACACTGGCAAATCCAATCTCTTTTCAAAGATGAAGAACAATTCAGGGAAGTGACATGGTTCTCTCAAGTCATGAGGCGAGTAAGAGAGAGCTGCAACACAGACTTAAGTCTTCTAAACCTAAGGGCACAGTTTTATTTATCAAAACAAGAAAAATGAAACCAGATACCTGTTTTGATATTCAGGTCTGAATGAAAACTGAAAGATCATGGTCTTCACCTAGATTTTTTAAAGAGATAAAATAAACATGTGAATATTTGGCAAGAGTGAGATGTCTGGCTGGTATTTTTGCTCACTTTCTGTCCAAGGGATGCGTTTTCCTCTTTGATGAGATTGATTTGTAACTCCCTGAATTGTTAAACTACTGATCTCAATTTAACTATACAATTTGGGAGAGTTGGGGCTGTGCAATTTTCCCAGAAAATGATTAAGAAAAACTCTAAGAATATTGTGAACTGTATCAGGAACATGAATTCCTCTAACGAGGAAGTGGATCACTACTGATATTTTTCTCTCTAATTGGACTTGGAGCCCTGATAGCTTTTCATGAGTGGTGGCAGCTTGCTTTCAGCAAATGCATTTTTCACTTTGCAGTGGAGTATAACATGCTCTCGAAAGCCTGTGACACTCCTTTTCTTTCTCTAATTTGTTCCCCAACTTGAAGGTGAACATGGAAGCTTTCAGATACTTGCTATTCACAGTGACATGATGTTCATTTGACTTTTGTAGCCCTACATGTACAATTTCTGTGTTCCTGTAACATGTAGATGCATGGGGGTGGAGAGGGGTTGGTACAGAGCAGATGATGCCCAATGAGAAAATGGCTAAGGTAGTGGAGACACAGAAGAACCACAGTCATTCACACTCTTCCCCTTCGCGCTTCATCTTGCTACTCCCCACTTGCCGGAGGAGGTGTTCCTCACAGGGTGGATTCCAAGACTGGAAATAAGTGACTTTATATATTTTATTGATATATGTATTTTGAAAGATAAGTTAAAGTCCCAAAGAATGCTGTGAGACTGTAATAGGGAAGAACAAATCTGACTCCATATTAGATCTGTTCCTTTTAGTTTAAACCTTTGTGCTCTGTTTCCTGTGTTTAGTCGTGCTGGCTTTGCATCTTTTGTAAAAGGATGTTGCCTATCAGACTTCCCTGGTGGCGCAGTGGTTAAGAATCTGCCTGCCAATGCAGGGGACATGGGTTCGAGCCCTGGTCCGGGAAGATCCCACATGTCGCGGAGCAACTAAGCCCATGAACCACAACTACTGAGCCTGCACTCTAGAGCCCACGAGCCACAACTGCATGCCACAACTACTGAAGCCCGTGCACTTAGAGCCCATGCTCCGCAATAAGAGAAGCCACCACAATGAGAAGCCCAAGCACTGCAACAAAGGGTAGCCCCTGCTCGCCGTAACTAGAGAAAGCCCATGCGCAGCAACGAAGACCCAACGCAGCTAAACATAAATAAATAATTTTTTTAAAAAAAGGATGTTGCCTATAGCCTGCAATAAACAGGATAACTCATTCTCAAGGCTTTAGACCTTTAAGAGTCCATTCACATATAGAGATAAAAAGTGGCAGAACAGAGAACAACATTTGTCTTGTTGGAGGTTTACAGGAACATCATGACCTGACCTACACGGACAGATGTAAGAACAAAGGATTCTGACACCAAGAAGTTTAACAACTGACCACGCCCCTCCCTCACCTTGCCTTTAAAAGTGCTTTGCTGAAACCCTTCGAGGAGTTTGGGGTTTGGGGGGCACAAGCCACCCATCTCCTTACATGGCCCTGCAATAAAACTTTCTCTGCTCCAAACTCTGACATTTCGGTTTGTTTGGCACTGTGCATCGAGTAACAAGACGTCATGAGAAACATGTCCTCATGAAAATGGTTTCCTTGTTTAATGGGCTCTATTTGTTTAAAATGAGGTAGTAGTGGCGACTTCCCTGGTGGTCCAGTGGCTGAGACTCCACACTCCCAATGCAGGGGGCCCAGGTTCGATCCCTGGTCAGGGAAGTAGATCCCACATGCATGCCGCAACTAAGAGTTCACATGCCGCAACTAAAGATTCTGTATGCTGCAACTAAAAAGATCCTACATTCCGCAACAAAGATCCTGCGTGCCACAACTAAGACCCGACACAGCCAAATAAATAAATACTTTAAAAAACAAAACGAAACAAAAAAGAAAATGGCTAAGGTGCAACTAGGGTGATTAGTGGAGCAGCAAGCCATACACTTTCAATCCAAGATGCCTACATGAATGTGCCATATAATTTACCATATTTGAATGATTTAATGGTACAAAACAGAAAGTTTCCAAATTATTTTTATCAGGCAGATACACATTCTTTCAAAAGTCTGCCAAAGCTAGCACAATAGAAAAAAAAACTACAGACCAAATTTAGTTATAAATATCCATGCAAATGTCTTCAAGTGTAGCAAGTGTATTCCAGTGTGCTTCCTGTGCCTGATGCTTAGGAGATGTAATGATTGACAAGTTGCAGTGCCTGTCCTCAAGTAGCCTAAATTTAGACTAGGGGATCAAGGTAGAAGAATGATTTTACTACATAGTAGGGTAAGATAAGGACTATTGCAGATGACACATGTATTGCTAGGGGGGCTCAAAGGAAGGTACTTGGTAATATTTGGTTTGGGCATATGAATAACAACTTGGAAGAGCTGCTCTTTTGAGTTGAGTGGTGAAGAATCACAGCTAAGGGTCTCAGTTCTGCCTTTGTTCTGCCCAAGTCCAAATCCCAAGTCTGGGATTTAATTCTTATATGCTATTTAACTGGTCCATCTTCATATGTAAGCTCATCTTTAGAGTCTGGGTACCCTGAAGAATACAGGGTCATACTAGGTTATTCTTGTTGGAAGTGATCTCTTTCCTTATGTAGTTGTAATAGATAGCAAACATGGCCACAATTCTTTGTAGCTCCTCCCATCAAGAAGCAGAATCTGTTTCCTTATCCCTTGCATCTGGGCTGGCTTTGCCATTGACTTTGACTAGTAATGTGATGAAAATAGCAGTGTACCAGTTTCATCCCTGGTCTTTAAGAGGTCTCACATTTCCACTTACTGTTTTTTTCTGTTTTGTTTTGTTTGTTTTGCTAAGACTTTTATCGATATTTATTTTTTAATAGGATTACAGAGCTGGAAAGGGTCTTGGAGATCTCGTCCTCATTCTTTTTTTTTTTTTAATTTTATATTGGAGTATAGGTGATTAACAACGTTGTGTTAGTTTCAGGTGTACAGCAAAGTGATTCAGTTATACATGTACATATATCTATTCTTTTTTGGATTCTTTTCCCATATAGGTTATTACAGAGTGTTGAGTAGAGTTCCCTGTGCTATACAGTAGGTCCTTGTTGATTATCTATTTTATATAAAAATATGGAATGCTACACGAATTTTCCTGTCATCCTTGCACAGGGGCCATGGTAATCTTCCCTGGATGGTTCCAATTTTAGTACATGTGCTGCTGAAGAAAGCACTTGTCCTCATTCTTTTAAACTTCCGAGAATCTTCTTCTGAATTATAACCAATGCTCTTATGACACTTGCACACACACACTTCCCAGCCATAGTTTGGTGCAGGCTTTGGTAAATTTCTGGAACTATCCAACCTTCCCTTTCTTAGCGGAGAAACTCACCCACTTTTTAAAAAGATTTATATGTTATTGAGGTACGTAAGTTTCATGTGTACAACATTATATTTCTACCTCTGTATATCCGACAGCTTGCTCTCCGCCAAAAATTGTTTCCATCCATCACCCTACAGTTAATACCCTTTACTTTTTGCCCTACCTCACTCCCCTCCCCCTCTGGTAACCACTACTCTGTTCTCTGTATTTATGTGTCTGTTTTGGTTTGGATTGTTCATTAATTTTGTTTTTTTATATTCCCTACATGTGTGAAGTCATATGGTATTTGTCTTTCTCTGTCTGACTTATTCCACCTAGCATGATGCCCTCAAGGTCCATCCATGTTGTCACAAATGACAAGCTTTCATCTTTTTTTTTCTTTTTTGGTGTCTGTTTACTCACTGTTGATGGAGCCACATGCACAAGCTTGCACCATCCTGCTGGAGGATGAGACTGGGTGGAGAGAGGATCCAGTCATCCAGCTGTCCCAGCCCAACCCCAGACGTGTCAGCCTCACAAGTCAAGCCTGGCTGCTGCCAGGAATATCCAAAAATTTTCCACCTTTTTGTTCGTGAGTACTGATTGCATTTAAAAGTTATTCTGTGTTCTTCAAAGTGTTCTAGCTGTGTGCGAGCCACAAAGTTGATGGACTTAAGTGAGCAGTTCTCATTAAGACTGTGAGGCATGTGAAAGCTATTCAAATGTGAGTCAGGAAACCCGGTTACTGCACTAATGAACCATAGGGCTTAGAGCAAGACATTTGGCTTGAAGGGCTTTGATTTCCTCATCATGAAATGAGGGAGCAGAACTGGGTCTCCAGGGTTCCAGCACCTCCTGCCACTTTGAGTTGCTTTCCGGGTCCACTGCACACTAGGGTTAGTAGCAATTCTCTGCTATAACAGAAAATAATTTCCACCTTCAAGTTTATATTATTTTATTTAGTTTTAATTATGCTCATTACTCATATACCAGTGATTTACCGGTATTCAGAAAACAGAGTATTCATATATGAAAAAAATCATCATATTCCCATAATTCAGATGTAAACTATGTGAACACTCTTAATAGCCCACCCTTATTTCTAATCAAATATGTATTCAAAAATAACTTCGTAAAGTATGTATCCTCCTACCAACTGGTTTTTCAGTGTCAGTATACACACAGGTCTAGAGGTTAAAGGGCTGCATTCTGTCCTATGGATTAACCACCAGTCTATGTTTTCACATCCTAGCTATTGCCAATTTTTACTCTTATCAACAATGTTGTGACAAACAAGAGTGAATTCCCTAAATTTGAGGAATAAATATACGAAAAGCAGAGCTTCAGTGAGGATCTAGTCCAAATGACAAAAAATAAATCTATATTTTTATATGCTTCATTGTGACATCATGTATTAGATAGTTTCCTAAATTCACGTCTGAAGTGGGACACTGAAAAATTCTGCAATGAAAGTGTGTAGACCCCCTGCTGAATCTGATTAAAGTGAGGGTCTCCAGGGCAGTCTTTAGATGCACAGCTAGCAAAAGCTTGCACAGACAGCATTTCTTTAGTATATTTGTTTATTGATCTAATTAGAAAAGTGCCAGAGAACAAACCACTTTTAAAACCTTATCCCCATTAGCTATAGATGATGAGAGTTCCCAAAACTCAAAAACATATTCTGAGATCAATGAAACGAGCATCTAGGGAAATAACCTCCTGTTTCATTTCCAGACAGGCAGCAGAATTTCATTTTAGCCACAAAGAAGATTTAGAAGCCCATCAGAAACAATATAAGCCAGAGCTGCCCCTGAGGACAAACAAGAAAATCTGAACATTCACAAACCGAGTGGCACACTGCTCCACAGATGGTCACACGTGGTCTCCCATCATACCCTGCAGATCTTTAACCTTCTATTAATTTTTGTTCACTCCAAAAAAATTTTGTGTACCTCATAGATACCTGGCCAGGTACATTTTTTAATACCTCAAGTCAGATCTACCTTAAAATACACACACTCATCTCTTCCCTTGCCTGTCTCTCTTAATAGAGTGTGAGGCCATTGAGGGCAGGGTCCATTTGCTCTGACTGCATCCGGCACACAGGAATAATAAAACTGTTACTGGTTACTGTGTGTCAGGCATTGCGCTGAATGAATTTGCATATATGGCAGGTTCATTAGACTGTTTTCCTTCCTGGAGTTTCCCTCCTTTGTTGGTTATCAATGGGTAAGCAGCATTTGTGTTTCTCTGCCACAGGGATCTTTGCAGGACAGGAAGCAGATGTTGTAAGTATCATTGGCTCTTCCTAATGATTAGGACTGGAGAGCTTGTGCTTGGTATCCTGGATGGTGAGGTAAGAGTGTGGTGGATAGAAAAAGGAGGACAGAGAGTTATATCGCCCTTCCCCAGCTCAAACTATTACAGATAAGTTAGAGGCCCAGGTACCCAGCATGTGGGATATTTAGTTTTTAAACCATGAAAGTCTCTGGCAAACTTGGAGGGTTGGTCACCCTAGATGAGATGATAGTCCCTCAGAGAAGGCAAAGTCTTCAGTGGAGAGCTTGTGATTTCACCTGGAGAAAGAGGAAGACTCCAGATACAGGTGCTCCTACATTTGCTGAAGATTATTTTGCTCTAAGTGCAACCCAGAAATGACAGGGAGGCTGGGCCTGAAGACATTCTTGAGTTTGTGACAATAGGAAGCTCAGGAGAAACCAGGGTAGAAAATTACAGCCTTCTCTGATGCCTTCGCGTCACCAAATATTTACCCAGCTTCTGATGTCTTCGCGTCACCAAATATTTACCGAGCTTCAAATATTGGCTGGTACTGCATGATGAACTGGGGATACAAGAATGGCTAACAAGTCACTGCCCTTGAAAGACTGAGGAAGACAAAATAAAATTTACTCCACAATCTGGGAAAAGCTGCAAAAACAAAAGAGGGAAGCACCCAGAGCATGTTCTTTGGAGACAGGGGTGCTGGGATGTCTTCCCAGATAATGACAATGCCACAGGGTAGCCAGTCAGCCACTACCTCTGTGAGTTTATGTGAAGGGAAGAGAGAAAGCAAGGGTGCATTCGAGACTTCCTCAAGGAGCTTGCACCTTAATGGGGTTTATACCACACACACATCAACGACTTAGGGCAATTTCAAGGCAGCAGGGACAGTGCAAATTGACTGAACAAGAGAAGAACAGAAGTCCACAGGGGCCCCAGATAGAACCATCGGAATGAAGGGGGATGAATGGGTCTCCACAGAGTGAAGTTTTGAATCCAGACATCATACATGGATGGAAAGAGATTGGAAAGTGAAGTGAACATAGAGTAAACTTTCATACTTTAAAAGTGAAAGTAAGTTGAGCAGACAGCTTTCAAATGGAATAGCACCTCCACCCCCTTCTCTGGAGGTGTGTACTTGAACAGAAAAGACAATATCTGGAGGAAGGGATGTAGGAGATGAGACTGACTTGATTATCTCCTGTCAACAGTGTAATTTGGGCCACCATGCTGAGGACTCCTCAAATTTTGTTGCAAAATTCAGGCAACATCTTCACCCTCACTCATCAGACCTGTTTCCTTCAAATTTTGTTCCAAAGAGGGTGGCTCCAGGTCTCACTCCCTTGCTTCAGTCAGAACCACTATTTTTTTTTGTTGTTATGTTTTATAGACTTCAGTTTTATTAAGGTTCCAAGTAAGACGTTTGAAATCTACTAAAAACGAAATCCTCCATACTGGACCATGACTGTGTGGTCCCTTGGGGCGGAAGGACCTTCTGTTCACCATCTGTGCCAGCGTGGAGCCTGTCCTGGGGGAGATCTACAGTCCCCATCCTAGGAGCGCAAGGGCAGGCCTGGGTACGTGGAGCTCTGTGAGAAGTCAGAAGAATGGAAAACATAGGATTTGCACCAATTCCTCAAAAACACTGGTCATGCTTTTCAAACTGTTTAATAAAGGGGAGCGTCACTGTCCTCAGCCAGACAGAGAGAACCCTTCATAAACAAGGCTGCCACTTGTAAATGCATTTCCTCCTCACAAATTACCAGCAAGATGGGCTTCCTGCGGGGCAGCTCTCAGGATCTGAGAGGGACTAACAGTTGTGTCAGGAGAGCTCTCCCTCTAATAACAAGCTACTTTAATCACGTTATAGTTGTTTGAAGAAAATAGGCTGAGACTCACTAAACTGAATCCTATAACAACTCCCTACAAATGATAGCACTGCAGCCTTTTCTTCCCTTTCCTGAAATTCTCTCTCAAACCCAAACAGAACAACACTGCACATGTGTAACAGTTTAGGGATATAAAAGTAAAAATATGTAATCAAACACTCCTCTGGATGCCCTCCTTTAACTGCCCTGGGCGGAGTTAGCTGCTCCCACCTCCGAGTTCCCGCAGCTGTGGAAAAGTTCGTGGAAGCCCGCCTCTATGGAAACAGCTGCCTCTGTGGAAGCATCACCCCTGTGGGCCTGAAGCCCAGGATCCCGTGTTGGGCTTGGGGCCACTGTTGGTCTGTAGGACCAGTGTTGGGAAGAAGAGCTGGACAGAAAGCAGGCGGAGGGCCAGGAGAAACCGCGGCCCATCATGTCCTCGGCATTGATTCATCACCATGTGTGACCACCAGGACCTTCTCAGAGTGGTACCCTCAGCTCTGGACAATTAAATGTATGTGTCGGGAGGTTAGGAGAGAAATCTGCACTTAAAAGTAGATGATGTGAATCAGCAGCAAACTGATCAAAGACAGATCATGAAAGGGAGAGAAAGAGAAAGCTGAGGATGGGACAAAGGAGACGGAGTGTCTAAACAGGTTGGCTGAGCCAACTCAAAGGACACACCAACACCAAGGAGAGAGCTTCAGGGAGGAGCCATGTTCAGCAGAGTCACACGCAGAGGGGTGGAGTGAGGCCAGGGCCAGCCGGGCCAAGCAGTGTCTGCAGCTAACTTACCACTCTGGTTCTGGATCTGGGGTTCTCAACACATTCCTTCCAAAATCCAATATGAAGCAGAACCTTGCGGAGAAAAGGCAGCAATGTGGAATGTTTGGGTTTAGACCCACTGAATTTCACTATAAATCTCTGATTCTGATGACAAAGCATTCAAAAAGTGGCCTGATCTTTTCTAGTAAGTCAGTCCATTGCTGTTTATCCTGAAACTCCATGTAAAAAGTCTCTGAACCACATTTCTGAGTTCAGCTAAATTAAACACACACACCCACATAAACACACACACACACTCTCATATGTATGGATATACGTACCCACATACAAATATAGAGAATGTGATTTTTTTTCTAGCCATAATATTCCTCATTCCTTCATCATGCTGTTAAGATCATTTGGTTCTAAAATAAGAAAGCACTAAGTATCTATTTGAATGGTTTTCATAGACTTTGAAAATCTCCTCTAGGGTGTATTTTAAAATCATGCATGTATCCACAAGTTATCTCTTTTCCTGATGGATTCCCAGTTGAACTTTTGTGCTCCTAGGTATGTTCTTCCATAATTATAAAACAATCGAATTCATGCTCTGCAATTCAGTTTAGCTAGTCGTTTAAAGAATCCTGTAAATAACAAACATCTTAAAATAAAAACCAAGCATGAGTTTATTCCTCTACCAACTGCCCTTTTGGGCTTTATCTAAAGAAGTGACAGAGATTTGCACCTAAACCTCTAGAGAAGGGTTTACTAATCCAGAACCACACCTTTTGAAATGTTATGCTCTCCTTTCTCCTGCCGTCTGCAGCAGGATCCCTCTGCCTCATTGATGTCCAGGAGACTTCCTCTAGCGTATTCACTACCCCTGGCATAGTCCCAGGAAGAGGGTAGATTCTTAATACATGTTAGCTCTCCTACATACAGTCACTTTATTTCAAGCATTTGATTTGTTGGTCTATAGATCCTCCCACCTGCCTGCTTTAATAAAGAGAGAATTGGAGTGAAAATATTAACTTTTTCTTTATAAAGTTTTATTAGGAAAAGTTAAGTATAAAAAATACCTATAACCTACTGTTTGGAATTCAAAAATCTAACTTTTTGTTATAATTTTGCATATTTTAAAATATAAGACATAGAAACGTGACTAATAAAATGAAAGTCTGGGGCTTCCCTGGTGGCGCAGTGGTTGAGAATCTGCCTGCCAATGCAGGGGACACGGGTTCGATCCCTGGTCTGGGAAGATCCCACATGCGGTGGAGCAGCTAGGCCTGTGAGCCACAACTACTGAGCCTGCGCGACTGGAGCCTGTGCTCCGCAACAAGAGAGGCCGCAACAGTGAGAGGCCCACGCACCGCGATGAAGAGTGGCCCCCGCTTGCCACAACTAGAGAAAGCCCTCGCACAGAAACGAAGACCCAACACAGCCAAAAATAAATAAAATAAATAAATTAAAAAAAAAAAAAAAGAAAGTCCTCTTTGTACTCCCTTAGATTCCACATATGATTTGCCTATTATATACCAAATTCCCCTAATGAGTTATTTTGTTACTGGGCTATCCATTTAGACTTACTGACCCAGATTCTTTTAACTATTCCTCCACCGGTGCCATAATGCTTTAATTACTGTATCTTTATTTTGAGTTTTGATATTTTTGCTTTTTGTTACATTTTTTTAACCTTGAATTCCTATTCCTGGATAATGCTGTCATGTGACTTTTAGAATCAGTGATATTGACTATATGGATGAATTTGGGGAGAATTTATATCTTTAACATACTGAGTCATTTCATTCATGAACAAAAGCTTACCTTTCTCTTTATTCGTGTATCTTCATTTATCCTTTATCTCCTACAATAACACTGGACAATTTCTGCACTAAGGTTACATTTGTCTTTTATTAGATATGTTCCCAAGTACCTTATGCTTCTTGTTCTTATTGTGAATGGGAACTTATTGGTTCTTACACTCCATGTAGATAAACACAACACCTGTACATACTTGTTCTGTCTTTTTCCTTCTAATCCTTGTGCCGCCCTCTCCCCTACCTGCCGGCCCTGTCTTACTGAATTGAGTGGTGCCCTTTCAAATTAAACTACTTTCTGATCTTCAAGTAAGATGCCTCCCATGTGGGTGTCTCTGATGACTGTTGCTCAGGTATTTTCCCGTCTTTGTCTGTGAGCTTATTTTCTTTTTCTTTTTTTTTTTAGTATTGTAATTTAGCCTGTATTTCTTTCTCATTACTTAGGAACATTATTATTTTTTAAAATTTTTATTGGAGTATAGTTGATTTACAATGCTGTGTTAGTTTCAGGTATATAGCAAAGTGAATCAGTTATACATATACATATATCCATTCTTTTTTTTTTTTAGATTCTTTTTTCATATAGGCTAGAGTATTGAGTAGAGTTCCCTGTGCTATACAGTAGGTTCTTATTAGATATTTATTTTATATATAGTAGTGTGTATATGTCAATCCCAATCTGTGAGCTCATTTTCAACCTGAGTCCTCTTCTGTGTGGGTCTTAGGTGAGTTCTAGCTTGTGCAGACATTCCTATTGGAATGTCGGAGTTACATTATGAGTTATTTCTCCTCTGGCCTTTATAGTTCATAGGTTCTGGACAAGTTTTTGCATCAGTCTCTTTGTGCTTCCACATCACAAAGGTTTTAAAGATTTTGGGTCCCCACCATCCTGGGATCCAGTCTAGAAACTTTGCTTTCTTGCTGCTTGCTCTGTTTCTACCCATGTCCCAGGGCCCTCACCAGCCCCTGGGTCCTATCTTTGGGCTGATCATGTGAGCTTTCACAGATGGGGACACACTGCGTGGCTCCCAGATTTTTTTTTTTCATTGAAGTATAGTTGATTTACAATGTTGTGTTAGGTTCAGGTGTACAGAAAAGCGATTCAGTTATATATATATATATATATATATATATATATATATATATATGTATATATGTGTATATTTATGTGTGTGTATTCTTTTTTATATTCTTTTCCATTATAGGTTATTACAAGATATTGAATAGAGTTCCCTGGGCTAGACAGTAAATCCTGTTATCTATTTCATATGTAGTAATGTGGATACTATATAAAATAGTTAACCAACAAGGATCCCAGATTTATTTATGCGGGGAGCTCACGGAGGAGTCAGGGTGTTGGCTATCATAGCCCTACTGCCTCCCATTATTTTTTTAAATGAAAGCAGCCTCTAAGGCCTATAACTGGTTTGGTTACTCTGACAGACCACGCGATTTTAGTTTCACTCACAAATGAAAGATTTTCTAACTTCCTGGCACTAGCAAAACGTCTTTTCTTAATGTTGAGCATAGCTTTCTACTTTAAATTTAAAATATATATTTCACTAGCATGTGTGTGTGTGTGTGTACTGTTTTGAAGAAAGATTCTCATCAAACATCAGTTTCTTTCAGAAAAGAAAATAATCTAGCGCAAGGGAAAAACGTCCAACAGCAGAGACAACAGGTACTTCATGAGAGCACTGCAATCTTTCTCCTTGGGTGGAGGTGGGGCAAGCAAAGAAAAAGACCGGGATATTTAAAGACTTGATGCATAATTTATGTGCAGGGCTATTTTTGCAGGCTGTTGTAATAGCAAAGGAGATGGGAAGGCATCAGCAAAAATCAAATGAAAGTGGAGCTTTGATTAATCTCAAAATAAGTCCCCAAGAAAGAAGCCCCATGAATTCCATAGTTCCTCCCTCAACAACTATGGGCAGGTGTGGCTATTTAAAAGCCTCACAGAATTGTGAGGAAAAAAAGCCCATTTGCCCTTCAGATGAGGTCACTGTAAATGTCGGCGTTCTCTCCAGCATCAGTAATCTGCAGGGTGGAGATGGGGCATTTTGAAGCAGAAAACTGGAGCTCTTTCCCCCGAAAGCTAAAGCTTGATGAGTGCTATACATTTATTATAGGCAGTGCCACAAATAATTTGTTGGTGAGTAATAAAAAAACTTATTCAGCAAGGTTGTAAAAATAGTCGACAATGTTCGTCCCTTGTGATGCAATAGAGGAGTTACAACTGGGCTCTCAGCAACAGCTATCTGTTGAGTGCCTGCTGTGTGCCAGGCCCTGCTCTAGGCTCTGGGCATTCAGCAGTGAACAAAGTTCCTCTACATTCCGTTCTAGCTGTGGAGGATAGATGATAGGCAAGTAAACAACTCTGTGAATAACATAATTCTGTGGCCTCAGCCAAGGCAGACAGAAGAGGTTGCTTTGGAAAGGAGTCATTTGACCTGAGTCCTGCATTATGGGAAGAAGGGAGGTGGGGAGAGGAAGAATTCTACGCAGGAGATAGCAAGGGCACAGGCCCTCAGACCAGAATAAGCCGAGTTCTAGACACTGAGAGCAGACCAATGCAGCTGGAGTGTGTGGGAGGAATGGGCAGACAGCATGGTATAGCGTAATGGAGGACATGCATCTACTTGTCTAAACAAGACATGTATATACAAATCTGGATTTTAAGGGTGAAGCATAGAGTTTATTTATTAAATAACTGGAGGAAGGGTGGTGGGTATTTAGAAGCCTTTATATACTATTCCTTTAAATAGTAACGTTCCCTACCCACCTAGAGGGGAGGAATGTAATTCATTGTGTACATGTCATTTTGATAATAGTTTCTTGTTTTATTTTCCAGGGCATGGTATTGAGGCTCAGTGAAGTTAAAGGACTGTTCAAGGTCATAAAGCCAGGGCTGGTGCACAAGCCTGGCAGGTGTCAGTCCCCTCATGGAAGGGGGCTATGGCACAGGGGGCAACTTACCCTGCCCCAGCTCACAGATGGTAAGCCTCCCACTGGGCATGACGGCACAGCCCCTTCAAGCTTTGTAAAGGAAGCCATACTTATGAAGGCAGAAACACACCAGCAGTGCCCATGACATTTGCAAAAGCCTCACATTTCTACTGTAAATTGTCCTTTCAACAGGATAATTTCAAAAAGATGAAGATATGAACAACAGTAGTTGTCCAAACAAGGAATGCACCAAGTGCTGGGCTAAGGACAAAGAAGATATGTCTCTTTAAGAATTCACTCATGAAAAAAGAAGCCCTTGGTGTTTGCTGAAATGACCCCACAATGTGTGAGAACAAGAGTAGTTTGAAAGTTATTTGACAATTTCAACAGTTTTAAAAATGTTCAGTCCCTTGACCCAAGAATTTTGCTCCTGGGAACCTAAAAAAATTTGAAAAACTGTAAGAGTGTTACTTACACATGATTGTATCATTTACGGCACTATTTATAATGCATGAAAATAAAACAGAATGGAATATCCCCAAACAAGGGCAAATGGTAGATTGACCATGGAACAGGCTCTTGATGAATTATTGCACTGACATTTAAATTAATCCTTATGAAGATGACACAGCTCCATGAAAAATTACCTAAAATGTAATATTTAGGTGAATAAAGCAGAAAAGGAAAGAATGAGCTAACCTTAATAACACTCTAAAAAATGTGTCAGCACATTTAGAAGACCAAAAACGAACAAGAAGAAAATGTTAAAACTGGCAGTCTGTACCTATGTGGCCATTTCAAGAAGTTTCTTTTGATGCCCTGTTTTTTTTTTTAAAGGAATTCCTTTATTTTCATTATTTATTTATTTATTTATTTATTTTTAGCTCTGTTGGGTCTTCGTTTCTGTGCAAGGGCTTTCTCTAGTTGCGGCAAGGGGGGGCCACTCTTCATTGCGGTGCGCGGGCCTCTCACTATTGCGGCCTCTCTTGTTGCGGAGCACAGGCTCCAGACGCGCAGGCTCAGTAGTTGTGGCTCACGGGCCCAGTTGCTCCGCGGCATGTGGGATCTTCCCAGACCAGGGCTCAAACCCGCGTCCCCTGCATTGGCAGGAAGACTCTCAACCACTGCGCCACTAGGGAAGCCCTGATGCCCTGCTTTTTATTTTATTTCTATAATAAATAAAACACATTCTAGCAAATAATTTGTTTGGAGACCTGCTTTCATCTTGGATGTTGGAAATGACATCCTCCCATCACAGTCCTGTCTTCCGTCCAGTGGTCATCCTTGCTCAGAGCTGTGGGGCAAGGGGAGAGGAGGCAGCAGGAAAGGGAGTTGGAGGGGGGGCTCTGCGTGGTCTGCTCTTGCTCAGAATCATGGATGGACGCCGGTGGCAGAAGAACCTGAACATCTTCTGGTGGAGGTCACCCATCCACGTCCCGAGAAACCTTCCTCCCTGAAGAGTACAAGGGAGATGCTGTCATGACAAAGGGTTGCAGATGGTCTGAGATGGCAAACCTTCCATTTGCAGCCTTTGGAGAAATAAAACTCGATGCCAGAAGAACTGTCAGATATAATGGGCCAAAAGAATGGCCATGGAACACGTTTGTTTCTTTGGCTTAGAGGCATCCAAAATAATTGCACTTCCTCTTTTTCTCTAGTTCATAGTTATTGGCCCCAGTGGGGTGAACAGTAAAAAGTAACATATAATCCCTAAAGTTCTGAATGCCTCACTTGCAATTGTTAGTAGATTTATCTTCCTAATGATCTTCCCATTGATATATCTGTGAAAACACACAGACACACACACACGCACACACACACCCAATAAAACCTTGCAATGCACTGGTAATGCAGGATATTGTTCAGCAATGGGCTACATTCTTGTAAAAGTTTCCCAAAGGAATTGAGAAATGTTGGAAGTTCACTCATCCCTAAGCGTCTCTAAATGAACAGCATGTCAAAGCAAGAGAAAATGAGAAGGGCTTTTACTCTCCCCCCCCCCCCATATATCCTTACGTTAGAAACTCAGGGTCTGTGCTGCTGAACATACCACCTGCCTGAATATCCTTCCTCTCACCAAGCAGCATCCTGAGCCATCCACAGGCATTTGGTCCTTCCCTGAACTGCTCCCCTGGCCCAGCGGTACCACCCTTTAATATATCTGGCAGAGACAACTCTCAGGAATGTGAAGCAAATGAGGGTGAGAAAAGGAGACTAACCAGTGCCTTCTGGGATAAGCAGCAGCAGCAGCGGGGGTGACAGGAAGCCCACTCTCCCTATCCTGCTTCTTGCATACAATTTTTATAATTATCGCAAGGTAAGTCAACTTTCCAATAGCCAGGGACCATTCAAGAGAAGACTTGGTTCAGTAGCGCTGCCCTAGATATGGGTCAACATTTGTCAGGAGCTGTGCTCAAACCCTTGCCCTCAGTTGACTGAGCTGACCGATTCTAAGAATACTACCAGGGAGATGGTGATAGGAACCGTGGGAAACACATACACCCCACGTGTTGGAAAATGCTGGCCCTGCTCAGAGCTCTCTTCATCCAATCTGAAGACACAGAAATGCAAGTTAATGCTCAGAGAGAGAGTCTCTCACGTAACAGAAGGGAGTATTTTCCCTGGATTTGCAGAGGAAAGGTGAATTTGTGAGAAGTATTTACTAAGGGGACCAAAAGAAAAATTTGGATAACATTTACTCTTTGTTCTCACTAATGTATGTGATAGTATTGTTTATAAAATTAGAGATTAGGAGTAGAAAGTTACAAATAAATGTTTAAGAATTAGAATGACCTTAACTTCATGTTGGCAAAGCTGGAAAACACTACAATGGATCAATGCCTTTAATATACTGGGAGAAAGGACTTCCCACCTAGAATATCTACCCAGTCATAAAGGTTTTGTTACATATGCAAAGCCTCAAAAAGTGAACTTCCCATACTGTGTTTCTGAAGAGGCTGCTAGTACTCTAAACAGAGAAGAACCGTGAAAACCTAGTCTTTGGGATGCCTTGAATGGCAGGGTGTGGGAGATGTCTTTCCTGCCTCTAGCTCTACACGCCATTCTTTTCCGCTGAACTTTATAACCGTTGGATGCAACACGCCACCACCATTTTCACTGCACTATTTCCTGCACAATAGCTTTCTGAGAGTTTCAGTCTCTAAAAAGGGGAGGGAAGAAAACATTTTAGATCTTTCAAAAAGCAGCAACCCCTTTGGATCAGCAACTTCTTGCCTAGAAAAGTATCTCATGGACTCCTCACAGCAGGCTGTACACACAAATGTGTGAGGACCAACACTGCAGCATTGAACTGGTGAAAACCTGGGGGCCCAGTGTCCATCACTGAGTGACCACTGGAGTAATTCCACAGAATGAAATTCTATGTAACAATGAAAAATGAAGGAGGTGCATGCATAGAACTGACCCAGCAAAATGTCCCATTTATCAGAAGCCAGAGTTGCAGAACAGTAAATGAAACGTGCCAGAACTCTTCCATTGGTGCCGCCCCTCTCCACCCTGTCCTAGGGCCCTGGGGACTGACCTGTGCTGAGGACCTCAAACTACATCCCTGCCCTCTGATTCTGGTTGGAACTCAGAAGAGGCGGGAGGGAAGAAGCAGAGGGTAGACTTTTATTTCCCTGGTTCTCTGTCTGCAAGCTGGCTGGGTCCTGTGACTTGGGCCTCTGTGGGGTGCACCTTCTCTGTCTTCAGGTCTGGAACCACTCCCTTGGTTCTAGGGAGGTGATGGCACCTGCTGTTAAAGCCCCAGGGGACTGGTTTCCCTGCATTCATGCTGCTACAACTTTATACCTAATTCGGATATTAAACTCTCCTCACTTTGTTTTAATTTGAGGGTGTTATTTGTTTTGTGTTGCAACGCTAACTGGTACATATAATACAGTCCCATTTTTACAACAATGTTTTTCATGGTCAGTTATCTGGAGAGATGAAACCAAACTATAAACAGTTGTAAACTCTAGAAAGTAGATTTGGGAGAAGAAAGAGAAGGGACTACAACTTTTACGTTATCTACTCCTGTATTATTGGAATGGTTGTGATGAATCTATGTTACATTATATTGTATATTTATAAAATGAATTATAAATGTATTATAATAACTAATCACTTAAATAGCAAAAAACCCCACCCAAATACAGAAAATAAAATCAGTACTTAAATTTCTGATCAATAGACCTGGGGTTTCTGAACCAGAATCTAGTTACTAAGAAAGAGCTCATTTACCCTAGCTGATTTCATGTCAGCAGGTTTACATATAGGGAGTAATGGGCTTCTGAATTCATTAAAATATGTGTTTCAAAGCATTTACTGATGTTTCCGGATATAATGGGGGCCCAATGAGGCTTGATGAATGAGATTACTGTATCTCATGATTTAAAGTTTTACTTATATTACATCATATATCAACTTCCTTAAGATTTCAGTAACTAATGCTTTTATTTCATTTTCTGGAAAATTTTTTTAAGCATATTCCATTACAGCATAATATCTGAGAATTAAAAGTTATTTTTATGCTGTGCCTGTACTTAATTGGTAGGTTTCAGTTCTCCACATGGAAATTTCGTTTTGTGTCAGGACTTTGGAATTGGAGGTTTTGCTACTTCAAAATATAGCACTTCCTTTGGGAGTTGGGGCCACTATAATAAAGCCAAGTGGGACACAAGTTCAAGTTATTTTCCAGAAAAACCAAAGCATGTAAGAATGTATTTTTTGACTTTTAGAATTTTACTCCCATGAAATCAATACATGTCTAATAAATAAGATCTTTAATTAGTAAGTTTTCTATTGAAGACAAATTTGATTTTAAAAAGGCTATACATTTGAGATAATTTATTCTGAATTTTGTCTCACCTCCATATTTGCTAAGATAAGCATATATGTCCCCACTGGAAGAACCTGATGAGAGGGCATAATCTCCCACAGGGGTATTAATTCGGGTCCCAGGAAGCAGCATTCAAGTACACAAGAACACAAAACAATGTTTTAAGAACGTCTCATTCATTCCTCAGTAACATAACAAGCGTGTTACACAACTTTGACCTGAGGGATATCACGGTAGAGACAAGGGCTCGTCCCTGAGAAGCTCTAATCTAATTGAAGTAGCAAGGCATATCTAGAGAAGCAGGGCTTCTAAACCTGAGGAGTGCAGAGACCCCTTTGCAGGAAAACAAAAGTATTTCAGACCCCGCAGGTTGATATAAAATGGTTTATCATAATGTTATCTACAAAAGTATAAACAAGTAAAGCTATTTAAAGTTTTAATACTCCTTAAAATGATGACTTTCTTCATATAAAAACCAAATTGAATAAAAAGAAAACTACAAATTAAAGTACATGAAATTAACATTAAGGTAATGGGAAACATGGTTTTGTAGAAACCACATTGACACACATAGAATGAACTTGAACCACTGGGCTATGTATGGTTCGTTTTTTTATTCAGGTCATGGTTTTTTCATTCTTGTGAGCTGAGTGATGACTCAGTTCTCATATAAGTACTGTGGAACTTTTCACCCACCCACCCCCAGTTTGCCATCTCCCTATTTGCCTTCATGTAGCTTGAAAGCATCTTTGAAGAATGAAGCCTGCCTCTACTATTTCTTTGATATACCACTGTTAAAACAGAGCTCAAACATCAACTGAGGCATGGAAATTGTGTGCAGATGGTTAGACGAAAGGTGATCCAGTAATAAAATACTTAATATTTACAAATGTTTATAAAATATAACTTAAAATATCATTGAGAAATTTAAGGCCGGAGTATATACCCACAATCCTCTTCAGGAATCCACAGACCCCTGTTTAGGAAATTCTCATAGATAGAATATAAATGAAACAAAATATAACAATATAACTTTCAATAAAATAAGTAGAAAAATATGGGAATGGGCAATGTGATTAGGAAAATAAAACTCTTCTGGGTGAACTGTTGGAAATGTTTTGAGAAGAATGTAATCACTCCCTACTTTTTAAACTTTACTGTTAAAGAAGGCTCTCAGGTGGTTTTAAGGAAGAAAAATGTTCCTTGGTCGACTCTTTGTCAGAAATATTACAGGTTCCCCCTTGAATTATGTGTTTTCTGAAATACTGCTTTGCAAATGCTGCTCTATTCATAACCGGAAGCTCAGTGTGTTCCTCAGAGCTGAATTCCAGTTGGCAAGGCTTCAATTTTTCTAATTCCTCACCAATAGAAGTTTGTTTTTTTATTTTCATTAAGCCACAGCAGGTCTTCGAGGCCACAGGTTAAAACTCGTTAACGTTCTGGAACACGAATGCTTAGTTTCTTGTTTTTTAATTGCTAATTTCACCTTCTTTATTGCAGGTTACCTGGAGCCCAAATTTTATTTCCGGAACGGTCCTTTGAGTCACCAAACCCTGGGACATCCCTGAGCAAGAAATGCTATCACGTAAAGAACAAGCAAATTCAATCTGACAAATGACTTGTGCAGCCTAGCATAAAAATCTGCTGTGCCTAATTGTGCTTACTTGAAATAATTATGGCAACTGGCTGATATAAACTTCAACGCATTAAAGAATAAACATGGAGCTAAGCAGGATATATGCATTTATATACTGGTATCTGCATAGGTATATGTATTTATGTATTTGCATGCATATATTTATGTGCATATAGCTATCTATTTATAAAACGCTAAAACCAACATCAAGTAAACCTGCAACCACAAGTTGGGAAAATTAACTCTTGATAGGATTTATGCTGACTGGTGATTTGGATTCTGCGGTTACACTTCTAGTTCACAACTTATTTACCCTTTCATGCAAAACAGGGCAAAAACTGCTTTTACTTGCTCAGCTTTCCAGATCTGTTTTCCCCAATTGTCTGGAAAATTCACATGTTAATTTTTCCTTTAAAAAATTTACAGTTCAATTACATTCTTAATGCCAATGTTTCTAACGTAGAGAACAAAAACAGACATCCTTGCCTCACGTCCCCAACCTTTCTCTTTTCACAGATAACCCTGTGAATAGATATGTGTGTGTCAGTCAGTCCCTTTCCTTGTACCTTACTAATGTTTATAAACATGTCTTTTTGCAGACGTAGAGAATGGACTTGAGGACATGGGGAGGGGGAAGGGTAAGCTGGGACGAAGTGAGAGAGTAGCATGGACATATATACACTACCAAATGTAAAATAGATAGCTAGTGGGAAGCAGCTGCATAGCACAGGGAGATCAGCTCGATGCTTTGTGACCACCTAGAGGGGGTGGGATAGGGTGGGTGGGAGGGAGACGCAAGAGGGAGGGGATATGGGGATATATGTATACATATGACTGATTCACTTCGTTATACAGCAGAAACTAACACAACATTGTAAAGCAATTATACTCCAATAAAGATGTTTAAAAAAAAAAAAGAAAGGCAACCAAAACAGCAACTCATGAAAATTACATAGAGATCATGCAGACTTCATCTGTAATGCTGAAATTATTAAAATCACAAGTAAGTTTCCTACATGAAAATAAAAGCTCTTTTCTAAAGGCATAAAAAGTTATAAAACAAAAGATAAAAACGTTAATTGAGTTTTAGAAGTATGATTATTGGTAATGCAAAAAGCATCCAAAAACCTGAAGCAAATACTTAATCTTCAATTCTAAACTGCAGCTTAAGCAAACAAGCAAGTGACAGCAAATCAAAGGAAACTTGATTTACTCATGAAGAAATTAAGAAAATCAAACCAACAAAATACACGGAATCCTCAGCCAATGTATTATATCATATTAATGTAATATTTGCCTTGCTAAAATAGCATTAATTTTGTTTGAATATGTACTAAAAGCACAACAACATTAAAATGTTTAACTTTTTTAGATTATCATGTTATATTAACAAAGATTGGGATGAAGATAAAAAAATAAAAATAAACATGCCTTTCTATTTTTTCCTCATAAACAGTCTTGTATTATATCAGAGGCACACATGTTCACTTAGCAGCATGAGTAGGGAATATTTTAATGTCAGTAAATTATGTATATTTCACTATTTTTAATGGAAACAAATAATCAATTATATGGATATTCCACAATTAATTTAAACATTCCTTTTCTGATGGGCATTAAAGTTGTTTTCCTTGTTTTTCATTATTCCACAATAAACTTCCTTGACTGTATAACTTTACACATGTGCGATAGCCTTGACTGGCTTCGTGGATGGGCAATGTTTGCATCCACACAGGGCTGTGTGCTCAGAAGAGGGCCCCCTCTGCTTTAATGTTGTGCTGTTATTGTCTTGAAATTCTCTATCACTTTTGAACAAGGGTCCTGCATTTTCCTTTTGCATTGGACCCCACAATTTGGGTAGCCAGTCATGTGGTGGTCTTTTTGAAAGACTGGAATAAAATTTCTGGGTCAAGGTGTATGTATGTATTACATTTTGATAGGCCCTGTCTAACTGCCCTCTTCCCTTATACTGCACGACAGAATGTGAAATCGCTCATTTCTCTTCGCTTCCCTCTATTCACGTGACATTTTTTTTGCCAATACAATGCACAAAAACCATTTCATTCGTAGTTAATATTTCATTTTTCATTAATATTTCATTGTTATTTAGTCTGTTTTCCCTGAATAGTAGCGAAGTTGAGATCATAATAGACTTGGATGATTGTTTTTGACCCCAGTGCTTCAATCTTTTTTCTGCATTTCAAGTATTTTTCACCTTGTGATGCTTGCTGAGGAAGAAGCTACCTCTCACTGGAGGAATCGGAAATTCCAGCCAGCTGTGAGCACAGCCCTGTGGAAGGCAATGCTGAAGAAGGGTTACATGGGCAAATAGAAAGATCTTAGTTATTGGGATCAGACCTGCTTTTGTGTCTGTTTTCATTGTAACCTTGGACAAGGTCCCTCACTTTTCTGAGCCTTAGTTTTCTCATCTGCCAAACAGGAATACTTGTAATCCAGGCCTCATAGGGCTGTTGGGAGGATTAGGTGAAATAAATTATACATGGTGCTGGCTCTTTCTTGAGGCCCATAGGCTTAAGCGACCTTTCTCTTCTACTCACTCTTAAAATGGCTAAAATTCTTACCACTGCTATAAAATATGGTGAAAAGCAAATATACATTCATCTTAGAAATAAACACAATTGGTAACACACTCTCATTTTTATCTGTGGTGGTATTTATAGACTCTGGAAAGTTTTCATATAACACCTAGATAAAGATTATAACCCAACAAGTCTTTTTTAAGAAGGGCTGGAGGCGGGGATCCAGGAACATGCATTTTGATAAGCATTTCAGGTGATTCTAATGCAGGTGACTGATGCACCACACTTGGTAAATGCTGTCCTGGGGAGCTGAATAAGCTAATGTTTTCTGATGCTGTTTAATTAAAAGAAAATAATAAAATAGGTAATTGCTTTAGAGCTGCTCTAGTTTGCCTTTCCAGGCAAATCATCAGATCTTCCTGCCTCTCCTCACCACCTGTCTTCTTCCCGTCCCTACAATACACATACTCATTGATATTCCAGATCTTACACATTCATACTTTTGCTCACACTGTTTTGTTTCCTGGAACGTAAGCTCCTACTCATCCTTTAAGGTCCTACTCAAAGACTCCGTTCCCTCTGGGGATGTCGATTGCCACATTCAGTGGCGGAATCCAGTGCTTTCCTCTTTGTGTTTTCACAGCACACTGCACTTGTCCTGTGAATGAATCTTTGTTTATATGACTATTGTTTCAGGGTTAAGTTGTGGCCTCCTTGAGGCCAGAGACCATAGCTTGTTCGTTTTTGTATTTCCAGCATCTGATGCAGAAGATTCCGTCTGATATGCCATCTTTGTCTGACTGTGTGGACCTGACTGTGCTCATTCCTCTATTTCCCACTTCCACCTTAGGACTCCTGGTATTTCCTCCCTATGCTTTGATTATTCCCTCAATGGTTCCTCATTCTCTGGTAAGTGTTTAAATGCTAACAAGCTTGTTCTCACCATAGGGACTTTGCACCTGCTGTTCCCTTTGCCAAGAAAGGTCTGCCTACATACCTCCATGCGGCTTATTTTTTTCTCTTATTCAATTCAGTCTCTGCTCAAATAGTCCGTCCCCTGACCATCCATTCCAAAGCCGTCGCCACCCTACAAGTCACTCTCTTATCTTGGCCTGATTAAGTTACTGTATGATACTCTTCACCATCTGAAATTCTCCCGTGTATATATATACGCCTTTACTCTCTGACCTAGACATGGTATTGCCATTAGCCACGTACAGAAGAGACAATGGCTTATTCATTTTTGTAACCTTAGCATAGACAGGGGATTACTGCATTTTATTGAATGAGTAATGCTTGCCCTCTTATGGATAGAAAGCCAAGGAGTGATCAAGTCTCCATAAAAGTTGTAATATTGGTGCACAGCCAAGCTTCCCTAAATGACAACCCATTCCTCTAACTTTCATTAGTGTTGGCAGTTAAAGCCGCCTCTTCTCCGAAGACTGGGAGCACCTTGAACAGAGGACTATGCATCTCTTTTCCTGGGGCTGACCACAGTCAATGACTGATTGGTATGGATGTGCAAAAGGCCAGCCCTCGCTTCTAGGCAGGGAGACCTATGCAGTGTGATTTATGCTCCACAGCCTCCTGTGGAAGAGGACAAATACAGTTTCCAGAGACTACGTCTGTACTCAGTCCCTTTCCTTCCCCTCCATTATCCTTCTTCCTTCCTTTTCTTACAGATTTCTCTTGAGAGCTCTTCCTCAATAAATCATTTGCATCTGCATCGCTGTCTCAGGCTCTGCTTCTAGTGAGCCCATCCCAAGACAATGGTGTTGCTTGGTGGAATGTAAGACCAAGAATCTATGTATTTATTCCTAAGGGGGTTGGAAAATAAAGAGTTCATCACAAATACATTAGGAAGGCCAACCTGAGGTGGAACAATCATAGATTTAGGATTGGATGTTATTCATGGCCTATTGACCAAACTCACTTTCTAATGTAAAATAAAGGAAATCTGATTCACAGTTTTTTTCTCTGGCCTCCAGTATCAATTACCAGACTGATGGGCTATTTCCTGATTCATAGATTTATTCAGTAAACACTACATGTTTTGGCATTGATTTAGGAGATGAGTTTTCAGTATTGAATAAGGCCAACAGTCTAGGCTCTGGGGCCAGACAGCGTTGGCTCAGGCATGTCCCAGCAATGACTCTAGACGTGTCAGTGAACTTCTTGATCCTCATGTTTTCACCCGAAAAATACACCTGCTTTATGGGGTTCATATGGGGTTTCAACCACTCAGCGTGGCATTTAATAAGTGCTAACTTGGTGCTAGCAATTAGAGCTAGCATAAAAGAATATTTCTCTCCAAATGTGATTCATCTGTCAGTATGGGAATCCCTTATGATTCCTAACAAATTGAGAAATCAAATTTTATCAGGGGACAGAATATCTGGGAGCTCTTTGATGTGTAACATGAAGTATCAACAGATTAAATTTAATATAACCAGATATATAAATTTATGCCCAAGCAGACACCATAGTACATTCATGATAGTACTGATGATGGTATTAGCTGTCAACATTTCCAGAAAATTTACAACAGGAAAATAATTAAGATTAAAACATAAGTATCTGCTTCTTCTGCAAATTTGAGAAAGGCAAAACAAAACAACAACCCTATATTTTATTTTAGTGGTGGCCCCAGAAAATACTTAGTTCCCAAGGGAGGCTCATTTGTGAGCCTCTGATCTGAAGTCTCTCTTGGCTGTGGTCTACAAAATAAACAGCTGGAGGTTTTTTCTTTTGTTTCTTTCTGCAGTGGAAATAAGGACAGGGATTACATCACTGGTTCAGATAAATCTTATTTTTTGTATTAGCTAAGGCCCTGAAACGGTGCTGTGAATCAATGCTTTGCCAATCAATTTCTATTTTTTTTTTTAAATTTTTTTTTTTTAATTTCTATTTTAATTGTGTGAGAAAGCTAGTATTTAAAGGACGCTTTGTCGAAGCTTACATAAATCAAAGTTCATTTTTGTTTTCAATGAGAACAACCTTTTGCCACTGCTTTCTTCTTGACTTATGATTCGTCACTTGTGGATTATCTAAATGTGTGCCCCAGAGATGATCCAGCTAGAATATGCCAGCTTCTCACAAGGTAGTTTGACCCAAAACCTGGGCAGGCAAGGATGGGACCTACTGGCTCCAGGTCTATGTGCTGCACGCAACCTGTTTCCTGCATATGATGCCCTACTTTGTTTTTTCCCCCGCACAGTTCCACAGAAAGTTATGATTTTCCTTAAGGAGAAGGGTTTGAAATAGAGAGCGTTCTTCTGCTCTCAGAAAACAAAACACTCTGTTAAGGCTCAACATCTTTCCTACTTGTCCTCCTTTCCAGATTCAAGAGTTCCGTCCTAATTTGGGAGACATACGTTCTTTTTCCTCAGAGGTCTGCTCCATACACCTTGCCTGCCGGGAGGCTTCCTGTACTAGTTAGTTACCTTGGATGCAATGGTTGTGTTGCAGGCACCAGGGTAAGCCTGAGCCTTCCACAAATACAAGGCAGCTGTCTGCACACTTCCACACTTCCTTGGAGAAGGGTAGCACGCAGCTGGTCTCTGGTGTTCTCTGACCAGTGTTTCTCTTTGAGGGCTCCTGTCTGAGGCAACAGCTGCTCCTCCTGACCTCCTGGGCTTTGCGCACAAATTAAAAGCTGAGTAGTTATGGAACGAAGACTATGGCAGTAACCAGAGCTGGTGAGTTATTTAACTCAAGAGGCCCACTGAGGTTCTTTGAGTTGGAATAAATACCTAAGACTTTTAACGGGTGCTGCTGCCTTTGGTCCTGCTTATTACAACATCACTGAAATTAAAAACAGTAGATTTCCATTTCCTTCTGGGAAAGTTAGAGCCCTGGGGATCCCACTTTATGATTTCCTTCCTCCTCCCCCACCCCTCCCTGTGATGAAGACTTTCCTGAGTTTAGAGGCTTGTGTTCCTATGAATCAACTGCATCTCTGTTTATTCATTTATTTCAATGTATGAAAAGATATCTTTCACATCTGCCTTCCCTTCCTCCCCACCAAGGTTGTAAGCTGTTTGAGAACAGGGGTCAGATCTGCCTTTTTATTCATCTATCTTATGCCTAAAGCCTAGTGGGTTGCTTTGGATAGAATAGATGCTCATTCTTTATTTATTTTATTTTTTTTAACATCTTTATCGGAGTATAATTGCTTTACAATGGTGTGTTAGTTTCTGCTTTATAACAAAGTGAATCAGCTATACATATACATATATCCCCATATCTCCCCCCTCTTGCATCTTCCTCCCACCCTCCCTATCCCACCCCTCTAGGTGGTCACAAAGAGCACCGAGCTGATCTCCCTATGCTATGTGGCTGCTTCCCACTAGCTATCTATTTTACATTTGGTAGTGTATATATGTCCATGCCACTCTCTCACTTCGTCCCAGCTTACCCTTCCCCCTCCCCGTGTCCTCAAGTCCATTCTCTATGTCTGCGTCTTTATTCCTGTCTTGCCCCTAGGTTCTTCAGAACCATTTTTTTTTTTTTTTTTTAGATTCCATATATATGTGTTAGCATACGGTATTTGTTTTTCTCTTTCTGACTTACTTCACTCTGTATGACAGTCTCTAGGTCCATCCACCTGACTACAAATAACTCAATTTCGTTTCTTTTTATAGCTGAGTAACATTCCATTGTATATATGTTCCACATCTTCTTTATCTATTCATCTGTCGATGGACACTTAGGTTGTTTCCATGTGCTGGCTATTGTAAATAGAGTTGCAATGAACATTTTGGTATATGACTCTTTTTGAATTATGGTTTTCCATTCTTTATTGTTAAATGAAATAAGGAAGGAAAGGAAAGAAGGAAGGAAGTAGGTTGGGGGGAAGAAAGATCAGTTTTTGAGTAATGACTATATGCATAGCTCTGAAAAAAGAAAAGAAAATAAAAATAAAAATTGCTTTATATATCGTTACTATATTTCTGGTTCATATTCTAAATAATTTGTATGTAATGTATCCACTTACCCATAAAACACTCTTTTGAAGAAGATTCTATCTATTACCCCCATTTTATAGATAAGCAAGCTGAGGCCCTGAGCCAGAATACTAAAGAGTTAAGGGGGGAACACTGGCCCCTCGATTCCAGAGCTCAAACTTTTTTTTTTTAATTCAGAGCTCAAACTTTTAAATGTTACTATGTTGTTGTTTAGAATTTTAGTCTAAGTTTCTTTGTCTGATTTTTAAGAATTTTTATTTTTGAGAATCGGAAATTAATAACAAAATTGTGGACTTAAGTTCAAATAAATAGCAATAATAACACTAAGAATAAATGGTCTATATACCAAAATTTAAAGTTTGAAATTGTCAGATTGGAAAAAACAGCAAGCCCCTACTATGTGATGCTAATAAGAAATTCACTTTAAATATAAAGAGACATGTATGTTAAAATTAAAAGGCTTGAAAAATATATACAATGTTGATACTAACCAAAAGTTAGCTGGAGTGGCCATACTCAAATGAGACAAAGTATATTTTTGAACAAAATATATTGTTGTTGGATAAAGAAGATATTTCATAATGGTAAAGGGGTCAGTTCATCAAGAGAATATAGTAATCCTAAACTTTTATGCCCCTAATAAAAAACTATGGACTATATTAAGCAAAAACTAATAAGTGAAAGAAGTATACAAATTCACAATTATTTTCAGAGATTTTTAACTTCCTTTCTCAGAAATTGTTAGGGCAACTAGACTGAAAATCAGTAAGGATATGGGAGACTTGAACAAAATGGTTGACCCACTGGACCTAATTTACTTTTATAAAATGCTCCATCCAAAAACAGAAGGACATAAAATTTTCAAGTACACATGGAACATTTACTAAGATAGTCAAGTTTTGGCCTATGAAACAAGTCTTAATGAATTTAAAAGGATTCAAAGCATACAAAGACCACAATAGAATTAAATTAGAAATTAATGTCAGAAAGATCTCTAGGAAGTCCTCAATATGTGGAAACTAAGTAACATACTTCCAAATTAACTATGGGTCAAATTAAAAAAATCAAAAGGGAAATGAAATCCCATTTTGTACTGCATGAAAATGTAAACAACATGTCAAAATGTGTGGTATGTAGCTACAGCAGTATTCAGAGAGAAATTTATAGCACTAAATGTTCATATTAGAAAGGAAAAGAGGTCTCAACTCAGCCACCTCAGCTTCCACCTTTAGGAAAGCAGAAAAAGAAGAGCAAGTTAGACCCAAAGCAAGCAAAAGGAAGGGGGGGGCAAAGAATGGGAAGTAATGAAAAAAGAAAAACAATAGAGAAAATCAATGAAAACAAAATCTAGAGTTTTGAGATCATTAAAAGTGATAAACCAGTGCTCAGACTGATCAAGGAAAAAGAGAGAGAGAGAGGAAGAGAGAAAGAAAAGGTATACAAATTATCACTGTTAGGAATGAAAGAGGTGACATCACCACAGATTGTATAGATATTGTTAGGATAACAGGCAAATATTTTGAACAACTTCATGCCATTAAATTTGGCAATGTAAATGGAATGGACAGATCTCTAAATCTGGACAGTATCTCTAAATGGACAGTATCTCTAAATGGACAGTATCTCTAAATCTATTAGAGAAATTGAAAACTCTAGACTCAGATGGATTCACTGATGAATTCTACCAAACATTTAAAGGAGGAAATAATACAATTCTAAAAACCTCTCATAAATTTTAAGAGGAGAGACTACTTTGCAACTCATTTTATGAGGCCAGAATTTTTCTGATAACAAAACCAGGCAAATACACTACATGGAAAGAAAGCTAAATAGTAACATCCCTCACGAACACAGATGCACAATAACTTTAGTAAATTAAATAATATATCAAAAGGAAATTGCATCCTGACCAAGTGGGGTTCATCCCAGAAATGCAAGGTTAGTTGAACATTCTAAAACCAATCTATATAATGCACTATGTCAAGAGACTGAAAAAGAAAAATAAAAACAAACAAACATGTGATAATCTCAATAGAGAAAAAGCATTTGGCAAAAACCATAATCCATTCTGGATAAAAGCTCTCATCAAACTGCAAAGAGAAGGAAGTGCAATAAAAATTAAATGAAACGCATCTGGGTTGGAAGAGGAGAAGTAAAATTATTTTTATTTAGGGACAACATGATTGTATGGAAAAATCCTATAGATCTATTAAAAACCTACTAGAACAAATGACTAAGTTTAGTAATTTTGCAGGAGATAAGATCAATATACAAACATTAACTATATTTCCTTATTCTAGCAACAAAGAATCTGAAAATGAAATTTTAAAATGCCATTTACCATAGTATCAAACATTGGAATTCTTAGGGAAAGTTCTGCAGCTATTACCCTCTCTCTCTCTGAGTTAAGCACCCTGGAGAGTGAGCTATTTTCAGCACTGTCTTCACCTGTTCCCAGTCCAGAGCGCTCACATTCCTGCCCTGACAACTCCACCAATACTGTGCTCATCCATATCACCAATGCCTTCCATGTGGACAAATATATTTCCCCATTTAAAATATTACTGTTCTTGGGACTTCCCTGGTGGCGCAGTGGTTAAGAATCTGCCTGCCAATGCAGGGGACACACGGGAAGATCCCACATGCCGCGGAGCAACTAAGCCCGTGTGCCACAGCTACTGAGCCTGAGCTCTAGGGCCCATGTTCCGCAGCCACCGTAATGAGAAGCCCGCACACCGCAACGAACAGGAGCCCCTCCTCGCCGCCCGCATGCAGCAATGAAGACCCATCGCAGCCAAAAATAAATAAATAAATAATAAATTACTGTTCTTTCTCGATCTCTTTATTGCCTCTCTGTCCTGGTTCTTTTAATACCACTAGAAATCATTTCAATAAATTTCGTGGATTACATTCCAGAATGACCTCCATGATTATGATGTTTCCTTTATTCATTCAGTAAGTGTGTATAGACTTGGCCATTGCACTATATGTATTCCATTAAAAATGAACTTACATAGTAGGGAGGATATGCCAATAAGCATTCATGTTCTCGGGGAAATGTGCGTGTTCTCCACGGAAATATGCTAGAGCAATGCAGGGCAGGGATGGCATTCTACCAAGGGGGAAGAGCATGAGCAAAATATGAAGACATAAAGTAGCTAAGTGGGTAAAATATTTGGCCTCCCGTCTTTGAAGAATTTGGCATCTAATGCACAGTCTTCCTGTCTAACTCTCTTCCTGCTATGATCCAAGATGACAAATGTCTGAATGAATGACTCAGACAACATCTTGAGTTCATATTCAATGATCTCCCACAGCCACATCCTGAACCTTGCAATCACTGGAATCTACTCCTTTGCCTCTAACTCATAAATTTAGATCACAATTTCACATCATTTCAGCCTGCTCACTGAGTTTCTCCCACATCCTTTGCCCTTTGATCTCATCTAATCCCCCAGTCTCTCTAACTTCTCTCTATTTCACACTTTCTTCTCTCTCTGATTCCCTGAAGCCATTGCCTCCATCACTCCTTTGACAACATTCTCGGTTTTCTCCACCCTCTGGCCTTTTGGTGCATCTCTATGTGCTCAGACTTTCCAGTGTCTCAGAACTGATCTGACTTCTGGAGAAGTAAACACCAAGACATACACACCAAGTAAACTTACATGCATATGCAGGACATGTGTATCTAAACTACCATGCCATCTTATTGTGTGTGTATGGTGTTATATGTGCATTTGTATGATACATGTGCAGTGGTGGGGCTACTTAGGTCCTCAATCCTGGTTGTCTTTTTTCCTGGTGTGGACATACTTGGAAAAACAGCTTTGTGATTGGAAGACTGTCTGGTTAGTATGGTATGTGAGCAAGAGTTATGGTCCTTGAGACTGAGTTATTTTTACCAAGCAGACGATTTTGTCATCATTTCTCCAGGGCACCCACTTGCCTTAGAGAGGGCTGAATGGACACTACAGTATTTGTCTCCCTAACTTTCCCCTTTTTCCCAGTGTTTCTTAGTCTAGACAGTTACTTATTCTTGGACCATTCATGTTTAGATGTATTTCTACCCTCACTCAGGATGATGTCAAATCTTGCTGACCTTGGAATCATTTTATGTCTTTAAGGTAACTTGGCATATTTCTGCTTTGATCCTTATGTTGGTTTTTTATTTTGGTACTTATTTACAAATTCTAGGGTTCTTGTTATGGCTATTCTCATGTACTGACTGATGCATACAAACATAAGCACTTACACATTCATACACACAGAACGATCACAAATAATTACACAAATATGTTCAAACCAAAAGGATGAGGGGTATCGCCAACTACATATTTTATGGTAGCACAGACATAGATGTCACCAACTTAGTTAAACGACACAGTGAGTCACCAGAAACCAGTGGTACTAGAGGAAATAGGGGATATGTCATACTTTTGGACAAGCTATGATTGCAGCTCACACTCAGATGGAGAAGGATAATGGTAGGAATGTGCACAAACTCGAGGTAATGGCTGCTCCCATCTTTCCTTGTGGTCTCTGAGTGGTTTTCTGTGCAGCTGTCACTATCCATCACGCAGCAAATTGGAAGCAAAAGTCTGTTGCAAATGGATGTCTGAAGAACGTAGATGAAACTGGGGACAGGGACCTCTCTCCCTTAGAAACATTCATGTAAAAAAAAAAATCAGATACTTCCTGGATTCCTGGTTCATGGGAGGTAATGAGGGTCACTTCAAACCCACATTAGCTGAGAACCAAGTAGGTGAAAAGTGCTGAGGCAGATACTGAAGGAGAGGCTCAGATAAGTACAACTTGGTCACTGACAGAAAAATAATACTCATAAAGTAGTAGTTGATGAGTAAACACTTCAGAAAAAAAATCCATGTCATAAATATATCATATATATATATATACATATATATATATATATATAAAGTTATTATGATCCTAGAAGAAGCAAATCTATATTTGTAGATTGATTGACAGTAGACTCTAGTCAGTTTTTAAGGATCTGGCCTCCAAATCTCCTGCTTAATTACTGAGAAGACAACTTTAAGTCATCTTTCTATGGGCTGCACAGATGTGATCTCACTTTAAGTTTTTTGGTGAATTTATGTTACATGAGCTAACCCTCAAGTACATATGCTCTAAAATAGAGCCTTTAGGCAGCAAAAGAAGGGATGAGCTCCATCCTCCCCAAAGAAGCAGTGGAGCCATTTATAATGTGCATTTACAACCACTTACAAAGGAATATACATTTTCTTCAACCCCATAGCCCTGATTTAAGAGCAGTATGAAAATTGAGGGGATGAATCATTCTAGCGAGAATAACACAGGACCGCCAAAGATAATATATCCTTCAAGTGCCCTGAAGCTATGACATTTGAATCTCTCTCAGAAATGGCCATATGAATTAGTCTATCTATCATCTATCTATCTAGCTATCTAGCTATCTATCTATCTATCATCTATCACCTAGAAAAGGAATGTTTCTGCATTACTACAGAGGGTAGAGTTTACTATAATTTGTCTCTTCTTTTCAGAAATTCCTACCTAACTTGACTTTTATTCAGTTCCTATTAAAATTTCCCTGAGAATGTTGCTGAGAAGCATGATATGAGAGCTGATCCAATCTTATGCTCTTTCATTTGTTCACTCATTCATACAGAGCTGTTCAGGCTCAGGGGACAATGATACAAAAGACAGTCTTTGCTCCTTAGTAGGTCTTAAGAGTAGTGAGTTGGACAGATAAATGAATAAATGATCCAAGGGAAATTATGCAAATCATGGGATGAGACTATGAGAGTTTATAGGAGGATCACCTGAGCTAGAATCACCAGTGCCAGGGATGAGGAGACCTCCCAGAGAAGATGGTGTCTGAGGTGAATATGGAGGGAGGAAAAGAGCCAAAGCCAAAGACATATCCTTGAGAGGAGGGGTGCCATATGCAAGGTCCTGCAACATACACATTTTTGAAACTCTGAAACATAAAAGGCTAATTGGGGAATGTTAAGAGATGAAGCTTGAGAGGAAAAGTAGGAATCAGATGATGATTGTCTCTTGTAAATTGATAAAGTGAAGAGAATCCACGTGGAGGGAAACAGGAGGCTTGGTATGATCAGAGCTGCATTTAGAAGGACCCATCTGGCAGCAGGAAGCTGAACTGAGTGGGGAGTAATGAGAGGGAGGCAGAGAGACCAGTTAGGAAGCTGTTACAACATCCAGGTAGGCAAGATGAAGGCCTGAATGCAGGCAGTGATGATGGGAATGGAAAGGAAAGCACCACCCTGAGGGATGTTGAGGAGAATGAAGATGGAAATGGGAGGAATAAAGAATCACGATGCATTGACTGACAACTGACCAGCACACTGGTTTAATGGAAGAAATGTTCTTTTCCCCCAGTCTAATGACTAGCATGTCTTTACATACAATAGATGCTCAAAAATTTGTGAAAAGTGGGAAAAACATTTTTGATGTCCATGTCACCTAGATGACTATGTAATTCTTAAAAAGTAAACTTTTCAGGATCGTTGATGCTATTATCCAGTTTTTTGGATGAGGAAGGTGAAGCTTAAGAGAGTCAATAATTTTCCCAAGGTCACACAGAGCTCACAACCATATACACATTGTAAGCCATTAATTCCATTACCGCATGCAGAACCTTCAAGTAGTAATAACAATTGCACACACCACAGAGAAAACTTTGAACAAAAGGCATGAGCAGTTTGAAAAAGAAATACGAATGGCAAATTAACAAGAAAAAATGTTCAATCTCACTATTCAAAGTAGTACAAATTCAAAGTATTATAGTAGTGCAGTACTCACAAAAGAGCAAATTCAAAGAAAAGCATGTATGCCTCCTTTTTCTTTCTTTTTTTTAAAACTTATCAAGTGGGCAAGTTTTTCTTTTTTTATAAAATGATATGTGCAACATTTAAAATCTGGGAAACATATGTATTTGGGAGGTAATACACTGTTTTAAAGTCAAATTTTGAAGTATAACAAATACACTGAATGGTATATGAATCATAGAGAAAACACATTGTTCTAACTACACTCACATATGAAATAGAATGTTGACAGCATTCCAGAAGCTTCCCACCCCCCATTATCTTCCTATCCAAAGGTCACCTCTCTCCTTACTTTAACATCATAAATTCATTTTGCCTCTTTGTGGATTTTGTATAAATGAAATCATTTAGTATTGCTTCCTTCATTCAAGGTTATGTTTATGAAATTTATCCACAGTGCCTTATGTGGCAGTATTTTGTTTCACTGTCATTGCTACATAGCATTTGTTTGTAGGGATACATCATAATTAATACATTATTCTATTGTTAACATTTGGGTCATTTGAGGCGTTCGAGACTATTTTGAATAACATCCTAGCATATGTTTTTGGTGAATAATGTTGATTATAATGATAGAAACTGAATTCAGGGACTTAGGATAGCCATATCTTCAGTGTTCAGTAGATATCCACAACCAATTTTCCATTGTGATTGTGCCGATTACAATCCTACCTGTAGTGACTGGTTATGCTATAGTATTGTCAACCCTTGGAATTTTAGATACAAACCTAGTGGGTGTATAGTGTTATAAAACTGTGGTTTTTAATTTGCATTTTCTTGTGACTAATGAAACTGAACACCATTTCATATACTTTGGCATTTTGGATATCTGCTTTTGTAAATGTCAGTTCACGTCTTTTACCTATATTGGATTGTGCGCTTTCTATCTTTTAAAATTTACAGCATATATATATATACGTATATATATATATATATATATATACACATATATATATATAATTTGCAGCCTATATATGAGCGCTTTTTTTGATATATCTATTTCAAACATCTTCTCCTACTCTTTGGGTTGCCTTTCCAATCTCTTAATGGTACATTTTGATGGACAAAAGTTTTTAATTTTAATGTAATCTAATTTATCAATTTTTGACTTTTTGGAAAGTGCTTTTTGTTTGTTGTTCAAGAAAACTTTTTCTATCCCAAAGTCATGAATATATTCTCATAATTTTCTTCTAAATCATTATTATTTTACCTTTTGTATTTAGATTAAAGATCTCTCTGGTATTGATTTTTTGTGTAAGTTAGGCATCAAATTTCATTTTTCCATATGGATATGTAATTGACTCAGCATTATTTTTTTGAAAAGACTATCCTCCCCTCACTGTTCTGAAGTACCTTCTTCTTACTTAAATCAAATGTTCATATATTGCCTGCCTGTAGAATATTCTGTTCTATTTGTCTGTCTATCTTGCACCCATACCACACTATCTTAATTACTGGAGCTTTATAGTAAATCCTGATGTGTGGTAGTGTAAGACCTCTAACTCACTCTTAGATTTTCATCTTCAAGATCGTCATAGGTACTTTTAGTTCTTTGGATTTTCATATAATTATTAGAATTAGCTTGTGAACTAAAAATAACCTGCTGAGACTTTGACTGGAACTTCTTAGAGTCTTTAGATCAATTTGAAGGTAATTTAAGTCTTTGCAACATGAATTTTCATATCCATAAACTTGTATATCCCTCTAATTATGTAGGTGTTAATTCCTCTTGAAAATGTTTTGTAGCTTTCAGTGTAATGACATTACATATCTATTAGATTGATGTCTAGGTATCTGATGTGTTTTGAATTATGCTGAATTATATCATTTATTGAATTTTATCTTCTAATTTTTCATTTAGAAATAAAATTGTTTTGATACATTGATCTTGTACCCGATGATTTTGCTAAATTCACTTGTTAATTCTAATAGGTTGTAGATTCGTTTGGATTCTCTTGAGCTTTTTCTTTTGCTTTCCAGTTGTTTTTTCTGTTTTTCTGAGGACATTTAGGGAATTCTGAGAGTTATTTGGGCTATCCCTGGTGTCAAAGGTTCTTGCCCTTTTACGTTTAAATTATTCTTTTGCTTTATCATTTCTATTTTGTCTTTGTATTTCCTCTTTGAGGTCTCAAAATTTCAATGGTTTTATAAAGATGTGTTTATCAAGTCTCATGGCATACTTATTATTTTTGATATAATTTGTTTGCTTTAAGCTCAGAGAAAAGCTTCTTGGCTCTCATATGTAAGCCACAAGTATTTTTGAGTAGTTACATAGTATTTATTTCTCTAAAGCACTTGAACCCACTTTTTTCTTCCTTGCCTCCTCCTCTCCTTCCTTCCTTCACATAACAATACCTGGCATATGCCTCATGTTGCTGGTTCATCTTTCTGCCTTATCAATCTTCAGTAGCAGGTAGAATCCTTCCCTGAGGAGGTTTGCTGAAGCTTCTGCTCACTTTTCCAAATCTAGTCAATACATCTTCCTCTCAGTTTTTGCTTTCCCAGATCCAATATTTACGGCATTATGAAGCCCTTCTTCATAGAAAAGTTCAGTGGTGCGGCTGCATTTGAGCTTATCAAAGATCTTATTTTATTTTTTGCCTTCTATTGTCCTCTTTCACTGGTTTCAGGGAAGACAGGAGGATAGAGGCATCTTTACTGTTTCTAAATATAAGTTGATTGCTTAATCGTATATAAAATATTACACAGATATTTTATCCTATATGCGTAGTACAAAAATCATTAAGATCTGAAATGACTTTGAATATTGGAAGGATAAAACTAGCACTTTGTAGATTGCAGGCTTGAAATAATGAAGCTTATTTGAACTATCTGGAACTCAAATATGTTTTTCATTGTTGTTTTACACTCTTCCATGAAAAACAAATGAATGTTTCTAAGACATTCAGAAAGGCATTTCAAAGTTTATACTGTTCGGTTTTACTGACTGATCTCTTTTTATTTGTTTCCTGTGTGCAATTTTTGGTCACATAAACACAGCCATTTGATGTTGAAATTGAGGCAATCCCCTTTTCTTTAAATCCTCGTTATCCATTACACAGGAAGAAGGGTTTTATCTTTCCATGAACAGATGGTGAAAATTTTGATCTGGCTGAAACTAACCTTCAGCTCTTGGTACAGCAAGTGCTACGTGCCATTTTGCAGAAAGTAGAAAACTTACCATCCTTTGGCTTTCTTGAGTCATTGAGTCTATGGTGTTGATAACATCCTGTTACTGACTGACAATTACTACCACAGATTTCCACTAAGTTCTCAGTCTATAGCTGTGGTTTTTACTCACAGCAATACATTCTATCCTTTCAAAGGAGTGATACATGCCAGGAATCATCCCAAATTTTTGACTAAGGTTGATTCTTTTCTCCCAATTATCCTTTTTGATTACAGAGGTAAATCTGGAAGAAAACACCCAGGCAGATAAAGGAATGAGCACAGCACTTATTGAATATTTTGTATGACCTAGGCACTGAACTAAACATGTTACAGATTTTTATTGTATTTCATCCTCACAACTTTAAAATAAGATTCTTTGTCCTTATTTAAAGCTGACAAAACTGTGGCTCAGACATTAAGTACTTATTCAAGACCATATAGCCAATAAGTGGAAATTCTGGAATTTGAGCTCAGGTTTGCCTGATCCCAAAGTGCATGGCTGGTCTCCTTGAAGAGCTTTTTCGAGTCACAGTTACTGAGAGATGGTGTAGCGCCTGGTCAGCCTGCTTCCAGAACCTATTCTTTTGGCTGTTCTTTCCACTGTCTTCTTGGAGAGAGGAGTCATTTATTCTCTTCAAGTACTGGCACAGGGCCGGGTATGCATCAGAGACTCAAGGTATGTTTGTTTGAGGGTGAAAAATGAAAGAAGTTGGCATTGTTGACTTCTATTTACCCCTCATGTTTTGCTACTTAAACCAGAAAAAAAAAACTACAGGCAAATAGGTATTCCAAAGTTGTTTATTGCTTTTATTTCCCCATGTTTTTCTGTATTTTTCTATTTTTCTTCTGTATAGTAAAAATCTATGTCTATGTGGCAACTAGATAATACAGGGAAAATGTTCAAATTGACCATAAAAAGAATCACCCAAATACAAGAGATAAAAACTGCACAGTGAAATCATCAGAATTTACTAAAAAAAAGTTTATTTTTATAGATTACTATGCCAAATTTAGGCATAGTAGGAAAATGTAAATACCTCACATTTTAGAAGTACCTTTGATTCAGAAAATTGAAATGAAAAAAATCTGAATATATATTAGGATCCAATTAAAATGGTTCCTATTTTGGATTTGCTTTATGGGTGACATCACCTTTGAATTAGATTTCACCTGTTATACTTCATTGTCAATTTTCTCCAATTCATGTGATATGAATTTTACTCTTTGGGGAAGTGTTGTAACCATGTTCTAGTGAACAATATTGTTCTACATCCTGGACTATGCTTGGCACATAATAGCCCCTCAATAAATGTCTGATGATTGAGTAATACTCAAATTAACAATGTTTGCTGATTGAATGAAAGAATGAATGAATGGCTTTGTAGGTTTAGCCAAAGAAAATTACTCAGAATACTTGTAAGGAAAATGCAGAACAGGAGGGTAAAGGTGGAGGGGAGGGGACCCATCCACTTTTGTACTGTGCAGATGAACTGTGTTTCCTTTAAACCCAAAATGAGAGAAAATGACAAATCTTCTGTTCAGACTCTCACATCTTGTGGAAAGTTTTGCTGCTATTACCAGTGCTTTTGTTCCATAAACATGTTTATTTTATCTTGTGTTTCATTAAGGCCCAAATCAAGCCCGTCTGTCTGAACAGATCAATGCCAATTTCTCTGAATCCTCTGACTCCTCATAAAGAGGGCCGATTTGCTGGTTTTATAACCACAGACTCTCAGTTATAGAACTTTTATTATTTATTATCTTTTAAGGACAAGTGAACTTTTACTATCTAAAAATTCGGCATTATTTTTATAATAAGAAAGTAGGTATTTCTCTTCTGTGAGGCTAGAAGTATGTTTCAGTTAAAATAAAAGCAGGATTTGACAGGTCTAGAATGTTGTTGTGTTTCTGGTTTAATCCTAGCGTAGCAAAAAAATGCCTTTGGAGGCCCACAGACTCATCTGTCTGGGGAGACACTTGTGGATCTTAGTATACTAAGGGTACAGACAATTCTTATATCTCCACCTAACAATGGCTGTGCCACCTTAAAGCCTCCCTTATGATGTGTTTGGGATTTTGTGCTTGTTGTCTCAAGTCTGTACAGATTTTCTGTAACCGCCTATTAGAGCTGCCCCCATTTTTAACATGAGGTCCCCAAGTTCCGTTGCTACGGTCCTTCCATCAGCATCTTCAGTAGCTTTTTTTGAAGCCATGTCTTCTTAGGATCTTGGATCTTGATTTTCCCTGGTGGAGACACTTCCATCCGCTTTGGTCTCCCTCCTCCATGAAATTCCTCTGTGCTCTGGTCACTGTTGGAAACTTCTTAACAGCTACGACAGCTCGTTTTTCTTCTGATTCCCTCTGTAAGAGTAGTTAAGTCTGGGCACATCTCCTTTTCTCTCTTATTTCCAGCTACTGTGTCCTTTTATTTATTTTTTTTAAATTTAATATCCTTATTGGAATATAACTGCTTTACAATGTTCTGTTAGTTTCTGTTGTATAACAAAGTGAATCAGCTACATGTATAGTATCATGTATACGTATATCTCCATATCCCCTCCCTCTTGCATCTCCCTCCCACCCTCCCTAACCCACACCTCTAGGTGGTCACAAAGCATCGAGCTGATCTCCCTGTGCTATGCATGCAGCTGCTTCCCACTAGCTATCAATTTTACATTTGGTAGTGTATATATGTCAGTGTTACTCTCTCACTTCGTCCAAGCTTAGCCTTCCCCCTCCCCATGTCCTCAATCCATTCTCTACATCTGTATCTTTATTTCTGTCCTGCCCCTAGGTTCATCAGAACCTTTTTTTTTTTTTTTAGATTCCATATATATGTGTTAGCATACAGTATTTGTTTTTCTCTTTCTGACTTACTTCACTCTGTGTGACAGACTCAAAGTCCATCCACCTCACTACAAATAACTCAATTTCATTTCTTTTTATGGCTGAGTAATATTCTATTGTATATATGTGCCACATCTTCTTTATCCATTCATCTGTCGATGGACATTTAGGTTGCTTCCATGTCCTGGCTATTGTAAACAGAGCTGCAATGAACACTGTGGTACATGATTCTTTTTGAATTATGGTTTTCTCAAGGTATATGCATAGTAGTGGGAATGCTGGTTCATATGGTAGTTCTATTTTAGTTTTTTAAGGAACCTCCATACTGTTCTCCATAGTGGCTGTATCAATTTACATTCCCACCAACAGTGCAAGAGGGTTCCCTTTTCTCCACATCCTCTCCAGCATTTACCGTTTGTAGCCTTTTTGATGATAGCCATTCTGACCTGTGTGAGGTGATACCTCATTGAAGTTTTGATTTGCATTTCTCTAATGATTAGTGATGTTGAGCATCCTTTCATGTGTTTGTTGGCAAGCTGTAAAGCTTCTTTGGAGAAATGTCTATTCAGGTCTTCTGCCCATTTTTGGATTGGGTTGTTTGTTTTTTGGATATTGAGCTGAAATGAGCTGCTTGTAAATTTTGGAGATTAATCCTTTGTCAATTGCTTCATTTGCAAATATTTTCTTCCATTCTGAGGCTTGTCTTTTCGTCTTGTTTAAGTTTTCCTTTGCTGTGCAAAAGCTTTTAAGTTTCATTAGGTCCCATTTGTTTATTTTTGTTTTTATTTCCGGTTCTCTAGGAGGTGGGTCAAAAGGGATCTTGCTGTGATTTATGTCATGGAGTGTTCTGCCTATGTTTTCCTCTAAGAGTTTGACAGTGTCTGGCCTTACATTTAGGTCTTTAATCCATTTTGAGTTTATTTTTGTGTATGGTGTCAGGGAGTGTTCTAATTTCATACTTTTACATGTACCTGTCCAGTTTTCCCAGCACCACTTATTGAAGAGACTGTCTTTTCTCCATTGTATATTCTTGCCTCCTTTATCAAAGATAAGGTGACCATATGTGCATGGGTTTATCTCTGGACTTTCTATCCTGTTCCATTGATTTATATTTCTGTTTTTGTGCCAGTACCATACTGTCTTGATTACTGTAGCTTTGTAGTACAGTCTGAAGTCAGGGAGCCTGATTCCTCCAGCTCCATTTTTCTTTCTCAAGATTGCTTTGGCAATTTGGGGTCTTTTGTGTTTCCATACAAAATGTGAAATTTTTTGCTCTAGTTCTGTGAAAAACCAGAACTATAAAACTAGAACTAAAAAACCACTGGTAGTTTGACAGGGATTGCATTGAATCCGTAGATTGCTTTGGGTAGTATAGTCATTTTCACAATGTTGATTCTTCCAATCCAAGAACATGGTATATCTCTCCATCTGTTTATATCATCTTTAATTTCCTTCATCAGTGTCTTATAGTTTTCTGCATACAGGTCTTTTGTCTCCTTAGGTAGGTTTATTCCTGGGTATTTTATTATTTTTGTTGCAATGGTAAATGGGAGTGTTTCCTTAATTTCTCTTTCAGATTTTTCATCATTAGTGTATAGGAATGCAAGAGATTTCTGTGCACTAATTTTGTATCCTATTACTTTACCAAATTCATTGATTAGCTCTAGTAGTTTTCTGGTAGAGTCTTTAAGATTCTCTATGTATAGTATCATGTCATCTGCAAACAGTGACAGTTTTACTTTTCTTTTCTGATTTGGAATCCTTTTATTTCTTTTTCTTCTCTGAGTGCTGTGGCTAAAACTTCCAAAACTATGTTGAATAATAATGGTGAGAGTGGGCAACCTTGTCTTGTTCCTGATCTTAGAGGAAATGCTTTCAGTTTTTCACCATTGAGAACAATGTTGGCTGTGGGTTTGTCATTTATGGCCTTTATTATGTTGAGGTAAGTTCCCTCTATGCCTACTTTCTGGAGAGTTTTTATCATGAATGGGTGTTGAATTTTGTTGAAAGCTTTTTCTGCATCTATCGAGATGATCATATGGTTTTTCTCCTTCAATTTGTTAATATGGTATATCACATTAATTGATTTGCATATATTGAAGGATCATTGCATTCCTGGGAATAAACCCCAGTTGATCATGGTGTATGATCCTTTTAATGTGCTATTGGATTCTGTTTGCTAGTATTTTGTTGAGGATTTTTGCATCTACGCTCATCAGTGATATTGGCCTGTAGTTTTCTTTCTTTGTGACGTCTTTGTCTAGTTTTGGTGTCAGGGTGATGGTGACCTTGTAGAATGAGTTTGGGAGTGTTCCTCCCTGTGCTATATTTTGGAAGAGTTTGAGAAGGATAGGTGTTAGCTCTTCTCTAAATGTTTGATAGAATTCGCCTGTGAAGCCATCTGGTCCTGGGCTTTTGTTATTTGGAAGATTTTTAATCACAGTCTCAATTTCAGTGCTTGTGATTGGTCTGTTTGTATTTTCTTTTTCTTCCTGGTTCAGTCTTGGAAGGTTGTGCTTTTCTAAGAATTTTTCCATTTCTTCCAGGTTGTCCATTTTGTTGGCATATAGCTGCTTGTAGTAATCTCTCCTGATCCTTTGTATTTCTGCAGTGTTGGTTGTTACTTCTCTTTTTTCATATCTAATTCTGTTGATTTGAGTCTTCTCCCTTTTTTTCTTCATGAATCTGGCTAATGGTTTATCAATTTTGTTTCTTCTCAAAGAACCAACTTTTCGTTTTAATGATCCTTGCTATTGTTTCCTTTATTTTTTTTTCATTTATTTCTGATCTGATCTTTATGATTTCTTTCCCTCTGCTAACTTTGGGGTTTTTTTGTTCTTCTTTCTCTAATTGCTTTAGGTGTAAGGTTAGGTTGTTTATTTGAGATTTTTCTTGTTTCTTGAGGTAGGACTGTATTGCTATAAACTTCCCTCTTAGAACTGCTTTTGCTGCATCGCAAGGTTTTGGGTTGTCGTGTTTTCATTGTCATTTGTTTCTAGGTACTTTTTGATTTCTTCTGATTTCTTCAGTAATCTCTTGGTTATTTAGTAGTGTATTGTTTAGCCTCAATGTGTTTGTATTAAAAAAATTTTTTTTCCTGTAATTGATATCTAGTCTCATAGCACTGTGATCGGAAAAGATACTTGATATGATTTCAATATTCTTAAATTTACCAAGGCTTGATTTGTGACCCAAGATATGATCTGCCCTGGAGAATGTTCCATGAGCACCTGAGAAGAAAGTGTATTCTGTTGTTTTTGGATGGAATGTCCTATAAATATCAATTAAGTCCATCTTGTCTAGTGTGTCATTTAAAGCTTGTCTTTTATTTATTTTCATTTTGAATGATCTGTCCATTGGTAAAAGTGGGGTGTTAAAGTCTCTTACTATTATTGTGTTACTGTCAATTTCCCCTTTTGTGGCTGTTAGGCCTTTTTGTGGCCTTACGTATTGAGGTGCTCCTATGTTGGATGCATAAATATTTACAATTGTTATATCTTCTTCTTGGATTGATCCCTTGATCATTATGTAGTGTCCCTCTTTGTCTCTTGTAATCGTCTTTATTTTGTCTGATATGAGAATTGCTACTCCAACTTTCTTTTGATTTTCATTTGCATGGAATATCTTTTTCCATCCCCTCACTTTCAGTCTGTATGTGTCCCTAGGTCTGAAGTGGGTCTCTTGTAGACAGCATATATGCAGTTCTTGTTTTTGTATCCATTCAGCCAGTCTATGTCACTTGGTTGGAGCATTTAATCCATTTATCATTAAGGTAATTATCAATATGTATGTTCCTATTACCATTTTCTTAATTGTTTTGGGCTTGTTTTTGTAGGTCATTTCCTTCTCTTGTGTTTCCTGCCTAGGGAAGTTCCTTTAGCAATTGTTGTAAAGCTGGTTTTGTGGTGCTGAATTCTCTTAGCTTTTGCTCATCTGTAAAGGTTTTAATTTCTCCATCGAATCTGAATGAGATCCTTGCTGGGTAGAGTAATCTTGGTTGTAGGTTTTCCCCTTTCATTACTTTAAATATGTCCTGCCACCCCCTTCTGGCTTGCAGAGTTTCTGCTGAAAGATCAGCTGTTAACCTTATAGAGATTCCCTTGTATGTTATTTGTTGGTTTTCCCTTGCTGCTTTTAGTATTTTCTCTTTGTATTTAATTTTTGATAGTTTGATTAATATGTGTCTTGGCATGTTTCTCCTTGGGTTTATCCTGTATGGGACTCTCTGCACTTCTTGGACTTGGGTGGCTATCTCCTTTACAATGTTAGGGAAGTTTTCAACTATAATCTCTTCAAATATTTTCTCAGACCCTTTCTTAATCTATTCTTCTTCTGGGACCCCTATATTTCGAATGCTGGTGTGTTTAATATTGTCCCAGAAGTCTCTGAGACTGTCCTCAATTCTTTTCATTCTTTTTTCTTTATTCTGCTCTGTGCTGGTTATTTTCACTATTTTATCTTCCAGGTCACTTATCCGTACTTCTGCCTCAGTTTTTCTGTTACTGATGCCTTCTGGAGAATTTTAAATTTCATTTATTGTGTTGTTCATCATTGTTTGTTTGCTCTTTAGGTCTTCTAGCTCCTTGTTAAACATTTTTTGTATTTTCTCCATTCTATTTCCAAGATTTTGGATCATCTTTACTACCATTACTCTGAATTCTTTTTCAGGTAGACTGCCGATTTCCTCTTCATTTGTTTGGTCTCTTGGGTTTTTATCTTGCTCCTTCATCTGCAGTGTATTTCTGTCTTCTCATTTTGCTTCACTTACTGTGTTTGGGGTCTCCTTTTCACAGGCTGCAGGTTCGTAGTTCCCGTTGTTTTTGGTGTCTGCCCCCAGTGGGTAAGGTTTGTTCAGTGGCTTGTGTAGGCTTCCTGTTGGAGGGGACTGGTGCCTGTGTTCTGGTGGGTGGGGTTGGATTTTGTCTTTCTGGTGGGCAGGGCCATGTCTGGTGGTGTGTTTTGGGGTGTCTGTGAATTTAGTATGATTTGAGGCTGCCTCTCTGCTAATGGGTGGGATTGTGTTCCTGTCTTGCTAGTTGTTTGGCATGGGACGTCCAGCACTGGAGCTTCCTGGCCGTTGGGTGCAGCTGGATCTTAGCATTCAGACAGAGGTCTCTGGGAGAGCTCTGGCCGATTGATATTATGTGGGGCTGGGAGGTCTCTGGTGGTCCAATGTCCTGAACTCGGCTCTCCCACCTCAGAGGCTCAGGCCGGAGCACCAAGACCCTGTCAGCCACATGGTTCAGAAGAAAAGGGAGAAAGAAAGAAAGAAAAATATATAAATAAAAAATTGTTTTTTTAATTATTAAAATAAAAAAATAGAAAATATTATTAAAATAAAAAAGTAATAATAATAATAAACGAAAAAAAAAGAAGAGAGCAACCAAACCGATAAACAAATCCACCAATGATAACAAGTGCTAAAAACTATACTAAAATAAGCATAAAAATCAGAAACAAGTCAGTTGCAGGCAGCAAACCCTAAGTCTACAGTTGCTCCCAAAGTCCACCACCTCAATTCTGGGATGGTTCATTGTCTATTCAGGTATTCCACAGATGCAGGGTACGTCAAGTTGATTGTGGGGATTTAATCTGCTGCTCCTGAGTCTGCACGGAGAGATTTCCCTTTCTCTTCTTTGCTTGCAGAGCTCCTGGGGTTCAGCTTTGGTTTTGGCCCCAACTCTTCATGTAGGTCGCCCTCAGGCACCTTCTGGGAAGTCTGAGGTCTTCTGCCAGCGTTCAGTAGGTGTTCTGTAGGAGTTGTTCCACATGTAGATGTATTTTTGATGTACTTGTGGGGAGGAAGGTGATCTCCACGTCTTACTCCTCCACCATCTTGAAGGTCCCCTATCTACTGTGTCCTTTAACGTCTAATTTCCCCCTTAATATCTACCCAGATTATAACATTTTAACCTTTATTTAAAGGATAGCTCTTTTTTTCTTCCAGCTTAATCAATCTATCTTTTATTCTGTCACAAGATGAAAGTGTCATTTTTTAAAGCATTTATTATTGCTTAATTTCTTGATTAATCTTAGTGTTTCAAACAGGCTTATAAAATTATTCAGAATCTTTTTGTCTGCAATAATTTCCTAAAAATCTTTTTCTTGTCCCAAAAAGATGGCATATTATTTTTAAAATAAGGACCCTTAATTTTAAAAATTTGTTTTTAAATAAAAGTGACCATCTTTCTATGGGTGAGGTCTCGTTTGGGTGTGGGAAATCTAAAGACATCATTAGAAGTAAGGTAAAAAGCAAGTCCAAAGTCACATTGAATATGTGTTGTAGGCAGTTTCTTTGGACCCGTGGACAAGCCACATAAACTGGAACCATAGCTCTTTTTGTGGTCCTAAATTCAGGGTGTCTAGCAACTTGAAAGCGTCAAATATTGTTAGGCTCATCAGTATTAAAATATTTTAATCCTGCCTCCAACTCTTCTTTGATACCAGGTGAAGCTGCAACTCTTTGGTTCAAGGTCAAGCTGCAGCAGCAGCTGCATCCTAAGACCCTGGCCTGGACCACCTCCTTTGGTAAAGCTTCCTGGTAGTCTTGCAGGCATCTGCTTAAGACCTGAGTGGGTTGTATTTTACTTGTGCCCTGTCTCAGCTTCTCTCCACAGGACAAAGCAATCATAAGCTGCAGTGACTAACCAAGGCCAGCACTTACTCAAGGTAACTTACAGCTCCCATCTAGACTCTGTGAGATGAAACCCAGCCACATACAATGTGAACCGCCACAAGCCATCACGATCAGAAATGCACAAGTCCAACTCCACAAAAAGTCTTAAGGCTTTTGCTGTTCCCAATTGGCATTCCCTGTCTATTTTTTAAGACTCACAATCCATTGCTTAGATTTTGGGGCTTGAGAAGAGCCAAATAAATGACTCTCGTTAGTAAACAGAAAGGATTCAAGTAGGTAGAGATAAAAATAACACCATTATTTTTTCTCAGCTGATAAAACCAGTTCAGAATGTGGTTTATATTTGCAAGCAGTTGAGCTTCCTAACACAAACCCAAGAATCAGAGATTTTGCCACACAGTTACTGCCATCATTGGGCAACCCAAGGATTCCCCCTATGGAAGTCTGTTCTTGACCCTGTGAAACTCTCCATGGAGAAGCAAACAGACTTTTACCTTCCTCTGAGTAGCCTAACTCCCAAGAGAGAAGCAGACATGGGTTAAGCTCAAGGAGGTTACAGTCCATTGAACTATATACAAATATTGCTTTAATTTGCATTTATCTGATAACTAATGAGATTGAGCATCACTTACCACATGGGTTAAGATCCGGTGAGAGAACGCTTTGACCCTTGAGAATGCCCTTGTATTTTTACCTGCCCATTCTTCTATTGGGGGCCACAAACTTGATTCACAGGAACACAGTGTACTCCATATTCCTTGAACATATATACATCTTAAGTTGATGGCAATTTTAGAATGGTGATATTTGCATAATTGTTTTATTCCTGACCCTTTTAGAATTTCAGGGTTAATGAGTGGTGGCAAAATTTTACCTTTATAAAGAGCTGCATGACATACAAATAACTATTATATTCATTACCCCATCCTTTGCAATGACCCCCTAAGGTAGGACATGTTGCTCTTTGTTTTATAAAGAGGAGAAACATTTCAGAACATTAACTGATCTTTGGCCTAATATCATAACGGCTAGTTAGGTAGAGTTGCAAAAACTCAATAACCAAGATATTCTGACTGCAAGCTCATTTCTGTTTCTACCATGGCAGCCTCTTTTTTCTAAGAAATGAAAAGACTTAAAAAGTATGTGTTTGCTAGTGGTGTGTGGTCATGACAAGGAGAAGAAAATGCAAGAAGGACCAAGAAATTCCGCCTCCCTCTGAAAGAGTGCTCACCTTTTATATATGCAAAGAATTGCTCACTGTAGGTTCCTGAAAGTTCCGTCATTGGTGATTTATGGGGATGGTGATCAGGACTCTTGCTCTTTTCCTCTTAAATTCAGGTGATAGTCAACACAGTTATCCAAGGTTACTGAATAATCCCATCCCATTGTTTACTGGGCAGCAGAGCTACCTTGGTAAACAAGAGACCTTTAATGAAGTCCAACATGCTGATTACTTCCACTTGACATAAGAAGAATAATATTACCTCAGTCCTTCAGAGACTAATTTAGTGATACTTTGCCAAGGATAAAGAATTCCTCAATCTGACTTTAGCCAAAATAATGGTTTGTTAGGACAGGAAACATCAAATTTTACAGGCAGAAATTGATCTATTTACAGAGCTGCTGTCAGAATGATTCAGGATGCCTGAAAGAGCCACGTTAAGACTGCTCATAAATCAATAATCACCCTATCGAAACTCAGAGAGAACAAAGATAACACAAAGTTTGTAAATTATGGAGGATGAAGCGGTGATCAGGAAAACTAAGAAATGAAGATTTGCTATTTCTTATTTGCTCCTTTTCTAACAGAACTGGAGAACATGCACTAAAACTTGCATGCATACTTTGAGAAGAAAAAGGAAAAGGAAAGAATAAATTCCAAACTCTTCCCCACAGCATTTTGGTCCAAAGCCACCTTATCTATTCTAAGGCTCTAGACACACACACCTCCTTATCACACTCTAAGTTTCACACTTCTAAGTGACTCCTGGACAATTTCACCTTCCTGTGGCTTTTCTTGTAATATTCTCTCTGCCAGGAATGCTTTTCTTTGCCTTGTATTTATAAAAGCCGTACTCTTCCTTCATGGTCCACGCCAAATATCACCTTCTCCTTGAAGCCTTCTTGGATTCTCCTCTTTCAGACAAAGTCACTGTTCTGAACTTTCTTCTCCAGTGTTCTATCAATGTATTCGCCACAGCGGGTCACGCTGCATCCTCCCCCAGCTTCCTATGAAGTCATGGATCACAGGGAAGGAATCCATTCATAGTTACAGTAACTCACAAGAGGCTCTGACTCAGTAAATGTTTATTGAGTATAGACTATATGTTACTGAGTCCAAGTTCATACTTCTCGCCACACGACAGGCCAATAAATCAAGAGACGAGCTGTTGGGGCAAGGAATAGCGGCTTTATTCGGAAAGCCAGCAGACTGAGAAGATGGTGGACCAGTGTCCCAAAAAACCATCTTACCTGAATTAGAATTTATGCTATTTTCACCATTCAGTGGTCTTAAGACCACTTATACTAATATAACCAAATGCCTAAGCAATTCATAGATGCTTTTTCTTGCCACCTGATGTCCTCTGGCCTGGAATACCCCTAAAACATTTCAACTCCCCCTCTCACATCCCCCTTCAAGATATTTCCATGGAACTCCCTGTCCCAGTCTTCGAGTTTAAAAGATGTTTCTTCAGAGATGTCTTTTCTGATGAGTCTCTCTGATGTAAGTTCCTCCTGGTTGTCTACTCTGTTACTTCCACCATCATATTTAAAATAAATGATACCACCTTGTTACTGTTACAACCACTGCCCTGTAGACATCATGAGGGCAGGGGCCAAGCCTCTCTTGGTCACTGCAGTATCTCAACAGTTAGCACAGTATCAGACATATTCTAGACAAGTGCTGTTTAATAGAAAGTTAATATGAGCCACATATGTAATTTAAAATTTTCTAGGAGCCACATTAAAAATGTACAGGGGAAGAGGTAAATTTATTTTAATAATGTATTTTATTTATTCTATAATATATGTTTAATATTATCATTTCAACATGTACTCAATAGAAAACAATTATTAGTGAGGTGTGCATTCCTTTTTTGTTCTTACTGAATCGTCAGAATCAGTATTTATTTTACACTTACAGCATATCTCTTTTTGGACTAGACGCTTTTCAAATCATCAATAGCCACATTGGCTGGTGGTTACCATGTTGGGCGGGACAACTCTAGACTGTCAATAAGCATCTGTTGACTGATGGCAGCTACAATCTGCTGAGTGTGGATGTGCAGGTGGTGCCGCATCTAGTGCCTCTCAGATCCCTTTTATCCTCTTTGTGCACACATCCCCGGCTTCTCAGTGCTTTGCTGTCAACAGCTATACCTCCATCCTGCAGAGGACTGCCCTGGGACACTGGGGTCCCCTCACTGGTACAACTCCCAGACAACAGGAGACCCATATAGCCTACCAATGACTGGTGTGGAAGGACAGATGCTAAGTTCTTTTGCCTCCATGCAAAGCACTCTGAAGCGTGATTTACACTCCAGAGCTCCCTGTTGGATAAGGCTGAGACTTAGAGTTTGCCTGAAATTATCCCTTGCTTTCCCTATCTTAATTCGCCTACTGTCTTGCTGAGTTCTCCTGGAGGCATTTTCTTAATAAAGCATTTGCTCCTAAATCCTTGGCTCAAGTCTGCTTCTGGGAAAACTCGAAGCGCTCAAATTGTAGGGTGTTCCTAATGCACAGCTGTGCGTGTTGCAATGGCTCAAGCAAGAGCACAGGTGGATTCTGTGTACATCAGGAATAATTGTAACGTCCACTGTGTCTCTTCTTGTCTCAGATACAACACACTCCTGATAAAAATTCAATCATATGAAAAAAATTAGGTGAAAAATATGTGCTCTGCCCCTTCCTTCTCTTCCATAGTAACTGCTGTAATTTTTTCCATGTATCCTTGAACAAGTTTCTTATGCAAATTTAATATTCTTGTGTAAATATATTATTATATTTATAAAATATACTTATTTTTTCCTTCCATACAATGGGGTCAGAAATTTTTTTCTGCACATTGCTTATACCCTCAAAATTTTCATAAAATATTTTTCATATTTTTATAACTGGCTGTTTAACTTTATAAACATATTCCAATTTACTTTACCACTTTTATTCTTCTTTGTCTTAATTTGCTAACTCTTAATTTGCTTCTACTCCCTGATACAGATTCTATGTCTTTAGGTCTCTGACACTGCTCTCTATTTATGTGCCATTCTTGCCAGCTGATTTCAACCAAGAATATTCAAATGAAAAGTAATCGCAATTTCTGAGCCCAAACATACATCTCTTCATACTGAAGCAGAGGTTCTGAATCTGGGCTCCAGTGAGGTCCTGACCTTAAATGCATGTGTGTTACTGTAAATATGTATATATTTCTGGGAAGAAGGATGAGCACTCTCACTAGAATCTCAAAGACATCCATGGCATTCAAGTGTCAGGCTTAAATGTACAAATATACACTGTATGATGTATTTTGTATAAATCTCTTGCAGTTTCATCTTCCCTGCCTCTCCTCATTAGATTAGCATTTAATTAATTAGCAGCTCCTAGATTTAGAGTACAGATTCTTCAGAGGCTGGGATCCAGCCTCACCCACGTTTATATTCCCCTAGCTGCCTAGTTCAATAGTACAGCGAGTATAGTTATTAATAGTTTCTTGAAAAATGGCTATGTTTTCTCTTCAGTATTTATGAATTCACAGTGGAACACATTTAATTTTCTTCTGCTTCTGCCTTTTAGCCTGCTTTACTTTGATCTTGGGGGATTTAAGGACAGAAGTTCCTCTTCTGTAGAGATGGCACATAAATCATTTTGGACCAGGTATACAAACTTGAAGCCGTTGAGTAGGAGGCAGACCGGATACAAACATCCAATCCAGTGTCCTCAATAGGGCATGGTTTTAGCTGCCTGAAGGTCCAGCCTTAGCACTCCCACTCAGAGTCAAGGATGCTAGGCGTATGTCTGGTTTTTCCAATCTCTTCGATTATTGATAATCTTGTTTAGAATCCCAAAGTAATTTAGAAATTTTTAAAAATAATGAGTGGCTAAGCCATTTGCTATGGTCTGAACATTTCTGTCCCCCCAAAAACCGTATGTTGAAATCCTAATCCCCAGTATGATGGCACTAGGAATGAAACATATGGATTTTGGGGGGTCATACACATTGAGACTCGATTATTTAATCTCTTCCATTCTTCTCATTCCTTCCTTAGTCCATAATATTTTGATGGCAGAACCTTGTTATGTTTTACTTAATATATATATATTCTTAGACCATCACTGTGAAAATGGTTCGCTGCTTGACACTAGAAATAAAGAGACAAAAAGGCAGTGCCAGCCCCCAGGGGGCTCAGGTTAGCATTATAAATTCTATCTCTTGCAATCAATTGCTCCCACTGCTGGAGCAGTGGGGTGTGGAGACAAAGAAGAGGAAAGGATTAATCTTGTTTTGGTTTAGGCAAGATTTAGAGAGAGGTGACACTTGAATAAATAGACATTCAATCCAGAGGGAGATTCTGCTTAGCTGAATGTCACACAGTTTTAAGATGCTTTTCCTCTTTGCCTTGTTACTGCCTCCCTGGATGGCCTTGATCAAGTCTTGCTTTTTTCATCCCTTTTTTCTAGCTTCTAATGAAGATAACCATCTCTTCTCTAAGTCTTCCATTTCATGATTTCACTGCCATAGAGCACAACATTTGTGAAAAATAAAATGTTACAATTCTTTGAGAATCAAACCCACTGGCAGGACAATGAACTCTTTTCTTTTTTTTCCCCCCTGAATGTCTTGGGAATTTAAAAGGGAAGAATAATAAAATTCAGTTATCTTATTATAAATATATAGCAGTAAAATGACAGGTAGTAAATCAACGTTCTAAGAACAAATTTCAAATAGCAGAGTCAATAGCACACCTCCAATACTAATTAACGTTTGGTGAAAAGCTCAGCATCCCAAATGGGGAAGAGCTTGCTGCCTGCATGGAGATGAGTGTGGCCTCACAAGGCCTGTTAAAGGAGAAGAGCCCAGGCTATGGATTACAAGCTGCTCTTGTATCGTCTGGCTCACCAAACCCCTGCAGCAGGTGGAAATCACCTTGATTTGTAACTAAACCTTCTACTTGGGAAGGTCCATGCCAGAGGATTCTAGACTTGTCCTACTCCATGACAAGAAGGTAGCAGGTCATAGTCCAAGTAGGGAGGAAGTGGGGTGCCTTAGGTTGGATTCCATGGAAGCAGAACCCAAGGAAGGATGCAAGTGCAAGTGATTCATCAAGGAAGTGCTTCTAGAGAAAACCAGTAAGGTAGTGGGAAGCAAGGAGGGAAGAAGAAAACCAAGCAAAGTCTTACAGAGGGTAGTTCTTCGCCTGATCCCACAGGGGAATTCTGGAGTGTAAGCTATACCAAAAAGGACTTATGCCACAAGGAAATCCCAAGGAATGGGAGATTAGGTTTACCTGATAGGCTGTCCAGGATAAGGGGAGTTTAAATTCCTAGACACTCTGGGTTCCCTTGGTGTAGGCGAGTGAGGCTCCAAAAGCCTGAGGACAGTCCTCCTTTAAATGGGCATTAGTACTGGAAACAAAAGGGCATTGAGGGATATATATGTACAAAAATGGTAAAAGGGATCCAAACAAAGCAACCTGATTGTGTACTAAAAGAGTGGTACCCCAAAAAGGTGACAAAATATCTTGATTGATAAGCAGCATAAGGAAATAGGGGTTACAGAAGTAGGCCACATGATGACATTCAGGTTGGCTATGGACGTGTTGGAGCAGGGAGCTGGTGCTACCCACTGCGTTCCAGACAGGATCCAGTCCTTAATGGGACTGCTGAGAATAGGTTAAAGTGTCTCACTTAGGGCACCATGAGTGCCTGCCAGGATGTCAAAGCCAGGATACAATGTCCAGATCTAGGCTAGCAGCCCCTTGAGGTGAGGATGAGTCACCAGAAGATGGAACTGGGCTTCTGAGGTTTCTTCCCAGGTCAGGCATGTCCCTGAACCTGGTCAGAGCTGAGCCTGCAGTCCTGGCAGCGGCGAAGGGAGGGGTGGATGGGATATTTGCTACTTACAGCTAGTAACATGCTTAGGTTAAGAAAAAGGCAAGATTCTCAGAAGAGACTATGGTAGAACTAGATGTTACTCCATTCCTATATGCAGCAAAGGTCTTCATGGTTCAGATTTTTGTATTCATTGTTCCAAGTTCATATTCGCTATCATCTTTTCCTTTCTTTTTATTTTTATTTCATATCTATTTCTAATATGTTATTTTGCTATTCTAAATATCCTTAAGTGATTTTACCACAATATATAAATAAGAGGAAGTCTATCTTAACTTTAGGGAATTCATTCAACACATATTTATTGAATATTTCTACATGTAAAATTTTTCCTGCTGGAGATTGAGAAATTATTCTGATATGGTCATTCCTTTAAGGAGTGCATGTGCATGAGTACCCTTGCAGCTCTATTTAAAAAGGAGAACCAGCGTGTCTCCTGGGAATACAATGTAAAAGGTACTTTAATAAAAGCTCTCCTTAAAATGGTATTGCCAGATAAAATACTAGACACAAATATTTCTTGGGACATACTTATACTAAAAAGTTAACCATTACTTATCTCGTATTTTTATTTGCTAAATCTGACAACCCTCCCTGAAAAGACTCATCACTGAGTATTTCATCTCCAGGAAGCAGGGCTCATCAGAGCTCACCAGGCAGTGGAGAGAGGCGTCACTGTGACTGGGGCAAGCTTAGTCAAGGGAACTATACAAACCTGCCCAGACTCAGATGGTATCTCTGCCAGCTACCACCTGTGGGTCCCTGAGCCAGGAATTCAGCTCTCTGAGCTATTTTTCATCTGTATAACGGGGAGAAAACAACCTACTTTCCAAAGTGATCATTAGATAGCACATGTTCAGGGAAAAGTAATCTCAGACTTCTAAAAAAGAGACAATAAACATGAATTCTTCATTGAAAATGTTGTTTCCTCAAACGAGAAGAGGGTAAAGCATCAAGCAGAATTTTTAAGCTTCCATGGATTGCAATTCAGTCAAAAATACCATTTTATGAAGAGTGGCTGAGTATGTCCTCCATCTCACAGGTGACAAACAGGAGAGCTCTGGCAGGTAAGGAAGGGTTGCACATGTCCACAAGTAACATGATTCATGATGACCAAGTCATATTTTGTATTGGTGAGAGGCAGTAAACAGCCAGATCCCCTCATAACTAGAATAATTTGTTCCCACAGTTCTTACTTATTTCAAACTCTGCCTTGCTGCCCCAGGAGCTTTGATTTTTGGGCTCTCCTATCTTTTATTGTTCTTTGGCAACAAGTGCCATACATCTGTCCTATTTGGATGAGGATCCAGAAGCTGGTTCTCCACTGAAGCATCCCCGTACCCACCTGTCACATAGACAATCTGTTTTCATGTATCCGGTTCTCTTTGCCTGATGTACTTGCCCTCAGCAGAGCAACTGTTCATCAGCATATTTGTTTCTTACCTTGTAATGTACAAATAGAGCCCTAATTTATTATGCAGATTACAGAATGTTATTTTCATGACTTAAAATGCAATAAAACGCACCAATTCATTATAGCAGAGTAGATGGACATCCTCTTAGTAAGGTTCTTGCTTTCCTAGTTTAATCAACAATGCATCTTCCTGACAGCTGCCAAGGAAACACACCTCCCTCACCCTCATATGGCCCTTTGTGCACATTTAGAGAAATCATTCACTCTGATCGTTTTCCACTGAGAAGTGGAATTGGTAATAACAAGGACTGCTAGATAGATTCTACTTCCTCTGGGACCCTAGAGAGAAAATACTTCCATTCCAATGATGAATAAAACAGAATATGGAGTAGCTGTGACTATATTTATTGATTTATTGTAAGAATTCAATAAATATCAGGTAATATTGCAAGAGAATAAAGAGGGATGGACTGACAGATTGGTGACTGACTGACGTCAAAGGCCACAGGAGCCTACTAAAAGAGCTTACAATGACCAAAGTTGGAACAATTTGGGCAAAACAAGATAAATAAAATAATACTGGAATATAACCCAAGGAATAAAATAAATATCTGTGATCCATACTTACATAAATAAATGATTTGAATAATAAACGGGAAAGAAGAGAAACCATCTCCTGGAGTAACTTTACAGTGGAGAAATCTGACAAACACTACAGCAGCCAGATGATCAAGGTTAACATCAATAGTGATAAGTATGTACCCTCGATAGACGGGATGAGAATGACACTTTACCTCAATGATCTTCCTCCCCAAACTCCACAGCCCCAGTCTAATCATGAGAAAAACATCAGATAAATCCCAGATAAAGGCCAGTCTACAAAATACCTGTCCAATATTCCTCAAAACTGTCAAGGTCATCAAAAACAAGAAAAGTCTGAGAAACTGTCACAGCCAAGAGGAGTCTAAAAAGACATGACAAATAATGTGATAATGATGGGATTCTGGAATAAGAAAAGGACATTAGAAAATAAATAAATATGGATACAGTATGGACTTTAGTTTAAAATACTGTATCAATATTGGTTCATTAATTGTGAAAAATGTTCCCTACTAATTTAAAATGTTAACAATAGGGAAAACTAGGTGGGTTATATGGGAACTATCCATACTATTTTCACAAGTTTTCTGTAAATATAAATCATTTTAGCATAAAAAAATTTATTTTAAAAATATAAGCCAGTAATTAAAAATCTGCCATAATATAATAAAATCAAAGGAATTGATAACTCAGGAAATGGTGCTGTGTAATTGTCTATCTGTATGAAGAAAAAGCAGATGAAACAAGAAACCCACCTAACCCTACACATGAAAAGAAAATCTGATGAATTAGAGACCTAAATATGGAAAAGCTGAAGCTATAAAAACTTTTTAAAAAATAAAAGAATCACAATTTGTATGGAAACACAAAAGACCCCGAATAGCCAAAGCAATCTTGAGAACGAAAAATGGAGCTGGAGGAATCAGACTCCCTGACTTCAGACTATATTACAAAGCTACAGTAATCAAGACAGTTTGGTACTGGCACAAAAACAGAAACACAGATCAATGGAACAGCATAGAAAGCCCAGAGATAAACCCATGCACATATGGTCACCTTATCTTTGATAAAGGAGGCAAGCATATACAGTGGAGAAAAGACAGCCTCTTCAATAAGTGGTGCTGGGAAAATTGGACAGGTACATGTAAAAGTATGAAATTAGAACACTCCCTGACACCATACACAAAAATAAACTCAAAATGGATTAAAGACCTAAGTGTAAGGCCAGACACTATCAAACTCTTAGAGGAAAACATAGGCAGAACACTCTATGACATAAATCACAGCAAGATCCTTTTTGACCCAGCTCCTAGAGAAATGGAAATAAAAACACAAATAAACAAACGGGACCTAATGAAACTTAAAAGCTTTTGCACAGCAAAGGAAACCATAAACAAGACCAAAAGACAACCCTCAGAATGGGAGAAAATATTTGCAAATGAAGCAACTGACAAAGGATTAATCTCCAAGATTTACAAGCAGCTCATGCAGCTCAATAACAAAAAAACAAACAACCCAATCCAAAAATGGGCAGAAGATCTAAATAGACATTTCTCCAAAGAAGATATACAGATTGCCAACAGACACATGAAAGAATGCTCAACATCATTAATCATTAGAGAAATGCAAATCAAAACTACAATGAGATATCATCTGACACCGGTCAGAATGGCCATCATCAAAAATTCTAGAAACAATAAATGCTGGAGAGGGTGTGGAGAAAAGGGAACCCTCTTGCACTGTTGGTGGGAATGTAAATTGATACAGCCACTATGGAGAACAGTATGGAGGTTCCTTAAAAAACTAAAAATAGAACTACCATACGACCCAGCAATCCCACTACTGGGCATATACCCTGAGAAAACCATAATTCAAAGAGTCATGTACCAAAATGTTCATTGCAGCTCTATTTACAATAGCCAGGACATGGAAGCAACCTAAGTGTCCATCATCGGATGAATGGATAAAGAAGATGTGGCACACATATACAATGGAATATTACTCAGCCATAAAAAGAAATGAAATGGAGGTATTTGTAGTGAGGTGGATGGAGTTAGAGTCTGTCATACAGAGTGAAGTAAGTCAGAAAGAGAAAAACAAATACAGTATGCTAACACATATATATGGAATCTAAGGAAAAAAAAAAAAGGTCATGAAGAACCTAGTGGCAAGACGGGAATAAAGACACAAACCTACTAGAGAATGGACTTGAGGATATGGGGAGGGGGAGGGGTAAGATGTGACAGGGTGAGAGAGTGGCATGGACATATATACACTACCAAATGTAAAACAGATAGCTAGTGGGAAGCAGCCGCATAGCACAGGGAGATCAGCTCGGTGCTTTGTGACCACCTAGAGGGGTGGGATAGGGAGGGTGGGAGGGAGGGAGATGCAAGAGGGAAGAGATATGGGAACATATGTATATGTATAACTGATTCACTTTGTTATAAAGCAGAAACTAACACAACATTGTAAAGCAATTATACTCCATAAAGATGTTTAAAAAAATAAAAAAAAATAAAAGAATCTTTATGACAAATGATCTTATCAAATTGTGGTCCCAGGACCAGCAGGATCAACATCCTCAGGGAATTTGTTAGAAGTGCAAATTTTAGGGCCCCATCCAGAGAAACTCCAGAGGTAACATCCACCTATCCTTGTTTTAAAAGCCCTCCAAGTGGGTGTTAGGTATATAAGTGTGAGGACCACTGGGAGAGAGTAACACTTCATAAACAACATAGGAAAGACAAGCTAGAAAATGAAAGGTTGATAAAGTGTCTGTACTAATATTTAAAACATGAAATATTCAACAAACCATTGTCTTAGAAAAGAATAACTGACTTCAGATTAGCATATAAAATATTCAGATAGATAAATATAGAGTAGTTGTCTTCAACTGGGGGTGATTTTGTCCTCTGGGGAATTTTGTAAATGTCTGATGACTTTAGGTCATCAAAATTAATAATTATAATGCAGGAGGGCAGTCATTTAGTTGATACAGGACAGGGATGCTGCTAAACATTCCTACAATGCACAGATAGCCCCACACAACAAAGAATTATCTGGCTCAAAATGCATATAGTGCTGAGTTTGAGAAACTTTGGTACTATAGAGAATTTCTTTAAATCATTAAGAAGATGATAATCGGCACATAGTTTGGGCAATTCACAAAGGAAATACCAAAAATGACTAATATATGTATTGGGTTGGCCAAAAGTTTCCTTCGGTTTTTAAGTAAAAATAAAAGACACATTTTTCATTTTCAGTAAGAACATTATTGCCAACGTATTCACCGTTTTGTTCCACTACCTCCTGCCATTTTCCAGGCAACTTCATAATTCCGTCTTCCCAAAATTTTATCTTTATGAGAAAAGAACTGTTCCAGGTGCCTTTTACAGTCTTCCAGGGAATTGAAATTTTTTCCATTAAGAGAATTTGGTAAAGACCGAAATAAATGGAAATCTGAAGCTGCAGTGTCTGGTGAATACAGTGGATGAGTCAGAACTTCCCAGCCAAGCTGTAACAGTTTTTGCCTGGTCATCAAAGAAACATGCGGTCTTGTGTTATCCTGATGGAAGATTATGTGTTTTCTGTTGACTAATTCCAGACGCTTTTCATCAAGTGCTGCTTTCAGTTGGTCTAATTGGGAGCAGTACTTGTTGGAATTAATCATTTGGTTTTCCGGAAGGAGCTCATAATAGAGGACTCCTTTCCACTCCTACCATACACACATCACCTTCTTTGGATGAAGACCGGCCTTTGGTGTGGTTGGTGGTGGTTCATTTCGCTTGCCCCGCGATCTCCTCCATTCCACATTACTGTACAGTATCCACTTTTCCAATTTGTTTTAAAAACGGAACGTTTTCATTGCGTTTCAGTTGAGAACCGCACTCGGAGATATGGTCAAGAAAGTTTTCTTCGCTTAACTTATGTGGAACCCCAACACCAAAGCAACTAACATAACCAAGCTGGTGCAAACGATTTTCAATGCTTGATTTGGATATTCTGAGTATGTCAGCTATCTCCCGTGTGGTATAACGTTGATTGTTCTCAGTTAATGTCTCGATTTGATCGCTATCAACTTCAATGGTCTACCCGACTGTGGAGCTTCGTCCAGCAAGAAATCTCCAGCACGAAACTTCGCAAACCACTTTTGACGTGTTCGATCAGTCACAGCACATTTTCCATACACTGCACAAATCTTTTTTTGCGTTTCACTTGCGTTTTTACCTTTCTTGAAATAATAAAGCATAATATGCTGAAAATGTTGCTTTTTTTCTTCCATCTTCAATATTAAAATGGCTACACAAAAATTCACCAATTTGGTAGGGATTTTTTAAAAAATGCACGCTGATATGACAGCTGTCACAATATAATCTAACAAAAGTGTTTCAAATGAAGCTAAAGACAACAAGTGCTACTAGAGCCGGCTTACGGAAAAAAATACGAACGAACTTTTTGGCCAACCCAATATAAAAAGAGGCTCAAACAAACTACTAGGTAGGTAAATACAAATCATCACAGCCCTCATTTTGGCAAAAACAAACAAACAAACGGAACACCAACACCGAGTCTTATAACATTATGTGTATTAGTTGCCTATTGCTGTTGTAACAGATTAACAAAAATTTAGTGGTTTCAAACAACACAAGTGTATTATTCTACAGTTTGGGAGGTTAGTTGCTCAAGATCCATCTCACTGGGTGAAAGTAAGGGTACAGGCATGGCTGGTTCCTTCTGAAGGCTCCAGAGGAGAATCTACTTCTTTGTTTTTTCTGCTTCTAGATGTGGCCTGCATTCCTTGGCTAGTGGCCCCTTCCTCCATCCTTCAAAGTCAGCAGTGTACAATCTTCAAATCTCTGACTCTCTGACCTCTTCCATCCTCACATACCTTTCTCTGACTCTCCTGACTCCTTATTATAATGACTCCTGTTATGACATTGGGCCCACGCGGATAATGCAGAAGTGGATAATCTTTCCATCTCAAACCTACATCTGCAAAGGTAATGTTCCAGGGACTTGGATGTGGACATCTTTGGAGGCCCATTATTCAGCTTACTAACTATATCATGTAATGAGGAAACTGGGGGGAAATGGTAACACTTTTACTTTGGAAATGTAAACTGGCACCACTACTACGGCAGGCAATTGGGCATATTTAGTGATGTTAAAGAACACCTTTCAACTTATCAGTAAACTTTCTTATGGCTACGTCTAAAGAATTCTCATACATAAACACACAAAGAAACGTGCCCCAGAAGACAGACACAAGAACATTCATTGTAGCAGGGATTATAATAGTACAAAAGTGAGAAATAACTCCAGTTGTCTCTTAGTTGTAAGGTTAATTCAAATTGAGATTATAAGTGAACTAGATGTTTTTGTATCAACACGTATAAATCTCTCAACTTAAAGCTGAGGGGAACAAAGGAAGCTATAATAGGATGAATGTATTAGAATATGATTTACGTAAATTGTTAACCCTATGGATTTACACATACATAGTAGAGATACAAAACCATGCCTGAACATGTATTATACTAACTTCAGGGTGATGGTCAAGTCTGAGGAGGGAAAGATGAGGAAGGGATAAGAGAGAAGTGTGGCTTTAGGTAATTCTTTTAACTGTTTATTTAGATATTTGTTTAAGAATTTTTAAAAAATAAAAAGATAGAGAAATCTGAACCCCATATGGCAAAATGTTAATGTCTTTTTAATTTCAGTAGTGAGTATTACAGATGTATGATAATATTTCAAAATAGATGTTTTTAACTCTCAGACATCCTGGACCCAAATAAATTACTTTTCCTAAGCTAATATCTTCTAGAGAGTTCTGATCGTTAAGGCATTGCCAGCATTTTTGTTTTTTACATTTTTGTCCTGAAAATCCATTTATTGTGAATTTGATTCATGAGAATCATTTCCTTAGAGCCTCATCATCCTTAAAGTAGGATCGAACCTAATTTCTGCTATAAGATGGCTAATTTCTCAGCCTAGTTTATTTGCTTTGCTTTTTTTCTACCAACCATTCCAGTAGCCATTAGGATACCTCTGATCCAGCTTTCACTTTTTGTGATTTCATGTAAATCACTTAATTGTCATTCTTCACTGATAAAATGATGGTAGTAGACTTAAGGATCTTCAAGTTTTAAAATTTGAGTCCTCTTTATTTTCTTTGACTTTTTAATATATAAAGCAATCTTGCTAACTATGTTGTTATCCTCTAGTATTATCTACTAGGCTTGAAAGAATTGCTTTGGAGAATACCAACCTCTTAACTGGTTTTTAAAGGACCATTCAAATAATTAAAGACACAGACTTGCAACAGCACTGACAGTACTAAACGGCCACCAGAGTGCTATTGATAGGGTGCTTGAAGATCTAATTTTAAGTAATGAGGTGAAAGACAGTGCCCTAGTCTTCTTTCCAACACTTCAGTATTTAAATGTTAAAAGATATGTTTATGGCTTGCTCTCTTAGTCTATTAATCAAAATATTAGAATAGCTGGTATCATAGCAACGTGGCACATATGACCTCTTCCCATCCTTTTCTGTGTTACCACGTTAGCTTGCGGTCATTCCCTGTATTATATGAATTAACTCCTTTTCAGCCTGGTGCATTAAATATTGAGTGTTCTAGAGTACATTATAGCTCACAAAGTTTCCATCTTTCTTAGGAACATGCATAGATTGTATGTAAGCAAGGTGGTGGCTTTAACAGATGAGAATATCCTGCCAAAGACAGAGAACAAAAAGTCTCAACCATATTCTCAAAGAGTTTACATTGCTTATTTTAATTTATGCTCAAAATAACTTTATAAAGTTATAAATTATTATGCTCATTTTACTGATGAGAAAATTGAGACTTATGATGAGAGACTAGGTATCTTGCCCAAGGCTGAATAATAGGAAGAGCCAAGATTTAAACTCTAAATTCACATTTTCTTCCATTTGATTGTAATACTTCTCCTAGCAGAAAACATAAAATATAATAGCAAGGGGCTTCCCTGGTGGCGCAGTGGTTAAGAATCCGCCTGCCAACGCAGGGGACACGGGTTCGAGCCCTGGTCTGGGAAGATCCCACATGCCAAGGAGCAACTAAGCCCATGCGCCACAACTATTGAGCCTGCGCTCTACAGCCCACGCTCTAGAGCCCGCGAGCCACAACTACTGAGCCCCTGAGCCACAACTACTGAAGCCCGTGCACCTAGAGCCCGTGCTCTGCAACAAGAGAAGCCACCGCAATGAGAAGCCCACGCACCACAACGAAGAGTAGCCTCCACTCGCTGCACCTAGAGAAAGCCTGCGTGCAGCAACAAAGACCCAACGCAGCCAAAAATAAATTAAAATAAATTTAAAAACATATATATATATATATATATATATATATATATATAAAATAGCAAGCAAAATCTTGACAGTTAAAGAAATTACAAATTGGAGAGGTACTGAAGTCAGTTATTATTTTCTTAAAGCAAATTTCCTATTTGGAGCTTCTTCAGAGATGTTGAGAGAAAAGTATCCTGCCAACTAAGATGTGTCTACTTGGAGTCAGCAGCTTTAATTAATTTATTAAAAATGTACTGACAGTACCACTCTACTGCATGTTTGGTACTATCAGAGAATTATTCAGACACTTTTAGAAAATTATTTTGCATGCTGTTTAGCTATTTGCATGGAGATTACAGTTGTCCCCTCTGAACTGCTGTTTTACTTTGCTTTCTACAGTTTCAGTTACCTGTGGTCAACTGTGGTCTGAAAATATTAAATGAAAAATTCCAGAAATAAATAATTCATAAGTTTTAAATTGCCCACCATTCTGAGCAGCATGATTAAATCTTGTGCCATCCGCCTCCCTCCCGCCAGGGATCCCCAACCATCTACATTGTCTGCATCTGACACCCAACCATCGACATCATCATGGCTCCATGCGCCAGGATCACCCAAAGCAGATGATCCTTCTTCTGACTTACCGTCAGGAGGTCAATAGTAGCCCAAAAGTATGTCATTCACCTCATTTCATCTCATCACATGGGTGCTTTATCATCTCGCATCATCACAAGAAGAAGGGTGAGTATAGTACAATAAGATATTTTGAAAGAGAGAGACCACATTCATGTAACTTTCATTACACATATTGTTATACTTGTTCTATTTTATTGTTAGTTATTATTGCTAATCTCTTACCGTGCTTAATTTATAAATTAAACTTTATCATAGGTAGGTATGTATAGGAAAAAACATAGTATATGCAGCCTTTGGTAGTACATGTGGTTTCAGGCATCCCCTGGGGGTCTTGAAACACAGCCCCACAGATAGGGGGGAGACTACTGTATTCACTCACATTTGAGGAGGTCAGTTGCAGTTTGAGTAAGAAACAAAGTCAGAATCAGGATTGATGAGAGAGAGCACAGAGAGAGGAGAAAAGGCAAAATTCAGGCAATCAGAGCATGATGAATCTTGTTTATAGTTTTTTGTATTTTGGGGTTTTTTTTTGGATAAACTGATTAGCTGGCAGCCGGCAGAGAGGGCAGTCTGGACACTCTGTCCTTGAGCAGGCTGATTAGTGGAATCAACAAAAAGCAATTTTAGTTGTTTATAGACTCTCCTTGCGAAATTTTAGCTGAGGAGCATGCGAGGGCAGTCTGCCTCTGAGTGACGTCACCTGGAGTCTCCATTGGTGTCTCCACCTTGGTTTGGGCTGATCTGTGCCATTCCCTTTCTGAGTGATTCTCAGTACTGTCCTGTCCTCTATCCACTCCGTGATGGGGAGGTCTGAGATGAGGTTCCTGGATGCTTTTCCACTTAGGGAAACGTGAGGTTAGTATTAAAAGGCTGATAGGATGGGAGGAATGGGGTGGTAGGATAGGTCATCATTTTAGAGACGTGAGGAATATGACAAGTCAATGGAAGGCTGCATGCACAAGTGAGAGGGAACACCAGCGGCTTGGTACTTTGGAGTATTGGAAAGGCAGAGCTGAAGCTGCGAATGTCACAGGGGTCAAATTGGGGAAGACCTTGAAGGCCTCACCAACTTGTTAAGATTGTGTCCTGGGGGCAACATGTGGGCATCAGAGATCTTTAAGCAGGGGTCCGGCATCAGTAGGTTGGCATTTCAGGATGTCTTCTCTGGCTGCAGGGAGGGCTGGAGTCTGGAACCAGAGGCCAGAGGCAAGCCGTTGCAGGAGCTCCAGAGGGGGGTGTTTTTGTCTGCATCAGGGACTGCCTGGTGATATCTCGTATTTCTTTCAACTTTAAATATAAACAGTTTCAGGTAATTTAAAAAATCATAACCTCAAACTTCAGAAATCAAAGTCTTGTGAGAACTGAGGCTGAATTATTCTCAAATGCCTAATATTGTAAACATTTACTCAAATATCTCAACTTTGTTTACATTTTTAATTTGGTATTTGGAAATTCAATTTGGTGTTTTAAAGGCAATTATTCCTAAGCCCCTCAAAATTAGCGATTTTTCATTTAGAGGATCCTAAGGGGCATCCTAAATAAGTGTTTGAAAATCCTCTGCTTGATACCAAAAGCTGTGTTTGCAAAGGTACAAGAAATCCTTTGGAGACAAGGGTCTCCTTTGCTGCATTCTCCATCCACAGACTGTGTCTGGTTTGAAGTAGAGTTAGAAGGTGTCATAATGCATTTTTAGTACAAAATTCTCTTTTATATGAATTGCTGCAACATCTTTTAACTGGACTTCCTATCAGAAGTCCTGCCCCACCTCCATCCAACAGTTTCTATGGTTTGGACAGTCTGATTTTCTACTTGAAATACTTCAAAATCTTCCCATGGTGGTGCAGTGGTTAAGAATCCGCCTGCCAATGCAGGGGACACAGGTTCAAGCCCTGGTCCAGGAAGATCTCACATGCCACGGAGCAACCAAGCCTGTGTGCCACAACTACTGAGCCTGTGTTCTAGAGTCCGTGGGCCACAACTACTGAAGCCCGCACTCCGAGAGCTCGTGCTCCGCAACAACAGAAGCCACCGCAGTGAGAAGCCCGCGCACCGCAACGAAGAGTAGCCCCCGCTCGCCGCAACTAGAGAAAACCCACGCACAGCAACAAAGACCCAACACAGCCAAAAATAAATAAATAAATAAATAAATAAATAAATAAATAAATAAATAAATTTATTAAAAAGAAAATCTTCCCGTGGTCTTTAGGGGAAAGTCTGAACTCCTTAATATTGCCCACATCGTTTTTAATGACATCAGTTCAATGTACTTCTCTTTCCACATTCCTTGCCTTAAAAGACACTTACATTTTATTTTTCTAGCCATACTTACCTTATCTCCTAACATCTTACCAAATATTGCATGATATTTTGTCTCTAGGCTTTTCCAAATGCTCCTCCCCCAACCTTGAAAGTAAAACCTAAAAACTATTTCCTCTCTCCTCTCTATGTTCAACCTCACAATCAACCATACAAAGAAAACTCTTTATCTGGTAGCTCTTCTTACTACTATTTAGTGAAAGCCCAAAGAAGCAGGCTGTAACCTTGAATGATGACACAATGGGAAGACTAGATGTGTTTTGTTTGGGGAAAAGCCAAAGATATCTGACTGTAGAAATATATCATTGGGGAAACAAAGAAAAAAGATTCCTTTGCAATACCATTCATGTGAAACATTCAGAGTACTCTTGCCAAGACACTATGTACACACTGATGAGAGCTGATGAGATCCCAAATCAGCCAAGCTGGCAGGTGTGACAGGCAATCATCCCCTCAGCCTCCCGTGACCAGGTCCTACAGTTCATTTTGGGGGATGCAAATGAAGTTATGGCGGCCATTAATACCGAGAACAGGATCAACAGACTAGGAAAATGAGAACTTGAGATGCCAATGCATCCTAAATGCAATCTCATTCCCTATAACCTGTGCCCTTACAGCCTGGTTCTTGTATTGATAGACAGGACCTATTTAGTTAGCCTCACCTTCTTTATTAATTAATGGGATTAATAACACTTCCCAGATTTGGATACTGTGAGGATTAATTTAGGTATTAACATAACATTTGCACAGTCCTTGGCCTAAATTATCACAAAATTTTATCGATCTCTCTTACTACTGAATATGTACAGGATTTTGTATTTTCCCAGCATCTAAGGCAGGTACGAAATGCATGAGTATTAGAAGCATAAAGATCCCCTTTCTTTGATTCTTTGCTTACTGCCCTTTGACACATGTATCAGAAGGCACGTGGTATCTCATCTATGAAACCTTCTCTGATCTTCCTGGTGTCATTTACTGTTTTCTCTTTTGTGTGCTCATGTAACTCCATACATAATTATGTCAGTCTCCACCTACTATAATGTAAGGCACTTTAAGGCAGGGTCTATGTCTTATTTTGTTTTTTTATTTCCATCATATATCATAGTACTTTTTTTTTTTTTTTTGGCAGACAATGTTCTGTAAGTGTGTCCTGAATAAATGAATGATGAATGAATGAATTAGTGAGTCAACAATTAGCTAACAATGCATCTAGGGAAAGGACATGTGTATTCCTAAACAGAAGAGCATTTTACATGTTACCATTAGGGTGGCAGCTGTCCACAGCAGGGTGTTGAGGAGTCTCTCTAATGACCTTTCTGATTCTGTGCCCACAGCCCTAAAACTCCCACAGTCAGGACCACAAACTACATCTCATCATTCACAGGCTTTGCTCCTCCCGAACTCATGCCAATCATGCTTCCAGAAAACTGAAGGAGAAAGGTTAAAGAGTCATAGAGTAACAGAGCATCAAATGGCATTTTCCTTGCCCTGGCCAGTTTTGAAGCTGAGTTTTAGCTAAGGCATTAGGGGGCCTCAACCTAACGTCTGTGACCAAGTTCTCACCATATACCTCAGTGTAGTGGATGCTGTGACAGACCTTCCAGATCTCCCTGCATGAGTAAAGGACTTATTCTCCCAGCTCCTAGGAGCACTGCCAGCAGACAGTACCTCAATTACATAGAGCAGCCTTTTCCAAAGTCACATCCCCTTCCCAGGGCTGCTTATATTATATACTATTGCCGGCTGAGGCAAGGACATAATGGCTTGGACACTTCATCCCATCATGGGACACTTATGAAGGGTCATCCCAAACTCAGATCTTCTTCAACAACAGCTGGAGCCTTTGTTGACACTGCATCACAGCCCAAGTTCTCTCTTTGCCCAATACCTTTCCTCTCATAGGCCACATGGATTCTGGTGTCTAGGATGAGGCTGGGGAAATGGTGCTACATAAAAATAAAGACGTCTCCCTAAGAAATTAGCCATCTGCAGGAACCTTCACAGAAACAGTCTTTATTACATGGTGACTTTCAGACTGACACTGTTAAGGAAACAGGAAACAACCCTCTAAGCTGTTATCATCACAAAACAAGCTATAATTTTGGAAACTGACACATGCAAAGGTGTTATATGTTAGCAACTACAATCAGGAAACTGCTGGTCAGAATGGAATGACAACAAAGAAGAGTCTGGTGGAAGAAAAGCTCTTTAGACAGGATTTGGTTCCTGCAGAAAATTGCATGGCTGCCAGAACACTGATAATGAGACAGAAAAAGCTCATTATCAATGTTTAACTTAGTTTTTGAATGCTAGTTTCTGTCCCCTGGTCTTCTTTGCAGTCAAACCCTGAAGAAAAAGTACCCTGTTCAGATCACCAGTCTCACCTTCCAGGGCAGATAAATATGAGATATTATGAATACATGGTAACTTTATGGAGATAAAGTCGACTTCAGAATACAAATTTTATGTAACAAGTAAATTTTCTCTTTGGACTTCATAAAAAAAGTGTGGTCTCCATGCTATATCTGAAGCATTGAGAAAGCACAGGGTTCATACTAGAAACTTAATGATTACACTGGCATTAGAATCCCTTCCAAAATCTATGCTGTCTATAAGAAACCCACTTTAAACATAATGGTTTAAGTAGATTGAAAGTAAAAGGACTGAAAAAGATATACCATACATACACTAATAACAAATAAGCTGGAATAGCTATATTAATATCAATGGCAACTTTAGAACTTAGAAAATTAACAGAAAGAGGTACATTACATAATGACAAGAGTCAATTCACCAGAAAGACATAACGTTTCCAAATGTGTATGCCCTTTATAAGAGTGCAGAAGCTGATAGAACTGAAAGACAAAATGCACAGATTAGATCCACAATTTGAGTTGGAGTCTTCCATCCTATTTTCTAAACAATCAATAGAGCAAGTAGAGAGAAAAATCAGCAAGAGGTAAAAAGCACAGACTTAACAAACTTGGATTTAATTGAAATTTATGGAACTCTCTACCCAACAAGAGCAGACTACACAGTCTTTCTCAGTTCAAATGGAACACTTACCAAGAGTTATCCTGCGTCACAAAACAAATCTTAAAAATTTTTGAAGAATTTAAATCTTATAAATTTTGTTCTCTAACTTTACTGGAACTAATGAAGAAATAAATGACAGAAAGTTAACTGAAAAAAATAACTGAATTTTTGGAAAGTAAACAGCACACCTCTAAATAATCCAGGGACCAAAGAGGAAATCTCAAGGAAAATCAGAAAATATTTTGACAAAACAAAATTGAAAATTAAAAATGGCAAAATTTGTGAAAGGCAGCTAAAACAGTGCTTTAGCAGAAAATTTATAGCATTAAAAGTTAATGTTTAGTTTGCCAGGGCTACCGTAACAAAGTAGCACAAATTGAGTGGCTTAAACAAGAAAAATTCATTGTCTCACAGTGTTGAGGGCTTTCATTCTAGACGCATGAAATCAAGGTGTTGCCAAGGTTGGTTCCTTCTGAGGGCTGTAAGGGAGGGATCTGCTCCAGGCTTCTCTCCTTGTCTAGTAGATGGTTGTCTTTGCGTTCATATGATGTCCTCCCTGTATGCATGTGTGTATCCAAATTTCCCCTTTTCATAAGGACACCATCATACTGGATTAGGGACGCATCCTACTCCAGAATGAGTTCATCCTACCTCAACTAATTACATCTGCAAAGACTTTATTTGCAAATAAGGTCACATTCTGAGGTACTGGGGCTTAGAACTTTAATGTATGAATTTAGGGGGAACGCAACTCAACTCATGACAACTTGTATTAAAAAAGAAGATTTCAAATCAACAATCTGAATTTCTACCTTAAGAAACTAGAAAAAGAAAAACAAAAGGGGAAGGAAGACAATCATATAGATAAGAGCAGAAGTCAATTAAATTAAAAACAGAATAACAATAGAGAAAAACAATGAAACCAAAATCTTAGTTTTGAAAAGATCAATAAAATTGATATACCTCTAGCCAGACTCACAAAGCAAAAAAAGAGAATACGCAAATTACCATTATCAGGAATGAGAAGGGGTATCACTAGAGACCTCACATACATTAAAAGGATAGTAAGAAAATATTACAAACAATTCTAAGCACATAAATTCGACAATTTAAATGAAATGGAGTGATTCCTTGAAAGTCATGAACTACCCAAACTCATTAAGAATAAATAGATAACCTGAATAGAAGTGTATCTACTGGAGAAATTGAATTCATTAAAAAAAAAAAATTCCATAAAAGGAAAACTCCAGGCTCAGGCGGCTTCATTGGCAGAGAAGAAAAGGCAAAGTCTACGAGATTGGTAAGGATGGTCCCCTAGGGTAGGAGACCCCCTTTATTAATTGGTCCCCCCACCCATGGTTACTCAGTCAGAATCTGCCCCACTGGAGTTGCAGAAGAGGCCTGAAATGCTGATCCCTGGTGGGTCAAAGGGAGGATCTGCTTACCCAGAGAACCAAGCCTCCCTTTCTAGACCACTCTCTATACTGGAATTCCTCTCTCAAGTGATCCTGAACTTACTTCCAAGGCCTACATGGGTCTCTTTCCAGTTGTACCCCTATGCTCAAGAATTGTTGTCAGAAAGTATACATTGAACTTGGACAGGCTCAGAAGATTCCTAGAAGATTCCACACAGTGTGCGGGAGAACTCTGCAGGGCAAAGGGAGGAGGGGGTGACAGGAAGGGAAGGTGGGCTCCAGTTGGGAGCCAGAGGCTGGGGGCTGGCTCCTCTCCCTGCACTGCCATGTTCTAGTGGGGAGTTTCAAGGAGTTTGAGAATTCTGAATTTGATCCTGAATAGCATAAAGGTGTATTTTTTGGGTAGGAAGATAAAGTGCACGCATTCAGGCATTTGTTAACTTGATGTCTAACCATTTAATACCTAGACATATGGTGAATAGAATCCATTTGGACTCTTATTCTGAGCCCCTCAATGTAAGCACTGGGTGGAGTGGGGGGACTTTGTTTATATTTATTTATATTCTGAGCACCTAGAACAATGACTGGCACAGAGTGGGCAGTCAATAATAATTTTGTATTAATGAATGTATAGATGAATGAATGAGTTTAGTCCTCACAACATCCCTGGAAAGATCAAGATAAGAAGAAAGCGGTAATGCTAAGTCCTTGACATAATAATTTTTCTTGAGAAGAAAAATCCTTTAGGAGATTGGACATAAGCAAATACTGTTATCTCTTCTGATGACCTGTGAGCACATCTCTGATGAGTGTCGTGATCGCCAGTGGGCTGTCACATCCTGTGTTTCAAGAACACTCATCCTACTCATCTCATTGGAACTCATAAAATCTCTGCTGTGGGCCCCAACCATGAGATGATACGGCAGTTGACTCAGGCGGCTTCCCTGTCCTCCAAGACGTTACTCATGATCTGTCATGTTTGTCAAGGAGAGTTTGTTTCTCAAAAGAAACTTTGGTTCAATAATGATATCTGAACTTTTAAGAATCTCAGCTTTGAAATAACTGATGGTACTGAGAACATAGTGTGAGAAATTGTAGTAGTAGAACATGTTTGCCCCATACAGATAAAAATACTCTATTTACCATTTGAATTTAATTAAAACAGCATACTAAAAAATTTCCAAGATAGTTAATTTCCTGTAACACAAAGTCATGGCTATTACTCAATTTCAAGATGAATTATTTTCAGCCATTCTTTATATCAGGGGGAAAATACAGCAAACAAGCAATTTAATTATTTAAAAGAACATCGGAGCAATTAAACTTTTCCTACAAATACCACATGAGTAAAACAGAAGGACAGAAAGTAATCTATTAACTGTTTGCCATTCAAATGGCTCATTGAGTCTCCAGCAATCGTATGCCATAAATAGGATGTTGACATCACATGCAAATTTAGTGACTAGAAAAGCATCCATAGTAAACCTTCACACAGCTCATTGGCCTAGGCTCTTTAAGGATTAAGCCACAAGGGAGCAATTACTTCACCAATACCTCTTTTATCTTCTCTGCAAATCCCTCCTTAGTTCTGTTAATTCTATTATTAAATAAATGGCAATACCCACAATTTCTTTTAAAATGCAACTAACCTCTAAATAGAAAAGATAAAATATGTTTCTAAATATCAATCAATAAACATATTTGATTGTTTTCATTGCTTTTGAGTTGACAGTCTGTCTCTAAAATAAGACAAACAGACACATGATATTGAATCCTGGCATAAATATTTAACATCTATATTTACTCCAATGTACACCGCACAGAGCTACAGAATTGTTATTATTGATTATTTAACTAGTTAAAGACTTCTGCCTCAGTTAGACACATTTATAAAGGAAAATTGCAAAATCTATTTGGATTTCAAATCCATTACTGTAACCACTCTACCATCAACATGGAAATATGAAGAACACAATGTACAAAGTGTTAAGTATACTGGTAAACTAGTCTGCTTAGACTAAAGGTGACTGGAGAAAAAGAAAGAAAAATTCTTTTAAAATTGACTTTCAATATTTAAGTGTGATCAGTAGCATAATTAATGAATTAATAATTTTCATAATGTAATTATTATGCAGAGTTTGATCTTTAGCTCACTGTGTACCTCCTGTGTGTGTTGTTATTGCCACAGTATTTATCCTTAACAGACGAGACACATCTTTAATTTTTTCCTCCTAATGTTAATCTCTTCCTTATGTTCTGCTTCCTTAACTTATCTTTAAGTCTGCCTACTGTATTTTAAGTTTACACTATTATCATTTTTCTCTCTGATATTTCTTTCTTTCCCTCCATAGTCTTTCTTTTATTACATCTACTTGGAAAATAACATAAGCAATATTTTTCCTTTTTATCAGTTGGGGATATTAATTAATTCTTTCTTTTTTCCTGCTCATAGCATTGTCTATTTTTCTTCTACATTCTTTTCCCTGGTTTTTGAATGTTATCTCTGTCCATATTAAAGGTTTTCCCAAATGCTTGGTCATCCTTGGTTCTTAGCAACATACATTAAACTGTTTGGAAACTTACCGTGTGTTTTCTGGGGGATGATGGTGATGGTGGGGCAGTAGCACTTGTCAATGATGCACTTCATTAAAAATTGATCAGGCCGTGACCGGGCCACTGATCTGTGGGACCACCAAAGGTCAATGGCGAGAGGTCTTGGAGATTTTTTATCTTGAGCAGGCTAGTTTCCCTAGAGAGGAATACCGCTATGTTATATAAAGCTGACTTCCAGGTTTGGGAGTTGAACAGGGATGGGGAGCTGGGGGCCCACTTTTTAGCAGGCAAATTGTTACTTAATCTCTTGTTTTCGGTACTAGAATTCCACCCCTAACCTTCTTTGTGCCTCAGGGTCTGAAGGCTCAGCCTTTCTAAGCTTAAGATCTTGAGAGGGTAAACATCCAGGCTTCTTCCAGGGAGAGGGAAAGGCAAGTCACTTGGCTTGGTAGGAAAGATGGAGAGATCCACATTTCCCACTGCTCCTTAAGCAAACCTTCAACTAAGTTTACTGTGTTCCACTCCCGTGTGGCTTCCCCGACTTGAGAAGTACCCGATGCACCAAATCTATGTCCACCTGGGGGTAGAGTTTGGCTGTGGCAGGAGTCGGCTTGCTTCCTTCGGTTTTCATACCCCGGCCACCACCTCCACCTCCACCACTACTAGCTCAAGAGTATTTAGCCTTCTCTGTTCTGTCAATTAAGATACTTCTTAGTTATCCTCCATTCTCTCTGTCTCTCTCCCCTTCCCTTTATTTTGTGTATTTCTATTACTTCAATGGGATATAAAAATCATCAAAAATAATGATAGCAATACTGGTCATGTGCCACTTTCTAAAAATCTTCCATGGCAGGGAGCGGCCGGGAGTCAGGAAAAACCGAAACAAAGAAGGTGTCATAGTGTGTTCACGCTGCTGTAACAAAGTAGCGTAGGCCAGGTGGCTTATAAACAACTGAAATTTCTCACAGTTCTGGAGGCAGAAGCCCAAGATCAAGGTATCAGCATGGTCAGGTTCTGGTGAAGGCCCTTTTCTGGTTGCCCATTTCTTTTTGTATCCTCACCTGGTAGAAGGGTCTAGGGAGCTCTGTGGGGTCTTTTTTGTAAAGACACTAACACCATTCAGGAGAGCTCCACCCTCATGACCTAAGCACCTCCCAAAGGCCCTGCCTCCTAATTCCATCATGTGGCCTTTGGAATTTTAACATATGAAATTTTGGGATACACAAATATTCAGACCAAAGCAGAAGGGTAGTGGATTGTATGGTCTGATGGCATGCGCGTTGAAAGATATTCTCCTGTGGGTGTTGGGGAAAAGGAAAGAGAGATAATTCAGCAATAAGCATTGAGGATGGCACTGAACCTTCCCCCAGACCCTGTGGTACTTGGGTTATGAGAGAGACCATTCTCACACTATGTTCTCAGGCACCATTCAAAGGGGTCCCAAGAAGCAATCTCCTTGGAGCAGGTCAGGTGCCAGTGAGTCTAAGTGGTGAAGGAAATCTAAAAGAAGAGGTTGAGGAAATAAGGAATTTTGTTGATGTCAGATGGAGTATTCCAGAAAGCATGATAGAAAGGTTTGGGAGCTTGGTAAAGAGTGGCAATTTGTTAGGTTATGGATGTACAGAGCCCTATGAGGAAATGTCGTAGTGTTAATGGATGACCTGGGTGGCTGAGATAGTGATGGGTGTTTAAGAATGAAAGGATTTGTCCTGGTGGCTGAGGGAAAGGTAAGTAATTTGTTCTAACTACAGCATCCTTCTCAGGCCTGGTCTCTTGTGCTGTTGCAATTGGTGGGACAGGTGGTGTGGCTACAAGGAGTAAGCCACGAGCAGCAGGGCCCTGGCAGGGGTGAGGAAGGGCCTTATGCTCAGGTGCACACTGGGCTCCAGGGGCCTCCTTTTTAGACTGAAGTAAGTGGCGTGGTCTCCCCAACCTCAGCACAAACTCTGAGGCCTTCATCCACTCAGCTGAGACCTGGATCTGCCATGGATGATATGCATAACCCCAGAGAGTAGGGCTGGGCCTCATTTCCTTCACCTACAAAAGGAGAACATTGGCCTACTTCAGTGCTTCTCAAACTTTTCCACCATACATCTTTTGGAGAAGCCTATGGAGGTGGCCTGAATAAACTCAGCACTGATCACATTTTAGATATTCAATGTGAAGTTTAAATGGGAAATAATATTAGTCCATGTGGTATGATCATATCTCGACATTTTAATTGGGTTTTATCTTTTCTGCTGTAGAGAGCCATTAGGGCCAATGTACAGCTCTATGTGCTGTGCTCCCTGTATTTTCCCTCTTCTGTTTCAGGGAAGTTGCCAGATCCTTAATTTTCCTAACTCATCGTTTTTTTTTTTTTTCAGAGTACAAAAGAGACACTGATGAATGTTAACCATCCTACCTATATGTGAAAGTCTAAAGTCCCGGAACAGTCTACCCTAGGCATGGGATTGGATAATATAAAGGGAAAGAGGCATGGGCCATGAGAGATGGAGTATTTCTCTCCAATCTGGGAGGACAGGGTTTGGGGCCTGTGCATAGTACAGTCTTGGGGCCCCATTCCAGGCTGCACACAGAAGAATGTGTGGTGCACATCAATGTTTTACCCTGGGTCTGTAGGTTCCAGCATCAACGAGATTCCCATGTCTGAGGTTAGCTCTGTGGCAGCATGTTTGATGGTTTCAAGAGACCCCAAATCCTTTTACCAACTAAGTATCAGCAATGACTGATGGAACAAAGATAAGACAGTCTTTAGCCCATTTGGGAGACTTTGTAGAGAGCTCCAAGAGTTTTTTCTAAACAAACTGAAGTTTAATAACATGTATATCTCCTTTTTACATGGGAGCTACCCAGGAAAACTGAGTAACTCTCCCAGATTCTTGTATGATCCCCGAGGGATCAGATGTTGCTCAGATTCACTTTAGTGCCAGCCATCCAGGAAGTGCTGAGTCACATTTAGCTGCAAGACCTTGGTAAACTCTCTTGGCCTCCTTTCCCTCATTGGAGAAGTGAGAAGGTAGGTCTACCTGATTTTCATGGTCACACCATGCTTTAAAATGAAATATGATGCTTTTTTTTTTTTTTTAATCCTACTCTGATCCTATCCTGAAGATTCTTCCCCAAGCCCTCTCCCTGCTATCCCCTAAACCAAGGCCACACTCTGGATCAGCACCAGCAGTTTCACTAAGCCACGGCCCTCTAAGTGGGCGCAAAGCATTTTTCTTTGCCAGCTTATTTTCATGTTCCTGTGTACTAGAGTGCTAGAGAGTTCATTCCGAGCATTACAATTAGGAACCATTGTGTAATTTCTTTGTTCTTCCCCCTGGCAAAGCCAACTTCAAAAGCACAACACAAATAGTATGAAACATGATGTAAAGAACAAACATTATTTAAGTCCATGGAGCTCAGCAGCATTTTTAAAGATCAGAAGAAAAACTAAGACTTTAAAAAGATGCAAGAAATTAAAATTAGTAAGTTTTAGTAAACAGTAAATTAAAATATATTTTTTCTCAAGCAAAATAGCCTAATAGGAATTCACTTCTTGGTGCACTTCAAAATAAATAGTTGTCCAATCCTTAACAGTAAATGCATTTATACCTTTGAAGAGAGTAAAAGGAGGGAGCAGGTGACATGACCTTCATCCTTTCCCAGCTTCCTCTCTACTGCCTTTCCCTTGTAAACCAGAGATATAACAGTCACTGACCCAAAGCAATAAATGAACTCTTCATGCATCCTTAAGCCAGTGGAAACTCCTGAAGATACGAATTTCCTCTCTTCACAATAATATGTGGTGAAGGTGGACCTCAAGCCCCCATGTTGACCTCAACATCATAAACATCATACTGTTACAAAAGGCTAAGCAATGGATTTAGTCAAGATTACATAGAATAATGGTTAAGATTTTGGATTCAGGGACCTGGGTTCATGTTTCAGCTTTGTTACATATTAGAAGAAGTTTCTTAATGTCATGGCGCTTTCATGATTACAAAGATCTTGCTTGTCTCCAAACCACATAGCTGAATCCAATATATCTTGGGCAAGTTCTAAAGCTTTACACCAGTGCTTCAGTGTGTGAGGACCTGGTAAAATGCAGATCCTGGTGAGGTATGTCTGGGGAGGGGCCTGTGTTCCTGCATTTCTGACAGGCCTCAGGTGACATAGTTGTTGCTGGTCCATGCACCACACTTTGACTAACAAGGCTTCCCACTACACCGCAAGTAGAATGTAACACACAACCATAGAAACTTTTCAAATGCATATTAGAAAGAAAATGCTTTCCCAAACAATTTCAATGGAAGTATCCATTTACTCCTTGTAATTTGCAAAATAAATAATTCTATGCTAATTAAAAGTCTAAATATTATGGAGGTTTTAAGGCAGGAAAGATCATTGTCTCATCTGCTAGATAGCATAACAAAAGAGAGGCACTTTGCATATGCATGATAAGAAGATTTGGGTAGGTAAAAATGGAGAAGCCATCACAGCAGCTGATAAAAAAAAAAAATTAGGGCTTCCCTGCTGGCGAAGTGGTTAAGAATCTGCCTGCCAATGCAGGGGACACAGGTTTGAACCCTGTTCCGGGAAGACCCCACATGCCGTGGAGCAACTAAGCCCATGCACCACAACTACTGAGCCCGCGTGCTGCAACTACTGAAGCCTGCACACCTAGAGCCCGTGCTCCGCAACAAGAGAAGCCACAGCAGTGAGAAGCCCACGCACCGCAACGAAGAGTAGCCCCCGCTCGCCGCAACTAGAGAAAGCCTGTGCGCCGCAACGAAGACCAAAAGCAGCCAAAAATAAATAAATAAAATAAATAAAAATTTTTAAAAATCTTAAAAAAAAAAAAAATAGCAAACATTTGTATGGTACTTAACTGTTTGCCAGACACTGTTCTAAACCTTCTACACATATTAACTAATTTTACCCTCAAAATCACTCTCTGGGGACTTCCCTGGTGGCACAGTGGTTAGGACTCCACGTTCCAAGTGCAGGGGACCCGTGTTTGATCCCTGATCAGGGAACTAGATCTTGCATGCCTGCCACAGCTAAAGTTCACATGCCACAACTGAGGAGACCATATGCCGCAACTAAGGAGCCCAAGTGCCGCAACTAAGGAGCCCAAGTGCCAAAACTGAGGAGCCAGCCAGCCACAACTAAGGAGCCCACGAACTGCAACTAAGGAGACCACATGCTGCAACTAAGGAGCCAGCGAGCCACAACTAAGGAGCCTGCCTCCCCCAACCAGGGAGCCAGCCTGCTGCAACTAAGACCAAGTGCAACCAAATAAATAAATAAATATTTTAAAAAATCACTCTATGAGTGAAATACTTTTATTACCTAATTTTATGGATATTATTGACATAACTGGGGCACAGAGAGGTTAAGCGACTATACTTTCCCAAGTTCATAAAATTAGTATATAAAGGAGCTGGGATTTGAATGTAAGCAGGCAGGCTTCAGAGTCTGTGTTCTCAAGTGCTCTGCTGTACTATTTCATAGGATGGAAAATATGGGATGCTCATGGGGAACAGATTAATCCACCTGGGAGAACATGAAGGGTGCATAAAATACAGAAAGAGGTGGGAAAGGGGCCACAGAGTAGTCAGGATGTTAGCGGAAAAAAGCTAAGAAATTTGGACTGAATTCAATAGGTAAAAAAGCCATTAATGCTAAGCTGTGACACTGGCTCATTTATAAACTCCATCAGAATCCCCTCAAAAGGTGATAACAAATACTATTTTAAGCACATTGGTAGTCTAAAGATTTTTAAAGATCAACACAGACATTGATTTCAACAGACCTGTGTTCAGTTCCTTCCTCTTCCACTTAGTGGTTGTCAGCCATTAAATAAACGGAACATTGATGCTGCTATTAAACAGTATGAACATCTGTATCTTTTTTTTAATGCTCTAATGACTATTGCAACCACAAACACACACATGCACACACAGATTCCCACATGCGGTGGATGAGGCATGAGAGAAAGTATTGCCCATCACTTTGAAGAAAATGCCATTGCTGGACTTCCCAGTGACACTAAGTGGTCCCCTGGCTGACACACAGGAAGCTGAGGAAACAACGTTTAGTGGGATTGTCAAATGGCTATTTGAACAAAGAGAGGCTAATAGGGGACTACTGCTATTGTTAGCGTGTGAGTAGTCTTGCGGCTGGGAGAAAAATGGGATGGCTCCTTTCATTCTGTCCCTTGTCTTTGTGTCACTGACCTTAAAAGAAATCAGAGCAGAAGGTTTTATCTCTGGCATTCTACCCTGAGTTCTTTTCCTTGTCATCTCAAGTTGACATTTGGCTCTTTCAGCCCTTCCATTAAGAAGCATGAGTAGGGACTTGAGTCAAGCAAAATAATTGAGTCTCTGGGTCTATATAGACTCAGAGATGCTTCTTGCCTTTTTATTTCACACTTGGTGTCCCCCAGGATGCACTCAGGGTGGGAAGGGGAGTGCTTATTTTCCCTGGGAGTACAAAGAATACACAGTACAAGGGGGATGCCAAATCTCTCCCAATCACAACTGCCCTCACTCTAGTCTGCCAGCTTGCAAACTCGATTCTCTGATTTTCCTTCCATCTTACATCCTCTGAATGGCACTGAACACTATCCAGATATAAACTTGAATGTGCTTCAGCTGTGATGGATCTCCTGTCTGCAGTCTCAGACTATCCTGGGTAAATACCATGTGCCCCTTGACTGGGCTTCAGGACTCCAACACTGACACCATTCTTGGGTTAGACTTCCATGATTTCAACCTCTTCCATCATTATACAGTGAATAATTTTATAATACTACTACTGGATTGAATCCTTATAATATCAGGCAGTGCATTAACAGATTTAAAGACATTATAGTATTCAAGTCTCAGAATAAAGTAACTATTATTATTTCTATTTTACAGGTGAGGAAACCTAAGCACAGTGCTAAAAAAGTAAGGGGTGTAGACAGAGCCCCTTCACTTCACCTTCTTATAGATTGGCACAAGGGAATGCTGTTAAATTAGTTTGATAAATCTAGGCCAAGAAAAATAAGCTTATGGAGTGTCCTCTTGGTGATCAAAAAAGGCCACACAAAGGAACATATAGGAAAATGTATAAGAGAATTCCTGGAAGAGAAAACCATTGCATAGGCTTTAGAAATTCACTGCAGACATCTGTAACCGATTTATCATAACTGGGTTTAAGTGACATTAGGTATATCTGGAATTTGGATGCCTGGAAAGAGATAATGTAATTCTATCGAGCAGGTAGATGATAACATCTGGAAAGATATATGGAAGGCTCTGGCATTACAGTGCATGGAAAAATAAAAAACAGGAATTCTTGAGGTTCAGAAAAAAATTACCCAAGTTAATTGAACACCTTGAGGAAGATCAAAGTTATAAACCAACTCTGGAAAAACAGAAATGTTAAGGAATTCAGATAGAAACACATTTACTTTTTCCATCCTTTATCCACCGCCCCCCCCCCGAAAAAAAAATTCCATTTACTGAACATCTACTATGTTCCAAGGCAGTGGTAGGATTTGGAGGAATCAAGATGCATGGGACGTGATTCTTGCCTTTGATGACCTAATAGCCTAGTGATCAGAGAGACAGACATTACAGATTCTAAATATGGCAGGAGAAGCGACATAATTGATGTATGAATCCAGTATGTAGGAGCTCAGAGAAGAGAGTGAATACCTCCCATGGATTCACAATGTGGCAATTGAGCTCACTGTGGGAATATGAATCAGAGTTTACCAGGTGGGAAAAGAGAGGTTAGCACATGAGAAAAGGGGAGAATTATGACAAGTGATGAAGAAATCAGCTTTTCATCAACAGGAATTTATGTCACCTCTTCTGGAAGTTAAAAATCTCAACTAAACAAAACAGTCTTTAATGTCCCACTTCCCTTGGTTCTTCTATGACTCCTTTTCTTTTCAAATGTTTATCAGAATCTCCTTCCAGGTGTATATGTTACCTTTCTACTGTAACTCCTCCTGCTTTCAAAATGTACACTTGAATCTCTTTTTCAGTATCTATCAGCCATATAACGTTAGGATCCCCCGCAAATTCCTAGGAAGAGACAGAAGTGGAGGGGGGTGGATCGTGCGTTATAGTCATTCACACAAGGGAAGAGATAATTCTGATATGTTAGGAGCTCAGGAGAAGAAGTCAGGATGGCTTCTGGCTGCTGGCTACTGCCCTCTTTTTTTTTTTTACATGCAGAACTTGAGTAAATGGAAACAAAAAATTCAAACTATCCAAGTCTTTGGTCTAATTTCCATAACAATTTGGTGTTATCTTGGCAGGATCTGGAGCAGCAAGGACTCTTAGTAGAGCAACCTTAGAAGGAAAAGTACACCTTGGTAATAAGACCTACCTGAGATGTTTGAGTAAGGCTCTGCCATCAATCAAGGCTTCACAGACTGAGCCTCTCTGTCCATTTAACTTCTGTGCTACCACGCCCCACATCTTGGCTTCTTTTCTGTATAGTCCCATGAAAGAATTTTTCATCCCTGGATTAGAATGATGTAGGTAATACCCAGAAAAAGATTTAAAGACAAAGACAAACCTCTGCTTAATTTATACTAAATCATTACAGAGGCCATTCTCCACAACTGCCATATGACTTGGTATTTTCATTTTACAAGTGAGGAAATGATGATCTTGGTGATGATGTTGTTTGCCAGCATCTCTAGCTGATTTTGTGATACAGCCAGCATTAAATCCCTGTTCATGTCCCTCTGAAGCCCATGCTCTTTTGAAAGGTACAGCCTCAGAGCATCTGGGTACAGAAGGAGATTAGGAGATGCTCTGAGAAGGATGGGGCATCCATACTTCACGCTGGTCCAGAGACAGCTTCTCCAAGGACCTTTCGAGATCTTTGGAATCTTTGTTCCTTCCCTAATGTTTGTTGCATTTATATTTCCTTTCCTGCACAGCAGTGACTACAGTAAATGTCTTAAAATGCTGTGTTGTGTCGGAGGCAACAGAATGTGGAGGAATTTCCTGGAAATTAGTAACCAGAATCAGTAACCAGGTAGTGGTAACCAGAATGAAGAGAGCTTGTGGGCAAATCCCAGTATGACATACATGCCCCAAAGTCAACGGATACTATTTTGTGTTAATAAAATTATTGTGAACAGAAAAAAAGGGAGAAGACGGTCTTTTCTACTCTGAATGGGGAGCTCTACCAGAACATCTGTGTTTTAATCTGGGCACCAATTCTTTCAAAGCACATTGTAAAACTGTGGCTGTAAAACTGTGGCTGAACAAGAGATGAAAAGTTTTGATTATTCAAGTTTGGGAGACCATGAGTACGGTATAGCAATATTAAAACAAAAAGAACTGGAGAATGTTCACCCTAGACGGGGGGTGGGGTGGGGTACAGAATGAGTGACAGTTTCCTTCCAATTGTTAAAATTCTGTCCCGGGGACAAGAGAACCAACTGATTGTCTGGATGCCTGAGGGTTGACTGCAGCCCAGGGAGATAGATTTTGGTCAGATAAAGGCAGTATTTTCTAACAGAGGTATTCAAATATGAGAGGGTACAAGTTCCTTTCCCTGGAGATGATGGGCATAGAGTCAGCTGTTGAATGGGGTGGTAGGCATAGGACTGGGCTAACAAGCAAGAGAGGTTTAATAAACTCCAGCTTCTATGAAGTTGGAAAGATCTTGGTAGTCAAGGGCTCCTCAAGTTTTCAAACTGTGTATAGAGGTACCTTGGTGGTTGCTTATGAAGGAATTGAGAAACAAAGGCATTCGGGCGAAACTCTGGGCTTTCCATCCCTCCTTTAACCAGAACCAGGTTTTCATATAATTTTCATATTTTGTTTTTATGCGAGATTTTAATTAAACAAAGGATTCTATGACTTTAAAAGTTGTGAAAAGTACCTGTCTACAACACATAAATAAAACGTGGTTGTATAGCAGTCTGTTGAATTGCTATACCTACTAGTACGTAGAAATTCCCACCAAGGTAGCAAATCATTTATCCATTCAACATGTATGTATTGAACATCTACTATAGTCTAAGTACTCTTTTAGACACTGGCTTTAAAAAATGGACAAGGTCCTTGCTCTCATGAAACAGACATTATAATGGAGGAGTCAAAAACAAATAAGCTAGATGGTTTCAGAGAGTAATGTAAGTGCAATAAAGGAAATGAAACTATTATTTGAAGCCAGCACAAATGCATAACCAATATTTAGGTCACTGGGCTCATGTTCAATTACTTTTTCTTTCTGATTAATAAATGACAGATCTAATTGAAGCCACACTCTAATTACTTCTATGATCTGAACAATGATGTAATTTCAGAGCCAGATGAACCTATGCTGACCCCATTCATTCTTGGATAAAGAGACTAAGACCCAAAGTGGCTCAGAGATAATGCTCGAGGTCCCCTGGTAAATGGTGGTTGAGCTGACAGTTAAACGCTTGCCTTCCGGTTTTCTATCACCAGAAAACCTGTCTGTCAACAAAAGGAAAATTAGGGCAAAGGCCTAACAACAACAATAACAGAAAAAACAAGAACAATGTTTGATTTAGGATTAGACTCAGTAAACCTTAGAATACCCTGAAGATACATAAGTCCTTACATATCTGGGATTTAGAAAAAATATGAATATTTTAATTGGTCATTCAGAAGGCTGAATACATCAGAAACTTCCAGTGACCTCACTTTAATGTTGCCTGCTGATCACCTGGCCTTTCCCAGAGCAACCTTTTCACTGGATTTTCTGCTCCACTTTCCCCCTTACTATCCATTCTCTACATGGCCCCAGGGTAAAGTTTTCACAGGAGAAACTGGGTATCATTCCTCTGCTTAAAATCCTCCAACTGCTCTATAGCATGCTCAGAAGTTGACCCAAAACTCCGTGCCAGTGTCTAGAAGGCCCTCCATGATCTGGCTCCATGAATTTTCTGTCTTTCGCCATGCTCCCTTCTTGATCCACTCCCCACACACTGTCCCTCTTGCTGCTTCTGGAACATGTTAGCATGCTTAGGTATGATCCCACCTTCTAGGATCTTTACATGGTCAAGTATTTCACATCATTTACTGAGCCCACATATAATCTGGACTATAATTTCTCTAGGAGATTTCTACCAATCACAACCTCTAAGGCGGCTCCTCCTCCTGGCCAAATAGTACTTGCTTTTATTTTCCTAAGGGAATCTACCAGCATCTAAAATGAAAGTATTTCTTATTCAATGTATATTGTCTTTCTCTCCACTAGAATGTAAGATCCACAAGGGCAAGGGTCCTGTCTGCTTTATTCTGCTAAATCTTTGACTTCTGAATAAGTGACTGACACAAAGGAGTGACTTGGTCATATATGGTAAATGAATGTGAGGCAGGAAATAATCAGTCATAGAGTTCTCCTGGGTCCCAGGTCCCCAGCTAGGTGTGTGTGGAGAAAATTGTACTTGGCACTGTGCTACCGTAAGCTGAGTGCTCTGCTGTATTTTTGCTCACCCTTTATTGGTATTTCCCCAAAACAGTCATCTGATTGGAGTTCCTGAGCACCACTGGGTATGGAGTATTGCTACAACAAGAATTTGCACCAATGACCTTCAAAATTAACGTCCTCTCTCATGTGCATTTCATATTTAGCTGCCTCTACTCCTTTTAAGTCCCTGACAAAGCAATTAACTTAAAAATAAAATGAAATGAATAAATGCATATTAATATTTTTTTTTTTTTTGCCAATAGAAAGTGGTTAGATGGCCACTAGGGGGCATCTTTCCTCAGAAGATAGTTGTTTGGCATTGGAGACTCCTAGAATTCTCAGTAGGCCTGTTAAGGTACACAGGCAGTAAGAACAGACCACAAGGTCATCTCCAGGGTCTGAGCACGCTCCAGTATATTCTTTAAAAATCATAGGTGGCAGTCAACTTCTTTTATATGTGACCACAGAGCTTCCCTGGCTGAGTCAACATCTTCATTTGGCCTTGTGTCACTGTGGCACTCCCTTAGCAAGCTACCTCACTGTCAGGGGCATCCATCTCATTATACTGGATGAAGGGTTGCCCAATCTCATATGACAGCATCACATGAATATATGTGTTGGTGAATGTTGTATGTGTGTGGGGAGAGGGAGAGAGGGAGGGAGGGGGGAGGAAGGAAGAGAGGATGAAAAGCTGAACACAGTTTCTTCATTGGTAATGGAATCTTATCTTTTCATTGAAGATTTTCCTGAAATTTTATGTGCTAAATTAGAACCTTTGCTGTTTACTTACCTTTGGCCATAGGCAATACTGTCCTCCAAGGATGTAGACTAGCTGAAGTGAGTTGTGTGCCAGGGGCAGGGGAGCCCTCATGGCCAGAAGAGGACCAGGCTTCCATGTACCTCAGGTGTTCTCTTCTGGGAGTCTCCCCCAGCTCGGGGGCCCTATCTCGTTCCAGTCTGTGTTTCTTGATGTCTTTCTATAACTCTCTCCCTGTAATCACAGTGGCTCAGAAACTAACCCTGATGCCCAGCATTCCTCTGGGTTTAACGGTGCTGCTCCCCACCTGAAGTGCTTCCCCAGTGCCATCCTATGTGTGGAAGCTTTTCCCTTCTCTTAGGGCTCGTCTGCCGAACCCAGGCCTCCAGGGCATGAGCCTCCCCTGAATGGTACTTATTATTATTATCTCTCCATGGTGCTTAGTCTAAGTGTGCAAGGTTAAATGATTCAGGAGTCAGAGTGTCTGGGTTCAAAAGCTGGTCCAGTGTCAGTTTTTTATCCTCTCTGGGACTCAGTTTGAAAACCTATAAAATGGAGTTTATAACTAAATATTTATTGAGTTATTAAATGAAATGATACATGTAAAGCCCTCTGCATAATGTCTGGCCCATAACAAAAGCTTCAAGTACATTCACCAAACAGAGGAAAGGCTGTGCTTGAATTAAAACTTGAATTTGTAAACGTCATTGGATAGCCTATAAATATACAATCCATTACAGGCTGGCACAGATTATTATGAACAATGTAATGGGCTACTCAGCATGGTAAATGCAGGGGGAAATCTCAGTGACCCCAATCTAATGCTGTTCTTGCTGATCGCTTGACAATTCCAAGAATAGCATTAATTAACCTTACCCTAGTATTCAACTTTAACGCTGCTCTGTATTTTATCTGTAGAGTTTTTGCCATGTATCACAATAGCTCTAGCCAGTGTGGAGATAGTCCACCATTGTTCAATCACTTAGTAATTGGGAAACATCTGAATATGCACATGTATGTATAGGAAATGTGTATGTACATACACACACACACACACACACACACACATACACAGACATGTTGTGAATCATCACTTAAGTAAACCCGTATGTAATGTGAATATGTTTGGCAGGAGCAACAGAACTCTATTCTATTAAATTGGTCTTCTCTGATGAGTAGCAAAACTCATCATCAGGAACTTTTTTAGTCCAAACCCAAGGGATGCATATATATATATATGAGTAGCAAAACTCATCATCAGGAACTCTTTTAGTCCAAACCCAAGGGATGCATATATATTATCTCTGGCAGATCAATGTAATATATGTTAAATTGGAACTGCTTCCCTATACGTTTGGATTTTCTTGGATCTTTCTCTCTCTCTTTCTCTCTCTCATACACACATACACAGGCATACACATACATGCTGTTGGAGTTTTTTGTATTTGTGAATAGTTATCATTTTCTTACATATGCTAATGCAGCAGTGTGAAAAGGGACATGGGAAAGAAAGATAAATTATAAATTTAGCTCCTGTTTCTGCAACTTATAAACTGTGGGGACTTACACACTGAGACTCAGTTTGCATAAAATGGTGATAATTATTGATGACTCACAAAGTCATGATGAGCGTTTATTATGTGTCAAGAATTAAGCTCCGGTCACCATATTAAGTAAACGTGATATATACGTATGAGTGTGTTTGATAGACTGAAAGGTAATATGTGAACATTAAGTACTATAATCTTTATTATAAGCATGTATAAACAGTTATATGGATAAATAAACTAAGATTTATTTTTCAAGCAAAAATGAGGTTACATGACAAACTTAGGTAGTAACTGAAAGGAAAAGTACAGACAAAAAGTACTATTTATTGAGCATGTACTATAACCCAGGCACTGTGCAATGTATTTTCATGTGTTTCTTCCTATTTCGAGAGTCTGGTCTCTGGAGGTAGATTGTCTGGATTTTCATACACTGAATTACACTTGAGCCTCTACTGGAATAGTCCACTGAGGAAACCTCAGAGATTCCCTAGGTGGTCTGCCCCAATTATGAAAAAAACCCTTCCCTTTTAAAAGCAGAATTCCAACTCTCTATAACTCAGCTGTCCTAATTCTGAGCAAAAGTAGCTTGTCTGACTTCCCCATGTGAGCCCCTGATGGCGCCTATGTCACATGTCTCAACTGAGCACCTTCATTTCCTGAAGCTGTTCCCTATATGACCTGGTTTCTATTCTGGATAATCTCCTTTGGGTGACGTCTCTGTCTCTTTCTCAATGTTCCATTTAAGGCATCACACACAGAATAAAATGCAACCAAGTGTACTGAGGGCTTGTGGATTCATCCAATATGCAGTTGGGACACTGTGATTTCAGATACCTCCTTTCTGCTATATATGACTATGGGACTTGTCTTACGGTGACTGAGGTTTAACTTCCATGTGGCAAAAACAGAAAGGCACTACAGTGCTCCGTGATTCTTATGTACTTTATTTCTTCCAATAGTATGTAAAATATAATGACTTTCATGGTTGTAATTCTTTTACTGATTGTGGAGAGTGAGGAGTAGAAATCCCTATACAGCGATGACTTGGACTGAAAAATCCTGTTTTATTATTATTATTTCTCTTAGCTGAGAGAAGAGTATTTGTTACTGTCTCTTTCCAATTCAATTTTATAAACCAATTCAATAAACAGTTATTTTTCTAGGCCAAAAGGGCCTAAAAATATCTCCCAGTTCTTTTACTCACAAAATCCCTTTGAATTTAATGAACTCAGACAGTAAGGATCAAGAAAACAAAAGCTGTTATGCATTTCATCATCTGAGTTTTCCTCATAGTTAACAGCGATTTTTAGACTAAATATCTGCCACCTGGTGGTTCTTGTGAGAACAGTTAGGTATTAACCGAGCCACTGTAAGGTTCAAACATACTTTATTCATTCATTCATTCAACAAATACACAAAAATGTGGAAGTATCTGTGTGGAACAGACAGATACTTAAAGAATCCTTTTGGAATAAAGAGTTTCTAGGACTTCCCTGGTGGCGCAGTGGTTAAGAATCCGCCTGCCAGTGCAGGAAATACGGGTTCGAGCCCTGGTCCGGGAAGATCCCACATGCCACGAAGCAACTAAGCCCGTGTGCCACAACTACTGAGCCTGTGCTCTAGAGCCCACGAGCCACAACTACTGAGCCCGTGTGCCACAACTACTGAAGCCCGTGTGCCTAGAGCCCGTGCTCCTCAACAAGAGAAGCCACCTCAGTGAGAAGCCCGCGCACCGCAACGAAGAGTAGCCCCTGCTCACTGCAACTAGAGAAAGCCCGCACACAGCAACGCAGCCAAAAATAAAATACAAATAAATAAATTAATTTTAAAAAAAGAGTTTCTAAAATGAAGTTGGTCATGTTTAAGCATCTCCATAGGCAGTGCATAAAATATAATTTTGGCAAGAGATCCTCATGCTAGATCTCAAACCATATTAAATGACCAACTACTTTGGAGCTATTTTATATCTCAGAATATTGGGTCAGAAAATGCCTTCTGCTTGGATGGTTCTTTCCTACCCATCACCCATAAATCTGGCTGGAGACACTCCTCTGTTTATGGGACTTGGCCCATGCGACCTTCCCCTCATTTGTGCTTTCTCTGTACTGGATATTTTTTTTTTCCTTATAGTATCTCTAATGTTTCATTGAAGTAATTTGTGATATTTTCTTACACTACTGGACTATAAGTTTATTTCAGATAGTACCACGTTGTTTGCCTTGCAACTCTGAGCCCCTAACTTAATTTCCGGTGAGTAGTAGGCCCTCATTGATGCTCAACTGAATAACTAAAACTTAAATCTATAGATGAATGTATAGCAACGTTTTGCTAAACCACACGGGACAAAGGAACTCCCTGCATGAAAGAGAATTCAGGAGATCTTTGAATTTAGATGGGTAAAAGATACATTTTTATTTTCTAACTTCTAACTAAATTTGCCATTTCTTTCGTTTATGAAGATAAGCAACAAACCACAGTAGTATTACAGTACTTCTGACATTGCCACCAATAGAAATGACAGATGTTTCCATATCTTACTGCAGTTGTTAAAGATATTTCACAGTATTATTTATGCTCAACACCATTTGTAAGCATGTTATTTATTAGATCTTCAATTAGGTCTTATTATTTAACACATCAATAAATGGCAACTATTGAATATATTACTATTTCAGCAATTCTTTCCTTGGTAATCCTATGTATTTTGTTTTATGTATTTAAAAAAATTATTCTGAGAAAGGGGACAATAGGCTTAAATAAACTAAAAAAAAGTTCTATGGTACCAAAAAACATTAAGAACATCTAGCTGTACCAGTTTAATGAAAATTTAAAGAGAAAGCAAATCATGATGTTAGTAAAACCAAACTTCAATACCTACATTCTTTCTGTTAGGATCTTCTAACTTCTTTGAGATGCTGTGTATTCATATATACCTATTATCCCCAAAAGAACAGGGATGAGTCTGATCTCAGTGATTTATCCTTGATGTCATATTGATTATCCTTCTATGTATATGAATTCTAATATTATTCTTCCCTGGAGTAAAAGACGCTGGCAACATTTAAAATGATACTGAAAAATAGCTCAGTAGTTTTATGGTTGGGGAAATATATCTTAGTAAGGCTGAACATCAAAACAGATTTCAGGGAATCAGGATCTATCAAGTAATATTCAACCTGGGAATTATTCTTTTATTTCCAAATTTTAAAAAAGTTTTAAGGCTAAAACAACCCTAGCTAATTGTGATATCAGCTCCAAGATCAGAAAGTGAAATTTCAACATGGATAAGCATGAGATAAAGGAAACAGGTACCACATGATGATACACAATGATATCTAGGCACAGGAAAGACAGGAAGGTGAAAGAGGGAAATGGTCAGTAAGTACTAGGAGATGTCATAAAGGGAATTTCCTGCCAGGTCTGAATGTTACTTGGAATTCACCAAAACATAATTTTAAAAGATGTATTTCATTCCTTGTTTGCTCACTCTGGGCACCAGACTCTTGACTTTAGTGTCCAGTTAGGAATCCTATAGCCAAGATTGCCAAATATAATAATAATTTCAACATGAGCACTTACGGAAGGCAATAATAAGACATGTTAAGAATGGTGGGGCCTCCTTTAGTGATGAAAACATAAGAGTTTATTTTGCACACATACATAACAAACTACAAAGGCTTTATATTGAGTTAATTGCCTGTTACTCATTACTCATGCATAGGTTGTAACTATTAAATGTTGTCATGAAGGGCATAATGCTTGTATCATTCTAGACCAGATTTTAGCCTAGCCTAGACCTAGACTTAGACTAAGACTTATCTTAGACTAGATCTCACTGGAGCTAGGTGATCAAGGGATGCACCCTGAGTGGCAGCAGCAAAAATAGGTGCACAACATGTGCACGAGCTCCTTTAGGCAAAGGGAGAGTATAAAGATGGCGCCTGATGGCCTCCATGGTCTTTGGAGAGTATATGTGTGTTAAATTAGAGGCCTACCCCCAGGCTGAAGCTTCTAAGCTAAACAAATAAGCCTCTTTTACAGAAAACTGGCACATTTCAATTGGTTGCCTCTGTGCAGGGCCCTGGGTGTAGGCAGGTGAGTCTGCATGAGCCCTTAAAGAACCATTTATCACAAAAGGGACCTAATCAAACTTACAAGCTTTTGCACAGCAAAGGAAACCATAAACAAAACGAAAAGACAACCTATGAAATGGGAGAAAATATTTGCAAATGATGCGACCGACAAGGGCTTAATTTCCAAAATATATAAACAGCTCATACAACTCAGCAACAACAAAAACAACCAACCCAATCAAAAAATGGGCAGAAGACCTAAATAAACATTTCTCCAAAGAAGACATACAGATGGTCAATAGGCACATGAAAAGATGCTCAACATCGCTAATTATTAGAGAAATGCAAATCAAAACTATAATGAGGTACCACCTCACACCAGTCAGAATGGTCATCATCAGAAAGTCTATAAATAACAAATGCTGGAGAGGCTGTGGAGAAAAGGGAACCCTCTTACACTGTTGGTGGGAATGTAAATTGGTGCAGCCACTATGGAAAACAGTATGGAGGTTCCTCAAACTAAAAACAGAGCTATCATATGATCCAGCAATCCCACTCCTGGGCATATATCTGGAGAAAACCACAATTCAAAGAGATACATGCACCCCAATGTTCACTGCAGCACTATTTACAATTGCCAAGACGTGGAAGAAATCTAAATGTCCACTGACAGATGAACAGATAAAGAAGATGTGGTACATATATACAGTGGAATATTACTCAGCCATAAAAAAGCATGAAATAATGCCATTTGCAGCAACATGGATGGACCTAGAGGTTATCATATTAAGTGAAGTAGTAAGTCAGACAAAGACAACTCTCATATGATATCACTTATATGTGGAATCTAAAATACAATACAAATCAACATATCTATGAAACAAAAACAGACTCACAGACATAGAGAACAGACTTGTGGTTGTCAAGGGGAAGGGGGCTGGGGGAGGGAAGGATTGGGAGTTTGGGATTAGCAGAGGCAAGCTATTATATATAGAATGGATAAAAAACAAGGTCCTACTGTATAGCACAGGGAACTATATTCAACATCCTGTGACAGTCCATATGGGATACAAATATGAAAAAGAATATATATATGTAAAAATGAATCATTTTGCTGTATAGAAGAAATTAAGACAACATTGTAAAGCAACTATACTTCAATTTAAAAAAAAAGAACCATTTCTCAATTTGCTATAGCCTTATAAGTCTCATGGATGCAAGCCCCACTGACTTTCAAAGCTAGATGTTTTGGGGTCCTGTCTTGCAGGTGCAGGTCTTAAAAGCTGGGGTGCCAGATATGGGATTCAAACCCTTCCCTCCTCTGCGAGAAGCTCTTTGAGTTGTGAGTTTTCCCCCAATTATGGGGTGCTGCACCGGGGATAGGGTTTATGGTGAGCCTCTCTGTCCCATTTCAGTGTGGGTTTTTCTTGTTCACCCAACATGTAGGAGTCACTCAGTTACTTTTTATATTTCTTTCAGAGGAACTGTTCGATATGTAGCTGTGTGTCATATAAATTCAGTGTGTCACAGGAGGAGGTGAGCTCAGGAGCCTCCTACTTCACCATCTTGAACCAGAAACTCTTGGCCTGGAACTTCTGAGTCCTTTCCTATCCTGGACATTTGTTTTCACTTCAGGAAGCTTATTGTTAGGACAGTTTTTGCTTATAAGTTTGCTAAGTGTGCAGGTTTTCTGTATGGCTGCCTTTTTTTCCCCCCTGAGTTGTTAGGGGTAAGGACTGAAGTAGAAAACAGCTGGACTTGAACAGATAGTACTGCTGATGGTGTACAGTGTGTAGTTATCTTCCAGATGTTGACCATGAGTTAGTCTTCAAAGAAAAAGAACGCTCAAGGGTTCAATGGCTGCCTGTGGGAACAATGACCACTAAGTTTTTCTCCTCAAGATCCAAAAGTCCAATAACAGTTTCTTTTGACTCCCCAAAGACCAGAATGGTCAAGTCTTTCCCCCACTGACTCCCTGCAGACACATTTGTTTTTTTCCCTTCCAGCCACCCCTACAGTTTGAGTTCTGGCTACAGCCAAAATGCAGATGTGAGCAGGATTCCAGGATTGGGGGGTAGAGAAGGTGGAAAAGACCACACGTTGTTTGTGTTGGAGATGGAGAGCCTGACCCTGGGACATTTACTCCAAGGATCTGCTGCCAAAAGATGTGAAAGAAAAGTTAAGCCTGGAGTGTGTGTTATGGAAGTGATTGCTGGGATGCTACAACAGAAGCAGGAAAGAATATGATCCAAGAAAGCTCTCAACAGGGACCCAAGATAGAAAGGAGGAAGACTGTTAGAGCTGGAAATGGGCTAGAGAAAGCCTCATCCTTCCCCCTGAAGAACATCCTGGCATTAGCCACTATCCCTTTAAATACACTTAAGACAAGGAAAGGGTTTGGGGTGACTTGACTAATAACTACAGGAGGCTTCCATTTTGCTTGCAGAAGGTTTTTCACTCTGGGCTAAGGCACCACAGTACATAGTGGGAGGAATGAAGCGTAAAAATTTCTTTTATAAAGTGGAAGAAAGGTTCTCAGGAAGATCAGTTCTAGGAAGAAGAAGATATGGATGGTGAAGAGCTAGAAACTGGTTCCTTTAGTTTATTCCTGCTCCTATAATCCTTAGGATAATTTTACATACTCACATTGATGTCCAAGTTTGAAGAAAGCTGCTCTCTCCAAGGCAAAGATAGAGGAACAGAAATTAGCATAGTGTATGGAAGGGGAAATACATTCACACTCTTCTTGGGTATTTGTGAAATGAAAGTCTGGAGCTCTGAATTAAGAAGTTGGAAATTTGGGCTTTGCCCCTAACAGTGGAATCTTCAACCGAACACTCTGTTCCTTGAGTCTATATCCCATCCATGAAACAGAGGTACTCAAGTGTCTTCAGCTTTAATGCTCAGTGGCTCTATGTTGATTGGTAGCATGCAATTCAAGACTGGGTAGGGGCAGCTGGGTAAGACACAGAGATCCTTGAAGGTCAGAGAAAGAATTCTAGGCTACTGATGGGAATCATTGTTCATGGCCAAGAAGGGTGAGAATGCACACAACCACAGGCTCAAAAGCAATAGAAACGGTTTGAAGATTACAGGTCAGTTTCTGTTATCCAAGCTCTGGTCCTATCCAATAATATGAATAACCTGAAGAAGGAAATAATGACTAATATTTGTGCTTTGGGGTTTATACTATTTAATATTTAGTCAACAATTCTAGAAAAAAGAGTGAGCCAATTAATTTCATTCTACAGATTAGAAAACAGAAAAGTAAGGATTTTAGGATGTTGCCCAAGGTCACACAGTAACTAAATGGAAGAACCAGGACTCAGACTCAGGGGTGTGTCTTACCCTAAACATCAGGTCTTTACATCACAACTTTACTTCAAGTATGTTGTGTTGTGAGTATGGCTGCATGAATTTGGACAGGCCCTTGCTTTGTATTAAATTCTTTTAAATGACCTTTAGCTTTAAAATCTAGACTTTAGATTTTAACCCAGTGGCATCACAAATAAAGTCTGGGCAAGGTTCCTCCTATAAGCTCTAGGAAGGAAAATAAAAGGAAATAACTTCGGGAAGTTGAAAACCCACAAAACACAAACTAAGGGAAGATTTAGAATAAATAGAAACATGGTTACATACCAAATCATTATCAGTCTTTTTCTACTTTGTAAGAGACAATACAAACAGCCTGTATTTGACACTCTTGCACCTAACTTCAAGCATTCACAAACATTTCTTATTTTACTGTTTCCATGACAACACACGACATTTCACATATATTTTTCAAGGAAGGAAAGGTGAAAATAACTCTCAGTGTTAAATTGAATTTTTCTCCTTCTCCTCACCTATTTTATTCATAGACACTTAGAAGGTATAGCAATTTCACTTTCCTTTCAGAATTTCACTGTCATTTCTCTACATTAGATGTAGAATTAAATGAATTCGACTTCAACTGATTTTTCTAAGTCCAGTATTTTTACAGAGAAAATGTTTCCTTATGGTTACTCTATTCAATAAGCAATAGTCTTTACAATATAGGGATAGTTCTACAAAGTTCTACTGATTTTTTGTAATTTTTGAATTTATAATCTGTCAGTATTTTAGACTCTCACCATTGCTAAATTTGGATGTGGCCCCCCATCTGCTCTATGCAGAGGTTTTCTTCCTTTTTTTTTACTAGTAAACAAATAAAGACAGAGTCAATAAATATTTGGGAAGAAATGGATAATTGAATACAGAAACATTTCTGAAGTCATTTTTATTTGGAAAACACAATGATTCTTTTTAGAGTGAAATATTTTGATGGTTAAAGAATAATTCATTTAGAGATGAAAAAAATTGATATCTATTGATATTGATGGCTGTATTAGGGCTCTTCAGAGAAACAGAATCAACAGGATGTGTATTTATAGAGAGAGAGATTTATTTTAAGGAATTTGCTTATGTGATTAGTAAGTCCAAAATCTGCAGGGTAGACCAGCAGGCTGGAGGCCCAGGGAAGAGTTGCAGTTTGAGTCCAAAGATAGTCTGCTGGCAGAATTCCTTCTTGCATAAGGAGGTCAAGCTCTATTCTTAAGACCTTCAAGCTATTGGATGAGGCTCACTCACATTATGGAGGGAAATCTACTTTACGTAATGTCTATTGATTTAAATGTTAATCTTACCCCCAAAAAACTTTCATAGAAACAGCCAGAATAACATTTGGCCAAATATCTGAGCACCATAATGTAGCCAAATTTACACATAAAATCAAGGATCACAGTTATGTTGTGTCAGGAACTGTGTTAGGGGCTGGTGTTTTAAAGAGGACTTCGAGGAACCAATACAGTATGTTGGCCTCAACTTCCACTTACGTGTCCAGACATGTTTATTATTTGTTGAATGCATACGATATGCCAGACATGGTTCTTGCCTGTGGGGATTAGTCTAATGGGAGAATTATTATATTCTACAGAGTCACTGTGAATTATTTTATATCTTATAGAGGTTGACCCTTTGCTCAGCATCAAGTGGCTCATTGACACCAGATAAAATATTGCTTAGAAAACAACCCTTGATATTTGAATGGGATTTAATAGTATCCCAAGCACTTTAATATCCATTGTTTGATTTGAATATCACAACAATCCTTGACATAGCAAGAATGGTATTTCATTCCTACTTGACAGAAGAGAAGCCTGAGGTGTTATCTTTCTGAGGACATACTGACATCCCAATTTCTCATTTCTTGACTCCTGTCTGAAACTCTTGAAGTAGGTGTCATTTCCCCAGGGTCAAAATCATTATGAATAAGAAGCCAAGAGTTGCATTTATTTCTATCAAACTCTAGAGTTTGTGTTGTCAGCTTCTATATGTTATTTTCACTCGTGTGTGTGTGTGTGTATGGGGGTATTATGGGTATGGAGTGTGTAGAGAGACATTCTCTTTCTTACACTCAAAATCAAACCAGAGAAGTTGTGACTAACACCCTCTCCAGCCCATTCGCTGTGGGCTGCCCTAATAACTGCTTTCATGGGATTACTTCCCAGTTGGGTAGTTTCCAAATGTATATTTACTAGGAACAAAGATTTTCATCCCACTTCTCAGATCCATGATGGTACTTCAAAGCATAAAAACAAAAGGAATGAGCAACTGGGTTATTAAGAAATTTAAAGTGGGTGGCAAGAAAACTGAGATGGCTGATGAAACAAAAACAGAACGGAACTTTTATTTATATCTTTGGTTATCTCCAATTATCACTTCTAGACTTTCCAGTGCACACATGGCCAACACCTTCTCATCACCCTACAACTAACTCTTCCTAATAAAGAAGGTGCTCCTGAGGCTGATTTAACCTGATTCACTCTCCAGAAGTAACAGATCTTTATGCAGAGGCAGGGCAATGTAGTGGAAAGAGCAGGGTTTCTGATTTAGGTAGGCTGCCACTTATTTTATGTGTGATTATTGGAAAGTCACTTGGAATCTCGATTTCTTTATCTGTGAAATAGGATGTTAATAATTAGCTCCCAGCATTCTTGTGGGGATTAAATGAAGCAATGCCTAAAAGAGGCATGCTTAATAATCTTAGCCCCCTTTCACTTAACAAGAAAAGAAAGCAAATTATTACAAAATGTTAAAGACTAAGAAATGAAGAGAAGAATTGTGGCAGCAAAGCTTTATGTGTGCAGGGGGCCTGCTGACAACCCTTCCCATCACACAGCCTCTCTCGCTGACCTACTTCAGGACTGACTCCTGCCCATCAGCTATGCTAAATAAGGCCACCCATTAACACAAGGCAAAGATAAGGCTTCCCCAATTATTACTGCCACAGACTACTTGGGTTTTATCTAGTGTTTATCTCAATGGAAACACTGAGTGCTAAGAACTCTCACAAGCCTGAAAAATACTGCTGCGTTTAAAGGACTTCAAGTTTTCTTGTGAAGATATAAATTTGAAGACTGAGTTTTGAAGTTCCAGATGCACTCTTTACCTTTAGTAGAAGTTTAAATAACCCTTTTGGTCATAGGTATGCTGCAAAGGGTTATGTTATTTTGGTAATAAAAAAATGTTAGTTTCTACTTTGTCTGCTTTTACATTACCAAGTTCTTCCCATTTCAAAGCCATTTATTTTTTCTTCTTTCACAGGGAACTATCCCCTTTCAAGTGGTGGAAATATTTTACTTGTTTGTAATACAATTTCAAACTCACAGGAAAATTGCAAGGTAGTATAAGGAAACCGTGTACACCCTTTACACAGCTTTCTCCCTCTTTCCCTCTCTCCTCAGTTTTCTGAAACATTTGCGGCAAGCTGTAAAGATGGCCCCTCTTTACTCCTAAATATTTCAGTGTATGTTCCCTAATCACAAGGGCATTCTCTTATATAATTTATATATATTCTCTTATATAGTACAAAGGTCAAAATCAGGAAATTTAATCTTGAAACAATACTAGTATCTAATCCACAGTCTATAATCAAATTTTATCAAGTGTACCAACAATATCTTTTATAGCTATTTTAATTTTTCTGGATCTGGACCCAATTCAGGATCACACATTTCATTTAGGACTCAAGTCTCTTCCATCTCCCTTAATCTGGAACAGTTCCTCAGCCTTCCTTTGTCCTTCTAGACTTTGATGCCTTTGCCCCTTAGTTTGAGTTTGTCTGGTGTTCCCTTATGATTGGATTCAGGTTATGCCTTTTTGGCAGGAATATACCAGAAGTGATATTCTCACTTCTCAGTGCATTATATCAAAAGACACATGATGTGGGTTTGTCCCGATATTGGTCATATTAACGGTGATTTTTTTTTTAGCTAAAATCATATTTGCTAAATTTCTCCACTGCAAAGTTACTCTTTTCCCCTTTGTCATTAATTTGTGGGGAGTTACTTTGTCATTAAATGTTCACCAACTAGATTTATCACCCATTTATGATTTTCTAACTTCCTCATTTCGTCCATTTTTACTAGCAGTCTCCTGTAAAGAATTGTTCCTTCTCATTTATCTATCTATCTATCTAGATCATGGATTATTAACTTATTCAATGGGTTATAATCCATTACTATCTTTATTTATTTTGATATTCAAATTATTCCAGACTTAGCTAGTGGGAAACCCTTCACTCTAGATCCCTATGCCTTTTTAATGTTTCCATGAATTTTTTTAGAATGTACTGGCTCAACAATCTATTTCAGGCTCATCTTTTACTCTCCCTGCCCTATCCCTGGAATTAGCCTTTTATCCAAGGAGCCTTGGGACTAGGTATACACTTTGCTAATAGTGTACCATGACTTCTAGATCCACTCAGCAAAAAAGCTAGTAAATATCTATGTCAATTATAAACCTTTTGTTCATGCTGATTATGTCAATCCTAATCAAGACCATCACGGGATATATTCCAATGTGCCCTCTTTCTTTATCTGCAACTCCCTTCACTACCACTGGGAAAACTGTCTCTCATCATCCCAAATAAATTTATTCATTTGCTCAAGCCTGAATACACAGAGGGAAGGGCAGGAAATTAAGACCTTCAACATCTGTTGGTCATGGCTGCCACTCTAGAAAAATGTTGAAGGCTTAGAGGAAACCAGTGTCTAAATCTCTCTCATAGCCTGTTTCCTCTTCTCAAAGAGAGATCACGGGTGGTGTGAAATTTTGACTCAGTTTGACAGTCCACGTGACTATCTTCACCACCACTTGATCACCTGTAGAGCCACAAGTAGAGCCACATTTCCAGGCCAGAACTACACACTTGAGTGATCCCTTAGAGAATGAGAAAGAGAAACCCCATCCTTAGATGCATAGGTAAAAACTTTAAGAACATTTGAATGGGTTTCGTCCACTGAGTGGTCAACAGTCTGGTGTTATAATTTCAATAAAAACGTTCTTAGGTACCAGACCGTATCCCAAGAGGAAACGTGTGAAAACAGAATCTATTTTCCCCATCAAATCTGGATCTTATTCAACCCCTAAGATATCCTTCTTTTCCAATAAGGAGCTAAGCTGAGAATGATGGTCCCAGATGCTGTGTTAGAATTGGTGGGGCATTTACCCCGTGTGAAGCGCTGAAGGTGGAAGGGGAGTCTGAAGCATAATAAGAAAATAATAGAAGAAAGGTTAAAAAATTATGCCAAGACTCTGGTTTGAAAAGTGAAGCAAGGCCAAAACTGGGGAGATAAGAAATAAAGTCAGGAGAACTTCAAAGATGGCAGAGGAGTAAGAGGTAGAGATCACCTTCCTCCCCACAAATACATCAGAAATACATCTACATGTGGAACAACTCCTACAGAACACCTACTGAACGCTGGCAGAAGACCTCAGACTTTCCAAAAGGCAAGAAAATCCCCACATACCTGGGTAGGGCAAAAGAAAAAAGAAAAAACAGAGACAAAAGAATAGGGACAGGACCTGCACCTCTGGGAGGGAGCTGTGAAGGAGGAAAAGTTTCCACACACTAGGAAGCCCCTTCACTGGTGGAGATGGGGGCGGGGGGTGGCGCAGGGGAAGCTTTGGAGCCATGGAGGAGAGCGCAGCAACAGGGGTGCAGAGGGCAAAGCGGAGAGATTCCTGCACAGAGGATCGGTGCCGACCAGCACTCACCAGCCCGAGAGGCTTGTCTGCTCACCCGCCAGGACGGGTGGGAGCTGGGAGCTGAGGCTCAGGCTTCAGAGGTCAGATCCCAGGGAGAGGACTGGGGTTGGCTGCGTGAACACAGCCTGAAGGGGGCTAGTGCGCCACAGCTAGCCGGGAGGGAGTCCGGGAAAAAGTCTGGACCTGCCTAAGAGGCAAGAGACCATTGTTTCGGGGTGTGCGAGGAGAGGGGATTCAGAGCACCGCCTAAACGAGCTCAGGAGACAGGAACGAGCCGCGGCTATCAGTGTGGACACCAGAGACGGGCATGAGATGCTAAGGCTGCTGCTGCAGCCACCAAGAAGCCTCTGTGCAAGCACAGGTCACTATCCACACCTCCCCTCCTTGGAGGCAGTGCAGACCTCCACTGCCACTGTCCCGTGATCCAGGGACAACTTCTCCGGGAGAACACATCGTGTGCCTCAGGCTGTTGCCAACGTCATGCCGGCCTCTGCCGCCGCAGGCTCGCCCCGCATTCCGCACCCCTCCCTCCCCCCGGCCTGAGTGAGCCAGAGCCCCCTAATCAGCTGCTACTTTAACCCCGTCCTCTCTGAGCGAAGAACAGACGCCCTCAGGCGACCTACACGCAGAGGCGGGGCCAAATCCAAAGCTGAACCCCAGGAACTGTGTAAACAAAGAAGAGAAAGGGAAATCTCTCCCAGCAGCCCCAGGAGCAGCGGATTGAATCTCCACAATCAACCTGATGTACCCTGCATCTCTGGAATACCTGAAGAGACAACAAATCATACCAAAATTGAGGTGGTAAACTTTGGGAGCAATGATATATATATATTTTTTTCCTTTTTCTCTTTTTGTGAGTGTGTATGTGTATGCTTCTCTGTGTGACTTTTTCTGTATAGCTTCACTTTTATCATTTGTCCTAGAGTTCTGTCTGTCCGTTTTTTTTGTTTGTTTCTTCTGTTTTTTTAGTATACTTTTAAGTACTTCTTATCATTGGTGGATTTGTTTTTTGGTTTGGTTGCTCTCTTCTTTCTTTTTTTAAAAATTCTTTTTCCTTTTTAATTTTTAAAAATTATTTTCTTTTTAATAACTTTATTTTATTGTTTCTTTCTTTCTTTCTTTTTTTTCTCCCTTTTCTTCTGAGCCGTGTGGCTGACATGGTCTTGGTGCTCTGAGCGGGTGTCAGGCCTGGGCCTCTGAGGTGGGAAAGCCGAGTTCAGGACATTGGTCCAACAGAGACCTCCCAGCTCCACATAATATCAAACGGTGAAGGCTCTCCCAGAAATCTCCATCTGAATGCTAAGACCCAGCTACACTCAATGACCAGCAGGCTACAATGCTGGACACCCTATGCCAAACAACAAGCAAGACAGGAACACAACCCCACCCATTAGCAGAGAGGCTGCCTAAAATCATAATAAGGTCACAGGCACCCCAAAACACACCACCAGATGCGGTCCTGTGCACTAGAAACACAAGATCCAGCCTCAACCACCAGAACACAGGCACCAGTCCCCTCAACCAGGAAGCCTACACAACCCACTGAACCAACCGTAGCCACTGGGGGCAGACACCAAAAACAACGGGAACTACGAACCTACAGCCTGTAAAAAGGAGACCCCAAACACAGTAAGTTAAACAAAATGAGAAGACAGAGAAACACGCAGCGGATGAAGAAGCAAGGTAAAAACCCACCAGACCAAACAAATGAAGAGGAAATAGGCAGTCTACCGGAAAAAGAATTCAGAGTAATGACAGTAAAGATGATCCAAAATCTTGGAAATAGAATGCAGAAAATAAAAGAAACATTTTAACCAGGACCTAGATGAACTAAAGAGCAAACAAACAAAGATGAACAACACAATAAATGAAATTAAAAATTCTCTAGAAGGAATCAATAGCAGAATAACGGAGCCAGAAGAATGGATAAGTGACCTGGAAGATAAAATAGTGGAAATAACTACCACAGAGCAGAATAAAGAAAAAAGAATGAAAAGAATTGAGGACAGTCTCAGAGACCTCTGGGACAACATTAAACACACCAACATTCGAATTATAGGGGTCCCAGAAGAAGAAGAGAAAAAGGGACTGAGAAAATATTTGAAGAGATTATAGTTGAAAACTTCCCTAACATGGGAAAGGAAATAGTAAATCAAGTCCAGGAAGAGCAGAGAGTCCCATACAGGATAAATCCAAGGAGAAACATGCCAAGACACACATTAATCAAACTACCAAAAATTAAATTCAAAGAAAAAAAATTAAAAGCAGTCAGGGAAAAACAACAAATAACATACAAGGGAATCCCAATGAGGTTAACAGCTGATCTTTCAGCAGAAACTCTGCAAGCCAGAAGGGAGTGACAGGACATATTTAAAGTGATGAAAGGGAAAAACCTACAACCAAGATTACTCTACCCAGCAAGGATCTCATTCAGTTTCGACGGAGAAATTAAAACCTTTACAGACAAGCAAAAGCTAAGAGAATTCAGCACCACCAACCGGCTTTACAACAAATGCTAAAGGAACTTCTCTAGGCAGGAAACACAAGAGAAGGAAATGACCTACAAAAACAAACCCAAAACAATTAAGAAAATGGTAATAGGAACATACATATTGATAATTACCTTAAATGTAAATGGATTAGATGCTCCAACCAAAAGACATAGACTGGCTGAATGGATACAAAAACAAGACCTGTATATATGCTGTCTACAGGAGACCCACTTCAGACTTAGGGACACATACAGACTGAAAGTGAGGGGATGGAAAAAGATATTCCATGCAAATGGAAATCAAAAGAAAGCTGGAGTAGCAATTCTCATATCAGACAAAATAGACTTTAAAATAAAAACTATTACAAGAGACAAGGAAGGACACTACATAATGATCAAGGGATCAATCCAAGAAGAAGATAAAACAATTGTAAATATTTATGCACCCAGCATAGAAGCACCTCAATACATAAGGCAAATGCTAACAGCCATAAAAGGGGAAATCGACAGTAACACAATCATAGTAGGGGACTTTAACACCCCACTTTCACCAATGGACAGATCATCCAAAATGAAAATAAATAAGGAAACACAAGCTTTAAATGATACATTAAACAAGATGGACTTAATTGATATTTATAGGACATTGCATCCAAAAACAACAGAACACACTTTCTTCTCAAGTGCTCATGGAACATTCTCCAGGATAGATCATATCTTGGGTCACAAATCAAGCCTTGGTAAATTTAAGAAAATTGAAATCGTATCAAGTATCTTTTCCGACCACAATGCTAGGAGACTAGATATCAATTACAGGAAAAAATCTGTAAAAAATACAAACACATGGATTCTAAACAAGAGACTACTTAAAAACCAAGAGATCACTGAAGAAATCAAAGAGGATCTCAAAAAATATCTAGAAACAAATGACAATAAAAACACAATGACCCTAAACCTATGGGATGCAGCAAAAACAGTTCTAAGAGGGAAGGTTATAGCAATACAATCCTACCTCAAGGAACAAGAAACATCTCAAATAAACAACCTAACCTTACACCTAAAGCAATTAGAGAAAAAAGAACAAAAAACGCCAAAGTTAGCAGAAGGAAAGAAATCATGAAGATCAGATCCGAAATAAATGAAAAGGAAAAGAAGGAAACAATAGCAAAGATCAATAAAACTAAAAGCTGGTTCTTTGAGAAGATAAACAAAATTGATAAACCATTAGTCTGACTCATTAAGAAAAAAAGGGAGAAGACTTACATCAATAGGATTAGAAATAAAAAAGAAGTAACAACTGACACTGCAGAAATACAAAGGATCATGAGAGATTACTACAAGCAACTCTATGCCAATAAAATGGACAGCCTCGAAGAAATGGACAAATTCTTAGAAAAGCACAACCTTCTGAGACTAAACCATGAAGAAATAGAAAATATAAAGAGACCAATCACAAGCATTGAAATTGAGACTGTGATTAAAAATCTTCCAACAAACAAAAGCCCAGGACCAGATGGCTTCACAGGTAAATACTATCAAACATTTAGAGAAGAGCTAACACCTATCCTTCTCAAACTCTTCCAAAATATAGCACAGGGAGGAACACTCCCAAACTCATTCTCTGAGGCCACCATCACCCTGATACCAAAACCAGACAAAGATATCACAAAGAAAGAAAATTACAGGCCAATATCACTGATGAACATAGATGCAAAAATCCTCAACAAAATACTAGCAAACATAGTCCAATAGCGCAGTAAAAGGATCATACACCATGATCAAGTGGGGTTTATCCCAGGAATGCAAGGATTCTTCAATATACGCAAATCAATCAATGTGATAAACCACATTAACAAATTGAAGGAGAAAAACCATATGATCATCTGACTAGATGCAGAAAAATCTTTCAACAAAATTCAACACCCATTTATGATAAAAAACCCGCCAGAAAGTAGGCATAGAGGGAACTTACCTCAACATAATAAACGCCATATATAACAAACCCACAGCAAACATCGTTGTCAATGGTGAAAAACTGAAACCATTTCCACTAAGATCAGGAAAAAGAGAAGGTTGCCCACTCTCACCACTATTATTCAACATAGTTTGGGAAGTTTTAGCCACAGCAATCAGAGAAGAAAAAGAAATAAAAGGAATCCAAATTGGAAAAGAAGAAGTAAAGCTGTCACTGTTTGCAGATGACATGATACTATACATGGAGAATCCTAAAGATGCTACCAGAAAACTACTAGAGCTAATCGATGAATTTGGTAAAGTAGCAGGATACAAAATTAATGCACAGAAATCTCTTGCATTCCTATACACTAATGATGAAAAATCTGAAAGTGAAATTAAGAAAACACTCCCATTTACCATTGTAACAAAAAGAATAAAATACCTAGGAATAAACCTACCTAAGGAGACAAAAGACCTGTATGTAAGGCACTGATGAAAAAAATTAAAGATGATTAAAAAAGATGCAGAGATATACCATGTTCTTGGATTGGAAGAATAAACATGGTGAAAATGACTATACTACCCAAAGCAATCTACAGATTCAATGCAATTCTTATCAAACTACCAATGGCATTCTTCACAGAACTAGAGCAAAATATTTCACAATTTGTATGGAAACACAAAAGACCCCAAATAGCCAAAGCAATCTTGAGGAAGAAAAACGGACCTGCAGGAATCAGGTTCCCTGACTTCAGACTATACTACAAAGCTACAGTAATCAAGACAGTATGGTACTGGCACAGAAACAGAACTATAGATCAATGGAACAGGATAGAAAGCCCAGAGATAAACCCACACACATATGGTCACTTTATCTTTGATAAAGGAGGCAAGAATATACAAGGGAGAAAAGACAGCCTCTTCAATAAGTGGTGCTGGGAAAACTGGACAGCTACATGTAAAAGAATGAAATTAGAGCACTCCCTAACACTATACACAAAAATAAACTCAAAATGGATTAAAGACCTAAACATAACGCCAGACACTATAAAACTCTTAGAGGGAAACATAGGCAGTACACTCTATGACCTAAGTCACAGCAAGATCCTTTTTGACCCACCTCCTAGAGAAATGGAAATAAAAACACAAATAAACAAATGGGACCTAATGAAACTTAAAAGCTTTTGCACAGCAAAGGAAACCATAAACAAGATGAAAAGACAACCCTCAGAATGGGAGAACGTATTTTCAAATGAAGCAACTGACAAAGGATTAATCTCCAAAATTTACAACAGCTCATGAAGCTCAATATCAAAAAAACAAGTAACCCAATCCATAAATGGGCAGGAGACCTAAATAGACATTTCTCCAAAGAGGATATACAGATTGCCAACAAACACATGAAAGAATGCTCAACATCACTAATCATTGGAGAAATGCAAATGAAAACTACAATGAGGTATCACCTCACACCAGTCAGATTGGTCATTATCAAAAAATCTACAAACAATAAATGCTGGAGAGGGTGTGGAGAAAAGGGAACCCCCTTGCAGTGTTGGTGGGAATGTAAATTGATACAGCCACTATGGAGAACAGTATGGATGTTCCTTAAAAAACTAAAAATAGAACTACCATATGACCCAGCAATACCAATACTGGGCATATACCCTAAGAAAACCATAATTCAAAAAGACACATGCACCCCAATGATCACTGCAGCACTCTTTACAATAGCCAGGACATGGAAGCAACCTAAGTGTCCATCGACAGATGAATGGATAAAGAAGATGTGGCACATGTATACAATGGAATATTACTCAGCCATAAAAAGAAATGAAACTGAGTTATCTGCAGTGAGGTGGATGGACCTAGAGTCTGTCATACAGAGTGAAGTAAGTCAGAAAGAGAAAAACAAATACTGTATGCTAACACATATATATGGAATCTAAAAAAAAAAAATTGGTTATGAAGAACCTAGGGGCAGGACAGGAATAAAGACACATGTAGAGAATGGACTTGAGGACACAGGGAGGGGGAAGGGTAAGCTGGGACGAAGTGAGAGAGTGGCATGGACACATATACACTACCAAATGTAAAATAGATAGCTAGTGGGAAGCAGCCACATAGCACAGGGGGATCAGCTCAGTGCTTTGTGACCACCTAGAGGGGGTGGGATAGGGAGTGTGGGAGGGAGATGCAAGAGGGAGGAGATATGGGGATATATGTATATGTATAGCTGGTTCACTTTGTTATAAAGCAGAAACTAACACACCATTGTAAAGCAATTATACTCCAATAAAGATGTTAAAAAGAAAAGAGAAATAAAGTCAGACTTATGCCTGATCCTTGATCTTCTGATCATCAGAAGAAAATCAGGATGCTCAAGGAGGTCGGGAAAGGGCAAACTGCAAAGGAACAATGTATGGGGGGCTTGCTTTGGGTGGTGCTAGCCATATGCCACATGGTCTGACTGAACTGGGCAGATTCAGATATACTATATCACTTCCCTGCAAAGTGTAGCCCTAAAGATCAACCTTTTTTTTTTTTTTAATGAAATGTAGGATGACTTTTTAAAAAATTAATTAATTAATTAATTTCTGGCTGTGTTTGGTCTTTGTTGCTGCATGCGAGCTTTCTCTAGTTGAGGTGAGCGGGGGCTACTCTTCGTTGCAGTGCACGGGCTTCTCATTGTGGTGGCTTCTCTTGTTGCAGAGCACGGGCTCTAAGCACGTGGTCTTCAGTAGTTGTGGTGCGCAGGATCAGTAGTTGTGGTTCGCAGGCTCTAGAGCCCAGGCTCAGCAGTTGTGGCGTCCGGGCTTAGTTGCTCCGTGGCATGTGGGATCTTCCCAGACCAGGGCTCGAACCCATGTCCCCTTCATTGGCAGATGGATTCTTAACCACTGCACCACCAAGGAAGTCCCCAGATCAACCACTTTTACTGCAGCCTTCTTTTCCTTGTCATCCCAAGCTAGGTTTCTATAAAAAGCTGTGAATCCCTCTGCAGCAGGGAGTCATAGCCATTCTGCCTCCACCTGCTGCCTTATTTTATGTAAACCATTTATCACCCAAATGGAGAGTGTTGAAAAAAAAAAAAAAGGAAAGAAAGAAAGAAAAGCAATTGCTGTAAAAACACTTTGCTTTAGAGCCTGATAGCTTTGTTTGAATATCTGCTTGGCCACTTACTAAGCGTGTGTGTGTGTGTGTGTGTGTGTATGTACATGTGTGTAACTTATTAGCCTCATTGTGTCTCAGTTTCCTCATCTGTAAAATAGTTTTGACAGCCCCTAGTTACAGTGCAGTTTTGACGATTATGAAATAGTTATCACAGTGACTGGTACATAATAAATGCTTAGTAATAATGTTAGTTTGGTTGTTATAGTTTTTATACTTTTTATGAACATTTTATTATTTCCATCTCCAAACATACTTATGAGACTGATAAGTAAATTATTACTGCAAATTTATATGAACAGTCTGAGGTCTGGGGAAAATGAAACTATCTCAAGAATATGTAACTGGAGCGTGGCAAGGATGGAGTGCCCAGGCTGTGGGTTCCAGAGTTGATGTGGGTTAACTGAGACCAGTCAGCCTCCACACTGCCATCCCCTTCTTAAATCTTTTTTTTTTCAGTATTATTTATTTGACTGCACAGGGTCTTAGTTGCAGCACGTGGGACCTTTGTTGCTGCGTGTGGGATCTTCGTTGCGGCGTGAAGGATTCTTTAGTTGCTGCATGCATGCGGGATCTAGTTCCCTGACCACGGATCAAGCCCGGGTCCCCTGAATTGGGAGCCTGGAGTCTTAATCACTGGACCACCAGGAAAAGCCCCCCTCCTCCCAACTTTTGAAGGTGTAAGTGGGGTCTCCTGTTACGTCAAAATCTTCTTTCTGAGATGGGCCAAATGTTTTCCTCCTGGGGGTGGAGGAAGTGGGATGATCTTCTTAATTTTGGAAGGTTTTGGCCGGGAATAAAATGCCTATATATAAAGCACTTCACGTGCCCCTCCTTTTATCCCAGCCATCGCTGTTGCAACCAGCTACCTGAAGGTGTAACCTGACAGTCCTTTGGCTCAGGTGCATCCAGTACTTCTGGCTTTCTGTCCAAAGGCTTCTCTGAGATGTTGGAAGGTACCCATTTTTTCAAACACAGCTTGGAATTCTGAGTGAGTTTACATCCCATGAGGCAAATCTTGACCAACGGAAATGAGAGCAAATGGCTAAGTGCTTCCTTTTTCATCCTTATGATGGACAATTTGGAATGTACTCCATGGGTTCCTCAAGGGTGCTGGCAGAATAAAACTCCAGTTACCCACTGAAGAGACAAGATCAGTTCAAGAGTTTTCCTTTCCCTCCTTTCGTTCTCCTTTGTCTCCCATTCTACTTCCTTCATATCATTTTCCAATATAAATTAGTTTCATGCAAATCCTTATTTTAGGCTCTGCTGTCTAGGGGGAGGCAGGATCCAGCATCCCAACCCCCACCCATGTAAGTGTAATCTTCTCTTACTGAGAACTGAACTGCTCTTTTGACTTGGAGGACTTGAGGCATTCTAATCCAATATTCATATCAGCTTTTCTGCTGGCCCAACAGTAGTCTTGATCCTGTGTTCTGGTGTCGGGTTTCTGCCTCGTGGAGGTCACTTGCTTAGACATTCAGTAAACATTTGTCACATGAGACCTACCAGGGGCTTGACCTGAGGATTGAGAGAAGATACTGTATCTGTTCTCAGAGACTAGAGGAAGCAATAAAGGGGCAGATACAGATGCCCAGATGATGCTGATACTGCTGTTCTTGGACCACATTTAAGAACCACCAATCTAAGAAGAAAGGGACATTGACTACTCTTGTCTCAACCACTCCAGAGGAATTCTTTCATCAATGTTCTATGTAGAATCCTGAAAAGACTGAGGGAGGTCATGAACTTTATTTCCTTAGTGCTCACAAGGAAACATCGTTGAGAACCATTAATTTTACTACCCTGAAGCCTTTGTTTATATCTCTTTCTCATTCTTACAACTAGAGTTTATCTTCCTCATTCTCACATTAACCTGGAAAAATTCCATTCACGATAGCAATCAAGGCATCAAATATCCTCTGAAGCTTTCCTTTTAATTTCTCCAACTCTAGGCAAATTTATGTACATAATCTCTATGACCATCACCCTCTCACATGCCTCAACTTTTTGTCAGGAAAATTTGTGGAAAACCTTGAAATGGGCATTTTCATTATTGCGTGTCTTGTCTAGTTCACCTATCAAGGTTATTTCCCCCTTTCATTATCTTTGAGCTATTTTACAACTCTAGAACACGTAGAAAGCCGATAATAATGCAAATTATTCTTGTCCATAGAGATGCAAATTAATTGTATCTGGTGGAATGCAATTGAATATTGCCCTGTGGATAGGCCGATTTTCATCTTTTTGCAAATTCATTTCAATATATACACATATTCTTTGAATTCTCCTTTGAATCAGTTATAACATCTTAACATCTTGCTGGTTGCCTCATGAATTAATGACTTAAATACAATCATTCAATCTTTGGCACATGTTCATTTTATATCTGTATGAGAGTTATGATTATAGTTTCTTTAAAAAATAATACTTTAACAATACCAACAATTTCATTGAATTCTAGTGGCTATCTATAACTACAAGTACCTCACCTACCATCTTGCTATGAATTTCTAGAATTCAAAGGCCTTGTTTATTTATCTCTATATCCTCTGATTCTAACACAGTGCTTATAGTGGGTGTTCAATAAATCTTTGTTGGGTAAATAAAAAATGTATGATTTTAGGACAGAAAACAGAGATACTGTCATGCAGAAAAGGAGGCAAAAGCTTTTCCAAGCAGACAGAATGAGTAACAAAAAGACCTGAAAACATGAAATGGCGCTAGAATATAAAGGGCTATGGCAGATAATGAGAAACGCAGGCAGAATCCAGCTCTGAAAGGTCTTCGATAACAAAGATGATTCCTCTTTCTGCCACAAGGAGGTTGGAGTTGAAGGACAGATGCCTGGAGACAGGTAAACCATATAAAAACCTATTGTAGTAAATCCAGTGAGACACCTTATATCCCAGGGCAGGAACCCAATCATCATGACTGAGTTATCTGTTTTTATAGCATCACAGTTCCTCTCGTATGTTTTGTCTCCAGGGAAGGAGTAATTTGGGTAATAAGTCCTGGCTCCATGGCTGTGTCACTGTCCTCATGTATCTCTGGATGGGAGTTACCTGCCTGTCTCTTTATAGGTATCTTCCTCATCTCTGCTAGACTATTTGTTGTGGCCTTGCACCCTGGATCCCCATGGAGTTCACCAACTGCATGGCTGCTCATCTGTTACCCATCACTTCATTTTCTGATTCCCTTGTTCTGCCTACACAGCTAGCCGTATGGTCTCAGCATTGGTCCCATCTCTGTTCAACTCAAGTTCAGACCTCAGACCCTTCCATTCAGTTTAGTTCTGGGTCATGTGTTACAGGATCCAACAAAGTCCATATTTAAAGAACTCTCATTTTCAAAATGTGATTAACAGTGTTGTAACCAAGTTAATCATAAGGATGCTGCATGGTTCAAATGAAATAACTAGATATCAAATCAAACCTAAATCTGTAAAGTCCTATACAAGTTTAAGGTCAAGTTTATATTGTTAAAATATAAAATTTAAAAATCAGATGCAATGACAGTAATTTAAGTGACGCTTGGTATGTTGATTGAAACCGTGCATCTGAAAGAGAATAAAATGAAACAATTATGGAAAGTTACTGTTTTTCTCTCTGAAAGAGAAAAATAACATAACTGAATTAGATTGGCGGTTGAAAATTGACTTAGTGATTTTAACTTCTATTAGGGTTCCATCTCTTCACGAAGTGAAATTCTATTATTTTGCTATTATGAGTAAAGTTGGCAAAGTAAGAGAAAAAATTATCCAAATGGCTTTAAATCTTAGAAAATTTCTGTTCTAACATACTTCTTTCTCTATGTATCATGTCATATTTATACTCAAGACCTGAAATGTAATATTTTCAATGACATATATTGATGCTTTATATGGTTACTCTTCAAATTTTGTAGCCATGTAAAAGGTGAAAAATAATAATCTGCTTATGTGCACCATATCAACACATTTGTCCCCAAAATAGCTCTAAAATTTGGTTTTTCTGAAGCTTAAATTGTACTCTTAAAATGGTTGCATATCCCACTACTGGGCATATACCCTGAGAAAACCATAATTCAAAAAGAGACATACGTTATGTCTTCTTGAAACAACCCCTTTATCATTATGTAATTCTCATCTTTGTTTCTGATCATTTTCCTTAAAGTTGGCTTTTCTGAAAGTAATAAAGATACTCTAGTTTTCAAAGAAAAAAGAAAGAAAAAAGAGACATGTACCACAATGTTCACTGCAGCACTATTTACAATAGCCAGGACATGGAAGCAACCTAAATGTCCATCAACAGATGACTGGATAAAGAAGATGTGGCACATATATACAATGGAATACTACTCAGCCATAAAAAGGAACAAAACTGAGTTATTTGTAGTGAGGTGGATGGACCTAGAATCTGTCATACAGAGTGAAGTAAGTCAGAAAGAGAAAAAACAAATACTGTATGCTAATGCATATATATGGAATTTTAAAAAGCAGTACTGATGAACCTAGTGGCAGGGCAGGAATAAAGGAAGCAGATGTAGAGAACAGACTTGAGGGCATGTGGGGGGGAAGGGGAAGCTGGGATGAAGTGAGAGAGTAGCATTGACATATATACACTACCAAATGTAAAATGGATGGCTAGTGGGAAGCTGCTGCATAGCACAGGGAGATCAGCTCAGTGCTTTGTGATGACCTAGAAGGATGGGATTGGGAGGGTGGGAGGGAGGCTCAAGAGAGAGGGGATATGGGGATGTATGTATACATATAGCTGATTCACTTTGTTGTACAGCAGAGACTAACACACCATTGTGAAGCATTTATACTCCAATAAAGATGTGAAAAAAAAAAAGTTTATGGAAGAAAAAAAATGCATGTAAAAGAAAAAAAAAAGGTTGCATAATACTTCAAAATAGGTGATGTAAGAAAGAAAAAAATAAGACTCTTTTTTAGTTTTTAAAACAGTAGGGTATCTTCCAGGAAATATTTTGCTAACCTTTGGTTTGTCTCACTAGGTTATTGAAGTCAACGAAACTACATTTCTAAAAAAGTCATGATATCCAGGTAACAAACTACAGTTTTTTGGTTGAATTCAATTTTTAAAAAGCCCCAAATTAACCCTACTTGCAGAAACTTTATTGAGAGGAGGGCAGATTTGTAACTAATATAGACTTTGCTGATTAAAAAAAAAGAGAGAATAAAAATAAGAATTTTATCTGAGTTAGGATAATAACTGGCAAATTTCCATTTAACGTGAATGGAAAAATCAACATAAATTTACATGTTTCATGTAATCAGCAAAAGTAGAGAACTTAAACTGTAAACAGGAATATTAAAAGCAAAGCAACAGCCACCCATGTCTGGAGCAGATCTGCCATTTTTCAAAATGAATATTATTCCTGTGAAGATATTTCCATTTTGTTCTTCTTTTTCTTTTTTTGGGGGTGGTGGAGAGGAGGTGTGGTTGGAACTGAGAGAGCAAAGATAATAAAGATGTCTATAATTTAATAATTATAATTTCAGTGATAATAACAAAGCTTCATTTGGGGGGAAACTTTTCTTTCTAATGGCACCAGAAAAGTGAGTTAAGACAGAGTTATTATGGTTATATTTTACTGATTGAGAAATTGAGGCATAAAATAAAATATCTCACTTCTAAGAAATGTGTTTTTACATAACACTTGAATTTACCACTTGTGAAACACTTTAGCTTTCTCTTCTCTTGTAACTTCTAAGAGACTTGCAGTGGGCCCATGTATTTTCTCACAACTTTACCTGAGTACTGTTGATTTGAATTTAAAGTGTACACATTACTAGATGTGTACACTAGTACACAACTGGAAGCCACTCAAAGGACTCTACTTTTACGACATAGGTGATGAGACTTCTTCCAAAAGTAGATCTTGCTCTTAATGTCCTACCTAAATGGAAATTTCAATTGCCAACATTTTGCAGGAGAGTTACTCACATTTAGAGTCCAAAAAGGACTTACCAGAAATGTATTTAAATCCATTACTAAATTTTTCAGTGCTGGATGTATATGAGTCTGTGTCTATCCCTGCTCTTTTAATATATTAAATTGTACTGTGGACTTTTGAGGATGGCATATTCACAGTATTAGATAAATGCAGAGTATCATTCTCTAATGGGAAAAATAAGATCTCTACTCATATTTAATACCTTTTTTCTCAGAAGTTATATAGTCTGTCATACAGTAAGAGTGCTCATGCCTAGAATAAATATATATTTTAAACAAGCCTTGAAGAAGGACATAAGGTAGAATTATGTGGAAGAAATACTGTAGGATTGTGTAGCATACATAAAAGATGTATAAAAATAAATATTATTTTTGTCTGCTTTGTGCCAAAGGTTAAATTTTTTTTTTCTAAAATATTTATTTATTTGGTTGCGCCCGCTTAGTTGTGGCATGCGAACTCTTAGTTGCAGCATGCATGTGGGATCTAGTTCCCTGACCAGGGATTGAACCCGGGCCCCCTGCACTGGGAGCGTGGAGTCTTATCCACTGCACCACCAGGGAAGTCCCCAAAGGCATTAAATTTTGAAGAAAAGCAAATTATTCACATTCTTATAAACTGAATATTTAAAGAACTTCTATATTTATCACATCTTTCTTTTCTTTATAAAATATTTTATTCAGTACCTAATGGAAATGGATGGATATACTAGGCAATTTAGCAATATTCAAAGAGAAGTAAATAGCCAAAATTCGTTCCTTCTGAGAGTTTACAAAGTAAGAAAAACAATTAAGTAAATGTTAATTAATCAAGATTTTCATTAATCACAAGACTCCACGAGAGAAACTTATGATTTTTAAAAATGTAAAAAGATTCAGGATTAAGTGAATCCTTTTTTCCTTGGTACCCTATGCTGACTTCTGTCACAGCACAACGTTGAATCGCCTGCCGCTGTGTTGTCTTAGTGTGGGCTGCTACAACAAAGTACAATAGACTAAGTGGTTATAAACAACATAAATTCATCTCGCAGTTCTGGAGAATAGAAGTCCAAGATCAGTGTGTCAGTGTCATCAACTTCTGGTGAGGGCACTCTTCCAGGCCGCCAACTGCCTACTTCTCACTGCGTCCTCACCCAGTAGAAGGAATGAGGGAGCTCTCTGCAATCTCTTTTGCAAGGACACTAATCCCGCTCCATGAGGTCTCCACCCTCTAGACCTAAGCACCTCCCAAAGGCCTCACCTCCTCATTCTAACACACTGGTAGCTAGGATTCAGCAGATGAATTTTGGGGACACACAAACCTCCAGTTCCTAACACCTGTCTCCTCTACTATTCAAAGAGCCCATCAAAGACAGCCTAGTGCCTGGCACAAGGTAAAACTTAGTAATTTCTCATTATAATTGGTACATCACCACGAGGGTTAAACTGACAAGACAGACTCATGATTTAAATACATTATCCAACAGCAAACTTTGCCAACCATAAAAAGAATAAAGCAAGAAAGCAACCTGAATAACATTCTTCTCTGGAGGGACCTCAAACCACCAGATATAGCTTTTATAAGATGTCTCTTTCCCTGGGTCAAGATTTGGCTTTGCAGTAGCAGACAGCGCTAACAATGGCAGTAGCAGACAGCACCAACAATGTATAGAACATTGTCCTCAGGAGAATCTGATTGAGTTTAGGGTTTCTCAATATTCATTCTCCCTAAGTCACCCAAAGAGGAAAAATCTATATGACTACTTTTTATTCTCCATCCAAACATGGCCCACAACTCTATAAATTCCAAGTTTATTTATAATAAGCAATCTGGATGCCCAAGTACAGACTACCAGAAACATTTTAAAGGTAAGGTCCCTGTAACTAAACCCAATTAGAGTGGTAGACTGTTTACTAGTTCTGGTTGAGGTCAAACATTACAGGCACTGAAAACCATTTCCTTCCCAGAAGATATTATGATTGATTTTTTTAAAAAAGAAGATCCTCTGTAAATAGATATTGATTCTTATTTGACTTCTTTATTTTTTTTTTCTTGCTATTTTCTGCTGCAAGTGTTTCTTTGCAAAAGCCTCAATGCCCCCATTTTCACCGGTACGCTTTATAGAAGAGAGACTTTTATTCACAGCTATTTTCCTTGGTTTACTTTAGAATCTGTGTTACTTAAGATCGGAGACGAGAACAGAGACATCCCTCTGCTGCTGGTACTGCTCTGTGACTTCCTTTTACTGTATAACAACGACCCCCTAAAATTTTAGTGGCTTCCAAAACCTTCTTTCCTGCTCACATGACCTAAGAGAGTTGATGGTCAGCTGGGGCTCAGGGGCTTGGTAGGGTTTGGTCAGCTTGCTAGATTATATACATCTTCCCATTTTGGAACCCAGGTTGAAGGGATAGCTACTCTCTGGGACATGTGATGCTCTTGGTGGAAGGTAAGTACCACAGGTCCCCAGCCAAGCCATATAATGCATTTAAACTTTCTACCTGGATATGGCAGATGCCATGTCTCCTCATATCCACATGGCCAAGAACAAAGTCAGTGTGGCAAGGAGGCAAACCAAGGACAGAGGTGTGAACAAATAATTATAAATAATTATACATATTAGGGTTTCCAACACTTGGGATCTCTCATATAACTTAAATTTGCTCACTTTATTTTACACAGCAATTTATCTTTCTATTCCTTCCTAAACTTTGAGCTCTACATTTGTATATATAATGCTCATTAATGTACTTTGTGAGGCAAGGGTCTATCAGTGGCAAAGGCTTTGTATTATCTGTGTTTTTCTTCTTGCAGAGAAGGACTTGGTATGGAAATGCTTTGCCCCTCTTTTAGGAGGCATAAAGAGCTATAGTCAGTTTTGGTTTTTATTAGTATTTTCTTGCCTGCATTGCTCTTATTTCATATTTGTATAATCTTAAATTTTCAGTATTAAAAATACCATACATACAGAAAAGTGCACACAAAAATCTACAGCTCAGTGGAATTTTATAAATTGGGCATAATCATGCAACCACAGTCTAGATCAAGAAATGGAAATTATCAGGCCAGAGCTCATTCTCTGGGCTCCTCTGTCACCCCCATCACAAAGAATCACCATCCTGATGACTAACTCCCTAGAATAGCTACTCTTACTTTCAGTTTTATATAAATGAAATTACACTGTATACAATTATACAGTGGCTTCTTTCATTCAGTATCAGGTTGTGAGACCCATCCGTGTAGTTCATTCATTCTCATTGTTGATTCATTGCACATTGTTTGGACATGCTACAATTTATTTACTCATTCTTTTATTGAAGAATATTTGTCTTTTTAACAGTTGCTTGGCTATTAAAAAGAGTGCTTTCACAAAAATTATTATATATTGTTTTCCTGAACATATACATGCTTTTCTGTGTATTTTCACCTAGGAGTGGAATTGCTGGGTCAAAAGATATGCTTTTGTTCAGTTTAATAGATATGCAAAATAATTTTAGAGAGTGTTTATACCAGTTTACGCTCTCACCAGCAGTATACGAAGAGAGCCTATGTCCAAATGAGGTCACATTCTGAGTTGGGGTTAGGACATACCAATCTGGGGAGGAGGACATGCAATTCAACCCATAACACCCAGTCACCATAGTTCAGGTTTTCAAAGCATGGCTTATAACTGTAGTCCAGCAAGAAAGGGCAAACAGATTTTCTCCTTGTCTGGATGTGGTGGGAATGGGGATGGGAAGAGATCACTAAGCAATTAGAATCCTGGGATTTTTAAGCACGATTCAGATTGAGAAAGCAAGAAGGCAGGATGCTATTTATTAATTGATAATAAAAAAAATAATAAATCTCACTCCAATGGTGCCAGGAAAATGCTAACATGATTTAGGTACCGAAAAGATAGCTCATCCTCTGTTGACTCTTGTTTTTGCCAATTCTTTAAAAAATTTTTAAAAACTTTTCTCTTGCTTCTTTTTTACTTCTCTTTTCTCTCATTTTTCATCTTATTATGTTTATGTCTCTCTCCTCATTATCTAAAATCATTATGTCAATGTGGCCAGTATCAACTTAAGCACGCTGACCTCTTCCTTCAAATAATTTTAAGGAATAATAAGCAAATGGAGATTGGAGATAAATGTTACTTCTGGAGAAATTCTGGGGTACATTAAAGAAAACAACTACACACAAAACAAAGCAAAAAATTCCAACAAACAACCTAATCCCCTTCTACCCACATTACATCTGTGAAAAAATCTCACCATCCTCCTCAGTTGTGGGTGTGAGCGAGAAGCAGGAAGAAAGGGAAGGGGGAGGTGACATCTGCGTTTGTGTCTCCCTAGGTGTTAGCTGTGAATTTGTGACTCAGTGTTCTTGGCAGGGGCCACTTCTCACTCTTCTGGATGGATTTCAGCTGAGCTGTGGTCAGTTAACATTGTATTCCCGTGTCTTCACCAAGTATTACCTTAACAAGCAACCCAATCAGAATTACTGTTTTCTAAAAAAATGTTTACTCAGAGAAATCATCTCTGATATTGGTTCTGTCTGTGAAAAAGAAGTGCTAACTAAACCATGGATTTTAGCAGAACAAACAGTTCCTTCCTCCCTACCATCTTATCTAGAGTGAATGTGCAGACCCATCAAACCCAACCTCAGGATGTGCTTTAGATTCTGCCCCTAGTAATAAAGCAGCAACTCTTACTAACAACCATGACAAGTGAGATGAACTGCTTCTGCCACTGCAGTCATTTGATTGGCCACTTTGTGTGTGTAGAGTTCACGTTGAACCTGGCCTCTGATGTCTCCTGCAGAGGGGAGAACTGCTCTGGAAGTATGGAGGTCTCATATCTGATGAGACCAATGCAATGGGATGTAGGATATGATCAAGACTACACACATGGAGGAAAGAGACTCTTCCCATTAAAGATGCCTGGTATTGTTATAAGTTTGGAGAGGGAGACAGAGACAGAGAGAGAAAGATTGTTATGAAGAGAATGGGGAAATGTCTCATAAAAGCCCTCAGGAATAACTTAATTCCATTGGCATTGTATGAGATAAAGGTAAACTTGGAAAGTATAGGTGAGTTTTGCTATGTTGACATGTATATATATCAGATACATACATCTCATATATAAGTATGTAAACAAGAATGTTCAATGAACTGTAAAATGTAACATTTTGTCCAAACTTGAAAAAAAATTCAGATAACCCTGGTTAGGACAATATAGGGAAACTATCTACCTAGGATTGGGAATTAATTTGTAAATAAGTTATCCTAGAGAACTACTATAGAGGGGCAAGGGATCCTTCGTTAACTGCAAAATCAAGAGATAACCAGGCTATTGCAGGGTGGTTGGCAAGGATTGGAATTTCTGCCTGTAGTGTGGGATTTTTTTTTTTAATTTATAAGTAAATTTTAAAAGCAGTAGTTCCTATGATATAGACATTACATAAGACCCATGAACAGTGAAATGTATGAAAATCTAAAAAATCCAATAGAACAAGGTTTTCTAATCTTGGTAAGAATGTGTAGGGCCCACAGAGGTGTTCAGGGCCTGTGAAACTGCTGGAATTGCCTGAAGTGTTATGTTCACGTTTGTATATGATCCCATACCCACCAACACGTCCAGCCATACTTCACAAAGCATGTAGTCAAAACTAGGAATAAGTCCGCACTTGGCTTGAGAAAACCATATGTGATGATGATACAGCCTTTAGGATAACATAAATGTACTTAACGCATATTGTGAATGAATGAGTAGAAACAATTCATAATGAGCCCAGTTACATAGAGATGTTTCAAAGAGAAAAATAAACATTTGTCTACTTTCATTCTTCTTTTTTTCCTTTCAAAAAAAATGATTAGTGTTTATAGGGGTTTTGTTCCTGATCCATCACCTATAGGTTTGTCAGTCTATTATTTGAGATGTATAAGGGGAGGCTTTTATGTTTAAATTGTTTCCTTGTATATATATTATGCTATAGATTTTACTATTACCCTTTAATATTTATTTTTATGAATGGTGTGATCTAGGATATAATTTCACATTTTAGTATCTGAGTAATTCATTATCTCTGCACCATAAATTCAATATCCTTCTTTTACCCATTCTTGTCCATCCTTTACATACTAACTATACACCTTGGCCAAAAGGAGACTGATTCAAAATTTCCAGATATAGATATTAAGAAAGGAAAAATTTGGTCCAAAAATATGAAGCACAACTAACATATTATTCTTGCAGCTTTAAAAAGAAGGAGAATAACTGAAAATGAATGGAAAATGAGAACGTTTATTTCCTGCAATTTAATAAACTGGAGGCATGATCCAAAGAATGTCACACTTAGCATTTCATTTCCTCTGGGCTTTTAAAATGATGTTTAATTGCAGATGGTGACCTTCTGGATTAGACACTGTTACAAGTGTTAAATTTCAAGTTGGAGGCTTTCATAGTTTTCCATAATGTATCTCTAGGGAGTAGTAGGTGAAATCCAGGCAAAGACTTATAAAATCAAGGAAAAAACTAGGTACTTCTGTATTACCTGATTACTCACCTCTCCATTCCCAATTTTACAACCATATTTGAAACTCAAATCATTTCAGAATAAAATACTTATTCTCAGTTAATGGTGTCTGATGTTACTTTATCTTATTTTAGAAAAAATGGATAAGAATACAATTCTTCAGTCTACTAACAAACATTCGGTTTTTTAAAACTAGTCTTGAAAAAAGAATACAAATTTAAATACCATATACCCTTAATAGAAATGAATCATTTGGTCTAATATGACTCTTTGGTATTCTACATTCAGCTCTCTTACCCCATTGTATGGAAGGATGGTTCATATTTCTGTTCAAAATTTGTTTCATAGAGAGTTGGGATGTATTCAGAACTTGTTGGATTTTAAAGGTCATACTTTGTGATGCTGGCAATTGTGGCAGTGGCTGTAGAAGGTGTGATGGAGGAGTCATCTTATCCACTTTGTATTAGTTACTGTCCATGCCTCTAGCACCTTCTCTAGAGTATCAACACTCACGTGCTGCCACCAGCTATCATCCATTTTGGTCCACAGCCATTCTGAGTATATTAATAGATTAAAAAGCAGAGTTAAAGAAGAGTAGAAATATTAGAGACTCCTGGAGAGAAATACTTTTCTTGAATAGCATAGCTGCTTTTGGTTATGGGGCAGATGCTTTCTGGCAAGGCTACTGGAAATGGGAAGGAAAGGAGGTAAGGTTGCAAAAATGGACTGTGAGGCCACAGTGATAGGTTTTGTAGCTGTTTCTTCCCGGCCCGCTACCAGCCTGCCTGTTCGTACAAATACTGTGCCTATAAATACTGTGACCTAGCTCTCAAACTGCTGCCATAGGACTAGAGGAGGATCTAAGGAGGCTCCTACACCGTCATTAGGAATTTCTATTTTCACACTAGAGGAGAACCTGCAGAAATCTGTGACTGTGTGTGCACCTTACACTTGATCCATCTTTCGTGATTGACCTTCCTGAAGCCCTTAATGAAAAAGCCAAGGTTACATTCACAGTGCATACTAAGACCACACATTTTCTGCTTTTCAGACCCCAGGCTTATCTAAGTAAAAATTTTTCTGGTTTCCTATATAGTTACATGAAACTCTTGCTGAAAAAGAGCTTATCCTATCACCTACACCTGCAAAGCCTGAATGTGATAATCTTCAAGATCTTGAGAGAGAGTAGATGTGTTGGGGAAGGTGAAGATCTATGATAACAAAGGAGCTTGAGAAAATGAAACAGGAACCAGAAGCTGACTATATGCCGTACCATTCTATGAATTCCAAGTTCCTATGAAGCTCATTATGAGCAAACAAATCATGCAATTCTCTTTCAAGTCTAAATAGATTCATAGTGGAATTATAATAGTTCTTTAAAAATCATATAATTTCACTGTTGCTTAAACTACTCCAAAATATAGCAATAGAAGAAATACTTGCAAACGCATTTCATAAAATGAGGATAGATGTAATTAAATTATGTGCCAAAATAGTCAACTATAATCCAACCTGACTCTTAAATTTCAATGAAAAATCTTAAATGTTAGCAAACTTAACTCAAAAACACATTGAAAAACAGATATATGGCTCACTGAAGCTTCCTCTAGAAATAAACATTTGTTTTTAACATAGTGAGCCAAAATGATAGTTCTATGAGAAAAATTGTGTAATCAACTCTATAAAGGCAACAAGTTATTAACAGAATTCAATACACACTCATGTCAGGCACATTCACACAAAATAGGAATAATGAATACCACATTGACATAGTAATATGTACATTCTATGATGATATATTATATAACTATACCTCCTCTTATCTAAAAACTAAATGTATTCCTGCTAACCATGGGGAGATATATTAAAGGCATAAAAACTGGAGAGCGAAAGATAAAAGTATTTCTATTTGCAGATACTGTGATTATACACATGGAAAACCTTAAAGAATCCACAAAAAAACCCACCAAAAGAATAAGAGAGTTTAAAATATCAGATTTTTAAATTAATGTACTACAAATTTTCATAATCTATAAAGCAAGCAATAATTACATAGAGAATAAAATGAAACAAAAGATGCAGTTTATGATGAAAAAATTTTGATAGTGTAAATTCAATAAGCAATGTTTAAAAACTAATGAAAACCTATAAAATACTCGTGTAGCATAAAATTAAATATGTGGAAAGAAAAAGCATACTCCTAAGTAGGAAGATTCAATATCATAACATGTTAGTTCACTATTAATTTAATTTAGAAATGTAATGCAATACCAATAAAACAGCCTCAGACTTTTGTTTTATTTTCTGGGGTTAGGTTGATTGTAAAGTTAATTTGAAAGAAAAGGCAGCAAGAAGAGCCAGAAAAATCCCCCAAAAGAAAAACAATAATGCGAATGAGGTATTGTCCTATCAGATAGTAAAATGTTATACAATCTTTTATGTAAAATTGTAAAACACTGACCCATGAATAGAGTATAATAAGACGAATAGAACATTCAGACATAGATCATATGGCATACAGAAATACTACACATATTACAGACAGTATTTTCAATTTGTGGATGAAATGATGGATTTCTAACACGTTGTTAGGATAACTGAATAACAATACTGAAAAACAAAGTTGAACTAATTTCTCTTATCATACGCCCTGGCAAACTCTAATTTAATGAGACACTTAACGTTAAAAAAGAAATCATGCAAGTACTAGACATACACATAAGTAAATTCCTATATAACTTTTTAAAAATTGGAGTATTATTGTTTACAATGTTGTGTTAGTTTCCGCTGTACAATGAAGTGAATCAGCTATATGTATACTTATATCCCCTCCCTCTTGGACCTCCCTCCCACCCCCCCCATTCCACCCATCCAGGTCATCACAGACACCGAGTTGAGCTTCCTGTGCTTTACAGCATGTTCCCACTAGCTATCTATTTTACACATGGTAGTGTACATATGTCAATCCTGATCTCCCAATTCGTCTCCTCCTCCCCTTCCCCCACTGTGTCCACATGTCCGTTCTCTATGTCTACACCTCTATTCCTGCCCTGCAAATAGGTTCATCTGTACCATTTTTCTAGATTCCACATATATGCATTAATATACGATATTCGTTTTTCTCTTTCTGGCTTACTTCACTCTATATGACAGACCCTAGGTCCATCCATGACTCTACAAATGACCCAATATCGTTCCTTTTTATGGCTGAGTAATATTCCATTGTATATATGTGCCACATCTCTTTTATCCATTCATCTGCTGATGCACACTTAGGTTGCTTCCATGTCCTGGTTACTGTAAATAGAGCTGCAATGAATATGGTGGTACATGACTCTTTTTGAATTATGGTTTTCTCAGGGTATATGCCCAGTAGTGGGATTGCTGGGTCATATGGTAGTTCTATTTTTAGTTTTTTAAGGAACATCCATACTGTTCTCCATAGTGGCTGTATCAATTTACATTCCCACCAACACTGCAAGAGGGTTCCCTTTTCTCTACACCCTCTCCAGTATTTATTGTTTGTAGATTTTTTTATGATGGTCATTCTGACTGGTGTGAGGTGACACCTCATTGTAGTTTTGATTTGCATTTCTCTAATGATTAGTGATGTTGAGCATCCTTTCATGTGTTTGTTGGCAATCTGCATATCTTCTTTGGAGAAGTGTCTATTTAGGTCTTCTGCCCATTTATGGATTGGGTTGTTTGTTTTTTGGATACTGAGCTGCATGAGCTGCTTGTAAATTTTGGAGATTAATCCTTCGTCAGTTGCTTCATTTGAAAATATTTTCTCCCATTCTAGGGTTGTCTTTTCGTCTTGTTTATGGTTTCCTTTGCTGTGCAAAAGCTTTTAAGTTTCATTAGGTCTCATTTATTTTTGGTTTTATTTCCATTTCTCTAGGAGGTGGGTCAAAAGGATCTTGCTGTGATTTATGTCATAGAGTGTACTGCCTATGTTTCCCTCTAAGAGTTTTATAGTGTCTGGCGTTATGTTTAGGTCTTTAATCCATATTGAGTTTATTTTTGTGTATGGTGTTAGGGAGTGTTCTAATTTCATTCTTTTACATGTAGCTGTCCAGTTTTCCCAGCACCACTTATTGAAGAGGCTGTCTTTTCTCCATCATATATTCTTCCCTCCTTTATCAAAGATAAGGTGACTATATGTGCGTAGGTTTATCTCTGGGCTTTCTATCCTGTTCCATTGATCTGTATTTCTGTTTTTGTGCCAGTACCATACTGTCTTGATTACTGTAGCTTTGTAGTATAGTCTGGGCGCCTGATTCTTCCAGCTCCGTTTTTCTTTCTCAAGATTGCTTTGGCTATTCGGGGTCTTTTATGTTACCATACAAATTGTGAAATTTTTTGTTCTAGTTCTGTGAAGAATGCCGTTGGTCGTTTGATAGGGATTGCACCGAATCTGTAGATTGCTTTGGGTAGTACAGTCATTTTCACAATGTTGATTCTTCCAAGAACATGGTATATCTCTCCATCTGTTTGTATCATCTTTAATTTCTTTCATCAGTGTCTTATAGTTTTCTGCATACAGGTCTTTTGTCTCCTTAGGTAGGTTTATTCCTAGGTATTTTATTCTTTTTGCTGCAATGGTAAATGGGAGTGTTTCCTCAATTTGTCTTTCAGATTTTTCATCACTAGTGTATAGGAATGCAAGAAATTTCTGTGCATTAACTTTGTATCCTGCTACTTTACCAAATTCAATGATTAGCTCTATAGGTTTCTAGTAGCATCTTTAGGATTCTCCATGTATAGTATCATGTCATCTGCAAACAGTGACAGCTTTACTTCTTCTTTTCCGATTTGGGTTCCTTTTATTTCTTTTTCTTCTCTGATTGCTGTGGCTAAAACTTCCAAAACTATGTTGAATAATAGTGGTGAGAGTGGACAACCTTGTCTTGTTCCTGATCTTAGAGGAAATGGTTTCAGGTTTCCATTGAGAATGATGTTGGCTGTGGGTTTGTCATATATGGCATTTATTATATTGAGTAAGTTCCCGCTATGCCTACTTTCTGAGGGTTTTTATCATAAATGGGTGTTGAATTTTATCGAAAGATTTTTCTGCATCTAGTGAGATGATCATATGGTTTTTCTCCTTCAATTTGTTAGTATGTTTTATCACAGTGATTGATTTGCGTATACTGAAGAATCCTTGCATTCCTGGGCTAAACCCCACGTGATCATGGTGTATGATCCTTTTAATGTGTTGTTAGATTCTGTTTGCTAGTGTTCTGTTGAGGACCTTTGCGTCTAGTTCATCAGTGATATTGGTCTGTAATTTTCTTTCCTTGTGATATCTTTGTCTGGTTTTGGTATCAGGGTGATGTTGGCCTTGCAGAATGAGCTTGGGAGTGTTCCTCCCTCTGCTGTTTTTTTGAAGAGTTTGAGAAGGATAGCTCTTCTCTAAATGTTTCATAGAATTTGCCTGCGAAGCCGTCTGGTCCTGGACTTTTGTTTGTTGGAAGATTTTTAATTACAGTGTCAGTTTCATTAGGTTGTGATAGGTCTGTTTATATTTTCTAATTCTTCCTGGTTCCATCTTGGAAAATTTTACCTTTCCAAGAATTTGTCCATTTCTTCGAGGTTGTCCATTTTATTGGCATATAGTTGTTTGTAATAGTCTCTTACAATCCTTTGTATTTCTGCGGTGTCAGTTGTTACTTCTCCTTTTTCATTTCTAATTTTATTGATTTGAGTCCCCTCCCTTTTTTCCTTGATGACTCTGGCTAAAGTTTTATCAATTTTGTTTATCTTCTCAAAGGACCAACTTTTAGTTTTATTGATCTTTGCTATTGTTTTCCTCATTTCTATTTCATTCATTTCTGCTCTGATCTTTATTTCTTTCCTTATACTAATTGTGGGTTTTCTTTGTTTTTCTTTCTCTAGTTGCTTTAGGTGTACGGTTAGGTTATTTATTTGAGATTTTTCTTGTTTCTTGAGGTAGGATCGTATTGGTATAAACTTCCCTCTTGGAACTGCTTTTGCTTTGTCCCATAGGTTCTGGGTCGTCATGTTTTCGTTGTCATTTGTTTCTATGTATTTTTTTAAATTTCCTCTTTGATTTCTTCAGTGATCTCAGTTATTTAGTAGCACACTGTTTAGCCTCCATGTATTTGTGGGTTTTTTTACAGTTTTTCTCCCCTGTGATTGATTTCTAATCTCACAGCGTTGTGGTTGGAAAAGATGCTTGATACAACTTCAATTTTCTTAACTTTTCTGAGGCTTGATTTGTGACCCAAAATGTGATCTATCCTAGAGAATGTTCCATGTTCACTTGAGAAGAAAGTGTATTCTGCCACTTTTGGGTGTAATGTCCTATAAATATCGATTAAATCTATCTGGGCTACTGTGTCCTTTAAAGCTTGTGTTTCCTTCTTATTTTCTGTTTGGATGATCTGTCCATTGGTGCAAGTGGGGTGTTAAAGTCCCCCACTATTATTGTGTCACTGTCGATTTCCCCTTTTATGGTTGTCAGCATTTGCCTTATGTATTGAGGTGCTCCTGTGTTGGGTGCGTAAATATTGATAATTGTTATATCTTCTTCTTGGATTGATCTCTTGATCATTATGTAGTGTCTTTCCTTATCTCTTGTAACAGTCTTTATTTTAAAGTCTATTTTAGCTGATACAAGTATTGCTACTCCAGCTTTCTTTGATTTCCGTTTGCATGGAATATTTTTCCATCCCCGCACTTTCAGTCTGTATGTGTTCATAGGTCTGAAGTGGGTCTCTTGTAGACAGCATATATATGGGTCTTGTTATTGTATCCATTCAGCCAGTCTGTGTCTTTTGGTTGGGGCATTTAATCTATTTACATTTAAGGTAATTATTATTATATGTATGTTCCTATTAGCATTTTCTTAATTATTTTGGGTTTGTTTTTGTGGGTCTTTTTCTTCTCTTGGGTTCCCTGCCTAGAAAAATTCCTTTAGCATTTGTTATAAAGCTAGCTTGGTGGTGCTGAATTCTCTTAGCTTTTGCTTATCTGTAATGCTTTTGATTTCTCCATTTAATCTGAATGAGATTTTGTTGGGTAGAGTAATCTTGGTTGAAGGTTTTTCTCTTTCATCACTTTAACTATATCCTGCCACTCCCTTTTGGCCTACAGAGTTTCTGCTGAAAAATCAGCTGATAACCTTATGGGGATTCCCTTGTATGTTATTTGTTGCTCTTCCCTTGCTTCTTTTAATATTTGTTCTTTGGATTTAATTTTTGTTAGTTTGATTAATGTGTGTCTTGGTGTGTTTCTCCTTGGATTTATCCTGTATGGGACTCTCTGTGCTTCCTGGACTTGGGTGGCTATTTCCTTTCCCATGTTAGGGAAGTTTTCAACTATAATCTCTTTGAATATTTTCTCGACCCTTTTGGTTTCTCTTCTTCTTCTGGGACCCCTACAGCTCATATCTTGGTGTGTTTAGTGTTGTTCCAGAGGTTTCTGAGATTGTCCTCAATTCTTTTCATTCTTTTTTCTTTATTCTTCTCCTCGGCAGTTATTTCCACCATTCTGTTTTCCAGCTCACTTATTCGGTGTTCTGCCTCAGTTATTCTGTTCTTGATCCCTTCTTGTGTATTTTTCATTCCAGTTATTGTGTTGTTCATCTCTGTGTGTTCTTTAGTTCTTCTAGGTCTTTGTTAAACATTTTTTTGTATTTTCTCGATCTGTGCCTCCATTCTATTCCTGAGATTCTGGATCATCTTTACTATCATTACTCTGAATTTTTTTTCAGATAGATTGCCTATTTCCTCTTCATTTATTTGGTCTTGTAGGTTTTTACCTTGCTCCTTCATCTGTAACATATTTTTTTGTCATCTCTTTTTGTGTGTGTGTGATGGGTTCAGAATTGTGTTCCTGTCTTACTGGTTGTTTGGTCTAAGGCTTCCAGCACTGGAGTTTGTTGGCTGTTGAGTAGAGCCAGGTCTTGGTGCCGAGATGAGGACCTTTGGGAGACCTCACTCTGATGAATATTCCCTGGGGTCTGAGGTTCTCTGTTACTCCAGTGATTTGGACTTGGAGCTCCCACCACAGGAGCTCAGGCCCAACCCCTGGTTCATGAACCAAGATCCCGCATGCCATGTGGGACAGCAAAAAAAAAAAAAAGCAGAACAGTAACGAAGAGTAAAAAATAAGATTAGAAAACTAACAGATATGTTAGAAAAAATAAAAATACAGATGAAACAACAATCGGAAAGTAAAACAGAACCACAATAGCAAAAAGGAGGAGGAAAAAAAAATGGAAAAGGGCTTGGCTGTGGGGGGCAGGGCTTAGGTAGGGGTGGGGTTTAGGTGGGGTCTAGCCTTAGGACCCACACTGCCAGAAAAGGCCCTGGGGGGGTTGGAGGCGGGGCTTAGGCTCAGCATGGCCAGAGGGTCCCTGGAGTGCCTCTGGCCTCGGAGGGTATAGGAGAAGGCCCAGGACCACAGCAGGCTCCCTGGGCCTGAGTGGGCGGGAGAAATGCTAGGCACGTTCCCCCTGATCTTCCGATCCTGGAGGGCCCCTCCCTGTCTGCCTCTCCTCTTCTTCCCCCCCTCCCTCCTACATCCCTAGGACCAACTCATCTGGAAGGGGCCTTAGAGGGTGGAGGACCCGGCCAGTGAGCCCAGCAGGCTTCCTGGGGCCCAAGTCGGTGGGGGAAACACCAGCCGTGCTTCCCCGATCCTCCAGTCCCAGAGGGTTCCCCTCTCCCTGTCTACCTCTCCTCCTCTTCGCCCCTCCTCCCTCCCTCCTATGCCCCTAGGAGCCACACAGCCAGAGGGGGCCTTGGAGGGCAGAGGACCAGGCCCAGGAGCCCAGCAGGCTCCCCGGGGCCCAAGTGGGCAGGGAAAATGCTAGGCACGTTCCCCCATCCTCCGATCCCGGAGGGCCCCTCCCTATCCACCTCTCCTCTTCTTCCCCCACCCCCTACGTCCCTCGTACGAACATGCCAGAGGGGGCCCTGGAAGGCAGAGGACCCGCCCTGGGACCCCAGCAGGCTTCCCAGGGCCTGACTGGGCAGGGGAAATGCTAGATGTGTTCCCCCTGATCTTCTGAACGCCTGAGGGTCCCTCCAGGCGTGGGAACTCCTCCCCGCCCCCAGCCACCCCTCAAGGGCACTGGTCCCATCCAGCCTCCACTTCTCCTACCCCTCACTCCCCCGCAAGTCCTCCCCGGTTCCTGGGGGTTCCTCCCATCCTCCTGGGTGTCGAAGTCTCCCACCAGCATCTGGTAGGTGCCCTTGTTGTGGGGAGACGTGAACTCCGCATCCTCCCACTCTGCCATCTTGACTCTGCCCCTCTATAACTTTCTTAATTATGACTTGAAATTCAGAAGTGCGAAAAGATTGTGAAAACTTGATTACAAAAGATAAAATAAAAATTCTGTATGCCAGAGAACATCAGAATCAAATAAAAAGGATAAATAACAAACTGAGAGAAATATCTGTGACTAACTGTTAAAGAAAAAGATATTCATGACACTTATTGAAGATGGAAAGGCAGAATTTATTCAAGGGGGGCCATGAGGATAGGTGGGTACCACTGCAATGGGGTCTTGCCGGGGTGGGGGGAGAAACTGAACTCAACTTTGAATACAGCCTAGGCAAGTGGGAACTTACAGGCAAGGAGCAGGGTGGAGTTCAGGGACAGAAAATTACTAAAAGGAAACATCAAGAGTAAGGGGGGTTCTGGCTCAGCCAATGTAACAGGATTCTTGCTGAAGGCAGGCCATGGTGATCAGACATCACCTGGGGAATAGTGCAGGATGAGGAACTATCAGATATTAGATATCAAGGGTGGTCAGATATCGAGGATGGAGATTCTAGTTAAACTGACTTATCAGGATTCTTGCTAAAATTGGACAATGCAGAAAGAGAAACACAGAAGGAGGCCTAATTAAAAAGTTCAGGAGAGCTTGAGTAGAGTTTGGTTAGGGAGAAAATCTTTGTCATTATATTACAGAAAAACTATTTTTAATATAAAAATTTTAAGCAGGTAGCCAAGCAATTTAAAAGTAGAGCTTCAAAAAGTAGACATGAAGATATTTTAAATGTTACAGAAAGATGAGCTAGAATACACACATACAAAGACCTATAAATGGCTCTTAACTACATGAAAAGATGTTCAACCTCACTTTCAATAAAAGAAATACAATTAAAACTGCACTGAGTTATCATTTCTCACCTACCAGGTTAGAAAAGTTCAAATGTTTGATAACATACTCTCATGGATTGCTGGTGATAAAGCAAGATGTTATACTCATAGTGGGGGATATCTGGCAATATCCCCCACTATGATTAAATGCAAAATTACATATGCATTTACCCTATGATAAATCAAATATCATCTTTAGGAATCTGTCCCAGATATACATTTGGAAAAAAGTACAAAAAGTTTTATGCACAAGGTTATTCATTATACCACTGTGTGTAATACAACAGCTTAAGTTAGAGACAATCTAAATCTCTATCATTTGAGAAATGGCTGAATAAACTGTGTTACATCTATACATTGTAGTACTATGAACTGATGAAATGGAATGAAGAATAACTCTTGTGGGGACCCACTCAGACCCTCAGAATTGGTATAAAAATTATTTTAAAGAGAAAATGTTTGAGCTAAAGAAGACATAGAAAAAAATCTTATGCAAACTTTCCTTATCTAAGAAAAGCAGAACCTCCAAAAAATATAGCTGCCATTAAGTCCCCCAATAAGGGAGTTTCCTGTGAATTCAGCTGCCCTGGAGATAGACTGCCCATTTCCATCAGTATCAAAAAGCCCAACAGAACCTTCCTTACTTTTCCATTGAAATCCTAAACCACTCCCTGCTTCATTAAGTTTGGTATATAAATCTTTTATCTCTCACTATTAAGAGAGTAACTCATCACTGAGTACTCCTGGGTGTACACTTAAATAAAACTTCTCTTTTCCCCTCTTAATCTATGATCAGTTAATTTGCAAGCCCCAAACCACTGGACCCAAGTTGGAAGAAGACAATTTTTCCTCTAACATTCTCTATATAAATACTATGTTGGGATCTCTGTGATATAATGTGATGACATCAAGATGGAGGAAAATGTGCAGTTTGCTATTGATTGTCTGAGAAAAAGAGAATATAAATATGCAAGAATATTTTTTCTGTATAAAATGTGAAAAGATAAAACATAAAACTGAAAAAAAAGTAAAGGTTTCCTATGGAGGAGGAAATAGGCTGAATGGAACAGGGATACAAGCAAAACTCCTTTGCATGTAGTTCATTGTATAGTTTAAACTTTGGAAAAATTTTAAATGTTTACATAATTATAAATAAAATTAAGTTAAAAGTCAATCTTTATATATCAAGAGTAAACTGAAACAAATAAACTTATGATTTTAGTTGATGGGATGGCCACAGAAAGAAACTTTAAAACACAGTAATTTGCCTGAACATTTCTAATTGGATATAGGATATACCCTGTAAAGGAGAAAAAACTTTTCCTCTACTTTCTTAGGTAAAGTGCTTAGGGACCTGTGAATTAAATTTACAAAGGACACAGTAGCAAGACAAAAGACAAAATTTAATCATATGCATATGGGAGTTCACAAAAATATGACTCAAGTAGGTAGTTAGAATTTGGAGCTTGTATACCATCTTAATAGGGAAAGGGAATAGGCAGACAGGTATTTATGGGGAATGAATAGCTTAATAGAGGACGGGAGGGGAAGAAAGGTCACTTATGGGAAAACAAGTAACTTCTAGGAAAGATAAAGGGGTCCTTAGGAGAATAGATGGGATATATGATAGTTTGTGACAGTCTGTTTAGGTGTGGAGTTGACTTCTAATCTCCAGTGATGAGAGTCAACCTTCTCTGGTTGCTCTTGGGAAACAGATTTATGACAATTGAGTTCCTTTGAGTTCTTTTGGGAAGCTCTGCTTTTAGGCAGATACGGAAGTTGAGGAAAAAATTTCTGAAATGTCTTCAGCTCAAAATTTTTATGGCACAGTAGCCTATTCTGGACCTCTTTAACCCAGAGAAAGATAAACCTGAAAATAAACTGTTTCTGGTAATCAATCACTAGTGTCAGGGTTGGATTGTCATTCTGAAACAGCTATGCATGTATTGTTTAATAAAGCAAATGAAAAATGAAGGTTGTTTGTTGCAAGTCATGACTGCCATTTTGGAAGAAAAGAGATAGTTGTGCATCTATAATGCTAAATAAAAATGTTGTAGTTCTGATTTTGAATGGAAAATATCAGTATGAATAATTTTAATACATGAATACATTTACATGCACACACATTTCCCGAATCCACATACTGAAACAATAAACATACAAGTATGGGCTGCATGTATGTGGTTAAGAAAATCTCTTTAGTTCTGATTCATAATTGGCAATATCACTATGAATCCCTTTTATATTTTCTATGTATACATATACACACATACATATTTCTTAGCCCTAGTCACTCAAACAATGAGCAAGCCTAGCTGACTCTGGTTCTGGGGCATGAAATATACAAGATAGGTTCAGAACATTTTTTCATACCAGGTAGCAAGAAAGCTCTCAAAGACTCTCAAGGTCTCAGAATCACAATGAAGAGGCTCCTACTGGCCAAAGATGGGTAATAAGGAATATGACTACAAGGGATTGAAACACACCCAATATTTTTAAATTCATGAGTTCATAATGATACTTGAAATATAAAATACCATTGGCCAATTTTAGAAATCTCTAGGAAACATATGAAAAATTCACAAATAAAGGGAAAGAACCAACATTTATTCTGCCTCTTCTTCGTGAACTATACCTTTAGGTAACTGGGTTAATGAGGGAAAGTTCTCCTTTTAGAAGTGTAAGGGAGGAAAAGTTTTCCTTGACCCCCTTAGGGTCCCTGGATGAGTCTGAAAATTCAACTGACAAAGACAAATTAATAAGAGGAAAGCACCCACATTTGTTTAGTATAAGTTTTATGTGTCGTGAAGACTTCATAAGGAAATGAAGAAACAGACTGGAGTATTTTTATGCTAGATTCAAGTGTAGAAATATGATGTTAGAGAATGTGAGGTAAGTGTAGCAAGTCCTGTTTGTTAGGATTCTTCTGGGTATCCCTTTGTCTTCAGAGACAAGGATGTTCCTTTCTTCTGGATATAAGGAGGGCACCTTTCCCATGAGGATTTTATGACCTGTTTCAGGAGAGGAAGGGTAGGTGAAGGTCAGAGTGACCTTCCTACTTCTGCCATTTATCTTAAACTCAAATGTGACAAGGTGTCATTTTCAATTTGCCAAGGATCCATATTTTGGGGTAGCATGGATCCCCATCAGAAGTGATCCAGCTAATAAATGAAGACAGAATGATAGTGAGACAGGCTGGGACCTGGGACCCTGTGGTGCAGTGCTTGCACTGGACAAACATCTCCTTGAGCAACAGAATACAAGAAACTACAAGGAACTAAAAATAACTGCATGCATGAGCAGCTGGGGCAAACTATGAACAACAAGATACAAAAAAGGCCAAAACCCAACTGCCACTTCTGAGGTGCCAGAAGCAAAAGCAGGGTACTGTGCATGGTCCCTGCACACAGCACCACCGAGAGGATGGGCAGATTACCTAAGCCACCCCTCTGACCTGACCCACCGATCTGCTCCTATCCTCACCCCACTTAAGGGACCAGCTCGCAAGCAAGGGAACCTGTTACTTGTTTTCCGCTCCCTCATGCTGAAGCATAAGTCCCAATAAAACGTTGCCTGAATTCCTGTCTGGTCTCTTATTAATTTCTGTTGATTAAAGAGTCCAAGAACTCAGGTCATAGAATTATAAAGTGTCGACATTTAGTAATCCATAATGCATAAGGGATCCTAGAAAAAGGATTGCTAAAATCTAATGAAAATGCACAAAATCACCAATAAAGCAGTTTTGTAGAAAAATAAAGTCAAATCCAATTCTAATGAAAATTCTAAATCTGAGCACCAATTGACAAGTAAGGTGTTACATGATACCACGGTGGTACAATCAGAAAATCCTGACTGTGGTATATCCTATAGGACATCACGCTGGTTTCTTTAATAAATACATTGAAAGGAAAAAAAGAAAAGATGGAAGAGGAAACTGTAGATTAAAAAAAGACATTGGAATCATAATAACCAATCACAATGAAGGTCTTGATTCAGGCAAGCAAACAGTTCTAATTAATTAGAAATTATGGAAATTTAAGCACAGGATGGATATTTGATTATATTGAGAACTTTTTGTGCCACAGGTCTCATGATTTGAAAAATGAGAATTGAAAGACAAAACTAATTTGTTATTATTTTAGACAAGGACAGCATAGCGCTCAGGAGTTGGAATGAGGAGGTGGGTCTGGGTTCCACTGTTGCAGTTTCTAGACTTACTCTCTGTGTGGTCTTAAACAACTGACAGTGTTTTTAGTCTCCACTTCCTTGTCTGCATCTACCTTTTCATAGGATTGTTCTTAAATTGTGTTCTTGTAACAGTGCTTTGCAAGGCAGCATCCTTTTACTCAGGTAAAGGGCACACCTTTCTCTTTTTCTGACTCTATCCCCTTGTTAAGTTATTTGTAAGTTTTTTTCCTCCTCTTATGACTTCCAGTGGAAATCTAGATAGACATTTTTTAGAGGAGAAAGAAGGGTGAGAAGACACTCTTTTTCAGGGTGTCATTTTATTTATTTATTTAAACTTATTTATTTATTTTTGGCTGCGTTGGGTCTTCGTTGCTGTGCGTGGCTTTCTCTAGTTGTGGTGAGCAGGGGCTACTCTTCGTTGTGGTGCGTGGGCTTCTCATTGCGGTGGCTTCTCTTGTTGCGGAGCACAGACTCTAGGTGCGTGGGCTTCAGTAGTTGTGGCGCAGGGCTTAGTTGCTCTGCGGCATGTGCGATCTTCCCAGATCAGGGCTCGAACCCGTGTCCCCTGCATTGGCAGGCAGATTCTTAACCACTGCGCCACCAGGAAAGTCCCTCAGGGCATCACTTTAACTAAAATAAATATAGCATGGGTTGTTATAAAATAACATAGAAAGCAGTTAAGGGAGAATTTGCCGCTAACAAGAACTGAGAATTGCAGGGTAGATTAACTTAATGTTAATGTATTCTCCTTGTTTGCGGAGCTTTCTAGAAATACACACAGGCATAAGGCACATCCTTCATGATTAGCCTCTCTCTCTTGACTTAGTTCATCAATTGGTGCCGTCAGACTCTTTTGAAAGTCATTGCTTCTGATTAAGAGAAATGAGCTGGTTCTCAGATGGCTTACAGTGCTGGCAACAAGGTTGGAGAGGCAACTTTGCCAGGCTCCTGAATGTCTGCAGAACAGGTGGGGTGCTCCTTATGAGATGAATAGAGGCCCACATCCCCAGGATGTAACAGAGCCACAGCTGTCATTTGAAGCCTGAAATGGAGGCTTCTGGAAAGGAAGGTACCCCTCTGGAAGCCACTCTGGTCCCATGTGTGTGTGTGTGTGTGTGTGTGTGTGTCCCTGTGCACACACTCTGTGTATGAACAGATGAGATGCTCACTTTCCTAAATCAGATGATAATCTCAGACCCTAGGCTCCCACTTAGCTCCCTACGTTCCTCTCGTGCACTTGCAAACATGTCACTGGAAGCAGTGTGAGCCATGCCAAGGGAAGGTGAGGGCTGGTACTAATTAAAAGCCTGCAAACAGAGTAGGGAGATGGAAGAAGGAGAAAGTCTGGTGCTTGATTTTAAGATTCAAGGATTACGTTACCCAGAAAACAGGTCAAGAATGCTTCAACTAAACTGGTGCTGGTCTCTGAGGTGGGTCAACAACTATGTCTACTATCTCCTTTGTTCTGAATTCAGGCAGAGCCAACAATTCAAAGAAATAAAACAAGAGAGGGGATGGATGGCTGTATATTACAGAAGAAGGGGCACACCCTCTCTGCTTTGCAATGATTCCGTGGAAAATGTAATTATGATTCATTTGGCAGTTTGCAAGGTAATATTTTTATACTGGAAGCCTTTCAGCATAACTTTTATCAGGAAAAAAGATCTGTTATTCATGATAATTTCAAGTTAACGATAATTAATGTTTTAATAAAGGAAGACGAAGAGAAAACATGATAAAGAGAAGAAAATGCAGAGATTGAAGCCTCTGTATTCTACATTTCCTAGGAAAGGGTAAAATGGAGGTTTCTCATCTTAGTCATTTGTTTTTTCATTATAGATTTTTTTGAAAGCTATAAGTTGTCTGTGTTCCTATTTCCTATTGCGGGCATGGTTTTTGCATATGGAATTGAATTATTAATAAGAACTTCCACTTCTAATGAGCACCCGCTGTCTTCTTTGGGTCAGTACATTTTAATCATTTTTAAAAGAACATTAATCACATATGCCAAATTACTATCTAGTCTGGCATATTGCTTTAAAAAAAGTTTTTATTTTGAACTAATTTTCGACTTACAGAAAAGTTGCAGGAATAGTACAAAGAGAGTTCCCATATATCCCCACTGAGCTGCCCCTAATGTTAACATCTTGCATAACCAGAGAATAAGGATCAAAATCAGGAAATTAACTTTTATACAATAGTATTAAATGACAAAGCTTATTCAAATAGACAAAACTAGAGGTAGTAAAAAGGGAAATATCTCATATTTTTAAATAATTGTGAAGAGATATAAAAACAATGTAAAGAGTTCTTTTGCAGGTGTGGGTACTGGTGATGGAATAATTTTAAACTTAGTCAAATTATCTTTCTGATGATAAAGCAATAGAAAGCATTTACAAATGTGAATATTGCCTAAATAAAAAAAAATACATCATATTACAAATTTTTAATGCCATTGGGCTGGGAGATAAAACAAATCTAAAATTATGGGTGTCTGTGACAGAAAAGGATTAGTGGGTAAGTTTCAAAACTACCTTTGAAAGATTCAGGTTCAGATAACTAGTGAAATTATGGTAATTTCAATAAACAATTATTGAAAACTTTCTAGTTGACAGTCATTGGGCTTAAAAATAGAGATTGGGAGCAAAATAAAATGGAAAGCAAAATAAATATGAAACAGTCATATATCATAAAATAATAAATAAATAACTCATGTTAAAAACTCCAGATTACACCCACAAAGATTTAGAGCAGTGTGATAAGATACCTTAACAAATGAATGAATACTAAGGAAAGTTTCTATGTGGTATTTATAATCAGAGATCAAAAATATAAAGAATTTTAAGCAAATTTAGCCACTAATAGAATTACAAATAGGGTCAATTGCTTTCAAATCTTTAGAAAACATAAATGTAACTATAACAGAGGCCATATTAAAATATTAAAATAAGAAACACTGCAAAAACATAAAAGGAAAGAGTCAAAAACTGGAGTAACAGAAAATAAAATGTATGAATTATGTCAATAAATGTAAATGGCTTAAAAAATAAACATTTCCTATTGAATTTTAAAAATCAACAAACTGATAGATACTAAAGGAGAAATAATTAAATGCAGCGTTGAGCCTACATAGGATTATGGAAGTGACATTAGTAGAAAAACTGGTGAAATTCAAATAAGGTTTAATGTTTAGTTAATAAATTATACCAATGATAATTTTTTCTGGTTTTGATAACTGTAGTCTTTCACGTGTAAGATATTAACATTAGAGGAAGCTGGGTAAAGGATATATAGGGATTCTGCACTATTTTTGCAAACTTTCTGTATGTCTAAAGTTACTTTAAAATTTTAAAAAGTTAAAAATAAAATAAAATCCAACTATATGTTACTTTAAGAAAGCAGACCATGGACTTCCCTGGTGGTCCAGTGGTTAAGACTCCGCACTTGCACTGCAGGGGGCATGGGTTCGATTCCTGGTCAGGGAACTAAGATCCCCATGCTGTGCAATGCGGCCAAAAAAAATAAATAAAATGAAAATAAAAATAATTTTTTAGAGCAGCAAGCGAAGATGGCAGAAGAGTAAGACGCGGAGATCACCTTCCTTCCCACAGATACATGAGAAATACATCTACACGTGCAACTGCTCCTACAGAACACCCACTGAACGCTAGCAGAAGACGTCAGACCTCCCAAAAGGCAAGAAAATCCCCACGTACTTGGGTAGGGCAAAAGAAAAAAGAAATAACAGAGACAAAAGAATAGGGATGGGACCTGCACTAGTGGGAGGGAGCTGTGAAGGAGGAAAGGTTTCCACACACTAGGAAGCCCCTTCGTGGGCAGAGACTGCGGGTGGCAGAGGGGGGAAGCTTCAGAGCCACGGAGGAGAGCGCAGCCACAGTGGTGCGGAGGGCAAAGCAGAGAGATTCCCGCACAGAGGAGCGGTGCCGACCAGCACTCACCAGCCCGAGAGGCTTGTCTGCTCAGCCGCCGGGGCGGGCGGGGGCTGGGAGCTGAGGCTCGGGCTTCGGTGCTAGCCGGGAGGGAGTCCGGGAAAAAGACTGCAGCTGCCAAAGAGGCAAGAGACTTTTTCTTGCCTCTTTGTTTCGCGGTGCGCAAGGAGAGGGGATTCAGAGCGCCGCCTAAACGAGCTCCAGAGACGGGCGCGAGCCGCGGCTATCAGCGCAGATCCCACAGCAACAGGGACGCAGAGGGAAAAACGGAAAGATTCCCGCACAGAGGCTCGGCGCTGATCAGCACTCACCAGCCCGAGAGGCTTGTCTGCTCACCCGCCGGGGCGGGCGGGGGCTGGGAGCTGCGGCTTGGGCTTTGGTCGGATCCCAGGGAGAGGACTGGGGTTGGCTGCGTGAACACAGCCTGAAAGGGCTAGCGCACCACAGCTAGCCGGGAGGGAGCCCGAGAAAAAGTCTGCAGCTGCTGAAGAGGCAAGAGACTTTTTCTTGCCTCTTTGTTTCGCGGCGTGCAAGGAGAGGGGATTCAGAGCGCCGCTTAAACGAACTCCAGAGACGGGCGCGAGCCGCGGCTATTAGCGCGGACCCCAGAGACGGGCATGAGACGCTAAGGCTGCTGCTGCCGCCACCAAAAAGCCTGTGTGCAAGCACAGGTCACTCTCCACACCACCCCTCCCGGGAGCCAGTGCAGCCCGCCACGGCCAGGCTCCCGTAATCCGGGGACAACTTCCCCGGGAGAGCGCACGGCGCGCCTCAGGCTGCTGCAACGTCATGCCGGCTTCTGCCGCCGCAGGCTCGCCCCGCCTGCTCCGTACCGCTCCCTCCCCCCGGCCTGACTGAGCCAGAGCCCCCGAATCAGCTGCTCCTTTAACCCTGTTCTGTCTGGGCGGGGAACAGACGCCCTCAGGCGACCTACATGCAGAGGCGGGTCCAAATCCAAAGCTGAACCCCTGGAGCTGTACGAACAAAGAAGAGAAAGGGAAATCTCTCCCAGCAGCCTCAGAAGCAGCGGATTAAAGCTCCACAAACAACTTGATGTGCCTGCATCTGTTGAATACCTGAATAGACAACGAATCATCCCAAATTTAGGAGGTGGACTTTGGGAGCAGGATATATTAACTTTTCCCCTTTTCCTTTTTTTGTGAGTGTATATGTGTACGCTTCTGGGTGAGATTTTGTCTGTATAGCTTTGCTCTCACCGTTAGTCCTAGGGTTAGGTCCGTCCGTTTTTCTTTTTTTTTTTTTTTTTAACTTAAAAAAATTTTTTTTCCCTAATAAATGTTTTCTTAATAATTTTTTCCTTATTTTCTATTTTTAAAAAATTTAAAAAGTTTTTTAATAAGTTTTTTCATATTTTTTATTTTAAAAAATTAAATTTTTTTCTTATTTTTTATTATAAAAAATTAATAAATCTATTTTTAAAAATTAAAAAAAATTTTTTCTTAATAAATTTATTCTTAATAATTTTTTTCGTATTTTTTATTATAATAGCTTTATTTTATTTTATTTTATCCTCTTTCTTTCTTTCTTTCCATTTTTTCTCCCTTTTATTCTGAGCCGTGTGGATGAAAGGCTCTTGGTGCTCCAGCCAGGCATCAGGGCTGTGCCTCTGAGGTGGGAGAGCCAACTTCAGGACACTGGTCCACAAGAGACCTCCCAGCTCCACGTAATACCAAATGGCGAAAATCTCTCAGAGATCTCCATCTCAACATCAAGACCCAGCTTCACTCAACGACCAGCAAGCTACAGTGCTGGACACTCTATGCCAAACAACTAGCAAGGCAGGAACACAGCCCCATCCATTAACAGAGAGGCTGCCTAAAATCATAATAAGGCCACAGACACCCCAAAACACACCACCAGACGTGGAGGTGCCCACCAGAATGACAAGATCTAGCCTCATCCACCAGAACACAGGCACTAGTTCCCTCCACCAGGAAACCTACACAACCCACTGAACCAACCTTAGCCACTGGAAACAGATACCAAAAACAACGGGAACTATGAACCTGCAGCCTGTGAAAAGGAGACCCCAAATACAGTAAGATAAGCAAAATGAGAAGACAGAAAAACACACAGCAGATGAAGGAGCAGGGTCAAAACACACCAGACCTAACAAATGAAGAGGAAACAGGTAGTCTACCTGAAAAAGAATTCAGAATAATGATAGTAAGGATGATCCAAAATCTTGGAAATAGAATAGACAAAATGCAAGAAACATTTAACAAGGACGTAGAAGAACTAAAGAGGAACCAAGCAACGATGAAAAGCACAATAAATGAAATTAAAAATACTCTAGATGGGATCAATAGCAGAATAACTGAGGCAGAAGAACGGATAAGTGACCTGGAAGATAAAATGGTGGAAATAACTACTGCAGAGCAGAATAAAGAAAAAAGAATGAAGAGAACTGAGGACAGTCTCAGAGACCTCTGGGACAACATTAAACGCACCAACATTCGAATTATAGGGGTCCCAGAAGAAGAAGAGAAAAAGAAAGGGACTGAGAAAATATTTGAAGAGATTATAGTTGAAAACTTCCCTAATATGGGAAAGGAAATAGTTAATCAAGTCCTGGAAGCACAGAGAGTCCCATACAGGATAAATCCAAGGAGAAACACACCAAGACACATATTAATCAAACTATCAAAAATTAAATATAAAGAAAACATATTAAAAGCAGCAAGGGAAAAACAACAAATAACACACAAGGGCATCCCCATAAGGTTAACAGCTGATCTTTCAGCAGAAACTCTGCAAGCCAGAAGGGAGTGGCAGGATATACTTAAAGTGATGAAGGAGAAAAACCTACAACCAAGGTTACTCTACCCAGCAAGGATCTCATTCAGATTTGATGGAGAAATTTAAACCTTTACAGACAAGCAAAAGCTGAGAGAGTTCAGCACCACCAAACCAGCTTTACAACAAATGCTAAAGGAACTTCTCTAGGCAAGAAACACAAGAGAAGGAAAACACCTACAATAACAAACCCAAAACATTTAAGAAAATGGGAATAGGAACATACATATCGATAATTACCTTAAATGTAAGTGGATTAAATGCTCCCACCAAAAGACACAGACTGGCTGAATGGATACAAAAACAAGACCCATATATATGCTGTCTACAAGAGACCCACTTCAGACCTAGAGACACATACAGACTGAAAGTGAGGGGATGGAAAAAGATATTCCATGCAAATGGAAATCAAAAGAAAGCTGGAGTAGCAATTCTCATATCAGACAAAATAGACTTTAAAATAAAGACTATTACAAGAGACAAAGAAGGACACTATATAATGATCAAGGGATCGATCCAAGAGGAAGGTATAACAATTGTAAATATTTATGCATCCAACATAGGAGCACCTCAATACATAAGGCAAATACTAACAGCCATAAAACGGGAAATCGACAGCAACACAATCATAGTAGGGGACTTTAACACCCCACTTTCACCAATGGACAGATCATCCAAAATGAAAATAAATAAGGAAACACAAGCTTTAAATGATACATTAAACAAGATGGACTTAATTGATATTTATAGGACATTCCACCCAAAAACAACAGAATACACATTTTTCTCAAGTGCTCATGGAACATTCTCCAGGATAGATCATATCTTGGGTCACAAATCAAGCCTTGGTAAATTTTTAAAAATTGAAATCGTAACAAGTATCTTTTCTGACCACAACGTTATGAGACTAGATATCAATTACAGGAAAAGATCTGTAAAAAATACAAACACATGGAGGCTACACAATACACTACTTAATAACGAAGTGATCACTGAAGAAATCAAAGGTGAAATGAAAAAATACCTAGAAACAAATGACAATGGAGACACGATGATCCAAAACCTATGGGATGCAGCAAAAGCAGTGCTAAGAGGGAAGTTTATAGCAATACAAGCCTACATCAAGAAACAGGAAACATCTCGAATAAACAACCTAACCTTGCACCTAAAGCAATTAGAGAAAGAAGAACAAAAAAAACCCCAAAGCTAGCAGAAGGAAAGAAATCATAAAGATCACATCAGAAATAAATGAAAAAGAAATGAAGGAAACAATAGCAAAACTCAATGAAACTAAAAGCTGGTTCTTTGAGAAGATAAACAAAATTGATAAACCATTAGCCAGACTCATCAAGAGAAATAGGGAGAAGACTCAAATTAATAGAATTAGAAATGAAAAAGGAGAAGTAACCACTGACACTGCAGAAATACAAACGATCATGAGAGATTACTACAAGCAACTCTATGCCAATAAAATGGACAACCTGGAAGAAATGGACAGATTCTTAGAAATGCACAACCTGCCGAGACTGAACCAGGAAGAAATAGAAAATATGAACAGACCAATCACAAGCACTGAAATTGAAACTGGGATTAAAAATCTTCCAACAAACAAAAGCCCAGGACCAGATGGCTTCACAGGCGAATTCTATCAAACATTTAGAGAAGAGCTAACACCTATCCTTCTCAAACTCTTCCAAAATACTGCAGAGGGAGGAACACTCCCCAACTCATTCTATGAGGCCACCATCACCCTGATACCAAAACCAGACAAACATGTCACAAAGAAAGAAAACTACAGGCCAATATCACTGATGAACATAGATGCAAAAATCCTCAACAAAATACTAGCAAACAGAATCCAACAGCACATTAAAAGGATTATACACCATGACCAAGTGGGGTTTATTCCAGGAATGCAAGGATTCTTCAATATACGCAAATCAATCAACGTGATACATCATATTAACAAATTAAAGGAGAAAACCCATATGATCATCTCAATAGATGCTGAGAAAGCTTTCGACAAAATTCAACACCCATTTATGATAAAAGCCCTGCAGAAAGTAGGCATAGAGGGAACTTCCTCACCATAATAAAGGCCATATATGACAAACCCACAGCCAACATTGTCCTCAATGGTGAAAAACTGAAACCATTTCCACTAAGATCAGGAACAAGACAAGGTTGCCCACTCTCACCACTATTATTCAACATAGTTTTGGAAGTGTTAGCCACAGCAATCAGAGAAGAAAAAGAAATAAAAGGAATCCAAATCGGAAAAGAAGAAGTAAAGCTGTCACTGTTTGCAGATGACATGATACTATTCATAGAGAATCCTAAAGATGCTACCAGAAAACTACTAGAGCTAATCAATGAATTTGGTAAAATAGCAGGATACAAAATTAATGCACAGAAATCTCTTGCATTCCTGTATACTAATGATGAAAAATCTGAAAGTGAAATTAAGAAAACACTCCCGTTTACCATTGCAACAAAAAGAATAAAATATCTAGGAATAAACCTACCTAAGGAGACAAAAGACCTGTATGCAGAAAATTATAGGACACTGATAAAAGAAATTAAAGATGATACAAATAGATGGAGAGATATACCATGTTCTTGGATTGGAAGAATCAACATTGTGAAAATGACTCTGCTACCCAAAGCAATCTACAGATTCAATGCAATCCCTATCAAACTACCACTGGCATTTTTCACAGAACTAGAACAAAAAATTTCACAATTTGTATGGAAACACAAAAGACCCCGAATAGCCAAAGCAATCTTGAGAACGAAAAATGGAGCTGGAGGAATCAGGCTCCCTGACTTCAGACTATATTACAAAGCTACAGTAATCAAGACAGTTTGGTACTGGCACAAAAACAGAAATATAGATCAATGGAACAGGTTAGAAAGCCCAGAGATAAGCCCACACACATATGGTCACCTTATCTTTGATAAAGGAGGCAAGCATATACAGTGGAGAAAAGACAGCCTCTTCAATAAGTGGTGCTGGGAAAATTGGACAGGTACATGTAAAAGTATGAAATTAGAACACTCCCTGACACCATACACAAAAATAAACTCAAAATAGATTAAAGACCTAAGTGTAAGGCCAGACACTATCAAACTCTTAGAGGAAAACATAGGCAGAACACTCTATGACATAAATCACAGCAAGATCCTTTTTGACCCAGCTCCTAGAGAAATGGAAATAAAAACACAAATAAACAAACGGGACCTAATGAAACTTAAAAGCTTTTGCACAGCAAAGGAAACCATAAACAAGACCAAAAGACAACCCTCAGAATGGGAGAAAATATTTGCAAATGAAGCAACTGACAAAGGATTAATCTCCAAGATTTACAAGCAGCTCATGCAGCTCAATAACAAAAAAACGAACAACCCAATCCAAAAATGGGCAGAAGACCTAAATAGACATTTCTCCAAAGAAGATATACAGATTGCCAACAGACACATGAAAGAATGCTCAACATCATTAATCATTAGAGAAATGCAAATCAAAACTACAATGAGATATCATCTCACACCGGTCAGAATGGCCATCAAAAAATCTAGAAACAATAAATGCTGGAGAGGGTGTGGAGAAAAGGGAACCCTCTTGCACTGTTGGTGGGAATGTAAATTGATACAGCCACTATGGAGAACAGTATGGAGGTTCCTTAAAAAACTAAAAATAGAACTACCATACGACCCAGCAATCCCACTACTGGGCATATACCCTGAGAAAACCATAATTCAGAAAGAGTCATGTACCAAAATATTCATTGCAGCTCTGTTTACAATAGCCAGGACATGGAAGCAACCTAGGTGTCCATCATCGGATGAATGGATAAAGAAGATGTGGCACATATATACAATGGAATATTACTCAGCCATAAAAAGAAATGAAATGGAGGTATTTGTAATGAGGTGGATGGAGTTAGAGTCTGTCATACAGAGTGAAGTAAGTCAGAAAGAGAAAAACAAATACAGTATGCTAACACATATATATGGAATCTAAGGGAAAAAAAAAAAAAAAAAGGTCATGAAGAACCTAGTGGCAAGACGGGAATAAAGACACAGACCTACTAGAGAGTGGACTTGAGGATATGGGGAGGGGGAGGGGTGAGATGTGACAGGGTGAGAGAGTGTCATGGACATATATACACTACCAAATGTAAAATAGCTAGTGGGAAGCAGCCGCATAGCACAGGGAGATCAGCTCGGTGCTTTGTGACCACCTAGAGGGGTGGGATAGGGAGGGTGAGAGGAGGGAGATGCAAGAGGGAAGAGATATGGGAACATATCTATATGTATAACTGATTCACTTTGTTATGAAGCAGAAACTAACACACCATTGTAAAGCAATTATACTTCAATAAAGATGTTTAAAAAAATAATAATAATAATAATAATAATTTTTTAAAAAAGCAGACCAAATCTAAAATACTGCATATGAACGAGGCTTTCCATTTAACAATGGTTGCCGGATCACAACCTTCAATGCATCCTGTTTAAATTACTTTTGAAGTAGGAAAAATGTGAAAGTCTATAAGAAGGCTAATAAATAAGACTGATGACCAATTTATATGTTGGTTTCCACAAATATAAATAGCAAGGAAAAAAAGTTATGGAAGTAGAAATTTTATACTTAAAGAGATATAAAGAACACAGCAACTAATTATAGTACGTTATTCATACTTGGATCCTGATTTTTAAATTAAGTAAACGATAATGGCATTTATGAGACAATTACAACTGAATAATGATTGGATATTTGATGATATTAAGGAATTACTATTAGGTCTAGGTGTGATAATAGTGCTGTGGTTATATTAACAAAAACAAGAACAACAACAACATAATAAGGCTTTACTTTTAGAGGTCCACACTAAAATATATATGGATGAAATGGAAAAAAATTCTTAAGGTAGGAATTCTGGCTATATGAAAAACCGAACTTTAATAGAATTTTCCTTTTTCTCCCTTCCTGTTAAAAATACAAAAATGCTGGACAATACCATATGATACTCACTAAAGGTACTACTAAAAGATGTACTATAATTTAAAACAAATAAAACTCGGAAGGAGTATGGTTGACAAAGTAATAGAGGACAAATAGGTTAGTCATCGTGGTGGTAAAGAATACTGGACTGCTGTCACTGTTAATAATGGTGATGACAATGGTGACTAACTTGGAGGTCCTTTACAAAAAAAGTGGCACTAAATATTATACAAAAAATTATGGAAAGAGAAATGGTCACAAGTAGAGTGCTCCAAGTTCCTATACTGCTTGGAAGGATAATAAAGACACTAATTAACTGGGAATTTTAGGTTTGGACTTAACATCATATGTAAACTTTAAAGGTGTAAAAGTAACAAAAAATAGTAAAAATATAACTTAAACTTCACAATCACTAGAGGAAAACAGGGAAATAAAATAAAGCAATCAAATAGGAGGAGAAAAAAAGGTAAAGAAAGAAACACATAAGTATGGCAAATAGAAAACTTAAAATATCATGGTATAAATCCCTCCATATATGTCAGTGTACTAGATACTGTTGTGCAACACTGCCCTCGAACACTGGCTTAAAGCAACCACCATTAATTTGGTCCTGCAGGTGGGCAATTTAGGCTGGGCTCAGCTGGCAGTTCTGGTCTTGGTCCAGCTCCCTCACACATCTGCAGTAAGCTGCGAGCGGGCAGGTGATTCTATTCTGGGGTCTGGGCTGGCTGTCATTTGCTGTGCATTGGTTCTCCTCCACATGGTTTCTTATCCTCTAGTAGGTAAATTGTGCTTGGTTAGACGGAAGAGCCAGATTTCCAGGAAAGTGTGTGAAACGATACTGTGCCTATTGAAGCCCAGGCTGGGAACTAGCTGAGGAATGGTCCTGCTGCATTCTATTGGTCACAGCAAGTCATAGACCAGACCAGGTTGAGGGGATAGGGAAATAGACTCTTTTCTCTTCATGGGAGAAGAGACACAGTCACAATGCAAAGGGCGTGGAAACAGGGTGGGGAGAGTATTTAGGGATAAGTACTAAATAAGCAGTAAATATAAATGGATAAAACTCTCACTGAATATTAGAGATTTGTGTATCATAAATGTTAAAACAGGCAGCTTCTTAATATATATGAGACTAAATTGAGATAAGATTAAACAAAAAAATACTAACCAAGTAATGCAAAACGACAAGCAATGCAAAAAATTACTAATCAAAGGAAGCTGTTGAGGAAAAAGAAGTATCTATGGTAGCAAGAATTTTTAGAATACAAGAGAGCGATTGTTTAATCATAAAAGGAAAAATTCACCAGAAATACATTATAATTTCGAGTCCATATACACCTAACATTAGAAAAATCAAGATATATAATGTGAAAATTAACAGAATTAACTGGTAATTAAAGTGATAGAAAAACTGATAGAAAAATTTGGATGACTAACAGTAGAATTAAAAACAGAAAATATACCTTCTGAAACACCAGATACGGTAAGAGCAAAGTAAATAAATCTCCCACTCAAAGAGCCAGAATTCAGGGGAGCCTCAAAGGAAACAAGATGGCAAAAGCAAAGCAAAATGTATCTGTTTTAACACATGTAAAGAAGTTCATCTTTCTTATTAAATGACAGATACTTTTAATGGGTCAAAAACAAAATTGAATTATATCTTAAGCAATATAAATAGACCTTAAACTGAGTGTAATGATAAGGTAAAAATTAAAGATATAAGGAGAGGTATGTCAACAAACATGTAAAAATAGCATTATATCATAATATTATTTTCAGATAAGGTAGAATCCAAGGCAAAATGTTGCAACTTCCTGGGTTATTGATGTGTTGAATAATTTTGCATAAAAGTATTTTCAGAAACATAATAAAAGCAGGAAATTTTAAAAGACCATTCTGATGTTGACAGATGATGGAATAACTCAGCAATACAGAACTTAAGAATATAAATTATAACATATCTACCTTCATTTATATGTGATATGCACAGGCTCTGTGCAGAAGCCACTATAATCTGCAGTCTTTTGTTAAAAACCAAGTATCCTCAATGTGATAATTGAGCAGAAGAGAGCAGACCTGCCAACTCAGGCTGGGAGTTTTCTGATGGGATTAAGATAATAACTTAACCATAAATTTCAACAACAGAGCAGACTCCAAAACTGGTGATACATCCCTCACTTCTCAACTTTTGCGGAAGGCTGTATCTGTATTGTGGCAAGGATCATTCTAGATGAGTGCTTCTTCACCGAGTCATTTTCTTCCTTTCATGGGATATTTGGCAATGTCTGGAGACATTTTTGGAAGTCACAATAGGGTGAAGGGGCTGGCTGCTACCGGCATCTAGTGGGTAGAGGCCACAGATGTTGCTAAACATCCTACTACGCAAAGGACAGCCCCCTACAACAAAGAACTATATGGCCCCAAATGTCAATAGGGTCAAGGTTGAGAAACCCTGATCTAAACCAAAGTACTTAAAAGACCTGGCATAATTTGGAATCTAATAGCATCAAATGGAAAGGATTTTGTATAAGGTAGTGGTGCTGAGAGGGGTTCACTATGCATTTTTACTAACTTCAGGCACTTTTGAAAGCAGATTATCAAGCAACCTGTTCATGAAAAATGAATTTCCTCTGTGAAGACTACTCAATTTATTCTATTTGCCTATTCTATCTGAGTATGAAAGAACTTAAGAGGGTTTTGATCAAAGAGTATGAACCTTCAAAACTGAATGTCAGTCAAGTGGAGAGGAAAGTCTTAATAACATCTACTAGCAGTTCCCACTTACAAATACACTTTTAGAACCCATTTGTTCATTCATCTATTCAGTATTTTTGTTTCAAATTTCTACTGTGTTCACAGCCACATCTTTTGATGATAGAGATGATTAAGCTGAGACCTTTTTCCTCAGCTAAGTGAGAACTGGGAGAAATAGGGACAAAAATACTGGCTGGGTCACTAAGCTAATTCCAAAAGCTTCTTAAACTCGAGATGAACCTGCAGTACAAGGTTGAAATGAACACACCAATAAGGATCCAACAAGACTGGATAGCCAAGAATTGAAAATTCAAACATAGGTAAAGAAAATCATTCATGTAAAGCCTTTTCTTAATATCACCTATCACAAAGAGTCTCTAATTTTAGCCTTACAGTAACTGAACAATTTAGCTGTTATTATTCCATTTGCAAATGAGGAACTTGAGACTCAGTGACTTTGAGTCACCTGTCTTTATTCACAGAACTTGGAGGGTGGTGTAGGGATTTGAATCCTAGGATCAGTGATTTGCCTACACCACCAAGGTTCAGCATGATCTGCTCAGGAAAGGAGTACCTCTCTCCATACTTGCACCCTTGCTCTACATGCAAGCACAGACCATGAAGAACAGGGGCCTGGGACCTGTAAGAGGTAGGCAGAAGATAGAGGATCTGAATTATCTGAGTTTGAGGAGAACCTGTCTATTCCGTGATGACAGACTTTCTTGTCCTCTCCACACCTTAGTATTTCCTTTGTTGTTTGTCCCATGAATTATTCAGAAGTTTTCAAATTCCAAATATTCGTTAATTTTAAGTTTTACCTTTTAGTTATTGACTTTTAATTTAATTGCAGTGCTGCCAGAGAATGTAATTTGTGTCATACATTCTTTAAAACCTATTGCAGGTTGATTTATGAACTAGTATATGACCAATTTCTGTAAACATTACATGTACACTTCAGAAGAATCTGTAGCTTTGTTGGGTATATATGTCCGTTACGTGTTTTTTGTGTGTGTAGTTCGCCTATCAATAATTAAAAATGTGGTGAAATCTACATGGTGGAGGTATGTTTCTCTACTTAAATGATTCTTTTCCTTTATATGTTATGGGAATAATTTATATAAATTTTTAGAATTGTTTTATGTTCTTAGTGAATTGAACATTTTAATCATTGTACAGTGTGTCAGCCATTAAAATGGGTTTCTCAGGTCTCTAGCTGTAAAGAGCAAAATTGACCCATCATCCCAGCTACTGGGTCCTGAAATTCATTACTGTGTTCATGTGGAAGCCACTCGTTTCATGGGCTGCTCTCAGCCAAAGACTGAGTGTGGCAGCCCTGTTCCCGGAAGACATGGGATTCCCCTAACAAGTAACTTTGACTCAGGGACTCCCCATCAGATTTACCAAACTTTGCTGAGAACTGCACCACATTCTAAGACTTTCCCTTTGGTTTTCTGCCAACATCTGTATGTAGATTTTTCATATTTTTCCTGCTTCATGTTCTCTGAGCTTCCTGGATCTATGGTTTGGTGTCTGTCATTAGTTTTGGAAAATTCATGGACATTATTATTTCAAATATATCCTCTCTGTTGTTTTTTTCTCCTCCTTTTGGTATTCCAATTATACATAGGTTACACCTTTTGATATTGTCCCATAATTCTTACATGTTTTGGTCAGGTGTTGTCTGTTTGTTTTTGGTGGTGGTGGTTGTTTTAAATACTTCTTTCTACGTGCATTTCAGTTTGGGAATTTTCTACTGACATAGCTTTAAATCCCTGATTCTTGCCTTGATGGTGACCAGTCTACTGATGAGCCCATTAAAATCATTCTTAATTTCTGTTAGTTTTTTTTAAAAATAAATTTATTTACTTTATTGATTTTTGGCTACTTTGGTTCTTTGTTGCTGCACACAAGCTTTCTCGAGTTGCGGCGAGCGGGGGCTACTCTTCATTGTGGTGCGTGGGCTTCTCGTTGCGGTGGCCTCTCTTGTTGTGGCATGGGCTCTAGACATGCGGGCTCAGTAGTTGTGGCACACAGGCTCTAGAGTGCAGGCTCAGTAGTTGTGGTGCATGGGCTTAGTTGCCCCGCGGCATGTGGGATCTTCCCGGACCAGGTCTCGAACCTGTGTCCCCTGCATTGGCAGGCGGATTCTTAACCACTGTGCCACCAGGGAAGCCCTCTGTTAATGTTTTTGATTTATAGCATTTCCTTGTAATTCTTTCTTAGAGATTCCATCTATTACATTACTCATCTATTCTTGCATGTTGTGTACTTTTTTCCATTGCAGTTCTTAACATATTAATCACAGTGATTGTAGTTTTCTCCATGGTAACTGCAAAATCTGAGTAATATTTGAGTCTGCTTCTGATGCTTGCTTTATCTCTGTAGACTATTTTTTTCTTGTCTTTCAAGCATTTTTGTTGTTGTTGTTGTTGAAAGTTGAACATGATTATGATGTTGTGATTTATAAGAAATGCATATTTTGGTCTTCATCCTGGCTCCTGGCCAGAGATCCTAAAACCTTGGCAATGTCCTAAGCAATAAAGGTGCAAATAACATTTTTTGTTCTAATATTTGGTCTTTGACCCCAGTTCCTGACAGAGTTTGTAAATCCCTTGGAATTTCCTGAGTGACAGGAGTGTGTTGTTCTAATGAGGAAGCTCTTGGTGGGCTCTTGGATAACTTTAGATTGGGAGCTGGTCATCAGAAAGACCAAGCCATGATAAGAAGCCTGGGACTTTCAGCCCCACTCCCCATCCTCAAGGGAGGGGATAGGAGCTGGAGATTGAGTTAATACTCAGTCATACCTATGTGACAAAGCCTCCATAAAAATCTCTTCTGGTCTATGAGGTTCTGAGAGCTTCTGGGTTGGTGAACAAATTGAGGTACTGGAAGGTTGCACACCCAGAGAAGGCATGGAAGCTCTGTGCCCCTTCCTCTAAACCTGGCCCTACACATCTCTTCTACTTGGATGTTCCTGAGTTGTATCAGTTTACAACAAACCAGTAAGCATATTTCCCTGACTTCTGTGAGCCATTCTAGCAAATTATCAAACCCAAGGGGGTGGTCGGGGGAACCCTGATTTATAGTGTCAGTCAGAGGTACAGATGACAACCCGGGACTTGTGACTGGCATCTGAAGTGAAGGCAATCTTGTGGTACTGAGCCCTTAACCTGCGGAATCTGATGCTAACTCCAGGTAGATAGTGTCAGAACTGAACTGAATTGTACACGTGGCTGATGTTGAGGAATTGGTTGGTGTGGTAAAAGACCCCCACATTTGGTGGCCAGTAGTATTGACATTAGAGGAAATGGTGAGCTTTTTCCTTTCAGTGTATTGGGTAACACGAAGGGAGGTAAGCAGGGTGTATGCTAGTCTGGCCAGGAGTTGGCTGTGTTTAGTGTTTGCTATATTTGTTAGTTTGAGAAGCTTCAGTTTCCTGCAGTGTCCTTGTTCTTGTCTCCCCTGTTGTCTTTGGGTTTCCCTGACAACTCCTTAAATAGAATCTGTGTCTTCAGCTCCTTCAGCTATAACCCACTGTTATTTTACTCGATCCCTGTTGAGGTACAGGGAGGGGAAGCATTTTATAATTTTATGATTAAATCTCAGTCTTTCAGTGGCTCTGTGTCCCTGAATTCTGACCCTCACAAGCACATCTCAGCTTTTTCTACTCCCCTTAGGAGACAGAGAAGGCTCTTGGGTATTAGAGTTGGATAATTATTCTTTCCTCAGGTCAGATAAGGATCTGGTAAAGTCCTTTCTCTTGGACTTTTCTCCTCCCTCTGTCAGGAACACCAGGAGACTTTTCTTTACTCTTTATCATGTGAACTTGGTGGTGCTCATGGAAGCATATCTATGAAAATGTGGGGTCTCCCTTAATATTAGGTACTCCAGAGTTTTCACTCCTAATCTCATCTGCATTCACCCTCCAGCAATTTGTCACAATGACTTTAAGCTTTCCCACCAGTTGATGGCTTCAGAAATTTCTGATCCACGTAAGCTGAAACTTGGCTGTGATTCTGTTTCAACTGAGATTCCCTGTATTTGCCTATCTTTCCAGATTTCAGGGTGGTACTTTGTCCTGATTTCAATTCTTTGTTGAATCGGAGGAAAGTCATTTATTTTCAGCTTGTCAGCTTTTTTCTTCTTTTTTAAAAAAATATTCATTTATTTATTTGGCTGCATCAGGTCTTAGTTATGGCATGCAGGATCTTTGTTGCAGCATGGGGGATCTTTAGTTGCGGCATGTGAACACTCAGTTGCGGCACGCGAACTCTCAGTTGCGGCATGTGGGATCTAGTTCTCTGACCAGGTATTGAACCCGGGCCCCCTGCATTGGGAGCACAGAGTCTTAGTCACTGGACCACCAGGGAAGTCGCTGTCAGCTTTTTTTTTGTTCTAAGGATGGGAGTAACAATTTTCAAACTCTTTACCAGTTGGAACTGACTTGATGCTGCCTCTTGCTTTCAAAGTACTTTTTACTTGAGATGAACAAAAAAAACTATATGTTAATTCTTGGCTTCCAATTTGATTTTTTTTAATTGGAGTATAGTTGCTTTACAATGTTGTGTTAGTTTCTACTGTACAGAAAAATGAATCAGCCACACGTATACATATATCCCCTCTTCCTTGGATATTCTTCCCATTTAGGTCACCACAGAGCATTGAGTAGAGTTCCCCGTGCTATACCGTCTGTTCTCATTAGTTATCTATTTTACATATAGTAGAGTATATATGTCAATCCCAACCTCCCAATCCATCACACTCCCCTTTCCCCCCTTGCTATCCGTACGTTTGTTCTCTACGTCTGTGTCTCTATTTCTGCTTTGCAAATAATTTCATCTATACCATTTTTCTAGATTCCATATATATGTGTTAATATATATTTGTTTTTCTCCTTCTGACTTACTTCATTCTGTACGACAGTCCCTAGGCCCATCCATGTCTCTACAAATGGCACAATTTCATTCTTTTTTATGGCTGAGTAATATTCCATTGTATATATGTACCACATCTTCTTTATCCATTCCTCTGCTGATGGACATTTAGGTTGCTTCCATGTCCTGGCTACTGTAAATAGTGCTGCAATGAACACTGGGGTTCATGTATCTTTTTGAATTATAGTTTTCTCTGGGTACATGCCCTGGAGTGGGATTGCTGGGTCATATGGTAGTTCTATTTTTAGTTTCTTAAGGAACCTCCATACTGTTCTCCATAGTGGCTGTATCAATTTACATTCCCACCAACACTGTAAGAGGGTTCCCTTTTCTCCACACCCTCTCCAGCATTTATTGTTTGTAGATTTTTTGATGATGACCATTCTGATCGGTGTGCGGTGATACCTCATTGTAGTTTCGATTTGCATTTCTCTAATAATTAGTGATGTTGTGCATTTTTTCATGTGTTTGTTGGCCATCTGTATGTCTTCTTTGGAGAAATGTCTATTTAGGTCTTCTGCCCATTTTTTGATTGGGTGGTTTGTTTTGATATTGAGCTGCATAAGCTGTTTGTATATTTTGGAGATTAACCCCTTGTCAGTTGCTTCATTTGCAAATATTTTTGCCCATTCTGAGGGCTGTCTTTTTGTCTTGTTTATGAAGGTTTCCTTTGCTGTGCAAAAGCTTTTAAGTTTAATTTGGTTCCATTTGTTTACTTTTGTTTTTATTTTCATTACTCTAGGAGGTGGATCAGAAAAGATCTTGCTGCGATTTATGTCAAAGACTGTTTTGCCTATGTTTTCCTCTAAGAGCTTTATAGTGTCCGGCCTTTCATTTAGGTCTTTAATCCATTTTCAGTTTATTTTTGTGTATGGTGTTAGGGAGTGTTCTAATTTCATTCTTTTACATGTAGCTGTCTAGTTTTCCCAGGACCACTTATTGAAGAGACTGTCTTTTCTCCATTGTATATTTTTGCCTCCTTTGTCAAAGATTAGGTGACCATATGTTCGTGGGTCTATCTCTGGACTTTCTATCCTGTTCCGTTGATCTATATTTCTATTTTTTGCCAGTACCATGCTGTCCTGATTACTATAGCTTTGCAGTATAGTCTGAAATCAGGGAGTCTGATTCCTCCAGCTCAGTTTTTCTTTCTGAAAATTGCTTTGGCTATTTGGGGTCTTTTGTGTTTCCATACAAATTGTACAATCTTTTGTTTTTATTCTGTGAAAAATGCCATTGGTAATTTCAGAGGGATTGCATTGAATCTGTAGATTGCTTTGGGTAGTATAGTCACTTTTACAATACTCATTCCTCCAATCCAAGAACATGGTATATCTCTCCATCTGTTTGTGTTGTCTTTGATTTCTTTCATGAGTATCTTATAGTTTTGAGTACAGGTCTTCTGTCTCCTTAGGTAGGTTTATTGTAGGTATTTTATTCTTTTTGTTGCAATGGTAAATGGGATTGTTTCCTTAATCTCTCTCTGATCTTTTATTGTTAGTGTAGGAATGCAAGAGATTTCTGTGCATTAATTTTGTATCCTGCAACTTTACCAAATTCATTGATTAACTCTAGTAGTTTTCTGGTACCATCTTTAGGATTTTCAACGTATAGTATCATGTAATCCGCAAACAGTGACAGTTTTACTTCTTCTCCAATTTGGATTTCTTTTATTTCTTTTTCTTCCCTGATTGCCATGGCTAGAACTTCCAAAACTATGTTGAATTAACAGTGGTGAGCATGAACATCCTTGTCTTGTTCCTGATCTTAGAGGAAATGCTTTCAGTTTTTCACCATTAAGAATGATGTTTGTTGTGGGTTTGTCATATATGGCCTTTATTATGTTGAGGTAGGTTCCCTCTATGCCCATTTTCTGGAGAGTTTTTATCATAAATGGGTGTTGAATTTTGTCAAAAGCTTTTTCTGCATCTATTGAGATGGTCATATGGTTTTTCTCCTTCAATTTGCTAATATGGTGTATCACATTGATTTATTTGCATATATTTAAGAATCCTTGCTCCCCTGGGATATATCCCACTTGAACATGGTGTATGATCCTTTTAATGTGTTGGTGGATTCTGTTTGCTAGTATTTTGTTGAGGATTTTTGCATCTATGTTCATCAGAGATATTGGTCTGTAATTTTGTTTTCTTGTGATATCTTTGTCTAGTTTTGGTACCAAGGTGAGGGTGGCCTCATAGAATGAGTTTGGGAGTGTTCCTCCCTCTGCAAATTTTTGGAAGAGTTTGAGAAGGATGGGTGTTAGCTCTTCTCTAAATGTTTGATAGAATTCGCCTGTGAAGCCATCTGGTCCTGGACTTTTATCTGTTGGAAGATTTTTTAATCACAGCTTCAATTTCATTACCTGTGATTGGTCTGTTCATATTTTCTATTTCTTCCTGGTTCAGTCGTGCCAGGTTTTACCTTTCTCAGAATTTGTCCATTTCTTCCAGGTTGTCCATTTTATTGGCATATAGTTGCTTGTAGTAGTCTCTTAAGATCCTTTGTATTTCTGCTGTGTCAGTTGTTACTTATCCTTTTTCATTTCTAATTTTATTGATTTGAGTCCTCTCCTTTTTCTTGGTGAGTCTGGCTAAAGGTTTATCAATTTTGTTTATCTTCTCAAAGAACCAGCTTTTGGTTTCATTGATATTTGCTACTGTTTTCTTCATTTCTATTTATTTCTGTTCTGATCTTTATGATTTCTTTCCTTCTACTAACTTTGGGGTTTTTTTGTTCTTCTTTCTCTAGTTGCTTTAGGTGTAAGGTTAGGTTGTTTATGAGATTTTTCTTGTTTCCCGAGGTAGGATTGTATTGCTATAAACTTCCTTCTTAGAACTGCTTTTGCTGCATCGCATAGGTTTCGGGTTGTCGTGTTTTCATTGTCATTTGTTTCTAGGTATTTTTTTGATTTCATCTTTGATTTCTTCAGTGATCTTTTGGTTATTTAGTAACATATTGTTTAGCGTCCATGTGTTTGTTTTTTTTATAGTTTTTTTTTTTCCTGTAATTGATTTCTAACCTCATAGTGTTGTGGTTTGAAAAGATGCTTGAAATGATTTCAATTTTCTTAAATCTACCGAGGCTTGATTTGTGACCCAAGATGTGATCTATACTGGAGAATGTTCCGTGTGCACTTGAGAAGAAAGTGTATTCTGCTGCTTTTGGATGGAATGTCATATAAATATCAATTAAGTCCATCTGGTGTAATGTGTCATTTAAGGCTTGTGTTTCCTCATTAATTTTCTGTCTGGATGATCTGTCCATTGGTGTAAATGGGGTGTTAAAGACCCACACTATAATTGTGTTCCTGTTTTATGGCTGTTAGCATTTGCCTTATATACTGAGGTACTCCTACGGTGGGTGCATAAATATTTATACGTTATATCTTCTTCTTGGATTGATCCCTTAATCATTATGTAGTATCCTGCCTTGCCTCTTGTAACAGTCTTTAACATCTATTTTGTTTGATATGATACGATTTCAATTTTCTTAAATTTACCAAGGCTTGATTTGTGACCCAAGATATGATCTATCCTGGAGAATGTTCCATGAGCACTTGAGAAAAATGTGTATTCTGTTGTTTTTGGGTGGAATGTCCTATAAATATCAATTAAGTCCATCTTGTTTAATGTATCATTTAAAGCTTGTGTTTCCTTATTTATTTTCATTTTGGATGATCTGTCCATTGGTGAAAGTGGGGTGTTAAAGTCCCCTACTATGATTGTGTTGCTGTCGATTTCCCGTTTTATGGCTGTTAGTATTTGCCTTATGTATTGAGGTGCTCCTATGTTGGGTGCATAAATATTTACAATTGTTATACCTTCCTCTTGGATCGATCCCTTGATCATTATATAGTGTCCTTCTTTGTCTCTTGTAATAGTCTTTATTTTAAAGTCTATTTTGTCTGATATGAGAATTGCTACTCCAGCTTTCTTTTGATTTCCATTTGCATGGAGTATCTTTTTGCATCCTTTCACTTTCAGTGTGTATGTATCCCTAGGTCTGAAGTGGGTCTCTTGTAGACAGCATATATATGGCTCTCGTTTTTGTACCCATTGAGCCAGTCCGTGTCTTTTGGTTGGGGCATATAATCCATTTACATTTAAGGTAATTAGCAATATGTATGTTCCTACTACCATTTTCTTAGTTGTTTTGGGTTTGTTTTTGTAGGTCTTTTTTCTTCTATTGTGTTTCCCGCCTAGAGGAGTTCCTTTAGTATTTGTTGTAAAGCTGGTTTGGTGGTGCTGAATTCTCTTAGCTTTTGCTTGTCTGTAAAGGTTTTGATTTCTCCATCGCATCTGAATGAGAGCCTTGTTGGGTAGAGTAATCTTGGTTGTAGGTTTTTCCCTTTCATCACTTTAAATATATCCCGCCACTCGCTTTTGGCTTGCAGAGTTTCTGCTGAAAAATCAGCTGATAACCTTATGGGGATTCCCTTATATGTTATTTGTTGCTTTCCCTTGTTGCTTTTAATATTTTTTTCTTTGTATTTAATTTTTGTTGGTTTGATTAATATGTGTCGCGTTGTGTTTATCCTTGGGTTTATCTTATATGGGACTCTCTGCATTTCCTGGACTTGGGTGGCTTTTTCCTTTCCCATGTTGGGGAAATTTTCAACTATAATCTCTCCAAATATTTTCTCAGACTCTTTCTCTTCTTCTGGGACCCCTATAATTCAAGTGTTGGTGCGTTTAATGTTGTCCCAGAGGTCTCTGAGACTGTTCTCACTTCTTTTCATTCTTTTTTCCTTATTCTGCTCTGCAGCAGTTATTTCCACTATTCTATCTTCCAGCCTACTGATCCATTCTTCTGCCTCAGTTATTCTGCTATTGATTCCTTCTAGTATATTTTTCATTTCAGTTATTGTGTTGTTAATCACTGTTTGTTTTTTCTTTAGTTCTAGGTCTTTGTTAAACATTTCTCATATTTCCTCTATCTGTGCCTCCATTCTATATCCTAGTATTTGGATCATCTTTACTATCATTACTCTGAATTCTTTTTCAGGTAGATTGCCTATTTCCTCTTCATTTATTTGGTTTTGTGAGTTTTTACCTTGCTCCTTAGTCTGCAAATATTTCCCTGTCTTCTCATTTTGTCCAACTTACTGTGTTTGAGGTCTCCTTTCTGCAGGCTGCAGGGTCATAATTCCTTTTGCTTTTGGTGTCTGCCCAACTTGGTTGAGGTTGGTTCAGTGGCTTGTGTAGGCTTCCTGGTGGGAGGGACTGGTGCCTGCACTCTGTTGGGTGGAGCTGGATCTTGTCCCTCTGATGGGCAGGGCTGTGTCAGGTGGTGTGTTTTGGAGTGTCTGTGAGCTTAGTATGACTTTAGGCAGCCTGTATACTGATGGGTGGGTTTGTGTTCCTGTCTTGCTTGTTGTTTGGCGTGAGGCATCCTACACTGGAGCCTGCCGGCAGTTAGGTGAAACTGGGTCTTGGTGTCGAGATGGAGACCTCCAGGACAGCTCTCACCAATTAATATTCCCTGGGACCAGGAATTCTCTGGCAGTCCAGTGTTCTGGACTCAGTGCTCCCACCCCAGAGGCTCAGGCCCAACTCCCGGCCAGTGAACCAAGACCCTGCAAGCTACACAGCATGGCAAAAAAGAAAAAAAAAATGGGGAGTGGGGGAAGGAAACAGAGAAATAAAACCCAAGACAAATAGCAAAGACAAAAAGAAACAAATAGCAACATCAACAATTTAAAAAAGGGAATAAACAGAGCAAACAAAACCCAAGACAAATGGTAAAAGCAAAACCAAACAAAAAAAACAAAGAAACACATACACAAAAGAAACAAAGCAAAAGCAAAGAATACAAAAAAAAAAGAGAACAACCAGACAAACAAAAGAACCCAAGAACAAAATCAAACAATTAAAAACAAAACTAACAAAAGACAAAAGAAAAGCAGAATGCAAACTAAAAAAAGAAAAAGAAAACATAAAGAAACACACAAGATATGATTTTAAAAAAGATAAAAACAAAACAGAAGAGAAAAAAACAAAATGAGTAAAAAACACAAAACAATGAAATCGTAAATACAGAAAATTTTTAAAAATAAAAATGTATTAAAAAATCAGAAAATAAAAAATAATAAAAACAACAGAACAAAACATAAAAAAATAATAGTAATAATAATATTTTCCTGGGGTCTCAGCTGTGTCTTTGCTCCCACTATGAGCCACAGCCAACCTCCTCCTCCCCAGGATGCTTCTTCAATACCTCTAGGTAGGTCTCTTGTCATTCTGTAGGCACTGCGAGGACAGCTCAGACTCTGACCTGGCCCAACTCCCGTGTGTACTTGTACCCAAAGTCCACAGCTGCTAAGGCTAGACCTGTCTCAGTTGTGGGAACACTTGTCCATTCAGATATTCCATAGATGCAGGGTTTACCAAGCTGATTGTAGGAATTTAATCTGCGGCTTGTGCAGCTGCACAGAAAGATTTTCATTCCTCTTCCTTAGTCGTCCCGCCCCTGGGGCTCAGGTGTGGTTTTAGCCCCACCTCAGCATATGGGCCACCCCCAGATGTCTGGTCTCGAGGCTGCCCTGGAACACTTGGGTCTGCCCCGGTGAGGACAAGGTGCAGAGGTGGCACAGCTGCCAGGGTTGCAGGTGCCTCGGCAGTGACAGGTGAGCAGGGAAGCTGGCAGCCATGGGTGCAAGAGATCCGGCACTAATGGGAGCCTTTCCTAGTGCCCAGCAGCCAGCATGACAGCATCAGCCCTGGCAGGGGCCTTTCCTACTACCTGGCAGCAGGCGAGCCCCTATTTGATTTAAGTCATTCCATCTTTGGCTGATAGTATTAAGAAGTTATCTTTTTAAAAATTTGAACTTCTGTCTTATTGCTTTCATCAGTGCAATTTGATCTATTTTAAAACACAGTTGCACTACATTTTTTTTAAGCTTGAAGAAAGAATATTAGAGGAGTCAATTTACTTTGAAAGGAAAAAAAAGGCACTGAGCAGTGTTTTAATAACTGGAAAGGAGATTTGAACATCCAGTGAATTAGTTATATTTGAATATGACAGGTAATTTTAGAAGCTACATTTGTTCACTCTTTTGAGTACAATAATGCATGACAGAAGAGTCATTTTCTTTGTGAAAGATTAGTATCCTGAAATACACTGAGAAATACATCCATCTCAATGTTCAGAATTCATCATAAAATGTTAGAGCTGGAAAGAATCTCACAGCTTAATTTCTCAGAACTCATCATCTTGTAGAAGAGAAAACTGGAACCAAGGTAAGCTACCTGATTAATCCTCCTCCCCAAACAGAATAAGGATTGGAACCCAGGCTTCCTCTCTCCCAGCTTGTCAGTACTGCCACTCCAGGCAAAATGCTGTACGGAGCTCACACAGCAAAGAATCTCTTCTTTCTATCTCAAGTCAATAATCATTGAGTTTCCTGTAAAACTGGCAAAACCAATCAGAGGTAGTGAGATGTCCACATTTTGGGGATAAATTTCATTTAAAACATTTAAATATTTTTAGATTTTTAATGGTTGAAACAGTCAAGAACACTCTACTGGAATAAAATCTCTTTAAACAGAACTTTACAAAGGACAAATAAATATTTTATTCAGGATTTATACATTTAATATCATCCATAAAATAACAAATGCTAATTACTGGGCCTACTCTGGCATATTTTTAATTCACCAAAGGGGGGAAAATTAAATAGATTAAGCAAAAACTGGCTTAAATGGAGCACATCTGTAGTTGAATGACCAAAGTGACTTTAATCATATTTATCCTGCCTCACAATTGGGCTATTTATTGGCTAGCTGGTTGCCTCAAATTTTCATAAAGTTTAAATAATAGAGAATTAATTCACAATGGGTTAATCTTGTTCATCATTCAAATAAAGCTAGACTTTACTTCAAGTGCATTATGTCATGGCAAGTAATTTTAGAGTTCCTGGGTTTCTAGGTTATTTGGAGTTAGGACATAGGCTAGGGCCAAGGGTATCAAGGCTAAAGCACCATTATTAAAGAATGACTCAATTTCAGAAGCTGAATGAGGAGCAAGGTAGGAGCAGTCAAATACAGTTCCTTTAGGATCTCAGGAGAGCTGCATCCCATTATTAACACAACCTGATTCCAGTAAAAATGGGCCATTCACCATGAATCAGGGTAGAAGAAGAGAAAGTAGGGCTGTCAACAGAGAAGGTGCCTGGGGCTTTGAATATAGATGTCTCACATAATTGTGCATTTACCTTCACTTTCAGCAGACTCATAATTATTTCATGGGTGTAGCACCATTGTACAGCCCACAGAATTTTTACACATTATTCACCCATCCATGAATTAATTGCTGATTTCTGAAATTCTCTCTTTAGAGATTCATTTGTTTGGCATTATGCAAATCCTATTATCAGTTATTCATACATTAGCATAAATAATTATAGCATCTTGATTAAGGCTGATTAAACTTTCCATTCATCAAAGAGAAATGCAGATACTCTGGATCTAGATATATTATTTTTATTTTACTTTACCTTCTAAATAGTGCCTGTAGAAAGCTAACTATTAGATAAGGTTTTCTCAGAGCCCAATAGCTAGACCGTTGGGAAGGTGAGGGAGAGAATAAACAAACTAGAGGTTCCATTGTATAGGAAGATCTTTTAGTTCATTAGAAAGATGATTTAGTGAATCCTAAACTTTTTTATTTTGGGTTTTTTTTTATTCTAAACATTTTTAAGCCATATAATCATCCATAATTTTGGCTTTAGGTGACTTTTAAGTTCTCCAATATAAAGAGAAGCTTAATAGTTGGGCTCTGCTTGGAAAGTACACGTAGGTCCCAAATATCTGTATCTTTTTATTAATTTGTTATTTCTCACCTATTATGTAGCCTTCTCCTCAGATATCTTTTAAGACTCCAGATTTATTTAGTCATAAAGTTGACTAAATGTTAGACTCAACTAGAGTTTTCATTTTACATTGACACTAAGATAGAAAGGGGACCAAAGAACTTGAGGGTGTATAGATCAGTCAGGTTCAACCACAGAAACAAAACTGGTATGATGTATATCATCATATGTATGATATGATACATATTCTATATATATGTATATATGTGTGTGTATAAATCATATATATTACATAATTATACATAATATATTACATAATTTATATAGTGTGTGTGTATGTGTATGTAGGTATATGTGTGTGTGTGTATACATATGTATGACAAGGAATTGGCTTATGTGATTATGAGGTCTGGCTAAGCAAGTCCAAAATCCATAGGGCAGGCAGCCTGGAAGGGAAGATCATGGGTGGGCTGGAACCCATGGCACAAGCTGAAGCTGTTGTCCACAGGCAATCAGAAGGTAACATTTTAAATAGGATAGAACTCCATGGGCATGGTCAGAAGCTGTTGTCCATAGGTGGAATTTCTTCTGTATCTTGTAGACGTATCAGGCTGGCTTTTAAGGCCTTCCACTTGATTCAGTCAGGCCCACTCATAGTATTCAGGATAATACATCTTACTTAAAGTTAATTGATTAGGGACTTCAATTTTATCTGCACAAATTTCCATAGCAACACCTAGGTTGGTGTGTGATCAAATAACTGGGGACTATAGTCTAGATAAATTGACATATCACAAAAGTCATCACAGTGTATAAAAGGGAGAGGTCATGGTGATGGGCCATAGGACCTAACAAGGGTAGCCCCTAAAGACATGACAATTTCTTTCTAACATCTTCAACCCTTCCTCTCTGGGACTTTTTCCTATTAATCCCCCCCCCCGCCGCTTTTTTTTTGTGGCAGCACCATGCGGCTTGCAGGATCTTAGTTCCCCAACCAGAGACTGAACCTGGGCCACAGCAGTGAAAGTGCCAAGAGTCATAACCACTGGACCGCCAGGGAATTTCCTGATATTTCATTATTATCAAGTCTGTTAATTAAAAATAAGCATCTCTCTTGCTTCACAGCACTCTCTTATTATCTTCTTCCTAATTTTTCCCTTTATTTCACATGCAAGCCTCTTTATAAATTTACCCACCTAAGATCAATTGCTATATGAGCTTGTGCAGCCTCTGAAATATTCTCTCTCGTCATCACAGACACAATCTTTTCTTAACAAAACTGATCATCGACTCCTGTCACCACTTTTAATTGACTTGGTGGTAGAAGTACTACACTGAAATAAGTAATAAGTATAATAAAGAGGACTCCACAGAAATAAACACATGAATTACTTGAAAAATAGTAAAGAAACAAAGGAATAAAATAAATGAAGATGGAAAGGTAAAACTTAAACTGTCATTATCCCAGATGTTACAATTTTCTATATCAAAAGGCCTGTGAGGCTCACGGACATAGAGAACAGACTGGTGGTTGCCAAGGGGGAGGGGGTTAGGGGAGGGATGGAGTAGGAGATTGGGGTTAGCAGATGTAAGCTATTATATATGGAATGCATAAACAACAAAGTCCTACTGTATAGCACAGAGAACTATATTCAGTATCCTATGATAAACCATAATGGAAAAGAATATAAAAAATAATGTATATATATGTATAACTGAATCAGTTTGCTATACAGCAGAAATTAACACAACATTGTAAATCAACTGTACTTCAATTTAAAAAAATTTTTTTAAAAAGGCCTGTGAATCTTGGGGCTTCCCTGGTGGCGCAGCAGTTGAGAATCTGCCTGCTAATGCAGGGGACACGGGTTCGAGCCCTGGTCTGGGAAGATCCCACATGCCGCGGAGCAACTAGGCCTGTGAGCCACAACTACTGAGCCTGCGTGTCTGGAGCCTGTGCCCCGCAACAAGAGAGGCCACGATAGTGAGAGGCCCGCGCACCACGATGAAGAGTGGCCCCCGCTTGCCGCAACTAGAGAAAGCCCTAGCACAGAAACGAAGACCCAACATAGCAATCAATCAATCAATAAATAAATGTTTCAAAAAAAAAAAAAAAGGCCTGTGAATCTAAAGACAAATAATCAGAATTTAGATCTTAGCAAAAGTTATTAAAATAAAATGGCAACCCCAAAATTGATTTCATTTCTATTATCCAGCAGCAAATAGTTTGAAAATATAATGTTTTAAATGATATCCTAGACTTAAACATCAAAGAAATAAAGTACTAAAGAATAAATTTAACAAATGAACTGTAAAGCCTTTGTAGAGGTCTTAAAACTTTGTTAAAAGATAGACCTATAGAATACTATACTTCGTGAAGTAAGTCAGACAGAGAGAGACAAATACTGTATCATTTATTTGTGGAATGAATAATACAAATCAACCTATATACAAAACAGACTCTCAGATATAGATGACAAACTATGGTTACCAAAAGGGAGAGGGAGGAAGGGAGGAACAAATTAGGAGTATGGGATTAACAAATACAAACCACTATACTTAAAACAGATAAGCAATAAGGATTTACTGTATAGCACAGGGAATCACATTCAGTATCTTTTAATAAACTGTAATGAATAAAATCTGAAAAAAAATAACTGAATTACTTTGCTATAAAACTAACACAATATTGTAAATCAACTATATTTCAATAAAAAATAAATGTTTAAATGAAAAGATAAATCATGCAAATAGGAAAAATACCCATTGTATAAATGTCTATTATCTTTGAATTAAATATGTAAGTTTGATGCTATCCAACTCGAATCCCAACAGGAATTTTTGTGTTTTTACGTTGTTATCACTGAAGGACCAAGAAATATATATTATTCTAAGATCAGGGGAAGTAAGTTAAGCAATTGGGGGTTGGTAATTCTGTCACAATCTGCTTCTAATGTTTGGTAATTAAAAGCAATATAATCTTCCCAAAGGTCCATTCAAACTCAATGAAATATTTAAAATTTAATATCTGGTGAAAATCTCAGGACATATTTTTCACAGGCCTTCTGCAATTTCCTTTCTTCCCAGCACCGCTCACCTCTTCCAAATTGAGGTATCTGCTTACACCTCCTTTTCCGTCCCCCAAAACCATCCTGTCTATGGAGTTCAGACATATATCCATTTATGGATTCTCACTCTTTCACCTAGAAGTATTGTCCTTTTAAATTGGATTTACTTAGACATATTTATTCATGTTGTTTTTCTTGATTTATAGCAATGAAATCTGTCCATGATATAGACAAGACAAAAAGTCTTTTCTTTTTAAACTCATTTTAATTAAAAAAAATCAGAACTTCAAGCATTTTTGTGATTTACAAAGTTTGGTTTAGCCTCAATGAGTCTCCTGCCTTGTGGCTGAGATTTAAGAGCCATTACATCAACCACTAGGTAGAATCTCCTGGATTATTAAAATATGAAACCATAAATATCTCTTAATGAAAGAACGTATTCATTTCTCTGTATTTTGATTTTATCATCAGGCAATGGAGATAGTAGTATCTGTTGTTTCTCTTGGGATTATTGTGCAGCTCAAATTTTCGAAAAAGCCATAAACCACCCTATAAATAAGCAGTATTAAATGGATTTAAAACTTAGATTACTTCAAATACAGGAGAAAAGGGAACCGTTTTCAAAAGTTAATTGTCTTACGTGGAATTGGAATCTCTTAAAAAACAGAATAGAAGGTAGAAGTGCCAAAGTCTAAATGTATTTCCATTCACATGAAAATAAAATATGAGGCACATCAAGAGAATAGGGAATATTTTAGAGTTAACTCACAGAACAACTAAAAAGAGTTTCTAAAACAACTGTTCTTCAAATAGATGACTAAAAATGAGGAAAGGAACAAATATGATTTAAGAGCACATGGGCATGGCACAGTAAAGCTTGCTGGAAAGAGATCAGACCTGCATTAGAGAAAGACAGTCTTACACCGAATGAAACAGAAGAATTTGATTATATATCCCTTGAATGGAACTAGAGTTTACTCTTCATTTGGAGAATGTGGTTTTATTAACGATTTTCTAAAAGCAGGAACACCTCTAAATAAACTCTGAGAAAATAGAATAGGAGGCAGCAGTGCTCAAACATTACTACACACAGCTTTGTGTTCACATGGTTTGTCTGATTAGAAATCTCTTGCTCCTAGAAACCAACTTTAGTGGATGCTCTTGGGGACCAACTCAGATTGCATTTACCAGGTTATTGTACTCATCTTGTAGATTCTCTGAGGTTGGGCTACTAAAGGCTCATAGACGCTTCTCTCTCTGGTCTCAAAATTGCCTTCTACCAAAGGGAAGCCAGACCCTGCCTCACTTTGGCCAATGACTTATGTATGTGGGTTTCAAGAAAAAGACTGATGCCCTTGCTTCTGGGTGGGATATCTTCTGTGGCAAAATTCATGTTCTAGAATTCCTCATGAGATCAGGCTGAAACTACTCTTGCTGCCATAACTTCCTTTCCCACCTCCCACAATTCCCCCCCAATCTCCCCCCCGCCACACACACACACCTTACCCTGCTTCCTTCACCTTCTCCTCAGTACACTTCTCAGTAAAACACTGAAACAAGAATCCCTGGGTTAAGACTTGTTTCTAAGGAATCCAACCTAAGATACCATATCAAGGATGGCCATGTGCTATTTAACATCCTAAACTTCACTGTAACCAAGTTGACGGATTTTTGGTTTCAACATACTTTGTAAAATTCTCTAACACAGAGACAAATATCCATTGAAAATTGAGCGAGTATTCTGTTCTACTAAATTGCAAGTCTCATATAGCTGAACAAATCCTGTTACAGAGATGGCTGTCAAGAGATGAATGATGTCTTTTTTAAGGATGGTAACTTTTCTAGGAAAAAGAAAATTACCCTGAACAATATATTGAGCACCATTCCTTCACCAAGGATGTGTCTAATGGGTGTTTTGTACTGCAATTTTATCATGAAGTTTATAATATATCTAGGTATTTGCCAAACTTTTCAATCATGGCTTGCCTTCTTTTTATACTATGTCATAAGGAATAAGATATAATAAATCCTTAGCAGTAACATTTTCCACACCATTCTTCTCAAACGGTGAGGTGATTTTGTGATTGGTGACTAGCAGTTTAAAATTTGTGCTTCAGGCATGTCACTGCCTCTAACTTTCTAAATTGCTACTGTAAAAAGTCACTTCAACATTATAGGGTCTCAATTTCTTATTGAACTACCCTACTTGATTTTCATCTTTTATTCATTATAGTTTATATCAATTATATATTATTACATAAATTTTCATCAAATACACAGATTTTTTTTAAAGTAAATACTATATACAAGGACATATAGTGAAAACAATATTGCCTTTCCCCTTTTCTTGTAACCACTAGTACTGTTCCTAATGGGTAAACATTTTTTAAAATTATAGCTTATCATTCATCTAATTATCTCAACATGTATAAGTAATATGCTCTTTTTCCATAATTTTAGTTATCTATTAACTTCCTGGAATGACATGAATGAAAACGTAGAAAAGATTGGTCATGTGTTAATAATTGTTGAAACTAGGTCATAGGTACATGGTTACTTGTATTCTATTTTTTTCCATAGCTATTTGAAATTTCATCCACTAAGTAGATATTCCCCTAATGTCCTAGGAAAACACCTTCTTGGGCCCCCCTGGCCTCCTACTTCAATATTAGTCTACTTTTCATTGTCCTGCTTTACAGCTGACATTCTGAGATTTCCCTTCATTGTTTTTCTGATTGCTACATCCTATCTTTTACTGTTTTACTGTGTTTTACATGTATACATTATCAAACAACCTCCAAAGAAAATATCTGCAATCTGTCTTCATATTTAATTGACAATTCACTTGAATTTTAGGATTAAAATTCTACCAGAATTATGATTGGCATTGTCAACTTTGTGTAATGTTGCCAACATACTGAGCCCATGTGCCAGTTTTCCCTTGTTGTTAACTATTTTCTCTTATCCAAATATTTACAATATTTTTTATTATCCTCATAGTTCTGAAATATTAAAATAATGTGCCAAGGTGTGGGTATACTTTTCAGTTATTGTGCTGGTCTTCAACCAGGAGATGTGTGTGTCCTTCAGATATGGGCAATTATCTTGTACTTTTCCTTTAATATTTTCCATCTCTCTTTTCTTGGAGTTCCCATTTATTGCGTAACAAGCCTTCTGGACTGGTTTTATGTTGTCATACTAGAAACCGAATTAGTTCTCATCTTTGAGAGGCTTTTTGACTTAGACGTCTAATCCTTCAACTGATTTTGTACTTCAACATTTATGTTTTTAATTTTCAAAAGTTCTTTTTTTTTACTTTTTTCATAAGTTCTTTTTTTTCCCTTTTTAGATGTCTCATTTTTTGTGGATACAAAAAACCTGTTTTTACACTAGTTTTTAAAAATGTTTTCTATTCATAACTCATCTTCTCATTCAGGATTATGTTTTCTCTTTGGTTTTGTTTAATCTGGTGCTGGTTCAAATAGTCGGCGATCTTAACTGTTAGCTTAAGAATTAGTGTTGGGATGTGGAGACACTGAATAATATCCTCCAAACTGACAACGCACTTTGAGATTGAAAAACAAAGCAGGCAACTCCATAAAGTGCAACTTTATGTATGTAAGTGGGACTTACATACAGGAAGGATTTGGCAGAGGACAATCCACAGGCATTCACATCTGCACCCTGCACCGCCTACAGGAGTACAGGGGGATTTAAAGACACCAAAGCTAAAAATAGAATCTGACTAACAAGGGAGAAGCATGTCCTCACCAATGGGAACCAGGGTTTTTCCTCCCCTGGGGGGTCTCATGACCATTGACCATCTGTGTCAACAAAAGGCATTCTTCCAGTTTTCGTATCAGATGAAGGCAAGGTAAAAGTTGATAGGGAACTTATCTGGCTTGGGGGCATCTCTTGTGAGTAGGCTAAAGCTCACTCACACAGAGAGGGGAGGTGGTAGGATGCGGGCCTAAAATGGAACTGACAAAACGAAGTCAGTGCGGTTTAGCCACAGAAGCAGTTTTAAGACTAAGAAAATAAAAAGCTGACTTCTGAGCTCTGTGTACATAGAGGGGGTGTTTGTGTGACTGGATGACTTAGCCATGGGAATGAACACTTATGTTAAGGTTCCTAACTATCTGAAATTTGAAGTCTTTTCTCTGAGGCCATTCATTTTCCCTAGTAATAAATACTTTGCTATTTCTTCAGTGATACGGGGGTATAGATTTCTGATTGCTGAGAATTCTGCACCCGTGGAGACAACAGGGTTGTCAATTATTTCATCTTTAGTTTTCCAAAGGAGCTGTTTGATTTCAGATACATTTTCCTTTCTACCCATTGTCAAAATCAGTGTTTCCAAGTTTCAAGCCTCTTTGAGAGTCTAGAGGTGGTGTCAGCCCCCTCTCTGTCTCTCCCACTCCATGCCTGCTCTGGCCTGTGTTTCCTCCTGCTCTAGTCCAATTCTTACCGCTCTCTGTCTTAACATAAGTTGGATGACTGTCTTCTCTGCTAATGTCTATTCTCCCAGGTTTAGGCATTTAAAGTTTATCATTTTAGTATCAGTTTAGCAAGGTATTGGCTGTGTGAAAGAACAATATGTATTATCTAGCCAGTATCTTTAATGCAATGATAAGACATTTTGTAAAATTCCTTCAAAATCAAAAGAACAAAAACCCTTAAACCTATAAACACCATCAATACTCAAGGTCTTTGAAGTCCAGATACTACATTTATATTTTGATGTTTCTAAGAGCATTGTGTATTAGAAAGGACTTAGAAGTCAAACAGGATAGTATTTGGATCCTACTCTTTCTGTCTGAACTTAAGGAAATACATAGCCTCCTGGATTGCATCTGCCTTGTAGCACTTTTTGAGCAGATAAGGAATAAGTCACTTGAAACGATGTCTGAAATACAGTTGGTGCCCAATAAATGCTAGTTCTTTTGTTTAATCTCTTAATGTTTCATTTTTCCTCTCCATTATATACAGTTCTTCTCATGACTCTTTCTATACATACTAGAGGAATTGCATGTAGTCCTTTACCTTTAACCTTGATGCTTCCATGAATATGTCTACACGCAATAGGCTGAAGTCAAGATGCATCTGTTTGCTTTTCCTGGATAACAAACTACCCCCAAATTTAGTGGATTAAACAATAATTATTTATTTAGCTCAGAAATCTGTGAATTGGCAATTTGGGCTTGGCTCTACGGGTTGGTTCTGTTGATCTGGGCCAGCCTTAACAGATCTCAGTTGGACGTGCTGACCTGTCTTTGGTCATTTGCTGATTTGACAGGAACTGGCTAGTGTAAGATGCTTCTGCTGGAATCGTTCATTTATTTGCCATGAGGTTTCTCATCTTCCAGAAAACTACACAGTGATGTTCCCATGTCAGCCCACTTCATAAGGGCAGAAGTGGGCAAAAGACTAATTAAAATTTGTACAGTGTCACTTTTGCTACATTCTACTGGCAAAGTCAGTCACGAGGCCAACCTGCATGGGTAAGTGTACTCTCCCTTTCTCATCTCCTGCTAGAAGGAGCATGAAGAATTGTGGCCACTTCTGAATCTATCACATAGAGCAAAGGTATTTAATGTAATGGTCTGTTGAAGACATGTCCAGGTAACAGTACAATGAAAGGTCTGAGGAATATCAGGTTGAGAACAAGGGCAAGGTTTTACTCAGCAGAATCCCTGATTTTTTGCTGATCACTTTGCTCTCACCTGATTCACAGCAGGGGTAAGGGAAACACGACTTGCTAGCCAATTCTTGCCTGCATCTACTTTTTTGCAGTCTGCTAGGTAAGGATGGTTTTTATACTTTTAAATGGTTTAGAAATATCAAAAGAAGAATATTTCATGAAGTGAAAATCATGTGAAATTCAAATTTCAGTGTTCCTAAATAGAGTTTTGTTAGAAAACAGCCATGCCGCTATAAAGAAATGTTATTCAAATGACAATCTATAAACAACAATATGCGTATTTAAATAAAAATGTATTTTAGAGCTAAAAAAAGAAAAAAGAAGAAGAAAACAGCCATGCCTGTACATTTACATATCACCTATGACTGCTTTTGGGCTGCAACTGGCAGATTTGAGTAGTGGCAAAAGGGACTGTACGTGGCCCACAAATCCTGAAATATTTACTATTTTATCTTTTATAGAGAAAGTTTATCAACACCTGATTTATAACATACGCCAAGTGTTTGGAGATGGGTGTACCATCCATGCAAAGCTACAAGGTAAAAAATAAAAGTCACCAAAAGCTATGAGAAATAAAGTTTACTATGAGAAATAAAGTTTACTATGAGAAATAAAGTTTAACACATAGAAAGGTCAAGACTTAAGACTCCCCCTCTGAAACATTAATAGTCTAATACCACTAATTATCTGAAAACAATCTTGGGAAAGGAACTTGGTTTCCCGAGGCTTCTTTTTTATTGGGCATAAGTAGGAAGAACTAACAGATTTATCACGTAATTCAAGATAAACAGCAGGAAGGGTTTATTTCACTTTTATCATTTTGATCAGAATGAATGGTTTCCCTAGAACCATGTTTAATCTTTTCAAAATGGAATGCCCAAGTACCTTGAGTTTCTAACCAAACTTCAGTTAGAGTTTGTTTCCAAATCCTAGGAGAAATGGAGTGGAAGGAAAGCAGGAAGATGACAGGAGGGGCAAGGTGGCAGAACAGAAAATGAGAAGTTGACAGTAATAAAAATCTAATTTTTCCCATGAATTAAAAACGAGAGCAGAATTCACAAGTAGCAGCCATACCGAGAGCTTAAATGGCTTCGAGCTAGGTCTCCCAGCTCCCTAAAATCAAAAGCAGTGTTTTTATAACTGTATACATTTTTCCTTTTTCACAGCACTCTGCACGGTAGCCTCTATCATTTTCATTCATCTATTTTCAGTAAGCTAATTTTTTAAAAAATTTTTATTGGAGTATAGTTGATTTACAATGTTGTGTTAGTTTCAGGCGTATAGCAAAGTGAATCAGTTATACATATACGTACATCCAATCTTTTTTACATTCTTTTCCCATATAGGTCATTACAGAGTATTGAGTAGAGTTCCCTGTGCTATATAGTAGGTCTTTATTAGTTATCTATTTTATATATAGTAGTGTGTATATGTCAATCCATATCTCCCAATTTATTCCTCCCCCCACTTCCCCCTTGGTAACCATCAGTTTGTTTTCTACATCTGTAACTCTATTTCTGTTTTGTAGATAAGTTCATTTGTACCCTTTTTTTAGATCCCAGTAAGCTAATTCTTGATTACAAAATAAAGTATAAGTATATTCGATGAAGACAAATTGGAACATACAGAAAAATTTATTGGAAGTAAATTTAATTTTTTAATCCTCATTACTCAGGGATACATTAATATTTTGTCTTATTTTGTTCTCTACTTTTTAACAATGAACATTTACATTTTCTCACATTATACAAATTTTTTGTCTGCTTAATGTTTCATCAAATTACCATATTTTATAAATACTTTATCTAGTTTGCTTTTTATTCTTGTTAATTTTTCAGTATCATAAATAATAGCATTGAGATTTTGACATAAAGTCATTTTCTTCTGAATTTGTCATTATTTCTTAGGAAAGACTGGGAGGTTATCAGGTCAGCACATATGGATGTTTTGAAGGCTCTGGGTTTATGCTGCCACATCATTTTCTCAAATTTCTTTTTACTGAGGACTAAGATACCTGTCTTTAAAACAGAATGACTGTAAAGATCACTGAATCCCCCGCATTTTATTTTGATTTTGTAACACGCAGCTACGTAGATTGGACGTAGGTTAGTAGCTGCAGCCTTTCTTAGCAAGGCCTGATAAGATGAACAAAGCAATGACTCAATATTATGTAGTTGCAGAACAGCAGACATTCCTGATGAAAGACATTTACCTCTACTTTTATTTTTCCAGCTCTGAGGCACATCAGTCTCAGTGTAAATCAGGATGTGATTCTGACTAAAGCTTACCAAAGTTGTATTAACCCTTAAGTTTGTGTTATATCAGAATTCCCAAATGCTGGGTCAGTAAATTGTGATATTTGAAAACAAAAACAAAACCAGCAAACAAACAAAAACACATATCCCAGTGCATTCCAGTTCTGGCTCAGCTATGGATTGTCTGGGTGATACTAGGAAAGTCATTTAATCCTTTGATACTTTGATTTTCTCATATATAAGAAATTCTTGGATGTGATGAGTTTCAAGACACCGCAAACTATTTTTAAAAGGCTATTATTCTCATCACATATTTAAAGTACACATACTGGTATTTTCCCTCCCATAAAGCTCTTCAAATTAACCTCCTTTCTCACTCAAAACAGATTTGGCTGTAAGGGTACCTGTGATTAAAAATCTAAAATGTTTCCCAACATCCTTCTATCCTCCTGTTCAAATCTCTTCCCTAGCAATTGATGCCTAACACCCCTACATTGACATAACTAGGTGAAACCACTGGAGTGATTCTTCATGGGCAAATGCTCATAGGTTTCAAAGTGACTTTCAGATCATACTTATATTAGAAGCAATCAAAAATAATACTCCTTTAAAAAGAAAGGAGAAAAATAGTACCTTATACTCAGTTTTAACATAAACTCTTTCATGGTAATATTGTTAAGCTCCAAATAGAATTTCTAAAGGAGTGATAATAGAATATAAATATATGGAACACTGAGCTAATATAGACATTGACATTAATTATAAGTGGGGTTTTTCTGCAACTAATGTAAAAGGAAATAATTATAGATTACCTTATTATATAAAAAGGGACACACATGTTTTCAGAAAAGATACTTAATTTTCTTCTACTAAGTTCTAAATGAACCACACAATGTAAGCACTGTTTCAACCAAAGTTTAAACAGAAAATACCTCATATCTCAATAGAATTCAAGAGCATAATGTTAATGTACTCCATTGAAGGCCTTCTGAAGCTTCTTTCTGGGTTCACAGCTTGTTGTTGTTTTAATTTTTTCACATGAATTAAATGAAATGCAACTAAAAATAAACTTATTTTCCTTGTTACTGTTTAACAGAATCAACAAATGCCATCAACTCAAACGTAACTGGTCAAATCTCCATTAAGTTGTTTTCCTTATCAAAAGGACTGACAGGGCATCACATATAAATTGTTGCTGATGGACTCATTTACAGACAGATGATATGTTATATACACCCATAATGAGTACTCTGCATTATCCATTTCCAAAAAGCATCATGTTATTCAGTGTAAGAAGCTCTGATTTTGGCTTGTCACAAATCAAATATATTTCATCATTCACAGTATCTAATGAACTAGAATTTCTTTCCATAACAGATTCACCATAATTAGAAAATATGTGAAACACATTCCTGAAAATATCTTCCCTAAGCTCTGCTGTAAAACTCCAACCCAAATGTTATCCTCATCACTCCAAGAATCCTGGCGACCCAAAGAGGCCCCAGGACATTATATCCTCTGTCTTCTCCAAATAGTAGAAGAAATGTGGGGAAGAAGTATGTAAACCATTTACAAGGTCCCTACCAGTTACAGGACTGGACTGAGTGATCACCAGAGAGCAAAAGCAGGTTCTCCAAAAATCATCCCCCTCCACGTCCCCAGCCTTACTATAACTCGATTAAAAAATGGATAGAAGGGCTCCCCTGGTGGCGCAGTGATTGAGAGTCTGCCTGCTAGTGCGGGGGACACGGGTTCGAGTCCTGGTCTGGGAAGATCCCACATGCCGTGGAGCAACTAGGCCCGTGAGCCACAACTACTGAGCCTGCGTGTCTGGAGCCTGTGCTCTGCAACAAGAGAGGCCACGATAGTGAGAGGCCCGCGCACCGCGATGAAGAGTGGCCTCCACTTGCCGCAACTAGAGAAAGCCCTCGCACAGAAACGAAGACCCAACACAGCCATAAATAAATAAATAAATAAATAAAAATTAAACTTAAAAAAAAAAAATGAACTATTCAACAAACCATTGTCTTAGAAAAGAATAACTGACATCAACTATACCTCAACTTAAATAAAAGTTTTTTTAAAAAAGTAGTCCCTGCCTTATTACTTTTTAGTGATTATAAATAGATACACTATCAAGCCATTTTTTCCCTGGTTTTACTGTTTCTGTAGGACACAAAGAAAGCTATCTTGGGGGTCTCTCCTAAACTGGAAGGAAAGGAAAGAGAACGCTGCCCCCCAGAGGCTGCAAAGAGAGGACAACTTCATGGGCTCACAAAACTCATGGAAGGGTGAGTGCTGTCCATGGTTTCATGGTTAGACACACATCTCATCACCTGGGTTTCACTAACAATGGGGAAAGCTGAAGTAAGGTATTGAGAACCAGGGTCTGACCTGTGTCTCTTACCCCCATTTATAACCTAACCTGCATTCTGCGGCTGCTCCTTCTTCACTAAGTACATGCACTAGGAGTGAAACAGAGTGAGCTAATAAGTGCCATTTCCAAGGTTCCCTATGACTGGAGTATTGTGTACAATGGGAACCTCCCAAATATCCACATTGAACTGTAATGGCTTCACTTAAGTTGTCATGGAGGCTTTTCCTAAAGAGGATTATTCTTCAACATATGGATGATTAATTTAACAATTCCTAATAGACTAAATGTAGGAACAAAGTCCAACAAGCCCACTTATTCAGAAGTATAAAGGAATTTTGTCTCTTTAGTGTTTTGTCAGAAAGAGTAACGATTAAAACTGCTCTTTTGGGACTTCCCTGGTGGTCCAGTGGTTAAGATTCCGCACTTCCACTGCAGGGGGCACAGGTTCGATCACTGCTAGGGGAACTAAATCTCACATGCCGCACAGCATGGCCAAAAGAAAACAAAAACAAACAAAAAAAACAAACTACTCTTTTGCTTCCGTTCCCTGAATTGTAAGGGGTTTTCATTTCCAAAATTATTTCCTACCATTTAAACAGAATAAAAAGGGAAAGGAATGAAAGGTCTACCTGGAACAAAGCTGAAAAATCAAATAGGAATGTTGCAGAGAAAAGAGCATATTTAGGAGGGGTAAGTAGGGGAAGAAGATATATATGGCCATTTTCTAAAGTCAGTAAATTACATCAGCCAACTCTAGGGGCAATTCCATTGTTTCTTTGTAGAAAGGGTTTGGGATGGAGTAGTCTGACTGAAAAAGGGGTCTTACAGCTTCATTTGCATAGACTTCACAACAGATTTACTGTCAGTCGTCCATGTCAAAGAGGGCTAAGGTCTTCCTTTGCCATAGACACACACACACACACACACACACACACACACACACACACACAGAGTAGCTCCACATCTCCAGGCAAACACTGCCTTCAGAGTGCCCTGTAGTTTGGGATTTACTTCTTTGTGAGGAACATTGCCCTTTCTTCTCTGAATCTCACAGCCCTGGGACTCAGAGCTGCTTCTTCAAGTTCTCATCATTTTGAAGTAATAGATCATGAGTCTGGAAGGACTTCAATTCCCCAAATTGGATACTTCCCAGCATAAGTAACTGAAAATCAGAGGAAATTGAGGCAGCCCTGATTTCTGGGAGTCTCTGAATTTTGTAGGATAAAGTAAATGAGGTTAATCCGAAAAGCCAGGAAGCACCCTGAGTTCGTGTTAGTGAAGAGCTCCATCTCCTGTTCCGTGTGGGTATATTCCCAGAACAGCTTCCACCAGCAAGCGGCTGCTAGGAACACCAGAGTTATCAAAGGAAATAAGCCAGCTTATAAACCCTTCTGCAATGCAGATTCCTCTGTTCACTAATTGAGCCTAAAAATTAATGTTTTTTGCATCACGGTAGGTACTGATAACTGAGAGAAGAAACACAGAATGAAATGAAGTTTTACATGTGTAACCTTTAGTAAAGAAAAAAGGTTGCTAGCAATTTTACAGGTTTTCTTGAAATAATTTTATCCTTTCACTTAGAAAATTCAATTTTGAACCTCAGGGCAAGCAACAAGAAAACCTTTTTCTAACCTCTGTGGGATGAGTGAGTTAGAGCAGCCTCAGTACAGAGCTGGTTCAAGCTTGTAAAGAAACAGCTTTCCTGGCTCATAAATTGAACCAGGTTTGGTCTATTTGACTCTGTAAAAACTCTATGTTGATTTTAACTTTAGTCTCCCTCAATGCTCTGCCTTTCATTACTAAAAGCAGCTTAAAGGGAAGGAAAATGAAAGGGAAGGTGTTTATTATAAGGCAGAAATGCTAAGGATCCAACAAATGAGTGGATGCTGTTAGACAAAATTACATTTTCTTACTTTTTTTTTTTTTTTTGCCTACTGAAAGAACAACTTTTTTGGAGTACTCACTGGTAGTTTTTATTTGTTTGCTTGCTTTCCAGTATTTTATTGCAAAGACAATGAATCAATGAAATTAAGCAACTTTTCCTCTACAATTATACTGGAAGGCCATCTAACTTGAAGTAAAATGCACTGGACTATGATTCAAAAGAACTGAATTCTATTTCTCTATCTAAAAACAACTGACAATAACAACCTCAAATATTTCCTGTGGAAGGAAGGGTTGCCTTAAATGAAACCTTTTTTTTTTAATACCTAAAAATGTTATTATTGTGCTATCCACCAACAGCATGCTGACCTTTAAAAATACATTTCCTATGATGTTTATAAGAATGATTTGAATGTTTGTATATTTTGAATCAATATAATTAAGTCATTTCTATATAGAAATTATTTTTATAGTGGAGGTCGTCCACGGTCCTTTACCATTCTAACTGGCCTAACTTAGAAAAGGAAGTCCAGCTTAGCTTAGTGGTTCTCAGCATTAGATGACATAAGATTAAGCCCAGTCAGTAGTAATAACATTGCTAATGTGCCTTGGTTATCATAGTTCCTGGATGTTTGAAGCAACACAAAAAACTTCCATATTAACATCACCCCTTTAAGTTGCTGCATAAAATCATACCCAATGTCCTAAAATACTTAATTATAATTAGTACATGAATAAATATTTAATTTCCAGAGGGCAATTAGTGTTAAACACTAAACAGAGAAAATTGTTTATTCTACATTAATCCAAATATACTGACTCAAATTACTTTTTTTTTTAAAAGAGTCCACATATAAATGAGATCATGCTTATTTCACTTAGCATAATAGTCTCCAGGTTCATCCATATTGGCATAAATGGCAGGATTTCTTTATGTTTAAAGCTGAGTAATTTATATTCTCTATCCTTGCATCTGTGAATGGACATTTAGGTTGTTTTCATAGTTTGGCTACTGTGAATAATGCTGAAATGAACATGGGAATGCAGATATCTCTTTAAGATCCTGATTTCATTTCCTCTGGAAGTACACCCAGAAGTGGAATTGCTGCATCATAAAGTAGTTCTATTTTTGCTTGAGGAACCTCCATACTGTTTTCCATGATGACTGTGCCAATTTCCATTCCCATCAATAGTGTACAAGGGTTGCCTTTTCTCTGCATCCTTTTCAACATTTGATATATTTTGACTTTTTGAAAATAGCCATCCTAACAAATCTGAAGTGATATCTCATTGTGGTTTTGATTTGCATTTCCCTAATGATCAGTGATGTTGAGCATGTTTTCATATACCGTTGGCCTTTTCTACATTTTCTTTGGAGAAATGTCTATTCAGGTCCCTTGCCCGTATTTAAATTTGGTTATTTGTTACTTCACTATCGAGTTGTATGAGTTTCTTATACATTTTGAATATTAACCCTTTTATCAGACATATTTGCAAATATTTCCTCCTGTTCCATACGTTACCTTTTCATTTTGTTGATTGTTTCATTTGCTGTGAAGAAGTTTTTTAGTTTAACGTAGTCCCACTTGTTTTCTTGTTTGTTTTGGGTTTTAGTTTTTACTTTTATTGCCTGTGCTTTTGGTGTCAAATCCAAAAACTCACTGCCAAGACCATGTCATGGAGCTTTTGCCCTGTTTTCTTCTAGGAGTTTTAAGGTTTCAGGTCTTACATTTAAGTCTTTAATCTATTTTGAGTTGACTTATGTATGGTGTAAGATAAGGGTCCGGTTCCATTCTCTTGCATGTAGATATCCAGTTTTCCAAACACCATTTATTGAAGAGACTATGTATTCTTGGTACCTTTGTCAAAGATTAGTTTATCTTATATGAAAGGAGTTATTTCTAGGCTCTCTGTTCTCTTCCATTGGTCTATATGTCTGTTTTTATACCAGTACCATGCTGTTTTAATCACTATAGCTTTGTAATACAATTTGAAATCACGAAGTGTGATGCCTTCACCTTTGTTCTTCGTGCTCAAGATTGCTTTAGTTATCTGGAGTCTTTTGTGGTTCCCATAAGAACTTTAAAATTTTGTTTCTATTTCTGTGAAGAATGACATTGGAATTTTGGTGGGGACTATACTGAAGGAGTAGATCTCTTTGGGTAGCATTCACTAGGAACAGCATGCTGTCTTTCTGTCTACTAGGGTCATGACAGTTCTGAGATTTTACAAATCATCTTTTGTGCCTTGTACAGTTTATTGGACTTGGTTTACATTTCTAAGCATAAATAAATACAATGTTCAATTGAATCTGGCATTTTTTCTTATTAACTTCCCGGGTATCAACAGACCCTAGCCCACTATGTTGAGCCTTAATTATGAAGTTTGACATTTTAAATAAAAACAAAATCCATTTTTTATTAACCACACCATCAAGAACATCCTTGAGATTGGTTCAAGATGGCGGAGTAGACGGACGTGCTCTCACTCCGTCTTGTGAGAGCACCAGAATCACAACTAACTGCTGAACAATCATCGACAGGAAGATGCTGGAACTCACCAAAAAAGATACCCCACATCCAAAGACAAAGGAGAAGCCACAATGAGACATCAGGAGGGGCGCAATCACAATAAAATCAAATCCTGTAACTGCTGGGTGGATGACTCACAAACTGGAGAACACTTATACCACAGAAGTCCACCCACTGGAGTGAAGGTTCTGAGCCCCATGTCAGGCTTCCCAACCTGGGGGTCTGGCAAGGGGAGGAGGAATTCCTAGAGAATCACACTTTAAAGGCTAGCAGGATTTGATTGCAGAACTTTGACAGGACTGGGGGAAACAGAGACTCCACTCTTGGAGGGCACACACAAAGTAGTGTGTGCATCAGGATCCAGGGGGAAGGAGCAGTGACCCCATAGGAGACTGAACAAGACCTACCTGCTAATGTTGGAGGGTCTCCTGCAGAGGCGGGGGGTGGCTGTGTCTCACCGTGAGGACAGGGCACGGGCAGCAGAAGCTCTGGGAAGTACTCCTGGGCATGAGCCCTCCCAGAGTTCGCCATTAGCCCCATCAAAGAGCCTGGGTAGGCTCCACTGTTGGGTCACCTCAGGCCAAAAACCAACAGGGAGGGAACCCAGCCCCATCCATCAGCAGACAAGAGGATTAAAGTTTTACTGAGCTCTGCCCACCAGAGCAACAGCCAGCTCTACCCATCACCAGTCCCTCCCATCAGGAAACTTGCACAAGCCTCTTAGATAGCCTCATCCACCAGAGGGCAGACAGCAGAAGCAAGAAGTCCTACAAACCTGCAGCCTGTGGAACAAAAACCACATTCACAGAAAAAGAGATAAAATGAAAAGGCACAGGGCTATGTACCAGATGAAGGAACAAGATAAAACCCCAGAAAAACAACTAAATGAAGTGGAGATAGGTAACCTTCCAGAAAAAGAATTCAGAATAGTGATAGTGAAAATGATCTAGGACCTTGGAAAAAGAATGGAGGCAAAGATCGAGAAGATGCAAGAAATGTTTAACAAAGACCTAGAAGAATTAAAGAACAAACAAACAGAGATGAACAATATAATAACTGAAATGAAAAATACACTAGAAGGAATCAATAGCAGAATAACTGAGGCAGAAGAACAGATAAGTGACCTGGAAGACAGAATGGTGGAATTCACTGCTGTGGAACAGAATAAAGAAAAAAGAATGAAAAGAAATGAAGACAGCCTAAGAGACCTCTGGAACAACATTAAACACAACAACATTCACATTATAGAGGTCCCAGAAGGAGAAGAGAGAGAGAAAGGACCAGAGAAAATATTTGAAGAGATTATAGTCGAAAACTTCCCTAACATGGGAAAGGAAATAGACACCCAAGTCCAGGAAGTGCAGAGAGTCCTATATAGGATAAACCCAAGGAGAAACACACCGAGACACATAGTAATCAAATTGGTAAAAATTAAAGACAAAGAAAAATTAACAAAAGCAGCAAGGGAAAAACAACAAATAACATACAAGGGAACTCCTATAAAGTTAAGAGCTGATTTCTCAGCAGAAACTCTACAAGCCAGAAGGAATGGCATGACATATTTAAAGTGATGAAAGGGAAGACCCTAAAACCAAGATTACTCTACCTGGCAAGGATCTCATTCAGATTCAATGGAGAAATCAAAAGCTTTACAGACAAGCAAAAGCTAAGAGAATTCAGCACCAGCTCTACAACAAACGCTAAAGGAACTTCTCTAAGTGGGAAACACAAGAGAGGAAAAGGACCTACAAGAACAAACCCAAAACAATTAAGAAAATGGTAACAGGAACATACATATCGATAATTACCTTAAACGTGAATGGATTAAATGCTCCAACCAAAAGACACAGGCTTGCTGAATGGATACAAAAACAAGACCCATATATATGCTGTCTACAAGAGACCCATTTCAGACCTAGGGACACATACAGACTGGAAGTGAGGGGATGGAAAAAGATATTCCATGCAAATGGAAATCAAAAGAAAGCTGGAGTCTCAATACTCATATCAGATAAAATAGACTTTAAAATAAAGAATGTTACAAGAGACAAGGAAGGACACTACATAATGATCAAGGGATCAATACAAGAAGATCAATCATCACTACATAATGATCAAGGGATCAATTATAGAGATATGATTATTATATCTATAACAATTATAAATATATATGTGCCCAACATAGGAGCACCTCAATACATAAGGCAACTGCTAACAGCTATAAAAGAGGAATTCGCCAGGAACACAATAATAGTGGTAGATTTTAACACCTCACTTACACCAATGGACAGATCATCCAATCAGAACATTAATAGGGAAACACAAGCTTTAAATGACACAATAGACCAGATAGATTTAATTGATATTCATAGGACATTCCATCCAAAAACCACAGATTACACTTTCTTCTCAAGTGCACACGGAACATTCCCCAGGATAGATCACATCTTGGGTCACAAATCAAGCCTCAGTAAATTTAAGAAAACTGAAATCATATCAAGCATCTTTTCTGACCACAATGCTATGAGATCAGAAATCAATTACAGGGGAAAAAATGTAACAAACACAAACACATGGAAGCTAAACAATATGTTACAGAATAACCAAGAGATCACTGAAGAAATCAAAGAGGAAATCAAAAAATACCTAGAGACAAATGACAATGAAAACACGACGATCCAAAACCCATAGGATGCAGCAAAAGCAGTTCTAAGAAGGAAGTTTATAGCAATACAATCCTACTTGAAGAAACAACAAACATCTCAAATAAACAATCTAATCTTACACCTAAAGGAACTAGAGAAAGAAGAACAAACAAAACCCAAAGTTAGTAGAAGGAAAGAAACCAGAAAAATCAGAGCAGAAATAAATGAAACAGAAACAAAGAAAACAATAGCAAAGATCAATAAAACTAAAAGCTGGTTCTTTGAGAGGATAAACAAAATTGATAAACCCTTAGCCAGACTCATCAACAAAAAGAGGGAGAGGACTCAAATCAATAAAATTAGAAATGAAAAAGGAGAAGTTACAACAGACACCGCAGAAATACAAAACATCCTAAGAGACTACTACAAGCAGCTCTATGCCAATAAAATGGACAACCTGGAAGAAATGGACAAATTCTTAGAAAGGTATAACCTTCCAAGACTGAACCAGGAAGAAATAGAAAATATGAACAGACCACAGGTAATCACAAGTAATGAAATGGAAACTGTGATTAAAAATCTTCCAACAGACAAAAGTCCAGGACCAGATGGCTTCACAGGTGAATTCTATCAAACATTTAGAGAAGAGCTAACACCCATCCTTCTCAAACTCTTCCAAAAATTACAGAGGAAGGAACACTCCCAAACTCATTCTACGAGGCCACCATCACCCTGATACCAAAATCAGACAAAGATACTACAAAAAAAAAAAATTACAGACCAATATCACTGATGAATATAGATGCAAAAATCCTCAGTAAAATACTAGCAAACAGAATCCAAAAACATATTAAAAGGATCATACATCATGATCAAGTGGGATTTATCCCAGGGATGCAAGAATTCTTCAATATATGCAAATCAATCAATGTGATACACCATATTAACAAATTGAATAATAAAAACCATATGACCATCTCAATAGATGCAGAAAAAGCTTTTGACAAAATTCAACACCCATTTACGATAAAAACTCTCCAGAAAGTGGGCATAGAGGGAACCTACCTCAACATAATAAGGCCATATATGACAAACCCACAGCAAACATCATTCTCAATGGTGAAAAACTGAAAGCATTTCCTCTAAGATCAGGAACAAGACAAGGATGTCTACTCTCACCACTACTATTCAACATAGTTTTGGAAGTCCTAGCCACAGCAATCAAAGAAGAAAAAGAAATAAAAGGAATCCAGATTGGAAAAGAAAAAGTAAAAGTGTCACTGTTTGCAGATGACATGATACTATACATAGAGAATCCTAAAGATGCCACCAGAAAACTCCTAGAGCTAATCAATGAATTTGGTAAAGCTGCAGGATACAAAATTAATGCACAGAAATCTCTTGCATTCCTATACACTAATGATGAAAAATCTGAAAGAGAAATTAAGGAAACACTCCCATTTACCATTGCAACCAAAAGAGACAGAACACCTGTATGCAAAAAACTATAAGACACTGATGAAAGAGATTAAAGATGATACCAACAGATGGAGAGATATACCATGTTCTTGGATTGGAAGAATCAATATTGTGAAAATGACTATACTACCCAAAGCAATGTACAGATTCAATGCAATCCCTATCAAATTGCCAATGGCATTTTTTACAGAACTGGAACAAAAAATCTTAAAATTTTTATGGAGACACAAAAGACCCCAAAGAGCCAAGGTGGTCTTGAGGGAAAAAAACGGAGCTGGAGGAATCAGACTCCCAGGCTTCAGACTATACTACAAAACTACAGTAATCAAGACAATATGGTACTGGCACAAAAACAGAAATATAGATCAATGGAAAAGGATAGAAAGTCCAGAGATAAACCCACGCACCTATGGTAAACTAATCTATGACAAAGGAGGCAAGGATATATAATGGAGAAAAGACAGTCTCTTCAAGAAGAGGTGCTGGGAAAACTGGACAGCTACATGTAAAAGAATGAAATTAGAACACTCCCTAACACCACACACAAAAATAAACTCAAAATGGATTGGAGACCTAAATTTAAGACCGGACACTATAAAACTCTTAGGGGAAAACATTGCAAGAACACACTGTGACATAAATCACAGCAAGATCTTTTTTGATCCACCTCCAGAGTAATGGAAATAAAAACAAAAATAAACAAATGGGACCTAATGAAACTTAAAAGCTTTTGCAAAGCAATGGAAACTACAAACAAGACAAAAAAACAACCCTCAGAATGAGAGAAAATATTTGCAAACGAATGAACAAAGGATTAATCTCCAAAATATATAAAGAGCTCATGCAGCTCAATATTAAAAAAACAAACAACCCAATCAAAGAATGGGCAGAAGACCTAAATAGACATTTCTCCAAAGAAGACATACAGATGGCCATGAAGCACATGAAAAGCTTCTCAACATCACTAATTGTAAGAGAAATGCAAATCAAAACTACAATGAGGTATCACCTCACACCAGTTAGAATGGGCATCATCAGAAAATCTACAAACACAAATGCTGGAGAGGGTGTGGAGAAAAGGGAACCCTTTTGCACTGTTGGTGGGAATGTAAATTGATACAGCCACTATGGAGAAGAGTATGGAGGTTCCTTAAAAAACTAAAAATAGAATTACCATATGATCTAGCAATCCCACTACTGGGCATATACCCAGAGAAAACCATAATTCAAAAAGACACATGCACCCCAATGTTCATTGCAGCACTATTTACAATAGCCAGGTCATTGAAGCAACGTAAATGCCCATCAACAGACGAATGGATAAAGAAGATGTGGTACATATATACAATGGACTATTACTCAGCCATAAAAAGGAACGAAATTGGGTCATTTGTAGATACGTGGATGGATCTAGAGACTGTCATACAGAGTGAAGTCAGTCAGAAAGAGAAAAACAAATGTCGTATATTAACGCACATATGTGGAACCTAGAAAAATGGTACAGATGAACCGGTTTGCAGGGCAGAAATTGAGACACAGATGTAGAGAACAAACGTATGGACACCAAGCGGGGAAAGTGGCAGTGGTGGTGGTGGTGGGATGAATTGGGAGATTGGGATTGACATATATACACTAATATGTATAAAGTGGATAACTAATAAGAACCTGCTGTATAAAAAAATTAATAAAATTAAATTTTAAAAAAAGGAACATTATTTTGGGAAGGGCAGCTTTTAAAGTATTCTGATAATCTTTCAGTTGTTTAACTACCTACCTAAAAAGGAAAATTAGTACTTATATCTGTGTCATCTAGGTACAGATTATAATGATTTCAGACTTTTCAATTTACTTCTCTGAATATTCTCAGGAAGAAGAATAAGGAGAAAACTGAAAGAGGTTAGAAAAATTCAAAATAAAGGAAATGTTTATTTTCATATGATATCTGACTTTTTCTAAGATATTTCCATTGCTACTGACAGATAACAGGCAAGCAGAGAAGACAAACATTTGAAGCTACTGTTAGTGACATTAAGAATAAACTGCCACCTCTGTGTGCAAAGGTACTTTCATATATAAAAACTTACTCAACATTCAAGGCAGCTCCATGAGGTCAGTAGGGCAAGGGAAATCTCCAAAAACGAGTCTTATTCTTTCCTTTCACTTTTTTTCAGTGTGTTCAGACATTTAGTGTCAGTTGTGGGAATCGCTGCTGTCTTGGTTGCTCTTGATTGAGACTATCTTCATTGGGCATTAATCAATACATGAAGAGTCTAAATAAAACTTATTACCAAATCAATTAAAGATAGAAAATCCTCAAAGAATTTCTAGATATAAGCTTCTGCTCAGTGAGCATAATGGGAGCCAGGAGCTGGTTGAAGAATAGCCAGAAGAGCAATTTGGGGGTTCCCACTCCATAGAAGCTTGAGAACACCATAAGAAATAAACTTAGGTTTCCAATCAGAATTCTAAGTAACTAGAAAAATATAATCTGGGCCTGGTTCTACTGAAGTAAACAGAATCCCAGAGTATGAATTAAAAAGGAAAAATCCTAGAGTATGAATTACAAAGGAAGAATCTTGCTAGCAATAGTCAATTTCTGGAGAGGAATTTTACATCAGTACAGCACCACCAGTGCAAGCAGCCCTTCAACTATCACTTGAATTCAGTACTCATAACCCACAGATATCCTAAAACCACATGGCTTCCTGCATGCCGTGGTGATATTTTCAGGGGAAAAAACCCAGTTTATGTTAATATGCAAATTTTTAATATTTTTCACTTGATTCCCAAATTGATGCCTGGTTTGAAAAATCACTAAAAAGAAGTGAGGAAGAACAGATCTTCAGAACCACAGTTTCCAGTGTGAAAGCCAGAAAGAAACGTTAAAATACAATTTTAACATGATTTTAATAATTATATTCATTAAGTTAACTTTGTTTTGGCTGATTGTGAAAGAACAACACTATCCAAATACAAATGGTGGGTGAAAAAAAGTGAAATGAAAGACAAATACAAATGTTAAAAAATGTTTTATATCTAACGCACGTAAAACTCCCTTATTTTTGATAGAAAGGAAAGAAGTATACAATTTTTGTTAATATAAAATCAGATTTTTTTACTGTAGTTGATTTACAATACTGTGTTAATTACTGCTGTACAGCAAAGTGATTCAGTTATACATATATATATACATTCTTTTTTTTAATATATTCTTTTCCATTATGGTTTATCATAGGGTATTGAATACAGTTCCCTGTGCAATACAGTAGGACCTTGTTGTTTATCCATTCTATACATATAAGCTTACATCTGCTAACCCTAACCTCCCACTCCATCCATCCCCCCAACCCCCTCCCTCTCAGCAACCACCAGTCTGTCCTCTATGTCTGGGATTCTGATTCCGTTTCATAGATAGGTTCATTGTGTCATATTTTAGATTCCACATAGAAGTGATATCATATGGTATTTGTCTTTCTCTTTTTGACTTACTTCACTTAGTATGATACTCTCTAGGTCCATCCACGTTGCTGCAAATGGCATTATTTCATTCTTTTTTATGGCTGAGTAGTATTCCATTGTATATATGTACCACATCTTCTTTACCCATTCATCTGTCAATGGACATTTAGGTTGTTTCCATGTCTTAGCAATTGTGAATAGTGCTGCTATGAACATAGGGGTGCATGTATCTTTTTGAATTATAGTTTTGTCCAGATATATACCCAGGAGTAGGATTGCTGGATCATATGGTAATTCTATTATTAGTTTTCTGAGGAACCTCCATACTGTTTTCCACAGTGGCTGTACCAACTTACATTCCCACCAACAGTGTAGGAGGGTTCTCTTTTCTCCACACCCTCTCCAGCATTAGTTATTTATAGACTTTTTAATAATGGCCATTCTGACTGGTGTGAGGTGGTACCTCATTATAGTTTTGATTGGCATTTCTCTAATAATTAGCAATGTTGAGCATCTTTTCATGTGTCTATTGGCCATCTGTATAAAATCAGATTCTTAATAACATCTTCATGTAAATGCTAAACAAATATCCAAAGAATATTGGGTTTTAAATGATTAACTTGCCTGGATTACTTTCATTGTCATCAGCTCCATATATTAAAGTTAACTTTGTCCTAGCTCAGTATAGCAGGTTCCTTATCACTGGAGGAATCACTGATGGAACACATCATCCAGAAAACAGCACTATAATCACTATAGTGAATCTCACTGAACTTCAAAATAAGCATCACCAAAGGCTTATAGGAATGTTATATAACTGAGAAGAGATTCAACTGTAAAAGTTTCTGCAAGATCAGTTTTCTGAATTATTTTCATAAGAACTTATTTAAAACATGAAAGGTAACCCTTTCATGGCTAGCTGGGACAACATTGTGACAGGCCCTCTCCTGGGTGAGGAATGATCCCTTGCTTGGTCCTGACTTTTCTCTTGGGAAAAGCTTCCTTGTCCATTGTTCTTTGTGATCCCTGGCCCCACTCTGCGGGATTCTTCCTTTACCTTTCTCCTCCTTGGCCATCTCTGAAGTGGGTATTGGGGAACACACTCTGCTTACAGGTGCACAACTTTCCCAGTCCACATTCTGCTCATGATGGGTAGGTGTCCAAGACTCAGTTACAGGACATTTAAATACAGCCTCATAATATATTTGACAATAGACTCTCAAAACGTAACAGATTTCTTGCGCATTCCATCACAGCAAGTTTCACGTGCCAGAGGTTTTTTTTTTAATAGATCTTTATTGGAGTATAATTGCTTCACAATATTGTGCTAGTTTCTGTTGTACAACAAAGTGAATCAGCCATAAACATAATCATGTCCCCATATCCCCTCCCTCTTGAGCCTCCCTCCTTTCCTCCCTATCTCACCCCTCTAGTCATCTCAAAGCACCAAGCTGATCTCCCTGTGCTATGCTGCTGCTTCCCACTAGCTAACTATTTTACATTTGGTAGTGTATAAGAGAGATCTTTTTAAGAACATGTTTTTCACGTAAGTTGTGTTTCTTTGCTTCTTTTGTCCTCATATCTTTTGTTTTAAACTAGATTACCTTAGAGCTAGTGAGCTATTCCAAAAATGCTATGCCCTTATTCTTATTTTTGCTTTGAGGCTTCTTAATTCACTTTGCTATTTTAACTTTACCTTTAGAGGTGATGGCCATACCTTTAATTTGGTCTATTCCAACAGATTAAGTTTAAATGGATCTTAAGACTTCTTCAATTTAATCTTTTACATTTTCAGTCTAAATGAAATCAGCTATTCTAACTCTACATTGTCCCAAATTTCTGATATCAATTTATCTCTTTTCATTTCCACTTTCAAACTGGCCAATTATTTTAACTAGCTCATATCACTCTTTTAATTCCTTGCCAAATGCACCCAACTGCTTTTAGTTCAGTACCTACATGGTCCCATCTACCAAGTTACTGCAGGTTACTATTTATGAGATATTTTCCACTATAACATGGGTTTCCATTTTTCCATTTTCTAATATCAGTTTCCTTACCACTCTCGAGCCAGCAGCTAAGCCAGTGCCACATATTTTATATTGCTATAAGATGCCATACTTCTACTACTACATGAATTAGGTAAGGCTAGGCTACGCCTAGATTTCAGGACAAGGATGAGCTACAAATTGTGTAGCCTTGAATTAGATATGTTGGTGTTTTCACCTCAGGGAATATTTCACAGAAATTTTTGCTGTGGTTTAGGGTTTGTGGGTTGGGTGGTGGCCATTTCCTTATTTCTTTAAAATTGTACTCAATATTTAAATTTTTTAGTGGATTTAAGGACTGAGGATTAGAGCAAAAATAGTTTCACTTAGTCATATTTAAGCAGGTCTCAAAGTAATAAAAACTTAAAGACACACAGGGCATGTATTATGTCTCTTATCTTTCCCTAATTAGTAGAAAAGGAAGCTCCTTCCAGTCAGGCCATGGCTCTTATCTTAATTTAAACAGAATTTCAAGAATTAACTCAGCATTTTTATATTATATCTCTCTAAAATCCCATTAAAACATTAGTAATCTAATAAAAATACATAAATAGTGAGAGCAGAGGTAACAGGCAATGCAGCAGCAGTGGACTGGAGATTTCAACATCTTTTGGGGAGATGGAATGCAGATCGGAGAGTGGAGACTCTCTACATGAGAAAACTAGACTAGATAAACTAAATGCTTAAAGAGGAAGATCTTCCTAGTCAGAATGAGACCTGAGATGCCCTACACATTTTCAGGATTTAGAGTCAACTGGTGTAATAGAAGTTGGAAATGGCACATGGGTTGAAAATAGGGAGAGTGCTTCAAAGTTTACAAATGGAGAGCTTATATTCCAAGTATCCTCTGCCACTCCACATGGCTAATTGATTACTACCTTCCCCACCTCCCAACCAAAGCTGGAGAAGGTGAATGAAGAGAATCCACTGACTGAAGAACACAAAGAACAGTGGAGAAGGCTGAACACAAGGCTGAAATGGCATTAAGTGAAAGCCCGACCTCTTCCTCTCGCTTCCCAGACTATTAGCAACCAAGTATACACTTCAGACAAAATATTAGAGGATATTCTTGTAGAGATGACCAACCCAACACAAAAAACCAACAGAAATTAATATGCTCTTTCAAAACCCAACTGCTCTACAGTGAATTCTATCAGTAGATAAATCTTTTCCAGGTATGCAGAGTTTTAAAATCACCTATTTAATATCTCACTCTTAAATACAAATGGACATCCAGGGAGAATCAAGTTGAGAAGAGCTTCCAACTTGATAAACAGTCTAAACAAATGAAAAAGAGCTCAGAGGAAACAGAGACTATAAAGGGGACAGAGGAAAAGAAAGATTATGATGACAATAAGAACAATAATACCTCTAATATCCTCAAAGGGATAAGAAAGGATATTGCATCCATGAAACAAAAATATAATACAATTTTTATAAGAGCTTTAAAGAAAGAAAAATGAATTTTGAACAATAAAAAAATAATAGAAATTGCTAAAACTGAGGCAATTCCAGAAACATGAGCAAAAGGCCAAAAATGGAAAATAGAAAATAAATTATAAAAAATCGAGAAGATAATATAGTAGAACTATTAGAAAGACAGAATAGGGTAAAAGTGGGGGAGGAATTAAAGAAATAACAAAATCTCTCAAGATTGACAGGGATCATTTCTGCCTGTCTGCCACAATGAACAGAAAAACAACCTCCCCCAAGCCATATTATATGACATTCCAGAACATTAGGAACTAAGTAAAAATAAATAAATAAAACCTTCATAGATAAAAATATGTAAAATACAAAAGATCAGAAGTAATAAGTTTTCAGGGACTTCCCTGGTGGTGCAGTGGTTAAGAATCTGCCTGCCAATCCAGGGGACACAGTTTCGATTCCTGGTCTGGGAGGATCCCACATGCCGCAGAGCAACTAAGCCTGTGCACCACAACTACTGAGCCTGCGCTCAAGAGCCCACAAGCCACAACTACTGAGCCTGCGTGGCAGAAGCCCGCGCGCCTAGAGCCCATGCTCCGCAACAAGAGAAGCCACCGCAATGAGAAGCCTGTGCACTGCAATGAAGAGTAGTCCCCGCTCACCACAACTAGAGAAAGCCCGTGCGCAGCAACGAAGACCCAATGCAGCCAAAAATAAATAAGGTAAAATAAATTAATTTTAAAAAAAGAGGTTATCTCTGGATGATGATATTGGGAATGTTTATTAAAAAAAAAAGTAGTAAGTTTTCAGACTTCTTAGCAGCAGTACTGAAAAGTAAAAGAAAATACATCCAAAATTCTGAAGAAAAACCGTTTCCATCCAAGAATTCTATACCCAGCCAAACTACTCAAACTTAAGGTTAAAATAAATAGAATGACAGACAGGCGGAATCAATTTACCTAAGTACCTTTCTTCTTAGAAAACTTTTGAAGGATGTACTTTACTAAGAGGTAGAATAAACCAAGAAATGGGTAAACAGGAGATCAACACTGGATAATGTAGGACAGTTCTGGAACAATGTGTGCCCAAAAGTCTAAAGAACAACCAGTTTAAATTAGAGAGGGAACACAAAGAAAGTCTCTAGGAAAAATAAAATGCACTGATGAATTGTTTGATGTCTTTGATTAGAAAGAAAATGAAAGCATTCTGGATGAATTTGTAATAAATACATAGAAAAGAAAAAAAATTGTTTTGTAATGTACAAAACATAACCATATTTCACTAACTGGAATTGACTCTTCGACAGTGTATTTCAGCAAGGTCAGTTACTTACAGCCATAAACATAAATACTGAATATTGATGTAACCATAGTATATGAAATAACTATATTGGCAATATAGAGAAGAAATGGTGGAGGTGGGCATTCTTTCTGGCTAAACCTTAATCAACCATAGGAATAAATCAATAAGTAACATCTGAATGGCTAACTCCACAAACCGCGATGTAAACATAGTATTTAGAAATATTAATATTAATATAGTATAAATAGCTAACAGAGATGAATATTTTTGCTTCTGGCCAGTGGGACTCAGGTATAAAACAGAGCAATTAGACTAGTATCTTTTTCTCTTTCAGCCATTTAGAACAATTTAATTTTTAGGCACATTTTAACATAAAGTATGAGGAAAGTAGCAAAGAAACAAAATCCATACTTTTGCTGTTAGGAGTTTTGGATTTGTTTTATAATAGCCACTTGAGAAACCAGTTTCACTTTTGCACAGGATTTTGTCAGAAGTTTAGCACTTATACTAAAGCTGCCATTTATAATTTTAAGCACAAAGGCAATGATACTCATCACAGGAAGAGTGTATCTATTTTTGATGAGCTTAAGTAAGTTGCGAATTTGTGCCAGGAGCAATGGTATGGGCACTGACAATCATAAATATTAATGTCCCGGGAGACCAGGCAGCAGCCTCAGAATGAAAATCACTGGGAGTAACAAGAAATAACACTGATAATTTAACATGGAGAAAATTAGGCAAAGGGTTTTATATGCGAGGCTGAAGAGTTGACTTTGATCAGCAAATCAACATCATCTTTAAATACTGGATATCAATTTCAAAAACTCTCTGCCTTTCTTGAATGGATTCCAGTCCTCTTAGAGAGTCATGCTAAATTTCAGAAATAGAACAGAAGTCAAAGTTCCTTCCTTTCTTTTTCTAAGCTCTAAACACTAAGGCCAACCTTTATTTTTTCTTCCCTGAAGATCCTTCTCTTACATATGACATAATCTCCAAATAGTCTCTATTCAAGAATAATCTGCCATTAACCTACTAGGCCGCGGCCTTACTTTGTGACTGACAACAGGTCAACCATCTTAGAAGGCAAGGATGCTGACATCCACATTAAACATAAACATATAGTTGTGAGGGAAGGGCAGTGCCATGAATGGTAAATGCTGTAAAACCACCTTTTTTTTGGACGCTTCTGTACACAAGGGAACACTTAGCTCCTTACCTCTCTCTCAGTCTCCATCTTCAAGGAAATGACAGAATCACTGGCAAAAAGAAAATGAATCCATTCAAGAAGATATTTAAGCAAACAATCTTTCTCAATTTTCAACATTATTAGCCTTAGTGGCAGAGAGGGAACGTGGACCTTCAGGTTAGCTTTGGGGGCTAGCCTGATGTGGGCTTCTAAAATCACAGTGTCCTTGAACTTGTGTTTTGTCTTTTAATATTATGGACATTTAATTGCATGACATGCACCATTAATGTATCCCTTTTTAATTTAATTTAAAAATAATTTATATTATTCACTAGTAAAACTGTACACCCAATTTTCTCTTAACATTTTCTAGAAAGCTTGACAACTCACTAAAAGTGTCCTGTTACTACTATGACTATGGTTATCCTGCAGCTGATACAGTAGTCTCCCCTTAACCATGGTTTTGCTTTCTCAGGTTTCAGTTACCCGTGGTCAAACACTGTCCAAAAATATTAAATGGATAATTCCAGAAAAAAACAATTCATAAGTTTTAAACTGCATGCCATGCTGGGTAATGTAGTGAAATCTTGCACTGCCCTGCTACATCCAGTCCAGGATATGAATCATGCCTTTTGCCAGAGTGTCCTGCCCCGTAGTCACTTAGTAGCCATCTCAGTTATCAGATTGACTGTTTTGGTATCACAGTGCTTGTGTTTAAGTAACCCTTCTTTTACTTAATAATGGCCCAAAGCACAAGAGTACTGATACTCGCAATTCAGATATGCCAATGAGAACCTGTAAAGTGCTTCCTTTAGGTGAAAAGGGGAAAATTCTCAATAAGGAAAAAAAAATTGTATGCTAAGGTTGCTAAGATCTACAGTAAAAACTAATCCTCTATCTGTGAAATTGTGAAGAAGGAAAAAGAAATTTCTGCTAGTTTTGCTGTTGCACCTTAAACTGCAAAAGTTATGGCCACAATGTATGATAAGTGCTTAGTTAAGATAGAAAAGGCAGGGACTTCCCTGGTGGTGCAGTGGTTAAGAATCTGCCTGCCAATGCAGGGGACACGGGTTCGATCCCTGGTCCAGGAAGATCCCACATGCCGAGGAGGAACTAAGCCCGTGCGCCACAACTATTGAGCCTGTGCTCTAGAGCCCTCGAGCCACAACTACTGAGCCCGCATGCCACAACTACTGAAATCTGCATGCCTAGAGCCTGTGTTCCGCAACAAAAGAAGCCACCGCAATGAGAAGCCCACGCAACGCAATGAAGAGGGGCCCCTGCTCGCCGCAACTAGAGAAAGCCCAGGTGCAGAAACGAAGACCCAACACAGCCAAAGATAAATAAACAAATAAAGATAGAAAAGGCATTGAATTTGTACAGTAAGATACTTTGAGAGAGAGACCACATTCACATAACTTTTATTACAGTATATTATAATTGTTCTATTTTATTATTAGTTTTTATTGTTACTCTCTTACTACGCCTAATTTATACATTAAACTTTATCCATAGATATGTATGTATAGGAAAAAACATAGTATCTATAGGGTTTGGTTCTATTTGAAGTTTCAGGCATCCACTGGGGTCTTGGAATGTATCCCCCATGCATAAGGGGGAACTGCTGTACTACAGATGGCCTCTGAGGGGGCTAGAGAAGCACAGTGAGCAAGCACAGATGCTGGTCCTAGTGAAGATCTGAAGTCCTTAAACTGTGGGATATTGGTGAAAACACAGATTTGGACCTCAAAAATACTGTGTTCTAACTCAGCCACTCACTTGACACACGACCTTGGAAAGTGTCTCATGTCTCTGATCCTGAGTTTCCTCTCTGAGACACCAATGCTAAGTCACTTGTAGGACTAAGTGGGTCTTAAATGAGATAATGTACCTGAAAGACACCATAAGCAAGGCCAGTGGTGGTCGTCAGGGACGGTCCTCTTCCGTGTGCTGGGCCCACTTCTCCTCCTCCTGAGCTTCCTTTCTCCAGGGTGCCTGGGGGTGTAGAACATAGATTCTCATCCCATGGGAGGCAACTGGAAAGATTTCTGTAGAACAGAGGGGTTGGACTATCACTCCTGGACGAGAGAAACCAGAACACACAGTGACATGCAATCAGGGGAAAAAAATCTTTCTTGGGATCGGCAGTGTGACAGAATAAAATAAAAATAATTATACTTGCATGTATAATTTTAAACACTTATCAGCATCCCTATTTCTTTAAATAGTAATTAAAGTGTTGCAAATTCTTTTTGGCTAGTGGATATATTCAGAAAATAGAATGAAAAAGCTCTGAAAGAAGACATGTTTAAAAAGATGAAAAGTGAGATTAAGGCAAGCGGTCCCTCCATGGGAAAAAGTGTTGACATTTAAAGCTGCAGTATCTCAGTCCTAGAAAACCAGACACTGGGCAACGCAGGCAATGAAATTTAATACCCAGATCTCAACAGGTGGACAGGCTGAAGCTATGATAAACTGTTTCAACTCTGGTGTTTAGCCCAGGAACTGGTGCAGCAAGCACCAATAGATGGAGACATTCAAAAACTATCTTTACGGAGATGAGAGAGAAAGCTGTGCAGATGGAGATGGGAGAGAAAAAGGCAGGGCAAATGAGGGTCTGAAACATAGCAAATGCCATCTCCAGATGACCTAAGATCCAAATGGGAAAACTGCTAACGGCTCTTTGAAGAAAAGTTAGCCTAATATAAAAGTCGAGCAAAACAAAACAAAAAACACTCAGTACTGTTCCTTACACCAAACTGAGGCCTTCCCTACTGATGATGAGTTCCATGGAGAAAAATGACTTCAGATAATATTCTGGACCAGGGGCTTCGTAGTTTGGCTTCCTGCTGCAAAATCTGGCTCTGGCCTCTTTGTGGTTAGCACACAACGTTTTTGTTTTTCTCTCCATTCAAGCCCAAATTCTGCAGAGCAGCGTCTTATTCTATTTGGGACCCAAAGTGGGTCCCCATCTCGCAACATACTTGAAATAATGGGGCTGAAATCCTCTCCTTGTTCTTGGTTTGCTTCTTGATACATATTCTTTGCGTCTATTTTTCCCCTAGAAATGTTTAGTGCAGCCACTGCCAGTTTTCCGTCTCTTCCACTCCTTCCACGCCCTCATCTTACCCCCTCAGATAGTCTTCCCGCCTCAGCTTCGGATCTCGCTAAACCTCCTCCGCCGCGGGGTCTTTCCTACTTCAGTACTAGCAGCCATTCTATTTGTCAGCTCCCCGCCCCCCACCCCACACACTCATAGACAGCATCTGGTCTCTCCCCGTAGACCCGGAATTCAGCACCTCACAGGCCGAGAACCGGAGAATGAAAACCCGGGGTGCTACCCAGGTTAAGTGAACTCGCAACCCGCCTGAGGGATATCACGTGACTCACCTCTGAGGTCAAAGTTCCAGCGAGACGGCTTGTCTGGTGTGGGCATCAGCCGCAGCGCGAACACCCTAGAAGCCCGGACCTGACCTTCCATTGAGCTGCTACCTTTGCCCTCCGTCCAGCCTTATGATTGGACGAGCCATTCTCGCAAGACCTGTAGTAGATCCTGTAAAAAGACGAAACTGTCGCGAGACGTGGAATCTGCGGCTCCTTCTTCCAGAAGGAGGGGGCGTGGAAGCAAGCAGAGTCCTTTGGGTAAGGACGCCTGCGTTTAAATCTGTTAGGGAACTTGTATTTTAAAAATGTAGATTAAAAAAAATATATGTAGCCTTCAGGCCCCACTCCAGATTTACTAAATCACATTCGCTGGGGTTGGGCGGGGAATATAAGGATGGCTGCAGCAGTGTGGGGTGCTTTGGGGTTAGATGGTGGGCAATTATCCTTTATTCTGAAAAAAAAACGTGTTTAGTGCTTGTATTTCTGTTCTTTTTAAAAAATATTTATTTATTAATTTGGTTGCACCAGGTGTTAGTTGCAGCAGGTGGGCTCCTTAGTTGTGGCATGCAAACTCTTAGTTGTGGCATGCAGACTCTTAGTTGCGGCATGCAAACTCTTAGTTGCAGCATGTACATGGGATCTAGTTCCCTGACCAGGGATGGAACCCAGGCCCCTTGCATTGGGAGCGTGGAGTCCTATACACTGCGCCATCAGGGAAGTCCCTGTATTTCTGTTCTTAAGCAGATGTAATAATAAACATATAAATGTTTACATGTATCAAATCATCACTGTTGTATACCTTAAACTTAGGCAATGTTATATGGCAATTGTATCTCAAGCAGCTAAGATGCTCTTCATACAGTATAAATATGACTATGTCAGTTTCCCAATTAAAACCTTGAGTGGTTTCCCATGGCTCATAGGATAAGACTCCAAAAATCCATACCATGTCAGGATGGGGTGGTGGTTAAGAGTGGGGGCTTTGTACCCAGACAAAGCCTTCAGTCAGTGCTCTGCTCCATCACGCACTGCTGTGCTCCTTAGTTAAGGCTCAAGGTCCTCATCTAATCTCTCTACATCTTTTCTTATGAGGACTAATTAAGACAATGTATGAGAAGCACTTGGCAAAGTGTCTGGCACATAGAAAATGCTCTGTAAATGTTAACTGCAGTTATTTTTAGCCATTAGAATCACCCTTCTGACCCCAGCCTTCCTTTCAACTTTCACTTGGCACCGTTATTTACCTTGTGCTTGATGCTCTGGCCATATTACTCTTCAGTCAGTTCTTCAATAAACTCTAACCTTTTTTCACTTTAGAACCTTCATATATGATTCTCCCTTTGCCTAGAAATCCACCTCTTTTACCCAATTAACATCTCCTCAGACTTAAGCTTTAGCCTCCATTTTTCTTTCTTTGTACAAAGCTTTCCTGAGACCTGATAGAAATCATTGATCTCCTTCACCAGGCTTGTGCACCCATCTCGCAGCTGCTGTGAGTGATGACCCCGTTCTTCAGGAAACTGATGTAAAAGAGTGGTTCTCAAATAATATTATGAATCATAATCACCTGGCGGGTTTGTTGACCCTCAGAGTTCCGGGCCCCATTTCCAGAGTTTCTGATTTAGTAGATCTGAGGAGATCCCTGAGAATTGACAGGTCTAACAAATTCCCAGGTGATGGAGCTTCAACATCATGATGACCATGCATCGCCCTTCCACCAAGCTAAATCCTGCTTGCCTGAGAGTTACAGCAAACCCTGCCCATCCCTCCTCCACATCAAGGACTATGACTCACTGACAGAGGGGCAAGAGAATGGCTTCCTTACCACAAGGTGCGACCATCTCTGGGGTATAACTCATCCTCCACGGTCCCTGTGGGATCAAGCTGAGGCCACTGCTTTGCTCAGCTCCTTTCTCTGCCCCACCCTGCTCCCCCCACTTTCATTTTCCTCAGAATGCTCCTTCAATGAACCACGTGCATAAGAATCCCTGTCTCAGCCTCCACTTCTGAGGAGCCCAAGAAAAACCACACATATGTAGAAATACGTGTGGAAATACAGGTAAGTACAAGAAGCAAAATTGATAAGAAAGGAAGATGAATTTGCTCAGAAAAGGATTTGCAGGAGCTTTGTGGGGTGAAGCAAGCATATTTTTCCTTGAAAGCCTGAGCATAGGGAAAGATGAATCTCATAAAAATCTTAAAAGTTTATCAGCATCATTTTTAACAAGCCTCAAAAGCCCAGTTGTACCTGAGGCCCGTGAGTACTTGGAATTACCCTATCTCTGCGGTGCTAGGTTGTCATTTCATATAATGAGACGATCTGTACTTTCCAGGACCTTACACTGGGAGGCTGTATAAATTCTGCACCAGGCAGAGTGTGGAAGTATCTTTTAATGGCCCCAACAACTACCATTTCACTGTCTGGGATCTGCCGATATGAGATAATGTTGATAAACTGCACTGCTTTCTGCCAGCAATAAAGCTAGAGAGCAAACAGAGTTTAAAGGCTGCAAGTAACTTTTTGTTACAAGCAAGGCCAGAGGGCAGGGAAGTGGATGGATGAGGAGGCCTCAGTGACTGGTTTCTAAAAATGGGCTACGGGGCCCCACCTGGCTAACACTCTGGAATCCGTGTCATCTTTGTAAATCAAAATTAATGGGCTCAGCCGTCTTCCTTGAGCAGGTGTCAGTGCCCTCCTTCCCAGGCTGGCATGCCTGCAGTAGAGGCTGCAGCCATCTGGACTGTCGTCAGGAAATCACAGTGATGCTGAGTTTGGACCACAGGGCAATTAGCAGGGCTCTCCACAGCAGCTTTGTGTACGCTGGAGCCCTCCTAACCAGTCCGTTCCTCATACTTGACATGACAATATCCACTTGGCTACAATAATAATGAAGGCATGGACTGACTGGGCCATCTGGTAGGTTGGTGAAAGTAATAAGAAGCTCTCTGCATGGGTAACGGCCCCAATCACAAGTCAAAAGAGAAGTACCTGGTGCTGAGTCTAGCTGGATGTATTTCCAGATTTATACATTTCTAACAATAGCGGGTGAGAGGTGTCTATGTTGTCTGTAGTTTTCAGTTTGCTTGCTAAAACCCTGATCCCTTTCCTGGTTTCACCAGGTAGTTCTACCAGCAAGATTTGCAGGTGGGTGCTGTTACCAGTACCTTTACTAGTCCTTGAGTAAGTTCAATAAAGACAACTCTGGGGACTTCCCTGGTGGCGCAGTGGTTAAGAATCCGCCTGCCAATGCAGGGGACACGGGTTCGAGCCCTGGTCCGGGAAGATTCCACATGCCGCAGAGCAACTAAGCCCGTGCACCACAACTACTGAGCCTGTGCTCTAGAGCCCGCGAGCCACAACTACTGAGCCCATGTGCCACAACTACTGAAGCCCGTGCACCTAGAGCCCGTGCTCCACAACAAGAGAAGCCACTGCAATGAGAAGCCCGTGTGCCGCAATGAAGAGTAACCCTTGCTCGCCACAACTAGAGAAAGCCCGCACGCAGCAACAAAGACACAATGCAGCCAAAAATAAATAAATAAATTTATTTTTTTAAAAAAAGACAACTCTGGCTGACAAAATCACAAGAGATTTCATGGCTATGAAAGTTCCCACAACACTGTGAGAGCAAATGCAGGCAGGATTCAGGTTTATCTTTTAATAAAGATCCCGAGCAAAGCTATAACAAGGAAAGGAAATGCCCTTTCCCTTCCTCTGAAGCATTTCACATTCCTTCCCAATTTCATCATTTTCTGAAAATAAGAAAAACTTTTGTATTCTGCTTGACAATGGGAGGAAAGAACTTTAACTGAAAGTTGATGGAACCCAACTTTTCACTGTGGCCTTTCCTCTCAGAGTTATTTATCCAGAGGGATTTCCTGCTCCTTATCTTCCAAGTATAACATCTGTTCCACCAAATACTCCAAATTAATCTTACATCTATGTTGGGCAAGAGAAACATAATTCCACACAATGGAAACATTATCACTGGATAAGAAATGTAGAGTGGAACATTGTTACACTACTAAGTCCTGGAGATTTTTGACTGATACTTGAATATTGAATTCAGAAAATCCTCAGAAAACATGCAAGAAGCCATAAGAGGCCCATCTTGAAAAAAGTTTCATATGTATTAAGCATCTCCTATCTTAACCTGTTAGCAGCTGATATGGAATAGAACCTTGGGAAAAGATACATAACATGAAAAACATAGTTATTCACCTCTTTTCACATTATTATGTAAATTACCGATAATTTTTTATTTTTAATTTATTTTTAATTAAAAAAATTTTTATGTTTATTTTTAAAAATTTATTTAATTTATTTATTTTTGGCTGCGTTGGGTCTTTGTTGCTGTGCGCAGGCTTTCTCTAGTTGTGGCAAGCGGGGGCTACTCTTCATTGCAGTGTGCGGGCTTCTCATTGTGGTGGCTTCCCTTGTTGTGGAGCACGGGCTCTAGGCGCACGGGCTTCAGTAGTTGCGGCACGTGGGCTCAATAGTTGTGGTGCACGGGCTTAGTTGCTCCGTGGCATGTGGGATCTTCCCGGACCAGGGCTCGAACACATGTCCCCTGCATTGGCAGGTGGATTCTTAACCACTGCGCCAGCAGGGAAGTCCCCCGATAATTTTTTAAAGACTGTAACATTTAATATCATGGGCTCGAGCTCTAATAATGGCTCCATCAAAGGAGGAAGCATTAGTTTACTGGGATCCTGTTTCAAAAAAAATCACACGTAGTCTTTTTGTAAAAGACAGTTTTGCCCCAAGACTACTTAGTGACGAAGGGAAAAAATAGAAGCTACTCATCTTAAACTGTAGTTGTTTTCCTTCCCCACCTACCTCTTCAAAATGAAACCCCAATCTTTTTTTTTCTCCAAGTTTTTAGCTGACAGGACAGAGACCCAAGAAATGACATGGCAAGTCTGGGAAGCTTTCTGATTCTCACAGGCAGATGAGCAGAGCAGCTGGAATGCTTACCTATGAGGATGCTGAGGAGGAAGTGGTCCATGAAGCTCGTGTCTGGAGTGACTTACTGAGAATGTTATCCCCTCAAATGGGCGATTCTGACCTATGGTTCTTACCAAAGAGAGGGCTGTCAGCACCAGCCCTTGACCTGTCCCTCCCCTCACATTTTTTTCTACTCTCTGGATCCTCATATTCAAGTGTTTTTACTTAATCTTACAAATAACTTTCTCTCAGGGTACTCTCTCTTCAGTGCCCTGATTATGATTAAAATGTTTACTCTGTTCAAATAGTAATTTTTCTATCATCATTTTATGCAGTTTATAGAGGCTGACTTCTGTTTTATATATTGTATAAATGTTATATATTTGCTATCAGCCCAACAAATTACATTCTAATTTAAAAAATTTATACACAGCAATGCAGAATAATAAACAACAATTTCCTGCCTCTAAACAGGAAGTCGATTCATTATAAAAACTCATCTAAAAAAGAGGAGAGGCTTCTAGAATGTCAAAGATTTTCTCTAAGTATCTTCCCTGAAACAAGTGGTGGTAGTACATGCCATGTACAAGAATATGCAGTTTGCTTTTGGGAGTCCATTTAGGTTATTTTTCTCTGAATGATTTTTTCATGCCCTTTTTATCGTAAGGAAGTGCCTTTTCAGAAATGGCTCTTTGTCGAAGGAGGAACACTTCCCTTCCCATCTCTGTTAATGGAAGATCTTTCTGTCAGCTTGGAAACCACCAAGCATGTGGTGAATTGTGGAGGGCAAGGTAAATGCTCCTCATTTACATCCCTTCCCCGCCTGTGAGTGGGGCTAGTGAAAGGACCTGCCACTGTTTTCATCATTTGTAAGGTTCTCTTTATTGGAAAATAGAGAGCTGGTAGGATTTGTGTTGGAGGTGATTCTTCTTTCTTGAGAGGATGATAGCATGCCTAAAATTATGGAAGCATAAAAGCTGCATGTTTTCTATAATGGGCACTGCTCAGTATTATTAATAACTGTGCACAAGGCACTTTTATGTTGGCAAGTGGCTTCAATCATTTTTATCATGTAATAGCTGCAGAGGTTCAGCGAGCTCTTCAATCTCTTCACAAGATTGGGTTCCAGTAATATGTAGTGTTTTAAGGCTGGGTGGAAATTCCTTAGGCTCACTGAAGGAATATTTTTGAATTATTAGTTCAAGAAATATTTTATATACACACATACACACACACACACACACACACACACACACACACACATCAATATTTATCAGGAGGGACATGCCAGTGAAATAAATGAAGTCCCTGCATTATCTCATTTAATCCTTACAATAACCCTTGGAGGAAAATACTATTATTATGCCCTTTTCGCAGATGAGGAAAATGAGGTTTAAAGAAGTAAAGGAATTTTTCACAAAGATAATAAGTAGCAGAGCCTGGACTCAAATCTAGGTCTCTGATTTCAAACCACGCATTCTTATGCTAGAACTGTCTAATGAGAGACCACATATGACAGAAAAGAGGATGCTCTGTGCCCCTCCCACACAACCACTCTCCCACATGATGCTTGACCCAGAGGCCCAGAGTCTACACTAGGGTTGGAAACAGAGCCAGCCTCATGTCAACATTAGCTGCAAGTGATGACCCATGTCTCCTCTCCAGGCCCCACCCACCTCCCTGCCACTGTGCATCCTCAGCCAGGCAGAGACCATGCATTCCAGAAAATAAAAATCAAAAGGAGAGAAAGAAATCAATAAAGATAGAAATCAATAAATTAGAAAGCCAAAAGAAGAAAAACCAAGTGTTTAATTCAAGAGCTGGTCTTGGGAAACACTGATAAACAGACAAATTTCTGACAATGTTGAAGAAGAAAAAATTATTAGGAGAGAGAAATGGGATATAGCCTGAAATCAGAGGGGGTGAAGCAGCTAATTATATATTTAAAAACCTATGTAGGAGACTTTCAAGATGGCGGAGGAGTAAGACGTGGAGATCACCTTCCTCCCCACAAATACATCACAAATACATCTACATGTGGAACAACTCCTACAGAACACCTATTGAACACTGGCAGAAGTGTTCAATATTAATTAATTTGTTAATTAATTAATTTGATATTAAGCAAACTATCAAAACTTAAATACAAAGAAAAAAATTTTAAAGCAGCAAGGGGAAAACAACAAATAACATACAAGGGAATCCCCATAAGGTTAACAGCTGATCTTTCAGCAGAAACTCTGCAAGCCAGAAGGGAGTGGCAGGACTTATTTAAAGTAATGAAAGGGGAAAACCTACAACCAAGATTACTCTACCGAACAAGGATCTCATTCAGATTTGATGGAGAAATTAAAACCTTTACAGCTAAGCAAAAGCTAAGAGAATTCAGCACCACCAAACCAGCTTTACAACAAATGCTAAAGGAACTTCTCTAGGCAGGAAACACAAGAGAAGGAAAAGACCTACAATAACAAACCAAAAACAATTAAGAAAATGGCAATAGGAACATACATATTGATAACTACCTTAAATGTAAATGTATTAATGCTCCAACCAAAAGACATAGACTGGCTGAATGTATTAAAAAACAAGACCCGTATATATGCTGTCTACAAGAGACCCACTTCAGACCTAGGGACACATACAGACTGGAAGTGAGGGGATGGAAAAAGATATTCCATGCAAATGGAAATCAAAAGAAAGCTGGAGTAGCAATTCTCATATCAGACAAAATAGACTTTAAAATAAAGACTATTACAGGAGACAAAGAGGACACTACATAATGATCAAGGAATCAATCCAAAGAGAAGATATAACAATTGTAAATATTTATGCACCCAGCATAGGAGCACCTCAATACATAAGGCAAATGCTAGCAGCCATAAAAGGGGAAATCGACAGTAACAATCATCGTAGGGGACTTTAACACCCCACTTTCACCAATGGACAGATCCTCCAAAATGAAAATAAATAAGGAAACACAAGCTTTAAATGATACATTAAACAAGATGGACTTAATTGATATTTATAGGACATTCCATCCAAAACCAACAAAATACACTTTCTTCTCAAGTGCTCATGGAACATTCTCCAGGATAGATCATATCTTGGGTCGCAAATCAAGCCTTGGTAAATTTAAGAAAATTGAAATCGTATCAAGTATCTTTTCTGACCACAATGCTATGAGACTAGATATCAACTTCAGGAAAAAATCTGTAAAAAATACAAACACTTGGAGGCTAAACAATACACTACTAAATAACCAAGAGATCACTGAAGAAATCAAAGAGGAAATCAAAAAATACCTAGAGACAAATGACAATGAAAACACGATGACCCAAAACCTATGGGATGCAGCAAAAGCAGTTCTAAGAGGGAAGTTTATAGCAATAAAATCCTACCTCAAGAAACAAGAAACATCTCAAATAAACAACCTAACCATACACCTAAAGCAAATAGAGAAAAAAGAACAAAAAAACCCCAAAGTTAGCAGAAGGAAAGAAATCATAAAGATCAGGTCAGAAATAAATGAAAAAGAAATGAAGGAAATTATAACAAAGATCAGTAAAACTAAAATCTGGTCCTTTTAGAAGATAAACAAAATTGAAAAACCATTAGCCAGACTCATCCAGAAAAAAACAGGGAGAAGACTCAAATCAATAGAATTAGAAACGAAAAAGGAAAAGTAACAACTGCCACTGCAGAAATACAAATGATCGTGAGGGATTACTACAAGCAACTATATGCCAATAAAATGGACAAAATGGAAGAAATGTACAAATTCTTAGAAAAGCACAACCTTCTGAGACTGAACCAGGAAGAAATAGAAAATATAAAGAGACCAATCACAAGCACTGAAATTGAGATTGTGATTAAAAATCTTCCAACAAACAAAAGCCCAGGACCAGATGGTTTCACAGGTGAGTTCTATCAAACATTTAGAGAAGAGCTAACACCTATCCTTCTCAGACTCTTCCAAAATATAGCAGAGGGAGGAACACTCCCAAACTCATTCTACAAGGTCACCATCACCCTGATACCAAAACCAGACAAAGACGTCAAAAAGAAAGGAAACTACAGGACAATATCACTGATGAACATAGATGCAAAAATCCTCAACAAAATACTAGCAAACAGAATCCAACAACACATTAAAAGGATCATACACCATGATTAAGTAGGGTTTATCCCAGGAAGCAAGGAGTCTTCAGTATATGCAAATCAATCAATGTGATACACCATGTTAACAAATTGAAGGAGAAAAACCATATGATCATCTCAATAGATGCAGAAAAAGCTTTCAACAAAATTCAACACCCATTTATGATAAAAACGCTCAGAAAGTAGGCATAGAGGGAACTTACCTCAACATAATAAAGGCCATATATGACAGACCCACAGCCAACATCATTCTCAATGGTGAAAAACTGAAACCATTTCCTCTAAGATCAGGAACAAGACAAGGTTGTCCACTCTCACCAGAATTATTCAACATAGTATTGGAAGTTTTAGCCATGGCAATCAGTGAAGAAAAAAGAAATAAAGGGAATCCAAATCAGAAAAGAAGTAAAGCTGTCACTCCTTGCAGACGACATGATACTATACACAGAGAATCCTAAAGATACTACCAGAAAACTACTAGAGCTAATCAATGAATTTGGTAAAGTTGCAGGATACAAAATTAATGCACAAAAATCTCTTGCATTCCTATACACTAATGATGAAAAAATCTGAAAGAGAATTTAAGGAAACACTCCCATTTACCACTGCAACAAAAAGAATAAAATACCTAGGAATAAACCTACCTAAGGAGACAAAAGACCTGTATGCAGAAAACTATAAGACACTGATGAAAGAAATTAAAGATGATACAAACAGATGCAGAGATATACCATGTTCTTGGATTGGAAGAATCAACATTGTGAAAATGCCTTTACTACCCAAAGCAATCTACAGATTCAATGCAATCCCTATCAAACTACCAATGGCATTGTTCACAGAACTAGAACCAAAAATTTCACAATTTGTGTGGAAACACAGAAGACCCTGAATAGCCAAAGCACTCCTGAGAAAGAAAAACGGAGCTGGAGGAATCAGGCTCACTGACTTCAGAGTATACTACAAAGCTACAGTAATCAAGACAGTATGGTACTGGCACCAAAACAGAAATATAGATCAATGGAACAGGATAGAAAGCCCAGAGATAAACCCACGCACATATGGTCACCTTATCTTTGATAAAGGAGGCAAGAATATACAGTGGAGAAAAGACAGCCTCCTCAATAAGTGGTGCTGGGAAAACAAGACAGCTACATGCAAAAGAATGAAATTAGAAAGCTCCCTAACACCATACACAAAAATAAACTCAAAATGGATTAAAGACCTAAATGTAAGGCCAGACACTATAAAAATCTTAGAGGGAAACATAGGCAGAACTGTCTATGACATAAATCACAGCAGGATCCTTTTTGACCCAGCTCCTAGAGAAATGGAAATAAAAACAAAAATAAACAAACGGGACCTAATGAAACTTAAAAGCTTTTGCACAGCAAAGGAAAATGTAAACAAGACAAAAAGACAACCCTCAGAATGGGAGAAAATATTTGCAAATGAAACAACTGACAAAGGATTTAATCTCCAAAATTTATAAGCAGCTCATGCAGCTCAATATCAAAAAAACAAACAACCCAATCCAAAAATGGGCAGAAGACCTAGACAGACATTTCTCCAAAGAAAATATACAGTTTGCCAACAAACACATGAAAGGATGCTCAACATCACTAATCATTAGAAAAATGCAAATCAAAACTTCAATGAGGTATCACCTCACACCAGTCAGAATAGCCATCATCAAAAAATCTACAAACAATAAATGCTGGAGAGGGTGTGGAGAGAAGGGAACCCTCTTGAACTGTTGGTGGGAATGTAAATTGATACAGCCACTATGGAGAACAGTATGGAGGTTCCTTTAAAAACTAAAAATAGAACTACCATATGACCCAGCAATCCCACTACTGGGCATATACCCTGAGAAAACCATAATTCAAAAAGAGTCATGTAGCACAATGTTGATTGCAGCTCTATTTACAATAGCCAGGACATGGAAGCAACCTAAGTGTCCATCGACAGATGAATGGATAAAAAAGATATTGCACATATATACACTGGAATATTACTCAGCCATAAAAAGAAATGAAATTGAGTTATTTGTAGTGAGGTGGATGGACCTAGAGTTTGTCATACAGAGTGAAGTAAGTCAGAAAGAGAAAAACAAATACCGTATGCTAACACATATATACAGAATCTAAAAAAAAAAAAAAAAAGTCCTGAAAAACCTAGGGGCAGGACAGGAATAAAGATACAGATGTAGAGAATGGAGTTGAGGTCACGGGGAGGGGAAAGGGTAAGCTGGGATGAAGTGAGAGAGTGCCATGGACATATACACACTACCAAATGTAAAATAGATAGCTAGAGGGAAGCAGCCACAGAGCACAGGGAGATCAGCTCGGTGCTTTGTGACCACCTAGAGGGGTGGGATAGGGAGGGTGGGAGGGAGACGCAAGAGGGAGGAGATATGGGGATATATGTATATATATAGCTGATTCACTTTGTTACACAGCAGAAACTAACACACCATTGTAATGCAATTATACTCCAATAAAGATGAAAAAAAAAAAAAGCTATGTATAACTCACCAATACATTTTTAGAATCTCACTGAAATAGTTGCTATCTGGGCTAATACAAATTAAATATAAAAAAGACAAAAGAGGCAGAGAGCCTTGAAAAGGAAACACATAGGAGAAAGAGGGGAGAGGTTTCAAAGAATTAAGGGTCCAAGAGGCATTAGGTTGTCACTAATTTACTGGCAAATTTTATGAAGCTTTTAAAATATAATACATTCTCAATTTTTATGTTTCTTTGAGTGTGCCTATGTGTATGTGTTTGCATAGCTATTGAGTACTTATTACTTGCTACAAATCCTGGTAAGTAGTTGGTGTGAGCTATCATTTAATATTCACAATCTTATGAGGTAGATACCATTGTTATCTCTTTTCTTACAAATGGGGAACACTAGCAAGTAATGAAACTGGATTTCTAACCCAAATAGCTCACAACTGAGAGCTTAGATTCTTTTTTTAAATTTTATTGAGATATACCTGGCATATAACATTGTATTATATGATTTGATATATGTGTATATTGCAAAACAATTACCAAAACAAGTTTAGTTAAGATCCATCACCACACATAGTTACAATTTTTTTTCTTCTAATGAGAATTTTTTAAGATCTATTCTCTCAGCAACTTTCAAATATACAATACAGTATTGTTAATTATAGTCACCATGCTGTATGTTACATCCTGAGGACTTTTTATTAAATAACTGGATGTTTATACCTTTTGACCATCTTTACCCATTTTGCCCACCCCCTACTCCCCCTATCTGGCAACTACCAATCTCTTCTCTGAATCTATCAGTTCGGGTGTTTTTTAGATTCCACATATAAGTGAGATCGTACAGTATTTTTCTTATTCTGTCTGAGTTATTTCACTTAGAATAATGCCTTCAAAGTCCATCCATGTTGTTGCAAATGGCAGGACTTTTTTTTTCTTTTTATGGCTGAATAATATTCCATGCTTTCTTTATCCATTCATTCATCATGTACACTTAAGTTGTATCCATGTCCTGGCTATTTTAAATAATGCTGCAATAAACATAGGGGCGCAGATGTCGTTTCAAGATAGTGATTTCTTTTCCTTCAGATAAATACCAGAGTGGGATTGCCGGATTGCTATTTTCAATTTTGGGGGGAAGCTTAAAACTGCTTTCCATTGTGGTGGCACCAATTTATGTTCCCACCAACAGTGCACAAGTGTTCCCCTTCCCCCACATCCTCGGCAACACTTGTTGTTTCTTATCTTTCTGATAATAACCATTCTAACAGGTGTGAAGTGGTATCTCATTGTGGTTTTGATTAGTATTTCCCTGATGATTAGTTATGCTGAGCGCCTTTTCATGTACCTGTTGGCCATTTTGTCTTTCTTCTTTGGAAAAATGTCTGTTCAGCTCCTCTGCCCATTTTTATATTGGATTGTTTGGGATTTTTGTTTTTGTTTTTGTTTTTGTTTTGCTATTGAGTTGTTAAGCTCTTTATATATGTTGGGTATTAACCCTTTATCAGATATGACTTGCAAGTATTTTCTTCCATCCTATAGGTTGCCATTTCATTTTGTTGATGGTTTCCCTTGCTGTACAGAAGTTTTTTAGTCTGACGTAATCTTATTTGCTTATTTTTGCTTTTGTTGCCTTTGCTATTGGCATCAAATCCAAAAAATCATTGTCATGACTGATATCAAGTAACTTACCCCTATGCTTTCTTCTAGGATTCTGATGATTTCAGATCTTACATTCAAGACTTTAATCCATTTTGAGTTGATTTTTCTGTATGGTGTAAGATAGTGGTCCAGTTTCACTTTTTTTGTATGTGGCTGTCTAGTTTCTCAACATTTATTGAAGAAACTATTCTTTCCATTGTATATTCTGGGCTCCTTTGTCCTAAATTAATTGACTGCATAAGTATGGGTTTATTTCTGGGCTCTCTATTCTGTTCTTTTGATCTATGTGTCTGTTTATGCCTGTACCATACTGTTTTGATTTGTGGGAGCCTGGATTCTTAACCACTACCTTAAAGTTGCTCCCAGAACATAAATTGCAACAAAGTACAGAATTTTATAAAACAAGCATAGTGTCGACACAATAATCTTACCAATAATTATACCTAAGAAAAAAATATTTGGGCAATTGTCATTTTTCAAACATTGAAACAAAAATCTTAAAATAAAATATTGGTATATCAATCATTAGAGCATGAATAATACAACCTAATCAAGTATGTTTATTTCAGCAATATTGGGAAATATATTACATAATAATTCAAAGATGAAAAAATCATATGAATCATATCAGTTAATGTCAGAAAAATTATTTATAAAATGTAACTTCTATTTTGATTTAAAAAAAAAACGCTTATTGTAATCTCTGACTCTCAATGGTAAAATATTAAAATAATTTCATTCAAGGTAAGAACAGAAAAAAGATGTACACTCCCTCCTTCATTATTTTTATTTTTAAAGAACTTCTAGTCAATGCAATAAGAAAAAAATATTCAGATATTTGGAAGTTGCAATGCAATTTGTTATAATTACCTGCAGATTCTCCATGTGAAAATCTGAGAGGATCAAGGTAGCAATGATGAGAAATTTAGAGGACAATTCAGTAAGTAAGCTAAATATAAAGGACTATTGAAACAATCAATATCTGCTGGGCTTATTACCCAAATTTATTTTGAGGTCATTTTTCTTATTGATTTACTAGCACTTTGAATATTATTTTTAATTTCACAAGCCTTTTTAATACTGGATAGTGTTTTTTGCCATTCTTTAAAATCTTGTTTTAAATCCCCTGTTTTGTGTTTTGATTAAATTCTCTCATATTAGAAACACCACTCAAGGCCCTGGCTATACTAAATGAGCTTGGGCAGAAATAACCATGTGTCCTAATGCCATTTCCTCCTTCTGAACATGTGACAGATACCATTAATCATTTCTTCCCCAGCCCAAATGTGGTCTCCAAATCTTTCTCCATACAGCTACTACCAACTGATTGGCACTGGTTTATGCAATATAAGTGACTTTTCCTCCCCAGTCTAATAAATTTGCATCAGTCCACCCAGTGAATTTCCAACTGGGAAAGGACCGTCTTCTAGTATTCTATACAACCTCTAACTTGCTACAAATTCAACTTTATTCAGTCCTCTCAGAAAGGTCAAGGGCTATAGTATGTAATCCGTTAGAAAGTAAGCCCTTTTGGAAATGGGATTAGCAGTGGATGTAACAAATTGATTCAAAGGGAACACCAAACTTTACTTCTGAATTTTTTGTAACCTGTAGCCTTAGAGTGAAAAGCTTGACAGTTCTTTTATACTTAGACTGTCAAAGTCATCACTGCACCCAACGTCCGTAGTTCATGGTAATTTCTAGCTAGGAACAATATCACGAGCTCAAGTCAGCTATTTGGGAAGGTTCAAACTTGATTAAAAACAATTAAAGAAATATCACCTGGGGAGAAAAATGGTGCAGAATTTCACACATATTCTCCAGTGAGAGTTGGTGTAAGTCATTTTGAGTGGCCTCAGCCTGCAGAGGCTTGAAGCAGGATTTTGGTTCCCCAGCCAGAAACTGAAGTCAGGCTGTGGCAGTGAGAACGCTGAATCCTGACCACTAGACCAGTGGCCAGTGACAAGGCCCTGGCCCATCGGCTTTGTAGAAATGAATTCCCTCAAAAGGATGGAAAATAGTGAAACAAGTAAAGTGTTTACTAGGAGGAAAAAAGACATGTGTGAATAGACGCACACATGCAGGCTCAGAGAGAGAGTCACGCCCTCATAGTAGTTTGAATCACTTATATGGGGCATTTGTTCCAGGTCTCTGGCCAATCATCTTGCTTTGCCTGGTTCTAAGTCCGTATTTGGTTTATCTCAGGGTCCTCCCATGTGTGCATGCGCATCTCTTAGCCAAGATGGATTCTAGCGAAGAGGCCTATGGGTAGGTTGACATCACCTACTATGGGGTGGTGCCCCCCCACCTTTGACCTCCAAGGAGGCTTTCTGCACATGTGTAGTAGGGAAGGTCTCCTTGACTTTGAGAATGAGGAATATGTGGTCTCTTTATCTCTTATCTGGGCAGGGCCCAGCCTTCTCCTTGCTCCTGCTTTTATCTTCATCTTGGAGTATCTGTCCATAGGGGACAGACTCCAGCTGCTCAGCCTGGGGCCCATCTATCTCCTGTCTCATAAGGACATAAGAAAATAGCCATGATGACAATGCCTATATGAAGATAGAAACGCTAACTCATTTTATCTCAGGAAATAAGCATTAAACAACTGATATCCTCAAATAATTACATTAGGCACTGTGGAGTTAAAGACATATTAAAGATAAAAGGTATGCATAGATGTATCAACCCACAGTGTTTCCCTTCTAGTAGAATAAATAAACATCTGAAATTGGATTATAGCAATCACTGGTTAAATCTTGTAAGAGACTTCCCTTTGCACTTAATATAGATGAGAACTCTTTAGCAGACTGTTGAATGATGTGGTCCTGCCTTCCTTTCCACACGGATGCAGTTCTACTTTTCCAGTCCATTGGTTCACTCTCAAGGCATTTTGACCTCAGGGCACCACTGCAAAACCCTGTGGGGCTCCATTCACACAGACAACGGCACAGCTTTATACTGCATCCTTGAATGACCTTCTTTTAATTCTTGGAAAATAGTCTTTTTTTGCTTCAAAACATTTGCCTGTGATTTTCCTTCTGCTTAGAATGTTGTTCCTCTACATTCCCATTCTTTACTTGGCTAATTTCTTTTCATCTTGATGTCTTGGCTGACAGTTTATTTCCTCACCAAGGCCAACTCTGAATAATCTTCACCCCCTCCACCCCGCCCACATACACAATATGATTCTTCTTTATTGTCTCCTGTACTCCATGCTTTTGCTTCACAGAACTAGTTAAAATGTATAAGTATATATTTATTTTGAGTTTTCTTAACACAAGTAAATTGTATGTTTTTTGAGAGCAAGGATCATGTTTACTTTGTTTTATAGTCCAGATGCCTAGCAAAGTCCTTGCCATTTACTAGGCCCAGACTTAATAAAATATTAATTATAAAATATTGAACGGATAAAAAAGTGAAAAAAGACAGATTACCTAAATAAATGAAGAGGAAACATAATCAGTGATGAGCTAGAGATACAGAGTAAGATTTACAGGAACTTGGAAGAGTGAGAAATCACTTCTAACTGGAATGAGGGAAAGGACTTCATGAATTTGGTGATAACTGTGATTAAAAAACTAGTTGGGAATTCCCTGGCAGTCTGGTAGTTAGGAGTTGGCATTCTCACTGCCAGGGGCAGTGAGATCCCTTGTTGGGGAACTAAGGTCCCGTAAGACACGTGGCGTGGCCCCCACAAAAAGAAAAAAACAACCAAAAAACAAAACAAAAAACCAAAACCCAAGTAGTATTGGGATGATAGAATATACTGAAGTTTAAATAACAAGAACTCTGGAGTCCAAGAGAGCTCTAAATTTAAGCAAGTTGTGTGAATTTGGACAAGTCACTTAAGTCGTCACAGTTGTTTTGTATGTGAAATAGAGGCTGTGATGATTAAAGCACATGAGATAACATTTGGAAACACTCATTCAGTCCCAGGCACAAAGCAGATAGTTGATTCTTGACAACTATTATCGCTACGTAGACATCATCGTGCTTTCTAGATCAACTAGTCAACTAGACAGAGTGAATCAAGGAAGTAGGTGGAAAAGTGAAGGGTATGGGGAGCTGGGGATTTGGATTTAACTGGAACTGGAGTTGCCTGAAAGGAAGGAGAAAATATGATTTGAAAAATTTGTCTTCAGATATTCTTACTCTGAGGTTAGTGGGGAGTCATGAAAGCCTTCTGGTTGAGAGGGCGAAATGATCAGAATCAGGTTTCAGTAGTGTTGATTTGGTAGCTGGGTTGGGGAGAACTGAAAGAAGGGAGAAACCACTTTGAGTTGCTATGGCAATGGTGGAAGGAAGATTCTATGAGTGGCATTAATTTGAGGGAATTCAGAGTAGAGAGAGAGAAACATTTGGAAGCAGTTTGCTGGAATGCTATTTGTTGAATGAATTTTTAAGTATTAAATGACCTGAGAATTTGAGGACCTAGAGGCAGGTTGGAATTTCCTCCAGAGCTAGATTATACTGGAGCAATTTGACAATATCAATTAAAATATATTAAAAACTTAAGAATTTCTTTTGATGTCTCTATTTTGGGAAATATGTGCCAAAATAATATTCAAATTAGATAACTGGCAGTGATATTCAGATATTTACATATATTTTAGATAAATAGGTTACTACTAAAGCAGGAATTGGGATGAAAAAAGAAGAATGAGAGATGTTCACACATTCATCGTAATGCTACCTTCCTCTCCAAGACAAATTCACATCTATATGTCCATATACAGCATCTGTATGTCTGCATCTATAACTGTATCTCTGTCTATATTTTTAATATATTTTTACAACTGCCATTGGAGTTTAATTACGATAATCTATAGCACTAATTTGGACCGTGCTTTTAATGGAAAGCAATTTGTCTCTATACATCCATAGTCTTCAAAATCTGATAGCATGTCCTCTAAGACAGAATCCATGGCTGAATCCCATTAGCTCCCAACCCTAGCACCACACCTAGCACTGATACCCAGATAAAAGTGAGTAAGTATCTGTTGAATAAATAAGTGAATTAGGACTTCCCTGGTGGCACAATGGTTAAGAATCTGCCTGCCACTGCAGGGGACACAGGTTTGCTCCCTGCCGGGGGGAAGACCCCACATGCCGCAGAGCAACTAAGCCCGTGTGCCACAACTACTGAGCCTGTGCTCTAGAGCCCACAAGCCACAACTGCTGAAGCTCGCGTGCCTAGAGCCTGTGCTCTGCAACAGGAGAAGCCACCGCAATGAGAAGAGTGCGCACCACAATGAAGAGTAGCTCCCGCTCGCTGCAACTAGAGAAAGCTTGCATGCAGCAACGAAGACCCAACGCAGCCAAAAATAAATAAATAAAATAAATAAATTTATTTTAAAAAGTGAATTAGTAAATAAAACTCTGATACTTTAACCCCAGTTCTCAGATTTCACTGTGAATATGTACTTCAAAATATGGGGAAGAGAACTTTAGAATTTAAAAATTTTAGAATTTTTGGAGAGTTTAACACTAGTTTGTAAGAATGATAACTTGGTAAAAGCATAAATATATTATCATCAATTAATGGTTAGGTAACTTATGGCATGGCAACTCATTTGAACAACTTGTTAAAATGTTAAGTGGAAAAGCTACATACCAGGTTTTAGATGCAGAATGAGTCTAAGTAAGACATACAAATAAAAACCGAATAAAAAAACGAAGAAAAAATAGGGAAAGTCATGCAACTCAGGTTAACAATGCTCTTTTCTTTCTTTCCTGCAGAGGGCGCCGCACTGGGACCAGCTGCCCTCACTCCGCCGGGTCAGCCCCCAGATGCAGCCCAGCTCCGCTCGCGCCCATGGCGGCTTCCGACGGCCTGGCGACGGCCGCTGCTCCTGCTGCTGCTCGGTGAGTGGCCGGGCCGGGGGCTGAAGTCTGAGGGGCTGGGAGACTGAGTGGCCGGGCCGGGGGCTGAAGTCTGAGGGGCTGGGGGATTGAGTGGCCGGGCCGGGCTTGGGTGAGGGGCTGCGCGGGTCCCAAGGGATGCGGGGCAGCTTGAGCGGCCGGCGGGCGCCGCGCGCGGCCCGGGAGCTGCGGGCTGGGGTCTGGCCGGGCCCGGGGGCTCCCGGGGACGGCGGGCCCGCGGGTCGTCCCGCACCGGCCTAGTCGGTTGCCGGCGGGGAGGTAGACGGTGGACGAGGGCGGGCCCGGCGAGGCCCTCAGGTCCCGGCACTCGTGTTCTGGGGTCAGTGGCAGTGATTTGGTGGTTTCTGAGCGGCGTGCTTCGCGCCTTGACCTTGGGGCCCCGGTAGCGGCGAAGGGCGGCGTGCGGCCGTGTAGCCAGGGACACGGGACCCGGTGGGGAGACCGGGGCGGCGCGGCCTTTCGAGGTTGCCCTGCGTGCTTTAACCTTCGCCCCTGGCAGAATGGCATGGCGGTCGAATGCGTGTGTTTCTGTTGCTGTGAATTTTAATGAGATTATAATGACTTAAAGTTACCCTTAAGAGTTTTGGGGTGCCCACAGTGGACAAAAGGAGAGGTGGGCTGGGCCTGGCCTCGCAATGGCCCTGTTCATTTATAGTGAGTCGTCGTAAAGAGTGTTGCCCCCGTTCTGTGGCTGCTGGGCCCCGGCAGTCTAAGGAGGGCTCCGTCAGCCCACAGAACTCGGGAGCAGGCCTGGGTGCAGGTGTTTCACCCATTGAAGAATTCTGCTCTCAGGTGTCTGTCCTAATGAGAAAGGAACACGTGGTGACCTAAACGGGAATCACTGCATGGTTTGATCCTAGGGCTATTTAGAGCTCTCCCTGGCACTCTCTCTCACCCGGTCCCCAGAGATACGGGAAGATTAAGTGCCAGGATTTGAAAAGTCATACCGGAGAAAACTCGTAGGAGCTCACTCGAGTTCCGTAGACACAGAAACACGTGCCCACACGCGCCTGCCGCGACTTCTGTAAACATCTCTAAGTTTCATCCTAACTCTGAAGTTCTATCATGGTGACAGAATGGATTTTGGTTTCAGGTTTTATGTTTTGCCTGTTGTGTAAAATGAGTTCTTGAGCTGCAGGAACAGCCACAAGGGGTGACCTTATTCTAGCGGCAACCTTGCTCTTCCTCAGCAGGTGTAATTAGTTAGGAGAGGAGTTGCTAGAACAAGTCTTGTTGCGTCAGAAGAACTCATTGTTCTTTTTTTTATTAAAACATTTTTTTTTAATTGAAGTATAGTTGATTTAGAATCTTGTGTTAATTACTGCTGTACAGCAAAGTGATTCAGTTATACATATACATACATTTTTTTTTAATATATTCTTTTCCATTGTGGTTTATCACAGGATATTGAATATAGTTCTCTGTGCTATATAGTAAGACCTTGTTGTTTATCCATTCCATACATAAAAACTTACATCTGCTAACCACAACCTCCCTCCTCATCCCTCCCCCAACCCCCTCCCTCTCAGCAACCACCAGTCTGTCCTCTATGTCTCGGATTCTGATTCTGTTTCATAGATAGGTTCATTGTGTCATATTTTAGATTCCACATAGAAGTGATATCATATGGTATTTGTCTTTCTCTTTTTGGCTTACTTCACTTAGTATGATCATCTCTAGTTGCATCCATGTTGCTGCAAATGGCATTATTTTGTTCTTTTTTATGGCTGAGTAGTATTCCATTGTATATATGTACCACACCTTCTTTATCCATTCATCTGTCGATGGACATTTAGGTTGTTTCCATGTCTTGGTAATTGTGAATAGTGCTGCTATGAACATAGGGGTGCATGTATCTTTTTGAATTATAGTTTTGTCTGGATATATGCCCAGGAGCGGGTTTGCTGGATCATATGGTAATTCTATTTTTAGTTTTCTGAGGAACTTCCATACTGTTTTCCACCCTAGCTGCACCAACTTACGTTCCTACCAACAGTGTAGGAAGCTTCCCTTTTCTCCACACCCTCTCCAGCATTTATTATTTGTAGGCTTTTTAATGATGGCCATTCTGACTGGTGTGAGGTGGTACCTCATTGTAGTTTTGATTTGCATTTCTGTAATAATTAGCTATGTTGAGCATCTTTTCATGTGTCTGTTGGCTGTCTGTATTTCTTCTTTGGAGAAATGTCTGTTTAGGTCTTCAGCCCATTTTTTGATTGCGTTTTTTTTTTTTTTTTTTCTGTTGATCATTGTTCTTTATTAGAAGAGCTCACATGCATTAGAACTTTCATATTTTGTTTCATGTTTTAAAAACTCACCTGAATGAAGTGAAAAATCTGTAACTTCTCTACACTGATAGCTTGGAGTATTGCGCATGTAATAAGCTTTTAATGTACATTCCACCATATCTTTTAAGTTTTATATTCAATTAAAGATCCAACTTAAAAAAAAACAACAATGCTTTTTCTGGGAGGGTGGGAGATGAGCCTAAGTGTAATTAATCATTATATTTTATATTTTTAATTTTCCAAAACTTCAGTAATAACTGTGAATTCCTTTATTATAAAAAAATATACCTTACTTTAAAAGCCAACATCATCAGCAAAACCAACACATTTCTCAAATATAAATCCCACCAAGGAAGGGCTTGATATTGGGGTACTTATCACTATTCTGATTTCTGTAGGATGTTCACGTCAAAGTTTTAGGGTGTTGTGTGAGAGGACCTGTCCTTGGTAAACAACATTGAAAAATGCTGGGTTAATTAAAGCTTGGGAGCATTCTTCAGTGTAGCACTTTTCTGAGCATTCAGTATGCTTGTGTGTATTTTGCACTTATTTGATTATAATCACTCTGGAAAACGTTTCCAAATCTTTCTTACCCTAGCCAACTTTCTCATATGTAATAACTGTAATGCAATTAATAATGACAATTATTGAGTCCTTACTACCTTACTACATGTCAGGTAAAATGGTAAGGGTATTTACACATATAATGACACTTAATACTTACAACAATTCTATTAGTCAGGCATCACTATCATACCCATTACATGGATGAGGAAACTGAGATTATGAATTTCCCAAAATCTACATAGCAAGTAGCAGAAACAGATCCTGAATCCAATTCCTGTGTTTTTGCACAGTACCAGATCTGCTTCCCGTATTATATAAAAATGAGCTTGCTGTATTCAAGACACACTAATACAAGTATCCTAAAAAAAAAATTAAGTATTCAAGATGAAGAGTCCAAAACTGATTTTTCTTTTTATGGACTCACGCTGCTGCAATGCGCCAAAGAACAGAATGTGTCTGACTTTCACTAACAATAGAGTCAGGTCATATCTTTAATCTTCAAAACAAATGTTTAAGCCAAAGTGTATTTTTGACATTTTAATTTATTATCTGTGTTTCAAATGGAAAAGGGATTTGAGTGCTGTTAGAGATAACTTGATTTGTGCTTTGTATAGCAAATGCAGTATCAGTCATTTAAACATTTTCCTATAGCTCTTTCCTAGATATTTGCTGTCAGGATGAAATGAATAAACAAAAGTGCAATTTGAATATAATAGCACTTATATCATGGTGAAAGACATATGGTCATATGTGAGAGAAAAAAGACGTAGTTTTACCTTTCCAAAGCAGCTGAGAAAAACCTGCTGGCTCTAAATGTTTGTCATTTCTGTGATATTTCACTTTGTGGGTGTGTATGTCCTTAATCGTAACCTGTTGGAGTTTAGCATAGTATCATGGCAAATTTTTAAAAAAATCTTCCATTTCAATGAAGCTTCATTTTAACTCCCATAAATAGTTTGTGTCCAATATATGCACAGCTACAAAGAAAAAGGCACAGTTTAAGCCTTCAGACTCTTACTGAAAGGAATTTATTCTGAAACCAGAAGAAAGAAATGGTACAGTAGAATCTGTTCTGTGGAAGACTGGCGTCTTGCCACAGTTCAGATTGTGGGGAGGCCTGAGTAATAGCTAAGGTTTCCGTAAGTATTCTCTTCATGGAATATAAACTTGAGGTATGGAATCCAATTCAATGAGAATTTATTTAGGGATGACCACATGGCCAGAGGCAGTGAGGGGATGAGAGAAACAGTTTTGCATAGGCTGGAGCCAGGTAGACCTGGGTCATCCCTATTCAATGGCCTTTAGTAGCCCTCAAAGCTTCTGTTTCTTCATTTGTCTGATGTAGAAGTTGTGTTATCTGTATCTAATGTCATAATGTATCTGAGATGGATGGCACAGTGTTTGCTATAGAGTAAATAATTTTGATGCCTCCTCCCAAATGCCTTGAACCCTCTACACTGTGGGATGGGTTTTGTGGGTGACATAGAGAAAACTGTCAGATGCAATCACTGGGTTTTTAGTTCTTCCAGAGTAAGGCTCAGCATTGTATTTAATCTTGACAACTCTCAAGGCACAGCAAGACTTAATAGCCCTTCATCAGACTTAATCAGAGACAGTGGATACCACTAGCAGGTTTCTAGATAGAGAAAAGGAAAGGAAGGGAAATAATGTGGTAATAACATACATATTTAAATTTTATTTAAATTCAAAATGTAAATAATGAATTGTTGATAATAAATGTAAATAAGAGACTCTGAGGCAAGCAGTCTGGGTTCATACCCAGAGCTACCATATACATGCTGTGTGACCTTGGGCAACTCACTTGACCTCCCTGTGCCTCATATTTCCAGAATTACATAGAATATAAATATAAGTTCAAAAAAATTAAGGAATGATGTAAAATATTTCACATCAATACCCAAATAAGAGTTTGGGTATTTGTCTAAATAAATAAATGTGGGTATCAAATAGATCGAGGGTTTAGATTCTATTAGATGCAATTAAAGAATTTTATTTTAAAATGTCTATTTATGATATGCTAGAGATTACATATTTTACAACTAATTAGATTTATAATAAAAAGTTTTATATGTCAACTCTAAATATGTAAAGAGGTACATAGTTTTTCAACATATTTTTAGGGGTAAACAAAGCACAAATTTTAAAGATCATGGATGTAAATTTCTCACTTCGTAAAATAGTTATAAAATGAAAATTAGTTTTTGGTGTATAGCTATTGTGGTTATATGAAGCATATAAAAATATATTATCTTTATTAACAATTAAAATAAAGATTCTTAGCATCTGTAAGTAGAAATTTTCAATTAAGATTTGATACAAAATTTTATGAAATCCCAAATAAACTAGTGGCTATTTTCGGTCACAGTACGTCTAGAGTAGTAAGCAACATCTGAAATGTAAAATTCAAAAACATCTCAAAAAAGTTTGACAAGAAATTGTATATTCAACAGATTTAAGGTATCATTTTGGCATTATATTCCACTGAAAATAGCAGAGCAATCAAATTATGCAGCATTTTTAAGATCCACATTAGTGATTTGGTGCTATTTTCCTGTCAATTTGATTCTCAAACTTTCATATTACTAACAGCCTAAAATTGATGAATCATGGATAATGGAATAATTGTCTTTTCACTAAAAAAAAATACCTCTAACATTTGAAACACCAAGCTTTTGGGGTGGGGGGATGTTAATGATTCAGTTTGTCATCACCTGCATCCAGAAGGTAATTTCTATTTCTTCACATCTAAAAGATCCACACATTCCAAGCAGGAAAAATGACAAAGAAGGTCAAACAGAGGTGAAACCACAGCACCTTTCTACGTCTGTCTCAAATGTAACAACAGCAGATTGAATGCATAAAGAAAGAAGAAAATATATTTTCAACTATTAAGAATGGTTACATTGAGGGGGAAAAAACCTAAACAAGTTCATTAGAAAAAAAGGTTCTCATTTTTCTCCATATACTTGTGACTCTTTTACAATAAGTTATTCATGTATTGTGTGAATAAAATGATATGAAAAAATACCCTTAACTCAGAATAAGAGAGGGAACTTGTCCAAATTTCCTTTATGGTGATTTTACTTCCTTTCTTCTTTTGAAATCAATCACAATATTACTTAATTTGCTGTGCTGTTTTATGGTTTAAAAAGGTTTTCACTTATGTTTTCTCAATTGATTTGTATAACACTCTTATAGGCAGGTGTTAATATCCCTACTTAACAGATGAGAAAACAGAGGATTAGAGAGGCAGATTGATTTTCCCGTGGCTATATAGCTAGTAGTTATAAACCTAATCTATCATTACCAAATTCAGAACTTTTTTCTCTAACAGAATAGAGTATCCATCTTCAAACTGGAAGAAAGCCTAACTCATAAAACAGCAAAACGGGGGTTATCAGTGTCTGGGGGTGGGGGGATTTGGGGAGATGTGGTTTAAGGGTACAAACTTGCAACTAGTAGATAAATAAATTCTGGAGATCTAATGCATAGAATAATGATTATAGTAAAAAATGCTGTATTATAAACTTCAAAGTTGCTAAGAGACTAGATCTTAATTGGGCTCACCATAAAAAAGATATAATAATTATGTGAAATGATAGAGGTGTTAGCTAATGCTACGGTGGTAATCATATTGCAATATATAAATGTATCAAACTGACATGTTGTACACTTTAAACTTACATAATGTTCTATGTCACTTATGTCTCAATAAAAACATTTTTTAAATGGAAAAAAAAAAAAGGAAAAATAGAGCTATTGCCCACGATTCCAGTTTCTCCACAGGATTTTTCAAACTAATTTTCAGTCTCTCATACTCGGGTTCAATATTCAAGTGTCAGTCATGTCAAGGCATCTGGATAAGAGTGTAAAAGGAAAGTAAGATCTCATCTGTACTTAGATTTTAAGAACTAGAGAAATATTATAAGAATGACTTCAGCATTTGTTCGATATTTCAGAAAGTGCTTGGAATTTTGCTGTGAAGTCAATATGTTAAAATACAACAAGCAAAGTCTTTAGGAAATTAGCTTGACTGGTGTCATGTTTAAAAAAAATAACAATATTGAGCAATAGTTAGCATTTTGTTTTAAGCTCAGGGCCTTCAACTTTCCTGTTATTTTTAGTGACTTCAGTACCTGAAATAGTCAATGAATTATTCATAGCTATAAGGAAATGGCTGTACCTTCTGGTTGGTGTTTTAAAATAATGACAGATTCTAGAATGTTTGCTATAGCTGAGAATGTCGGCTATGGATAGGCTGCAGTAATGCCACCAATTTCCAGCTCTTCTCTCAATAACTGGGAAGCAAGCATGTCATTTTGTCAGGGAGACGTTTCTAACCACCAATACAAGTGGCACTAAAAACACAAGGGAGGGACTTCCCTGGCGGTCCAGTGGTTAAGACTTAGCCTTCCAATGCAGGGGGTGCAGGTTCGATCCCTGGTCGGGGAGCTAAGATCCCGCATGCCTCAGGACCAAAAAACCAAAACATAAAACATAAGCAATATTGTAACAAATTCAATAAAGACTTTAAAAATGGTTCATATCAAAAAAAACCCCCAAAACACAAGGGAGCTAATAGTTCAGAGGTGGGATAGTTATCATCATCATTTCAATTTTTGGGCTCCCTCTTTTAGCACTCATTTTTGGATCTGGTCACCTGATCTTGCAATTTTTAAATTTGAAAGATGAATATACCTGTCAGAGAGTGTTGCTGTGAGAAAGTGATCAGGATTGAAAGATGGTTCTCAAAATTATATGACACCCATCTTGCTAATTACTAGCAAGCACCTGTAATTATGGTATTGAGAGAAACTCAACACCCCACCAATGTGGCTTCTGTTCCATGTATAGGCAGAGTCCTACACTCTAATGAGCTCCATTATGAGACAAGAAAGTCAGAATAAAGGAGATAGAGTTGGGATACATTCCAATGCATTATTAATATAGCCAAGGGATGACCAATATTCAAAAATTTGAAAATGCTTGGATATTATTCTGTATATGCATGGGAATTTATGCAAAAATATTTGGAGAGAGTATCTTTTGTTACTATCCAATGTAGAGAATAGAATATAATTACATATATTATTAATTTTGATAACCATTTATTTCTGTCCTACTTTTTAATAATTGGGAGCTCAGTGTCAACAAGAAATAAGGTTAATTGAAGCAGATATTTAACTTCTAGGGAGACTTATTAGTATAAGGAAGAGAGAAAAGAACTATATGGGAAGAAAGAATAGGTATTTTCAGATTATTTTAATAGTTTTGTAATATTCAGAAATATTTTCAAAAGACCCATTAATTCTAACACTTAACATTTCTTTTAGGGAACCCTGATTGAATCTTGACTTATTTGCGTAGATGTTTGTAACAAAAGGATCATTATGTTCTTTCCTTCTGTGTCACAATTTCTACATAATGGCTGTTTTATTTTGAATGAATTAATAAGGTGGCTTTCACAGGAATATCACTAATATACTTAAAAGCACCTTTCACAGCATCAGAACAATGCCTCCAATTCAGTTTGTAATTGTCGTCCCCACCCCTCTGCATCCCACCCGCTTCAACTTTCACTCTTACAATTCCTAATGGTAGTTTTCCTGAACACTGCCTGTGAACTTAAGTGAAAGAAAATTTATGTCAGGATGTTCTGCTGACATAATATATGCCCAGGAGAGATGCAATCTACCAGGTAGGAAAGGAGTGCAAGAAGTTAAGTGAAGAACAGGGCTGCTGACATTCTGAGTTTTATAAGCCAAGTTACAACTTCTTGAACTCACCTTAATAAGTTTACATGTCAATCTTCTTCCTTCTAGATTTTATACCAGTTCAGCCAGCTTCCAACACATACAGTCAAGAAAGATTCCTGTATATTCCAACCTACCCTGTGAACAATCTACAATCCAGGTTGTCATTAATGTGTGTGAATAAGATTTCAGAATTACAGGTGATGAAATGGTGGTCGTAATAATAGATGCTTTGTAGAAGCTTGAAAGTAGGGAGGCTTCAATGGTGAGGGAGCAGGAGAAAGAATTACCATTGCACACTAATTTAATGAAGCCAGAGTTATCTTTAATGTCCCCCAAACAAAATACAAACAACAAATGATCCTAGATATATACTTAAAATGTTTAAAACTTACATGAGAAAACCTTTAAAATAATTATTCATTATAAAAATTTGACCTCAACAGATAGAAAAGTAATATGTTCATGGTTAGAGAGTCCAAGGAATATTGGTGAGATGTCAGTTCTCGCTAAGTAAATTCATAAACTTGTGGGATTACAATAAAATACACACATTGTTTTTGTAACTAAACAATCTGAAGGGCTTCCCTGGTGGCCCAGTGGTTGAGAGTCTGCCTGCCAATGCAGGGGACACGGGTTGGAGCCCTGGTCTGGGAAGATCCCACATGCCGCGGAGCGGCTGGGCCTGTGAGCCGCAATTACTGAGCCTGTGCGTCTGGAGCCTGTGCTCCGCAACGAGAGGCCGCGATAGTGAGAGGCCTGCGCACCGCGATGAGGAGTGGCCCCTGCTTGCCACAACTAGAGAAAGCCCTCGCACAGAGACGAAGACCCAACGCAGCCATAAATAAATAAATAAATAAATAAAGCATGACACAAATTAAGCAATGTGAATACCATCAAGCTTTAAAAAAAAAAAGAAAAAAGAAAAAAGAAAAAAAAAAATCTGAAAACAACGCTGTTCTCTAAGACAAGATTAGTTAGAAAAATCCTTAAAGAGAAGAGCAATTTGGGGAACAGCCCTACCAAATTGTAATGCCTCTATAGTTAAAGCAGTATGGTATTGGCTATATGGGAATGTTCCTACAGACTAATTGAACAAAAGGTAAATCTCTGAAATATATATGGAATCTTAACATATGACAAAGAAGTTATCTCATATTAGTGAGGAATGGATGGACTTTTTGATAAATGGTATTGGAAAATTGGATAGCCATTTGAAAAAAGATAAAAATTGGTACAACACTCCAAACACAAACACCAAATCGTTGACAGACCTAAATATATTTTTAAAAGGTTATAAAGATACTAGAAAAGAATGGATGGATTTCATTCTAAAATGAAGGAGTGGAAAATTTCTCTATGATTCAAAATTCAAAAGCAATTAAAGAAAATATTGGTGATTTCATTTACATTACAAAGCATTTATAACTAAAAAAAAGCTTTGACAACCCCCATCCCAATGAAAATATTGGGAAAATCTACATGGAAATGTATAACAGAAAAATGTTTGAAAATCTCTAACATATAAATAACTCCTAAAAATTAAGAAGTGGAAGACTAACAGCAAAATGGACAAAATACATGAATAAACAGTTCAGAGAAAAATAATTTAAGATGGCCCTTAACTGTATGAAAAGATACTTGCTCTTACTGATCAGAGAAGTACAAACTTTAATGTTTTTAATATATTTCAGAAAACATGATTTTCAATAAAAAAAAGTTAACAAATATAAAATCAAATTAGGTCAAAACTTGTTCATTTGAAATTTTAACTGAAAATATCATTGTAACTCCTGACTTTTTTCTTTTAAAAAAATACATATTTCTTCTATGCACTTATCAACATAACTTCAAAATATGTGATGCAAAAACAGATAGATCTTAAAGGAGAAATAGAAAAATCCACAATTATAGTTGGAGATTTCAATACTTCTCTCTCAAGTATTGATAGAACAAATAAGCAGAAAAACACTAAAGTTATAGATAGCCAGAACTAGCAACCAACTAGACCTAATTAAAATTTAAAGAACACTCCACCAAACTTTCTTCTCAAATGCACATGGAACATTCAGTGACCTAGACCACATTCTGAGTCATAAAATAAATCTTAAAAAATTAAATATGTATATATATTAAACAATTATATATATATTTCTTCTTGGACCATCACAAAATTACACCAGAAATCAATAACAAAAGATATCTTGAAACATTCCCAAATATTTGGAAATTAAACACATACTTCTAAGTAACCCAAACAGAAATCAGAAGGAAAAATTTTAAAATATTGATTTAAATAACAATGAAAGCACAGCATATCAAAATTTGTGAGAAGCAGCTAAAGCAGGAAAGATACACCATGCTCATGGATTGGAAGAATTAACGTTAAAAAATATCCATACTACCCAAGGCAATTTACAGATTCAACACAATCCTTATCGAGATACCAATGGTATTTTTTATAGAACTAGAACAAATTTTAATCTTAAAATTTGTATGGAATCATAGAAGACCCCGAATAGCCAAAACAATCTTAAAGAAGAACAAAGCTGGAAATATTATGCTCCCTGATTTCAAACTGTATTACAAAGCTATAGTAATCATAGTAGTATGGTATTGGCATTAAGAACAGACACACATAGATCAATGAATAGAATAGAGAGCTCAGCAGTAAACTGAAGATTATATGTCAATCTATGACAAAGGAGGCAAGAATATACCATGGGAAAAAGTCAGCCTCGTCAATAAATAGTGTTTGGGAAAACTGGACAGCTACATACAAAAGAATGAAACTGGGCCATTTTCTTACACCATATACAAAAATAAACTCAAAATAGGTTAAAGACTTAAATAAATGTAAGACTTGAAACCAAAAAACTCTAGAAGAAAACATTGACAATATATTCTTTGACATCAGCCTTAGCAATGTACATATTTTTTGATCTGTCTCTTCTGGCAAGGGAAACAAAAGCAAAAATAAACAAATGGGACTACATCAAACTAAAAGCTTATGTACAGTGAATATATACAATATCTAATATATATTCTTTTTCAGATTCTTTTTAAAACATATTTATTTATTTATTTATTTGTGCCGGGTCTTAGTTGCAGCTTGCTGGCTCCTTAGTTGTGGCAGTCAGGCTCCTTAGTTGCGGCTCCAGGGCTCCTTAGTTGTGGCATGCAAACTCTTAGTTGCAGCATGCCTGTGGGATCTAGTTCCCTGACCAGGGATAGAACCCTGGCCCCCTGCCTTGGGAGCATGGAGTTTTATCCACTGCGCCACCAGGGAAGTCCCTCTTTTTCAGATTCTTTTCCACTATAGATCATTAAAAGATATTGAATATAGTTCCCTGTGCTATACAGTAGGACCTTGCTGTTTATCTATTTTATATATAGTAGTGTGTATTTCCCAGTTTCTTGTGCAGTGTGAATTTTTAAAATAAATCCAAGCAGAATGATAATGATACACAAACTGGGCTGCACCTTGTGTTTTCTCATACACACACACACACACACAGAGTGTTTAATGTGATATGCTATTTTGTTGATGTACCACACTTTCTTTTACCAACCCTCATTAATGAGTATTTCTGTGGTTTCTGCTTGGTGCTACAAATGATATTGCAATTGAAATCATTCTATTTTTTCATATATATGAAGGTATATATTTTGCTCAACAAAGTATATGATATATTTTATGTTCCTTGATATTTTGAAAATCACTCATGAACATAGAGAATCCAGGGTTGAAAATATTGCTAAAAATATTTTCTGAACAGTCCAAAATATTTCAACTAAATTGTGTTTTCTTAGCTATTCCATTTCTTCATATTTACTTACCCATTAAGTTCACTTCAGTAAACTGAACACGTGATGGGTCCCTCCATGTGCCAAGCATCGTACTAGATGCTCTAAGCAATGCTGCTTAGAAAAAGATACAAACCCTGGAATCAACTGTCCTGGAATCTAAGAAGAGTGAACAAATTAATAAATACAATATGTCTAAAATATCTCTGTAGAATTTATAATTCCCTTAGTGTCTTGAGAAGTTTCTTTGAAGGTGATAAAAGGGCTATGCTAAGTTTGAGTAATGGTGGGACATCCAAATGGTGATTCCTACATTCAACTGATTAGAGAGAATGCTTAAAGGTCTGCGAATTGTCATTAGACATCCTGTTTGAAGTATTGAGAGTATTTTCAGCTGATTAGAAAGAGGGAGAGTATTAGAGAAAACCAGAGGGCTAATGACTGTGGTTTAGAGATCCACAATTACAATGACAGACTAAAAACCCAGAGAAGGAACAATACCAGTGGTAAGAAGAGAATCCAAGGGGATTCTCTTGGAAAGTCATGGAAAATGATGACTATTCATGATTACCACCAATAGGTTCTCCTTTGAACCAAGCCAGCCGTGCCAGGTAATTCCTCCAATTGATTATCAAGCCTACTCCAGGCAGGTGCCAGGATGCTGTTGGCTAATTGTGTGCTTTTTGCTTCTGGTACTTAAAATAGTGCCTGACAACGTGGAGCCGTGAATAAGTGTTAGCTGTGTTTCCTCTTCCTTCCTCTCCTTTCTACTTCTCCCCCCCGCCACTGACCCCCATTTCTCCTGGCTGTGGACCTCAGATATCAGTCCCTTTTTTGGCTCCTCCATTTGGTTAACCCATTTAGACTCCATCTCCAAATTGCCAGATTTAATTTGTACACTTGGATGAGCTCTGCCCATATCCATGATTTCAGTGTCCACCGTGGTTTCACCCGAGGCATTTCCTATTTTAGGCTCTGCTGGAACACTCCTATCCCTGCCAGAGAGAGAAGATCAACAGCATCTAGAGCAATTGTGACCAAAGGAGAAAAGTGAGAAAAGAGATGTTGGACATGAAAAAATAGAGCAGGAAAAATATCTTTAGTTCATTTTCTTGACCTACCTCTGATTTTTAATATCTTGACTTTTATGAGGGGATTTTACTTCCAGCTTAATTCAATCATTGAATCATATGGAAGGTCATTTATTTTTCCTATATAATATTTAGGCACATATTAATTTCATATATTTAATACTCTATGTTAAATTTAGACATTGACCCTAAGTAAAGGGCAATATTTAAAGAAAAACTTTACTCTGAAATGTCTTTCATTTCCTCCCCATCTAGCCCTGAGCACATAAGAGTTGGCCCATTCTATAGATTTGCAAACGAATGATCAGATATAAGAAATGTTTGAAATGGCTTACTGGTAGTGTCAAGTACAGTTTCCAGCTCTAAATCACAGTTGCTCTAAAAGTTTCACGTAGGTGATAATGTTCTTTGCAGAGCGTTAAAAACTGCTTTATAATAGCAACTCCCACAAAGCCTCTTCAGTTTTATGGGCCTGTTAGCACTTTATTTTAAACACCATTTTGACAGGTGTATTATGTAGTTATTATATTTTCCATGCATAGAACATTCTTGACATTTACTTCACTTGCCGTTTTCTCTTAGAAAAAGAAAAAGTTCAGAAAAAAAATTGTCTTCTTGGCTGAATGAGAATGAAAGAGGAGTCCTTTTTGTGATGACTTTTTGTGTTATTGACCCGAACTAAAACAAACCCCAAATTCATTCAGACAACTTTTCATTCATGTAGGCACTCACAAGCTCATTCACTTATTCATGTGCATTATTATTATTATTTTACCATGCATGGGGCCTTGTGCTAACCATACGGAATCTAAAAGAGCTAGTTTGTGAATGCACAAAGTTCATATTTTTATGCAGAGAAGTAATTACCCCAAAAGCAGCTATCAGATATGCTAGAAATAGAAGTGGTATAAAGACAAGGGTGGTTTCCTGTGTGAGTCAGGAAAAACCTCACATCAAAGGTGTTTTTTCTCAGAAGGGTCATAATTCACCAGGTCAATATGGAGATAAGCTTTCGAGGCTGAGGAAATTGCCTGTGCAGAGGCAGAGAGGCCAGGAAGGACGTGGGGAGCTGGGTGGGTGAGATAGCTCAGGACAACTGAAGAGAAGCCTGAACATGAGCCAGGGGTCAGGGCTGGGAGCTGAGTAGTGAGTGGCGTCCAGATCATCAAAGACGGTGGGTGCCCTGTGAAGGAATTCAGACTTCAGGGCTGCAGAAGTGGGGAGAAACCAGTGATTTCCATGGTGATGTCTTTTCATGGTGTTTCAGGCTCTGTTTATCTGATTTCTAAAGGTCTTTCTTTCCATTTCCCCTTTCCTTCCCTCACTCCAGCTGCAAGTGCTGTTTCTTAAAGAGGCCAAGCAAATTCACCACCTCCCTGATCCCTCCCACCTCCCACTTACCCAGACCTTTGTACCTACTCTTTCCTCTGTTTGGTTTGTTTTTCTTCCAGTCAACCATGGTCTTGCCCCCTTATTTTATTCAAACTCAACTGAAAGACACCTCCTTGGAGAGTTTTACCTGACTATCCCATGCAAAATAGAAGCATCTCATCATGTCTGTATGATGCTTTTAAAACTTTCTCTCATTGTGCTATGTAATACTTTGAATTATTCATTTATTTATTTATTTTTAATTTTTGGCTGTCCTGGGTCTTCATTGCTGCATGCAGGCTTTCTCTAGTTGGGGTGAGCGGGGGCTATTCTTCGTTGCAATGCGTGTGCTTCTTATTGCGGTGGCTTCCCTTGTTGCAGAGCATGGGCTCTAGGCATGCCAGCTTCAATAGTTGTGGCACGTGGGCTCAGTAGTTGTGGCGCACGGGTTTAGTTGCTCCGCGGCATGCGGGATCTTCCCGGACCAGGGCTCAAATCCGTGTTCCCTGCATTGGCAGGTGGATTCTTAACCACTGCGCAACCAGGGAAGCCCCAATACTTTGAATTATATTAGATACTATTTGTTATTATCTGTATCTCTTACTAAAATATAAGCCCTCCAGAGCACATGGTGCTTTCATTACCACAGCAGTAACCAAAATAGTCCCTGGGATGTAGGTGATGGTCTGTGAACATTGGCTGAGTGGTAAATGCATCAAAGAGATGTATTTTTGTGTGCACTGCGCACATGTACAGTTGTTGTAGCCCCACCAGAAACACAAACATACTATACAAAAACGGAGAGGGCAATTTGGTGAAAGTTGTCCCAGATCTCATCTCATTCTAGTTTCAGTTTATGAAAGAGCTTCGGGAAGGGCTCTTTACTAGCATGAAGTAATTAAGTCTTGAGAAAGAACCTTCTGTGCCTCAGAACCTTCTGTGCTGGGAAGTGGTACCTTTTCACCCATTATTTTCTCTCAAAGGGTGACAGCCTTTGAGAGAAAAAGAAAAGATGTGATAAGCAAGGAGTTTGCCAACTAATTTCTTTCCCTGAGGTACTTTGTGGAGTTTGGCATGAAGCTGACAAAAGGATGGCTATCTGAAGATCTCACTGTGGCTACCCCAGAACAGCACCCATTTCCTATCACTAGTCAATCTTATCTCTCAGGGCTGAGAAAAATCCTTTGCCCCAATCACACATCAATTTTACTCGGAGCCTTCCTTAATCAAATTGTCCATCACAGGGGAAGAAATGGTTGTTCAGAGCCTGAGAAGAAGGAAAAAGAGGATTTCCTTCTTAGACTCTTTTCAGCACATGTGGTACAGCCCCCGTTAATTATAAATAGTATCTTTTAGGACATCTTGGACTTTAGTGGGGTCTGAAGTTAGCAGTAGATGAAGGGTATGAAAAAGTTACGTCGGCTGACAATGATTGCCTCTAAAGAGTGGTAATATGGGTGATTGATATTTCTTTTTTTTTTCTTTTAGGTTATACTCCATTTATAGTTATTATAAAATATTGGCTCTATCCCCCCATGTTGTACAGTACATCCTTGTAGCTTATTTTATACCCAATAGCTTGTACCTTTTACTCCCCTGCATATTTCTTTATGTAGTTCTGCAAATTTAATTTTTTTTCCAGGATAAAGATGTATTCATTTTATAATCAGTAAATAAAACAAAGCCCATCTATGCTTTTTCCTAGCCAACAAATTTAAGAATCCAGCCCTTGTGCCTCCAGGATCCGTTGATTAAAGTAGTTCTTCATTTGGGCAGAATGGGAGCAGGAGTGACTTCTATAACTACTGGGCCCTGACTAGCTAGCTTTCTTTAGCAATGGAATTCCAGTTTTACATGGGCACACGCCACCAAGCTAAGGTTTTCTTTTGATGTCCCCAGGATGTCATTTCTGAGAAGGGTCAATTACCACTCTGCATTGGAAAATCAATCAAATTCTAGCTATTCCCTTTCTCCCTGTTGTCCCCCACTTACTGAATAGAGAGAGGAAAACCTGTACAAAGAAGTACTGAGTTTCTTGTTCTGATTCAAGCTGACTTTCCATTGCATTATTATGTCCTGGACACAAGGAAAGTTGAAGTGGTGTCCCTGGTCCTTATCTATACCCTCATTAGTTCTGGTTGCTCCATGCTGGGTTTTCTGTAATCTCTCCAGGCTCTAACCCTCTAACCTCAGGCACATACTGCTCTGCTTCTCCTAATCTCAACCTGCTGCTTACTTTGCTGACTTGTATATTATCTTCTTTACCTGGGATGAATATGTAAAGACTATGATCCTGACTTTTCATGTTTTGGAGGGTAGCTGTCAAATGCAACAGTTTTGCAGTTAAGCAGCCTTGTTTTTACTACTGGCACGGCTGCATACTAGCTGTAGGACCTTTTGCTTGGTCCTTCTTTTCTCATGTGTGAAATGGAAGGGGGTCTGGGTAACAATAATACCTAACATATGGAATTATTTTGGAGATTTGATGACACGGCACAATTGAAGTCTTAGGATTGTGCCTGACACATAGCTGAGATTATGACATTACTAGATTTCTTCTCCAGAGTCATTACCAGGGGAATCATTGCCCCTTGTTAAAGAAATAACTACACGGAACTGTTCACCTTGCAGTACTTGTTATATTGCTGTTCCAGCAAGGAACAGCTCTGTTGCAAACCTGCTGCTGTAGAGGATGGTGGTCCAGCCTTGTGAGGTGTCATCCGCCCCCAGTCACCAAGTGAGTTCCATATATGCCACATAGTCTATATTTTAAGGAAGTCTACTTAAAACATTAACTACTATGTATAAAATAGATAAGCAACAAGGATATATTGTATAGCACAGGGAATCATAGCCATTGCCTTGTAATAACTTTTAATGGAGTATGAGCTGTAAAATACCAAATCACTACGCTGTGCACCTGAAACTAATATAATGTTGTAAATCAACTATACTTCTCTTAAAAAAAATTTTTTTTTCTCCAGCCATTTTTCCATGTGATTCGGGAGCTGAAAATTTGCCATGAATTTATGTACACACAGATGATAATTTCCTGCAGTCTGTTCCCATGTGTAAATAGAAGACTCTTTCAGGTTCCTTACCTGACTCAGAGTCTGAAGATCAGTTTCTACATATTTCCTGTTACCAGAACTTGAACAAATCTTGTGGTGAAATATATCACAAGTTCTTTCAATTATTTGGGGTAAAGGATGCTTCCGGCAGTAACAGTGGTAGAATCAGTGTTGAGCTAACTCTGTAAACACAGGTTTAGAGTGGAAATAAACTAGTGCACAGTATAAATGATAGATGCTACTTTCCGGATCCCCTGAACTAGTTCCCACCAAATGCTGAGTATGAAATTTCCATTTCAGAGGATCTCCTAAACTCAGTGTGCCTCTTATCGCCTCCTTCTGTGCCCGTTATAGAGGGAGAAGGGAAGGGAAGAGCCTCAGAGAGCTAATGCCCAACCCTGGAGCTGTCAGTGATGACACTCCCATTGTGTCTCCTGAAGCACCAAAGCCCATAGGCTGGCCGGCCCCCATCTCCTGTCTTCTGTGACACCTATAGAGAAGGATGTGATGATCCAGGGGAGGAGTGGCGCCTCCTCTCCTGTTAAAGCAATCAGTGAAATGGATGAGTAATGAGTGAGAGAGCATTAGCGACATTGCTGCTTAATGAGCTCAGTCGTCTTTGCTGCATATCCCTAATTTCCACAGCTTGCTAAATAAAAGTTTATTTATGTTCTTTAGTGTAAGATAATTTCCACAAGATGAGCTTTAATAAAGTGAAAAGAGGTTCAGGGAGAAGCACTACAGGAAACTAATGAAGGCAAAAATGAAGAAGAGAAAAAATAATACATTTTTATTAGGGATCCCTGCCAAGAAACCCCTCTGTGTAAGAACAAATCATGAGAAGAGATATTACTTAACACTGATGTGTTCTTTCTTGAACAAGGGAGGTGGGTACCTTAGCTACAGGACACTTTAAAGCACACTGCAATTCTAGCCATTCATCTTTTGTCACTCTGCCTTACACTGCAGCTACAAATTGGTCTAAGATCACAAAAGCAGACTCGCAAGTTATTTAAGCGCCTGAAGGAATTTCACTACTCTCCAGTCCATTAATTACAGAGGCTTCGGTGTTGCCTTTGGATTACCCTCTCACAAGCCCAAGATCCTCACATCTTAAGGGGGAATCTTTTCTTTGATGCATCAGAGGACCACTGTGAGCATTCTGGGCCCTGTGATCCAGATCTATACAGAGCATCCCTAATAGGACACAGCAAAGTCTTTGGGCAAGTGTGGGTTTGTCCTGGTGGAGGGCATAAGAGTCCTGAAGACGGTACTGAGAAGGAGGCCATGGACAGGTTATTGAAGGAAGATAAATATCGGTGACTTTGATTTCACTTTGAAAATCCCTGGGGATTTAGGGGAATAGGGAAAAAATAACAAAGAAACTTGAGAAGGAGCAACCAATGGAATAGGAGGAAAACCTAGACTGGAGGCCAGGTCATGATTTTGTTTCTAGGAGGAAGGAGGGATCCACCATAAAAACTGCTACTCTAATGAGATAGGGACTGAGATTTGAACATTGGATTTAATAACATGAACGCTATTTATAATAGTATTTCAGTGGAATAATGGGGGAAAATCACTGATTAGCCTGAGTATAAGACAAAATGAGAAGAGATGAAATGGAGACAATCACTACAATCATCAATTTGAAGTACTGTTTGATGAGAAGGGGAACAAATAAATGGGTGGCAGTTTGAAAGGAATGTGTGTTCAAGATACTAGATTTTTAATGCAGAAGAAATAGCAGTATGTTCATATGCTAGTATGAATAATCCAATTGAGGGAGGAAACTGATAATATTCGAGGGAATGGTATATTGCTGGAGTGTTGTCCTTGTGTAAACAAGAGAGGAGGGGAGGAGGCTTTATAAAGGAAGGCAGATAGTTAATCTATTGTACCACTAGGGAAGGCAGAGCATATGAATACAGATGTTAGATATATAGGTGAGTTATAAGAGTCATGAGAAATTATCTTCTGATGGCTTCAGTTTTTCAGCGAATTAAGAAGCAAGATCGGGGCTTCCCCGGTGGTGCAGTGGTTAAGAATCTGCCTGCCAATGCAGGGGGCACGGGTTCGAGCCCTGGTCTGGGAAGGTCCCACATGCCACGGAGCAACTAGGCCCGTGAGCCACAACTACTGAGCCTGCGCGTCTGGAGCCTGTGCTCCGCAACGGGAGAGGCCACGACAGTGAGAGGCCCGCGCACCGCGATGAAGAGTGGCCCCTGCTCGCCGCAACTGGAGAAAGCCCTCGCACAGAAACGAAGACCCAACACAGCCAAAAATAAATAAATAAATAAATAAATTTATAAAAAAAAAAAAAAAAAAAAAAAGAAGCAAGATCATCAACGGAGAGTAAAAAATGCTGTGAACCTTAAATTGCTCTAAAAACATAAGGCCAATTTAAAAAAAAAGTGAACCTAAGCCTCCCATCATATACCCAAATTCACTTAAAATGAATTGCAGATATAAATATAAAACTTTTAGAAGCAGATATAGGAGAAAGTCGGTGAGACCAAGGGTTTGGGGAAAATTCTTAATCATGATACCCAACTCATGATTCACTAAAAAGAGTCAAGAGAGTAGAGGCAATAATTAAATAGATAGTAAAGTTAACTCTGAAGAAGAAAGATCAGGGTCTCTAGACTGAACATATTCAGAGTTCCATCTAAATTAATCAGAAAAGGCACAGCCTCCCAGGCATACCTGGTAAAACCCTTGCTCTCTAAGGATAAAAACGATATAAACTTGCAGGCCAAAAGAAGGTACCTACAAAAGAAACACAGAATTTGACTGCTATCAGATTCCTCAATTGCAAAGTTTGCATTTAGAAGTCAGAGGAAAGATATCTATATATCATTAAAAACAAACAATTGAAACAAAAGTGTCTTAAATTTAGGAAAGGTATTATTTGACAAATATATCTCTATTCTGTTTATCTATCTATCTATCTAATTTTTGAGGAATTTTAAGAACTCTTAGAATAACCCACATAGTTTATTCTCTCCTAAGAAATGTATTTGAATCATGCTTCTAACAAACAAAAAGAACAGAGACCTCATGGAAAAAAGAAATAGTAAATATGGGATGTAGAGATGTAGATATAGACAAAGCTGATAGTGAACTTGCTTGCATGAGTACAGCTGTAGTGGTTGTTTAAAATTGTTGAAACACTTCTGTACCGCTTGGTAGCTAGCTACTAACCTGATCTCTGAACTCTCGTCCACACCTCCGACCCTTGCTACCTGGTCTCTTTCCCAAAGATCCACTGGACCATCTTATAGTCCAGCAACTAAAGGCTTAATGTCTGGACTATCAGGAGACCTCTCAGATTTATAAATTTGTTGCCATAGAGCTATATAGAGAGCTGTACCTCATGTAATTCTCCTATTCTTTTGTGCATCTCTCTCTCTCCCTCTCCCTTTCCCCTTGGTTAGATTCAATATGGGTTAATCTATTTTTTCAGTCTTCTTAAATAAACAGTGCTTGCATAATGTAACTGGAATTGATTTCTGTGCTTGCTAACAGATTCCCTAATTGATATGCTCATAATTTCATTACCCATAGATGAGCCCTGCTGCTCCTCTGACTTATTTGCTTCTAGATATAGAGACTGATAAACATAGACACAGAGAGTTCAAAAATGAAATCACATTTTTGAATGTTGTGCAACCTACCTTTTGCCTTTACTGACAAACAATAAACATATTTTAAGTTTAAGTAAATATTAAAATACACTATAATTCTACAAATACAGTGGTGTAATTTATTTCACTAGTCTTGTATTCTTGAATATTTCATTTACTACCAGTGTTATGTTATTGCAAACACAGTAGTGAGCACACTTATGCTCATTTTAAATCATTTTCGTAGGGCCGTTTCCTACAAGTGGAATTTCTGAATCAACTAAAAGCATAATTTTAAATTATTTGCTATGCACAGCCAGTTTTCCCCCAGAAACCAGATTCTTTCATAATTCAATCAGCAGTGTCTTAAAAATCAAGTTCCCAAGTTCCTCCATCTATTAGTGAACCATCTGTTTAATAATGGGTAATATATTTTAGAATTTTATTTTATTTATTTTTTTATACAGCAGGTTCTTATTAGTTATCCATTTTAGACATATTAGTGTATATATCTCAATCCCAATCTCCCAATTCATCACCCCACCCCGCTACCGCTTTCCCCCCTTGGTGTCCATACGTTTGTTCTCTACATCTGTGACTCAATTTCTGCCCTGCACACCAGTTCGCCTGTACCATTTTTCTAGGTTCCACACATATGCGTTAATATACGATATTTGTTTTTCTCTTTCTGACTTACTTCACTCTGTATGACAGACTCTAGATCCATCCACGTCTCTACAAATGACCCAATTTCATTCCTTTTTATGGCTGAGTAATATTCCAGTGTATATATGTACCACAACTTCTTTATCCATTCGTCTGTCGATGGACATTTAGGTTGCTTCCATGACCTGGCTATTGTAAATAGTGCTGCAATGAACATTGGGGTACATGTGTCTTTTTGAATTATGGTTTTTTTTGGGTATATGCCCAGTAGTGGAATTGCTGGGTCGTATGGTAGTTCTATTTTTAGTTTTTTAAGGAACCTCCATACTGTTCTCCACAGTGGCTGTATTAATTGCAAATTCCCACCAACAGTGCAAGAGGGTTCCCTTTTCTCCGCACCCTCTCCAGCATTTATTGTTTGTAGATTTTCTGATGATGGCCATTCTGACTGGTGGGAGGTGATACCTCATTGTAGTTTTGATTTGCATTTCTTTAATAATTAGTGCTGTTGAGCAGCTTTTCATGTGCTTCTTGGCCATCTGTATGTCTTCTTTGGAGAAATGTCTATTTAGGTCTTCTGCCCATTTTTGGATTGGGTTTGTTTTTTTAATATTGAGCTGCATGAGCTGTTTACATATCTTGGAGATTAATCCTTTGTCCATTGATTTGTTTGCAAATATTTTCTCCCATCCTGAGGGTTGTCTTTTCGTCTTGTTTATGGTTTCCTTAGCTGTGCAAAAGCTTTTAAGTTTCATTAGGTCCCATTTGTTTATTTTTGTTTTTATTTCCATTACTCTAGGAGGTGGATCAAAAAAGATCTTGCTGTGATGTATGTCAAAGAGTGTTCTTCCAATGTTTTCCTCTAAGAGTTTTATAGTGTCCGGTCTTACATTTAGGTCTCGAATCCATTTTGAGTTTATTTTTGTGTATGGTGTTAGGGAGTGTTCTAATTTCATTCTTTTACACGTAGCTGTCCAGTTTTCCTGGCAACACTTATTGAAGAGACTGTCCTTTCTCCATTGTATATCCTTGCCTCCTTTGTCATAGATTAGTTGACCATAGGTGCATGGGTTTATCTCTGGGCTTTCTATCCTGTTCCATTGATCTATATTTCTGTTTTTGTGCCAGTACCATACTGTCTTCATTACTGTAGCTTTGTAGTATAGTCTGAAGTCAGGGAGTCTGATTCCTCCAGCTCCGTTTTTTTCCCTCAAGACTGCTTTGGCTATTCGGGGTCTTTTGTGTCTCCATACAAATTTTAAGATTTTTGTTCTAGTTCTGTAAAAAATGCCATTGGTAATTTAATAGGGATTGCACTGAATCTGTAGATTGCTTTGGGTAGTATAGTCATTTTCACAATATTGATTCTTCCAATCCAAAAACATGGTATATCTCTGTATCTGTTTGTATCATCTTTAATTTCTTTCATCAGTGTCTTATAGTTTTCTGCATACAGGTCTTTTGTCTCCCTAGGTAAGTTTATTCCTAGGTATTTTATTCTTTTTGTTGCAGTGTTAAATGGGATGTTTCCTTAATTTCTCTTTCAGATTTTTCACTGTTTGTGTATAGGAATGCAAGAAATTTCTGTGCATGAATTTTGTATTCTGCAACTTTACCAAATTCATTGATTAGCTCTAGTAGTTTTCTGGTGGTATCTTTAGGATTCTCTGTGTATAGTATCATGTCATCTGCAAACAGTGACAGTTTTACTTCTTCTTTTCCAACTTGTATTTCTTTTATTTCTTTTTCTTCTTTGATTGCTGTGGCTAGGACTTCCAAAATTATGTTGAATAATAGTGGTGAGAGTGGACATCCTTGTCTTGTTCCTGATCTTAGAGGAAATGCTTTCAGTTTTTCACCATTGAGAATGATGTTTGCTGTGGGTTTGTCGTATATGGCCTTTATTATGTTGAGGTAGGTTCCCTCTATGCCCACTTTCTGGAGAGTTTTTATCATAAATTGGTGCTGAATTTTGTCAAAAGCTTTTTCTGCATCTATTGAGATGATCATATGGTTTTTATTCTTCAATTTGTTAATATGGTGTATCACATTGATTGTTTTGCGAATATTGAAGAATCCTTGCATCCCTGGCATAAATCCCACTTGATCATGGTGTATGATCCTTTTAATGTGTTGTTGGATTCTGTTTGCTAGTATTTTATTGAGGATTTTTGCATCTGTATTCATCAGTGATATTGGTCTGTAATTTTCTTTTTTTGTAGTATCTTTGATTTTGGTATCAGGGTGATGGTGTCCTCATAGAATGAGTTTGGGAATGTTCCTTCCACTGCAGTTTTTTAGAAGAGTTTGAGAAGGATGGGTGTTAGCTCTTCTCTAAATGTTTGATAGAATTCACCTGTGAAGCCATCTGGTCCTGGACTTTTGTCTGTTGGAAGACTTTTAAACACAGTTTCAATTTCATTACTTGTGATTGGTCTGTTCGTATTTTCTATTTTTTCCTGGTTCAGTCTTGGAAAGTTATACCTTTCTAAGAATTTGTCCATTTCTTCCAGGTTGTCCATTTTATTGGCATAGAGTTGCTTGTAGTAATCTCTCATGATCGTTTGTATTTCTGCAGTGTCAGTTGTTACTTCTCCTTTTTCATTTCTAATTCTATTGATTTGAGTCTTCTCCCTTTTTCTCTTGATGAGTCTGGCTAATGGTTTATCAATTTTGTTTATCTTCTCAAAGAACCAGCTTTTAGTTTTATTGATCTTTGCTATTGTCTCCTTCATTTCTTTTTCATTTATTTCTGATCTGATCTTTATGATTTCTTTCCTTCTGCTAACTTTGGGTTTTGTTTGTTCTTCTTTCTCTAATTCCTTTAGGTGTAACGTTAGATTGTTTACTTGAGATGTTTCTTGTTTCTTGAGGTAGGTTTTTATAGCTATAAACTTCCCTCTTAGAACTGCTTTTGCTGCATCCCATAGGTTTTGGATCATCGTGTTTTCATTGTCATTTGTCTCTAGGTATTTCTTGACTTCATCTTTGATTTCTTAAGTAATGTCTTGGTTATTTAGTAGCGTATTGTTTAGCCTCCATGTGTTTGTGTTCTTTATGTTTTTTTTCCCTGTAATTGATTTTTAATCTCATAGCGTTGTGGTCAGAAAAGATGCTGGATATGATTTCAATTTTCTTAAATTTACTGAGGCTTGATTTGTGACCCAAGATGTGATCTATCCTGGAGAATGTTCCGTGCGCACTTGAGAAGAAAGTGTAATCTGCTGTTTTTGGATGGAATGTCCTTTAAATATCAATTAATCTGGTCTATTGTGTCATTTAAAGCTTGTGTTTCCTGGTTAATTTTCTGTTTGGATGATCTGTCCATTGATGTAAGTGAGGTGTTAAAGTCCCCCGCTATTATTGTGTTACTGTCGATTTCCGCTTTTATAGCTGTTAGCAGTTGCCTTATGTATTGAGGTGCTCCTATGTTGGGTGCATATACATTTATAATTGTTATATCTTCTTCTTGGATTGATCCCTTGATCATTATGTAGTGTCCTTCCTCGTCTCTTGTAACATTCTTTATTTTAAAGTCTATTTTATCTGATATGAGTGTTGCACTCCAGCTTTCTTTTGATTCCATTTGCATGGAATATCTTTTTCCATCCCCTCACTTTCAGTCTGTATGTGTCTCTAGGTCTGAAGTGGGTCTCTTGTAGACAGCATATATATGGGTCTTGTTTTTGTATCCATTCAGCAAGCCTGTGTCTTTTGGTTGGAGCATTTAATCCATTCACGTTTAAGGTAATTATCGATATGTATGTTCCTATTACCATTTTCTTAATTGTTTTGGGTTTGTTTTTGTAGGTCCTTTTGTTCTCTTTTGTCTCCCACTTAGAGAAATTCCTTTAGCATTTGTCGTAGAGCTGGTTTGGTGGTGCTGAATTCTCTTAGCTTTTGCCTGTCTGTAAAGCTTTTGATTTCTCCATCGCACCTGAATGAGATCCTTGCTGGGTAGAGTAATCTTGGTTGTAGGTTCTTCCCTTTCATCACTTTAAATATGTCATGCCACTTCCTTCTGGCTTGTAGAGTTTCTGCTGAGAAATCAGCTCTTAACCTTATGGGAGTTCCTTTGTATGTTATTTGTTGTTTTTCCCTTGCTGCTTTCAATAATTTTTCTTTGTCTTTAATTTTTGCCAGTTTGATTACTGTGTGTCTCGGCGTGTCTCTCCTTGGGCTTATCCTATATGGGACTCTCTGCACTTCCTGGACTTGGGTGGCTGTTTCCTTTCCCATGTTAGGGAAGTTTTCGACTATAATCTCTTCAAATATTTTCTCAGGTCCTTTCTCTCTCTCTTCTTCTTCTGGGACCCCTATAATGTGAATGTTGTTGCGTTTAATGTTGTCACAGAGGTCTCTTAGGGTGTCTTCATTTCTTTTCATTCTTTTTTCTTTACTCTGTCTCACAGCAGTGAATTCCACCATTCTGTCTTCCAGGTCACTTATCCGTTCCTCTGCCTCAGTTATTCTGCTATTGATTCCTTCTAGTGTAGTTTTCATTTCAGTTATTGTATTGTTCATCTCTGTTTGTTTGTTCTTTAATTCTTCTAGGTCTTTGTTAAACATTTCTTGCATCATGTCGATCTTTGCCTCCATTCCTTTTCCGAGGTCCTGGATTTTCTTCACTATCATTATTCTGAATTCTTTTTCTGCAAGGTTGCCTATCTCCACTTCATTTAGTTGTTTTTCTGGGGTTTTATCTTGTTCCTTCATCTGGTACATAGTCCTCTGCCTTTTCATCTTGTCTGTCTTTTTTTGAAAGTGGTTTTTGTTCCACAGGCCGCAGGATTGTAGTTCTTCTTGCTTCTGCTTTCTGCCCTCTGGTGGATGAGGCTATCTAAGAGGTTTGTGCAAGTTTCCTGATGGGAGGGACTGGTGATGGGTAGAGCTGGCTGTTGCTATTGTGGGCAGAGCTCAGTAAAACTTTAATCCACTTTTCTGCTGATGGGTGGGGCTGGGTTCCCTCCCTGTTGGTTGTTGGCCTGAGGCGACCCAACACTGGAGCCTACCCGGGCTCTTTGATGGGGCTAATGGCAGACTCTGGGAGGGCTCATGCCAAGGAGTACTTCCCAGAACTTCTGCTGCCAGTGTCCTTGTCCTCACGGTGAGCCACAGCCACCCCCCGCCTCTGCAGGAGGCTATCCAACACTAACAGGTAGGTCTGGTTCAGTCTCCTGTGGGGTCATTGCTCCTTTCCCTGTGTCCCGATGAGCATACTACTTTGTGTGTGCCCTCCAAGAGTGGAGTCTCTGTTTCCCCCAGTCGTGTCCAAGTCCTGTAATCAAATCCCGCTAGCCTTCAAAGTCTGATTCTCTAGGAATTCCTCCTCCCGTTGCCGGACCCCCAGGATGGGAAGCCTGACGTGGGGCTCAGAACCTTCACTCCAGTGGGTGGACTTCTGTGGTATAAGTGTTCTCCAGTTTGTGAGTCACCCACCCAGCAGTTATGGGATTTTATTTTATTGTGATTGTGCCCCTCCTACCATCTCATTGTGGCTTCTCCTTTGTCTTTGGATGTGGGGTATCTTTTTTGTGAGTTCCAGTGTCTTCCTCTCGATGACTGTTCAGCAGTTAGTTGTGATTCCTGTGCTCTCACAAGAGGGAGTGAGAGCACCTCCTTCTACTCTGCCATCTTGAACCAATCTAAATAAAAATAGTGTCACGTTAGCTTAGTTTGCATTTTTTGAATTGGAAACCTTCAAAATATATTCCACATTATCCATTCCTTTCCCATTGTTTTGAATTGGCCACTTTTCATAAACAAAATTATGTATATATTTGGGCTCTTTCTAGACTTGTGCTATCACTACATATTACTATATAGTGTATTATAAAGTAGCCACTAGTCAAAAATGGCTGTTTAACTTTACCTTTAAATTAATTACAATGAAATAGAATAAAAAATTCCATTTCCCAGTCACACTAGCCACATTTCAAGAACTCAAAAGCTACATGCAAATAGGAGCCAACATACTGGACTGCATGGCTATAGATTTCCATCATTGCAAAAGGTTATATTGGACAATGCTGCTCTTAAATTTCTGTTATATAATACTTTAAAAAGTTATTAGATTTTTATAATACTTTCAAAAATTAATATCTATTAATTTAAAATCTTTTAAGTAAGGCCTATCTTAATATCTTCAGATTCATTTGGTATCCAGGTATGTAGATTGGGTCTTTGCTTCTGAATTGTTATATATATTTTTTACGGGTTGCGTGAATTTGTTACAGCGTTATTTGGGTATAAGTTATATACCATAATATTCACCCCTTGTATATATTCAGTTCAGTTAGTTTCAATATATTTATGGAGTTGTGCAACCATAACCACAGTCCAGTCTTAGATTATTTGCTTCACCTCCTTGAGTCTCTTTGCCCTGCACCTACAAAGCCTCCATTTCACCCAGGATAAGTGGAGAGATTTCAGGCCCCTGTGGCTCTCTCGTCTCCCAGAATTCACTGTTAAATCCCCGGCTAGTCTGCTGATCCATTCCCAGTCCTAAACAGGACTATTACAAGGTTAGTGGAGCTAGCTTCTGGTTTTGTTTCCTTGCCACTGAGGTCACCATTTAATCGACAGTGTTCTATTTAAGGGTGCTCTGTCAGCAGTGGAAGGAAAGCTGCTGGTGTCCACTGCCTGCTCTGCCCTGGTTGAAAGACCACACTGAGTGGGGAGTGGGGAGTGCTGGGCAAGGATGCTCTGCTCTTATCAGAAGTTCAACAGTTTCACGAATGAATGCATCTCTGTTTGTATTTCACCTTTTGACGATTTCCAGAGCACTGAAATGGCTGTTTTTGATAGTTTTGCCCAAGCTCTTTCGTTGCTTTTGGGAAAGGATGTGTTGCCCCCCTCACTCCATCATGCTGGAGCTATGTGATTTTTGTCACACTGTTTACACTTCCAGAGGGAGAGAGGTCTTGCTTAGTTTGGGGAGTTGCTCTTTGTGGGTCCTTCTGAATATTACAGATCCAGATAAGATGAGAAAAGAAATGTTTGGTTTACCAGAGTTTTGTTTTGAAATTTCAGAGATGTAGCACCTTGGCTAGGCAGGTATGGAAGGAAGTAGATATGGAAACAGGCATGACATGGGCCTTCTCTTCTGGACTGAAGAGTTTATTTGGGGCACTTATTGTGGTAGCCAAATGCTAGCTCAGGAAGGTACCTCATTTAGTTTCCTTGAATAAGATGTCTTCTTGCAGTTTCTTTTCCTCAGCATAAAGATTAGAGCAAAGCTGAGCAATGTGGGCATTTCCCAAATAGAATTTGTGCAACAGTCTCTTGTTCCTTTGCTGGTGGCTTATTTACATTATCATGTTTGGGAATTTGTATTGAAATGTTATATAATAGATTCATGGAACACTGTGTGGCAAATTGGAAATTTGAGAAGGTTGCTATCATCCCAGAAGCAAATACATTTCTATGAAGTGTTTCTTCATGTCTTTATGAAGGAAAGGTGGATAACCTAAGACTTAACCCAGTGGGGAGTTAGTAAGAGATTCCAGAGTATGATCCTAAAAATTCCCCTGACTGGAACCAGCAATGATGGCAGACAAGGACAGACTATAGCAAACAGTGGACCTGGGAAGACTGGATCCTAAGATTACCTCTGGGAATCCTCAGATTACAACAGGCCAGAGGCTACAGATAAAGGAAATTCTGTGGTAATTCTTACTCCTTGCTTACATTAGGGTGGAGGACTTTCTTTGTAATGAGTAGAAGAATTCTCCCCAGGTAATGCCCTCCTAATTCTGAACTTTCCCGTTGCTTACTCAGAAATGTGTATACCTAGCAGCTCATGTTGTTCAGGTGTAAATGCAAAAAACGTGTTCACGACTGTGATGTTACATTCTATCTCATGGGTATGCACTGTCTTCCTATAAGATGGTAAACTCATTGTAGCCAGGATTGCCAGATAAAATTCAGAGATCCTGGCTGGATATGAATCTTGGATACACAAGAAGTACATTGTTAGTATGAGTAGTCTCCAGGTATTGCAACGGGCATACTTATACTGAAGTATAATTCGTTGTTTATCTGAGATTCCGATTTTACTGGACTTCTTATATTTTTATTTGCTAAATCTGGCAACCTTAATTCTAGTATATTGGTCACTCATTCCAATGGCTTCCAGACTTTTCCTAACCTAGTCATCTTTCTCTAGAAATCCCCACGTCTGTCAATAATCTTCCTAAAAAATACGATGCTTCTAAGTAAATGCAAGTGTCTTGGTGTCCAGATGCCTTGACATCATGGTAGTGTCCTCTGGGCATGGTTTCCTTTATATGAGACCACTCCAGGTGAAGGACTGAGATCTGAGCCGTGGTGCAGAGATGAGGTGAATCCCTCCCTCATTTGGGGACTGTATGTATGCTTCCCTAGGCAGTACAGGTTGTGTTTACGCCTTTGTTTAAGTTCTACCCCAGAAAGAAATAGCTGTGTATTTCCCTGAGAAAACAAAAGGGAACAAAATAATTTTCCAGGTCTTTCCGTGTATGAGGCACCATTCTAAACACTTTCTGCAGTATCTCATTTAAGCATCACAGCAGCCCTTTAAGAGTGAGATATTATTATTTCCCTTTTTACAGTCTCAGCATTATTAAGTAGCTTGCTTGTACAAGGTTACAGAGTGTTAGGGACTGAATATGTCCCCCAAAATACTTACGTTGAAAGCCTAAACCCCAGTGTGATGGTATTAGAAGGTGAGGTCATGAGAGTGGAGTCCCCATGATAGGATAAGCGCCCTTATAAGAAGGAAGAGACCCTAGAAAAAATTGGAAATAAATAAAATTTTTAAAAAGAGTAGAGAAATTCCACATGGGATCCTGGGTTTCCTTCCCATTGCTTCTTGCCAGAGATCACCTGTCCTGCCCAGCTTCCACCTCAGAATTTATGACTCATGTAGACTCTCTCTGGTTGGATGTCCTTTGCTTTCTGTTTCACTGATGCTTCTGACATAACTCCATGAACTCTGGGCAAGTTCAGGCCCACCCCAGCTGTCTGAAATCTCAAGGTACCCTACTGGGTTCCTGACTCAGTGCTCTGTTCTCTTGTTTGGAAGGAGATAATTAGATGAGGGTAGAAAGAGACAGCAAGGCTTTGAATCCAGGATGAAACTGGTAATGTGGAGAATGAGTTAAGAAGTGGCTTATTGTTTGGCTATGAAAAATGAAACTGGATGATTTTTAGCAGGAACAGAAGAGTCAATGTTGTTTTGGTCTGTTTCATTGCTCTTGGTGTTGCCTTAAAGGTAAAAGGGGCTATATGGGTGTAATGGCTGAAGGGGCCCATAGAGAGATGATGTCTGACATTACAGTTTCTGAAAAGACTGTCTGATTAACTCACCACATTGAAGGGGTTGAATACATTTGCAGTATCTCGTATAACAAATTGGAGCCAAGGCAGCTCAGGTTATCACAAAGTTCTTGTGTTTTCTTACCTCCAAATAATAAAGACAGTGACAGCGTTTATTTCCATTTTAGGCTCTAGGGACAATTTCACTAAGTAACACCCATGATGCAGAATAAAGCATAAACACTTGAAGGATGCTCACTCCTCCTCATTGCCAAAAAGAGGAGCCATGGTTGTCTGAGACACTATCACAGAGGGTCAGTCTATTCCGTGATTTCATTTTTTGTTTTGATTTCTGCCTTCTTCTGAATCTCTTATTCTCCTCTTTCAGAGAATCTTTCTAGCCTCCTGTGTGCCCACAGAGTCTCTACCCCCTGGTAGGATTCACCGAGTGATGTCAGTGCCTTGGTCACCTACACTGTTGAGAGCAAACAGCAGCAAAATCATTTTAAGTTCACTTGATGATAAATGCACTGTTAATGGATCGGAAGACAAATGGACTCAAGCTGCAAATCCATGTGATTTCATGAGTTTATTGTAAGGGTTAGGTTAGGTCAATTTCAACGTGATATATTGAGAGTGTAATTTTTATGACACCAACATTTGTACACCATACAATTGAGTTGCAGTAACAGGCATCCAGGGGTAATGAGGTGATTCTCCCATTTTGTGAGTTGAAACTTCAGAGAAAATGTTGTCCTCTATTTGCTGTGGCCGCCACTCAACACACTGTGAGCTGCTTTCACCTCTCCTTCAGGGCATGGCCTTCTGTCCAAGACAGAGTTTCTGGGGAACCAGAAAGCTCACAGCTGGACCTGCTCATTTGTTTCCTATAGTACATTTCCTGACTAAAACAATGGCTCTAAAATTCCATGTTCTGTGAAGTACCTGTATTCCAAAATATGTTCAAGAGCACCTTGTATTTGAGGAAGAGAAAGTGGGGCTTCTGATTTAGGCCTTCATTTAAAAATGGATTCCACTAAATTAAGAAAAATTTGAAAACCACTGATTTGTGGTTTAATTAGAATTTGAGCAGAAAATCCACTGAATACAAGTGGATGATCAGATGGGATAGGAAAGAAAAAAGTAAACGACACATTGTCTGGGGCCTGCAGATAACACTGAATTATTGACCCAAAAGCTCTGTGTAGTTGTCATAACAACAGACTGTGTGTGTGTGTGTGTGTGTGTGTGTGTGTGTGTGTGTGTGTGTGTGTGATCACTACAGGAAACCACAGAAAATCAGCCCAACAAATGGGATTTGGATTCAGACAAGACTGCCTTTTACCAGCGATGGCACCTTGGGCCACTTATTTAATGATTCTCCTTTTTCTAGTTTTTTTTTTTTTTAATTAATAGCTACTTTATTTATTTATTTATTTATTTATTTATGTATTTATTTTTAGCTGTGTTGGGTCTTTGTTTCGTGCGAGGGCTTCCTCTAGTTGCGGCAAGCGGGGGCCACTCTTCATCGCGGTGCGCGGGCCTCTCACTATCGCGGCCCCTCCCGTTGCGGGGCACAGGCTCCAGACGCGCAGGCTCAGCAGTTGTGGCTCACGGGCCCAGTTGCTCCGTGGCATGTGGGATCTTCCCAGACCAGGGCTCGAACCCGTGTCCCCTGCATTAGCAGGCAGATTCTCAACCACTGCGCCACCAGGGAAGCCCCTCCTTTTTCTAGTTTTAAAAGAGGGCCAGTAATCCAGTAATACTGGATAGGGGTATTGTAGGAATAGATGATGTCACAGTTGTGAGCAGATGTTCACAAAATAGTCGCTTTGCCTTTTTCATCCCAGTTCTCAACTAAATAATAATCAAAGACCAATCAAGTTTCCAGGCTTCTGTGTATTCAATACCTTAAAGAAAAAAGAACACCAATATTTTAAGTCTCAACTCAGTCATTGTGAAACCAAGAGTTCATGAATAAAGAAGATGTGTATGGAGAAGGCAGGCAGAATTTCTAATGGGTTGCTTCAAGTCTCATCCCAGGTTGTCAGGTGATACGAGTGTGCTGGGCTTCATCTCCCAGAGGGAAGAGCTGTGCACAGACTCAGTTCCTACAGGACCAGAGCCCCCAAGCTCTCCACGTGATATGCTAGGAGTCTGGCATTTCTCAGCACTGCACCAAATCATTGGTGTCCAGTCTCAGACCGCTTAATATCCAAGTCCAAATGTTTATGGCAACCACTCAGTGTTGCTACCATGCCTGATGCATGAAAAATAAGAGTCTAGGTCCCTTGGCTGGAGCTCAGCCCCACTCCGTATCCAGCTATCCCTCAGCCCAAGGACGACGCTCCAAAAGATGTTGGGGGAATGGGGGCCAAGATACTTGTCGGCCTTTTGCCCAGAGTCCATACTGGACCCAGTAACCTTCATTGGTGTTTTTCCTGGGAACTTTGCTCAAAAACCACAGCTGTGACAATAATGCTAAAAACTTGCCTGTCTTCAGAGAGCTTCCAATTTAAAAAAGAGATGTAACAAATATCTTCTCATAGGAAAATGTGTAGGGTGTGTGGAAATTGTTCAATCAACACTAGGACTGTATTAATTGAATAAAATGTAGCTGGTGGTGTGTTAGAGGCTTAAATATATTTAAATGCCCCAACTGACATCCTTTTGATTGGAATTGGTAAAATTTGAGTAAAATATTTTTATTTTGTGCTTAATTTGTGTGTGTTATGTAGTTTAAAACTACTTGATAGTCAAATGAAAACACCGATCATATTTTAGGGAGATATGTTTAATTGATAACACTGCTTTAAATGTTTTAGCAAAAATTTATATGTAACTAAGAAGATTAATATAAATTATTCTTATTGTATCCATTAAACACAGCAGTCCCAAAGGTCACTAACATGCCAGAGTCTATGAATTTAAAATAAATAGAACTTCATAATAGCATAAAATTCAGAGATTTTTAAAAAATGAAAACATGCCTTTCTCCAGTGAGTTTAAAATTTTCCCAAATTATGATTCTTCATGAAGATACATTCCTTTGGATAAGTCATTTAGTGGAGAAAATGATGGCACCTTAGCAATTTTAATGATGTTATCAGTGCAGTTTTATTTTATTCATTATAATTAATAATATTTATAGTAATTTTATTCTTTTAAATGTTACATGTATTTATTTATATCATTATTGTCTTTAGGCAGCTTGAAGTCTTCCAACAAGTGAATAGCTACCTAGTTCCAGACAAATTCAGATAATTTCCAGGCAAAGTAAAGACGAAGTTACTATCCCTGACTTCATAGAGCTTTCAGTCCATCAGGGGAGACAAAGGTCAAACAACTGCTCATTCACTTAGAATGTGATAAACAGAATGCGATCGTCTTCAGTGTATGGGCTGAGCTAATAGTTCATTCATTCATTCAACAAAAATTAAATGAGCGCCCACTGGGTGCAGGCATTTCTCGAGATGCTAGTGACAGAGTGGATAAGAAGATGAGGTCCCTGCTGGAGCTTACAGCCTACTGGTGGGCGGGGAGAAACAATAAACAAGAAAACAAGATAATCACAGACTGTAATTGGTGCTCTGAAGGAAATAAACTATGCCAGAATAAAAAACCAACCAACCAACAGAATGAACAGGGAGTTTTAATCTATCTGGGGGTGACTATGGGAGAAATGCTCACCTATAATGATGGTTTACAGGCTGAGACCTAGGAGATGGGTGGAAGAAATACACTAGGAGAAAGGGAGGATCATTCCATACAGAACAGAAATCTCAGAAGGAGAGGAGAGGAGGCAGGAACAGAGGTGAGAAGTAGGCAGGGACCATGTCATGAGAGGGAAAGGGAAATAAAAATTAAAACACATAATCACTTATTGGCAGAGGGCAACTACAGAGGCCAGTTTTAAACAGAGTGTGATATAGGATACAGATGTTCAGTAAAGAAAGTAAAAGGAATTCCTGGCAGGGGAATGGCTTGAGTAACAGCAGGGCAGGGGGGAATCTTCAGAAGTTAGAACATGGGGAGCACAGGAAAACTGCAGATTGCCTGGGACCAGATGGTGGCAGGGTTTGTAGTCACATGGAGGAATTTGAATGCTATCCCCATGGCAATGGGGACCCACAGTTGATCAGATGGAGTTTAGAGAGGCTGCTCTATCAATTTAGGCTGGAGACTGAAAGAAGAGTTAGTAGATGGTAGCAGTCACCATCCAGAGTGGAAATGATGAGGGCTTATACTGGAGCACTGGAGATAAATGGCCAAAAATAGATTTGAGAGCAATTTTAAAAAAATTTCTTTTATTGAAGTATAGTCGATTTACAATGTTGTGTTAATTTCTACCATACAGCAAAGTGATTCAGTTATACATATATATATATGTATTATTTTTCATATTCTTTTCCATTGTGGTTTATCACAGGATACTGAATATAGTTCCCTGTGCTATACAGTAGGACCTTGTTGTTTATCCATCCTATATTTACTAGTTTGCCTCTGCTAATCCCAAACTCCCAATCCATTCCTCCCCGATGCCCCCTCCCCCTTGGCAACCACAAGTCTGTTCTATTTGAGAGCAATTTTAATGCATAGAGCTGCCAAAAATTTTGACAGCTTGTATTTAAAGGAAGGGTGAAAGTGTTTTAGGTTTGTTTTGTATTGTTTTGTTTTCTGGGAAACATTACGCTACCAAAATAAGGCTTTTTTAAAAGTTAGCCTCTCTGGCTTCCTAAAGGGCCAATTTGGCGAGTTAGAGCCAGTTGGTTCTCATTTGCTGTGACACAGTTCATCCTTTGGGTGTTTACATTTTGGATCAGAATGTTGGGGAAACATCCTGGAAATGGCTGAAGCCAAGTTGCTGAGGCTGTTGTGGGTAATTGACTTGGCTTGTGTGTCGTGGACAACCGAGCATGGAAATCGCAACCTAGACTGTGGTCAACTAAAAGCAGCAATAGTTGTTAGGAGCTTCTGATATCATGGACCCTTGTGATCACAGACAGGGAAAAAAAAGCACAACAACTCGACAACCTACGTATTCCTCTCTGACCAGCAGTGGGCCTCACAAGCAGCCATATCTTGAGATTCTAATCTGTGCTATTTCTTGGTAGCATATACTGAATTTTGCAATCCAAACTTAAAAGTACATCTACATTAACATCTCTCTGTTTGCTGCCAAATATTCTCGATATTTTTCGTCATCTAATGTAATACTGTACTTGTCTAGTTTTTATTTTTTTCTGAGATGAAAACTGCCATTTCCATGCTCACTGAAAAGCTGCCATTACATACGTATCATGAGAATATACTGCATTTGGCATTTTTCTTCAACTAAAATTGGAAAATTATCTCTCAGAATGTTCAGATAAACTGAAAGAGACAATTCAGCTGGGAAAGGTGCTATTTAAAACAGCAGAGGAAATACATTCTTGTTATCAGCTCATGAGACCAATTCTAGTGTTACATTCACAATCAGTGGCAGTATCATACAGTACATGTGTCAGTCCCGATCTCCCAATTCCTCCCACCCCGCCTCCCTTTCCCCCTTGGTATCCACACATTTGTCCTCTATGTCTGTCTCTATTTCTGCTTTGCAAATAAGATCATCTATACCATTTTTCTAGATTCCACATATATGCGTTAATATACAATATTTGTTTTTCTCTTTCTGACTTACTTCACTCTGTATGACAGTCTCTAGGTCCATCCATGTCTCTACAAATGACCCAATTCCGTTCCTTCTTATGGCTGAGTAATATTCCATTGTATATGACTAATGAGAACATACTGTATAGCACAGGGAACTCTACTTAGTGCACTGTGGTGACCTAAATGGGAAGGAAATCCAAAAAAGAGGGGATATATGTATATGTATAGCTGATTCATTTTGCTGTACAGTAGAAACTAACACAACATTGTAAAGCAACTATATTCCAATAACAATTTAAAAAATAAACAAACAACAACAAAAACAAAATCAGTGGCAGTGCCAGTGAGAAGAGAAATAAAGAATGAAAGAGTAAGGCAAGATGTGAAAGAAAAGGAATGCAAGAGGGATCCTGTAGGAATAACAGGGAGAACATTTGGGGAAAAAAAGTGTGATGAGGGGGGACTTATATGGTTATGGTAATTATTTGTCTGGATGTAAGTTACTAGAGTATAAATCTTTGGTGGAGAAAGGCTAGGTCTCTTTCATCTTTCAGTTCTATTAGCACCATTCACAATTCAACGGCTCTGAATAAATAATAAATGAATGAATGATGATTTAAGAAACAAATAAATGAAACAGACACAGAATACCAGTACTATAAGATGCTTGACTTGAAATAAAAAATTACAGAAGCTGGCTTAGCTCTGGGGCAAATCCAAAGTAAGGTGAATTGAACTCAGAATTTCCCTTCTGTGTCTGCTCCTTTGAGATGCCTAAATGTGGAGATGGTCCAGTTGAGAATCTACATGTTGCTGAATTGCAAATAACTTGTACAAAGACCAACACATTTTCTACTTTGGCCTACTTTTGAAATCTGCACTCCTCAAAAAAAAAAAAGATTAAAAAGCTTGCTAGAAAAATGAGCTAATCCTAGAGTTGCACTAGGAGATAAGAGGCGTGTTAAGGTTCAGACAAAGTCACTGAGGGAGTCCGTGTGTTTCCTGCAGAGAACTGAACCAGGAGGAGGCAAGCAGAGGGTCAGCAATTGTATAATCAAGGCCAGAAGCAGAGGTCATTGGATTCTGTTACGCTTTCCCAAGTCACACCTTAAGCATCTGTACTCTCAAATGATAATATTAAGAATGAAATTATATTGAGGGCTTATTGCAGGCCATATGCTCTCAGCTTGGCATGCATATCACAATCATATGAAAAAAGTAATGTTGTTATCCCACTTTATAGTCAACAGAAGCTACAGAGGTTGACAGCTTACCCAAGGGCACGCAATTGGTAAAGGTTGAGGTAGAGTTTGTATTCTTTTGGTCTGATTCCAGACCCTGTGTAAAGTAACTCACTGCATGTGGTCTCAGATCCCAACAGTGAGCTCAGATCTCAGATAGCCTTGGGGGGAATTTTTGATCATTTCAGTATCATTGCTTTAAACCAGTTCTTCTCACATGTTGTTGTGCATATGAATTATTTGGGGATGTTTAAATGTAGACTGTGTTCAGTGGGTCAAGAGCTGGGCCCAAGAATCTGCATCCTAACGGGCTCCCTGGTGATGCAGATGCTTCTGACACAGGCCCACACTTTGAGAAAGTAGCAAGTCTCTAAAGGACAGTCAATTCTATTAAATTGAGCTGCAGTCCAGCAGGTCGCATCCACATCTACTTGCTTTGATTGACTGGACACTTCCAGCTGCTGTGTATTACCTTTCGGGGGTCAGCTCACTTAATTAATAAACTGCATAAGCTGTTTCATCAAGTTGCCCGCAGTGGATGGAATTACAGAAAAGAATCTTTCTCTCTCCCTGATTTCTTTCATGCTCTGGAGCAGGCTGTGAAATAGGTAATTTATGCCTGCGGTCACAGATTACACGTTTATTTAGCTAACTGAGTGCAATAATAAGACCCCACAGGAGGTGAAACTGGTTCCCAAGTCTGTGAAATGCTGAAAATCTCTGCCCAAATGTAGCAATTATGCAGGTTTCAGTGGCCTCCTTATGCAACCCCAGGTAGAAAGGCAATCAATCCTCATATTAAATGTGAATCTGGCTAGTGACCTATTGGTGTCCTCATCAAAGGCTTTCTAGTTCTTATAGATTTTATTTCTGGGCACACAGGGGAAAAGCTGACCTGTGTAATTAATTCAGTCAACTACACATGTCGGGGAGGCTGTAGCAGCCCTGATTACCTCCTTCCCCTGCGTGGGACTCAGGATGAAAGAGACTGTCTTCTCCTTGGCTGCTTTGGCTGCTGCTGCTTTAAATGCCTTCTCTGGTAATCCCTAACAGCATTTATTTTGTACTGATGGTGGGGCAGGGGGGTGGGCGAAACTATGAGAGTGTTAGCTGCTCCCTTGGACATTTTGTCTGTATCTCTCCAGGCAAAGCTCTCTCGGGGTGATACCCCTGGACAGATAGTGCCTGTAATTCCTTTACTCTCAAAATAAGCGGGACAGAACAATAACAAAGCCTATCTCTAGAGTGGAGACAAGAAATGGGGCACTTTTGGCTTCTCTGTTAGCCTTGTAAAATTTGGGACAGTTAACCTTTATGAAGAATACAAAGTTAGATGCAGACTTTTTGATGGACCTGTGCAAGGGAGGGACTCTGAAGCTTAAATGTCATCAGCTTTCTGGTCAGTTCACCTCTGCCTGTACTCTTCCTCTTTGATTTATCTTTGGTTTCAAGGCCTTGTTTTTTCATTACCCTTCTGCCGCTTACTGTGTCACCTGAATATACTTTCTTTGCTTGTCTTGTCACTTCATGATTCCTCGTCTCTCCTGGTGGCTCTTCAGGCCATCAGCATCTGTGTTGCCCAGAATGACTTTCTGAGGTTTTTGATGGCTCCAGGGACAATGAAAAAACTGAATTGTTTCAGGCTTCGTTACCGCTTTCATTCACTCAGTCTTCTGTTAAGTTTTTGTTTTTGCTTTCATTTCCCCCCCCCCCACAAGCCTAGAAATCAAGGGAAAATTTTATTTACTTCTAAAAATGGATTTAGTGGAGCAATCTTTAATTTGGTAGCTTCGATTTTTCCCACATTTCATCTTGGATCCAGCCAGGCGTGTCCTGCCATCTTCTGCTTTTTTTTTTTTTTTCCCAATTAACTAACCCATTATGTGATCAACAGTATGGAAAGGTACTATCCCAAGCACTTTATGTGTAATATCTCATTTGCTTTTTCTTTTTAATATCAAATTCAAAGAACTGTTACTGGTCCTGATCTCCTTATACACGTTCCCTTGTGGACCTGAATGAGAGTTTCTTGGTGTATTTCCAGGAATGGAATTGTGTCCTAGAGTTTGAGAATCCTCAGTTCCATACTAACAGTGCCAGATTCTTCTCCCCCTGGGATTGCTGTCTGTACATCCCTGCTTAACGAGTACCTGTTTCACCTACACCCTACTCACGTGACTGACCTTCCTACTTTCTTGCCCCTGCCCCATCTAGTGATTGTTCTAATCTTAAATCAGAACATCTTCACCAGGATAGCTTATCAAAGGGGCAGTGAGGGGCGTGTCCCTCTGCTGGTTTCCTTGGTAACCAGTGAGCCAACAAGATGTCAATTTCCTCTATAACTGGTAACCTTCCTGTCCCCCGGTAACGAAGACTGCTGCCATGTCCTGCCACATACGGTGGGGTGTCGCTCTAGGACCTTGCTTTAGACACTTAAGGTCACCCATCCATTGAACCATTGATGTCTCTGTTGCTGACTCTTCCGTCTTGAAGCTGGCCAAGCACAGGACTTGCAGGCCTGTGGGGTGCAGCCCAACATGGTGGCCGTTTATATTCCCACTAGGAGTGTAAGAGGTATTGCACTTCCTTACATCCCTGATAGTATTTAATATCATTTCAGTTGTCTAATTTTTGTCGATCTGTAAGGGTATACATTGGTATCTCTCTTTTTATATGTTATTCTACTGCTTTTACTTTTCAGTCCTTTTTAACTTCTTGTTGAAATATAATAAACATAAGAAAAAGATAAATATCCTAAGTGTACAGCTAAATAAATTTTTAGAACAGAACACACCCGTGTAACTAACCTGGAACAACAAAGTCTCATTTTTGCTTTAATCCACATTTCTCTGATTACTACTAACATTGAATTTCCTTATACTCATTTGCCATTTGGAGTCTTCTTATTTCATATCCCTAGTCCATTTTCTGTTGAATTCCTTCTTTTTCTTTTTCTGCTCTGCACGGTGCTCTTTTACATTCCAGAAATTACTTGTTTTACATGTTACAAATGTCTCCTGCTGGTCTGCCTTGTATCTTTAGGTATTTTTAATGTGTAAGGGCTGTAGCAGATGGGGAATGGGAGATATTTGTGTTTCAAAAACTAGTGTGCACCCATAAAAAACCAGGGGCCTGATCTTTAAAGCAGAAAACTTTTCCACCCCATCATAATACAAATAGTGCAGGATCCAAGCAGCAGAAAAATTATATAGGGACTTATTTGGTCATAAAGGTAAAAAAAAAAAAAAGACCATCTTTATGGACTTTTCCAGAAAAGCTATAGAGAAAAAAATTGACATAATCTTCAGCTGATCCAATGTAACACCTGTTGCTGTTCCTTTTCATGAAATAAAGTCTTCTACTTGGCAAATGTAATTGCTTTACTTTAATCCTATTGCTCTCCTATCTCTTCACTCAAGGGTCTCTGATTGACAGCTTCATGGCCACTAAATGGGTTTTCTTAGTATTAGATCCAAGTGAGTCCACTAAATTAATTGAAAGGGCTGTAGATTTTAGACCACTTGTTCCTCAGCTGTCTTAAGCTATGAGCACGTCAGATAGTCTACTGGGTTTAATTTACCTTCTTTCTTGAAACCAAACTATCAATTAAATTTGTAGAGTATAGAAGGAAAATGCAGCGTTTAATTGGAAACTGAGCAAGGACAGACCTGTTGGATTCCAGAGCAACTTTGACTCTGATTCTTACAGTAAGTCACCATCCAGTGGAAAGCAGTATGTATGTCCAATGAACAGTGTCAACAGCCGAAAATTACTAGATGAGCTCTGAAGGGAGAGCTACCTTCCCCAGGCTCAAGCAGTGTCTGAAGAGTATGTGAGCATCTCTCATTCACATATGGAAGGCTGCTAGGCGTAAATGCAGACAGCACCAGGGAGCTAGCAGATGCTGGAATTGCTAGGGAGTAAACACAGTTTCTGTTCTAAGGTCTCTGGAGTTCCTTGGGCTGGGCTTCCATTCCTCCCAGGGACATCCATAGAGATTGGCACACCTGCCTTCAAAAGTGCCAGCAACACAGTGCTCCAAGACGTGAAGGGAACTGAGACAATTCAATTTATTTCCAGAAGTAGTGTATTTAAATATTTTTATGAATGACATGTCTGTGCTCATTATTCACATTTTCAAGTCTTTTAAAAAATTTTAATTTTATATTGGAGTATAGTTGATTTAACAATGTGTTAGTTTCAGGTGTACAGCAAAGTGATTCAGTTATACATATATATGTATCTATTTTTCAAATTCTTTTTCCATTTAGGTTATTACAGAATATTGAGCAGAGTACCCTGTGCTATACAGTAGGTCCTTGTTGGTTATCTATTTTAAATATAGTAGTGTGTATATTATATTTTCAAGTCTTGAAAAAAACTAAACATTTTATTTTGAGTTGGATAATTCCAGTATCTATAATTTTTAGGCTCTCATTGTGATGTCTGTTGTTTCTGATGACTATCTTATGTGCCTTGTTTGTATTTTGTTATTCCCCCCGCCCCATGAGCTGCTACTATATACCTGAGGATTTTTTGAGGCCTGGAGTCATGTGGATTTTTCAATAGAGAACTTTCATCTGCTCCTACAAGGTGCCTTGAGGGACTACTCCTCAAAAATGACTATAAATTAAATACCTGTTTTAATTACTTTTGGTTTACTCAGGGAGTTCATTTGAGTTTCCTCTTCTCTAAAGTACCTGCTTAAGTTATTTATCCATTTTTGTATTGGATTTCTTGTGTCTTTCACATGGAGAGTCAACTATTTTAGATAAGAATACTATTTTTGTTGAATATGGCACAACTACTTTTTCTCAGTATGTGACATGTCTTCATTTCCTTTACAGTAGTTTTTCAGAGATGGAGGTTATTCATTTTAATAGTCAAATTTGAGTATTTCTCTATTTTGTTTAAGGACTGCTTCTTTACTGTTATGTGATAAGTATAATTCATATTTTAAAAAATGTTTTATAGTTTTGCCCTGCACATTTAAGCAGTTTATTCACAAAATTTTTTGTAAAATGTAGGAATTACAATTCTATTTTCTCCACATGTATAACTAATGTATATAGCACTATTCATTGAGTAATCCATCCTTTCCCCAATTATCTGCAATACCAGAGTTGACAAGTCCTGCTTCTGTATTGTCATCAGTTTGTTCCTGGAATTTTACTCTGTTCCATTGGTCTGTTTGTTTGTCACTAAGTCAAAATCATGCTGTTTTTATCAATAGCCTTTAAAACTACTCTAACTTGTTAATAAATCTTTGTCCTGTACCCTACCTGGTCATTTGCCTTCAGTATTGTGCTTTTTTTGGACTTCAGCTTTCCCATAAATTTTAGACTCAAATTGTCAAGTTCTGTTAGTCATCTCTTGACTTTTCTATTGAACTAGATTAAATTTTAGTTGATTGTGAGAGCACTGACATCTCTACTTCGTCTTCCAATCCATGAGCATAGTATGTTTCTCCTTTTATTTAGATCTACTTTACTGTTTTTCAAAAACATATAATTTTATCTCACAAAGCACTATGCATCTTGTGTTTTATGCATAGATATCTTCATATCTTGCCTGATATTTGAAACATGTTTCTTTTCTGATAATTAAAATACAACCTCATTTCTTTGCTTCTCACTTGTCAACTTGTTGATAGCTTTGATTTCATTATACCTGATTAAAGATTCATGGGATTTTAGTCTCTAATGCTTTGATGTATTTTTTTCCCCAAAGAGTCAGGCATTTTTCTACAAAATAGTTTAACAATTAGGCATACCGCTATAATAATGTACATAACCAAGGAATTAAAAGGTGGTTGTTTGAACATTAGGACAGCAGGGTCCTATAGTATAACTAACTTGAACACACCTCCTTCAATGATGTTAAAACATCAGTCATTATAGGACAACCTCTAGTTAAAAAATTAGGAGGGGAGAGGGATAAATTGGGAGATTGGGATTGACATAAACACACTACTATTTATAAAATAGATAAATAATAAGGACCTACTATATAGCACAGGGAACTATACTCAATACTTTGTAATGACCTATATGGGAAAAGAATCTGAAAAAGAGTGGATATATGTATATGTATAACTGATTCACTTTGCTGTACAGCAGAAGCTAACACAACATTGTAAATCAACTATAAATAAATTAACTATAAGTAAATCAACTCCAATAAAAATTTAAAAAAATAATTAGGAGAAGCCTGGGGATGAGACTTTTAACTGAAAAAATTCTAAACTCAGAATGAAGGCAAATACCCAAAAGGCTAAGCATCATTCTATCTTAGGCTGCTGACTCCATCACATCACCTATAGGTTACCTATGCAGTAACAGAGTCACGTTGTAGTGTTGCCTACTTTTCATTCAGTTGTGTGTAGTTGTTGCCTCCGGCCCCCAGGATGCAGAACCAGGCCATTGTGCAGTTTCTTCTCGCAGTTTCCAAAATTCAGCATTCAGAAATTTAAAGGAGAGAATGCAGAGCTCTTGGTGTTGCGGCACACATTTCTTCATTCTTATTTTAAAATACAAAATAAAATTGAACAGTGCACCAGGTATTCTACAGTGTGCCTTTGCCTACTTTTCCATCATATTTTCCTTTCCTGTCTCTAGCCCTTGATCCTTCCACGTACCCAGGCATTCATGAATACTATTCTTCTGGCTCAGCAGTTTCTGTTTGTCTCCAAATTTGTCTCTTTGTTCTCAGCTGACTCTCTCTTCTCCCTCCTTCCTGAAATAGCTACATTTGATCTTATATTATTGAAATTTATGGCTAAAACATCTAAGTCCATTTGCTGTTGTGGGTCCTTCTCAGCAAGAGCTGAAAAATAAAACTTTAAATGGGGAGTGAAAATATGATTATGTATGATTTGCTTAAACTAAAGGTGTCTCCTCTAGGAATCCTGAGGAGATGTACCACTTCTCTGAGACTGAATCTTGCTCAAAAATGAAGCTCAATTTATTTCTTCTAGCCCTGGTTTTTCTAATGCTAAGTTGAGTACTAGAGGGCTAATAATAACAACAGATCAAAAACCTAAAACCAATCTAAAAGTTTCTGCTGCAGAAATTCAAAGCCGAGGAAAAGTAGTACAAGGATGTTCAGCAAATATTCAGTCTCTTAGGGAATTAAAGGAAATATTATTTCCAAGGACAGCTTAACTTTAGGTTGAAAAATTTAAACTTATTTTAGTAGCTTCAGTTCATCTTATAACATCAATTTTTCCCCTTCTTTTTGTAGCATCAACATAGCTCAGCAACTTTGGGGGAAAAATCTAAACCAGAAGTAATTATTTTTTTTCTCTTTCTACTTTACAAATACAGTATGAACTTAGACTGTGATTTTTGGAAGTCAGTTGTTCTGACTCAATTTTATACGAATGGTCCCTCTTTTAATGTTGTATTTCTGTCCTTATTTTCAACAAGTATTTACTGAGTGCCTCTTCTGAATCAAACACTTTTGTAGGGGCCAGCATAGAGAAAAAAATTCAGACATATTGTCCTACTCTTAAGAGGATGCAGTCTAATAGAGGAAGAACCAATCAACTTTTAGTCCTTATGTATTCAGAATTTGGTTTGTGAGGGAAAATCGTTTCTTGGCATTATAAAAAAATAACCAACTTATGAGATAGTAAACTCAGCATGCGCCTAAAATTATTTTAAATGTTCTTCAGTAAATAAACCTAGCTAGCCACAAGTCTTGGTTCTGAAGATACAGCGGAGATTCAGTCATGGTCCCAGAGTCAACTGGAAAGGTGAATATCTGAACAGACTATTGTGATACCGTTTGATGAAGGGAATCCTCACCAGCTTAGGATGGACCAAACAGGATTTCACAGAGTAGGTATCATTTGAACTGAGAGAACGAAATTGTATAGTGAGTTCAGTAAAGGACAGAGTTTCCATGTGAACATTTCATGGGGAAGGGAAGGAGGGAGGCTGATAAGACCACAGGGGCCAGCCCCAGATTTTCTGAGGAATTACATTAGATTCTACTGAATGATAGAAAGTGAATGTCTAGAGTAAGGATTTTTATAAGAGTATGTTTCTCTCCATAGATAAATATATCAAACAGCACTTGACTCACAGAAATAGACCGGAACATTGTCTCCAGTGAAGGAGAAACTGACTTCTAAATCGCTTTTAATGTCAAATAACGTTTTGTAGCTGTCTGCTGGTGTGCATGAACTGTCAACTCTCATTCATGCTTCCCTGCTCCTTGGGGTCTCTCTGTTCAGATACTGTGATCCTACAACCAGTAGGTTACTCCCGAGGAGGATGAAGATCATGTGCCAACTGGAGACTGTATGAGTCCCTTTGCTGTCACCTTCCTGTTCATTTTATTTAAATAAATAAAGCTTCCTAGTCTAAGGAAGAAAGCTTTGAACACTCCAAGTCCCCTGAGAGACTAAAAATGGCACTGAAATTGCTTTTGTGTGGAGATAATAAATAAAACTGCCACAGTCACAGGAGGTTGCCTGGTGAGCTATGCAGGGACTCAGCTGTCCCCGACACCCCCCTTTATAAATTACCTGGAAAAGGAAATGAGAGAGAGAGAGAGAGACAAGAAAGGCTAAGGAATCAGAAAGTAAGGAGCAAAAACAGAGAGGCTTAGAAGATACTTTGCAAAATTACACCTGGGGGAAGAGTCACACAGATTTAGTACGGATGAATTGACAAGACGAAACAGAACCAATTCATAGCAAGCCTTTTACAGCCTAAGTTCACTTTTTTTCCCCACTGAATATCAGCATGGTTTTGCACAATATTCAAGAATGACAAGCATCAGTGTATTTATCAAGCAAAAACTCAACATTTCAAAATAATTAATCATTCAATACAAATTATCTGCTTATATAACAGGCACGGTAGATGAACAAGGCAAGTCCTGTACTTCAGTAGGCTTATAGCTGAATAGAAAGTAAGAGAGACACTCACTCATGCATTCACGTAACATTTATTACACCTAGAGACTCTTTTTAAGAAGGGAGGATGTATTAAGGAATATAAAAACAATAGGTTTTCTGCCTATAAGGGACTACATTCTAAGAACAAAGAAAAAGATAAACATATAACCAAGCAAGAACCTGCATAATGTGGTTGCAGATAGTGGCAAATGCTAGCAGAAATTAAAAAACAGAATGATTGGGTAGATACACGGGAGGCTACTTGAGACTAAGTGGTCAGGAAAGTTCCTCTGAGAAGACAATTGGGTTTTGACTTGAAAGATTGGAAAGAATCACGTCTACAAAGTTCTAGGGAAAGAGTGTCTAAGGAAGTCAGAGTTGCTAGTATCCGAAGAGTAAACTAGCTTCACATGTTTGCAGGACAGAGCAAGGCTGTGGAAGTTAGAGTTTAGAGAATAAAGAGAGTTTCATGAGAATTTCAGGGAAGTAACCAGAGATTTTTTCATGTAGAGTATGGGTATCTGTTGAGAATTTATTTTTTTCAAGCTCTATTGAGACATAATTGACATATAACATTGTGTAAATTTAAGTTGTATGATATGATGATTTGATACCACAATATGGTTAATTAACACATCTTCACCTCACATAATTATCTTCTTGTTGTTGTCTAATGGTGAGAACATTAGAACTCTACTCTCATAGCAACTTTCAAGTGTACGCTACAGTATTGTTAACTGTAGTCACCAGGCTGTACCTTGCATCTCCGCAACTTACCCATCTTATAATTGAAAATTTATACCCTTTGACTAACATTCCCCCTACCTCTGTTTCCCCTACCTCTCAGCCCCTGGCAGCCACTATTCTACTCTGGGTTTGATGTTTTTATATTCCACACAGAATTCAGTGAAATTGAAAACAGGAAAACAGTAGAGAAAATTAATAAAACAAAAAGCCGTCTCTTCAAAAACAATAAAATCGAGAAACCTCTAGCACGACTGACAAAAAGAGCAAAAGACACAAATCACCGATATCAGGAATAAAACAGGTGGCATCGCAACAGATCCTGAAGTTATCAAAGATAATAAGTGAATACTACAAACTATTTTATGTTCCTAAATGTTATGACTTAGAAGAAATGGACCAATTCTTTAAAAACTACAAACTACCAAAAGTCAACCAAATGAAATAGATATCCCAAATTATTCTGTAACTGTTAAAGAAATTGACTTTTCACTTAAAAATCTCCCCAAACAAAATATCCAGGCCCAAGAGGGTGTGGAGAAAAGGGAACCCTCTTGCACTGTTGGATGTAAATTGATACAGCCACTATGGAGAACAGTATGGAGGTTCCTTAAAAAACTAAAAATAGGGCTTCCCTGGTGGCGCAGTGGTTGAGAATCTGCCTGCCAATGCAGGGGACACGGGTTCAAGCCCTGGTCTGGGAAGACCCCACATGCCGCGGAGCAGCTGGGCCCGTGAGCCACAATTACTGAGCCTGCGCGTCTGGAGCCTGTGCTCCGCAACAAGAGAGGCCGCGATAGTGAGAGGCCCACGCACCGCGATGAAGAGTGGCCCGCACTTGCCACAACTAGAGAAAGCCCTCGTACAGAAACGAAGACCGAACACAGCCATAAATAAATAAATAAATAAGAATTTCAAAAAAAAAAAAAAACAAACTAAAAATAGAGCTACCATATGACCCAGCAATCCCACTACTGGGCATATACCCTGAGAAAACCATAATTCAAAAGGACACATGTACCCCAATGTTCATTGCAGCACTATTTACAATAGCCAGGACATGGAAACAACCTAAATATCCAGTGATAGATGAATGGATAAAGAATATGTGGCACATATATACAATGCAATATTACTCAGCCGTAAAAAGGAACGAAACTGGGTTATTTGTAGAGATGTGGATGGACCAGAGTCTGTCATACAGAGTGAAGTAAGCCAGAAAGAGAAAAACAAGTATCATATATTAACGCATATGTGTGGAATCTAGAAAAATGGTACAGATGAACCTATTTGTAGGGCAGGAATAGAGGTGTAGATGTAGAGAACGGACATGTGGACACGGGGGAAAGGGGAGGGTGGGACGAATTGGGAGATTAGGTTTGACATAAATACACTACCATGTGTAAAATAGATAGCTAGTGGGAACCTGCTATATAGCTCAGGGAGCTCAGCTTGGTGCTCTGCGACGACCTAGATGGGTGGGGTGGGAAGGGGGGGTGGGAGGGAGGTCCGAGAGGGAGGGCATATATGTATACATACAGCTGATTCACTTCATTGTACAGGAGAAACTAACACAACGTTGTAAAGCAATTTTACTCCAATTAAAAAAAAAAAAAAATCCAGGCCCAGACTGTTTCATTGGAGAATTTTACCAAACATTTAAAGATGAATTAACACTAATTCTACACAATTATTTCCAGAAAATGGAAGAGGATGGAGCACTTCCTAACTGATTTTATGATACCAAAATTTTCCTGATATCAAAATCATAGACAGCATAAAAAAGTAAACTACAGATGAATATCTCTAATGACCTTAGATGTACAAATCCTCAAAAAAATTAGCAAATTAAATCCAACAATATGTAAAAAACATATATCAGAACCAAGTAGGACTTAATGCCAGATATGCAAGGCTGGCATACCATTCAAAACTAATTTAGGGATTAAGGATGGGGAAGCAGGAGACCCGTGTAGGTATAAAGCAGTAGCAAAGGAGCCTCATGGTAATGGTACAGGTAGGGATCTTGTTTGCAACAGTGGTTATAGGAAACAATGCATGATAAAATTGTATAGAGCCACACACACACACACACACACACACACACACACACGAGTGCATATATAAGTGATGAACTTTGAGTAAGCTCTGTGTATTTTATCAGGAAATTATGATTAGAATAGGACAGGCAATGTATAAGGGAAGAGTAGCAAAGATTATTCAGAAATTAAAGTCACAAAGCTTCATATAAAGAAAGCACAAGAAATCTCAACCATGGTAAAGAAAAAGAAATCCACACCTAGACGCATAGTAGAGACTGTATGCAACTAAAGAAAAAGAGAAAATCTCAGCAGCCGTTAAAAAAAATGATCATCTAAAGAGAAATGACAGCTGCTTTCTCAGTAGCAAAACGGAATGTAAAAGGTAAGTCAGTGATATCACAGAAGTGCTGAAAGAAACCTAAAGTTGTTCAAAGAGGACAAAATAAAGAAATGTCAGAGAAACAGAAATGAGTTTTTTACCCAAAAAATTTCATGGAAGGGATTCCAGAATAAAGGAAAATAGTCATAAATGTACTCTGCGATGCAAAAGTGATGGTGAGGCAAGGAATCCATGGGTAAATGGTAATAAGCACTGACAGTATAGAAGAATATTTTTTAAAAAATATTTATTTATTTATTTGGCTGTGCTGGGTCTTAGTTGAGGCATGCAGGATCTTTAGTTGTGGCACACGAACTCTTAGTTGTGGCATGTGGGATCTAGTTCTTTGACCAGGCGTCAAACCTGGGCCCCCTGCATTGGGAGTGCAGAGTCTTAGCCACTGGACCGCCAGGGAAGTCCCTAGAAGAATATTTTTAATGTCTAATTTACAGGGTTACAAAAATACAGAAAATACACATTTTTAAGGTCTGATTCGTAGGTAACCAAAAATAACACAAAGTAAAAAAATGGAAGGCAATGTTTGGAGTTAAAACTGTCTAAGGCTCTTGTTTGTTTAAGAGGAGTATAAATACACTGATTTGATTCATTTTTTAAGTTATGTATGTTAAAAATAACCATTAAAGAGATGTACAGTGAATTGAAAATTTTCAAACCAGTGAAGTGGAAAAATAATTAAAGCCCCTATATATTAAAGGAAAGAGAAAAATATGAAAAATTGAAGGCAAAAGGAAAAAAGAAAAAAGGCAAATGTTGCTGTTTCACAGTAATAAAAATGCATTAAAATATCCCATTAAAAGATACAGATTGTCACATAAGGTAACAAAAAATATAGCTATATGCATGTTTAGAGATGTATATAAGACATAAGGACAAAGAAAGGGCCACAGTAAGAGAAAGAAAAAAGATGTATAGAGGTGTCAATGGGCTAAGGAATTTGGACAAACCATCACAAAAATAATGATTTAAAAAGCTGTGGAGACTTCTTTCTTCTGTTTGTTTTTTTATTTTTTTGAATTTTTGAATTTTATTTTATTTATTTTTTATACAGCAGGTTCTTATTAGTTATCTATTTTATACATATTAGTGTATATATGTCAATCCCAGTCTCCCAATTCATCACACCACCACCACCACCCCCGCCCCTTTCCCCCCTTGGTGTCCATATGTTTATTCTCTACATCTGTGTCTCAAGTTTCTGCCCTGCAAACCGGGACTTCTTTCTTCTGGCACGATGCAGTGAGAAGGTTGAAAAGTCACTTCCCCAGAAGGCATCTAAAAACTTGGAAAAAATGGTCCCAACAATCATGGTAATGCTCAGAAATTCACGTACAGGCATGCAGCAAACTAATATGTGTTTATTAAAACGGCTGAACTTGAGTACGAAGAGTATGAGTATGTGGCATTCTTGCCTGGAGCTGCCTCCTTCCTCACCAAGCTCAGTCAGTATGGTTTTTCAATCACGGCAGGTGGACTATGGAACAGTAAACAGAATCCAGTTTTTCTCCCTTCTAAACCCAAGAGGCTGTCAGATATGCTGCCTAGCTTCTCAGTCTCTCTCTTTCTTCTGAATTCAGCAAAGCCTTTGGGAGAAAAAGGAGCTTCAAATGAGAGTCTTACCCATCTGAGTTTTCATTTTTTCCTAGATCTGTTGTTCTGGTAATTCTTCACCAGCTTGTTATCAATCCAGTCACTTTTAGGCTTTGTTTCCAGTGATTCTAATTGTTCTCAGCAAGAGAGTTGGTCTAATTTGCCTAGGCTGCCATTACCAGAAGCAAAAGTCACTAATACCCCAGTTACAGTGTTCAGAGCCCCTGATCAGAGTGAAACTTGTCTATTAAATACACAAGCATGACTTTTCAAGGTCAGAGCTTTTAGGTCATCTCCATCGGAAACATCCAAATTGTGATGTTCACCATTTACTTGGGGTTCTTGTCATCTTCATGATGAGTCCCTAGGGAATTCATGAGATAGGCTGTGTGAATAATTTGGGAATCATTAACTCAAAATAGTCATCGGAATGTCCATTATCAGTAGGCGCCACTAGAGTAACCAGAAAGGGCAAGATGAGGGACTTTCAGCTTTGGAGGCCATTTAAGGGGAAAATTTTAAAGGATGGTGAGAGAAGTGGCTTTGATAAGCTTCAAAGAGGCACTTGAAAGAAATGGGAAACATGCTGACTGGGTGGGTGAGTAGAGGTCTCAGGGTCATGAGGGCAGCAGTAAGAAATTCAGGAATATGTAACCCCAGCAGAGAGACCCGAGTAAAGGAGCACAGGGGTCCAGGCAAATGCATAGAATTTGTTTGCTCCATTTATTTTTTGCTTTCTATTGGCTGGTGGTCAAACACTGACCCTTTTGTAATGGCACCTTTAGATGTTTTACACGATTTTAATGTAGTCTTTAGTCTCAGAATGTGTTGCCATGAGAACCTGAATTCAGACAGACTTTTTTTTTTTTTAACAATGAGATGAAAGCGTTTTCCATTCAGGACATGTGATAAAGCCCTCAAAATCCCCCCACGGTGAAGTTCCAACCCATGATTCATTTAGAGTTTGAAAATAGTAGCAAAGATATTACAGATATAGAGAGACCAGACATAACCGTGTGCCATCACATCTCCATTATCAAGCTTCACTCTGCCTCCCTGATACTTGTTCAGTCCTATCCATTCAACTGCGCCTTAAAAACCTTAGAAGCAGCCCAAAAGGCAAATTGTTTAGAAAAAATGAAGAGAATTCTAATCATATTCTCAAACTCACACCACTTGAAAATGCATTTTTCTGTAGACTTAGAGTGCTACCTTTAAAAAGCCAACCTCAGGTAAACCGTAGTACTGACCGTGGCTTTCAGGACCTTCAGAGCCTGGGTCCGCAGGTGGGCATCCAAACCGGCTGTGGTCACCACTAACCCTCAAGGCACCTTTGTGAGAATTTGAAATCACACTCTCTCCCTTTGTGGAAACACAGCTGCATTGACGTGTGGCTTGGGTGAGTGGACAGTGGATGTGTGTGAATTAGAAAAAGGACCTATGGACTGATGCTTGGCAAGGGAATTTGGACTAGATTTCAGCTGCTACTCACCCCCTCAACCAGATGTCCTTGTGAAGTGAATTACGTCTGGGATGTCCCTGGAAGCAATCTTATATAAGTTTTAGGAGTTGTGCATGTCACTTCCCTGGCACATGGCTCTGGCAAAGTCATTTATCTTTGTTGTTATAAAGCCTCATTTTGAGGTCCAATTATGGGCTAGAAGATTACGTTTCAGAAGGATTCATAATTTTTGCTATAAATAGTGGAATTTTAAACATGAATTTCAACACAGTAGTGTTGGGATGTTTACTATTAATACAACTACTACTATGAGTTCTAAAAATAATAGCTAACTTTTATTTATTTATTTGTTATTTATTGTAATAATCCCTCAAGCCAGAGTGGAAGGCACATAATGCATGGACGCTATAGGCAAAATATGATAACTTAACAATATCTGTTTTTCCTCCTTGAAATAGTCTGGATCAAAGACCTTGCCCATATATAATATGTTTTCAGTAATTGTTGCTGTGTGAAGGAAGGAAGGAAGGAGTGACAGAGCAGGACAAGTATCTCTGCCACATAGCCATCAAAATAACTCACTGTCTCTGATGGAATAGCAAAAATCAGAGTTGCTTTGAAGTTGGGCAAATCTGGATTTGAATTCTGTATCCAGGATTTATGAACCAGATGGCTTCAGGGAAGTCATCAGTCTTGCTAAACTTTAGTTTCTTTACTTGTAAAATTGGGAAATAATCCACCCTCCACAAGGTTCATTTGATATATGGTAGCTTTTATTTTTAGCTTTCTTAAAAAAATAAACAGGATCTCCCCTCTCTTTACCTGTGGTGCAAACATCCACCTAACATTGAAGGCCAGAAATCTAGGATTTGTTCTTATGCTTCTTTCCTTGCCAACCCCCTCATACTCAAATCAGCCCCTCAAAATGCTACACGGCCAATGCAGTCGTCTTCCTGAATTCTGTCCTGACCAATCTACACTTTTGTCTGCATCTTCAAGCTGCCCATCCCCCATCCATTTCCTACAAAGCAAATCGCAAACTTTTAAACTAGCATTCAAGGCCATTTATTGTAAATCCGGTCTTGCCTGTTCCTTTAGACTAATTTTCTGCCTTTCTCCCATCCCTGCACCACCCTTAAGCCAGGAGACTTTTGTCCAGCTTAAAATTCTGTAGGCTTCATTATTGAAACAATGGCTGTATTAAATGAGCTTTTTAAAACTACTTGTGCCTGCCTCTCTCATCCCCAAGAGGCTTTGTGATAATCCCTGGATGTGTCTTGCATCACTCCAGTTGATTGAGATTCACCGGGTTTTGATTTTCCAGCATGCTTTCCCCATGTGTGGAATTTCTGCCATCTGCTTCATTAAAAGCAAAAAACTGATCCAACATGCATGCACCTAAAGTCACAGGTTTCAAATTTATTTTAGCTCTTCAGTAACGAGGGTTTCTCCATATCTCTCTCTCAGAGAGATTAGGGGAAAATGGAAATATTGTTGCTTCTCGTTATCAGGAAGATGGTGAAAGTCATCATTAGTTGGCCTTATAAAAAGTAATGAAGCTGGAACACCATACTTTTTTTTCCACCTTTTTTTTTTTTTCCCTCTAATTCATTGTCTGTCTTTTGTTTGCCCTCAGAAGCAATAATCCCAATGGAAAAAAATTTTCTCTTTGATCTGTCTTGACAAATCAGTTTGAGGTTTCTAAAACAGAGAAGTGGATATGGATGAGAGAAGAGTCAAGTCTTAAAGCGATATTTGATTTTTATCACCAAGGCTACAACAGTTAAGACTATCCTGCCTGTCTTTTACAAGCTCTTAAATAGACAAATATCTTCTTTGGACAACTTTATTTTAGTTATAACCCAGCCACCAGTAGTAGGAAGAGGACGGGAAGGAAGAGGAGGAGGGAGAGGAGGAGGTGGGGGAGGGGGAAGAGGAAGTGGGAGGAGAAAGGGGGAGGGGAGGAAAGGGGGAGGTGGAGAAAAGCAGAGGAAGAAGAAGAAAGAGAATATAAAGTAAGCCATTTACACTTGGAGAACTTGTTTCTGTAAGATGCCCAGGTTGATTTTTCTGCCAGAAAATGCCATCTGGGAATTGTTATCCATTTTAGCAAAAGGACATGGAGGATACAGTAGCACTACAAGAATGCGAACAGCATACAAATCCCACTGCTTTCTTCTATGGGAATTTTCCGTGAAAACTGTGTGAAAAGTGGATGAGGAACCCTCACTATTTTTAACTTAGGAAATTACTACTGTTTTGATTCTAAGACCATCTTCTTCAAGATGAACAAATTCACTGTAGTTTAGAAGAAATAACATGCAAAGAAAGAGGTAAAGGGCTTGTTTACCTGATTCTTAATGATCGAGATTGCCTAATCGGTTTATTCAGGTTTACTCAGCATATTGAATGGTAGCTAACTTACCGAAAGAGAAAAGCAAAAAGTCTGATTTAATTTCATCATCCATTCAAAAGGGGACAGTCCACTAATCTGAAAGAAAAAATATATATATTTTCACAATTTAAGAGGAATTTTCTAACTAAACTCTATTTAAGAGTCTCAAGTTCTGTTGTTCTCGTAGATCATCTCTACTTCCAACAACTTGTTCTAGACTGCAGAGTGGGAAGACGGTGCTTGAGGGCAGGTCCCGGAAACCCCCATGTATTAGGAGACCCAGACAGGGAGAAGGGATTCCTTGATCGCCTCTCAAAAGGAAAAACTTCTCATGTTGGGATGAGATCTTTACTTAGCCAGTGGAGTTGAGGGCATGAAAAGAAATTGTGAAGTAGCCAGTCGCTATGTAAAATTAAAATTTTGAGTTTTAAAATGAAAAGGCAGGTTAGCTTTTTAGAAATGCAAAGCTAAGCAGTGCCGAGAAATGAGGAAGCAAGGAAGGTTGGGTGGCAGCAGCCTTGAGAAGGTCCTGTGGCAGTGACAGTCGGAGGCTTCAGCCTTGTCCTCTGTCAGTTCTCAAAGAGCTATATGAAGATTGTGTTTGCGCTTTGGCTTCGCAGAAACCCACGGAGGTTTTTCCCTTCCTCTTGGGAAACAAGGTTTTTCTGGCTTGAGTATTTTGGCAAGGATGAAAGATGGGTCCCTCGGCTCCAAGTCCTGTGAGAAATAATAACTTTTACTCCAACAAAGCCTTTGTTACCTTGTTTCTCTGACTCAGCCTGATTCCAGTGTGAAAATTGATGAGGATTCACTCCCTCCCTGATTCCACAGGGGGTGTCCCAGAAATCTCTACCATAATCATGAGAGCTTCACTAACCATTGAGCTTAAAATATCCCCTCAAATAAGCCAGTCCCAGGGTCCAAAGTGAAGGGAACTGTTTTCCCCAGAACCCAACTTCCCTTGGGTACACTCTTAGCTTCTGATTCTAATCCAGGAGAATGTTTGAGAATAATTGATGGAAGATATAGAAAAATTCTTAAACATGCTAATGTAAACAAATGCATTTACCTCACTTCCTCTTAAGCTCCAGTAAGATGGAAGTAAAGGAATAAAAATGTGGATAGGTAAAGGAAAAAGAAAAGTATGTGATATGAGAATTAGTGAAGATGCAACAGCTCATTTAAGATGTTAATTCAATTAATTTTGGAAGCAGGAAAGAATATGGACAAGTGAAAACTGACTTAGCAGAGCTGAAAGTGTGCAGTGGGGGAGCGTTTAAGGAACAAATTGATTCATGCCACAGAGCTCTGGAAAGGCTCAGAAACTGGAAGTTCCAACTACTTTTGAAGGTGGATTCCAAGGCTGGTGTGTTGGGTGGAGGGACAGGAAAAAGGATGGAAAATTTGTTTAAGGATCAGTTAGACCTATCACATCATTCTCCAGATCCATACAACCAGGTAACAGCCACTCTGTAACCCCAGGACATATTAGGTTTACTTTCTGGAGAAGCTGCAGTTATGGATCATGTGGTCATGACATGGCTAGTGTGATAGAAATTCCCAACTGAAAACACATGAATGATGAGAACCTCTGCCCTCTTCCCCTGCTGAGGCCACCAGATTTATCCACTTCAGGCAGGAGTGGAGATGTTTCCTCAGCCCCAGAGACCATAGATACAGAGAATGACATTGGGGGAATCTTAATTAAAAAATCAGTTTAACTCCTTATCATTCTACGTTCAAAACCACCTGTCAATTTGCCTTTTGCATGGACTGTCAGTTCAAGGAAGATTTTTAGATTTTTAGTGACTCAACTGCAAATTTGAACAGACAGCCAAGAATCAGAGGAAGGCTTAAAGTGAAGCCTTTCTTTATGAATTAATGCCAGGTTATAGAAAATTAAGCAAAGCAGTAAAGCTGTAAGAATTAGCTTCAAAAACTGAAAAAAATACATAGTTTAATAATAGAATATGGATCGGATATAAAAATATTTAAATGGTTATAATGTAAACACTTAATATTAATTAAACCAAAATTTGTGGTATTACCGTAGCAGGGAGATGGAGAAGGAAATGCCTTTATAATCACTATAAGATAAATAAGTGGTCATTTTCTATAGTATAGAGTTTCCAGATAATGTTCACTGTTTAAAAATTCAAGAAATAGCTATAAAAACATATATGAACTGACTCATCCGTGCCTGATACATAATTCTCTGTTTTCAAGGTCATGCTAATTTTAAATCTAAATGGACCCTGATCATGTGTATCCCTGATATGGGTCTCCACTCTCTTGATTATTCCACATTGACATGAAAAAATGTATTTTCTCCTAATTAAAAAATTGTAATCATAATTTATGTAGTACTTACTATGTGCCATTTCCTGTCCTATGTGTCTGAGTTCATACTCTCAGTTAATCCTTAGAACAACTAGTGACAAAGCTATTATTGCTACCTCATTTTACAGATAAGACAGAGCCTCAGAAAGTGTGCATAATTTCCTTTAATTGGTTTTGAGATGATGCTAGCTGGAAATATGGAAGCAATTTCCAGGAGGAATAGCAAAACAAGTTTAAAATATTTGCCTCTAAGAGTAGGAATTAAGAATGGAGAAGGAGGTGTATCAGTATTCACATGCTGTATAACAAACCACCTTATAACTTAGAGGCTTAAAAAAAACAAACATTTATCTCTTGAATCTTCAGTTTGGGCAGGGCTTGATGGGAGGAGCTCTGCTCCTTGCAGGATCAGCTGGGGTGGCTTAAATGGGAGGATCTACTGCCGCAGCAAATTTGAGAAAATATTAGAAAATGGAAATATTGGAAAGCGTGGAAAATTTAGGAAAGTGCATTTATATATGTTTATTTGCATTTAAACAGCAATATTTGCTTTTCATCCAACATCTGATTATCCACAGTAGGACTGCATGATAAGAATTGACCATGACATTCTGGGCTAATGTCAGCCTGTCCTAGACAACCCCAGCCTTGAATTCCTGTGATGTTAGAATTCGCAACTATAAAAGGTTGGCAACTGTTGCGGATAAATAAAGAACACATGTGAAATTGAATATCAGAGCCAAATGCAGTGGTGTTACATGTTCACCTTTCAATGATACATCCAAACAGGTGCAAGCAGAGCTGAGACTATGAACATCAATCAGCAGGAATCATAGCTGAGCCCCCAGGATCCCTGACACCAGCATGGCATACAGACAAGATTCTGCAGCTGTCAGAGAATATCTGGTGCTTGAAGCTGCATTCCATGACTTTTCACTGATTGACAGGTCTCTTCCAGATGCCTTGGGATTTTATTGCCATCTGGCATTCTTCGTGTCCCTTATCTTGGGAGTGTTTTATGATGATTAACTGATTACACTCCAGAAAGGCAGCATAGAGGAGACAGGAACAAGTGGCAATCACTCTCTTTCAGTTAAAGGTAGAGAAATAATCAAGCATTGGGAAGTTAGATGACTCATACAAGGTCACAACGTCCCAGATTCTGATACCAGATCATATGTTCATTTATTATTTCATATTATTGAACAGTTGTATGTGTTGGGATCTGAACTTAGAGGAATGAATAAAATGAAAGACTGCTCTTGTGGAGCTCCCATACTTACAGAGAAAAATATATAAATTCAAAATGTTGGAGGAGAGAGGCACGTAAAAAGCACAGTGAAAACACATGGGAGCTTGCAAGACAGGATTCAAGAAGGCAACATCTGTCTTCAGTTGTCAGACATGAGTGTGAATTTGCCCTTATGGTGGCCATGTATGTTTGTATGGGATAAGGGGAGGGGGAGAAGCAGTCTCAGATGTCTAGGAAGCATTGTGTAAAAAAGCCCAGGGGCATGACATCGTACTTGCTCTTGTCTGAACATTCTTTGCACCAAAAAGTCGGCTGTGTGGCTGGGCAATATATCAATTATAATTTGTATTTTCTGAACCACATGGGTTAGACCAGAGTCATCGTAACATATCTAGAGAAGAAAGCATTAAATAATTATGACAATTTACTAAAAATGGTTATGTCATCTATAAAATACATGATAAACTTTTTGCTGTAAAACGTATCTTGAACAAAAGGAGAAAAATAAATAGAGAAAAATCAATGCTAAGAGGTACAGAGCCAGAGGATCTAGTGATGGCCCATGTTAGGCTTCTGCTCTTTAGACAAAACTGGATGGGGAAGTCATTTGAACAGCTTAAAGTTAAAAGTAAATTTGGAGATGACCAAGTACTCCTCAATCATGGGCTCTTTTTATAAACACACCCAACTTGCTCTGGCCTAGAAACGATCAAGTCCAATCTATTCTTTGTTCTTAGCTGATTAACATCTGCACGTTCACTGCTAAATTCCTGATCTCAGTAGTGTTCACCTTCCTCCACTCACCTTTGTCTTAAAGTTCGTTGTAATCTAGCCAGGGGCCCACCTCTCTATTTCTGCCCCAGCCCCCAACACTCATACACATTGTATCAGTTATCCATTGTCATGTAACAAACCACCCCAAACTTGGCAAAATGAAACAAAAACAGTTTGTTATCTATCACAATGCTGTAGGTCAGGAATTGAGGCAGGGCTCAGGTAGGTGGTTCTTTTGTTTTCGGTGATGCTGACTGGGGTCACTCCAGTGGCTCCAATCAGCGAAGCGTTCACGTGGAACTAGAACATCCCAGTTGGACTCTCGTCATTTAGGGTCTCTTTTCAGGTGTTTTCTAATCATTCAACTCTTTAGCTTGGACTTCCTTAGACCATGGAGGCTGGGCTCTGAAAGGGAAGAAGCAGAAGTTGCCTGTCCTCTTAAAGCCCAGGTTTGGAAGTCCCAGAATGTCACTTCCACTGCGTTCAATTGATCAAAGAAAGGCAAAACTGTAGTCTCTACCCCTTGGTAATGAGCAGTGGTGTTTGTTTACAGGGAAGGGAGGAACTGTTGGCAGCTATCTGGAGACTGTCTCCTAAACACATACACTCAAATGAAGCTGCTCTCAGGGATCACAAATGGCATGCTCCCAAATATATTATAAACCTCTTTTCTCAGACAGTATCCAAGGTTATTTTTTTAATTTACTAGGTTTCCTAGGGATGCCATAACAAAGCACCACAAACTGGGTGGCTTAAAACAACATAAATTTATTCTTTCATAGGTGTGAAAGCCAGAAGTCCAAAATCAGGGTGTTGGTAGAATTGGTTCTTTCTGAGGGCTCCAAGGGAGAAGAGGTTCCATGCCTCTTTCTTAGCTTCTGGTGGTTGCCAGCATTCCTTGGTATTGCTTCGCTGGTAGATACATCACTCCAGTCTCTGCTTTTGTCCTCGCATGGCATTTTCCCTGTGTCTCTGTGTCCAAATTTCCCTCTTCCTATAAGGATACTTGTCCTATTGGATTAGGGCCCACCCCAATGACCTCATCTTAATTTGATTACATTTGCAAAGACCCTATTTCCAAATAAGGTCAACATTCTGAGGCACTGGGGGTTAGGACTTCAACATATCTTTGGGAGACATAATCAACCCATCACACGCATTACCAAGAGAAGTGGCACCAGGACTGACATCAGCAGCAACTGAAACTATTTAATACCACCTACTACTATCATGTCCAACATTCCAAATTTTTTTTAACTTACTCTTGAGAATCTTGATAGCGGTGCCTTGTTTTACATTTCATAGCTCCTAGCTTGGTGCTAAACAAATTACAAGTACCTATTGAATCTAGTTGGTTTTGATTACATGACCTCCTGAGTTCATGGGTAACAAAGAAGAATGGGATCATCCCCATCACAGCTGCATAAATACATAAATATGTGCATACAAAATCCTACACAGTTGAAATTGTCTGACAAAGAGCAGTTACAGAGCTCTAAGTTCAAAAGTGAATAGTTGTCTGCTCTGAATATAGCTGCTTCTCCCAGGTAGGAGGTTGGCTTCAGGCTTATTTCAATATGTTGTGTTGGAGGGAAATGATTTTATGGAGACTACTGGGAAACAGACACATTGTTTCAAGCTGCACATATTTTATAATGCAAACTCTTATCTATCTTACTGGCAGATGAATAGTTTAGATTTCTAAATACCAGGCTATTCAAATGTCAAAATTGCTCAGACGAAAACAGAGTTCCTCAAGCACTAATGGTCATCGGTCATCACCATCAACTGGAAGATGTGTTAAACTGCTGATTCTATTCTAATCAGCCTGGTTCTACTGTCTTTGTTCTCTCTCAAGGCCATGGTTTCTAGGCATTGGAGTGGCACCCAATCAATATCTATTGAATCAATATTAATGTCATCGACAGAAATAATTGTAGTAGTAACATCATTTATTGAGAAGTTTTTCTCAGGTAATGTGCTCCGTACATGATTCATATTAATTCACTAATCATCTGTTAAGCTTTGAATAAAATTCTATTATTATCCTTGTTTTAGAGAATGAGAAAATTGTGGTTTGGCTGCAGTAAGCAATGGAGTCAGATGGGTCTGGCTTCAGCCACACACCACTGGCATTTCAACCTGCTTAGCACAATTCAGTCCAGATCTTCCTTGACTTAGGATCAACCCATTACCAGTTGAAAATACTGTTAAGTCGAAAATGCATTTACTACACCTACCCTACTGAACTGCATAGCTTAGCCTAGCCTACCTTAAACGTGCTCAGAATGCTTACGTTAGCCTAGAGTTGGGCAAAATCATCTAACACAAAACCTATCTTATAATAAAGTGTTGAATATCGCATGTAATTTATTGAATACTGTACTTAAAGTGAACAACAAAATGGTTGTATGCGTTCAGCCCATACAAATGGTCAGTGTATGGGCTGTTTACCCTTGTGATCACGTGGCTGACCATTCTTCACCGTGAGTCATGAGAAGGGTCATTTCTTCCTTGCTTATTTCTCAGGCTGAGACACATGCATGATATTTTCTTCCCTCTAGACCTGGCTGTACTCCTTGAAATGGTTTCATATAATTGTCAATCTACAACTTTCTGATATTTTCTTCCCTCTAGACCTGGCTATACTCCTTGAAATGGTTTCATATAATTGTCAATCTACAACTTTCTACAATTGTCAGTCTCATGTCCAAATGCAATTGTTGTTCAAAATGCAATGTTCCAACTACTGCAAATGGTCTATGGTTCCCCGATCACCTCATTCCTTTTAATGTATCTTTGTTACAGCACTCTTTCACAATGTGACCTTAATTGTTATTTGTATGAACCTCTTCTCCAACTCTGCTTGAAGTCAAAGATTGGGTCCAATTCATCACCCTTTGTTTAGTGTATACCTTGCATGTAGTAGAAACCGATATACTTTCATTGAATTCCATTTAGCAACTTCAATGTATTCTTTCCTCACCATGTTACAAGTCTTCATGCTCCTTTGTTCAGTGCAGAAAATGCCACTGATGTGGTTAACTTCTAAAGCAAGCCCCATTCTCACTATCTTATTGCCTGCAAAAAATGATTAATATATGAATATATATTAGAGGTAAGAGCTTCTCCTTCTAAAGGTTCTGAGTGGCAATATGGCAGGGAGATGAAGATGACAATTTCAGTAGGCTTGGGATTGAATCCAGGCTCTAATACTTATAAGTTGTTTGTCCTATATGCTTTCTCAGCCTGAAATGGGGCACATTGCCAAAACGGGGATAATAATGCCTATTGTAGAAGATGACAAGGATGATTAAATTAGATACTATGTATCAAGTGCTTAGCTCCATGGCTAGTATATAATTACAAAACAATAAATCATACATGTTACTACTACTACTGCTGCTATTACTACTACTGAATACAATTCTAAAGAGCGAATCTCAGCCTGCAGTCGCTGCCTTAGTAACTGAAAGTGCATTAGAGGATGGCCTGGCTCAGAAACAAAGGCTATATGCCCTTAGAAACAATCATGACAGTGCACATTTCAGATTAGCTGTGATTGAGGGACGGGGGAAGAAGAAATCATATTTTTACAAACATAGAGTTACAAAGTTAGTTAACTCATGGTTCCCAAGAGCCCTAGTGTTATCTCATTTGGTTCAGGAAATGGAATTAGCTTGCCAAGGCAGATTTCATTATCATTGTTCATTCTGATTTAGATTGAGAAAGGGGGGGAAGAAGGAGGAAGAAAGTGTGTGTGTGTGTGTGTGTGTGTGTGTGTGTGAGAGAGAGAGAGAGAGAGAGAGAGAAAGAGAGAAACTGTCTTGAAGCCTGCATTTTACAAATGCAGGAACAGCTATATTGCCATGCATCTTGCTCTGTAGCAAATACACCAGGATCATTGTAGGCATTTGGTGTAAAAACAGACACACACACACACAGACATACACACACTGTACATCTTATTTGACACAAGGGGAAAAAACAAGAGAAGAACTCTCCAGAGCTTCAGAGACATGGACAGCTTCATCTAAGAACTCAGGGAAAAACTGAAAATTTCAATTTTTGGTGAGCAACTTATTTGTTCAGCCTCACAAAGTCCATTTTTCTTCCTGACTGATCTCATTTCCAGATAGAATCATCTCATGTCCAAATGCAATTGCCTAAATTGAATATGTGCGACTCACAGCCCTGTTTACGTAGTATTCTTTCAACTCCAGAGACCAAGATAGTGATTTTGTCATCATCACGGGGACTCAACCAGCCACCGTCAAACATCCAGGACTCATTTATTCTCATTAAGAAATAAAATTACTGACCACCTGTGCCACTGATACACATGACTAAGGAAAAGGTGCAAAACTGCAGAGAGTTGGGGGAAATGGCTCATAGGCTTTCAAAAATAATGGTTTCTGACTATTCCTTTTTACTTCTTTATCTTGCAGTGATCCCATACCCATGTCCGAGTAATTTCCCCAAAGCACAGTTCAGATCCAGTGCTACCCTGGTCAAAAGTCATCTCTAGTATTTTGACTCTCAAGAAGTGATTTGTAGAGAAGATACTGTTTGAACTGGCTCCTGTGGTATTGGTAGGTTTCTTATAGGGTGGGGCCCTAATGGAGATAATCCAGGGGAAGCAAAACAGCATGAACAAACAGAGGAGGCAGAAGGAGTTTGGGGAAGAACAAATAACTCTTCATCGTTGAAGCATAAAGTTTCTCTAGTCAAAATAATACTGCAATGCTAACAGATTTACCTTTGGAGCTCCTTGATTTAGATCATATTAGATACAGATAGATGATTGATAGGTAGATAGATAGATAGATAGATAGAATGAACTAGATTTAAAGACAAAAGAGAGGAGTAGAGAGGGAAAACAGAGGGAAGGAGGAAGAGAGAGGGACAGAGAGTGGGGGAAGGTATAATAAAAAGAAGAGTAAGACATTTAAGAAGAGAACTATAGGGGCTTCCCTGGTGGTGCAGTGGTTAAGAATCTGCCTGCCAATGCAGGGGACACGGGTTCGAGCCCTGGTCCAGGAAGATCTCACGTGCCGCAGAGCAGCTAAGCCCATGCGCCACAACTACTGAGCCTGTGCTCTAGAGCCTGAGAGCCACAACTACTGAGCCCGCGCGCCACAACTACTGAAGCCCGCGTGCCTAGAGCCTGTGCTCCACAACAAGAGAAGCCACCACAATGAGAAGCCTGGGCAGCACAACGAAGAGCAGCCCCCGCTCGCCGCAACTAGAGAAAGCCCGTGCGCAGCAATGAAGACCCAACAGAGTCAAAAATAAAAAAGTAAATAAATTTATAAAAAAGTACTATACACAAGCAAGTCCAAGATCATGAAGAACATCTCAGATTACATGGACACTTGCTTCTTTGCATTTTAATCTGTCTTCTACAAGTGAGGCAGGTATTTATGGTTATTGGAAACTTCGGTTCATATTGGAAAGTACAAAATTCTCTGAATTATTTTCTTTCACTTTTTCTAGCCTACCTTTATAACTGCTGCAGAAGTTAGAAAGAGTGGGAAAATGTTTGAACTCAATGCAAGAAATTATCCTTTGTGTGTGAATTTCAATCAAGTGTTAGGGTCCCTGCCCTGGTTCTGTCAAACACTTGTCCAGGGTCCCTCTGACCCCACTCCTCTCGTTCTGTCTCAATTAGCCCATCAGCACCTACATGTTCAAATCCCTGCCTCGTGCCCCAACTTCATTCAACTTCATCTCTTATTACTCTCCCCCAACTAGCTTAGCAACAACCATACTGGCCTTCTTGGAGTTGCTAAAACAGAGCAAACTGAACCTGATTCAGAGCCCTTCACTCCTCAGTCTCTTCTCTGCAGATCTGTTTCCGTGAACTTGACAGGACTTGCTGTTTCTCTTCATTCAGTTCTCTCAAAAGACATCTCCTTGGGAGACCTGCCCTAATCACACTGGCAAAACTAGCCCCCAGTCACTCTCTACCATAGATCACTATCAGTTATCTCCACTATTTTAAATGATCTTATTTATTCTTTTGTCTACATGCTATCTATTTTGTAAATTATGATAACTGACTGTAAGCTTTAACGGAAAGGAAAAAAACCTTGACACAGCATCAAAACATGGAAGAGGAGCAACGATGGAAGAGTGAGCACTGATATGGAGGCTTACTGTAAGACTACAGTAATCAGGACAGCGTGGTATTATTGACAGAAGAGACTCATAGATCAATGGAACAGGATCCCATGCCTGGAAATACACTCGCACAAATATAGTCGACTGCAGAAGGTCTGCTCCCAAGGAGGTGGAGCATAGCTCCTCACTCCTGAAGTGTGAGCTGAGCACAGAAACTTCCTCAAAGAGTATGGAAACAGGAAAAAAAAAATGGAATAACTTTACTGTGGATAAACCTGACATACACTGTTCAGCCACGTCATCAAGGTCAACATCACGGTAATAAGTTATGTTGGTTGTATGCTCACTTCATATGATGTGATGAAATTGACACTTTACCTTGGGACCTCCTCCCAAAACCCACACCCCAGTCTCATTATGAGGAAGACATCAGAAAAATCTCTTTGGAGGGATATTCTACAGAATACCTGAGCATCAATTTTCAAACCTGCAAAGGTCATCAAAAGCAAGGCAAGACTGACAGACTGTTATAACCAGGAGGAACCTCAGGAGACACAACTACTAAATTAATGTGGTATCTTTGACAGGATCCTGGAACAGAAAATAGGTGAAAACTAAGGAAATTGGAATAAAGTATGGGCTTTAGTGAATAAGAATGTATTAATGCTACTTCATTAATTGTGATAAGAGTGCCATACTCATTGAAGATATTAACCATGGGGGAAACTGGGTGTGATATATACAAGAACTCTGTGTATTATTTTTTCAGTAATTCTGACAATCTAAAACTGTTCCAAAATAAAATTTTATTAAAAAATAGCAAACTCTACAGTGTCTTCCTTTGTGGAATTAATATGAACATAAGAATATTAAGATCTTTAAGAAGCCCTCCAAAAATCAACAAACTGACAGTGGAAAGCGTTAGTACCACCCAAGGGATTAGGACTTTCTCACTATTGCAATCCCTCATTCCACAATGTGTTTCGGAACCACACGTTCTAGAATGTTAGGTTGCGAATTTTCCCTAAAAGTTTTCATATATGCTCACTCTTCACTGCCTCCCCGTCTTTATGTAAGTTGCTTCTTGGACTAAGAATAGCCTTCCCCAGTAACAGTGAGAAGTTAAACTCTACCAATATCTTAAGACCCAGCAAGAAGGCTGCATCATCTTCCATCCACTTGCCCCTAATCCTCCCATCCAATCTTCCCAAGTAGGAATAAAGCTCCTGAATTCACCGTAACTGTAAGCATTTTTCACAGTATCTTTCACATGGCATGACTTTTTTCTCATTTTTGTCCAGGTCTTATCTTGTCTCTGCAAAGTATAATCTTGGTTGCAGGACCCAAGGCTGATTCATCTTTATATTCTCTCACAGCCCCTTGCACAAAGCAGAGAGTTATTCAAATGGTGGGTATTCAATAGATTACCTGCTCAATTTATGAAGGAAAAAGCATAGTTCGATTCTATTAGATTATACAGACATTCTCAATTGTGTCTTAATTTCTAACCATACAGGATAGCTGGACCCTGAGAGATTAATTTTCCATGAACAAGGCAATTGATGTCAAAGGAACAGCAACAGCAAAAAAATCAACATGGGCTTCACTTCTGATTTTGACACGTGTATTTTCTTGGGCCTCTGGGCATCAAAGTCTCCCCTGCAAGCTTTGATGCATCAGTTCACCACTAATGAAGATCTTCTTCAAACTCTTCTTGTTCACACATCCAGCTTCCCGTGAAAGATCTGAACAAATGTCAGTTGCTTCCTGTTCCAGTTAATCACTCAAGATGTGTGACAGCATCCGATTTTAATGAACGCCACCAGAGCGCCTGGTCCCTGTAATGCAGCTAGCTCCCCTTCTTGGCTCACGGCCCATGCTAACACTGCTTTGATGATGTGGATACAACAGAGTCTGTTGAACAGATGTAATCACAAGCTACCCTCCATTTAACAGTCAGTCATTTCAGCTGACATGATGTCCTTTTGGCTAGGTGTTTATGTACTTATAACTGTTCTCGACTGTCTGTAGAATTCTTAATCAGATTGATCCGTTAGTTGAAACATGTGCAGGGGTTATGTTCCTTGTTCTGCCATCCAGGGTTTAAAAAATGTCTCATTATTTATCTAAATTAAATTAGTTTGAATTCTGAGCCTGTACTCCCCTGGGTGACAAGAAATTCAAACCCAGTCATGTTTGAGGATTCCCCTTTTCTGGGGCTGCCAAAAATTGTTGAGTGACATGAGGGTATGGGGTAGATGAGTTTAGAGATAAATTCATTATCATTGTCTCTTAAATGCTTCTTATCTGAACTCAGGAGTTGCCTCAAAGATGGCTTCCCCTGCTTTTTTAAAAAAAATTTTATTTGTTTATTGAAGTATAGTTGATTTACAGTGTTTCAGGTGTACAGCAACGTGATTCAGTTATACATGTATATATAAATATATGTATTCTTTTTCAGATTCTTTTCCATTATGGTTTATTACAAGATATTGAATACAGTTCCCTGTGGTATACAGTAGGGCCTTGTTTGTTTTATATATGCTAGTGTGTATCTGTTACTCTCAAATTCCAAATTCAGTGATAGAATTCTCGCCTGCCCCCTGCTTCTTAAATGGGCATCTTTTGAGGTAAATCTCACTGCTACTAAGAAACAGCTACATAATTTGTGGGGCTCAGTGCAAAAAGAAAATTCAGGGCTTCTGGTTTAAATTTATTAAGAGTGTCAAGATGGTAAGAGCAGAGTTTTAAAGCGAGTGCAAGGCCTTCTAGGCACGGGGTTCTGCAGGGCTGCACAGATGATGTTTCCATGAGCCTGCCTTGCCACTCCTGTGGCACTCCTTTATGTTAGAACTCTGGGTCATCCCTAGTCACCGGATCAGAGTTCCTGTGAGTCTGGCTCTCTAAGGAAATAGGTAGGTTCTTGTTAATTCCAGGATCCACAAAACCCAACTGCTCTTTTCTAGGCTTAGGAATTTTCCCTTCATTCTGGAAACTTTCCTCCCCTTCTCCCACCCTGTTCTTGCAGCAGCAATCTGCTCTCCTCCTGGACAATCCCGCTCCTGTCTTCTTGAACTTTAGGTTGTGGGAGCAGAGCCTCTTCAGCTTGCCCCGAAGCTTAGGGAGGTGGCAGTTCTATGTGACAGTGGGGCTCAGTGGGGTTCCGGCAGCAAAGCCATCCCCTGGAAGCTTGTTAGAAATGCAGAATCTCATTATCATACTAAGTGAAATAAGTCAGAAAGATAAAGACAAATATCATATGATATCAATTATAGGTTGAATCTACAAGTTGATACAAATGAACGAATTTATGAAACAGAAACAGACTCACAGACTTAGAAAACAAACTTGTGGTTACCAAAGGGGAAAAGGGGTGGGGGAGGGAAGGATGGGGAGTTTGGGATTAGCAGATGCAAACTAGTATATATAAGATGGGTAACCAACAAGATCCTACTGTAGAGCACAGGGAACTCTTCTCAGTATCCTGTAATAAGCCATAATGGAAAAGAATATGAAAAAGAATGTGTATATCTATGTATATCTGAATCACTTTGCTGAACACTAGAAGCTAACACGACATTGTAAATCAACTATACTTCAATTTTAAAAAATTGCATGCAGAATCTCAGACCCCAACCAGACCTGCTGAATCAGAATCAGCATTTTTACAAGATCCCCAGCTCTGGGGCTCAAGGCATTGCTAATTCTTCTTGGGATAGGGAGGTGCAAAAGATAATTAGTTCTTCTGTTTTGTTCTTCTGCACTAAGATAAATATACAAACTAATTATCCACCTAATATTGGTAGCTATTAAATTAGTTGGCAACAGAATCGAGCCTTTGGTATAGAGCAGGAAGTTACAAAGTCTCATGCTTCCAAAGGCCAGAAAGGTCACCTGGATGTGGGCAGCTGATTGTGGGTGAGGTGATGGGGAGTGCTGGGGGAGGTACAGGCTGGGGAAACATTCTTTCCCACAGCTGCTGCAATGAAGCTGCAGGCGTCCGGTGGTGGGGATCTTCTGATGCTCCAGAGAAGGTGGGAATTTGGACTTTACTTGAAAGCTTTAGCAACTAGTGCAAAACTTTGAAAACACTGTAAGGACCGGATAAAGCACATTTTAAGATATATTTAGGTGGCAGTGTGATCAGTCATGTAGAACTTTATAATAGATGGTTTTGCACAGGCATTTGGAAGGCAGCGTATTATAAAAGAGTAAGTCTCCATCACTCATTGTAATCTTAAATAGATTACATGACATCCGTTTTCTTTGATTTTTCTCATTCATAAAACCTAACCCAAACTATGGTCACAAATTAGAATAAATGGTATGTGTGTGCAAAGAGCTCTGGGTTTCTGGGATAAGCATCGGTAGATGGTTACAAAATTGTCTGCAATGACTCCCCTTCCTGTATCTATACTCCATATGATGTAACTTTGCAGCTCATCCCATCAAGAGGTGAAGACTATTTCTCCCCTCCTTGAATCTGGTCTGGCCTTGTGTTTTGCTTTGGCTAATAGAATGTGGTGGAAGTGTGTCAGTTCTGAGCCCTACTTCTTCCTCTTTTGGCACCTCCTTGCTGCCTTGAGAATAAGCAGGATAGCCTGATGGAGGATGCGGGACCACATGGAGCGAATACAGTCCATCCTAGCTAAGGCCATCATGCACCTTCCCGCCCTGTCAACCCAGCAGCTGATCAAACTGATCTATCAGCTCAGCCAAATAACCTAAAACGTTGTGTAATCTTCTTTGTATTAATCTTGTTTAGCTTTTGCTGAGCTTCTTGAATCTGTGGGTTTATCATTTTTAGCATGTTAGGAAATAGCTTGACAACTGAATCGTTAATTATTGCATCTCGCTGCTCTCTAAGATCTTCTAGGACTACATTTACCTGTATGTCAGACCATCTGCATCCTACACATTTCCTATGCTGTCCTGCCCGTTCCATCATTTATGTGCGTTTATGCTTTAATTTTAATGTATTTATGTATCTGCCTGTGGGTTCACTAATTCTGTCTTCTGCTCGGTGTATCTTTCCACCCATCTAGTAGTTCTCAGTTAATAGGCAGTATATATATATATTTCAGAATATCCACGTTTATTTTAGAATGCCCATTTGATTCTTTTCTGTAGATTCCATATCTCAATTGAAATTCTTCATTTTTTCAGCCATTTAAAAATCTATTTTTTCTAACTTATTTATGTGGCCATTTTAAATTTCCCTAAGTACTTCTATATCTTATCTTTGGATTTGCTTTTATCATCTGATTATTTTTTAAAAAATTCTTCTTGCATGTCTTTTTAAAATTTAATTTGGGCATTGTCAATAAAAAATACAGAGACTGATGATAATGTTATATTTTTCCCATTGAGGGAAAAATAATGAAGTAAATTCATTTTATTTTATTTATTTATTTTTAAATTTTTGGCTGCATTGGGTCTTCGTTGCTGTGTGTGGGCTTTCTCTAGTTGCGGCGAGAGGGGGCTTACTCTTCGTTGATGTGCATGGGCTTCTCATTGCGGTGGCTTCTCTTGTTGCCGAGCACGGGATCTAGGCTCACGGGCTTCAGTAGTTGTGGTGTGCAGGCTCAGTAGTTGTGGTGCATGGGCTTAGTTGCTCTACGGCATGCGGGATCTTCCCGGACCAGGGATTGAACCCGTATCCCCTGCACTGGCAGGCAGATTCTTAACCACTACGCCACCAGGAGAGTCTTGAAGTAAATTCATTTTAGAATGGATAACTACTGAGATGAAAACCAGAACATCTGGATTCTACTCCTGACACTGTCACTATGAGCTTTCAAAATTCACCCTCAGGGGCCTCTGCTAACATTAAATGCTCTCTGCAGTCTTGTTAGATGCAAGAGATTACAATTCAGTGATTTTCTCCTGCTACAGTGATGTGCCAAATCTCTTGGAAAGGAGAAAAATAAACAACGTTTAAGCTTAATAATACCTTTCTGAGATGAGAAGACTCGAGCCCCAAATATTTATTAACTCGCCTGCAGTTGTAGAAATTACTCAGAGCCTTCAAAGCAGCTTCAGTAGTGGACATTTGGGTATATCAAGAAAATCAATCAGGACCCCAAAGAAGCACATTTCTTTCAAGAAAATCCTAAATATGGTTCATTCAGTTTTTCTGTTAGCCTATGGTATTGGCATTCAATGGGCATTCAATGAGTGTCTAGTCATTGTTATTTACAGCAGTCATAGAAATAGGGATGAAATGTTATTTGAGCTCAGCTAAACACAAAAGTACCAAAAATACCCAAATGTCCAAAAAGTTCTGAGAAATTCAATCTGACTCATCTTGGCAAATAATCCACAACTTGAGACGTCTCTCTGTCTCTCTCTGTCTCTCTCTCTCTCTCACACACACACAAAACTTGTTTTCTTCCATTAATATAGCTTTAGTTCTGCTTTCTCTGCTAGGAAAGTCAAAAACCCATAGGCAGCTGTATCCAGGTGACCATATGAAGTAACATTTCTCCTAAGAGGCAAAAAAAATGCTACCACTGCTCATGGATGAACTATTAAACTTCCAAACATTTATCCTTTACTACACTATGATGTTTGTAAGAAGAAATGTAGGCTTTCTCAGTTATGAAGTCTCACCAAAGTCAGAACTAAAGTGATAAAACTACAACAAACAACAACAAAACACCTTTTCCTATGTGTCTTCAAATAATGTTTACTTTGAAATCTCAAGGTTTCAGGAAAATATAGACAATAAATTTTGCAGTCAGCTCTTTTTTTTTTTTTTAAACATCTTTATTGAAGTATAATTGCTTTACAATGGTGTGTTAGTTTCTGCTTTATAACAAAGTGAATCAGTTATACATATACATATGTTCCCATATCTCTTCCCTCTTGCATCTCCCTCCCTCCCACCCTCCCCATCCCACCCCTTTAGGTGGTCACAAAGCACCGAGCTTATCTACCTGTGCTATGCGGCTGCTTCCCACTAGCTATCTATTGTACATTTGGTAGTGTATATATGTCCATGACACTCTCTCACCCTGTCACATCTCACCCTTCCCCCTCCCCATATCCTCAAGTCCATTCTCTAGTAGGTCTGTGTCTTTATTCCCGTCTTGCCACTAGGTTCTTCATGGCCTTTTTTTTTTTCCCTTAGATTCCATATATATGTGTTAGCATACTGTATTTGTTTTTCTCTTTCTGACTTACTTCACTCTGTATGACAGACTCTAACTCCATCCACCTCATTACAAATACCTCCATTTCATTTCTTTTTATGGCTGAGTAATATTCCATTGTATATATGTGCCACATCTTCTTTATCCATTCATCCGATGATGGACACTTAGGTTGCTTCCATGTCCTGGCTATTGTAAATAGAGCTGCAATGAACATTTTGGTACATGACTCTTTTTGAACTATGGTTTTCTCAGGGTATATGCCCAGTAGTGGGATTGCTGGGTCGTATGGTAGTTCTATTTGTAGTTTTTTAAGGAACCTCCATACTGTTCTCCATAGTGGCTGTATCAATTTACATTCCCACCAACAGTGCAAGAGTGTTCCCTTTCCTCCACACCCTCTCCAGCATTTATTGTTTCTAGATTTTTTGATGATGGCCAATCTGACCTGTGTGAGATGATATCTCATTGTAGTTTTGATTTGCATTTCTCTAATGATTAATGAGGTTGAGCATTCTTTCATGTGTCTGTTGGCAATCTGTATATCTTCTTTGGAGAAATGTCTATTTAGGTCTTCTGCCCATTTTTGGATTGGGTTGTTCGTTTTTTTGTTATTGAGCTGCATGAGCTGCTTGTAAATCTTGGAGATTAATCCTTTGTCAGTTGCTTCATTTGCAAATATTTTCTCCCATTCTGAGGGTTGTCTTTTGGTCTTGTTTATGGTTTCCTTTGCTGTGCAAAAGCTTTTAAGTTTCATTAGGTCCCATTTGTTTATTTGTGTTTTTATTTCCATTTCTCTAGGAGCTGGGTCAAAAAGAATCTTGCTGTGATTTATGTCATAGAGTGTTCTGCCTATAAGAGTTTGATAGTGTCTGGCCTTACACTTAGGTCTTTAATCCATTTTGAGTTTATTTTTGTGTATGGTGTCAGGGAGTGTTCTAATTTCATACTTTTACATGTATCTGTCCAATTTTCCCAGCACCACTTATTGAAGAGGCTGTCTTTTCTCCACTGTATATGCTTGCCTCCTTTATCAAAGATAAGGTGACCATATGTGCGTGGGTTTATCTCTGGGCTTTCTATCCTGTTCCATTGATCTATATTTCTGTTTTGGTGCCAGTACCAAACTGTCTTGATTACTGTAGCTTTGTAATATAGTCTGAAGTCAGGGAGCCTGATTCCTCCAGCTCCATTTTTCGTTCTCAAGATTGCTTTGGCTGTTCGGGGTCTTTTGTGTTTCCATACAAATTGTGAAATTTTTTGTTCTAGTTCTGTGAAAAATGCCAGTGGTAGTTTGATAGGGATTGCATTGAATCTGTAGATTGCTTTGGGTAGTAGAGTCATTTTCACAATGTTGATTCTTCCAATCCAGGAACATGGTATATCTCTCCATCTGTTTGTATCATCTTTAATTTCTTTCATCAGTGTCTTATAATTTTCTGCATACAGGTCTTTTGTCTCCTTAGGTAGGTTTATTCCTAGATATTTTATTCTTTTTGTTGCAATGGTAAACGGGAGTGTTTTCTTAATTTCACTTTCAGATTTTTCATCATTAGTGTATAGAAATGCAAGAGATTTCTGTGCATTAATTTTGTATCCTGCTACTTTACCAAATTCATTGATTAGCTCTAGTAGTTTTCTGGTAGCATCTTTAGGATTCTCTATGTATAGTATCATGTCATCTGCAAACAGTGACAGCTTTACTTCTTCTTTTCCGATTTGGATTCCTTTTATTTCTTTTTCTTCTCTGATTGCTGTGGCTAACACTTCCAAAACTATGTTGAATAATAGTGGTGAGAGTGGGCAAACTTGTCTTGTTCTTGATCTTAGTGGAAATGGTTTCAGTTTTTCACCATTGAGGACAATATTGGCTGTGGGTTTGTCATATATGGCCTTTATTATATTGAGGAAAGTTCCCTCTATGCCTACTTCCTGCAGGGCTTTTATCATAAATGGGTGTTGTATTTTGTCAAAAGCTTTCTCTGCATCTATTGAGATGATCATATGGTTTTTCTCCTTCAATTTGTTAATATGGTGTATCACGTTGATTGATTTGCGTATATTGAAGAATCCTTGCATTCCTGGGATAAACTCACTTGATCATGGTGTATGATCCTTTTAATGTGCTGTTGGATTCTGTTTGCTAGTATTTTGTTGAGGATTTTTGCATCTATGTTCATCAGTGATATTGGCCTGTAGTTTTCTTTCTTTGTGACATCTTTGTCTGGTTTTGGTATCAGGGTGATGTTGGCCTCGTAGAATGAGTTTGGGAGTGTTCCTCCCTCTGCAATATTTTGGAAGAGTTTGAGAAGGATAGGTGTTAGCTCTTCTCTAAATGTTTGATAGAATTCGCCTGTGAAGCCATCTGGTCCTGGGCTTTTGTTTGTTGGAAGATTTTTAATCCCAGTTTCAATTTCAGTGCTTGTGATTGGTCTGTTCATATTTTCTATTTCTTCCTGGTTCAGTCTCGGCAGGTTGTGCATTTCTAAGAATCTGTCCATTTCTTCCAGGTTGTCCATTTTATTGGCATAGAGTTGCTTGTAGTAATCTCTCATGATCGTTTGTATTTCTGCAGTGTCAGTGGTTACTTCTCCTTTTGCATTTCTAATTCTATTGATTTGAGTCTTCTCCCTTTTTCTCTTGATGAGTCTGGCTAATGGTTTATCAATTTTGTTTATCTTCTCAAAGAACCAGCTTTTAGTTTCATTGATTTTTGCTATTGTTTCCTTCATTTCTTTTTCATTTATTTCTGATCTGATCTTTATGATTTCTTTCCTTCTGCTAGCTTTGGGGTTTTTTTTTGTTCTTCTTTCTCTAATTGCTTCAGGTGCAAGGTTAGGTTGTTTATTCGAGATGTTTCCTGTTTCTTGAGGTAGGCTTGTATTGCTATCAACTTCCCTCTTAGCACTGCTTTTGCTGCGTCCCATAGGTTTTGGGTCGTCGTGTCTCCATTGTCATTTGTTTCTAGGTATTTTTTGATTTCCCCTTTGATTTCTTCAGTGATCACTTCGTTATTAAGTAGTGTATTGTGTAGCCTCCATGTGTTTGTATTTTTTACAGATCTTTTCCTGTAATTGATATCTAGTCTCATAGCGTTGTGGTCGGAAAAGATACTTGATACGATTTCAATTTTCTTAAATTTACCAAGGCTTGATTTGTGACCCAAGATATGATCTATCCTGGAGAATGTTCCATGAGCACTTGAGAAAAATGTGTATTCTGTTGTTTTTGGGTGGAATGTCCTATAAATATCAATTAAGTCCATCTTGTTTAATGTATCATTTAAAGCTTGTGTTTCCTTATTTATTTTCATTTTGGATGATCTGTCCATTGGTGAAAGTGGGGTGTTAAAGTCCCCTACTATGATGCAGTCAGCTCTTTAACCATCTATTTTTTGTGTCATTATTGTTTTTACATTTCATTCCAATTTTATATTTCAGATCAATTTGAAGCTTCTTATATAAATATGCCCTTTCCATTCTTCACCCTCTTCTTCCTATTATGAAGCAGTAGTCTAAATTTAATATTATTCACCTGCATATTTTATTGCACAATTTAAATTATACTTTATCCATATTCATGAACCACAGTATTATTTTGAATGTTTTCAAGTTTATTTAAGTATTATATTTTAGATATTTCTTTTCTATTTGCATGTTTATCAGAAATTTGTTTTTGAGATTTTCCCGTGCTGATATGTGCAGCTTTAGTTCATTCATTATTACTGTTGTATTTCATTTCATTGTATAAATGCATCAGTCCATTCTATTTGTAGGAATTTAGACTGATCCCAATTTTTCTCTTTTAAAAAAACTGCCATTAGGGACTTCCCTGATGGCATAGTGGTTAAGAATCCGCCTGCCAATGCAGGGAACACGCGTTCGAGCCCTGGTCCGGGAAGATCCCACATGCTGCGGAGCAACTAAGCCCGTGCGCCACAACTACTAAGCCTGCGCTCTAGAGCCCTCATGCCACAACTACTAAGCCCACGCACCTAGAGCCTGTGCTGCACAACAAGAGAAGGCACTGCAGTGAGAAGCCCCTGCACCACAACGAAGACTAGCCCCCGCTCACCGCAACTAGAGAAAGCCCACATGCAGCAATGAAGACCCAATGCAGCCAAAAATAAATTAATTAATTAAAAAAAATTGCCATTAGTTATTCTTGTGTGTTTTTGTTTACCTGTGCAAGGGGTACCCTGGGCTGTTTTCCTACAAATGGTATTGTTGGATGCTGGATAAGCTTATTTCCAACTTTACTACATAATGTTATTTTCCAAAGTGATTGTACCGATTTACACATGAATCCCACCCCCCACCCCCAATTGTGGATAAGAGCTTCTCATTCTCACCTAATATTTATTGTTGCCACATTTGTTCATTTTTGCTAATGTGATTGAGAGTAAAATGGTATGTGGAATTTTAAATCTATTTCCTGACCACTAGTGATATTGAGCCTTTACTTCAATATGTATATCAACCGTTCAAGTTTACTCTTCTGTAAGTTGATTGTTCTCTATATTTATATTGGGTTGGGTGTCTTTTTTATTGATTTCTAAGTGTTCTTTATATTTTTTGAATATATACAATATCTTCTAGTCAATAGCTTCTCTTTTTACCTTGTCATGGTGACATTTCTTTAGAGGAGTTTTAAATTTTATGGTGATCAAAATTCATTAATACTTTTTCTTTACTGTGATTTTGCATCCTCATTAAAAAAAATCAATATATAACCTGAGGACATGAAGATGTTCTTCTGTAGCTTCTCCTAATATCTTATGGTTTTGTATTTTGTATTTAGAATTTTTTTCAGCTTTACTGAGGTATCACTGATAAATAAAATTATAAGTTATTTAAGGTATACAGCATGGTGATTTGATATGTGTATACATTGTGAAAGACCTCCCCCCGTCAAAGAAGTTAACACATCCATAACTTACGTAATTTAGGATTTTCATCTACTTTAATGTTATTTCTCTGTGCCTTGTGAGATAAAACATTTAATTATATTTTTTTCATAGAGATTACATATAGTCTCATTCCCATTACTGGATAAAGTATCATTTTCCTAGAGTTTGTGTTGCATTATTTTTATTTGTGGTTGTGTCTGTTTCTGGGTCCTTTATTTTATTCCTGTGGATATATTAATTTGCTGGTGTGTTAACACCATGAAATGTTAACTGTATATCTTTATTATTTTCATCTTTATTGGAGTATAATTGCTTTACAATGTTGTGGTATTTTCTGCTGTATAACAGAGTGAATCAGCTGTATGTATACATATATCCCCCATCCCCTCCCTCTTGCGCCTCCCTCCCATCCTCCTTATCCCAGCCCTCTAGGTGGTCACAAAGCACCTAGCTGATCTCCCTGTGCTATGCAGCTGCTTTCCACTAGCTAGCTATTTTACATTTGATAGTGTATATATCTCCATGCCACTCTCTCACTCTGTCCCAGCTTACCCTTCCCCCTCCCCGTGTCCTCAAGTCCATTCTCTACGTATGCGTATTTGTTCCCTACCTGTCCCTAGGTTCATCAGAACCATTTTCTTTTTAGATTCCATATATATATGTGTTAGCATATAGTATTTGTTTTTCTCTTTCTGACTTACTTCACTCTCTATGAATGACTCTAAGTCCATCCACCTCACTACAAATAACTCAATTTCGTTACTTTTTATGGCTGAGTAATACTTCGTTGTATATATGTGCCACATCTGCTTTATCCATTCATCTGTCTGTGGACACTTAGGTTGCTTCCATGTACTGGCTATTGTAAATAGTGCTGCAGTGAACATTGTGGTACATGTCTCTTTTTGAACTATGGTTTTCTCAGGGTATATGCCCAATAGTGGGATTGCTGGGTTGTATGGTAGTTCTATTTTTAGTTTTTTAAGGAACCTCCATACTGTTCTCTATAGTGCCTGTATCAATTTACATTCCCACCAATAGTGAAAGAGGGTTCTCTCTTCTCCACACCCTCTCCAGCATTTATTGTTTGTAGGTTTTTTGATGACAGCCCTTCTGATCAGTGTGAGGTGATACCTCATTGTGGTTTTGATTTACATTTCTCTAATGATTAGTGATGTTGAGCATCCTTTCATGTGTTTGTTGGCAACCTGTATATCTTCTTTGGAGAAATGTCTATTTAGGTATTCTGCCCAGTGTTGGATTGGGTTTTTTGTTTTTTTTGATATTGAACTGCATGAGCTTCTTGTATATTTTGGAGATTAATCCTTTGTCAGTTGCTTTGTTTGCAAATATTTTCTCCCATTCTGAGGGTTGTCTTTTCGTCTTGTTTATGGATTCCTTTGCTGTGCAAAAGCTTTTAAGTTTCATTAGGTCTCATTTGTTTATTTCTGTTTTTATTTCCATTTCTCTAGGAGGTGGGTCAAAAAGGATCTTGCTGTGATTTATGTCATAGAGTGTTCTGCCCATGTTTTCCTGTAAGGGTTTTATAGTATCTGGCCTTACATTTAGGTCTTCAATCCATTTTGAGTTTATTTTTGTGTATGGTGTTAGGAAGTGTTCTAATTTCATTCTTTTATATGTAGCTGTCCAGTTTTCCCAGTACCACTTATTGAAGAGACTGTCTTTTCTCCATTGTATATTCTTGCCTCCTTTGTCAAAGATAAGGTGACCATATGTGTGTGGGTTTATCTCTGGGCTTTCTATCCTGTTCCACTGATCTATATATCTGTTTTTGTGTCTGTACCATACTGTCAAGATTAATGTAGCTTTGTAGTATAGTCTGAAGTCAAGGAGCCTGATTGCTCCAGCTCAGTTTTTCTTTCTCAAGATTGCTTTGGCTATTCAGGGTGTTTTGTGTTTCCATACAAATTGTGAAATTTTTTGTTCTAGTTCTGTGAAAAATGCCATTGGTAGTTTGATAGGGATTGCATTGAATCTGTAGATTGGTTTGGGTAGTGTAGTCATTTTCACAATGTTGATTCTTCCAATCCAAAAACGTGGTATATCTCTCCATCTGTTTGTGTTGTCATTGATTTCTTTCATCAGTGTCTTATGGTTTTCTGCATACAGGTTTTTGTCTCCTTAGGTAGGTTTATTCCTAGGTATTTTATTCTTTTTGTTGCAGTGGTAAATGGGAACATTTCCTTAATTTCTCTTTCAGATTTTTCATTGTTGGTGTGTAGGAATACAAGAGATTTCTGTGCATGAATTTTGTATTCTACTGCTTTACCAAATTCATTGATTAGGTCTAGTAGTTTTCTGGTAGCATCTTTAGGATTCTCTGTATAGTATTATGTCATCTGAAAACACTGGCAGTTTTGCTTCTTCTTTTCTGAATTGGATTCCTTTTATTTCTTTTTCTTCTCTGATCTCCGTGGCTAAAACTTTCAAAACTATGTTGAATAACAGTGGTGAGAGTGGGCAAGCTTGTCTTGTTCCTGACCTTAGCGGAAATCATTTCAGTTTTTCACCATTGAGAATGGTATTGGCTGTGGGTCTGTCATATATGGCCTTTATTATGTTGAGGTAGGTTCCCTCTATACCCACTTTCTGGAGTGTTTTTATCATAAATGATGGGTGTTGAATTTTGTCAAAAGCTTTCTTGGCATCTGTTGAGATGATCATATGGGTTTTTTTGTTTGTTTTTTTCTGTTTTTAAATTTATGTATTTATTTTTGGCTGTGTTCGGTCTTCATTGCTGCGCACGGGCTTTCTCTAGTTGTGGCGAGTGGGGTCTACTCTTCGTTGAGGTGTACGTGCTTCTCATTGTGGTGGCTTCTCTTGTAGTGGAGCACAGGCCTTAGGCACATGGGCTCAGTAGTTGTGGCTCGCGGGCTTTAGAGTGCAGGCTCAGTAGTTGTGGCGCACGGGCTTAGTTGCTCCGCGGCATGTGGGATCTTCCTGGACCAGGGCTTGAACCCGTGTCCCCTGCGTTGGCAGGCAGATTCATAACCACCGCGCCACTAGGGAAGTCCGATCATATGGTTTTTATCCTTCAATTTGTTAATATGGTTTATCACATTGATTGATTTGTGTATATTGAAGAATCCTTGCATTTCTGGGATAAGCCCCACTTGATCATGGTGTATGATCCTTTTAATGTGCTGTTAGATTCTGTTTGCTAGTATTTTGTTGAGGATTTTTGCATCTATATTCATCAGTGATATTGGCCTGTAGTTTTCTTTCTTTGTGACATCTTTGTCTGGTTTTGGTATCAGGGTGATGTTGGCCTCGTAGAATGAGTCTGGGAGTGTTCCTCCCTCTGCTATGTTTTGGAAGAGTTTGAGAAGGATAGGTGTTAGCTCTTCTCTAAATGTTTGATAGAATTCACCTGTGAAGCCATCTGGTCCTGGGCTTTTGTTTGTTGGAAGAGTTTTCATCACAGTCTCAATTTCAGTGCTTGTGATTGATCTGTTTATATTTTCTGTTTCTTCCTGGTTCAGTCTTGGAAGGTTGTGCTTTTCTAAGGATTTGTCCATTTCTTCCAGTTTGTCCGTTTTACTGGCATATAGTTGCTTGTAGTAATCTCTCATGACCCTTTGTATTTCTGCAGTGTCAGTTATTACTTCTCCTTTTTCATGTCTAATTCAATTGATTTGAGTCCTCTCCCTTTTTTTCTTGATGAGTATGGCTAATGGTTTATCAATTTTATCTTCTCAAAGAACCAGCTTTTAGTTTGATTGATCTTTGCTCTTGTTTCCTTCATTCCTTTTTATTTACTTCTGATCTTATCTTTATGATTTCTTTCCTTCTGCTAACTTTGGGGGTTTTTTGTTCTTCTTTCTCTAATTGCCATAGGTGTAAGGTTAGGTTGTTTATTTGATATGTTTCCTGTTTCTTGAGGTAGGATTGTATTGCTATAAACTTCCGTCTTAGAACTTCTTTTGCTGCATCCCGTAGGTTTTGGGTCGTCATGTTTTCATTGTCATTTGTTTCTAGGTATTTTCTGATTTCCTCTTTGATTTATTCAGTGATCTCTTTGTTATTTAGTAGTGTATTGTTTAGCCTCCATGTGTTTGTAGTTTTTACAGATTTTTTCCCTGTATTTGATATCTAGTCTCATAGCGTTGTGGTCAGAAAAGGTACTTGATACGATTTCAATTTTCTTAAATTTACCAAGGCTTGTTTGTGACCCACAATATGATCCAGCCTGGAAGATGTTCCATGAGCACTTGAGAAGAATGTGCATTCTGTCGTTTCTGGATGGAATGTCCTATAAATATCAATTAAGTCCATCTTTTTAAATGTATCTTTTAAAGCTTGTGTTTTGTTATTTATTTTCATTTTGGATGATCTGTCCATTGGTGAAAGTGGGGTGTTAAATTTCCCACTATGATTGTGTTACTGTTGATTTCCCCTTTTACAGATGTTAGCATTTGCCTTATATATTGAGCTGCTCCTATGTTGGGTGCATAAATATAATTGTTTACAATTGTTATTTCTTCTTCTTGGATTGATCCCTTAATCATTATGTAGTGTCCTTCTTTGTCTCTTGTAATAGTCGTTATTTTAAAGTCTATTTTGTCTGATATGAGAATTGCTACTCCAGCTTTCTTTTGATTTCCATTTGCATGGAATATCTTTTTCCATCCCCTCACTTTCAGTCTGTATGTGTCCCTAGGTCTGAAGGGGGTCTCTTGTAGACAGCATATATAGGGGTCTTGTTTTTGTAGCCATTCAGCCAGTTTATGTCTTTTGGTTCGAGCATTTAATACATTTACATTTAAGGTAGTTATCAATATGTATGTTGCTCTTACCATTTTCTTAATTGTTTTTGGTTTGTTATTGTAGGTCTTTTCCTTCTCTTGTGTTTCCTGCCTAGAGAAGTTGCTTTAGCATTTGTTGTAAAGCTTGTTTGGTGGTGCTGAATTCTCTTCACTTCTGCTTGTCTGTGAAGGTTTTAATTTCTCTGTCAAATCTGAATGAGATCCTTGCTGGGTAGAGTAATCTTGGTTGTAGGTTTTTCCCTTTCATCACTTTAAATATGTCCTGCCACTCCCTTCTGGCTTGCAGAGTTTCTGCTGAAAGATCAGCTGTTAACCTTATGGGGATTCCCTTGTATGTTATTTGTTGTTTTTCCCTTGCTGCTTTTTTTTTTTTTTTTTTAAAGATTTATTTATTGATTGATTGATTGATTGCTATGTTGGGTCTTCGTTTCTGTGCTAGGGCTTTCTGTAGTTGCGGCAAGTGGGGGCCACTCTTCATCGCGGTGTGCGGGCCTCTCACTATTGTGGCCTCTCTTGTTGCGGAGCACAGGCTTCAGACGCGCAGGCTCAGTAGTTGTGGCTCATGGGCCTAGTTGCTCCGCGGCATGTGGGATCCTCCCAGACCAGGGCACGAACCCGTGTCCCTTGCATTAGCAGGCAGATTCCCAACCACTGCACCACCAGGGAAGCCCTCCCTTGCTGCTTTTAATATTTTTTCTTTGTATTTAATTTTTGATAGTTTGATTAATATGTGTCTTTACCTGTTTCTCCTTGGATTTATCCTGTATGGGAGTCTCTGTGCTTCCTGGACTTGATTGACTGTTTCCTTTCCCATATTAGGGAATTTTTCACCTATAATCTCTTCAAATATTTTCTCAGTCCCTTTCTTTTTCTCCTCTTCTTCTGGGACCCCTATAATTCTAATGTTGGTGCATTTAATGTTGTCCCAGAGGTCTCTGAGACTGTCCTCAATTCTTTTCATTCCTTTTTCTTTATTCTGGTCTGCGGTAGTTATTTCCATTTTATCTTCAAGGTCACTTATCCGTTCTTCTGCCTCAGTTATTCTGCTATTGTTTCCTTCTAGAGAATTTTTAATTTCATTTATTGTGTTGTTCATCATTGTTTGTTTGCTCTTTTTCATTCTTCTACATCCTTGTTAAACGTTTCTTGTGTTTTCTCCATTCTATTTCTGAGATTTTGGATCCACTTTGCTAACATTACTCTGGATTCTTTTTCAGGTAGACTGCCTATTTCCTCTTCATTTGTTAGGTGTGGTGGGTTTTTGCCTTGTTCTTTCATATGCTGTGTGTTTCTCTGTCTTCTCATTTTGCTTAATTTACTGTGTTTGGGGTCTCCTTTTTGCAGGCAGCAGGTTCGTAGTTCCCCTTGTTTTTGGTGTCTGTCCCCAGTAGGTAAGGTTGGTTCAGTGGGTTGTGTAGTCTTCCTGGTGGAGGGGACTGGTGCCTGTGTTCTGGCGAATGAGGCTAGATCTTGTCTTTCTAGTGGGCAGGACAGTGTCTGGTGGTGTGTTTTGGGGTGACTGTGACCTTATTATGATTTTAGGCAGCCTCTCTGCTAATGGGTCGGGTTGTGTTCCTGTCTTGCTAGTTGTTTGGCATAGGGTATCCAGCACTGTAGCTTGCTGGTCGTTGAGTGGAGTTGGGTCTTAGTGTTGAGATGGAGATCTCTGGGAGAGCTTTCAACCTTTGATATTGTGTGGATCAAAGGCCAGGAGGTCTCTGGTGGATCAATGTTCTGAACTTGGCTCTCCCACCTCAGAGGCACAGGCCTGACACCTGGCCGGAGCACCGAGACCCTGTCAGCCACACGGCTCAGAAGAAAAGGGAGAAAAAAAGAAAGAAAGAAAGAAAAAAAATAAAATAAAGTTATTAAAATAAAAAATAAAATAATAATTAAAAATAAAATAAAATAATTAAAAAGTAATAAAGAAAAAAAGAGAGCAACCAAACCAAAAAGCAAATGCACCAATGATAACAAGGGCTAAAAACTATACTAAAACAAAACAAAACAAAAAAAACGGACAGACAGAACCCTAGGACAAATGGTAAAAGCAGAGTTATACAGACAAAATCACACAAAGAAGCATACACATACACACACAAAAAGAGAAAAAGGAAAAAAAATCTGTCTATATATATAAAATAACAAAAGGAAGAGAGCAACCAAATCAATAAAGAAATCTACCAGTGATAATAAACTCTAAATACTAAACTAAGAAAAGCATAAAGCCAGAAACCATTCAGTCACATACAGCAAACCCCTAGTCTACAGTTGCTCCCAAAGTCCACCGCCTGAATTTAGGGATGATTCATTGTCTATTCAGGTATTCCACAGATGCAGGGTACATCAAGTTGATTGTGGAGATTTAATGCGCTGCTCCTGAGGCTGCTGGGAGAAATTTCCCTTTCTCTTCTTTGTTCGCACAGCTCCTGGGGTTCAGCTTTGATTTTGGCCCCGCCTCTGCATTTAGGTCACCTGAGGGCGTCTGTTCTTCACTCAGACAGGACGGGGTTAAAGTAGCAGCTGATTAGGGGGCTCTGGCTCACTCAGACCGGGGGGAGGGAGGGGTGCGGAATGCGGGGCGAGCCTGCAGCGGCAGAGGCCAGCATGACGTTGCACCAGCCTGAGTTGTGCCATGTGTTCTCCTGGGGAAGTTGTCCCTGGATCACTGGACCCTGGCAGGGGCAGGCTGCACAGGCTCCTGGGAGGGGAGGTGTGGATAGTGACCTGTGCTTGCACACAGGCTTCTTGGTGGCTGCAGCAGCATCCTTAGTGTTTCATGACCGTCCCTGGTGTCCGCGCTGATAGCCATGGCTCACGCCCGTCTCTGGAGCTCGTTTAGGCGGTGCTCTGAATCCCCTCTCCTCACGCACCCTGAAACAATGGTCTCTTGCCTCTTAGGCAGGTCCAGAGTTTTTCCCGGACTCTCTCCCAGCTAGCTGTGGTGCACTAGCCCCCTTCAGGCTGTGTTTACGCAGCCAACCCCAGTCCTCTCCCTGGGATCTGACCTCCGAAGTCTGAGCCTCAGCTCCCAGCCCCTGCCCGCCCCGGCAGGTGAGCAGACAAGCCTCTCGGGCTGGTGAGTGCTGGTTGGCACCGATCCTCTGTGCGGGAATCTCTCCGCTTTGCCTTCTGCACCCCTGTTGCTGCGCTCTCCTCCATGGCTCCTAAGCTTCCCACCCGCCACCTCCCGTCTCCACCAATGAAGGGGCTTCCTAGTGTGTGGAAACTTTTCCTCCTTCACAGCTCCCTCCCACTGGTGCAGGTCCCATCCCTATTCTTTTGTCTCTGTTTTTTCTTTTTTCTTTTGCCCTACCCAGGTACGTGGGGAGTTTCTTGCCTTTTGGGAAGTCTGAGGTCTTCTGCCAGCGTTCAGTAGGTGTTCTGTAGGAGTTGTTCCACATGTAGATGTATTTCTGATGTATTTGTGGGGAGGAAGGTGATTTCCGTGTCTTACTCCTCCACCATCTTGAAGGTCTCTTAACACTCTCATCTTGTTCCTTCATATTTATTTGATGTTCTTAGCTGTTGGCTATTCTACATGAATTTTAGGGTACACTTTAGAAGTTCCTTAAAAATAGGTTGAGACATTGTTTATAATCAGTTTGAGTTCTTAGTTTAATATGTGGAGAACTGATGTATTAGTCTGCTAGGCTGCCATAATAAAATACCTCATATGAGGTGGTTTAAACCAGTGGTCCCCAACCTTTTTGGCACCAGGGACTGGTTTCGTGGAAGACAATTTTTCCACGGACTGGGAGCGGGGAGGTTCAGGTGGTAATGCCAGCGATGGGGAGCGGCAGATGAAGCCTCACTCACTTGCCCGCTGCTCACCTCCTCCTGTGTGGCCTGGTTCCTAACAGGCTGCATCCTGGTACCAGTCCATGACCTGGGGGTTGGGGAACCCTGGTTTAAACAACAGAGATTTATTTTCTCACAGTTCTGGATTCTTCAAGCCCAAGATCAAGATGTCAGCAGGTTTGGTTTCTTCTGATGCGATCACACACATACATATTGTTGGGTAGCATTTGTTAATATTTCATTGCAAATATTTTGCATCTGTTTTCACGAATGAGTTTGACTGTGATTTGACTGTCTTATTCTTTCCTTGTTTTCTGATTTCATGGTTTTAGCGGACTCGTATGCTATTTTGGGAATGGCCTTTAAAAAAAATCTGTAAGAATGTATATAAGATGGCTTTGTGGGAGTCCCTTGTAAATATTTCTGAGTCTGGTGTTTGGGGATTGGAATATCTTTAACTGTAATTTTTTTTTTTTTAAACTGTAAATTATTTTAATCTGTTATCATGTTACTCAGGTTTTGCATTTACTTTTTGTCATTCTTGGTAATCAATATTTTGCCAATACGGTATCTATTTTTAAAACTTATTGGCATAAAGTTGTTCAGAGCATTGACACTTTATTTTTGATTTATACTGTGTTTGTAGTTAGGCCCTGTTTTTCCTTTCTAATATTGTTTAATTTTTCTTTCTTTTTTCATCATTCATGCCATCAGAGTAACGACATTTTTGTTAGCTTTCCACTCACTTTTATTTATTCTAAGTGGCAGGAATGACCCGCTGCCCATTAAAGGCTTGTGTTTCTTGTTCTTTATTGTAGACTTCTTGCTGCTAAGTGGCCCCCCAACCAGGTACACATTTCTCAGGCTCTCCATTCAATGAAGTGCATCCTTGTGAATAGAGGGATGTGTGTCACTTCTTTTTTTTTTTTTTAATTGAAGTATAGTTGATGTACAATGTTGTGCCAGTCTCTGCTGTACAGCAAAGTGACTCAGTTATACACATATAGACATTCTTTTTTTATATTCTTTTCCATTATGGTTTATCACAGGATATTGAATATAGTTCCCTGTGCTATACATTAGGACCTTGTTGTTTCTCCATTCTAAATGTAATAGTTTGCGTTTACCAATCCCAAACTCTCTGTCCATCCGTCTCCCTCCCTCCCTCTGTGATGTGTGTCACTTCTCACTCTTCTTATCCACTGGCTGAATGCAGAGGACTTTAGCCATACAGAAGGTTGAATTGTCAAGATGGAAGGACTCTGGGTCTCTGTGTGTGGCAGCCATAGGAATGCACCTCTCATATCTCTGACTGTGGGGACTCTGAAAACCATCACTGCCTTTACATGAAAGCAAACACACCGCCCAAGACACTAATGAGCTCAGCAGAGATGCTACGATAGGCTCACTCCTGAGACATGTGGGTCTCTGACAGAGACTTTGACCTGAGGATCCCCCTGTAGATCTCGATGAAACTTTCTTTAATTGCACTGAATTCTAAGACTTTTCCTCTCTCCTCCACAGAGGTAAGACTTGCATCAAGTCAGATGACTCTGATGGCTTCCTGCAACTCCCTACACATTTTTCCTTACCGAATTTTCCTTCTAAATCTCTAAAAAGTCTAATTCCATCTTGGCATCTGCTTTTCAGAGACCTGAACTAATTAATACAAGTGGTGCCAAGAGTGGTGTAAGATGCTGTCCTGAGTCCCTTGACACACGGTTCCCTTGCTAAATATTGCCCTGGTGTGATGGGGCAAAGCATCCCTGTGGGGGAAAATGCCCTTGAAGGGATGATGATTCAAGCATATGAAAGACATGAGGAGAAAATGCCTGCAAGGCAGTGGAGAGGTGGCTAGAGTTATTGCTAAGTTGCATGGACACTCTGCGGAGGGCTAACAAAGAACCAAAGACCATTCACAGTTCAAGTCTTAAGGGTGAGAGCCAGAGGGCCTCTTTGGGAGCACACAAAAAGGCTTCAAGCTTCTGTTGTAGAAGAGGGGACACAGCTGAGCAGGAAACAGCAAACATAAGATCTCACAATTTCAGAGCTCCAGAGACATTGACTGCTCAGCTGAAAAGGTCTGCCGTGCTAAAGTCAGGGCCCTGGTTAAGAAAACCAGAAATCCCGAAACGTGGCATGGGAGCATCTTGATATATGTACCGGGGGGTGTTGGTTCTGCAGGTCCCTCTGAACCTTCAGAGTTCATGGAGGTGACCTCTCCCCAGCATTGGGCTGGGAAGCACCGTGAAATCCCTTCTCCCCCTCAGCAGACAGCCTCCCTTCCTCTCCTGGCTGGTAGGCTGGTAACTAGTGTTAAATCCTTACATAAACTGGCTGGAAAATTGCTGGTCCTGATAAGGGAAGAAAGAGATTAAGCAAGGAATAGCAATGATTAGAGAACTGTACAGGTGGGACCCAGAGGTTAGTTTTTGAGGGTGCTTGATCATGGGAGCTAGGATTCAAACGCAAGACTTTGGACATCAGGTAAAGGATGCTTTATCTACCCCCCACGCTGCACGCATAGCAATATGTCTGTGTGAAGGAATAATTGTGTCATGTATCCTCATGGCCAGTAATACTAACTGATTAATGGCCACCAGTTTGAACAGGTCAACCAATTAGTTGCGGGAAGGTTTAAGTAAGATTGGAGAGAGAGAGAGAGGTGTGCATGTGTGTAAAATATCCTAGGACACTGACACAGAGTAGTTTTCGAACAACTAGAGCCCTCTAGGTTCTCCTTGCCTTTTCCACTGGTACTCCATTTAGACCTCTGTCTACATTTTTGCATAAAGAAAAATAAAATACAGACATCATAGTCCTCTGGCACCATGCAGATCCTTGCTTGATGGAAGGTAAGCTAGCTGAGCCTGGGAAATCTCGTGAGTGTGACACGCAGGCAGAGTAAAGCAATAAATCATAAAACGATCCTCCAGCAGCCTCAGCTGCAAGTGTTCTTTAATCTACTCTCTTTTAAACAACTCTTTTTAATGGTGCCTCACTGTTTCTCCCTTAGGAAATTGTTTCATTGTATAATTGCCCTTGCTTCCAGTGAAATTTTTCTTAATGTCCAATTTAAATTGCTGCTTTTCTCTGTCTCAGGCCATTGCTCCCTATTACATTACCATTAAGCACCTTAAGTAACTCCTCTCTCTTTTGAAAAGGATGAAATTGGCTTGTACATTTCCTCTGAAAATGTGGTCTCCTTCTTGTAGACAAAAAATTTAAACACTTGAAAATGACAGGTGATTGTCTTGTTTCTTAAAAAGAAAAAAAAAACAGGTGAGTTTCCTGCTTCTGTGTTTTTCATCAGTTTGGAAACAATTCATGGGACGGATATAAGTGACCCAGATGGCATTATATGCTTGGTGTTTCTTCCAGTCACCCCATAATAGGATGGTACGCACATTCGTTTCTTCAAGGAAATGTGAATCCTGTATGAGCTGAGGTATTTTATACAAAAGGGGGATGATGTAAGTGCCCAGACAGAGGTCCTACTGACTTAATTGCTGGAGAACCCAGAAGAGTCAGCTGCAAACTCTGTACGCAAAGGAATCGAATTACAAGAAGGGGGGGTGTTTTATGATAGCATTACGGCAATGCAAACAGCAATGGTCTCCAAGCTATTAATACAATGAAAACTTTGGGGGTACAAAGAGCGCAGTAAGGCCCTAAGTTGCCCCCACATTTAACCAGATCTGTTTTCTTGGGCCATTCTTATGGGGACGCTGGATCTTTTAGCAAGAAACATGATTCAGAACTTCAAATAGGCTGCCCTACTTTTTTTTTTGGCTGCTTTGGGTCTTTGTTGCTGCGCACGGGCTTTCTCTAGTTGTGGCGAGCGGGGGCTACTCTTCATTGCGGTGCGCAGGCTTCTCATTGCAGTGGCTTCTCTTGTTGCAGAGCATGGGCTCTAGGCACGTGGGCTTCAGTAGTTGCGGCATGCGGGCTCAGTAGTTGCAGCACACAGGCCCTGGAGCACGCAGGCTTCAGTAGTTGCGGCGTGTGGGCTCAGTAGTTGTGGCATGCAGGCTCAGTACTTGCGGCTTGTGGGCTCTAGAGCGCAGGCTCAGTAGTTGTGGTGCATGGGCTTAGTTGCTCCGTGGCATGTGGGATCTTCCAGCACCAGGGATTGAACCCGTGTCCCCTGCATTGGCAGGCAGATTCTTAACCACTGCGCCACCAGGGAAGTCCCAGCTGCTCTACTTTTAATTCCAGAATCTCTATACTCTATACCTCATCTTCTCCCCTGCACCCCTGCATGTCTCCCCCATCCTCTGTATATACCAGACACCAAAGGAGTGAAGTCTTGAACATTCAAAAAGCGACTCTCTTCTGACAGGATGCTGAATCGGTCGGACCAGTGCATCAGTGGCACACACATTATCATAAGTGCCTGCTGGGTTTGCTCCTTGACTGTCCATCGAATCCGGTTTCAGGGCTCACCCCCTTCAGATTTACGTCTCCTCCTATTTGCTCAGTATCTGACCTCTTCCTTCTCCTTCTATGACAATACTGAGAGTAATATGGAATAAGGCAGTAAAACAAATCAAATAACGAACCCTAATTTCAAAGCATTCCCTGAGCTGCTGCAGTCAGGGAGCTGGTTATTATTGTCTGAGAGGAAGCAACCTCATGCCCAGTAGAAGACTCGGTTCTCTGTTAGGACATCGATCAGAAAATGATTTTCCTCTTCAGAAGAATAGTATCAGATGCCTCTCACCCCCACTGTGTACACAATGCCGAGAGGAGCAGAGAACCCAGCTCCAAGAGTGAAAAGCTCTTGCCACACATAATAGTGGCAGATCTTTTGGGGGGAGAAGACCGGAGGTTACAAAACTTCACAGAAGGCAAGTGATAAAGATTTGAACTTGAAACAAACGCTACAGCTGAGAACTATTGGAAAACAGTGTCAAAGCCCTAAAGAGAACAACTTTTTCAGTAAAGAGGGTTTTGGACAGAATAGTATGGGAAGAAGCAAAGATTTCTGGTCTTGTGTAGAAGAAGTGGCATCCAGCAAAGTACAGAAAACAAAAAATGTTTTGTGAGTCAGAATGGATAAAGGTCTCACCATTTTTTTTTAAACAAGAGGGACTAGGTAGTTGATATCCGATTTCATTGCATATTGGGTATTGGTACAGAATATGTCGTGATGGAGACTTGGCAGCTCTCCTGTGCTGTCTCCATGTTCTGTTCAGTCTCATTTGTTTTATCCTGATGGGTTATAGGAACTGTGCCTTGTGATGCAGCTTAAGACAGGGCACTTACATACAGAAGTTTCTGTCCAAGAGGGAAAAAGAAAATACATGCCGCTAAAGCTTTGCTGCACATAAAATAGAATAGCTAAGAGTTAGGAGCTAGAACTGCTTTGTCCTTCCATCCTTTCTTGTGAAGCTGCTCTGGCTCAGAGGTACCCCACTTATTTTGTTATAATGATTTATGACTTTATCTAAATCCTCCAACTATACTTATAATTAATGACATAAATCCATTTCCATAATGTTATATAACACACTGTCTTATCCTACCCCACATCCTGGGGAACGATATTAAAACAATAAAATAATTATGGCTGAAATTCATCGGTATCCTAGTTAGCACATTTAGTTACAACTATCACAGAATAACCAAATGTATGATAAAACTTACAAGAATAAATCTGTGGGCGTGAAATTTATTTGCACTTTTATTTTAAATTGTGCCACATAAGTAGGATATAATCAAGTATGCAATAAAAGTTTGCTGAATAAATGAATGCATGTCACTTGTGTTCTCTTTTACATTCACATGGAGGATCATTAGGGATGACTGTGTATATTCGTATATTTGCATATGTATGTATCCATATAAGTTTACAGACATATATGTAATATGTATTTTCAAAATGTGATTGTAATAAAATTTTAACTAATGTGAAAAAAACGGAATGTTCTCCTGAAGGTAAATTAAATTCTGTAAGTGCTTCACTAATAAAACTGTCTTTCTACACCAGCAGTCCCCAACCTTTTTGGCCCCAGGGACCAGTTTCGTGGAAGACAGTTTTTCCACGGATGTGGGTGTGGGGCTGGGAGGGGATGGTCAGGCGGTAATGAGGGCAATGGGGAGCCTCCTGCTGTGCGGCCCGGGTTCCTAACAGGCTGCGGACCGGTAGGGTTGGGGACCCGCACTCTACACAACCACCTTGAATATTCAAATGTAAAAAGACAGTAAGCATAACATGAGATTAGGAATAAGGTAACGCTGGATGCAAATATTTAGTGAAAGTAAGGAAGATGTCTCAGCTGGAGGCAGTAACCGAAGGGATTTATGCAATAAAGTCAAATGTCTAAATATGAAAGAGTGTAACACATTTGGAGAAGAATGGCCAACAAGAAAGAAGGTCTGTCTTTATTCTTATTAGCATGACGTATGTTTCAAATCCATGGGAAAGAAGGCTCAATAATTCTAAGAATCATTAAAGAAATGCTCAAAGTTTCTCAGAATTGTATGAAAATAAAATAAACATTCAGACTCATATTTGGATCCTTGAGTTTGGGATCACTGCCAAGATCAGAGGGCTACATGGTGAATATATTTAAAAATGAATCTATATTGGTCAGCCCCCTCCTTCTATTAGGGGAAGATATTAATTAGGCAAACACATAGCTTCTTCTCAGAGCAGCTCTTGTTTTAAAAGCTACTCAGCCTATTGGTTTAATGGCTCAATTAAAAAAAATGCAACATCCTCTTTTTATAGCGTTTTTCATAGGGTTTACTTATTATGAAGAAATCAGTAGACTGAGATTTGGGAAAATGTGACAGACTTTTCACAAGGAATAAAACTAATGATAGTATGTGTAAAAAATCCCCTTTAAAGGAAAAATAAAACAATAGTGTAAAATTAAGGAATGGTAATCTGGTAGGTTGAGTTTTTAACTAGCTGCCTAACTCTATCTCCAGCTAAACAACATGAACATGGAAAAATCTAATATAGAGAATGTGATAATATGAAAAACAATGGCAATTATCCAGATACACTTTCCAAATCCTTCTCATTGGTAATAATGGTTTTTAGGTAGAGCGTATAAAATACAAAACTGTTAGTCATTGTACTGCCATAGCAAAGTGAAAGCTGTGGGGTTTTGGTCCCTCATTAAATATCTCCTGGAAGGGCCAAAGATGGTATACAGAGTTCTGATATTATTTTTCAAAGGTTGTCATAAATCAGTCTTACCTACAGAATCTATAGGGAGTTAAACATTTTGGGATTAGACAGGAACAGCCTTCTTCTAATTTTCTTTCTTTTTTTTGGTGAATGTTCTGAGTATTTGTAAACAAATTGCAATATTTTGCCTTGTTTTAAATTATTAGGACAAACAGCACCTTTGAGATACTGACCTACTGTCAATATTAGTGGTACGTTACATTGTGTGACCCAGTATAATGGGTGAAATTAGACTGCGCCTCTTTTAATCTCCCTCTAAGCAAAGATATCTTGTTTTCCAGGTAGATGATGGAATTTGAATGGAGGTGGATCAGGGCTTGGTATAGAGTTTGGTGTAGAGCTGTTGTTACCAAGGATACTCAGGTTTTCCTAGTTGGTGAAGTATAGCTACATGCATTCAATGGGCCTAAAACTAAAAGCAAGGTACACATTTCAAAAATGTGAAGTCAATGAACAGACGAGATGGATGTCGCCTGATTTTCAGGACCCCTGTAGTATTCATGACAAGAAACTACAGTTGGTTCAGTGTTTGCCTACCAAGGTCATGCCAGTTCATCTACAAACACCTGGAACATCTTTTCTGTGCATTGTTCATGAAAGAATAGTGCTCAAAAGGGGTAACAGTGACACATAAGCCAACATATATTGGAACAGAGAGTGAAGCAAACTGGTGGTAAAAACATGACCTTCCTCCATAAGGTCAAATAGTTTTATTTTGATTAAACACTACAATACAGTATATATCCATTAAAAAAAGAAAACTTTATAGTGTATATAAATTATTCCTTCCATTCATCAATTCTTTTCCATTACAGCTTTGGTACAATGTGATTTCAGTATATAATTTTTAAATACTTTTAGCATCACAAAGTCAACACAAAGTACAAAACTAATAATCCAAATTAGGGATATTATCATCTACACAGTGGTATTCAGTGGTAGGAGAAAATCTTACCTTGATGAATTCATGTCACTAGCTAAGCTAGAAAGGCATACCTAGCAGACATGATGGAAATATGCACCATTAACCAGCTAATGTGTGGATTAGTCTCTGTTTTTTTTGTTTGTTTTTTTGTTTTGTTTTGTTTTGTTTTTTACAGAATACCAGCAGCAGTCATTTGGGTGTTGAGTGAATACTTAAGTCCTCAGTGAGTTTTCGCACCTTGCTCCTCCTCCCTTAAAGGCCATGAGTAGCATCTGAAGACATGCACCATGGCCAGAGTGCTCAGAACTTGACCTGCCACCCAGCACTGCTCATACTGGCACAGTTGGTCCTGCAGCTGGCTGACATCACGGGGACAGTGCTGGAGGGACAGTGAGGGCCCATCAGCCTAAGGTTGTTCTGAGGGGTCGGCGGTGTGACGTTACAGTACACAGGAATTCCAGTGGCTGGGAGGGACCCTTGGCCTGCCTGGTTAGGTAGCATGATTGGCTGTTGGTAAGACTGCTGGGGCAGTCCTTGAGAACCCTGGGTCATTGGCACCTGTAGGAAGACACAAGACAGAAGCCTGTATGAAGAGGTTATTTTGGGGTGTCCCATGAGTTATAGTGGTGTCATCAAAAACAGTCATGCTTTTAGGTTCGAATCCCAGCTCTCCCTTTTATCAGCTGTTTCACATTGGGCAAGTCACTTAACCTCTCTGATTCTCTGAGTCCATCTGCATAATGTAACCTCCTTCAAAGTGCCCCTGAAAGGACTGCAGGGGTGTACAGCTCTTGGGACACATCTGGCTAGAAGTACATGCTCAGAAGATGTTAGTTCTGAGCCTCCTTCCTTCCTCTCTCCTGGCCCTCCAGGGACTGCCATCTGGACCTCCCACTCCGGATTTCTCTCAGTTTTGAAAAGCCACACTCCCATTCCGGTTTTACGCAAAGTGGTCTGGAGCCATCAATAGTAAAAGGGGATTCTGTCCCAGGAACCAGCTCACTCTCAACCTGCAGCTTTAGAGAACATCTCCTATCCAGTTGGAGGTAGAAACTGATGCAGTGTGACCAAGGATTGTCAGGGCAGGAGGACCGAGGATAAGTTCTCCAGGGCCAGAAGTAACCTGATGCAGCTAAATTTAATGATTAAAGTATTTCACCAACCCTTCACTACCCCCCGCCCCCTGCCAGGGTATTTCAGGATATACATTACAGAAGGGGGCATGACACTTTTTAAATACCCAGTGTGGGTTTAGTCTGGAAAATGCAGCTGTCAGGTCCAATAAATGCCCTTTAAATGACTCTGAGATGCCTTTTTAAAATCCCTTATAAGATAAATTTGTGGTGAAATGAAGTTTCTTTGGGTGTGACCAAAAACAAATGAAAATTTGCTGTGAGGACTTTCTCCCAGTAACTACAATTTCAACAGAATGCCCGAAGGTCCTCATGAATAGAACTTTAGACTAAAGAATTTTCTTCCATGAATAGAAAGTTTATACGGAATCACACTTAGCAGGGCATTCAAAAGCCACAGTAGTTACAGAAGTATACATTTCCCATTTTCTGCTTGTCTATTGTAATCTTGACTCAAAATCAACCGTCAACACTGGCTGGGCCTAGCACCTACCACCCAGCCAACCACCCGATATGCGGACATACCCACAGCCTGTACTTAGGCAAGTTCTGCTTTACAAAACACAATTTTCCGAGTTACTGATATGCACCTGATAATTAGACATGGTTGGGTAGGAGAGCATCACGCTTTGCACTGGAGTTCCCTGTTGGCTGCCCATCATGCCCTGACTCTGAGGTGGCTGCTGCACCCCCATGAGGCCTTGGAACCCCTGTTGACCAGACAAGACCGGCTGGTAACCTGTGAAGAAAAAACACCTTTTGAACTGGTTGTACCAAGAAGAACAATGATGATCTTGTACGGGATGAGAGCACTTCTTCACCAGGCAACCTGCAGACCTTTCAACCTCTGTATCAGGAGTGTGTATTTCCTAATAACGCATATCTTGCTTCTTAGGGTGGACAAGGGTATGACTCCAAAACATTCACTGATACTTCCATCCTTAAGAGTGGTCCAATGAGCGGGTTGTGACACTGGTAAATTCTTCATGATGCAAAGACGGGAACCTGTATTGACATTGGTTGACTGCTGTAAATTAAACCTTTCAGGTTTATCTTTTGCTTTGGTTTCAGTGATATTTGGAGAAGTCACACATTATCAAGTTTTTTCCTAATTAATTTGATTCATTCTCTTACCCTCTCGCTTTTCTGCATTACCTCACTTTACACAGAGATCACCAAACAGCCCGTTAACTTAGGATGCATTCTGTTTTCCATACCCTAGTGAACAAAATGACTCCCTACTCTACATAATTCAACGTTCATTGACTTAGACAAAAGGCAACAACAGCAGGTGTCTCATGCTTTTATTCTGTTCCACCACTAGCTCCCAAGAAAACGTTCTGGCAAAACACTCCCATAAGGGATCATGTACATATCATAGATAATACAGAATACAACACATAAAGAATGTATGTGTTTATGACCTTCTGGATGGGTCAGTTGGTAGGTTTTCTTTTCCTTCTTTTTTAAGTGGACCAGGATTTATTCTAATTATCTTAACCCCTACTACAAGATGTGGTTTAAAATGCATTCTTAAAAGAAGGCTGTGAACTGTTCTTACAAATATTGGGAAGAAAGTTGTGATGTAGGTGAAAATGACATGGTGATAGAGAAATAAAACAGATTTACTTCATGCTGTAAAATAAGGTCCTTCCAGAGCTCATACTATTAACTGTACTGAGTGCCTGGAAATCAGTGGAACTGCTGTCCTAATACAATTCCCTGCGAGAAAGTCTTTACAATCCTAGATTTTCTTAATGCAAACACTAAGTTTTACAACCAGATTTAAAAAATTGAAACAAAGGGTAAAAGATTCCTAATCAATCCACATTGTTTATACATAGACCTTGTTTTGAGTGCATGTGAGAGTTTTAACTGAGAAAGGGTAAAATTACATAAAGACTATAATGTGATTTTAAACACACAATACTTCGCTATCCTTTGCTCTGCAAAAATGTGTTTTCACTCATCTTAGAAATACTGTGGAAACGTGTCTTGCAGATAGTCACTGAGTTAGAGATAAACTCTATTCATCTAAGGAGATGGAAATAAGGTGTGGTCAGTTTGGAACACCCGAGAGAGCAAACTTGGGGATGTGCCGAGTTGGGAGGCCTGGACTGTGCCTGCATTGATTGGTAAGTGGAGCAGGTGTGTAACCTGGAAAGTCATCCTTTGACCTCCTTTATGTGTCCCATTTTTTTCATGTTCACGTTACTCTCCCTACTCCACTGTCATAGTGGTTTTCCTTACTAGGTTATTTTACATTCTTGCAAAGACACCGCATATTAAGAATGTAATTAAGGGTCCTGACCACCTTTCCTCCAGTTACGTTGTGTCGGTGGTAACACAGTCAAAGCCTCCCTTACATATACTTTGCGGGTCTAATTGATACCAGTAACCTCAGCTCAGAGGGTTTATACAATATGGCAAAGTGTTTGCAGTTTATACAGTATGGAAAAGTCATCAGACTGGGGAACAAGAAATGTGACTTAAGGCCATGTCATGGCCCTTACTACCTCCCAGAATGCCTCATATGCAGGGAGAAATTTAACATTAATTGTAAAAAATTGTTTTCTATGATTTCCCATTGTCTAGATCTACCACTCTTATTCATATACCTGTTGGCCCTAAAAAAATTCTGTTGCTGTTTTACTATTATTATGACATTACTCCTAGCCACATCAAATTCACTGTCACATGAATTGTATATGTTAAAAAAATAACCTGGCATGATTATAGAAAATTCATGACCACAGCCTTCCTTACCATTTCCTAGTTCTATAACCAAGAGCAGGCAATGTGAACACACTTGCAAGTCCGTGTAATGGTGCCTTATTTCTGGCTGAAGATTCAAAGTACAGGTTGAAAATGAGAGAAATGTCTTCTAAAAATCTGACTTATATTTGGTCTTCTGGTGAAAGCCCAGTTGGCCTCAATGGTCCTGTTGCAGAATACACACGGCTATTATGTAAACAAAAAGAGGAGAGGAAAGGAGGGGAGAGGGGAGGGCAGGAGAGGTCCCGTGGCCTTGCGTCTAAAGATGATGTATTTGCTCATTGAATCGTTCCATCCTTTCACCGAGTCATCTTCAGAATGACTCTGTTTCACAGAGTCTGTTCAAAAATAAATTGAGGTGGCCTATGAAAGATTCATTTATTACATCAGCTCTATAAACCAAAATTGGGGTGAAAGGAAAAATAAGTCTGATGATAACAGAGTTAAGACATACAGAAAACAGAATGTCTTGGTAGAAAGGGGAAGCAACTGTCAAATAATATTCAAGGAGAGAAAAAGAGTGAGGAGGTTGGGTGGCCTCGTCCCAGTAAAGGTGCACGGCCCGGGAGGGTGTGATTCATCTTTGCTGAGCACACAGATGCAGGGACACTGCGACGTCGCCCTCCCCAAGCCCCCTCTGCCTGATGATTTGTGAACTTTAATATTCAGTCATGCATAGCAATGGGCTACCAGCTGTGCACTGGGATTCCCACAGTAAACACACTTAAGGCAAATAAAGATTTATGTGGGGAGCGAATCATGCCATACAATTTCCAAATGAAAACTTAAGTGTAAGGAAAGCCCAATTTATATTCATGAACCCCATTCATTTCTCAATTTGCTCTCCAGGCAAGAAATTTACACCTGGAATGGTTTAATTGGAGGGCCCCATTTCTTTACCTGATGCTACAGAAGGTAGGCAGCAGAATGGTCCTTGAGCCAGGAGGCTATTTGGAATGTGAATCTGAGCTCCGGTCCAGGAATAGACAAATAGAAATGTGATAGCAGTGACCTAAGCACGAACTAACAGGGTCTACCGGGGACACAGCTCGCCTGAAGGCGGAGGTGGCAGCGCTGGCTGGTGGCAACCTGCTTATCTCGTCTATTCAAATGAGAAATGTGTTCCAGTTTGTCAATTCTTAGCTGTGAAATGATCAGTTTTTCATATTTATTGAGGATTAGTAGATAGAATGCATCTGACAAAACAGAAATAGCAAAAGTAACTGCCCTGTAGGCTTGCTATGGTAATCACAAAGACATTAGCTATTTTTATTATTCCTTTTTCAGTTGAGATTAATTCAGTTTTCAAGTCACATGCATCATTTATTTTCTGAAGGTAAAAAGGTTAGGAAAGGACAAATGCCTCCTAGCAAATAAATGAGTACCCTCTACTAAGACGGAGGAGTTATAACATTTAAAATGTCTGGAGCTTACAAATCTGAAAATTTAATATTGTTTTGACTAAAATACAGCAGTTATTGAATACTATTTGTAGTCAGAGGATAATTCATTAATATTCTGTCAAGGAAACATTTCGCTGGATGTAGCATATTTATGAAAAATCAGAATGTTAATTGGGATTACAATTTAGGAATTATAAATTGCATGATTGTGACTGACATTATTTTAACTCTTATTTGAATACACTGTTACAGAGCCAACATTTTGGAAATGAATGAATGACAAAGTCGTAACCTGTATTTTCAGGGTTTTGATTCCCTGGCTGTTGTTGGTTATAAAGGTTGACGATGAGGAAGGGTGTAGTTAAGAGGGCAAATATCTACAGAGCAAAGTAATTGAGAAGCTAGACAGTTCTCATCACCTCCCCAAACCCACCCAAGCAGTGTAATTTTCCTGTTGGGTTTATTAAGTATTCTTAAAATGGTAGAATGCCTTTTCAAATGATTAAAGTTAATAATCTGCTTAATAGAAGATATGACTTATCTTGGATGAACCAACATACACACATTTCTCCAGGTTTCTAAGGAACCAGCTAGCTGATTCTGAATTCAAAGTCTGTTCTTTGTACATGGTATTGAGATGGAATTACAGTAGTTCAGTTGTGGCACGGCTGGCGAAGACTATGAAAAAGAAAAAAAATGCTTATCCAGGGCTGGCTTGTCCCTTTGCCGAATTTTTATAGTTCATGCGTTGCACACACCACTGCCTAATGTCTGCCTGGTTTGGTTTCTTGGTTTCCTATCAAATTCCTCTACACTTTCATCTTCTTTAAAGATTTTCCATTTTAAAGGAGCTAACAAGCTATATTTATTGATCACTTACTCCGATCCAAGCAGTAAATTGAGCACTTTTACTTTATTGTCACAAGAATCCTGGGAGGCAGTGTTCTTAAACTCCTTTTACAAGAGAGACAACTGTGATTTCGATGTAGACATTGTCAGGGTCAGACAGCTAGTAGGAGGGAAAGCTAGAATTTAAGTTGTGGTTTTCTCACTTGTGCATCCCTGCTTTTACTCCCTAAATTGTAGAACTATTTATTATACATTCTTCCAACTTTCATACCTTAGCATAAATCCCCTTAGCATGGCAGGTACTCAATGGCTATTCATTGCATTAATTGTTTTCTCAATAGTTAAAACAATTAAGTAAAGAGGACAAGAGTTATGATCCATAGTCTGTTGAACAAGATCTTGCTGATAGCAAAGGAAAAAAATCAAAGGTAAAGCATAATTGTCCGACAGAATCAACTCAGACCACGTAATAACGTTTTAAAGGTTTGTTACTCAGATACTGGGACACTAGACAGGCAGTCAGGTTGGGGTAGGGTCAAATGGATTCTAGTCCCTTCATTTACTTAATTAGTTTCTAATCAGTGGAAACTACAGTTTTCAATTACTAAGACCATTTCAAATAACGCCTCTCCTCACAATCTTTGAAGACTCTGTATATTTATTTACTCTGGATTGTTTTCTCAAAATATAAGGTAAAAATAACTTATTTGCACATTAAGTGTAACATCAGTTCTGTTATTTGACTGCACCAGGCAACTTGCTGCCCCTAGGAAAGTCACTTGACCTTTGGAAACAAAAATAGTATCTGTAGTATTTGAAAGATAAAAGTGGGTAAGAGAAAGAAGATACACAGAAACTCTGCGAAACAGCCTAGGATGTCAGAGAAATCAAAATCCCCCAGGCCACTTAGAGGCGGCTGTACTTTCGGAGTTTATAGACTGCTCTCATCAGTGTTCTAATTCTATCAACACTATGGATTTGTTCCCCAGTTTTACTTCGTTATGAAGGCATTGTCTTTAAGACAGGTCCTTTCTGGCTTCACCTACCTACAGCACCTTGGTGCTCAAGGTAGGTTTGAGTAGGGAGAACAGATGTATCCTATGGTATCACGATATCGCTATGGTTTCCTGAAAGAGGAACCACCACCTTATGCTTCAGAAAGTGGATTTGGGGTACTGATAGCCCCTCGCCCACCTCAGGGAGAGTGGAAGATGCCCTCGACAGTTCCACTGACGTTGAGGCCTCCCAGAACCAGGGGGTCCTCTGGGACTAAGGAGGCATCTGATTTCACTGGCCTTTACAGACACTGTCCCACTCTTACTCCTAGGTGCTGACTCCCTGGTGTGACAGTGTAGGTGAAGTGGGGTCAACTTTGAAAAGCAAGGTGTGTATCTTTTGAAGCATTTTGCCTGTATGTCAACCTCCCAAATTATGTGACCTGAAACCCCACGTAGGACTTTTAAAACAAGAAAGCCATACAGACTGCATCGGAAGATACTTTTTTTCAAACGTGTCCAAAAATTAAGATATAGGATAAAAGTATCTAGCCTGGACATCATAATAAGATAATGTTTTCTTCTTATATATGAAGTAAAATAGCATAAAAAAGTCAGAAAGAGGAGTATAAAAAACTGCTTTTTTGGGGGGGCTCTTGAAGCCCATTATGACTTCTTTCATCTTTGTGTGTCTGCCTTCATCTTATTTCCTGGCAGTCTCTGCATCCATCCTCTTTCTCACCATTTATTATTCAGTGGTTTCATTCCTTAAAAACAAGATGGAGAATGAGCCATGGGGAGGCTGCACGGGAATAGAGGGAAGCCCAGTCCGTCCTAACGAACTTGAGGAAAGCTGTCACAGGCCGTCAGTGGAACTACGCTTCGTGAAGCAGTAGTTTTTCTTCCTACTTGCTCTTTTGCTCATTAGCTTTCCTACTGCACAGAGTGTAATTCTTAAAAGCCTCCTTACTGTCCCCCTTGAACGTCCACGCATGGGTCATTTTCTAATGGCCGTACACATCAGATGAACCATCCTATTACTACAAGCTCGGGGCCTCTTCACTGTAATTAGACCATCCAGATCCATGTTATCGCAACTACAAAGTTGGTTTTCTTTCTCTCTTTCTTTTTTTTTTTAAATCAGGGCAAACATGAGAGACACTGTTAAGTGACTACAGGAATGGCTCATGCATGGAATTTCAATGAATGCCTCTGAGGGAAGCCGGCATTGAATTCCATTTTAAAAGGACGAGGCTGTCATATTATTGAAGTAATTCTCTGAACTTTCCTGGCCCTGAGTGCTGTGCTGACAGCCAGAGAGCTTCCACAGCCCACAGGGAGAAAACCTGCATGAGCCTCACAAACGTTTTACTTTCTTAATGAGGCCATGTGGCTTAGAAGATAATGCGGCATTCTTGCGTTTCTGCACATCTACCAGTGTTAATTACGGATGCGCGCACACCAGGCTAGGTGACAGCGAATTGTTGCTGAGGCAGCTTGAAGGAGTTCTTTCCCCAGACTAAGCTCGGGGCAAAGTCAAGACAAAGATGGTTCTAATCATGCCCCACAGTAGCATTCCCTCTGGTGGATATTTTCACTGATGAATTGTTTTTGATCAGCTGGCCAGAACAGGACAGTCGTGAGGTCAAAAGTCATGGGGTCAATACCATTGTGATCATATTACTGTCAGTCACTGTCACATAGCTACAGGCTGTAACCTAGCCCTGGCCAACTATTTTTTTTTTAAAGATTTTTTTGATGTGAACCATTTTTAAAGTCTTTATTGAATTTGTTACAGTATTGCTTCTGTTTTATGTTTTGGTTTTTTGGCCGGGAGGCATGTGGGATCTTAGCTCCGCAACCAGGGATCGAACCTGCACCCCCTGCATTGGAAGGCGAAGTCCCAACCACTGGACCATCAGGGAACTCCCTGGCCAAACTATTTTGAAAATAAGTTCTATGGTCATAGATTCAATCTGTAGAAACCCACATCAAAACAAAAAAACATAAAAAAACCAAAAACCACTTACTTTAGAGTCAATCAAAAGTGCTCTGTTTATATAGGAAAGTGTTATATGTTATTTTTCCGAATAGTCAAAGATAACTATCTTCTTTTCTTCAATTCCAGACTGGCAGGGTTCTTAACTAAACTTTATTCTAGTGGTAGATTTAACAATAACATTGTTCCACTGGTAGAGCCTGCTGGGAGGCAAGAGCAATAATCCAGGGCAGAGACAGTAAAGACAGGCACTAAGGCAGACACTGGATTACACTGGACTGTACACTGGACTGTACACTGGATTACACTGGACTGTACACTGGACTGTACACTGGATTACACTGGATGTACACTGGATTACACTGGACTGTACACTGGACTATACACAACTGTACACTGGATGTACACTGGGATGTACACTGGACTGTACACTGGACTGTACACTGGATGTACACTGGATTACACTGTACACTGGACTGTACACTGGACTGTACACTGGATTACACTGGACTGTACACTGGACTGTACACTGGATTACACTGGATGTACACTGGATGTACACTGGACTGTACATTGGATTACACTGGACTGTACACTGGACTGTACACTGGACTGTACCCAGGATGGTACACGATGTACCCTGGGTGTACACTGGGCTGTACAATGGATGGTACACTGGACATACACTGGACTGTACACCAGATGTGCACAGATGTGCCCTTGGACTGCACACCAGATGTGCACAGATGTGCACTGGACTGTACACCAGATTGCACTTGGACTGTACACCAGATGTGCCCTTGGACTGCATACGAGATGTACACTGTACATGTGATATGCACTGGACTGTACACTATACACTGGAATATACCCTGGACTGTACCCTGGACTGTACACTATATACTGGACTGTACCCTGGACTGTACACTATACTGTACACTATGTACACTGAGATGTACACTATACACTGGAATGTACCCTGGACTGTACACTATACACTGGACTGTATCCTGGACTGTACCCTGGACTGTACACTGTATGTACACTGAGATGTACACCGGGCTGTACAGTGGCTGTACACTGGACTGTGAAGAAACTGAAGCACCAGCATGATGTTTTCTGGTACATTGTGGACACACATCCTTTGAACATACATATGCAAAATGCCAAGCTCTAATTGATTTCAGGATTTAGTTTCTTCTGATTTTTCCTTGCAGTCCAGGTAGACACATCAGTCCGTTTTCAATCTCAAGATGCCAAAAAAGTTTAAAAGTCAACTTGCTTACATTTTATTACAACCAAAGAGTGAGTGATTCTAAATTATATAATGTATAGCTCAAAAACAAAAACCCCACAACTGAACTTGGTATAAATGTACGTATTCTACCCATGACTAATGTTTTCCAAGGAGAAAATAAATATGGGGATAAACATTTGTAAAGTTCTCATCATAGGGTTCAGGGAACATAACTCCTGAGTCCCTTGTTTGCTGTCTCTTTATCAGTTTCCCGACAGATGGCCCCAAAGTAAAGCTGCTGGGCACCAGATGATGTCACAACTCTAAGCAACAATTAAGAGATACTTTCTGTTCATCTACGTAATCAACCCATGATTATCCTTGTTAGCAGCAATAAGAACAATCTTTACTCTCACCATGCGGGGGACTGTTATTTAAAAGAAGTGTTGCTTTTATCTGGGTTGAGACAACAATTAGAAATCTACAGGCTTGTCCACACAAATACAAATGTGCTTATCATTTTAGCTGGAATCAGAGTATATGGTCCACACTTAAATCGTATTTCACAATAATTAATTAGAGTAAATATAAAATTGAAGGACAAATGGTCTTCCACCCAAGGCCTGCAAGAGTAAAACTCACATTTCATCATGGTTAAATGCTTTATAAGCACCTAAATAGAGCATGAGCGTTTTAAGATAGTCACAACCTTTGTTGCCTGCTGACTTCAATGTAATGAGATGATGCAAATACGCTGGGTCTAAGAGAACCAGCCGAGGCCTCAGGTTCTGTCCGCGGAAGGACACCAGGCTGTGCTGAGAGTGTGCTAAACCAGGGCCATCCTTCCCAGCAAGCTGTGTATGCTGCCTTCTTGGAGCTTTGGATTCTCAAGGTTTGCCACTCAGTCCTGCCTCATCATCTTGTCTCCATGTTTGAGTCCCTGCTTCCCTGCCCAGCTGGAACTCTTCTCCCTGGTCAATGGTTCTCAGCATTTTCCTGTCTCTGAATAACTTGGTCACTTGGTTAAAGTGACCAAGTTAAAACACACATATTGCTGGGCTCCAACCCCAGAGGTTCTGATTCAGTAGGTTTGGGTGGGGCCTGAGAATGTGCCTTCCTGACAAGTGCCCATGGGATGCTGATGCCACTGGTCTGGGGACCATACTTTGGGAATCACTGCTGGACCTTGGGTCTCAATAAATACTTGAATTCCTTGAATTCGTATCGTTTAACTCGCTTAATTTTCCCTTCATAGAGCGGCACATTCTGTGGGGGGCCATCTCTCCTCTTTGATTTCATTTTCCTTATCTGTAAAATGGGGACCATCCTGTCTCAAGGGGTGTTAGGATGGTCCAAGATGCACCTCTTGTAAGACAAATCCCAGGGACCGAGCGCCTGGCAATGACCAAGATATGTGACTGCCCTGCCCCTGTTCTTTGCACTTTCCACCTTGTATGAACTTGAATTAAATTTTATTACTGATTTAGGTCTTGCTTCCCAGGTAGATTATAATCCTCTGGAAGAGGAAGCATATCTTATGCATCTGGGCCTAGCCCTGTATTCTACATTCAGTGTCTCAAGAACATTTTATCAATGATGTTGATAAAAAACCGTCCTCATTGCATTCACCCTAAACGACTCTTACCATGTCACATTACAGAAAATAAGCCAACAAACAAAAACCTCAAGGAAAAGAATGAAGAAGCAAATGTACTCAGAAGAGAGAGCCCCCAGCCCTGCCCATGCGTGAGGCATGGCCAAAGGGAAACAATTTATCACCATCACAGTAGAATAAAGACAAAGACGAGCGGTTGCCAAATGTTTTCTCTTAGCCCCTTTGCCTCTGGAAAAAAGAAGTTCCTTCCAGCAGCAAATCAAGAGGGCACAGCACAGTTTTCTACTTCCACCTGATGCTACTGGGATAGGCAATAAAGGAAAGGAGAAGATGCGGGAAGGAGCTGAAAAAGGGAGGGGGAGAGGGAAGGAAAACCCATTGGAGACACTGTTTGGCCTTCTCAAACCTATCTATCTGCTAGCACTTGGTGAGGCATCTAGGAAAATAAACCAGATTTCTGTAGCCTCGTGTCTTTGGGACATAACTGTGAGTTTGCTAACCCGTGGTTATGCTCCCTTGTGACTGTGTCTCAATCTTCGTTTGGCCTAAAAAAAAAGGCAAGCAAGAAACCTGGACCTCACCTACTTTCCCTCCTACAGCATACGGCTGGAATTGCTTGCTTTTCTAAATCTCTTCTTGGCCCCCCCTAAGCCTGAAGTCCTTCAACCTGAGTGGGAACAATGGATCGGAGATCTCCTGGCCCAACGGGCTCCGGGTGATGAAGCTGGAGTTTAGAGGGCTAAGAAGGCACAGGATCGCACACAGAATTTCTCATAAACTGGGGACTAAATCCCATTTTCCTGTTAGTCCCTTTGCTAGCATACATCGTGCTATATAGTGCTTCTTCCAAATAAGACAGACTGGACTGCTAGGCATAGTTTTGTTTCCTAGCCACACATGCGTTGGCTCTGTTGCTGTTATCATGTTATTACTAAGAGTTTGGAGAATAGAACTCGTGTATGTGAACTGGAGTTCACCAAGCTTGTTTCTAGGAGCTACCAACAGACTTTTCTAAGATAACCCACAGTAGGGCATTAGGGAGAAAGAAAAGAAAAGTTTGGAGATTCAAGGAACATATCATGAGTTGCAAAAACCAGAATCACACCATCTCTTTTGAAACTATCATCAGACTGACTGTATCTCAATGTTTAGGTACAGATATTAGCAGTTATTTACCAACAGGCAACATTCCCAGGAGGTTATATACTGGGTTAATACGGACCATGCTTGCATTAACTCAAACCAGGAGAACAAGCATTTGTTCCCCTTTCTTCATCCAAGCTCATAGTAACCTTTATGGCCTGTGCCTTACTGAGTTAAGCACTTGTGGAGCGGGTGCCGTTATGACTCTCATTTTCCAGACAATGAAAGTGAAGCACAAGGAATCCAGGTAGATTGTTTAGGGCCATGCAGCCTAGAAGAACCAGAATTGAGTCAGGGGTATCTACTAATTTCTTCCCACCTCCAGTTCAGGGTCCTGGCAGGCAACAGAATTGCGCTCCAGTGATTCATCCAAAGAGGTGTTAATAAAGAGAGTATTGCCAAATGAGTAGGCAAGTTACGTGACCAACAGGCGAGGGAGGCACCCAGAGCCTAACAACAGGAAGGACCGTTTTCTCCCTTCAGCCTGCAGGTCTCAGGGGAGGAGCCAGTGTTACCAGAAGCCAGTAAGAGCCTAGGGGCCACCTGGAGAGCCAACTGCACTGCAACGGAGGGAGGAGCCGGAGAGACTCTGATCTCCCTCTTCCTCTGCCCTCTGACGCCTTCCATTAGCAAAACCCACCTGGAAGCCACAGGACAAAGGAAGCTAACAGAAGGATGGAGAGTGGCTGTGTGATGAGAGGAGAAGCAAACGGAATAACCAGCACACCCCTTCCCTTCAAAAAGTACAAGGAATACACTCCTATGTCAAGCAGTATTCCCCAAGCCACTGCGCCAACCTGATCAAATGAAGATTTTAAAGAGAGGTGGATGATAATTTTAGCGGAGTACTGTCTCTTGGTTTTATAGATGTATTTTTTTTTTTCCCTCAGAAATTATCTTTTTTTTTTAACACCTGATGATGTGTCAGACTATGCACTTAGCATGACTGCTTCAGCAATTAAGTAAATGTTAACTCTCAAATTTAGATGTCACTGGCTATTAGGGCAGAATATTTGACTCTCAGCCCTAATGCTTGCCTTTCCATTTTGAGGCAATGGCATTGTTTGTAGGGAATTTGAGAATAACTTAGGAAGTACTATTCAGTTATGTTACTGTTTAAATATCCTGTAGGGTAGAGAAAAAAAGTTAAATTATGATTCAACTCAAGCAGTGCTACTCATTTTGTTGAATTTGACATATTTTCCTTTGCCGGCTGCAGAACCAGATCGCTGCGATCAAATGGATAACAATGGGCAAAGGATATTTCGGGAGAAAATGAAAAAGAAAAAAGGAGGGTCTAGTTTATTTCCACAATGACCTTCAATGATCCCTGCATTCCCCAAGCATATTTGGCTTAGAAAATGTTCTGCTATATGTTAGTCTCAAGTTTAGTACATTTAGCCATAATTGTTTCAGATATTTAAAGGAATTATCAGCAAGATGAAATACTGGAAAAGAATACTTAAATGAGACTTCAAATTCGCCTTCTGGTGTTAAATCTGAGTTTCTGCTTCCTAATAGAAAAATCACAGGCTCTGTAATCAGACAGACAAGAGGCTGATTGCTAAGTCTTCCACCCACTGGCTCCGTGACTGGGAAGTTATCTATTATCCTTGAGCTTTGTCTTGCTTGCCTATTAATTTCCAACTTCCCAGGGCTTTTATGAAGATCAAGTAGATATGAGTGAGTCACACGTCCTCAGACACCGCATTGACTACATGGTAATTGGCATTTGTCTCCACCAAATGATGCTATGTAAAAATGAAAGTATTTTCACTCCCTGCAGAATTGTACCTTACATGAAGAACAAACTGGGTGTTGATAGTACCAGGAAGGACTCCAAATGCCAAAAAAAGTTCCTGGAACTGCCCCATTTAGCTCACAATGTTCAGGCTTCACTACCCCAAATTTCCTATGAGCCAAGACACAGTCACCTGGACGTGACCGTGGGCGCTGCAATGAATGTGTTCCTCTGACCTGGGTTTATGAGGAAAGTGTAATAATCTCTAGTAGCAAAAAGCAGCAGACGCAGCTCTGAACGTAAAGGTAGGCAAAGCACTCAGTATAGCAGGGAGTGGAAGAGGCAAGCTAATCATACCTGCGGACGCTGTGTGCAGGTGGGAATCATTTGCCAAGGCCTGTGTGTCCAGACTCCAAGCACTGGCGCAGCACCGATTTCTAGGCTGTAACTTTAAGACAGCCAGGGTGCTGTCTGTCCTTTGTTTAGAGACTTTGCTCCAAGTTTATCACCAAAGACTCACTCAGAGAAATGTGAGGCTTCCTTTTGTTCCCATATAAGAAACAGACCCAGTTTCCCTCTTCTCTTGTGTCCTAATATAAAGCTGTCTCAGAGCAAAAGAAAACTGGGGGGAATCTGGGTTCAAGCAGGTGCCTTTCCAACTTTTTTTTGGTGACTTAATGAATGGAGCCCCCTCTCATCACATCAAAGATAAGATACAAAGTGGCAAACCCTCCTCTGCTTCCCCTGGCCAGCTGCTCTCACTGGGGGCCCATCTCCTAACTCAGACGATTCTGATGCTTCCCAGCACCTAGAACCCCTGAGATCCTTGCAGAGGGACAGAGAATCTTCCACTTTAGGAATATTTCTAACCTAACCATTCTGTACTATTTTTTTATGCAAGATGATTAAGCAAGCAATTTTTAGGAAAAAAGTATATTTTCAATGAATGTATTATTGATTATACAGTATTCTTTCAAATGCAATATTTAATAATATTCATGATATATCTGGACCAATTTTACTTTTTCCCATTTAACAAATGACACGTGATGTTTCATTTGTTTTCTATTTAACTATGTGAGGGGGAAAAAAAATCATGATTTGTGAATAAATATCTTTCAAAATGTTCAGCTTGGGGACCAAATGAATACTAAAATGGGCATTTAAGTTAAAGGCATGTTAAAGTGCCAAAATAGATTTTTTAAATACTTTTTGACTTGATGTTTCGAAATGTTACACTTTATGCATTAAAAATCAACTGACTGGTTTTGATAATTTTTGTGTTTTGTTTCTAATTGATGAGATGAGATAAAAGGATTCCTGCTGCTCACTGCAAGCCCTTATCCCCAAAAAACACACTGCAGATTACAGACAGCCTTCATTCTTCCCAAACAAAAAAACAAATTAGATATAAATGTCATTATGTCCCTCTCTTAAACTTTGGCATGTATTTATTTATTTCTGATCATCAGTTTTTATTTAATACATATTGTCCAAAGGGGCACAAAATTAAGATTAAAATCTAACTCCCTCACTTCTAAAACTGTTTTTTTTTTTTTTTTAATAACCTAGCAAATACTGCATTTATATATAAGGGGACCACATGTGTCTACTAATGCCAGTTACTCTAGTGTAATTATTAATAGCCTTCCTTTTCACTCTCAAATCAGTATGGGTTCAGATAAGAAATTTTTCAGTTACTATATATAGGTATATACATATACTGTACACATTTACACACATATATACATATATATGTGTTTTCATGGGTATGCATATGCATATATGTATATGTATACATAAATATACTTTTTTAGGAATTGAGTGAAGATTTTTATGATATGAATTTAGAGAAATGTCACTCTTTTTGTGCTCTGCATATCTTGCATTGCAACATTGGCTGTTCTCTCTCTTCCTGTTCTGTTATGCATATAAGCTAAACAATGTATAGCTTCAAATGGAAACTACTTAAATCAGTTTGGCAGATAACTGGGTTCAAAACAGTGCCAAAGGGGGCTTCCCTGGTGGCGCAGTGGTTGAGAATCTGCCTGCCAATGCAGGGGACACGGGTTCGAGCCCTGGTCTGGGAAGATCCCACATGCCGCGGAGCAACTGGGCCCATGAGCCACAATTACTGAGCCTGCGCGTCTGGAGCCTGTGCTCCGCAACAAGAGAGGCCGCGATAGTGAGAGGCCCGCGCACCGTGATGAAGAGGGGCCCCCGCTTGCCGCAACTGGAGAAAGCCCTCGCACAGAAACGAAGACCCAACACAGCCATAAATTAAATAAATAAATAAATAAATAAATAAATAACAACCAAAAAAAACAGTGCCAAAAAGAATGAGTGACTGAGTCATGGCAGCCCTCTCACCTGAGCTCTCCTAACAGCCTCCCACTCAGAGCGCATCTGCTGAATTCCTTTTGTTGGGGGGAGGGTGGGAGATGGGGGATGCTTATAATAATTTGATGTATTAATCTTCTTCAGATTGACATATTTGCTGTTTTTAACAGCAGAAACTTCCAGAAGCCCTAATGTCCACAGTTGTTTGTTTGGGAACTGCTGCTTCATTTCCATCACTAACCTTTGAAAGGGAGGCAACAAAACAATAGGCACCCCTGGGAAGTTTATCGATCAAGGGCACTGACGTTTAACAGTTACCGAGGATTATGGCTCACACTGATAATTTACTGAGAGTCTTGAACCCGTTTTCTAGTCAGTTTTACCTGGGCACATACAAAAGACATTTTACATAAAATTCCACTGGTTTCAGGAACTCCAGAAACCCAGTCACAAAACCCAGAATTTAAAACTCCTGATCTAGTGGGAGAAATGAGCAATTCTCATTCTTTATCATTCAAATATAACAAACACGATTCAAAGCAGTCAACTTCTCAATACACTCTTCCAGCAAGATCCTAACTATGAAAAAGGAGTGGAAGATAGGAGTGGAAGTGAGGGCTTGAGGAAGTCACAAGAAATAAATCTGCATTGATGAAGAGCAATTCAATGTCTTAGACAAGTTCAGGCATCTATGACTAATCCAAGAGAGACTACCAACAGATGTAGGATGCTCCTCCCTCCTACACTGTTGGTGGGAGTGTAAATTGGTGCAGCCACTATGGAAAACAGTATGGAGGTTCCTTAAAAAACTGAAAATAGACCTACCCTATGATCAGGCAATCCCATTCCTGAGCATATATCCAGACAAAACTATAATTCGAAAAGATACACACACCCCAGTGTTCACAGCAGCACTATTTACAATAGCCAAGACATGGAAGCAATCTAAATGTCCATCGACAGATGAATGGGTGAAGAAGATGTGGTATATACATACAATGGAATATTACTCAGCCATAGAAAGAATGAAATAACGCCATTTGCAGCAACATGGATGCACCTATAGATCATCATACTAAGTGAAGTAAGTCAGAAAGAAAAAGACAATTACCATATGATTATCACTTATTTGTGGAATCTAAAATACTACACAAATGCACGTGTCTAGGAAACAGAAACAGACTCACAGACATAGAGAACAGACTTGTGGTTGCCAAGGGGGAAAAGGGGAGTGGGGGGAAGAATTGGGAGTTTGGGATTAGCAGATGCAAACTAGTATACATAGAATGGATAAACAAGGTCCTACTGTGTAGTACAGGGAACTCTATATTCAATATCCTGTGATAAACCACAATGGAAAAGAATATGAAAAAGAATATATATATATGTATAACTGAATCACTTTGCTGTATAGCAGAAATTAACACAACATTGTAAATCAACTATACTTCAATAAAATTTAAAAGAAAATAAAATATTTCTCATTTAGTAATATTTCCAGCCATGTTTTTTAAAAAATTGCTTGTCCTTAGGGAAATCCTTTCTAATCTGTTATTAAATTGGTAAGCACATTTTGGGGGGACATTCTCCATCCTATCTCAGCCACATTAAAATAAAAACACCCTGCTGGGCTGTTAGGCTTTTGTACCTCCCCATCAATAAAACTGTCTACCAGCAAAGGCAGGACACAGACACCGTCTTCCAAAAGTGTTCAATTGAAATGAAGTGGGCAGAACCTCTCCCAAAAACACCGCTTAGCTGACAGTGTGTCTTCATAATGCTGCCAGCGAACACAAGACTACAAGTGTCCATATTTAAATAGATGTAGCCAAAGACGCAGCCAACCATGATAATTAGTTTCATTATTAACTCACCAAAAAACACATAGAGCTGTTTCTCTTGAGAATAAAATTTTAATTAAGGAAAGTTGGTGTTGCAGCAGGTGAGAGCCCCTGGAAAGCTTATATGATGAAATTTCATGACTGATAACTCCTGAGCAGCCTAGCATTACTAACAAGATCATGATGAAGGACATAGTTGAGCAGTTTAAAAATAGATGATTACAACCACTTTCCCTAGGTGTGAAAGAACCGCTATTTGATATCTAATAATGCCCAGGACCACACACCTAATGATGTCTCAGTGGATACAAACATCTCATGTGAAGACCAGTAAAAACATTTCTTTGGGAGAAAGCAAAGATGATTACTGTTCTATTTTGTAGGCACAGCTGTCAAATCACAGGAGGCAGTATATATTACAGTAAAGACCCAGCCTTGGGTGACAGACTCCTTGTGTCTCCTAGGGCAGTTACTTCCCCTTGCCAAACCTCTATTTCCATCATCTGGAAAGCGGGGGAGATGACACAATTGATGACATCAATCTCACAGGATTGGAGTGAGGATTAAGTAGTAATACACCCCTAAGCACACTGTCTGGCATATAGAGAGAAAACACTCAAGTTGCTTTAATTTATAACTTTAAAAATGATGTGAAGTTAGAAATTCACTTGCTGCCAAGAGTACGCCACTCCCAGCGTTTGCCCAAAAGGCATCACACTCTAATAAGATGGTTTACCCTCAAGATGATATACTTTCTACTTATTTTTCGAGACACAGTTTCGAGTCCCCTGAATAAAAAGAAACTCAAGGCTTATGCTGAAGATATGGCTAAGAAAGCCGTCTTTTAAAAGTATAAAATCCTTTCTTTCTCATTTCCATAAAAAGTAAAATATCTATGAGGAACAGTGGCTGTAGGCAAAAATAATTGTAATCTAGTGCGAGGCTCTGTTACAGAGGCGCCCTTCCAGAAAGAAGAGCAGCTGAGCCAGGTTCCAGCTTGCACCCTGCACGGCAGGGCTGAAACCAATCAATGCGTTAACCCAGCTGAAGCCTGTGCAGCTGTTCTCAGGCATCCAAAGCCCTTTATCTGCAGCTAAGAAATCTGTGATCACCACACAGATGATTGCCCAAAATAAAGTAGAATAAAAAAAGAGGAGGATTATATCTAGTAGAGGTAAATCCACTGGACTGGAAAGAAAACGGGCTGGCTTTGAGAAAGCAAGACTGAAATGTGCTGGCGAGTCTGAGACTATAGGAACCACCCAGGAGGCCACGGCCGCACGTCTGGATGCAGAAAACATCCTGATCTCTGAAACAAGGTTGGCTGTGTGCTGATCACTGACCAGCTGTGTGGAAACCTGAACTTCAGCTCTCGACTTTTACTCCATTGTATGGCTCTGAGCAAGTGACTTAACCACCCTTGGCCTTGGTTTCCTCACCATGAATACGACTGTCAAGCTAGGGCCCTGAGCTAAATTGGATCTGTTTAAGAGCTCTTCTAACATTCTAATATTTAAACAGGATTGCTTTAAGGAAGCCAATTTAGTAAATAAGTATTCTGTCACAAACTTCTGAAGCTCTGGAAGGTGTCTCCTATTTAAATACCCTTTCTTTTTATCCCACTTCCAGGAACAGCTGATATGGACATTGGATACTTCAACAGATGCCTCCAAATGCTTCAAATTCAACTTGCCAAATTCATCAAAGGTTACATTTCTCACTGGGTGCAATAACCAGCTGCAACCAAAATTAGAACTTTAATGGATTCAAAGAAGAGCTACATTTGCGACTTGAAAAGATAATATTGAACCTGAACCAAATCTGATATTAGGTTTGTTTACAAAAACTTTTTTTGCCTAATGTGAGTTGGGTTTTCATGGAGTCTGTTAAGGTCAGTCTGTTCAGATCAGTTTATATCAATATTTTTTGGGAGAAAATAAACAGACCAAAAAAAACCTTCTTGATTTGAATATAGTCCAAAAGGCCTTTAAAAATATTTTGCTAATGTATATGACCATGCAATGATTTTAAGAGTCACTTTTCTTCCTCTTGACTGAAGTCCCCGTAAGAGACTGCTTCTATGTTATTATCTTTGTTACATGGTTCCCACTTTGCTTACGCCATACTCTCCATGCAGTTACAATTCCTGCACACAGCAGATGCTTAATAAATGTATTGTTATCGTTAAATGAAAGTTGATAGATAAAACAGCTTTAAGGCTTGATGTTATGTAACCTTCCACCCAGACACCTTGTTTCGAAAGAGTAGAACCCAGAGGCCAACAAGTAAAACAGGTGACGATGGACACCAACGTGCATGTGGGCAAGGAGACTGGGAAACACTGTGGTCCATAGCTCTTCTGACTTCCCACCTGGCTAAGGGTGACTCTATCTCCAAGGCACAGGCAGTTTCCAACAAAAGGAAGAGAAAAGAAATTCTCTCCCAATGGAAGGTCAGGTCACACACAGATGAACACTGTGGCTTTGGGCAGAGCACGTAACTCACCACACCCCACAGGCGAAGAATGAGAGTGCTGGACGATTCTTCCAGTCCTGACAATTCAGGACCTTCATGTTTTGCCAATATTGACAGACACTCTCCTGCTCTCTTTTGAAAACCCTGGGTCTTTATTGATGATTAATTCTATTTGCCACACCACACAACCATCTGCTGACTGAAATAATATATTACAGCAGTGATTCCTCCACATAACCTTCCCATTGTCAAGTAAATTACATGAATAACACAAACTGCCTATTAGGGTATAAAGAATCATGGCATGGGAAGACTCAGCAGCCTACTGTTTGTGATGTTAACATTTTATGTTTAATTCTTCTGCAGGCTATCTGCCAGGCTCAGAAATGATGGGGCATCAAGGGAAGCTGGCAGAGTCACTGCCCACCTGTGAAAACTCGTATCAAATAGTTCGCGTTCCGAGGGCTGGGGCCATTCTTCAAGAGTCTTCTAAAACCGTGGCAAGAACTGTTTCACCACAAACAGTCAATGCTGTTTGTGGTAAAAAGAACCACATGCTACTTCCTAATGCTCTGTCCCCAAGTCATGGAGATGAAAGGCCACCATTCCAACAGTAGAGGCAGCTTGAGCTATAAAAACATGGCTCCCAAGACTCAGAACCAGTTTATTAATCTTACTAACATACACCCTTAAAGAAACTACTGTTGGTAAAACCCAGCCACTCTTGCCTACACCAAGCTGGTGAAAAAAACAGAAATGAGTAAAAGGAGTGATCTGAGACATCCAGAAGACTAAGGGCATTCCTTCTTTAAGAGAATTTAGAAGGCCAGTTTGGGGCTAGGCTGAGAAGAACATCATATAAAACAGGTTTGGTTTTAATCCCAGAGACAACAAAAAAGAAGTACATTTCAGATGAGCATTTGGCAGTCAATGAATGCTGTGGTTGAGAAGCTTTCCAGCTGCCTTTATGTTTACACGGGTGCAGTGGGTTCCATGAAATGTGACAACACTGCAAATTTAAGTAGTGAGTCCCCTGGATTGTGAAACCTCTCCTTAGTGGTTTCCATACCACCACACTCCTGCAGAGTTGTACAATTTTTATTTTTGTAGTTAGGGGGAAACTTTTGTGAGTTTTTAAACCAAATTACCACATGTTTTTCCAAGCAACACCTCTACTCCCATGATGTTTCCATATCAATTGCCTTTCCTGTTTCTAGGCAAGGCAGCATTGCTTTGGCTACAGGAATGTATACTTTTCTAGGCAGGCGCAAAGAAAATTTGCCCCAAATTATCATCAAAGGGGTCTGGGTGGATGGATAGAGATCGTCTTAGCACAATCAGCCTAAAACTGCCAAGAAAAAAAACTGTAATTTGATAAATTATTACCCGTTGCAATGAGGGAGGCCACACAGCAGAGGAACTTTAGGGTGTCTTACCAACAAAGGACAGAGGAAAATATAGGTCTCATAGGGAGTTTAGACAGCATTTAAGTGAAGCAGTTTTAATCGGTTTAAAGCAAAGCAGAGCTGTGTAAGGAGTTAACAGCCCCCTCTCTGGACTGCACAGTGGACCTAGGGTCCTGTCTCCTTTCTCTTAACCACAAGGTTAGGATAGATGTGAAATGCTGTGTCCAGAAGCGTCTGTCTGAACCCCTGCACATGGGTTGTAAATAAAGGCTGCTTCTCTATGTTACAGTGACTTAGGTCTTTCAGGTGGGAGTAGGAAGTTTTATTCTTCACTGATGTAACTTCACATAGTCCATAATGTATGAGGACAAGATTTCTCCGTGAATAGAGGGCAGCAGTCACTCACATAAGGGGGTTATTGGGACTCTAGATTTCCCTGTCCTTAGGAGACACATATCCTGTTAATGCTGCCCCTGCTGTTCTCTGTGTCTGTTATTCCAGCCTGATGAATGGCTGTGCAGAGTTTTACTTTCTCAGCCTGGGCTAATTTTTACTCTCTCAAGATATATAAGCATATATTGGGTTGGCCAAAAAGTTTATTCGGGTTTTTCTGTGCCATCTTATGGGAAAACCCGAATGAACTTTTTGACCAACCCAATAGAATGAGAGAGAGAGAGACAGAGAGAGCGAGAGAGACAGAGACAGAGAGTGCATCATTTCTTCATGGATTCTCAATAATCATTCCCTTAACCTTCCACCTGGGCTTAACACAGGTTGACACCCCCAAGGAGAAATTCCTTTATTCTAGCCCTTTCTCATTTCCATAACATTCCTAATTATTTAGCAAACTATGCCTATACAGTGAACTCAGGATATTGAAAAATATGCCAGTGTTTAAAGAACACAATGGCAATATGATAAATCACAAGCATTTAATGATAAAATAATTATAGTAATAATACTGTAACATTGCAATAATTTAAAAAGGACGCAGGCGGCCTTTTGATGAAAAGATGATAGATAAACGAGAGTGAGTCATGCTCAATTCAGAACTTGAAAAAATGTAAAACTCAACATGCTCAAATGGAGATTTTTTTAAATAAAAAGCAAATATTTGAATGGGATTTTATATAGAAGTGTTGCCAATTAACTTTCTAAACAATCATCTTTGATGGCATACTATATTTTATTGTATAGCTCTTTTCTTCCAAAGATATGCTATTAAAATTAATGATATTATAAATGGCAACTGTCAGTTGTTTTTCCTTTTTAAATGGGTATTTATAAAATAGTGATAGTCCCATAAATAACTGGTTTTCTAGAAGAGGAATCATTAAAATCTCAGTGTTAGCCATTGCCCCGTGTTTGGTGAAAATGAGCAGATCTTCCAAAAATTATAGTTCTCTTTCCACTTAAACTGTTGGGAGCAGAATTTGCCAACTGAATCCATTCTGGGGAACAGAAAATTAGCTCCCTTCCATGGATTCAAAGACAGAAGGCAGGAGAGATTGGTTCAAGATGGCAGACTAGAAGGATATGCTCTCATTCCCTCTTGTGAGAGCACTGGAATCACAACTAACTGCTGAATGATCATCGATAGGAAGACACTGGAACTCACCAAAAAAGATACCCCACATACAAAGACAAAGGAGAAGCCACAATGAGATGGTAGGAGGGGCGCAATCACAATAAAATAAAATCCCATAACTGCTGGGTCGGTGACTCACAAACTGGAGAACACTTATACCACAGAAGTCCACCCACTGGAGTGAAGGTTCTGAGCCCCACGTCAGGCTTCCCAACCTGGGGGTCCGGCAACGGGAGAAGGAATTCCTAGAGAATCAGACTTTGAAGGCTAGCGGGATTTGATTACAGGACTTGGACACGACTGGGGGAAACAGAGACTCCACTCTTGGAGGGCACACACAAAGTAGTGTGCGCATCGGGACACAGGGAAAGGAGCAATGACCCCACAGGAGACTGAACCAGACCTACCTGTTAGTGTTGGATAGCCTCCTGCAGAGGCGGGGGGTGGCTGTGGCTCACCGTGAGGACAAGGACACTGGCAGCAGAAGTTCTGGGAAGTACTCCTTGGCGTGAGCCCTCCCAGAGTCCGCCATTAGCCCCACCAAAGAGCCCGGGTAGGCTCCAGTGTTGGGTCGCCTCAGGCCAAACAACCAACAGGGAGGGAACCCAGCCCCACCCATCAGCAGAAAAGTGGATTAAAGTTTTACTGAGCTCTGCCCACCAGAGCAACACCCAGCTCTACCCACCACCAGTCCCTCCCATCAGGAAACTTGCACAAGCCTCTTAGATAGCCTCATCCACCAGAGGGCAGACAGCAGAAGCAAGAGGAACTACTATCCTGCAGCCTGTGGAACAATAACCACATTCACAGAAAGACAAGATGAAAAGGCAGAGGGCTATGTACCAGATGAAGGAACAAGATAAAACCCCAGAAAAACAACTAAATGAAGTGGAGATAGGCAACCTTCCAGAAAAAGAATTCAGAATAATGATAGTGAAGATGATCCAGGACCTCGGAAAAAGAATGGAGGCAAAGATCGAGAAGATGAAAGAAATGTTTAACAATGACCTAGAAGAATTAAAGAACAAACACACACAGATGAACAATACAATAACTGAAATGAAAAATACACTAGAAGGAATCAATAGCAGAATAACTGAGGCAGAAGAACAGATAAGTGACCTGGAAGACAGAATGGTGGAATTCACTGCCGTGGAACAGAATAAAGAAAAAAGAATGAAAAGAAATGAAGACAGCCTAAGAGACCACTGGGACAACATTAAACACAACAACATTTGCATTATAGGGGTCCCAGAAGGAGAAGAGACAGAGAAAGAACCTGAGAAAATATTTGAAGAGATTATAGTGGAAAAATTCCCTAACATGGGAAAGGAAATAGCCACCCAAGTCCAGGATGCACAGAGAGTCCCAGGCAGGATAAACCCAAAGAGAAACATACCGAGACACACAGTAATCAAACTGACAAAAATTAAAGACAAGAAAAATTATTGAAAGCAAGAAGGGAAAAACGACAAATAACATACAAGGGAACTCCCATAAGGTTAACAGCTGATTTCTCAGCAGAAACTCTACAAGCCAGAAGGGACTGGCATGACATATTTAAAGTGATGAAAGGGAAGAACCTACAACCAAGATTACTCTACCCAGCAAGGATCTCATACAGATTCGAAGGAGAAATCAAAAGCTTTACAGACAAGCAAAAGCTAAGAGAATTCAGCACCACCAAACCAGCTCTACAACAAATGCTAAAGGAACTTCACTAAGTGGGAAACACAAGAGAAGAAAAGGACCTACAAAAACAAACCCATTACAATGAAGAAAATGGTCATAAGAACATACATATTGATAATTACCTTAAACATGAATGGATTAAATGCTCCAACCAAAAGACACGGGCTCACTGAATGGATACAAAAACAAGACCCATATATATGCTGTCTACAAGAGACCCACTTCAGACCTAGGGACACATACAGACTGAAAGTGAGGGGATGGAAAAAGATATTCCATGCAAATGGAAATCAAAAGAAAGCTGCAGTAGCAATACTCATATCAGATAAAATAGACTTTAAAATAAAGAATGTTACAAGAGACAAGGAAGGACACTACATAATGATCAAGGGATCAATCCAAGAAGAAGATATAACAATTATAAATATATATGCACCCAACACAGGAGCACCTCAATGCGTAAGGCAACTGCTGACAGCTATAAAAGAGGAAATCGACAGTAATACAATAATAGTGGGGGATTTTAACACCTCACTTACACCAATGGACAGATCACCCAAACAGAAAATTAACAAGGAAACACAAGCTTTAAATGACACAACAGACCAGATAGATTTAATTGATATTTATAGGACATTCCATCCAAAAACAGCAGATTACACTTTCTTCTCAAGTGTGCACGGAACATTCTCCAGGATAGATCACATCTTGGGTCACAAATCCAGCCTCAGTAAATTTAAGAAAATTGAAATCATATCAAGCATCTTTTCTGACCACAACAGTATGAGATTAAAAATCAATTACCGGAAAAAATTATAAAAAACACAAACACATGGAGGCTAAACAATACATTACTAAATAACCAAGAGATCACTGAAGAAATCAAAAAAGAAATAAAAAAAATACCTAGAGACAAATGACAACGAAAACACGATGATCCTAAACCTGTGGGATGCAGCAAAAGCAGTTCTAAGAGAGAAGTTTATAGCAATACAAGCCTACCTCAAGAAACAAGAAAAATCTCAAATAAACAATCTAAACTTACACCTAAAGGAACTAGAGAAAGAAGAACAAACAAAACCCAAAGTTAGCAGAAGGAAAGAAATCATAAAGATCAGAGCAGAAATAAATGAAATAGAAACAAAGAAAACAATAGCAAAGATCAATAAAACTAAAAGCTGGTTCTTTGAGAAGATAAACAAAATTGATAAGCCATTAGCCAGACTCATCAAGAAAAAGAGGGAGAGGACTCAGACCCATAGTTAGAAATGAAAAAGGAGAAGTTACAACAGACACCGCAGAAATACAAAGCATCCTAAGAGACCTCTACAAGCAACTCTATGCTGATAAAATGGACAACCTGGAAGGAATGGACAAATTCTTAGAAAGGTATAACCTTCTCAGACTGAACCAGGAAGAAACAGAAAATATGAACAGACCAATCACAAGTAATGAAATTGAAACTGTGATTAAAAATCTTCCAACAGACAAAAGTCCAGGACTAGATGGCTTCACAGGTGAATTCTATAAAACATTTAGAGAAGAGCTAACACCCATCCTTCTCAAACTCTTCTAAAAAACTGCAGCGGAAGGAACATTTCCAAACTCATTCTATGAGGACACCATCACCCTGATACCAAAATCAAAGATACTACAAAAAAAGAAAATTATAGACCAATATCACTGATGAATACAGATACAAAAATCCTCAATAAAATACTAGCAAACAGAATCCAACAACACTTTAAAAGGATCATACACCATGATCAAGTGGGATCTATCCCAGGGATGCAAGGATTCTTCAATATATGCAAATCAATCAATGTGATACACCATATTAACAAATTGAATAATAACAACCAAATGATCATCTCAATAGATGCAGAAAAAGCTTTTGACAAAATTCAACACCCATTTATGATAAAAACTCTCCAGAAAGTGGGCATAGAGGGAACCTACCTCAACATAATAAAGGCCATATACGACAAACCCACAGCAAACATCATTCTCAATGGTGAAAAACTGAAAGCATTTCCTCTAAGATCAGGAACAAGACAAGGATGTCTACTCTCACCACTATTATTCAACATAATTTTGGAAGTCCTAGCCACAGCAATCAAAGAAGAAAAAGAAATAAAAGAAATACAAATTGGAAAAGAAGAAGTAAAACTGTCACTGTTTGCAGATGACATGATACTATACACAGAGAATCCTAAAGATGCCACCAGAAAACTACTAGAGCTAATCAATGAATTTGGTAAAGTTGCAGGATACAAAATTAATGCACAGAAATCTCTTGCATTCCTATACACTAGTGATGAAAAATCTGAAAGAGAAATTAAGGAAACATCCCATTTAACACTGCAACAAAAAGAATAAAATACCTAGGAATAAACTTACCTAGGGAGACAAAAGACCTGTATGCAGAAAACTATAAGACACTGATGAAAGAAATTAAAGATGATACAAACAGATACAGAGATATACCATGTTCTTGGATTGGAAGAATCAATATTGTGAAAATTACTATACTACCCAAAGCAATCTACAGATTCAGTGCAATCCCTATCAAGTTACCAATGGCATTTTTTACAGAACTAGAACAAAAATAACTTAAAATCTGTATGGAGACACAAAAGACCCCGAATAGCCAAAGCAGTCTTGAGGGTAAAAAGCGGAGCTGGAGGAATCAGACTCCTTGACTTCAGACTACACTACAAAGCTACAGTAATCAAGACAATATGGTACTGGCACAAAAACAGAAATACATATCAATGGAACAGGATAGAAAGCCCAGAGATAAACCCACACACATATGGTCAACTAATCTATGACAAAGGAGGCAAGGATATACAATGGAGAAAGGACAGTCTCTTCAATAAGTGGTGCTGGGAAAACTGGACAGCTACGTGTAAAAGAATGAAATTAGAACACTCCCTAACACCATACACAAAAATAAACTCAAAATGGATTCGAGACCTAAATGTAAGACCGGACACTATAAAACTCTTAGAGGAATACATTGGAAGAATACTCTTTGACATACATCACAGCAAGATCTTTTTTGATCCACCTCTTAGAGTAATGGAAATAAAAACAAAAATAAACAAATGGGACCTAATGAAACTTAAAAGCTTTTGCACAGCTAAGGAAACCATAAACAAGACGAAAAGACAACCCTCAGAATGGGAGAAAGTATTTGCAAACAAATCAACGGACAAAGGATTAATCTCCAAGATATGTAAACAGCTCATGCAGCTCAATATTAAAAAAACAAACCCAATCCAAAAATGGGCAGAAGACCTAAATAGACATTTCTCCAAAGAAGACATACAGATGGTCAAGAAGCACATGAAAAAGCTTCTCAACATCACTAATGATTAGAGAAATGAAAATCAAAACTACAGTGAGGTATCACCTCCCACCAGTCAGAATGGCCATCATCAGAAAATCTATAAACAACAAATGCTGGAGAGGGTGTGGAGAAAAGGGAACCCTCTTGCACTGTTGGTGGGAATGTAAATTGATACAGCCACTGTGGAGAACAGTATGGAGGTTCCTTAAAAATCTAAAAATAGTAATACCATATGACACAGCAATCCCAGTATTGGGCATATACCCAGAGAAAACCGTAATTCAAAAAGACACATGCACCCCAATGTTCACTGCAGCACTCTTTACAATAGCCAGGTCATGGAAGCAACCTAAATGCCCATCGACAGACGAATGGATAAAGAAGTTGTGGTACATATATACAATGGAATATTACTCAGCCATAAAACGGAATGATATTGGGTCATTTGTAGAGACGTGGATGGATCTAGAGACTGTCATACAGAGTGAAGTAAGTCAGAAAGAGAAAAACAAATATCGTATATTAACACATATATGTGGAATCTAGAAAAATGGTACAGATGAACTGGTTTGCAGAGCAGAAATTGAGACACAGATGTAGAGAACAAATGTATGGACATCAAGGGGGGAAAGTGGCGGGGGGTGGTGGTGGTGGTGGGATGAATTGGGAGATTGGGATTGACATATACACACTAATATGTATAAAATGGATAACTAATAAGAACCTGCTGTATAAAAAATAAAATAAAAATCAAAATTAAAAAAAAAAAAAAAGAAGGCAATGTGGTGAGGGCCTGGGAAAAAAGAAGAAATAGGAAGGAGAGAGGCAAGATTCTCCCTGCTTAAATCTGAGTCCCATCTCTACCTCCATCCTCCCCATCCTTTACCCCCACCCCCGCCCCCGCCCCACACACACAGGAATGCATGGTCATCTAGCAGGGTATGAGCCTGGAGCTGGGGTGGGTTTGCCTGGGTTTGGCATCAGAAAGGCAAGGAGGTGGCTGGTGGAGCCAGAAACCATGTAAGGGAATGGAAGTAATGAGAACATGAGAGTCATGGGGATGCATCCTGAATAAACTGCAGATGTTGGGGGAACTGATGCTGACTTGGACACTGATGATTGAGAATTGGTGAGCATGGAGTTCTGCTTAAGGGGCAGGATGGGACCACTACTGATAGGTTGGAAAACACTGGTTTAAAGATCCTGTAATCACGCAAAAAGGAGGGGTTTATGACGCTCTTAATAATAGCTACTGGGCAGTTTGATATAAAAATAAACAGCGTTGTAAACTCAAGAGATGGATGGAAAAATCTAAAATTCCATGGCAGGACGTGTAAGTCCCCTCTTGGTAATAAAGACAGAAAAAATTAAAGCTAATCCAAATATTGTAATATGCATGGGAAAACACTTGGCTTTGAAACAAATAAATTAGTTTCTAATTATGAAACCTGGCTTCTTGACAAACATTGTTTTCTCTGCTTGGAGTGAGCTACTGAGGCAATTATGAACAAAAGTATTTTCTTATCATGGAAGAAGTGATGGCAAATTAGTTTATAAATATTTAGCAGTTATTCAGTCAAGCCAATAAAAAAGAGCACATTTTATTGTTCATCATGTTGATTAGAGTCCTGAAATAGTATTAAAATTAGTTTATGTTTTCCTCATTGGGATCTTCAGACATATTGTTATGTAATACATTTCCCTCTCAGGAGTCTAACGGGTTCAAATCAGGTTTGAATTCGGGTTTGGTCATCGTGAAATAAAGAGGAAACTGGAAGTCAGTCCCAGAGATCACTATGGGCAAAAATTTGACTCTGCAGCCTGATTTATTGGAATGACTGCTAATAGAGCTGTCAATAGAAACAAATATTTATGAAACAGCAGGTTTCTCCAACTTGTGCCTGGCTGATCCAACGGGAACCATTTGTGCTCAGTCCTATTTCTTTGTGGACTGGTTTTACTGAGACACTGGAGCAGTAAAGAGCTAAATGAAGTTTAACCCCAATTGCAAGCGTTTAATGCCCACATCATTATAGTAATAATAAAGAAATAAATTGCTACTATAAAATAAGCAGGATAAAAATCTCCCCATTTCTTGGTGAGCCTAAACGAGTTCCTTGGACTATTTCCTTGCATCTTAAAAAAAACCATATATATATATGTGGCTTCCTAATTTCATTTTAGGAAATGGGTTATGATGCATTACAATTTACACAAATAAAAGTCTTGGAGAGCACTGCATCTATAAAGCATGAAGATAACTTATTGTTCTGGCAAATGATAAAGCTGCTTACAATGGCAGCTGTGATTTATTGAAGCAATTCAAATACACTTGGAAAGTATATTAGCTTTGCCTCTGCCCACAAAGGGTGCATTTGAGCAAGGTAGGACACTCCAATGATAAATTACAGACCAGATCCAAGTGAAGGCAATTGGCACATCAAACGCCTAAAGGCTCCAAATTATAGCAAGATGTATTTTCCATGATAATCTCTCACATACAGTGGCATCTAAGGTGGGCAAAGAAACAAATTAGTGCCTCACTGTTTTATTTTGTGAGAGTGTTTTTGTTTTGTAATAACGAAGCTTCTCTTGTTTTTTTATCAGTAAAGCGACTGGCACCCCCATACTGCATTCAACATTAGCTTAGGACTGTGTGCCATTAAAACTACAACTGGTGGGGATTTAGCAGTTGATTCCAGAATTAAACTTGGCAGAGCCATGTACCTATATTTCACCAAAGAATCCAAAATGCCCAGTTTCCTCTTTAAAGAATGAAAACATGACTCCAGCTGTGTGACAAGTATTTAAAATCTAGAAAGCTAAATTCCTAATGGAAGATCACTGAGTGGAACATTTCACTGCACTGGATATTAGATATTCCCCCTACATAGAAAAGAGGTACCTTAGGACAGAAAGTCTTCAGAATCAGTGCCCATTTCTTCCACAGGCTCAATGAGGTACCCAGAGCTACATGACTCATCAGTCACTGTGATCTGTGTATCAAGCACTTAGTTCCCACAATTTAAGCAATCTCCTCTCATTACTGCATTAATGATTGATGAACTAGTGCTAGGATTCCCTTCACTTTACAGATGAGAACACCAAGGCAGAATGGTTCATTTGTCCAAGGTCACACAGCTATAAATGGCAGAGATTTGAAGCCAGGTAATCTAACTTCTTATTTCTAACCATTCCATTATATAGGACAAATTACTTACGTGTAACAATTATTTAGACTGATCTATTTTAAAGGACTAATTTTTATCTTTTCCATCCTTCCCATTTTTGATCTCAGTAGGAGGAAACTACTTAACACTCAATTAATTGAATAAGCATTGAAAGCACTTTACTTTCATTTACATTTTCATGTCACCTCTTTGTTTCCTGGAATGGCTGAGCTTTGTTCCTTGTCAAGAAAGCATGCAAAATTGCATCCCAGCTATGCCTAACTGACAAGAAGGATTGGTGATTGATTTTCAGTGCACTGATGCTTCACTTAGGCAATAAACGGAAGGACCCAGGGCAAAAGAGTGGACCCAGTTAACTACTTGTTACAGCATTTCTGTACTAAACCCCAGGCTTTTCGTTCTTAGCTAAGCTCTTAGCTATCACTCAGAATCAATCTCAGACATGTCTCTAACAAGCCTTGTTACCACTCTCTCAACCCAAGTCAGAGTAGAAGAAGAAAAAATGGGGCCGAGGCAATCCCGCTCAGAATGTGACATTTTGACAGACAAAAATCAGCAAAAAGAAGTGTAGTCTTGGGATATTTAGGGTGAGAACAATGCTATGTTCAGTGTATATATTCTGTTTTGTCAGGTGGGAAAGTGAAATTACTTCTGCAAAATTTCTATCCAAAATTTTAGTTCAATGGCTTAAAAGGATAATTTTCTTTTCTTTTCTTTTTTTAACTCACCTAAGCAGAATTTTCCTTGCCCTTAACCAATAGTACCTACATGAGACAATAATGCATTTCTCATGATTTTAATTCTGATGCTGTGGCTTTGTATTCAGCCAACAAAGAGAATTACTTCAGATCCTGAGAAGTGAAGAGGTTTTGGAAATAATGAGTGTTAAACTCCTTGCCATAACTCAATAAGTAGTTAAAAAAATCCACTCTAGACTCTGTATACCTATGTATATATGTATATGGATTTCGACCTTTCACATACAAACAAGAGAACTGTAATATTTTAGTAAAAGTGGTAGACTTACATTTGTCTCTCTGTAACCATTTAGAAAACCAAAATGCATGTATATGCAAACAGAAAACTAAAGCCCCCTGCCCACCCCAAACGTTATCTAAGGTCCCTTTTTTTGCCCAGTAATTCTGTGCTCCTACTGACCTCTTTCGTGACCAAAGAAAACTGTGCTTGAGACAGTCACCTGGAGTTAGGGATGAAGGTGTGACACTTTCTGAGATCAATTCTTGACTTCTACCCACCGTGGCCTGCTTTGCTACCTCCCCAAAGGATACATGTTGGAAAGCTACCCACTGTGTCCTGCATTGCTACCTCCCCAAAGGATGCATGGAGGAAAGCACCAAAAGAACCACATTTAACCTAGAAAACCGGGGGCGTATATCAGCCCTGGAAGAGAAAACAAAACAGAATACATGGAGGAAAAAAACTGCTCGAATCTGTTGCCACACTACTGTACTTTGGTTACAACTGTTACATTTCTAGTGCAAGCGTCAGCTTTTAAAATCAAAGCCACAATATTAAAAATAAATATTCCTAAAAATGCTCTTATTTATCATGCAAAAGTATGCATGTAAAACAGCTCTAATTTTTCTTGACAAGTATGCCTAAGAGGTTTCACAGGGACTGAAACTATTCTTTTTCATCAACCTTATTTTTTCTAGCTTACCAATAAAGGTTAAAAGATTCACCATAGTCTTTCATGGGACAAGAATAGACACTAACATTTAATTGCCTAAAACAAGTTAATTTTTAAAAAAATGTACCTTTTTATTTTAGTCATCCGTAGCAATTTAACCCCTTCTGAAAATCCTATTCGGACTACACAATAGTCATTCACAAAATTTTACTGTTGATGAACAATTTCTGAATGTTTCCACAAATATTAGAAGGTGATGAAAGATTTGGAAAGGATACCACTCAGCACATGATTTCTATACTTGGACTGGGGGTTGCCCCTACCTAGGCCTCTACATTGCCACTGATGTCAGTTATGACTTCAAACTCAAGATCAATATGCTATATTCACTTCTGTAAAATGTATTAGATTTTAGGGTGATCCCTAAAGGACTTGTGATTGCCAAGTTAGAACTGCTGGGTTACCATTTTGGTGACTGGACAAGCTCCACATGGTTCCATGGGATTAGGAAATAGCTCTCTTCCTTCACAGATGGAAAAGCATGGGGGGGAAGCAGCCATTACCCACCTCCTCACCCTTCACGTGGCATGTCAATGAGAGGCAGGTGGATGCTACACGTACATCAAGACTTTTAAAGAACTTTATCAGATGTACAACCAGCAGTGCGGGGCAGAATTTCCTCCACGGGATTTCAAGTCACACTATGGTGCTGACTCTCTCATGAGTTGTCCTGAGGCTATGCCAGCATCCCACCTTCCACTAAGATCCTGGTTACAAGGGGCAGGAATGATGCAAGTGGGAGAAGTCAATCAGAATCACCGGGATGTTAATACAACCAAAGGATGTCAGTTAATTATATTAGAGAACTTTTGATAGGTTTCCCCACCCCTAGCTGTGTAATCACAGCCCTAAAAAGACATACAGCACCACTAACCTTAGAACTACGTCCCTGGGGTTTTTCTCTACCACATCTAATTGTTTAGCTCTATATTTGTGTCTGCTACTGAGGCCTCTGATTCACTTCTCCAGTGGTTATTTCAAAGATATTTCAGAGAACCTGGTCTGTCTAAGCATTAGAATCTATAACATTTAGTAAAAGAAGTCCTTGAGGGACAGAGGGGAAATGACCCCTCCCCACTAGAACCAAGTGATCCTGGGAAATGATGCTGCTTTATAGTTTTCTTGGCTCCACAGGCCAATTCTGGTTCTGAACTTCTGGCCATCAATACAATGCTGAATTAAGACTTCACAAAACCTCAACATATGCAGGTCTTTAAATTGGGGTTAAATTAGACACTTAGAACCATCTTCAACATTTGGTCTTATTGTTTTAGAAAATGTTGCCATCTGTTCATTCATTCAAAAAATACTGATTGTGTGCCTGCTATGTGAGGTTTATATTGACACGATTGGTCTCAACTGGCAGTAAGAGGTCACGGATGCTTTCTTTCCCCAGCCCTTCAGCCTTCATGAATCTACTATTTATCAGAAGTAAGTAGATATTATGATGAGAGAACATATATGAGGAGCTGAAAGTCTCAGACTGAGGGTTCAAATATACTAATAACCGAATAGTATCACACCTGTGTGTCACATGTGAATAGTATCACACCTGTGTGTCACATGTGAATAGTATCACACCTGTGTGTCACATGTGAATAGTATCACACCTGTGTGTCACATGTGAATAGTATCACATATGTGCACATAGGCAGTGCCTGTTGCCAACACTGAATGTGAAAGAGTCAATAAGTAAACACTGAGAAATAGTATCAGCATCTCCTTATTAGCATCACAAATATCATTTTTTTACAGTGTTCAAAGTATAGTCTACCTTGGCTATCAACACAAATAAGAATATTTTCCATGACAGAGTAACTCTGTAATTTTATTTATTCATTTATTTTAATTTTTATTTTATACTGGCATATAGTTGATTCTCTGTAATTTTAAAATATATGTGAAGGAATAACAACTGATTTTTGGAAAAAAATTTATGTGTAAGAATAATGATATATTCCATATGCGTGTATGTGTGGTATGTGAGTGTGTCTGTGTGTGTGTGCAGGTATCATAGTTTTTGATTTTGATGTTGAGGGTTCTGTGTTTGGAAGAAGCTCTTTGTTATTTAAACATGTTGTAAAATCACAACAGATTTGAGAAGATTCGTGGGTGGGTGGTGCAAATGGCCTCAGTGTGAGATGACACCAGGTCTGTGTCTCCAGACATCACTGGATTCCTGCCTGGTCCTGTTAGGGGCTCAATAAACATTTGCTGAATAAATAAATGCCTGATTACAAAACCACCTGGAAATTAAACCTGTACAAACAGAACTCATGATACACCCGAACAAACTTTTTGGTCATTAACATCACTGGTGATGTTGGTAGTGTCAGCACTACTGATTAGCAGTAGTGCTAATCTTTCCGGTCTCCACATACTGGAAATCCACGATATTTTAGCTCCCACTTTCCACCATTTAATAATAAAAAAATCACATTGGTTCTTAATTCCACTCAGATTAGTTTTCCCTCAGAGAAGATTAAAATATGCTCTTTAGAAACAGACTAGAACGCCAACTTTGCTGACAGACTCGATGGGACAGCTCCATGGGCATCAAGGCACAGAGAGAAGGAGGAGGTGGTGCAGGAGGGGTATTCTCCAATAGAAAGTCCCTGGGCTCCTGTGAGCGGTGACTGTATAACTGTAGCCTGTTACTATATAGAGAAGAAACACCCATGAAGGCACAGAGGTCACGTGAGTAGTTTATAAGTAGCTTTGCCTTATAAGCAGTCAAAAAATGCTGGTCACATTTTTCATGTACCTTGCCTACCCTAACCACTCTGCCACCTCTTCGTCTTTATCACCTCCAAACACATCCCGAAATACAGAGAAAACAAACATTTGCTGCATCAGACAGTATTCTTGACAACAAAGACATCCTTGGAGATGTGGATGGAAATTTGCTGCCAATTTGAACTTGATGGTATTCCTGCCCATAAGGATTCTTTAGAACATAGAGAAGGAAATAAACATCAGAGGAATTCTCAAAGTAGATTAGTTTTAGGGCAGTGGTTCTTAAAGATTAATGGCACAAGGACATGGAAGCAACCTAAGTGCCCATCAACAGATGAATGGATAAAGAAGATGAGGCACATATATACAGTGGAATATTACTCAGACATAAAAAGAAACGAAATTGAGTTATCTGTAGTGAAGTGGATGGATCTTGAGTCTGTCATACAGAGTGAAGTAAGTCAGAAAGAGAAAAACAAAAACCGTATGCTAACACATATATATGGAATCTAAAAAAAAAAAAGGTTCTGACGAGCCTAGAGGCAGGACAGGAATAAAGACGCAGACGTAGAGAATGGACTTGGGGACACGGGGAGGCGGAAGGGTAAGCTGGGACGAAGTGAGAGAGTAGCATTGACATATATACACTACCAAGTGTAAAATAGCTAGTGGGAAGCAGCTGCATAGCACAGGGAGATCAGCTCGGTGCTTTGTGACCACCTAGAGGGGTGGGATAGGGAGGGTGGGAGGGAGACACAAGAGGGAGGGGAAATGGGGATATATGTGTACATATAGCTGATTCACTTTGTTATACAGCAGAAACTAACACAGCACTGTAAAGCAATTATACTCCAATAAAGATGTTAAGGAAAAAAAAAGATTAATGGCACATAATTGCTTGAGAATGCAGTTTGGAAAAGCTGATCTGTCTGAGCATTAGAATCAGTTGCACTTAGTTAAAATCAAAAAAAGCTTTTAAAGAGACTGAAGAAATGCACCTTCCCTACAAAAAGAGAGTACTCCTTGGGGAGAGGTGGTGCCTAGCCGTCAACAATTCAGGAAAATCCAGTTATCTGCATTTTTTATAAGCTCCCCTCCCCATCCTAATGCAGATGGAACATCTCTTGAGAAACAGTGATTTAGGAGTGATGAAAGTGCATTTTTCCAATGGCAAATTTCTATCACATCACCACCTTTCCTGAAGAAGAGTACAGTAGCCACAGTTCCGTGGTGGGGTCTTTAAAGTTTCAAATTGCTTCCAAATTTTTCCAGGTACATAATATTGTCCTAATAAATCAATGAAATTTATCTCAAGCCCCTTGAAGACCAGCAGACATCAAACTCCCAGCTGATTTATTTTTCTACTTCCTGCTTTGACTTCCACGCCTGTTAGTTCCCAAAATAAAGCCATCTGCAGTGATTTCACAGAGGTTCTGGTTTGCCTGGAGACTCTCACATCCCCTCCACCCTACAGAGGCTTCTGCTGCAAATCTAGCAGAAAGAGCCAGATGGCAGGTGTCGTTGTACAAGTGCTGGCTGTCACCACCAGGCAAATTTACAGGATTCAAGTAGCCGGTCTTCCCGACAATCCTGCGGACCCTCAGGGCCACCAGTGTGAGCTGGAACAGGAAGAGAGCTTGCGGGATGCTGAGAGCTGGAATTACTGACTCACATAATTTATAGTCAGTTGCTGTCACCACAAACCAACAACAAACAACAACAAAGGGCGGAAAAAGAGAGAAAGCTTTTGGTGTCTTTTTACTCTCCGTTTCACAGCCTCTTGAATAAACCTGGCATGCCCTTTTAGGTTTTAAATCTCCATTTATAAACACACACAGGTACAATGTGATGTTTAGTATATGTCATCTAGGTCCTGAAGGTATAAGGTCGTTCCTGCAACATTAGAGTAACTCAAAATGGGAAGCAACACAGAATCGCTGTTTTTGTTCTGGTAAATTTTAGCCAGTGGTGGGTGAAACAATCTAATGTGCTAGTGCTTGTTGACAGCATTATAAGAACTCTTTGGCAAAACACACTGATTTTCTGCACTTAATATCTTTTTTCAATTCTTCACTTTAGAAAGAATGGACAGATTTCTGCAAGTCAAGGAGAGAGGCTTCAGAAGAAACCAACCTGCCAACAACCTGACCTTGGACTTCCAGCCTCCAGAGGGGTGAGAAATAAATGCCAGTTCTTTATCACACACACACACACACACACACACACACACACTAACCCTCTTATTTTTGCTACTTGCGCTGAAGACTTGTTTCTGAATAAGACACACTAAATCTCTTGGCAAACTCTTAAATTCCTTAAGTTCCAAGTTGAACAGGTGGTTCAATTACCCGGAAAAAGAAGCAAAAGCCTACAGCACACTAAATATCCTTCAATAGCTGACAAACTCAGCAGCAGAATAATTTAGAAATCAACAACTATATATGCATATTCTCTATCATTGTTCTGAGGAAGGAAAAAATACAGATAAGAGGGATGAAGTGGGTTAGGAAGAGGTTGAGTTTTGGATCCAGACTGATACAGGTTTATTGATTTCCTGGGGCATAGTGAGAGCTTAGGACTGAAAATCACATCAGCTGATTCCCATACTTGCTGAATGATGTCTCTGGAATCGGACTTCCTAGATTCACCTATCTATAAATTCACATGCCTATATTTGTCTTGCCATTTTTAAGAGGGGGAGAAAAACATTTTGAGCTCTTGGGGGCTTATTTAGAAGCATACCTAGAAAGTATGTCATAAGTTCTGCCAAATTAATACATTAATTTTCACACTAGTCACCAAATACGCCATTACATCCTGCCAGAGTTTGGAAAATGCCTATTATGCAAATTTCAGAACTGAAAATAAATGTAAAAATAAGTGCTACCAGTCATTTAAATGCAGTTGATTTGGACAATCACATTCGTACACACACACACTTCTTAAAACCCAATTTCCCTTTCTCTATTTGGATGTCTAGAAAAGACCAGCTAAAGGCAATAATGAAACAGTGTCCATTTCACAGATGAACTATTTTCATGAATGGGAAAATAGAGCAAGTGGTTGGTAGTGGGGTCAATGGCTAAATGAATTGACAGGGAGGACAAGTGTAGTTTTTATGCCTGGCAAACAGCAGTGCTGAGGAGCCCCAGGGAAGGAGGGAGGGAGCAAATGTTTCCATGTTTTTTCCCCCACATTCCTGTTGCCAAGGAAACCTTCTACTCTGTGTGGCACATTCCCAGAGACTCTTGAGGTAGACTCCAACCCAGAGAGTATGAGCTCCTTGAATTCTGTCGCTTTAACAATGGGAAATTAAAAAGACATGAGTGCTTGACAGAAGGCAGAGAAATACCCTGAACTTTCTGTGGAGTCCTCCCTGTTTGGGGAGAGAACAAGCGAAGCCAATAACAACAGTCTGTTATGAAATAGTCCTGGGATATGGACGTTAAAGAAGATAGATAAATGAGAGATTTGAAAGCTTTTGTTCCACCACCACATATACTTTCTTATTAAACAGGAAACCAGGAGTGCAAGGGCTGCTCTGGGAAACATTCCATGTTGTAAACTGCTGTTACTGTGCGAGATATTTCCAAGTGTTTGGGGTTCTCCTGAGTAGTCCTGGATAACTGAGGCAAGGTTGGACCTACAAGGTTAGGAGCAGGGTGATTCATTATTGCTATTAAAATTATGCCACATATTATTACAATTACATTTAAAAATTTTCCATCTGTTTGCTGCCAGTATATACAAATACAATTAATTCCTATATTGTGTCCTTGTATTCTGCAACATTGTTAAACTCACTTATTAGTTCTAGTAGCTGTTTTGTAGACTGTCTTGAATTTTTTTATGTAAACATGCATGTCACCTGCAAATACAGTTTTGCATAGAAATATAGTGTTGCAGAACTGTTATGAGAATCAGTTTACATGCATGTATAAAGTAATGTGTTTTCAATAAATAAAAATGTTGTATTAATAAGAAAGTGGCATGATCTATGATTATGTGCCTGTAACATGCATATATATAAGCTCAAACGCAGAAAAAAAAAAGGCAAAAAAATCATTGTTCTGTTAGCATGGAGTTTTTGTGTCTTTCAAAAAATTCCGGGCTTCCCTGGTGGCGCAGTGGTCAAGAATCTGCCTGCCAATGCAGGAGACATGGGTTCGAGCCCTGGTCCGGGAAGATCCCACGTGCCACGGAGCAACTAAGCCCATGCGACACAACTACTGAAGCCCACGTGCCTAGAGCCTGTGCTCCGCAACAAGAGAAGCCACCGCAATGAGAAGCCTGCGCACCGCAACGAAGAGTAGCCCCCGCTCACCACAACTAGACAAAGCCCGCACGCAGCAACGAAGACCCAATGCAGCCAAAAATAAATAAATTAAAAAAAAAATTCCTTCCCTGTAAGTACTGTGTTGTTTTCATGATTTATAAAAAGTTTCATATTCTAAATAAAATGACAAAAATTACGTTAGGACTGAAAATTGCCACAATTTTCAGCTAGGCAGGAGCTTTACTCTCTTTTTTTGGGTCCTTAGATTGTTCTCTTTGACTCATCTCCCCAGTAAAAACTGAGCCTTTCCTCCAAGATAGATCTAGTTGGTCTCCACTGGGGAAATCAAGGTGTTCATCAGAATTCACTAAAGAGTGTCTCAAGCCCTCTGACCTCTATCATGTAATGCCACACAGTCCGGTTAACACCATCCATGCAAAGATGAGTACTTAGAGTGATATTTATCTATAAACTGTTTTCCTTGGGAAAGAAATGCACACAAACCCACTTGGAGCTAGTCTGACATATCCTACTGCGTGTTCTTACAACCTCTCGAAATGTGTACTCCACTGCAGTATCTTGCATTTTGGGGGCTCTATTCTAACTCCTCTTTCTGCCATTTATTTTTTATTCTCAAACAGTTATGACCCACAATGGCTCATAAAAAGTGCAACGGTGTTGGACCTACTTCAAAAACAAAAACAAAAAATGACAGAGTAAGAGCATCTGAGAAAACGTTAAAAATGCAATTTTAATGAGTCTCTAGATGCCTTCAAGGAAATGGTGTGGGAATCAGGGAGAAGATGTCAGCGGGCAATTAGGGATTGGTGGCGGTCCTGGAAGGGCATCAAAATCCTGGCTACAGCCAGGGAAGATGGGCTGACGACTGTGAAGTGCACCTGGATGAAACCACGCAGTGGGGCTGTGGCCTCTTCAGGGATCTGAACAAGAGCGTGAGTGTGAAGCCTATTGCACGTTGCTCTTCCAATGAACAGCTGTGCAAAAATGCCTCTGCCGTGGAATCGGGCTGTAACAACTGAACTAGTGACCCTACATGTAAGCATGCGACCCCCACCTGCTTTAAAGAGGGTATGGGAGCCACTGTGCTTCTTTGAGAATTATATTAACTTTCGAGGCTCCTACAATCCCGCAGCCTTCCTGGGTGGCTGTCTGGACCCAGAACTATCATGTTCATGTGCCATCGTTTGGACAGAAGGGCCAGTGGCATTTCAGAGCTGGAGGGGGTGATTAAAATTTTGTTCTTGCACTGCTGGTCCAGGGAAGGGGCAAACTAGGATGTCATGAATAAAGTACATCCATGCTGATTGGCTTGGCTGAATTGATATTGGTGTCCCTACAGAAAATGGTCACATCTGAAGACAGTGGAAAATAGAAAGGAACATATTTCACGGCTACTTACTTGGAGGTAGTGTCCTTTGAATTTAGTGATCTGCACACGGTTTTCAATTCAAAGTTAGAAAAAAAAATCAATAATTTATGCAATAGTAGACCCCTTGGAAATGACAAATTTAAATACCAGCCTAATCATTTTTTCTGTAGATACCATGGCAGCTTGGAATCTGGGAAGCAAGATAAAAATAACATAATTCAAGATGCTCTTCACTGTTTTATCACCACAGATTTCTAAGTGGAGTCAAACCCTGAGGGCTAACTTGATGCTGGCTTTAGGGACAGCAACGGGGACAAAAAATCGCCTAGTACTTTCCATGCTCTGCTTCCAGAATGTTGGGAAAATCTAGAACATTCTTCTTAATCATTTGAACGCTAGATTGTGAATGTCTCTGAAAGAATTCAGTGTCCTATCTCTTAATGGAGAGGGATGTGTAGGGTGGAAAGAAATGAGATTGATAAATTAAAATAAAGGGGAAGGGACTTCCCTGGCGGTCAGTGGTTAAGACTTCGCCTCCCAATGCAGGGGGGTGCAGGTTCAATCCCTGGTGGAGGAGGTAAGATCCCACATGCCTGGTGGCCAAAAAACCAAAACACAAAAGCAGAAGCAATATTGTAACAAGTTCAATGAAGACTTTAAAAAAAAATAAAATAAAGGGGAAAATGCAGACAATGAACACATGAGATGAAAGGCACCAAGCACCCAGAGTTTGGAGTGAAAATCTTATTTAATATAAGGAGAAAGAAAAAGGAAAACAAACAAGAGAGGGAGAGAGAGAGGGAGGGAGACTGTGTAGAGTTAAGAATTAAAGATAGAAAATAAAATAAGAAAACAGATTTGGGGATGGGGAGGAAATAGAGACCTTGAGAAATTAAAAAAATGTTTCTAAAGAAAAGTGGGGCTGAAAAATGAAGTCATTCATAGATCTAGGTGACAGCTGACAGCAGAAATTGTTGGCAACAAATTCACAAGACATAAAAAGAGCAGAACACAAAAAGGGAGGGTCAAGACTACACATGGCACAAAACATCCTAACTTCTCTTAATTTACTTTGGTTAAACCATCAGGTAACTGAAACCTTGGAACAAGTAGTTTGGGTTCTTTGGATTTTTCTAATGCATTCAGATTCTCTCTTAGGACAACTATATCTCTCTTAGGAAAGATGTTAAGAGTTTTCAAAAACACATGTATTTGTATGCTTTTCTTGCCACCTTACAAGCTATGCTTTCCACTTTCTGTTGCGTAAGACAAAGGAAACAGATTTTTAAAAAAAGAAAAAAGAAAACAGATAATGCTATGATCTGTCTTACTTCCTATCTTTACAGAAAAGCAGAAATCCTAACCATCCCGTAGCACTTAACTGCATAACAAATGAGTATGTTAACACCAAAGGTACATAAGACGCAAAGTGTTAAAGTAACTATTTCAAACACGTTGAATAAATTCTTTTACCATAACCTCCTAGGGGACAGAGGGACCCGGCCATCTATATTGTTTTGGGAACCTGTAAGATTTTCAGACCTAAAAATAGCATAATTCCTAGTATTGCTCCTAACAATGTTAACCTTTCTCATAATCCCAGCTTAATACTTCTCATTCCCATTTCTGTAAATGGAATAATTAGACCAATTAATGAAAGAAACACATGAACATTTCCATAGAAACCTTTTCCAGACCAATATTTTCAGGACAGCGTGTTCCGCAAGGATTTATCCATGTGACTTCCACTGATGTTAACAGAAATCAGACAATTAAATCCTCCTGTAACTCTTTGATAATTTACCCCCTCTGCTTTTAGGAACATAATAATGCAGACATCCAAAGTGCAATCACTTCCTTAGAGTTGTCAAGTGTAAAAAATTTTGCATCGCTTCTCTGAGTGATTATCAGTTATATATTCTTTCTCAAACTAAAAAAAAAATAGAGATTAATGGGATTTAAAATATTAAAATGTATGGAAATTATATGTAGGGTAATTAGGCAAATAGTTCTTTTTTAAAAAATCATCAAATTTGGGAAGGCAATTTAAGATAAAACGAGAAGATCCCACTGTCTCTAAATGAACATCTCTTATTGGTCACACTGGTGTACCACATTCTTTCTTTATCTCTGATCTCTGATGCTCCCTTTCCTCATCTGAGTCAATCCTAAGAGGGAAAGAAGTCAAGGTGAAGAATATCATCCTAAGAACAAAGACAGAGAAAAGGTTTTTGAAGATAAAATCCCTCTCAATTACATTGACAATGACTGCTTAATAAGTCAGGCTAAAAATACAGAATTCACTGTCAAGTTTACTCAACTGCACTGATTAGATAAATTTATAGACTTCATTAAGGTACATTCTGCCCCATCCCAAATGTGTTTCAGAGCAACAGTAAAGAGGCAGCAATCCTCATTCTCACTAGGAGCTGTTAATATGAACAATATTCTATTGCAACAAAAAATATTACTCCTAAAAGAAATAAAAAGCTAAGACGTTGCTTTTCCTATCAGGAACAGAGGCTTTTGTCTATTTTCAAATATACACGGGTCACAGATAATTCTATCTTCCTGCCAGGAATGCTACCCAATCCATTCCATCGTTGTGCATTCAGAAGGCAACTAAAATGATTAAAGGAAAGCTAGAGCCCGTGCTCCGCAACAAGAGAAGCCACAGCAATGAGAAGCCCGCGCACCGCAACGAAGAGTAGCCCCCGCTCACCGCAACTAGAGAAAGCCCCTGCGTAGCAACAAAGACCCAACACAGCCAAAAAAAAAAAAAAAAAAAGAAAACCAACCAACCAAACAAACAAAAAAACTAGTCACTTAAAATGAGTTTTGATGGGAGTATCATTACTTTATTTATTTTTTGGCTGCATTGGGTCTTCCTCTAGTTGCGGTGAGCAGGTGCTACTCTTCGTTGCGGTGTGCGCAGCACTTCTCATTGCGGTGGCTTCTCTTGTTGCGGAGCACGGGCTCTAGGCATGCGGGCTTCAGTAGTTGTGGCACGCAGGCTCAGTAGTTGTGGCTCGAGGCTCTAGAGCGCAGGCTCAGTAGTTGTGGCGCACAGGCTTAGTTGCTCCACGGCATGTGGGATCTTCCCGGACCAGGGCTCGAACCTGCATCCCCTGCATTGGTAGGCGGATTCTTAACCACTGCGCCACCAGGGAAGCCCCTCATTACTTTAAATGTATAGAAATTCCCAAATTGCTAAGCATATGAAAATCCAAACATACTACATCCCTGAATGTGGATCTGTGACATAGTCCTTGGGTGTTTGAACTTTGAAAAAAATGTGTATATTCGTTTGTTAACATGTATTGGTTGGTTAGGCTGTCTTTTACTTGATTTCATAACATTTAATTAATTTGCTCTTTTTGATATTTAAATTCGAGGGCTGACATGTTTTCATTTAATGTTTTAAACTTTTCCACATTCTCCGCTCTCTCACTCACAAGCACATGCTCCCTGTACATGTGAACATAAAATAGGCACACATATCATTCATTCTTTCAGCACCTATGAGTACCTGCTATGTAGTAGAATCATGCTCTATTTATTTTCTATTTCAAGATTTGCATTTGTAAGCTTTCACCTGTTTATTCTAAATACTCACTAGCTATAATTCGTAAGATCATATATGCTGACCATGAAGTATTAGATTTATGCCTGAGATATAAATAAGGTTGAATCAAAGAGTGAATCTCGGTAGGTCCTTTCTCTTGTCAGTAGCTGGTCTACAAGATAGCCGTGGTTAAAAATGTACCATCTACTACATTGCTCTCAAGATGGTACAGCAGTAATATCAGCATCACCTGGGAGTGTGCTCGAAATGCAGAATCTCAGGAGTCACCCAGAACTACTGCATCAAAATACACACGTGAACAGGATCCCAGGTGCTACGTGTACACCTGAAAGTTTGAGGCACACTGGCTACAGTCACCCTCCCCCAAATATCCACAACGGATGAGGGGGCAGACATTGCATTTACAAAATCTAGTTAAGGAATCTTCAGAGACCTAGAGTTGATTTGTGCGTGGAAGGAGCTACAGGGAGTTGAATTGCTCTACCTAAAGAGTAGAAGATATTTTGGATTTTTGTTCCGGAGAAGAACAGAAAAATCTAATGGCCTATTATATCATTTGTATTTCTGACAGGCTGACCTCCTTGAACTCTACCTTCTTCACTGAAGAACTTTCTACATATAAATGGTTTTCTTCCTAGATAGAATAGAGGTTTGGATCAATGAAATCTATATCCCCAAGGTCAGAGTGTCCCCAACAGATTCCTGGATTCTACTGTTATCCTGTCATCAGTTAGCAAAATAAAACAAACAGGATCTCTACTCCCTCACCTGGTTTCCTCTTCCCTCACCATTCTTCTTGTATGCCTTTTATTTACATATATTTTAAATAAATTGCAACCTTCTTTATCTGCATCCATCATTCTTCACTCTGATTAACTGGACACTAGGAGGCCTGCTGCAAGGTTTATTTCCAGCTTCTCTGTCAGGGCAGGGAGAGATGATGCCCTAAGAGGTGGGGAAGCTCCGGTTTTTCTCCTATGAATGGGGAGGGGTGATACCACTTCTCCGAGTTATCTGGATGTTATTTTTACTCCTGTTCATGTGCTCTCCTTACCACCTGCACGTGCTAGTTGGTTCTGAGTTCATATAGTCAAGGGCAAAATCTCACAAGTCAGACTCAGTCAGCCTGAATAACCCTGCTGAGTGTCTGAGAGCTGCATCTGTTACTAAATCTGTAAAGACTGAAGTAGCAGAAGCCCCCTTTCTGGCTCTGACGAGAAAGACTCTACATCGGGTAGGAGGCTGACCTTCCTCAGTTTCCTCATTTAGCAAAACTGAGTGTTTAGCTTCCATTTCTATTTCCACTATTTAAATATCGTGATGGCTGACGAGCAGAGCGTAAGAGAAAGTCCAAGTGAGGTTTATCTTAAATACAAGAGAAAAGAGTGAGTAAAGTTCAGAAACTTCTGAAGACCTCCACCACTGCCTCCTGCAAGAGATTCCAACTCTACCATCACCAGGCAGGTTGGAGCCTCATGGACCCAATCCAGAGAACTGAGCAGAGCAGAAGTAAATAGGCATGCAGAACCCCACAAAAGCTGCATGGAGTTTTGCAATACGATGCATTTTTAAGATTCCCTTTTCATGGCTTCCTTTTAAACTATGATTTGAAAAGTAAAACATTGTCATGGAAAACGCTCTATGAAATTGGTTTTTACCAAAAATGAATCATTCGGCAGATGGTTGGGAGTGGGGGAAGGTGGGAGAGGAATGGGATTTTAGAAAAGCAGAGGTGAGAGGCATCCCCACAGTCTTCAGAATCCACATCAAATGATCTACTGCAGTTATAATCTAATCTAAGGCTCACGCAAGTTTCATGTTTTTCCCCCTTCCTGCTCTGCTCTGAAGCCATCCATGTTCTCTTCCTGTTGTTCTATATTCATTATATTCAAGAATACAGAAACATCTGCTCTATTAGGAAAGCAGAACTGTTGGACTGTCTGTTGTAAACAGTCACCGACATGATTTTTCTACCCAAACCTAAAGTAATATTACTGCCGTTAAGCAACAGGGCTGAAAGCCTGGCATGTGAGAGACGTGGGCAGCAGCTTATAGGAAGACCTTACCCAAACTTCACTGGTCAGAGGGCTTTTACCTTCCAGACTGCTTCTATGGAACGTTTCTAGCTTCTTTTAGGGAATGAAGCATTCCTTGTTTATTCGGGAAAGGAACCAACATGCTCCAAATAGCTACAGTCTCCCCTTCATCCTTGGACTTCAGGGATACGGGGGCAACCTTTGTCTTGAGATTCATTTCAGGACTTTAGGAAGTCTTATAGTTTGAGTGATGAATATCCACCTCTCAGCAACTGCCAGAACGAGTAAACAGGAAATCAGCAAAATTACAGATGATCTTAACAGCAAAATAAACTAACAGGATTTGATTGACATGTATAGAACATTCCACCTAACAACAGCGGAATACCCATTTTTTTCAAGTGCTCAAAGGAACATTCACCAAGACAGACCATATCCTGGGCAATAAAACCAACTGCAACAATTTTATAAGAATTGAAATCATACAGAGTATGTTTTCTGACAATAATGGAATCAGCCTAGAATCAATAACAGAAATACAACAGGAAAATCTCCAAACACTTGCATATTAAACAACATAGCTCTAAAAAATCCACAGGTCAAAGAGAAAAATTTCAAATAAAAGAAAAAAATATATACACATGAATCAAAATACGGCATATAAAAATATGTGGGACACAGCTAAAGCAGGGCTGAGAAGGAACCTTAAAGCACTAAATTCTTACATTAGAAAAGAGAAAAGGTCTTAAATCAATAATCTAACTTCCTACCTCAAAAAACTACAAAAAGTAGAGCAAAATAAAACTAAAATGAGCAGAAGGGAGAAAATAATAAAGAGGAGAAATCAATAAAATTGAAACAATAAAACAATAGAGAAAATCAGTGAAACAAAGAGGTAGTTCTTTGAAAAGATCAATAAAAATTGATAAATATAGCAAGATTTATGAAAATAAAAGAAATTTTAAATTACCAATATCAAGATAGAACAGGATATCACAATATATCCTGTAGCTATTAAAAGGATAATAGAGGAATACTACTGACAACTTTATACTCATAAACTCAACAACTTAGAAGAAGTGGGCCAATTCCTCAATGACCACAAACTACCAAAACTCAGCAAAGATGAAATGGATAATCTGAATAGTCTTATAACCATAATGAATTCATATTTAAAAAGCTGCACACATTATCTTCAAATAAAAAGTAAAAAAAAAAAAATTTCTGCTTCTGAAAATCCCCAGGCCCAGACAGTTTCACTGGAGAATTCTACCAAACATTTAAAGAAGATTTAGCACCAATTTTACACAATTTCACCCAAAAAATAAAAGAGGAGGAAACACTTCCTAATTTATTTTATGAAACCAGTATTATTCTAATACCAGAATTAGGATTTATTCATTCCCAAATGCCCATTTAGGAAAGTATATGGGACTTTACAAGTTCATTTTTGTTGTTTTTAGGACATGTCCAAGATCTTGGAGAACGAAGAATGAAGCTATATACATATATATGTAGAGACAGGGAGAGAGAGAGCACACTTTTAAGTCAAACTGAAAAGGGAATTTGGAGTTGGAGACATGATGTATAAGGAATGCTGTTTTTTTCCTTCCCAATGTGTGATTTGTGAACAAATGTCTCAGCTGCGCTCTGCCGTTTGTTACTGACCAGCTCTGCAAAATAACATGGAAGCCCATGTGAGTCGGGAGACAAAAGTGCAGGCTCTCAATGTATTCTATTAAGCCACCCTGTGTACTTGAATAATTAATTAAATGTTATCTACCTCTGTAACATGCTGGTTTAGTTACAGCATGTTAAGTTCTATAGGATCATCCATGCCAGGAAATAAAGGCAAAACTAGTAAGTATGTTTATGTCATTATGGTAAATTGGTTAACACACAGGCTTAAGAGGCTCTTTCCTCTATGAGACAGTCCACGGACATGGAGTTGTTCCCCCAAATAACTCCTCTATGTATGTCCCTTTGGGAAGTTGCTGATGGTGTCACTAAGCTCAGCGAAAAGCTTCCCAGCTGTAGGGCCCAGAGCCCCCTTCCACCATCACAAAGCCATCGCCAAGCTGTGTTCCTTGGATTTTATTGGCAGAGGTGATTCTCAGTGAGATCTGGGGACACGATCTGCCTTCCCAAACACTCAGTAAATTCAGCAGAGGTGGAAACCACAGGGGGATTTTAGGCCTGATGTCAGCTGTGGTGGCCACCACACTAGGAGCACAAGGGTCTACATGTGTATACTGATGTCATCACTCTCAGGGAAGATACTGTGCATGTATCATTTTGCATTTCTCAGCTCCCCACCCTCACAGGCACATTAGCTGCCACTCACTTCCTTGACACCTGAAGCACCGGCTGCTATTTTGAGCAAGATACTGACTTAGAATGCTTTCTTCTAATTACGTGTCATTAACTTGCCTTGGGGTGGCAGTGCCCTGGTGATGTGGGGCATGGGACAAGTCAAAGCCACTGGGTTGTCACAAAAGCCACTAGTTAGGTCTCCCCAAGATGGGGAGGGTGGTTTCTGCATCCCCAAATTCCCCTACAGTGTTTTAAAGAGAGTAAGAAAAGGTCACGTGGATTCTCCCTTGGGTTGACATGCATCAGTGAAGGTAGCGGGGAAGAGTCAGTGGGGAGCCCGAGGCTTGTTCTAAATCTTATTCTGTTGCCCAGTTAACATATTCATCCAACTTTCTCAGCACCTCACACAGACCCAGAGTTCACAGGATAGTGGGATCCCACACGTCTGGACCTGCATTCCTGTATGTGAACTATACCCTAACACAAGACTGAAATATCCTTCAGAAAACTCTCAAACAGTGGCACTAAACTAAATTAAAAAAAAAAATCATTATAATTAGATGTTGGCATCTTTCTTCTTCTAAAGGCAGTGGCAACCAAAAGGAAAACTTTGCTATAGCCTCTGGACCAATAGCTAGAAGATTATAAATTAACTCTTTGATAACATGAGCAGGAAAAAGAAAAAAAAGACAGTTCAAGAATGCAAACAACACGTTACTAGAGTCTATATCTAAATTGATAGCACAGTTACCACCAGAATGATAGAGATAATACCATTTTCCAACAGTCAGAGAAAATATGGCCAAATGCTTGTCTTAAAGTAACTAATAATTAGAAATCCTTTAGTGCTCTCATTACTGTAAAAGTGTAAAGCCAATTCAGAGGTCAAAATATATTCTTCCCCAAACTGATACAGTGCTGAAAATAAGACATAGTCTGGTTGGCTGCCAAATGTGTCTCCTTCTTCTCCCACAGACTTTAAGCCATGAAATGAACTAAAGAATATACAGCTACCCCCAACACGGAGGAATTAAATGACCCCTCCAAGGTGACAAAATGCCAGCAGCGTCAGCATGAGTATTCTAGTAGGGATTGGTATTCATCCTTGGCAAGGATGGTGCTTTTTGTCATAGCGTATAAAAACTGTCCATTTCCTGTAGATATCACACAGGCATATCGTACACATTACAGATGCACATACATACATCCAGTGCAGAAATCGGGTGGCAGATGGGAGTGTGGGCTCTAACATGCTGCCCTACTCACGGAAGGCAGGGTGCCCCAGCCAGGCGGTCTTCAGCAGGACCATCAGCGGTTTTCTCTGCCGTGTGGGCAGCGGAAAGGACACAAATGTCTCCCTAGCACAGGTCACTGAGGCCTGCCGGCTTCCTGCTGCCGTCGGGGTCGCGGCATCCCATCAGGAGTGTGACACAGTAGGGAAAGAGACCGGTTCACTGTGAGACCTGCTACTCACTCTCGGACAGTGCCTCGGCCCCCCTTCCCACTGCACAGTGGCTGCCGCAGGAGGCGTGTGACCCTCCAGACCATAAGCCAGGGTCTGAGTTCCATCGGGACACAGGCTGCAGTGTCAGTGGCCTTCTTCTCAAAACGCTGCTTTCTAGGATGCTATAGAAACAACCTAATTTGGTGCCCTAGCCTTAGGAACAGGGGAAAAGTCTCTTTAGGTTGAAAAGGGGGAAAAAAGTACGAACTAGGAAGATAGGGATGTAGCTGGCTCTCTGCTTTCAGAGAAACTAAGAGGATCCTCAAGTCATTTACGGAGACCGCGTATCACATGCATGCTAGGGATGCTGGGGATGCTAGGGATGCTGGGGATGCTAGGGATGCTGGCGTGACATGAACTTCTCCTCCTTGGACCTGTCACTTTTCCACACGGAGTTAATCAAATGCTCCTTTATCTTCTCTGGGGAAGGGAAATGAGCTGATTTAAATTGCCAAGCTTGGATACTCATCCAAAGAGGACAGCTAAGAGATTTATGTGCAAAATAACTGGGTTGGAGGAGAAAATGGGAAACAGATTCCAAGTACCTGCTTGCTGTGCTGTCTGTGGCATCTGCTGGCCCCTCGGAGCACTGAGCTGAACAGAGGCCATGGGCCGGTACTGCTGCGTGGTTGAGGTAGGGTACTGACCAGATGGATAATAATATACAGGCATCTGTGGAAGAAAGGGAACAATGGCAGGAAATGAGAGCTGTAAATGGAGTAACATTTTGAAACGTAAACTATTGTCATCTTATGACATAATGTGAGTACAGTAGATTGCAAAGACGGCCACCATGCCTACGTGTGTGTGTGTGCATTACTCCTCCCATGAAAAGGTGAAATCTACTCCCAAAGCCATGAATCTGAGCTGGCTCTGTCTTGCTTTGACCAATGCCATGAGACAGAAATGATGACTTCTGAGACTTGTAAGCCTGATCCTTAAGAAGACTTGCAGCTTCCACTCTTTCAGGAGAGAACCGGGCCACCAGGAGAAGTCCAGGCTACCCAGCTGGAGAAAGAGGCCATGTGGAGAACAGAGGCAGCCCAGCCAAGACCCCAACACTGCAGCATGTAAGTCAGGCCACCTGGGATCTTCCAGGCCCAGTCAAGCCACATGTGGTGCAGAGGCGAGCCATCGCTGCCAAGTCCTGCTCAAATTGCCGACCTGGCTGTGAGCAATACAATGGTGACTGTCTTAAAGTGCTGAATTTTGTGCTTTTTAAATGAAACAAGAGTGAATGAAACAGTCACCTACAACAACAACACATTTTTACGGTAGTTTTAAATATGATCATTAACTTGAACTGTTTTGCTAATGGAAACACAGGTAGGTCATGAAATCTGCTGATCTCCAGCCTAAAAGAATCAGAGGATGAAATTATGAAATATGGGGAGGCCCAGCAAAGCACTTTTCAGAGTGACTGGCACATAGCTGGTATCCCAAAAAATGGATGTTCAGTTTTAAAAGGGACATATGTTAAAAATATTGTTCATGTCACCTTCGTCACTTTCTAATCACTAAGAATGACTGGAAATACTCTAATTACTTCCAGTAAGATTCGAATCAAATGTCTCCTGACCTGGAAAGACTTCCTTGCCTGCCTCGGGTCATTTATATTAAGGCTGTTTTCTTATTTTCTGGAAATTTATTTATTTATTTACTTATTTATTTATTTATTTATTTATTTATTTTTGGCTGCGATAGGTCTTCGTTGCTGCACGTGGGCTTTCTCTAGTTGCGGCAAGCGGGGGCTACTCTTCCTTGTGGTGCGCGGGCTTCTCATTGCAGTGGCTTCTCTTGTTGAGCATGGGCTCTAGGCGTGCGGGCTTCAGTAGTTGTGGCTCACAGGCTTTAGAGTGCAGGCTCAGTAGTTGCGGTGCCCAGGCTTATTTGCTCCGCAGCATGTGGGATCTTCTCGGACCAGGGCTCGAACCCGTGTCCCCTGCATTGGCAGGTGGATTCTTAACCACTGCACCACCAGGGAAGCCCTGTTTTCTTATTAATCGATTACTTTTTTATTTACAGGCCTCTGATTTTTCCTCTATCAGCTTCTTTAAAGTGTAAGCAGAGGCGTGCCAGTACACAGCCTGCAAGGATTATCTGCTTAGAATAACATTAGGAGCCACCTGTTTGAGAACTGTGAATTTTATGGCTATTTTATTTTCCCTCTTTGTCTTGTCCATGCATTTTTGCTTCACCCTTCCAGTGGGCGTTCAGAAAGCATTCACCCAAATCAGACAAAACTGACCTTTAAGGTTATTAAATAGGTCATTTTCTGCATAAACATAACCTTATTTCCATATATGCCCATGGACTGTATCTCAAGTGTTCTTTTCAACACTATACATAATTGAGTAACTGAGTTTTAAAATGTTTACTAAATTGACAATCACTGTGGGTTATATCCTATACCTTTATCTGTGGTTCTTTTACAAAGAAGTTCACAGATGTCCAGACTGCTCATGAGCATCTGTTTTCCTTTTTTTTTCTTCCCTCCCTCTTTCTATTTTTAAATCTGTTGGAGAGGGAATGAAAGCATTTCTGTTGCAGACACACCAAAGCTCTGAGTTGTCTTTGCTCTTGTAGTGCACTCATTATTGAAATTCCTTCAATCAAGGAAGGGCATTTTTAAAAAAAAGTCTTCAATTAAATATTCTGCCAACTCTTCTCTTTGACATCAGAAAAGGGTGACACTTAGATGCTATTTAGGCTAAAAGAGTTAAACTATTTTTCCCTGATAATTAAATATTTAATTTATTAGTAAAATAATTAATATTATCAATGAGGTCCTTTCTCCTGTAACTTAAAATTATTTTTAACATCTCCTTAAACCCTACCAGCAACGCTACTACATTACAGAGAAGGCAACTAAAGATGGACTATTAATTATCACTCAAAATAAAATGAACAACTGGGTGAAAATCATTTCATGGTGGAGGATTTTGCATGGCTGGAAAAGAAAATAATTTATTCAAGATGTTAAGGCAGTGCCACACCACAAATGATACGAAGGTGACACTGTACTTTAAGCAGCTCATCCAATGCAATATTTCATAATTAGGATGGAATTTGCTTGGGATATGTATGCCTTGAAAATGGACCAGAAAACGCTTCTGTGCATTTTACATCTTGACAGTAATCACTTGCAATATTCTGCAAGGGATACCCAGGAGAGCCCCAGAGATGTTTGGCGGTCCAGAGTAACACATCATCAGTCTTTGAGAAGACAGTAAAAATCAGTGATCTGTGGTGTCTTACATGCTCAAGTCAATTAAATATGATTAATGGCTACCTGTGAGCGTGTGCAGGAGCCCCGCTCCCCAGGGGAGTGGAGAGGACAGTGGATGGGGCTTAGCTTCCTCCTTTCTATTCAGAGAGGAGCCCCAAAAAAGCTCCAGAAAATGCTTATGAATGGATAAGAAAGGAAACAACATGTTTCCAGAGCAGCAGCAAGAGAGATGAAAGTCCCCCAGGAGCTGGCCTTCCCCTTCCTTCCCCGAGGCTTTCCCTCCCTGGGCAATCACCCCAGTGAGCTGACATCCTGCTGGAGGGCAATGCTCTCCCATGGCCTCTGCACCAGCAGCCTGGAAAATGGGCCACTTCCCCTGGTACCAGGGACACGGGTCTGCGTCATTAAACTCACTTTCTGAGCCCCCAAGACTTCACACAACTGATGAATGCAACAGGCCGGGTCCTGTAGGCTGGGAATATCAGTATGGACCAGAAGAGCGAGATGAGTTGAGCTGGTGATGTGCTACATGGAAACAGAGGTCAAGATGCACCAGCAACCAGCGCTGGGTCACAGGTGTGAGAAAAAGCACACTTACCTGTGTGGGTGGAGGCTGCTGCACAAATCCCTGGGGCGAGGGAGGGGGCTGGAGGACTTGCTGGGAGAGGGGAGGGCCAGAGCCCGAGAAGCCCCCCGTTGGGAGCTGCTGGCCTGTGGAGGCGATGACGTAGCTTGGCTGCGGGGTGGGCTGCGGCAGGAGGGACGGTGTGTAGACAGGGCCGGCTGGGGGCTCGGGAGTCTCCCCCGAGGACTGCCGGCTCAGGTTCATCTGGCCAAACTGCGTGGTCACATCCTCTCTCTGCAAGCCATGGAGAGAAACCAGGGCGTCAGCAAGAGTGGCTGAGGAATGGGAGTGGCAGACACAGGACACAGGCTTGTCCTTATGGGAGACGGAGGGAGAACAATTTGGAAAAAATAAACGAAAGGAATTCTCTGTCCAGAACACCAAGAGAACATAACAAGAGAAGACAGATTTTAATCATCTTGAGGATTAGAGATGGCAAACAGTTTGACCCGTATCTCCCTCTTACAGTGGAAACAAATTATTATTTTTTTCACTGAGGGCTTGGGATCCTCAGGATGGCACTGAGACAAGAAGGATTTGGGGCTCTGCCCTGGAGGGTCATCTGGTCTACCAGCAGTAACCATAGGCTCTGCCTTCTGGAGGATGCAGAAGGACTTGTGTTGCCCATGGCTGCCACAAAAATCGAGCCAGAACTGGTGTCATCAGTGGGGTTTCATTTGCATGTTAAGGAGTATCTAGTCACTGGCCTGGCCTGATGTTCAGGGACAGTGCTCACTCTTGTTGTCCAAAAGGACCTAGTACATTGAGGAGAAATGAGAGGCCGTTGGAGGATTGGGATTCTAGGGGAACACCTGTATCAGGAGCACAGGGTGATGTCGGTTACCATCTGGATACTGACTTTTAAGATACTTCCCAACCCTCACACCAAGTTCATGTGTCTCTCTGTTCCTGACATGTAACTCTGAGGACATTCAATTCCCGCTTAGCTCGCAAACTCTTAAAAGGGTACCACTGCAGAGGCACTAAACATGGGACAGATGACAGAAAGGAAAGCATTATTTTGGAGAACGAGACATTCACACACCACCTCCCCCCTTACAGTCAGCCCAGGGCACCCACCCAGCGTCAGCCTGCCCTGCACAAGAAAGTAGTAAAACCAGTGAATGTGCTCTCCCAGGTGAAAAGTCATCCCCACATGATACAGTACCATGGGGAACTGCGGCGTCGGAGACACGGGCAGGAGATGCTGGGAAGGAAAAGACACAGCTGGGTATTGCACTGACTGGGAGGAAGCCTGCAGCCCCTGGACAGACTGGAGGAAAGAAAAAGCTGGTCAGGTAACAGGGAAATACTGGGGGCTGAAATCCCACCGGAAGGCGATTGCATCTGACGCACACCACCGTCCCCCTCATAGGTCCTCCTGGTTCAGTGCACTCCAGAGAGGGGCACCAGCCACCAACAGGAAGCCAAAGCAGGCAGACCAGCGCCAGCCAGCCTTGAGGGAGGATTGCTGCCCAGATATGAAGTCCTGTGTGTGAAACTTTTGAAAATTGTAAAGCACTATAGAATTTAAAGAATCTTTCATTCAATTAAAAAAAAAGAAGTTATTGTGATACTTTTCATGTTGTTGGTGATGGTCAGATCCCCTGGGTCTAAAAATATAGTCCAAGTACTAAAAAGTAAGAAAAAACAAAAAAAATGAGGTTCAGGGGACTTCCCTGGCCGTCCAGTGGTTAAGACTCTGCGTTTCCACTGCAGGCCCAGGAGCCAAGATCCCTGCATGCCGCCCACTGTGGCCAAAAAAATAAAAAAAAATAAAAAAGAGGTTCACCCTGGCAACCTGCCTGGAACACTTCAGGTTTCTGAACATTTCCATGTGTTGCCCTAGAAAAGGAGGACAGCCCTATGTCTCTCCAAGGGACAAATGAGCAGCCAGGCCACCTTGGCATGAGCTGGCTTCTGTTCTTCCCATTTAATACTGACTCTTTGCAGACACAGGCACTGATCTGCATTAGGAATGGGTGAGCAAGGTGACACAACGGCCTGGATGGGCTTGAGTTCAGTCCCCAAGACAGTACAGACTCCTTGACACATAAAAGCAGCATCTAGATCTAAGACAAGACTTGTCATTCATTTTCCCAAGGACCATGCCTCACCATGCGAGTCACTGGACGGGGCCCTCATCTCTACCTAAGCTTAAGGATCCGGCTGAAGTCCTGTCAACCTGCAACCAAGGGCTCTAGGCTGCCAGGTTTTATTATGGAGTTGACTGAATGGGGGTGGCGCCCATGGAAAATATCGCCTCTTCCTGATGCACCGCATGGCTGAGGCTGGTGCAGTCTGCATCTCCAAGCACTTCCCCTCCCTGCCTTCCCACCAGCTCTTACCTGAGTGACCAGTGGGCCTGCCATTTGCGTCTGGGGTGGCTGGGCCTGCTGCTGGGGCCGCGGGGAGGGCTGCTGCTGGGGCTGCTGCTGGGGCTGTCCCACCATCGCGCTTCGCAGGGGCTGCTGGCTGGTGGGCGGGTTGTATATGGCGGGGGTTCCATCGGGATTCACGAAGGGCTGGCCTGCAGTGGAATCACACCTTGGTCAAGGTAAACTTCTCAAGCTCTCCTTTGGCACAAAGAACCACTCCGACAGACACTCAAAAATGGAACCTAAAGCAAAGGGGCAGGGGAAGTCCAGGACACTGGAGCCTTTGCCAGTGTGAAGACTTGACTGTTTATGACCCATCAGGCTGAGCGAGGTAACAGCGTAAGCCCACAGCAATTTTAAGAAGCCGCAAATGAATCCATCACCTTCAAGGCAACTTGCCAAAGCTAAGAGCATCTGTACAGTGGCACCCAGTGCAGAAGGCCTGTGGAGAAGCAATCTTCACCAAGTCCTGTGTCTTGCTGCCCTGCACCTCACAGCTACCAGCGAGATAACTTACACTGAGATATAAGGGCTGCTTTCCGTTTATACGGCTCTGGCGACATTCAGTTACTCATTATTTACCGATATATTTGTTTTGCTTCCACTGGGCTGGTCACCAACTCAGAATCATTATCAGTTCCACAAATATATATACAACCAGGATATACCACATGCATTCACTCGCTTCTCTAAATAGACACAAGCAGGAGTACACAGGGGAGGGGATAGAGATTCTGAAGGTGATGCATAATAAACCCATCACAGAATCATCTTGTCATGGCAGAGCAAATATATATTATTTTGCCTTTTGAAATAATGGCTTGGTTCACTGTTATTGTTCCTACTATTTGAGGAGTATTTTATGGTTTACAAAACAGTATCATTGGAACCTCACTGGGCCTCTGAGGAAGGTAGGTATCATCTCCCTATGTTTCAGAAGAGGAAATGAAGGCCCACAAGGAAAATTACAGGAATAAGGAGCTGAAAGGAAGAGATTAAAGGGCAGCAAATGAAAGAGAGAGAAAGGAGGTAAGGGAGAGAAGAAATGGATTTCCAACATGGAAGGCGCAGCGACAGGCACCTTACATCCATGGTCTTCTCTTCCAAGAGCCCCACAGGTGTGCAATCTCATTCCACTTTAGAGACAAGACAATCAAAGTTTGGAGGGCCCAAGCAATTTATTCAGAAATACACAAAGCAGTAAGTGAGACACCCAGGAAATGGCCCTGGTCCATTCACCTCCCATCATACCATGCAACTTAAGTGAATTATCCAAGTTTGCTTAATGAGTACATGGTACAACGAGGTACCATGAAAAAAATCCAATCGTAACTGAAAATTATTCATCAACACATGAGAAGTTAGGAGAGGTGGGGGCCATGTTTCAAGGTGGAATCACCCCCAGGATTGGTAGATAAAGAAGAATCAGAATATGGCGGAAAAGATGGGCAAAGTGCTTACAGCGGAAGAGGAGTGGACTTGATTTCAGCTCAGTTAGGAACTGACATGAAAGCTTTAGCATTCCCCAAATTTTCAGTACCCTCCCAAATATTTATATACATATGTATGCGTGTATGTATGCAACAAGTAACCTTACATGCTGCATATTCATGAACATACCTGCCAGAACCACAGGAGTTCTAACAACAGTTTCATAACCAATCACAACATGATGTGATGGAAAAGCAAATGTGCCAGAATTTTAGTCAGAGAACAATGACTAAATTTAGAGGGTTTTTTTTTTTTTAAATGTTCTTCATAAGCACTTGTTTCCCTATCACTGTTACTTAATTTTAGCTATATTTTATTGTTTTAAATTATTGTTCTTTTTTCCAAAATAACTCTTCTGAATTTAAAATCTGCAACCCATTTTTTTTTTCCCCTGCAAAACCCAGCAATTTGGGAAAGGATGAAAAAACAGGTCAATTTACAAAAATCTATTAGCCCATTTGGGGTTCTAATCCTTACTTGTCTCCTCCTTTTTTGTATCTTAATAGGGAAGAGGAAAATTTTAGGTACCTAACATTTAAAAAAAATTATCACAGCAACTTCATACAAAATCATTTCAAAGTCAACCTCACTCTAAGCTCACACACACACACACACACACACACACACACGGATGGAAAACTAAAAAGAAAAGGCTCTTTACTATGTCTGTGACTTTTGATTTACCCCAGTGAGAATTAAGGAAGTGTGAAAAACTGACCATATTTAGGGTGAAAATATAACAGCAAAATATTCAGATGCCATTTTCGATAAATTTTAGACCCCCTGTTTAAAATATTATTTTTGTGCTGTGGACCAGAAGAAAGAAATATTTCTAAATAACCGCATGTGAAAAGTACTAAGAATTCACTTGGGTAGAGAGAGATGGCAGGTTCTTCTAGAAAGAGAAGGTAGTATAAAAGGTTGACTCTTATGCTCACCAAGGAATGGTGGGGAGAACTGAGGAAAATGAAAGAAGTCAGATGGATGCCAGGGAAGAGACCAAAAACAATTTTCTAAGAGGGCCGGGATGACTGACTATTGGTTTTCAAGTCAGGCTATGGTGGCTTCTCGGTATTCTACCTTGTTTACCAATCCAGATGCAATTACGACTGAATCCAGGCAATTAGTTTGAATGACAGTGGCTGAAAATCAAAAGAGAAAGACTCACTGGCTCTAGGACTATTCCGCTTAGCAGAGGTTTTCATGTCAGAACTGCAGAAGCGTGTCCAGCAGGCCTTGGAATGGGTGTTAGCAGGTAAAGAGAGTGTAGTGACAGAGGTAAGCCAGTGTGGCGAGCTGAGCCAGGGCAGAGAAAAGGATTGAATGCAGAGCGTCCGTCGCTCTCAAATACATAACTTTCGGTGAAAAACGTCTCCACTATTCACATCAATGTGTGTAATGTGCAGCAGACATTATGTTACTAATATATAATGATTGAGCCCCTGCATGGTGACTAAAGCTTTGTTATCCATTCCAGGGATGCAAAACAAAAACGAGAAACTAAGTAGGGCTCCTCCTCACAAAGAGTTTATCAATGTGCTGGTAATAAGGAAATGAATCCAAGGGCAGTTCACGCTAGAAGCAAAGTAATCATATGCTCTTGGTTTCCAATACCAAAGCACTGCTACCATGTACCCAGCAGAAGGGTATTATTTAAAAAGAAAGGGAGGGGATGATGGGAAAAATATTTTCCTTTCCTAGTCCTTAGAAGGTGAGCAATCAAATGATTAGGGAGCTGATGATTACGGATAAGCAAAGACTGATTCAGGTCTTGCAAAGATACGTTTCTAGACAGCACACAAAAACTTCATGGTGCATTTAATTGAAAGGTGGAAGCAGTTTGGATAAATCGATTCTAGAAGTCCTGTGAAAAACAAAAACAGCATAGTGTTATGGAAGCCCATCAGGAGCATTTGAAAGAGACCAGCCCTCAAAGTCAAGTCCCTGCAGATGGCGTGTTCTTCCGTCTCATGCTCCTGGACTCCTGCCAGATGAAAGCAAAGCAAAATGGCAAAACAACACACACGGCACTAACGAGGACTTGAGGGATGCCAACACCTGTTGACATCTCTGGATAGCACTGAGTTGAAAGAAAATAGCCAAAGATGAGCTTTCAGCTAGAAATTTCCAAAAGGAGGCTGAGTCCAAGACGGCTGGAGGAAGATCATTCTCAAGAGTCAAACCCAGGCTTGCCTGGCAAGGATGAAGATGTGGTCCAGGGATAACTTTGAGAAAGAGCCTCTGACTCCCTCATCCAGATGCCTGCAAAGCAGAGAAACAACAGCCAACGCAGGTCCGGAGTTAGAAATGGACCAAATGGGAGCTGAGTCTAAAGCCAGACGAAATAAAAAGTCCTGGTTGTATCTGGGGAACCACAAGAATGTATGTGGGTGGGTTGGTTTCAGTTGCCAAATATTCAGTTCCTAGTAAGAGCCTGGTCAATTGTGCTGACAAAGAAAGTTTCATTTTTGTTTCATTTAATAGACAAATGACTGGCAGGGCACCTTAGTATTGCAAATCATTGCTTGTCTTATTACTGCTTAAGACAGATATTTTATCAATCATCGTTTTACACATGAGGGACATTCTCAAATATATGACATTGGATGAAAAACTGCTCTATTATCCACATTAGCATATATGATGAATAGTAGATATTGTTTCAAAAATATGTAATTGTTGAGGACCTTTGTTATCCACTCTAGGGCCAAAAATATAACCAAGTATGGTTCCTCCCAACAAGCTCATGAATGTGCTGGTAACAGGGAAATGGATCCAAGGGCAATTCACATAAGAAGCAAAGTAGTCATATGCTCTGGGTTGCTTATACCAAAGTGTTCCTACCACATATTTGGCAGAGGGTATTTAGGAAAAGGTAAGAGGTGTGGATTCTAGGGGGACACAGCAATGCCAGAGAAAGATGAGTTCCAGCCCAAAGGAGGCAAATTTCCAGTTTCAGTAGCAGAGTCAAATAAGTGATCAGATAGCCTGATAGACAATCATGCACACGACTCACCACAGATACACATATACACACATATATATGATATGTGATAGATGTATATGTACATTCATATGTGCTGGCATATATATATATATGTGTGTGTGTGTGTGTGTGTGTGTGTGTGTGTGTGTTTTGGTCATGCCACATGACTTGCAGGATCTTAGATCCCTGACAAGGGATTGAACCCGGAGCCACGGCAGTGAAAGCCCTAAGTCCTAACCACTGGACCACCAGGGAACGCCTGTTCATATTTTTTTAAAATTAATTAATTAATTAATTTTTGGCTGCGTTGGGTCTTTGTTGCTGCCTGCGGGCTTTCTCTAGTTGTGGCGAGCGGGGGCTACTCTTTGTTGCAGTGCGCGGGCTTCTTATTGTGGTGGCTTCTCCTACTGCGGTGCATGGGCTCTATGCGCGCGGGTTTCTGTAGTTGTGGCGCACGGGCTTAGTTGCTCCTCGGCATGTGGGATCTTCCTGGACTAGGGATCGAACCCGTGTCCCCTGCATTGGCAGGCAGATTCTTAACCACTGCGTCACCAGGGAAGTCCCCCCACGCATATTTTTAATTGACAAAAATAAACACATTCTGGGAAAAAAGAAACATCACAATTCACCTTACATCCCACCACTCAATCACAGAACAGAATAGTACATCTTCCTCCTGGTTGAGGGAAAGTTTCATGTCTAGCATTTGTCAGATCAGAGATGTGTGTAGGGAAACTCTGTTGTTCAACAGTGTTATCGGATCCTTTTCTTTAGTTAGGATCCTTTTGCAAAGGATACATTTTAATAACAGCTCCAAATTACTCATTCCAATTTGTAATTGGGACTTGGCACCAAGAGCGCATTCTTTCCTTTTCTATAAACAAGATTATAGATGATAATATACACATACACACGCACATCCACGCTATCATTACAAATCATATTCCTGCGCTGTACCCTAAAAAATACTCTTTTGAGCTTTCCTGAAATACTCTGCAATTTTGGTTAAAACATACCACTCAAAACTATGCCTAGTGGCTACTCGTGTCTACAAACCTTCCATCTCAATTAAAAGTGAAAGAATTAAAGCTGACAGAGTCAGATCATACTTTGATCTGTGCCCAGAGTAATGAATATGATCCTGGTTTTCTTTTCATTTCCTTTATAGTGCTTACACTGATCCAGATATCTAATATTCTCCTTAGAAGTATCTAATCTGAAACCTTTCAAATGGTTTTCAATAAAATGATTATGCCTCCTTTTCCCTCAAGCTTATGGCATTTTCAAAATGTCTCAATCAAACACCATTCTTTAAGAATGTGCCATATGTTTTCATGAACATGTGGCAATTATTCAAGTAACTATTTTACTGTCATGCTCATGCTTGTCTGAATTTCCTAATTATTAGTAGCACTAGACATGTGAGACGATTGAGCCAGATCACTTTTATGAGATTCTCATCCAGCGTTGCGTTTTTAAGTAATCTAAACCAAACCTCAGATATATTTTGAGAAAATTCTTTTTTTTTTTCAATCTCTTTCAAAGGTTTCTAGAGAAGTGACTTGTCGAATCAAGCCTTCTGACCCAGGGTTTACCAGCCCTGGCACGACTAACATATTGGGCTGGATAATCTTCCTGTGTCAGGGGCTATTCTGTGCATTGTAAGATGTTTAGTAGCATCTCTGGTCTCTACCTTCTTAGATGCCAGTAGCAGCCGCTCCTCTCTAGGTCATGATAATCAAAATATCTGCAGATATTGCCAAATGGCCTTGGAGGCGTGGAAAAATTGCCTCTGGTTGAGAAGTTTCCCCCATGAAGCAGGTGTTCATCAGTCTATTTGCCCAATGCTCTGGGTCCTCTGAAATTAGTGTGGAAGTTAACTGACCACAAGAGAAATTAAAAAAGTAAAAAACATAAGATGTACAAACTGTTAGGTATAAAACAAACCACAAGGATATACTGTACAACATGGGGAATATAGCCAATATTTTACAATAACTATAAATGGAGCATAACCTTTAAAAATTGTGAATCACCATATTGTACACCTGTAACTTATATAATATTGTAAAACTATACCTCAATTTAAAAAAAGTAAAAAAAATGGCCATTCATCATGAAAGAAACAATAGTCATGAAGTTACTGATTTTCCAAACCCCACCAAAACCAGTCTAATCCTAAAATCCCTAAAATACATAAGAACTTGCCCTCTGTATTCTCTTGCCACTGCTGTTCCTTATTTCCCAGTGGGAGTTGCATGGAGTTCTAAGGTGGGAAGTCAATTTCTGTAGTGAAGAATCTGCTATGTGCTCCGATCGAGATCTCAAGTTCCTGAAATATCTTGGATGCAAAAATACTTTTGACACAACAACAAGCTAACCATGGATTTAGTCTGAGAAACATCAATTTTCAATTAGTACATCCCAATTCATCACTCCATGGTTTCTGATCTTAGCTCCTGGGAATACGTGAGAGACACCATGCTCAAGGAAGAGAGGACAGAGAGAAAAGTGGATATTTCTGGGAAGTACCTGTATTTCGATTTACATACCAATATTGATAGCGATACAGAGATATAGATTCCAGCTCTCTATAGATCTGGTCTTCCTAAATCAAGACCCTACACAACAGTCCACGCACCAGGAATTTTCAGAACACTTGCTAGCAAATTTATAAGCTGAAACACAAGAATAAACCTCTGATATCATGTCTCAGCCAAAGCGGAGGTAATGAACGAACCTGTATGTGGATTAAGAAGGATGCTTCCGGGTGGGATGCCTGTGGCAGCTTCGAGTGGAAGGAGGATGTAGCTGGTGCTGCTGTGAGCGACCTGGCCTCCCATCCCATTCTCTGGGTAGGTCACACAGCCAGGAGAAGTGGCTGCCACGCCCGAGACCAGCGGTGTGCTCTGGAGAGGTGGGTGGGTGCGCGACAGCGATCCTGAGGAGCCTGCACTGCTGGAGGACTCAGAACCTACCAGAGAGACACAAATCAACAAATCATCCCACATGGAGGAGAGGAGAGAAACCACTACTTAGTGTAAAGAATCCATCACTAAAGAATGTGAGGTGAGCGCTGCACGATGAGATTAACTAATGCCCCTCCCACATTTTATTGAAATATTTGCTGCATATTTTTCAGATGTGTCAGATTCCTAGGAAAAGAGAGATTAAGAATGAGCTCTCTCTTTCCGGCTTCTCACATGCCACCAGGGTGATGAATTGGTAAATGGTACCATAAAGCTGGGAACTCAGGGCCTGAAAACTCCCATCTCCCTGAGTAACTAATGATGTGGAAATGTCTCACTGAGCTGCAGTTACCACAGTAAGATGACTGGGATGGAGGTTAAAGAGGCTGCAGTTTAAGGAGTCGTCTGTGGTCACGCAGATGGTTCTAAAGTACTGGTTCTCCAACATCCATAAAGCTGCATTTTGAAGGGTCATGGTCAGAAACGATCTTTTCCCTCAAATGTGAGTAGAAGAACTCGCTCATTCCTATTAGAAATGCTTAAGAGCTGCACCGTACCTCCCATACTCACAGAAGTCTTGTTCATATGACCAAGAGGTGAACCAAGGAGGGCTGGGCCATCATGATATTGACTGAGCATCCTTCAGATGACACAGAAGAGTAGAATCATGGGGAGATTTGTGGACCGTAGATTTCTCAAATATGTAAGTAACTGGGTCAGTGTGCAGAAGCTCCCAAGATGGAATCCAGCCCTAATCATCTCCCTTTCCCTCCGACGTGGACAAGAAAAGCTATAGCCCACGTCCATTAGGCACCAGCCACTCTTCACTGCAACCAGAGCCAAGCAGCTCCAGCACCCTTGACTGTGGCTGTTCTGGGCTCTGAATATTAACCAGAGCCTCAGAGAGAAAATGCACTGAGCAATATTTCTGTATCTGTGAATTCAAACTAACAGATGGATTGAGTGACATCATAGGTTGCAAGAATGGAGTATAAGAAACTTTAAAAACTATTAGCCCACATTATTGATTTATGTCATTAAAAATGTATTATTCTGTGTCATTAAAGGTTAACACATATAAGGAATAGTTAAGATTGTTTAGAAGATTCTCAAATGTGCCCTTAAACTGAAGACCTTTTTATTTTTTTTTTCCTGAACACAGATTCTTTTATTAAACCATTTTTTTCAAAGTGATGTTTAGTATAATGCCTTATAAATTATCTTTCTGCAAAATATAAAGAGGAAAAATATTCTGTACAGTGGATACTGGGAAGAATATAAGTAACAAAATAACACGTGATGAAGTTTATCTTTGAAATTATACGGTTTTTAGTTCTACTGTTTTTGTTATGTTCCTTCTAAAATTCTCAGCATTTTTAATAATAAAAAGTGTGGCTGACATATGAATTTCAACTCTACAGCCCTAACTTATTCCAGTACTAATAAGTGGTTAAAGGAATAGTAAGTGATTTGTCATCTTTAATGAGAATATGGAGTTCTAAATCATGGTAAACTGAAGACCTTTTTATTTTATTTAAAATTTTTAATTTTATATTGGAGTATAGTTGATTAACAACGTTGTGTTAGTTTCAGGTGTACAGCAAGTGATTCAGTTATACATATACATGTATCTACTCTTTTTCAAGTTCTTAAATACATGAGAGGAATACAACATGTGATTGCAGAGAAGAGGGGCCATTGGAGAGTGTGGTAATTTTTGAGAAGGAGAGTGATATTTACTGGGCATTTAGTATGTGTGCGCACCTGATAAACACGGTAATTATAAGGACTATACTGCCTAGATAGATAGGGATATGGAAGCACAGAAAAGGCAGCTAACTCAAGCCAACTCATACAGGTAGACAATGACAGAGCTGGGATGTGATCCAGGCAGACTGATCTAGATTTAACCATGACCCAACACCGACTGCCGCCAGTGTTCTCAGGTGGGAATCTTCTCTGCTTTTTCCATGACTTTATTATTCAGAATGATAAAGTTTCAGATTAATTCAGGATGCTCTATCTAACTAATGCTGATGGGGTTCTGAATAATGTATGGGCAGAAAAATGAAGGATTTAAAAGGAAATGTGGAAATACTAAGAGTAGTTTTGAGACCACATGGCTGACACGTCTGATCCTGCAGTCACTGCCCCAGTGCAAACTGTAGCGTACGTTTGTGGACTTGTGCCCATGATTTGATGCTACAGTCCAAGTCTGACACTTAGCAGCGTCAACAACAACAGCAAGAACAGTAATAATACAATAACACTTCCTGACCCCAGACGATGAAGCTCATACACAACCGACTCAGCCCACATCCAGGCTGAGGGGTTAGACAGTAAGAAAAAGTCGGGGCTAACAAGGCATCTAGCACCATCCTGGGTGTGTGTGCTGGTGGTGGAGATCGATACACAGAGACTAATGTGCCTCAACAAAATCCAAAAGATGACTTCATTTTGGCTTTTGGAAGATGGCCATTCATCACTGATTGACAATATTTCCTTCTACTGGCTGAGAAAAAGCAGCAGCTTCAACAGGAATAATGAGGAGACAAGGTAAAGATAATGGAAATGATTTGATCCCACAGGTTAAAAGAAGGGAAGAAGGAAAAGTAAATTTGGCTTAAACTCTCAACACTTGCAAAGATGGAGGCAGTCAGACCTCCCTGGAGGGATGGCTCAGCAATCACCCTGCACCCTGGCTGGCGTATAACCAGCTCTGACCAGCTTCTAAACATCCATCACCTAGAATCAGGTAAAGCAGTATTCGACACGTAGCCAGCATTACTGAAATTCTTGATCAAAAATGGCTGCTACCAATGGTGATAAAAGGCACAGGATTAGAAGTGTTCACAGATTTAAAAAAAAAAAATTAATATTTGAGAACTTTACTACTTTGGGTGCTGAGAGTGGTTTGTGCTTCCTTTTTTTAGGGACTTAGTGAAAGCAACGGCAAATATTTAAACAGTATGTCTATGTGACACAGTGTTAATCATGCTATATGAATTATCTAATCTACTTTTCATAGCAACCTCATTTTGCAGATGAGAGCTGATCCTCAGAGACGTTAAGTAGATTCCCCAAGTGCAGTTAGCGCGTGGAGGAGTCTGAGTTCAAACCCAGGCAACGCAACTTCAGGGACCAAGCTTGAAGCCTGCAGGTCATGTGTTTACCCTAAAGTCATTCCAGCAAGAACCAGGTAGGACCAGGGCCCTGACCAGGCCTATGCCAAGTTCTAGGAGATACTGCACAGAAATTCAATGCTACTCACAATGGGATGCTCAGAAATTGCAAGCTGGACCCTGAGGGGCAGCTGATGGGAGGTGTAGACCGAAGACACCAGGGTGGCTGGGTGAAAGCCTCAGGTGAACCCTCAAGAGGAACACAGGAAAAGGGAAAAATGGGAAGAGATTGGAAAAGAGATCATAAGGCAAAGCAAAATGGAAATCCAGGAAAGGGATGGGGCAGAAAGGAAAGGGCAGGGGCAGATTCCCTTGGAGGAGGGAATGAGCATTCACTCCCCAGGGAGGGAGCACCCCGAGTTTTGGTTCCAGTTCTGCCAGAACTAGTTGTATTTCCTTCAGGAAGTGACACCTTCTTTAGACCTCAATGTCTTCTTTCGTAAAATATAAGCCACCAGACTAAATGATGAGTAGAGGTGAGGATGATGCCCTTGAAGTTCCCCTCAGCTTAACTATACTTTAGACAGGTTTCTGCCTGATTACAGGCCCTTTACCTCCCTTTTCTTAGCGCATCTCTGCTCCTTTAAGATGCAAATCTTCTCCCAGCCTTTTATCAGTTTTACAACCCGGGAAGGTCTTTCTTAAGGACTTGGGAGCCATCCGTTTGAAGTGAAATCCTCAAGAAAAACGGTGCCTTTCTCTGCAAGTCTCAGCACCAATTAGCAAACACAGGTGTTCTAATCAAATTGACCAATCACCTATTTAAGGCCCTCTAGCTCATTTACAGACTCTCCTGCCTTTGTTTCAGCAGGGTTGAGTTTAGTTTCTCTCCCCTACCGCAATAGTCTTGACCTCTATTGAATTAGTTATGGGTAAAGTCTTCCCTGCCTCTTTAACTCATCAGACACAATTTTTCTTTTACAGGGACCCTGAACCATGAGTATATTTTTCTCCTGAGTTTGAGAAAATGTTTCCAGATCCAAGTGTCAGAGTTCAGTAGAATAACCTAAAGCTTCTGAGATTACGAGGGAAAAAGAATATCCAGGATGCATTAGTGTAGTGACGAAAATAAACACGGAGAAGAGGAAGTGGTGGAAAGATGAGGCATCTTGCACTGGCTCCAGAAATACCCCAGGGCATAGACCAGGAAGGCAACAACGACAAGGATACCCTTGCCTCCAGAAAACAAGATGCCAGGCCACGTAAAATGGTGAAAACAAAACGGAAGGCTATCTTCCTTCTCCAGAGCAGTTGTTTCTCAAGCTTGGTTTGTAGAGAAGCCATCTGTGCTTGAACAAATTCTTCTTGTGAGTCTGATGCAGCTAAAGTCGAGAAGCCCTGCTCTGGACATCAAGAGGGAAGGATGGTAGTAAAACAACATGGTGTGGCCAGTGTGGAAAGAAACAGATATCACACACTTATTTCTCAACCCCATGTTCATGGCAGCACTATTTACAATAGCCAAGACATGGAAGCAACCTAAATGTCCATCGACAGATGAATGGATAAAGATGATGTGGTACACATATACAATGGAATATGACTCAGCCATAAAAAGATTGAAATAATGCCATCTGCAGCAACATGGATGGACCTAGAGATTATCATACTAAGTGAAGTAAGTCAGAAAGAGAAAGACAAATACCATATGATATCACTTATATGTGGAGTCTATAAAAACAATACAAGTGAACTTATTTACAAAACAGAAATAGACTCACAGACTTCGAAAACAAACTTACGGTTCCCAAAGAGGGAAGGGTGGAGAGGGATAAATCAGGAGGTTGGGATTAACAGATACACACTAATATATATAAAATCGATAATCAATAAGGACCTACTGTACAGCACAGGGAACTCTACTCAACACTGTGTAATAACCTATATGGGAAAAGAATCTGAAAAAGAATTCAGTTACATGTATAAGTGAACCACTTTGCTGTACACCTGAAACTAACACAACACTGTAAATCACCTATACCCCAATATAAAATAAAAATTAGATTAAAAAACCCACCCAAACAAACAAACAAAAAAACCAACATGGCGTGGCCAGTGTGGAAAGAAATAGATATCACACACACTTATCTCTCAACCCCATCGCCACTACCAAGAAACAGCTGGGGTCGCAGTGCAAGCGCCATTCAAGTCCTCTTCCCAATGAGGATGTGATGAAATCAGCTGTCTCCACAGGCCTGCACTGGACCCCTGATAGGTGACCACTGCTGTGCTCAGTGCAGGGGGTACAATAAGGGAAATACAGCCCAGATCTCAAGAGGATGTGTTTGTACATTCTGACTTCAGTTAATATGCTTTGCCCCAAATGTAGCAAAACATGTTTCCCACCTGGAAAGAGTCTCATTATTAACTATTTGAAGCTAGAACCTATGTAATTAGAGGAGGAGAAGAATAACTTCAACGTCGCAACTCCAGACTTAGTTTCTAAAAGGTCAAAAAAAGTTTGCCATTCCACTGTGAACAATAAAGTAAAAAACCAGAAACTTGTGTGGTTCTGAAGCTCCATGACAGCAAAATTGACAGCTTTGCTTCATAAAACCACCTTGGGAGATTGTAAGTTTGTTTTGACATCCTATCTTGATCCCCTTTAATTTTTTTTCTTGCCATTCCTGTACCTTGACAGGCTTTCAAATGGAGACACTTAGATGAAAAGAAAAAAAAAAAATGTCTGAAGCACTTACAATTTCTAATCATTCTTCAAAGAACATGGCATTTTAGCATTCTTGAAGTGTTTTAAATGTTTCCGAAGAGCTTTGCTTTGGAGATGATTGGTGGTTGGTGTGTGGAGAAGGACGATTAATTTAAAAATCTTAAGAGCTCTTTGGGTGTGCTGGAATTTTTAAGTGCACCATTTAAGGTACTTGGTTTCTGCGTTTGAAGGAGATTTAAAACTCTTTAACCTTTCTTAGTTTACAGGAACTCAAGTGTACCACAGTGGATTTTCTTGACTTCAGTTGCTGCAATAGTGGGATATAAGAGCAATTAATTAGAGGAAGAAATCGAGAATTCACCAACTGGTGAATAAAAATGACAGAAGGCAGTGCGAGCCCACCTGAATCTTTCCAAGAAGCAGGATATATACATAAAGTAGTGGCTGAGACTAAATGCTATTAATTTTCTGCCTATGTAGGAAAACACAAGATAATTTCTTAGGAAGCACTTGTCAACAACATAATTATGTTAAACCATTAGCATAATGAGCCGAGATTTCACAAAGAGGCTCCCCAGCATTAGTGAGAAGCTTGGTTGGGAAAGTATTCACAGTGGAGGACTGCCCGTGTTTAACCTCCGCTTGGCGTTGCCCATTCAGCATTCCCCCTCGGGGCCCTGGACTCCCACTCACTGCACATGCAGGCTATGAATGCACCAGTATGAATGCAAACTTCAACTACCTATGTCAAAAGATCACTATTCACTTACAAGAAAAAAACGGGAAAAAAGAAGATGCATGCACCTAGCTACTTGGAAACTTGAAAATTTCTGAGGCTCTCTTTCCTTATCCTATTCCTTATCTTTAAGGAATAAATCATAATATTGAATTTTTAAAAATAGCTAACCTTGGTTAAATGGCTGCCTTGTGCAGGTGCCTTGGTAACTGATTTTATATAAATGGTCAAATTTAAACTTACAATAGTCTACTGAGGGGAGTTACAGTAACATTCTATTACCACCCACATTTTATAGATAAGGAAATTGAAGATTAGAGAGGTTAACAATTGGACCCAGGCACACAGCTCGCAAGAGGCAGTATTGTTATTTCAATTGCACCTTCTGACTTTTTTGCTATCCCAGTGATTAATATCATTTACATCATTATCTTTAGTTTAGGGAAGTCAGTGAGAGTGCTGACTGCACAGCTTGGGTGGAATCAGAGGAAACTATCACGGGACATAAACCCATTCAGTACTAACTACCTGCTTTGGACAGCTTCCCGGTACTCCTGCTACTGGATGTGCTGTCACCCCTGGTCAGCACCGTGATGCCCCCAAAACTCGCCGTCTTGGTCATGGCAGGCTTGAGATTGCGGTTGGAGCTGTCAGAATCTGTGCTGCTCCAGGCTCTTTGGTGGTCGGACCACTTGAGTTCATTCTCCGAGCTGCTCTGCCGACTTCCAGATGTTCTCCCCCAGCTGTCTCTGTTGCCCCTGGAACGTGGCCATCAGAAAGATGCAAGGGACAGCATCAGATTCCGAGAGCGGAACGGACAAAGAGCGGGACCTTTCTTGTAAGAATCGTCTACACAAGACACTTCTTGTCAACCCTTTCCATGACACATGTCGCCTCACAAACAGCGCACAGACACCTTGTTGATGTATAGACAGGTAACACATCACACAAACACTCATGCTACAAACAGAAAAACCAAACCTAGAAATGTCACATGGTCCCTCTGCCAGTGAAGGGGAAACAACAAGAAAAATAGGATATAAGATATAATTGGTAACTTCTCTTGTGGAGAGGAGAGAGGAAGGTAAATTCTCCTGACCCAAATCAACAATGAATCAGTGTTTGAAAGCAACTATGATGTTAAAGGATCCTAAAAGCAACTCCCACCGAAGAAGAGTTTCGTCTTTCCCTTTAGCATTAAGTAACTGGACCATGGTAAAATACACAGTTTCAAAGAAGCCATTTACTAATTTAGTTGCTAACTTTATGATATATATATATATCTGAATTCATTAAGGCTTTGGCAGACAGCACAGAAATCACAGGAATTCCTCTGTTAACCTTTGGTGAGAATTTTGCCCAGTGAGTTTAACCTTCATGGGCAGAGGAAAGAGCCCTTTAATACCTTTCACATAGAAAAATTCGTGATAATGACAACAGTGCAAACACTACACTGACACGAAACTTTCCAAGGAGATCAATGGGAACAACAAAATAGCTCCATAGATGAAATGACACATTTATTCAAAATTCAAATAGAAAAAGATTGAACTTATTGGAAGAGATCCAATAGCCAAAAGTCATTTTTGAAGACTCCAGAGTATTTCTAAGCAGTGTGCAAAACTGCATGTATTTTATAGAGAAAGTTGATGAAATTTGCATTTTCATTGGTTTCCAAATGCTTAAAGAGTGACTTGGTTACTCTTTTTCAAAGGCTTTTCTGCAGTTTGGAAATAATGGATCATCAAAATATTCTAAGATTCTCATGGATTATGAATAAGCAAAGGGGACAAAAACCATGGGCAATAGATGTAACCCCTAATTTCATATCACTGTGCAAGGTGATAGAAATCTTGATCACAGTGGTGAATAGCAGTTTTATTAATATTCTTCTAAAGACAGTCATGGGCTGTTGAGATGCTAGAAGTATACATATCTGATTGAAACACTCACCCACCAAATTGTACAGAAGGTATACAGAAAATTTTAGGTTTTGCTTCAACTTTACTTACTAAACGTTTTCTTTCATTTTGTGAAAACTTAAGAAGGTCAATGGATCCAGGAGATAATAAAAATGAAACAGCTAGTCTGTGATAAAGACTTTGTACAGTGAGGGGAGGAAATTCAACAGAAAACTCACAAAACAAAAAGTACTCAGCGCCTTGCTGTCCTCTCTCAATGTTTTCTTACAAACATTCTCTCTGTGTTCCATACCTCGGGGATGGCTGGTTTTAGAAACAAGGACTATTTAAAAAAAAGACTAGTTTGTGAGTAGGAAGTATCAGACACTCACCAAGCGCCAGGTGACTTTAGTTCTTAAACACCTGTGAAATTCAAACAGCCTACAGGAGACTGGGTGGAGAAAAACCAGCCCTTTCAAGGTGCTCTATTCCTGATTGTTTCCCTTTAAATCTCCAAATTCAGCTTCATTCTTTTCTCATATAATTCTGATTAATTTGACCCACCCTTGACAAAGCCTGACTAAATCATTATTTAGCAATCACGAATGTACCAAGGGTGTGACAATAATCTCCCCTGTAGATAATGCAGAATATTTATTATAGGAAAAGATTTGGAGTGGTCCTCAGCATACAGGATGCATCAGAAGGCAATTCTCCATATGGAGGTGATCATCACTAAAGTCTGCTTCAATTATCAACTCTGCACCTCCATGGGAGGAATTTAGACTTCCTCTAAATGCCAGAGTGGCTAAGCCTTTCTCTGCAAAGGAGGTGTCCACCACTATTCCTAAGTGCATTTTAGTGTGTTTCTAAAACACTGGGTAGTTCCTCTAGGCTCATGTCACATCCCATAGCCAATAAGGCAACCTAAGATTTCCTTAACTTCTTCTACCTCTACTCTACTGGCTCAAATCCTCATCTCAAGTCAAGATCTGTGCATTTTATAAAAAATGGAATTTAAGTTGTTGCTTTAGAGAGTTAGCATTAATGAGATTAAAAATAATGCATTTAATTTATGATCTCTAGATACTGATACACTGAAATCATATCTTTTACTGCTCTATCAATCATTCACCTTAACACTGGCAAGGTAAGGTCCAGAACTGAATTTCATATCTATTTGGGTGTGGAGTCATAGGTATCATATCCACAAGTGCCTTCCTATACTTCCTAACAAGCCCAGTCCTAGTCTTCTTCTATTGGAAACCAGGAAGACAATGATACTGAATATCTGGGCATCAAGAGGCGTTGGCCCTCTTGTACATAACTAGAATTTGACCCCAGAGTAGTCATAAAGCACATACGCTAAGTTCTGCTTCTGTGCTGATTAACATAACTGATAACTTTTATTGTCCTTCATGTCTGAACGTGACACTTTTTTTTTTTTTTTTACCAAGTTAGGTATGATGTACATTTTGAACTGCTTTTATCAGTGTGGGGATGGCTTTGTGCTAAGTCATATTCCTGAGTTTCTATGCTTGGTGATCTTGGTGGGTTATAGCATCCGTATTTGGGATGGTTGACTTCAGTAGACGGTAGCTCTGGCTAGGGACCAGATTTGGGGCTATGTAAAACTAAATTCCTCTAGGGGTGAGGAACCCACATTTTATCTATACTGGTCTAAACAAACCAGGTCATGGTGTGTGACTGCATGAGCACAGATAAATTCTAGTCCTCCTCTGGGCTTTCAAGGGAAAAAATGCAAGTGTGAAAATAAATTGTCTAATGATACAAGAGGAAGGTATTAGATGTATAGTTCAACCTAGAAAAGTAAAGGAAGTTAAAAAAATAGATCCTGGTTTTTTTGTTTGTTTCTGCCAAAGTGTAAAAAGAAAAGAAATTGCTCTAACTTTTCTAAGGATGTGATCATAAGTTCAGATTTACAGCAAAAAGATATGTTCTAAGCACAGAATTCATTTACTTCTGGGTATTTCCTTTTTTCTCAGTGGTCAAGAAGTTCTGTTGGTTTGTTTGTTTTGCCTTTCCTACAACAGAGATGAATCCTAATATTCATAAAAGCACTAGCATATTAAAATATATATATTAGGTAAATATATGTATTAGGTATTGAATATATATATACATATACATATAAAATATATATAGCACTGTGTATCCATTGCCCTATAATGGAGGGTAGAGACACATTTAATAAAGTAATGAGATAAAAAATTTTTTTAATTAAAAAAGTAAAGTAATGAGAGAGTGGGTATAGTACCTCTGCTTTCATGGCACTCTCCAGCCTACTATAAAACTTTATACATATTATATATATATATTTTATATATATATAAAATCTATTCTCCTTATCCCACACAGATCTTGATTTAAGTAGTTCATTATAATTGGAAACAATCCCATATCTTTCTTTAGAAATAAAATCTGTGCTTGAAAAAATATTGTTTGAAATATTGTGATGGATAGTAGTGGCTAAAAATCAACTACTCAAATAGAGTTATCATTGATTTGTTTTCCAGTGTTGGGAACGTATACACAATTGCAAGCTATAAGAGAAATTTTAACTCAGTGTAATTCACCAAAGTTGATTTGGGAATGTGAAATCAGTGTGCTGTCAAAGTTAGTCCTGGAGGAAAAAAACCCAGAAAATCAGAGGAAGAACCCTAAAGGACTGTAGACAGAGCATTTGGTTTCCCAGTCCTGTATCTCACAGGACCCCATATGGCTTCAACACTAGCTCAGTAACAAGCTTTACAAAGAGATAACCTAACATATTTTATTTCATGAACAGAGATATTTTACACTAATACACTTATATTTAACATTGATTCCACCACATCATCTGAAAACACAGTTTTAAAAAAGTAAACCATACCAACCGAAAGAGCTGTCTTTTCTTATAGGTCTCACTGCATATGTTACTGTCTTCCAAGAGCCTACTGGAAATGAAAAACATGATTTTTATGATATAAAATCTAAGGGTACTAAAGGCCCTATGTTAAATGAATGTGTACTCAACTATGGCACACCTGTCTTGCAAATCAACCCTATATGCTACAGTTTATTTTCAAGATGTAGAATTTTGCCCTAATAAATTAATGGCAGCCTGATTTTTCCCTACTCTAGGATAAAGTACTGATGCTAGATAAGGGAGAAGGAAAGAAAGAAGAAACAGATGGAATGGAAGAGGCGGGGAGAATCAAAGAAATGGATATAGATAAAATAGACATTTAATTAATTAAATATATCGGTTGTGATTTTTTTCTTTGGGTAATATTAGTTATTCTTTATTTTTTGGGCATAGTGAAATATGCCTTCCAAAGGCAGGTATCAAAGAAATATATTTATTTTTGTAGGGATCTATTCAGAATTTTGCTTTTGGGGGCCATCGATACTTCTTCACATATGCAATGCATATTTGTGACCAATTATTGTACTGATGAATATAATCCAATTTGAATATTAGGGACACATTAGCAGTCTTTGCATACAAAACACAAGTAAATGACTAAGATTAGGGAGTAAGTAGGGAAAATGATTGGCTAGAAGACTAGGGAATGACGTGTCCTACTAAACTGAATTCTAAATGCTCACTTCATTCTTTGGGTAAGGATATAGAATTTTGGATTGCTTCAACATCCAAATGTTGCCTCCAACATCCAAATTCAATTTTGGATATAGAATTTTGGATTGCTTTAACATCCCTATGATGTTAAAGCTCACGGATTCTTAATTTACTGTAAAAAAGGAATACTTGTTGAAAACTGTACGGGTTTTTGAGGATGCTTTTGGATGCCTTGTAAAGACCTGTTCACTACTTTCATCCCTTCTTCTACAAGAGGTTATTCAGTTGAGGGTAGTTACTTGAAGTTTTCTAACTGCTACTATGAATGAGGGCATGTTTTAAACCAATCCTCTTGAATGCCCGGTTTAACTTTTCTCTAAGTACTGGAATTTAATCAAATAGCCTCCATTTTAATCGATTTTATAGGGATACCCATTAAGCCAACACCTGAAATGAAATTAACCACCACTCTTTTAATGGCTACCATACTTCCAATCCAAGTTGCCCATTGTGATGCATTTTAATGTGATCAGTACAGCTAATGAGGAATTCCTTAATTCGCCTTGAAAACGTGCAATTAAATCAATGGAGCATTTTAATATCTATATCAGTTTAGAACTATTTTTAAAAGGTACATGCTAAATTTGAGAACTTCTGCTCTTATACTCAAGACTTCATATAAATGTTTTAACACATTCATGTCATAACCACCACCTTCTCTACTAATACCCAGCCAGGTACACTGATAAATCTAGATCGGTTTAGATAAGTTTTCCAAGTTCAGCCTTTTATGAGACTGATAGGTTATTTAGAATGAGAAACATAAAACAATACTATTCAAATTATCATCTGTGTAGCTACATATAACGATAGGGCACAGGAAGTGGCCAATAACACCAAATACACAAGTACTTTTAGCAGCCTATTCAATAAGCCAATGAAACTGCAAGTTCCTGTCTCAACATTTATACTTTTTAATGCCTGGGGAAGGTAACAGGATTACACCTTTGGAAGGACCAGAAGTTGAGACTTTAAATAAGGAAATTGTTGAAACTTATGTTTGGAAGTAACGGAGGGAATTTTTCCCCCAAGTTAAATAGCTTTTAGACATGCTAAATAACATATATGTGTGCATATATACGTGTGTACACATAGATATATGTATTTACTTATACATATATTCAAGCACACACTTATATATGGCATATGTATATCTGTGAAAAACAAGACACATGACAGACTTTGTTCCTCTAAAGACATGAAAAAGCAAATTTCATTTTACCTGTTTTCCACAAAAAGGCTTTCCTGGGAGCAAACTGACTGAAAAATAAAAAAAAGCATTGTATCAGATGTTCTGGATATGCTGACGGAGCCCAAATCCTTGCCTGCTTTTCAAACTACTTTTCCCCTCCAAGAGGAAAAGAATTAAGAAAAATATGTACCATTTTCAGAAAAAATGGAAATAAAAAAAAGGAAAAAAAATGGTTAGAGTTAGAAGTATAAACCATTCTCATGCAGCTCTTTTCCATCACGGAGTCTCCAGGTTTCAAATAGATTTAGCCCGTGTAGCGCCAAGGTCAGAAGAGAGATGTTGTGAATGAAACTGCTGGAGAAACCTATGAGCATCAGGTCCTGAGCTAGTGGTTTCCTCTAGGGCTGCCGAGATGCAGCCGCCATCAGGAGCCAAAAGGACAAGTTCACATCAAGGCAGAGCGTGCAAACTTGGCACGATCCACCTGAGGATGGGAGAGCTGTAAAGCCACAATCCTGAAATTATGACCTGGCAATGATAAACTCTCACAACATAAACAGATGACCTGCAAGACTCTCAAACTGAAGAGATGCTATCAAACAATCTTGGCGGGGAGTTGGCGGGGGCAGCAGGGTGCTCAGAAAACAAGTGAGAACAAAATGAAGTTAATTGGGAAAGAATATCAAGCTCCATCTAATATATCTTAGTTTTTCACACAAAAAACCCAGTGACTTTCTTCTTAGCTTGCATTCCCTAGCACGCATTTCTCTGCTATCTTGGGTTTAATACACAACTTAGGGAAGATAAAATTCCATTATCATTACGTGCTCGGGAAAGGTAGATCAAATTAAATTTTAACAAACAGAGAAAGAGAAGTCTAAACAAAATATGGTGCAACAGGCCTAAAATACGAGTGTTTAGGAACTAATATAAAACCATGTTCAAAGTACTAAGTTTGTAAATGTAAATATAGATACCATATTATACATGTGGATTTTCTAAATGATGAATAAGTCACCTGGCTAAAGGGATAAATAAAGACTTAATAGGTCGATTTTAAGATAAAATAAAACTAAAGACATAATAATGACCTTTCAATATCGAATTTTTGAATTAAAAATGCTGCTAATGTAACCACCGCTCAGAGATGCCAGCAGGATATTGGTTTCTTTCTACATTTTACTGGAGAAATCATTTCCTTCCACTAAGCCAAAGGGCTAGATTGGGCGTAAATGTTTCTCTCAGTGGTCTGAGCATTTTAATGGGGGCATCTCTAGAACCATTTCTGTTTTAACCTCTGTGCATTTAACATGCATCCCGAAGATCAAGTGTGCAAAAATTTTATTAAACAAAAGGCAAAAACAGCCAATTAAGAAAAAAGCTTTTCAGAAAAATATCTTTTTAAAAAATTTGACATTTGGGCTTCCCTGGTGGCGCAGTGGTTGAGAATCTGCCTGCCAAGGCAGGGCACACGGGTTCGAGCCCTGGTCTGGGAAGATCCCACATGCCACGGAGCAACTGGGCCTGTGAGCCACAATTACTGAGCCTGTGCGTCTGGAGGCTGTGCTCCGCAACAAGAGAGGCCGCGATAGTGAGAGGCCCGCGCACCGTGATGAAGAGTGGCCCCCGCTTGCCATAACTAGAGAAAGCCCTCGCACAGAAACGAAGACACAACACAGCCATAAATAAATAAATAAATAAAAAGAATTAAATCTTAAAAAAAAATAAAAAACAAAAAAAATTTGACATTTAATTTTATAAAAGGAAACAAATACAGATGATGTGCCCTTGACATTATTCCTATGAGGATCTCTTTAAAGTAAGCTAAATATCCCATTGTCTTTACTTCCTTTAGTTTGGTTTCCCTACTGGTTTGAGTCAAGTTTGAGCCAAGTCCCGGTATGTGAAAAAAGTGAGATTGTGTCAGATATCCACGATGAATTTAATACTTTGTTATTTCTCATCTGTTGAGGTTGAAAAGAGGTCAATTACATTCAGGATGTTCTGGCTGGTACTGAATAACTGAGACTCAATTACTTCTTTGAAGGAGTTGATCAAAGACATGCTGACCTCTTCAGACTCATTAATCTAATAGCATTTGGGGGAAAGTGAAGCAGCCCAAAACTCTTTGAATTAAAAAATAAGTCACTTGCAAGTCAAAGATGATGTTCCCCAAAACCTCCCCCCAGAGCATCTGCCTGATTTTTGAGGAAAGGTCCTAAAAAATCATGTCATCATCCATCTACCACATTTTCATAAATAAGACAAGAGACAGTTATGGGCTATGATTCAGTAACTGATGAAAATATGTGTGTGTGTGTGTGTGTGTGTGTGTGTGTGTATAAAGTAGCATTAATAACTTTCAAATTTTAATAGCAGAGAAAGATAAAACTGTCACAGTAATTAAGCCCAGCATTCAGAGCTGTCAGGTATATGCATTCTCAGATGTAAATAAAGGGTTTTTTTTTTAAAGGAGAAAAACGTTTTTGCCAATGGCTTACAGAATTCTCTTCCACGTGCCACCCCCAAGCCAGGTGGTGCATCACATCCTCATCATCAGCTCTCCCTGAAGAATCCCACCACATGCAAAGGAGACCAAAGATGAGGTCCTCCCTGAATCCCTATTTATACATAAATACCCTTCAGAAGTCACCCTACAGGCAAAACAGGTCTCTCTCAAATATATTGCTTTATCAGCTTAACCTTCCTAAAAGGAACAACACCGCATAGGATTAATCATAAAACAAGTTGAAATTCTTGCCAAAGGAAACAAGAGCTATATTTCAAGTATTTCTGACTACAAAAGTACATTTATTTATTATTTGAGAACTAAATTGTTGTGTGCTCTAAATAACAACATTTTAGTTCTCAAATAATAGATAAATTGGTCTTATTTCAAGATACCAAAATTCTCAAACTATATTTGAAAAATTTTTTCTCGACAACCCCGAAGTGATCTGCATATATTGATTGTGCACCTATGTACAAAAGCAGGCATGAGCACACACACACACACCCCCTTAGAAACCAAGATACATTTGTAAAATATTCAAGAACCCTTCTAATTTTAAAACAAATCTGGATTTTGCTCAAGCGTAAATACCAGGAAGTATTTTTCTATAAATCTCTATTGTAACTTCAAGTAGAAAAAAAAATCCTACTTAAGTATATCGATATTTGAACCTGTTTGAACTACTCCACTACTTAAAATAATTGGCAAAGGAAGCTGGTTATATTACCTCTGTTTTTAAATTATGAAGATGCTAAATTAAAGACCAGCTAAAAAAAAAGATTAGATGCCTGTAACTTAATTTCCTTATGCTGGATTCTTTGCATTTGTTTTACAATTGAGTTAATATACTTTAATTATTATCTTGTGAACCTCGACAATTTGGGCAGCAGTAATGATCATTTGGAAATCTGGAATTGCATAGGTGAAGGTTCCCTAAAGGGTCCTGTCTTTATGTTACTATATATATTCGAGAAAGTTCATATTGCTGTTATGTCCTTGAGTTTGTGTTATCCTGTTAATACAGGGTGGTGCCCAGTGACCCCTGCCTTGTGTAGCACCTCCCACATGCACCAGGGCTGGTCTGTGTGTCAACAGAATACAGCAGAAGGGAAGGTAGGTCACTTCCAGGATCAGGTTATAAATGACCGTGGCTTCCAACTGGGATTCTTTCTTTCCCTCTCAGATCACTTGCTCTGGGGGAAGCTAGTTGCCATTCTGAAGACACCTGTCAGTCTATGGAGAAGCCCACATCACTATGTGGGAACTGAGATCTCCAGCTTACAGCCAGCAAAGAACTAAGGCCTGGTGATACTTGAGTGAATTTGGAAGCAGAAAACCACTTCACCAAGCTTTCAGATGAGTACAGCCCCAGCTGACAGCTTGACTGTAACCTCATGAAAGGCTTTGAGTCAGAATCACTCAGCTAAGCCACTCCCAGATTTCTGACCCATGGAAACTGTGAGAGAAGCAGATTTCTGTTTGTTTGTTTTTTAAGCTGCTAAATTTGGGGATATTAATAGCTAAAACAGAGAACACCAGTGGTATGACTGCATTGTCTCTACAAGAGCTATCAGACTAGGGAGAAAGACATTTTGTTTTCCCTCTAGGAAAGTGGCTCTTAGTGGCTCATTTAAGCATCATGAAAACTTATAAGAATATGATAAACGCTAGAGATCTTATCCTTAGAAAAATGCACATATGCTCATGAACATAGTATTTTGCAGGCAATATCAGGGATTTTATTTGATCTCTGAAGTGCTTTATGAGTACACTCTGGGTACAGCATGCCGACTAAAAAACCACTGCCATAGGAGATCAAGTGAAAAGCAGTGTCAGAAACAGGCAGTTTCCCACCTGAATCAGTAAAGCCAGAAGTGCTGGCCACCAGGTGTGAGAGCCTATCAAAGGAGCTCACGCCTCCACTCCCATAAGGAGAAGCAGCCACAGCATTGTAGAGAAGGCTGAGGAATGATTTCATGGAATAAAAAGGCTATGACAATAGCTTTGCATTTAAGCTTTCTCACATTTAAGCCTGCTTTTACTTGTTAAAAAAAGTTAATACAGCATGTGGCCGTAGAGGCTTTAAACAGGAATCCTTGCCTTCAATCTTTAGCCTGGAACCCAGGTCCCTTACGAATAATCTCCTTAAGATGGATGTGAGGAAATGCAGTGTGTAAAGGAAGTCACGCTGACCCCTTCTCCCTTCGACGACCTCCCTATGGACACGAGAATACACAAATGAAGTACAGCAGGGCAAGTGTCACCCCCATCATAGGCATGCATCAGTGACGTTACTTACTGTCACCTGGCTCTTGAGTGTCTGGCAATGTGGCACAGCTTTGGCAAGAAAAAAAAAAGCATAATGTTGTTTGTATATTATGTGGGTGATAAGTATTTGTTTATCAACGTAATAACTCATTCATAAACTACATGACTTGCCAGAACCAGACTAAGAGGGAAAATATGTGTGTGTGTGCGTGTGTGTGTGTGTGTGTATAAGAGAGAGAGAGAAAGAGAGAGAGAAAATAGAAAATAAGCTAGCCTTCAGAAATATTTCTCTTCTTCAAGGTCATCAGACAGGAACATTCTACCTCCAGTCCACAGTTGGCATCATTATAGTATCATGACTAGAAAAGATCCTCTCATTACTGCATTCCTGTATCCAGCAAACATAAGGAAAGGTCTACCATGTGTCTTGCTGTCCTTTGCACCCTCAATAATTCTGACCATGATAAAAGAATTTTCTAGAATCTTCTAGAATTGTACCTGGACATCAGCCAACTATGGCTACCTCCATCTCCTTCTCTCACACTCCTCTAATTCCCAAGCTCTGGGCCAGATTACTCAACTCAAAATTGTGTTTTAAGAAAGGCAGAGAGGATCTAGAGATCAGGGAGACTGGCTTGGGCTTAACACCTCTAGGGAGAGCAATCCCCCTCCATGCTAGGCTGGCTTTGTAAGAACCTCCAGGAGCAAATTACAGAGGAGGTCAGACCCTCCACCTGACTTAGTAACGCCAGAGGTGTTGGCAGCAGAGAGTCTACACGAAGGTGCTCACGGCTGTACCTCTGCGGAGGGAGGAGCCCACAGCATTTTAGGAGGGTGCCAGATGAGTTCATGGAAGGGAAAACCTATGGCAATAGCTTGTCCTTTTCATTTCATTGCATTTAAATCCAGTTTTTAAAAACCTTTTAATTTGTATTTAATTTAATTGCATTTAATTTTGGCCACAATGAGGAAAAGGATAAAAAAAAAAAAACCCAACCACATCTCCTTTGGGATTTGAACAATAGAAATTGTTTTCTGACTATACCCTTGAAAATTGTTCACAGAACTAATTCGATCTGAAAATGGGGTGGGGGGGATGAATATCACTATTTAACTTTGATATAATAAAACATCCATACTTGCTAAGATTGCAGAAAATTCTGTGTGTGTGTGTGTGTAAGATCTACGACTCTTCTTTCTTTTCCTGTAATTCTTTCCTCTGTACAACGTTGGTCTTAAAAAGACAACCGTGTGGTATCTGCTGGCTAATATGAACGTGAAGGGATTTCTGCAAATCTGGCAATCTCTCTCTGTACTTATGGTCTATTTCATTGACCAAAATGGTATCTCTATTTCCCCACAGGTCATACCCTAGAGAACACATGCAAACCCTCGGCCCCTCCTCCATCACTTCCCTGAAGCAGGTCCTCTTCCAGAAACACCTCTAGTTTGCTGCCCTTCGGTTTGTTCCCTGCCTCCAGCTTCCCTCGTCCCTGCCAGCTCCCTGTCTGGGGAACGAGGCTGCCTTGCTGCTGACGGAAGGACCGCACTCGAGAGGCAATGAAAACAACTACTCACATCGTGTGCAAATATTCTCTCCCTCACTCTCTGATATTCCTCTTCTCTCTCTTCAATTGATTTACTTCGTCTGTCATCTCTAAATGGATGCATTCTGTTTTGCTGAACAGAAAAAAGAAATCAGGAGGGTTATCCAAGTTGAGCTGTTGGAAATCTGCAGTTAAGAAAAACTGTCAGCTGAGAATAATAAATGTTCACTTAAGCAAATGGGGCGTGAAAAATCCTACTCCCTCTGGTCCCTAAGGAAGCCGTGGTAGGGTACGTGTGTGGTGTGTGTGCCGTGCAATGGCAGGGGATGCCTGCTACTCCTGCTTGCTCCCTTGCTGGATGCAAGTAGCATGGGAGTTTCTGGTATGTAAGCTCCTGAATGTGCCTCAGGTATTCAGTTTGTGGGCTACGTGATGGGTCATGAGTCATGGGCTCTGTCTCCTTAGCAAACCTGTGTGATTTGGACTCCCCAAAAGGAGGCAGAATGGTGGTGAGAAAAGAGGAAGTGGTTAGTTCAAGGTGGCTAAGAGAAGAAATGGCTTTGAAAACTTGGGGACCGGAGAAACAGAGCAAGGCGGTAAAGAAGGGAACAGGCAGAATGGACGATGTGGGTGCTATTTCTCTACATCCTAACTTGTATTTTTATTCACTCAATGACTTATTCTGTGAATTGTGTCTGGGATAAAAAGAGGAACTAAATTCAAAAAGCTTGTCTGCTGATTAAGGTCGATGTCAAGAAATCTAACAATTCAAAGAACCCAGCATGAGGACTGCTGTTCTTCCCTCTGAGCCACTTCCTGTGTCTCTACTGCCCTCCCATCTTATTCCTGCCGTTCCTCCCCAAACGCCCTGCACTAACCACGTCCATCCATCCATTCAACAAACAAACACCCACTAAGTACAGGACACGGGCACATGTTCCAGAGTCAACTCGAGCCATGGTGTGGTTTGATGGTGGTGGCAGGAAACGAGATACAAATGACGAACGGGTTTTTTTTTAAAAAAAAAAAGTGCGTCAGAGATGCACACACTGGCTCATGGTGACTCACACTGTGGGTAATTAAAATAATAACTTGAGTGAGACGCAGATTGTCTTACCTTTCAGCATTCTAAAGCAAAGTCATTGCCAAAAAAAAAATCTATTTGATTGTCAGAGACATAAAGGGTAACTGTAATGACATTTATATGACTTTCTACTGTTCCTCTCATCATTAAAATTTTGTTTTCTTTTGCCATTTACTTAGTTTTCTTCTTCATCACCCTGGATCCCACCCCCTCCATCCATAGAAAAGTCTCTCTAGCCTTGTCGAGGTCCCACGAGTAAGGCTACTCTAGAACAATGTAATGTTTTGTCACAAGCAAAAAATACGTAAGGAGGAAGTTCTGCTCCAGTTCGTGCAAAACAAGCAGACAACTGACATGGACGATAAAACATGGGAAGGGGAAGGGGTGGGGGACCGAAACCTGAACTCAATTCTTTGTTGTGAAGACTTATTTTAGGAGAGTTTGCAAAATCCACCTGGCCTCACCATAACAAGGTTTGTTGTTTACAGCTACATCAGTTGATCAGCGGTCCGTATTGACAATCCAGCTCAATGTGTGCACAACGGAAGGATAAAGCTGTAGGGAGGGGAACGACTGCCAGAGTTACACAGACACCTGGAAATGCAACTGACAAAGCTCTTCCCATCAGCTCGGAGCCTGCGGCATCCCAACCCCCCAAGACATGCAGCAGAGCCTGCGTCAAGCACCACCCATGCAGCCCAACACAGAGCCATCGCTGAAGCAACCAGGATGTGGTGTTTTGCTACCCATTGAATGCCAAAGAGGGAGGCAGGGGGGAGGGGGGCAGGAGGTTTAGGGGGGGACAGTCGTTTCAGAGGCAGGGGAGGTTTGGGAGGGGGAGCGGGGACAACAGAATGACAAGAACATCAGGCAGCCCACCTTCAAAAACAACAATGTCAGCCACTCTCAAACTTGAGAACCAACCTGAGTGTCTTCTTTATCAATACTAGAGTTATCGCGCTTCAAGATAAACCGCTTCTGGGATTCTTCACCTTTTTCATCTTTTAAATGTTCACAAAACCTTTGCTCTGGTCTGCCAGCAAAGTAAAACATATCAATAAAAAAAGTTTTTCCCCCTGTTTAAAGTTATTTCTTAGTGTTTCCCCCCCCCCCCCCCCCGCACAGTGGCATTCAACTTTAAAAAAAAGTGTACACGTGGTTTTGATACTAGAATTGCTGGCAATATACAGGTAGGTAATAATGTGTCACTTCACAGGTGTTGTTTGAATACCTTTGGTTGTTTGGAATTCGGAGTCTTGTTTACTGCATGCTGTTCACCATGGCTGAAGTTAAAAAAAATTTTAAAGGCCTGAAAATATATAGTGTATAGATGCTTTCTATAGTTATTTTGACCTCCATCACTCCTGAATTCAATCAAGTACCCGCCCATATTCTCAAACAACTATACATGCTTAAGAATTTGGGATTACCACATTAATTCACCAATGTCTGGAAACTAGGAGAACACTTTCTATTATATCTTCCTATTATATCTTCCCTTTCAAGAGCCTTCTGAATCTGTAGTGAGAGAGAGCCATCTATGAATTACTTCCATCTTTCTTTAATGACAAATGCTCTGGAATCTGGCTCCAGTAGACTCTGACATCCTTGACCATGTCTTGTAAATCAGTTCAGTAACAGGGGAAACTGGAGATATTTAGTTTAAACAACTTAATGTCTGATTAGCATGGGGAAAATGCTCCAAGCAGTTATACACTATTGATTAGTCAATTGATTTTTTTAAGGTCCTCTTAATCATTTTGTATTATTACAGGAAAGGGCTCCACTTCCCTGTTAATTTCCCACCAGCATCACTGCACACCAAAGAACTCAATGAATGACTTGGGCTTGGGTTCATCCCAGAGGAAGTGCTAAAATGTTCATTCCCCAGTTTAGAAGCAGTTGTAATTTACGGCTGTCATTAAAGTGTCTCTCATGTCTGATGTATTACTCTGAAGTCCCCTGGGTTCAGTATGTATCCAGTCATTGGGAAGCCATGTCACAGCATCTATTGTTTAATATGACCAGCAATTAAGGTGACCAGTAATTAAGGGAATCTCATCATTAGCTCCAAAATGAGCAAACAGCACTTTGAAAACAAAGGAGCAGTTTAACTGTATAATTCAAATCTTGATGAGAAGCATTGTTTCCTTAAACACACATACATAAAGTATAATAATAATTGGGGAGCAGACAAAACCAGAAAACTGAAATAATACCAGTTATAGCTTCTAGAATTGTATATAATTTCTGCAAAGTGATATCATTATCTTACTCAATCCTTGCAAAAAAACTTTGATGTAGGAAAAGCAAATATTTTTTGCCTCTTTTACAGATAAAGAAACCATCCCTCGCTAAATCTTTTGACTCCAGTTTATAGATTCACCCACTAAGCCACAGGCATCAAACAGCCTATTCACATCCTTGCAGAGAAGTGACTCAGTCTCTCTCCGCTTCTGTTGTACTCAGTGGGCTGGAGGGCCTCACACCTCAGGATAAAGAACAAAAAATCTGCATCATATCATCTTTAATATCAATGTAAACATTTTCCACCAAAATTAAGATGTAATAAAATATAGCAATTTGGAAGTGCGAATGCGACATTTTAAAATCAGAACAGAGTAAATTTGCACTTTATCATGAAGAGGTCATTTACAGTAGAGGAATTAAATATATTTTGGTGGAGCACAGTCACAGGTCACTTCAATTACTTACTACACTATAAAGTCTGACAATACTAGCGTGAATAGCTACAGGTCACTGTAAACGAGAACAATTCTCCAGGAGCTTTTCTCTTTTCTTTTCTTCTTTTTTTTTTTTAGGAGCTTTTTTAAAGCTTCCCAACATTTTCAACCATTTAGATGTTGTTATATTGTTTTCTTTCCTTTCTTCTTAATTGATGTATAGTTAATGCACAATATTATATAAGTTACAGGTGTACAATACAGTGATATCCAAATTTTTTTTTAAAAAAAGCTTTTTTAAAGCTTCCCAACATTTTCAACCACTTAGATGTTGTTGTATTGTTTTTTATGTAGCATGTAAAATTAGGATATTAACTTAAGTACAAACGCTGATAGTATCAATGCTAATTAAGCCTCTTCTAATAGCCCCAAGCTCTGTAAACCTGATAAACTCTAGTCAATGAAATGATTTGCTGACTGCTAAATATACAGATATATTTCTTGTATTTGTTGCTAATCATCTGTAAATGTTCATTTAGAAATGAAATGGTCTAAGAATGTGAACTTTTGGATTCATAAGCATAAGGTGAAGTTGCTTCAGACTGAATTCTTCTTTAGGCAGAAAATCATTTAGAGTGAGATTTCAGCATAGTAACCAGAGATGGAATGCAAGTTCCATGTGGGTAGGGACCTTGCTTTTTAAAAACTGAATCCTTAGTGCCTAGAACCGTGCCTGGCATATGGGAGGCATTTGGTTGGATGAATAAATGACTCAATGTATGAATGAATGAAAATTTAGCACAGCTGTATATAAATCACAGTAATTCAGGGACAGATCAAACAATCACTGAGTAAGATATACAGTCACAAATATTTAAATTATAAAACAGAACAGGACAGAGTTTGGTTAGTAGGAGCATAAATTCAAATTTAGAGGGACTTCCCTGGTGGTCCAGTGGTAAAGAATCCACCTTACAATACAGGGGACGCAGGTTTGATATCTGGTCAGGGAACTAAGATCCAACATGCCGTGGGGCAACTAAACCCGCGCGCCACAACTACTGAGCTCCCGCGGCTCAACTAGAGCCCACGTGCCACAAACTACAGAGCCCACACGCTCTGGAACCTGCGTGCCACAACTACAGAGCCCACGTACCCTGGAGCCTGCGTGCCACAACTAGAGAGAGAAAACCCACACGCCACAACTAGGGAGAGGCCCTCGTGCCGCAACGAAAGATCCCGCATGCCTCAATGCAGATCCCGCGTGCCACAACTAAGACCCGATGCAGCCAGAAATAAAGTAAAATAAATAAATAAATAAAAAATAAATCTTAAAAAAAAATTTAGACCATTAGGAACATCTTTAAAAATCAGATTTATGTTTGGCTTCAAGTCAATTGTGTTATTAAAGAAAAGCTTTTCACATTTGAGGATATCTTGGGAAAAGAGGTGGAAATGGGAATTTTAGCTTTTCTAGTTTGGGAACTTCTCAGTTAAAATGTCATTATAGTTAAGAGAGAGCTATTCAACCATTATTTTTGAAACTTCATTTGTGTTTCTTCATAGTGCTGATTTTTTTTTTTTATAGCAGAAAAATTACATTCATCACATAAGCAAGAGTAGTCAAAGGAGTTTGTTTGAATCAATAATGTAAATATTATTTAGAACAACAATATTTGTTACTCTGATATAAATTATGCAAACTGCATCTTGCACGACTGCTTTTCAAGCATTTTGTTTAAATTTGTTTTCAAACATTAGAAACTAAAAGTCCAAATTACTAATCCCTTCTTGATTTTCCAAAAATATTTTGAAAGGTTAGAAAGTAACCATTTGAAGTTTGCATAAAAGGAATAAAATAAACCTAATAAGATTTTTCCAGGTTGATTTTACAGAGAATTACCTAGAGGGAAGGAGTAATTTTCGGTTTAAACTCATGCAGACTATAGTTTATTACTGAAGTAGTATATGTGATTACACTAAAAATTACTGGTAATGCACCATTATATTAGAGCTTTTAAAAATCCTTTTTACCACTAATTTAACATTATAGCAATATCATTTCTTAGCCATAAAATGAATGGAACTAAAGTAATATATCATGGACCTTTATTTAAAATGGTAATGAATTAATTTTAATGTATCAAGATGAGGATGTTAACTCTAAGAAAAACTCCTCAAGGCAGCAAAAGGTCAATGTATCTATTAAATTAATGATAACTAGAGTTTACTATGTATCTCATGGCCATGCATTATACATGGCTACATTTTTTTTTCCTGGAACATTTCAGTCCATGAGTTATTATTTTTAGCTGTCTCTTTATCATTATCAAAAAGCAGAGAAAACAAATTTAATGTTTCTTTTTTTTCAAAATTTATTTATTTTATTTTATTTATTTATTTTTGGCTGCGTTGGGTCTTCATTGCTGTGTACAAGCTTTCTCTAGTTGTGGCAAGCAGGGACTACTCTTCCTTGTGGTGCATGGGCTCCTCACTGTGGTGGCTTCTCTTGTTGCGGAGCACAGGCTCTAGGTGTGCAGGCTTCAGTAGTTGTGGCACGTGGGCTCAGTAGTTGTGGCTCACGGGCTCTAGAGCACAGGCTCAGTAGTCGTGGCGCACGGGCTTAGTTGCTCCATGGCGTGTGGGATCTTCCCGGACCAGGGATCGAACCTGTGTTCCCTGCATTGGCAGGTGGGTTCTTAACCACTGCGCCACCAGGGAAGTTCCTAATGTTTCTTCTTGATTAAAAAAAAAAAAGTTTCCTCTTCTTAAGTTTAAAAAAAAAGTGTTTTCCCACAATTCATAGTAGGTGTCTACTGTGACACTCATTGATCATGTGTGGTGAGCAGTACTGGCATTTCCAGTCTGTCTTGGCATCCCCAGTCAAACCTTTCAAAAGTTAGAACTAACTCTTCATTGTTCCTTATTAGACAGAGCTCATGAATTGACAGGCAGTATGGCTGAGTGAAATACTGCGTAAGACCATCAAACTCTATCTTCTAGTCAATTGATTCCAATTTTAGTTAGATTTCTTTCACCTGAACCTTAAAAAAAGATGAGGATGCTTTATTATTTTTTTAAAATCTTTTTGATCTAGAAGTATTTTCAGTGGTTTATTCTCACTGCCATTTGGTTTCCATTTCTTGAAACCAAATGTATTACTTCTCGTCCAAATAGTTCCGCTTAATCCCTCCCCCTCACATACGCACAAATGAAGAATTCAATTCTGCTAAATGCGGAGGAGCACAAAGGGACGTCTTTGAATTTCATATTGAATAATGGAAAGATGGTCATCAATATGCATGAAAGGTTGCTGTGCACAACAGGGTGAAATATTTTGATGTGAAAGACATTCGTCAAAGATATTTTAATAGTCAAACATATTATAGAAGTCTAAGTGGCCCTGTTCCCTTAACACGTGGAAATGTTCAATTACGATACTGACAACTGATATCTCGTATTTAAAAAAGAAAGTCCTATGTTCTTTACATATTTCACGATTTCCACTTCCACCTTGTCATTTTATACCATTTTATTCTCTTTTAAATGAGACTACGCTTTACAAATTCAGCATTCTAGCATTTAAGTTTGGAAACCAAACATCTTCAACCAACAGACTACAACTTCTCTTTCTACTCCATGCCCCAATTCCATCTTTCCTGAAGTCATGGTGATACACTCACGGCCTCTCCACTAGCAGAAATCTTTTTTTTTTTTTTGGTCATTTGTACATGTTCTTTGTTGAAATTTCAGTTCATTCTATTGACCATTTTTATTTTTTGAATTTTTGAATTTTATTTATTTTTTTATACAGCAGGTTCCTATTAGTTATCTATTTTATACATATTAGTGTGTACATGTCAGTCCCAATCTCCCAATTCATCCCCCCCCCACCACCCTCCCCCGCCACTTTCCCCCCCTGGTGTCCATACATTTGTTTTCTAGAAATCTTAAGATTAATAAGACACAGGAAATATACCAAGAAGATTCATTGTTCACAACCAGGCTCTGGCCTTCAAGTATGCCCTACAACTTCCCCCAGGGAGAGTGCTAACGTGACTGCTCCTACTAAAGGTGGACCTAGAAGCAACAAAGGGAGTCTGCAGAAACGGGGCCTAATTCTGCTCCCTAGAGGAGGCCAAGGTGCTGATGGAAGGAACCAAGTCACCGTAATCTGGCTCCCTCCAAACTACTCTACATATAGGAAAAGACTATATGTAGTATTTATATGTATAGTGAACTTCCCTCTAAACTGTCCCAAACTGTATAATACAGATAATGTCTTTACACATTTATACACACAGGCTTGCACTTACACACCATGTAAACCTCAGTCATGGCTGAGTGGCAGGAGCCGTGGATTTCAGTCTTGATCTTCTGTGAAATGACCAGGTAAGATCAAGAGAGGAACCTCAGTTTTCTCTTCTGTAAAACAGTCTAGCTTTATCTACCTAGAATGTTGTGAGCTAGACAGATAGATAGATAGATACACAGATATTTGGAAAGTATTATTACTGCATGGGAAAGCTCTTTTTTAAAAAAGTTATATTAACATTATAGAAGGTACGTGCATGTTTCATTTCCAAAATTAAACAGTAAATTATATGTTCAACACTCAAAGGCCCATAAATAATTTCAAGTTGTGAAAGGAACACAGCACACTTATTTTCTCTCCTCACAATGTATGTCTGTCTATCTACAGACACATGTTCTCTGAGGTATTTGAGAATAATAACATGATAAAATATATTTTGAGAGACATGATGCAGAGTTTGACCAATGTTAGTAAATAAATGTCTTAACTTTGAGCTGGACCATTGTTTAAAGAACTAGGCTGTCTGTTCAGTAAATAAAATCCCAGGGTTTTCCTGAGAGTAATGTGATTCTTAGTTAGGTTTCTGACCTTTGGCTTTAAGTCAGATGATTTTTCAATGCTATTCCTATAAAAAGTGCAGAGTAAATTTGTCCTGTTTAGAAATGACAGGATGCCTACCAACCGCTCACAGATTTTCAAGAGGCACTTGAAGAAAGTGATGCTTAGTCCTCTTCAGAGGATTAGTATGCAAGCATCGTATCAGGATGCTGCTCAGTTTATGCCTGGTGCCACTCACATTCCCAGACAAAGGAAAAGAAATACAACAGATGTGCGAGGAAAAGTATGGGTTTTTTTGGTTTGTTCTGCTATACATGCACTTCATCACCTGCAGGGAGTGAGTGCTTAAGGGTCAAGAACTGATGACTCCCATCTTCAACCTGAGTCCCTTCAGGAAACTTAAGCAGAACAGATGTCCACTGACCCGGCTGTGCTGCTGGCCACTCCTCTCTGGTCTGCCCCCTGAGAAGGGGGCAGTCCCCCAGTCCTTTTCATAGGGCAGTCATCATCCATCACCTCAGGGATTCTTAGCAAAGTCAACTGGGCTCAACTGCTTCACTTAGAGAGAGGCTTTGTTTAGCACCAGAACAAGTTTCATGGTTCTTGTGATTTACCAAATAGCCAGCTCAGTGAATCATCCTTTCTGCAACAAACAAGCAAACCACCACAGTCACTACAGGCCGCTCATCACTCCAGGCCAATACCCATGTCCACACTTCTCAGGAATCGGGACCTTGTGCTCTTGAGCACTAGACTCTTAAGGTGTCACCCCCAACCTCTGCCTTTGAGCCACTATTCTTGTTTCATGGTTGCAGGGGCCTGTATCCTCTTTCCGCAGTAGATCTGCCATTTCCTTTCCTTGCTTTGCACTCTTAGAGTAGGGGATTGGAGGCAATGACAGTGGGTGGATGTGAAAGACAAAAGAAAAAAATATTCAAGAGATGACAACATTTTAACATGAAAATTATCTGGAACTAGTTAAATGCTTACTCTGACATATGCAAAGACATTCAGATACACGTGGGATTTTCTCTGCCTATGACTGATCTTGGCCCTTTGGAAAATACTAGTGAAAGTAGATGGTTTCTGGTCTCCCATTGATACACCCTGAGCATACATCTTTTCTCTAAGAAGGAGAAAATGGGGGGGGGGGGGGCGGGTAAAAATTATCTAATAAGAGAACAATGAGCTGCTTTGGGCTGAACACGTAGAAAAACAAGCAAAAGAGAAAAAGTGAAGATCAGAAAGAGAAACAAAGAGAAGAATAAAGCTTCTCATAAAGAAAACAGACCCATATATTTGTAGCATTTAAATATTTTTTAAAAAGCACTGTTCATCTTTTAGCCTCAATCCTCAATACTTGTCAGAAAAGTAACATGATAGAGAGTAAATACATTCTAAATATCACTTGCACTACCAAATTGCACAGACCCCAGTACCTCTGCCCCAGATTTCCAAGGGGCTCATTTGGTGTCACCACCTAATCTGACAGTTAACAAAGAATGTCAACAGAACAAATTTAAAAGTGCTAGAGAGTGAAACATATTTCTAGCAATAAATGGGGGAAAGAGAGCCCAACAAAAGCTGAAAAAAAAAAACACCACATAGTGAGCCTCAGCTCAAAAACTGCGTTATTTCAACAAAAAGCAGTCAATTCTAATGAGAGGCATCCCCAACTATTCAGGTCCAATTCGTGCAACAATAGATGTGCTGGATGGCTGTAGGTGACATACACTCACCTGTTCTCACCCTGGCTAGCCCTGAGAATCAACAAGGATGCAGTGGTGCCAGGCTAAGGTGACTTTCCTTTGCTAAGTCTCTAAAGTGCATCAGTTCACTCAGAAGAAGGCACCTTTTTGGAATGTATCCCAAATGAACACGATTCTTACTTTCTACTCTCTCAGGACTACTACATCCTTAACCCCATGCTCCTGTGGCTATGACATGAAAACATGCATTTGGACAACTGAATTGCTTGGAGCAGTAATTTTGTATTAACACAATGGATACGTTTATCTCCTGTACCGACATTATCCGTAAGTGTAGCTTTTTCATTCTTGAAAACACAGATCGAAATGGAGTATAGGAAGTTTCCACTGGATGGTTATCACCCCCTACCAAATATTGCATCTTTTTTTCCCCAAATATCACATCTTGTAGCAGTGATAAATACAGAAAATCTGGCAAGAACTATCATTTTGTAGGAAGTCTCTGTTATTTATTGATACCACTGAGTTAATCTTCAAAAAGGTCTTCTCCCTCAATCATTGTTCCTTATCAGACAACAAAAGACTTAAGAGTTGAAAATCCCAACCAATCCCAGAGATCTTGAGGATTTTGCCCAAGATGTTTTGGATGTTTTTGCTTTAAAGAGAGTTAGATTATTTAAGAAAATTGTTCTCAGCATTAGACACACTGGTTTAGATCACAGCCACACTGAGCATTGCTTCTCTGTAAGTCCAGAACTGAACTTGAGTTTGTGCTTAATATTCTTCTTCTGTAAAATGAACCTCTAATGACTTATATGTTTTTAATATTAAATGAAATGATATACATTAAATAAGCAGTAAAGTACCCAGTGCAATTGAACAAACATTAGGTAATGTTCTTATAAGAGATTATACCACTTAGCTGAGAAGTCTGAGATAAGTTTTTGCCATCATGAAAGGATGGATATATTATATCTGAAGATATCAGAGAAAATACTAGAAGTGAGTGTGGTACACACACGTGTATGTATAATCCTCATAGTCTGCTGTCGTGACTTAAATATTTTGAACTTCAGGTGAAACTATTTTCTCTCCATGCAAAACTTAATATTTCCAAGTCACATTCTATAATTACTTGAACTGCTGACAATCTAGAAAAACAGGGATTCTGGAAATAAATCCCAGCCAATATCTAGCTGATATGCATCCACGCCAGAGGAACACCTTATATGCCAGCTCAGTGTCATTGAAAAAGAAAAATTAAAAGTTAAATAAGAAAGTGTTTTCTCTCCCTCGGCCCTCTAGTTCATTTTTATATCTTCCATCCACGTTTTTCTGCATTTCTCCCAAGCTGCAGTGCCATTTAGGATATGCATTTGTAATGTATTTGCTTCAGAATAGCATAAAACTGTACACATTGAAAAGGTATTCCCAAAACACAAAACCCACAAGGAACCATCTGAGGAATTTCCATCTCAGCCTCCCTCCTTTATAGAAATGGAAACATTTTCATCTAATAATATATCTAAATCAATACGGTCCCCACGACCATCACATGCCAATTGCGCTGATGGCACAACTCTTGAAATTTTCAGAGTCAAAGAAATGCAAGACACCTAGAACTTGAAGAGGTGTTCCCTTTCAAAGTTCAACTCCATGAGAACATGGCAACAGACTTCAAACATCAAATGTTATCATTTCCCACAGAACACTATTTATTTCTCCTTTGCTGAAACTGCCCCAAGTTATTCAGGTCCTGGGAATGGGACTTGTTAAGGACATTTGTAAAAGGACATTTAATTCATCCTTTTCTCTTGTCCTAAAAGATATTAACCTCCCCCATCCCCATCTCAACCCCCGGCAAGAGCCACTCAAATCGAGGACGGTCAGAAAGGCATCTGGAATAGGACAGTAGGCCTTGACAACTGTGGATGAAAGATTATTAAGCTCAACTCTTCAGAAAATACCTTGATTGTCCATAACATACGGTCATTTCTTTTTGTTTAGGACTCACAGAGGGGTAAGGATCAAGAGCAGGAACCGGGCAAAATGCCTAGCAGCCTGGGCATTTTGTTGTAGCAGCAATACCTAAAGGTGCACCCTGCATAAACTCTCCTTCCGCTCTTCCTGGAGGCATGAACACATGGGGTCTATTGGAAACTGGCCATTTAAAAAAAAAAAAAAAAAGAAAAAGAAAATCTAGTGCTCTTTTGGAAGTGAAGAAGTCTGATATTGTGATAATATGATGCTCATTGGCAGAAAATAAAAGGCTTAAGGGACAAATTATGTCCTTTAGTGGTATATGGAAACTTGCAAGAATCATAAGGATTTCGAGAAGAGCTGACCAATAGAACTTTCTGAAGAAATGGGAATGTTCTCTATATGCTCTAATAGGTGCACTTGAAATGTGGCTAGCCTGACTGAGGAACTGAATCTTAACGCTCAAATTTTATTTAAATGTAACGAACTTAATTTAAAATGTAAATAGTCATACATAAGTAGTGACTACTACATCGAACCGAGCAAGTTCGGAGTCATCACTCAGAGTTTACTGAGAGCCTTTATACACTGGTTTATTTTCTCAAAAACTGTTACACAAGGAAACAGGTCTAAAACATGTGTATTAATATTTATGACTATGCGACTGCAAAATCACAGTGAATTAAACATAAATGCACTATCTCTACTAGTTGAAACTGTAGCAATCTACTTGACCTATGGGCTTTTTCCATGTCTGTTATGGCCTTACAGAGAAAGAGGTGAAATTAGAAGGAAAGAGTCACTTGCTTGCCTATTTTGCAATCAGTGTGTCCCTGCATTAGTATCAGAACGTCATAAGAAAAACCAGAATGGAGACTGATAAACAACAGCAACAACTAGGAGTATCTGATGGAGAGGGAAGATGTAAAGGGTTAAAGGACAGTGATCTTTCATTCCTACTACTGTTCACAATAGGAGGTCCATGTGCCAACAATCAGATAAAGTGGAAAGCTAATACATTTTAAGATGTATTTTGCCAGCACAGTAGAATGCAACCATAGGACCCAAGAATTCTGAAGCTCCAAGGGCCTTTAAACATTATCCATTTCAAACTCTCCTGCAGATAAATAAGTAATTTGAAGCCCAGAGAAGTGAAGTGTTCAGTGTTCCTGAGATAACAGCCAACCTCAGTCCCAGATCTCCTAGTTTGAGTTCTCTCCACTATGACTTTCACACTCATTCTGCTGAACACAGACTGAGTCTTGAGCAGAGAAAGAGCCTCACCTCCACCCCAACAAGCCCCAACCTCCGGTGAGTAGAAAATAATGTTTTAACCACGCTGCTGTGCTTGATACAAAACTTCCCTCTTCACTAACACGGCATTCCTAAAAACGATGCAGTTTACACAATTTACCAAACACTGTGAAAAAAGAAATTATAATACACAAATGTCTTAAGAGAATGCTTTATATAGGGACAGTTTTTCAGTTTAATGTGTATTTTTGCTATGAAAGTGGTTTGTGCTGTACTTAAAGGAGACATGAGTTCAAGAGGGACAGTTCCAAATTACCAAAGCAAATGACTACTCATCTTATGCTTTTTGGTGACTCAGTGGCACCATGAAAAGTCATTAAGATAGAAGCAAACAATTACTGAAAGGAGCAAAACCAAACAAGCAACCTCCTTTTAGATCTAGAACTTAGATATTAGTCAGCTCAAAAACTCTCATTTTACCGGTGAAAAAACTGAGAGGGCAGATTTTAAATGACTTGTTACAAGCCACACAGCTAGTAAGTAAAAGAACTGGGTCTCAGAGGCAGGACTTTTGTCTCCAGGTTTGGAATTTTTTGTTATTCTAAAAACCACAGTAAGATCGATGCCTATAAACCAGAAAAACAAAGAAAAGGACAATTATCCTATGTATGTCATTGTTGTTTTAAAATGTCTGTTATTTTTCATTGGAGGTATATTTGACATAACACGTTCCATGCTTTGTATGTAATCACAGGGATTACTGATGGAAGGAAGAAAATTGTGTTTCACGAGTTATGTAAAAGATCAGGCAATAAATACACGGTATGGCCTAAATTTTATCAACTTTCCTGGTCCTCAGATAATCTTCTACAGATAAATGCCACTACTGCTGCTAAGAGCAAGAGATAAATAACACTGCACATTTTAAATGCCATGTACTTTGAATTTTATACTGTGCTCTTATAAATGAATCCACAAGAGAAGAAGCAAATGCTAAATAAATACAGTGGTGGGGCTTACATTCTTGTGTTGCTGGTTTTGTTGATGATGACAGATTTCCCTGTTTGATCCACGTTGTGATCCAACCCAAAGTAAGCTGCCACTCGATGGACAAGCATCCTCTGATAGGACGACATCTGAGGAAACTTTTTATAATGATTACTGGAAAGGAATACAAGAAACAGCAGAATCAGCATATTCGTTTCTGGCCTGTAGTACATTTTAGAGGTACACACACAAAACCATTTCTTTTCCATCCAAACCATTAAGCTTATTTCATTTCTGGCATCACTTGATGTCCTCATTTCCAGACACATTTTCCACTTACAGATGTATTGATTAAGTTACAATAAGTGTTTTTGTTTTATAGTTGCATATTTCTCAGACCACAGAGAACTTAATGTCCACTGGAAAGTGTTCTGTTTTGGTCCAGGATACCTTATCAACAGAGCCAGGCACAGGACAAATGACATGACATAATACGGGACTGCAGATGCCTATCTGGAGATATGTCATTACATGGTTGACACTGAAAGCAGTACAATTATTTCCAGGCATAACTGACTACAGCCAGCTGGCGCCCATTAAAGAACTATAATACAAATGAAAAGGGTCGCTTCTTGTTACTGTTACTCTATGCTAATCAGTGGCCCCCTGTTTATAGCCATTTTGTCAGGAATTTAACAAGCAGGAGCACACAGGATCCAAGCAACAATTCCCATCAGCACATAGCTCCTAACTCCAATAGCATCTCTATTTAATGAGTCAGCAAACACATTAAATAATGTTTTATCTATCCCTAAATCTTTCCAGAATGAATAATTAAACCCAAATACCAAACTAAGACACATCAGATTAATTAACCGGCATTGCAATTTAACATACTTGTTGTCACCAATGAAATCAATTATTTCCTGCTCCATTTTCAAGAGTATCATCCTGTCTCTGCAAAATAAATGTTAAAATGAAAAGGCTTTATGTACTTTCCATTCCCAAAGACTTAACAATTTCATTTATATGTATGGAAAAGATTGTTGAAATCTATGTGGCTACAAATCAGTACCTAACTCTTCTCTGGAATATGCTGTCCAAATACCTGTAATTCCGTTCTGTTTAAGATTATTTCTCATCTCATTTGTTAAGTATTTTGTAATATTGAAACTCCTGTAGTTTTTAATATTAATTAAGGCATGCAAGGTATTAGGCCCATAAAACACATCAAGTAAATTTTATATTTTAAATTGATAGGAAACTGGACCAAAGCTAAGCCTAAGTATTTGGTTCTATAGCTGTACTGAAGCATATTTGGTTTATTTGACATTGATTCTCATTCTCTATTTTTTCCCCTTAATCAGTATCTCTTTGTGACCAGAAAAGCAGAACTTGTAAACTGTAATTTATTCATTGGATAAGTACCCAGGAATTAAGACTATTTATAAACAGTAAACATGCAAACTATTTGCAGAAAAAAGAAAATACAAGAGACAGTTTAAGACATCAGAGAAGAAGCCTGCCTTTTACAACTCTCTTCTTAGAAGTGTTTGGATTAATGAGTTCGATTGTAATATTCTACTTGACTCTTCTAGAAATGAGAGGTTTACTTAATAATTTACCTGGAATTATTCTTTAATGTGTTAATCAGAAACTCGTGTAAGTCTATGCCTGTAGAATCCGTATATTCTTGGCTGCAATCTGAAACAAATAGCAGGATGGAGTTGTCAGAAAGGCCGATGGGGAGGTGGGGTGGAAGAGGTTTTCCCAACCTTTCCCGATCCCTTTTGCTCAGGTAAACTTTAGGTGAAGCTATTGGTGTGAAAGATACATGTTACAAAACTAGCAACCTGGTAATATTACATCAGGATGAAAATTAGATTCGGGGATTGAGAACACCCAGTAAATTCCCAGTGTGGAAACTGTCATAGGAGAGGAAGTGGGCACAGTCTGGGTGGGTGGGTGGAGCCAAGTGTCAGGTGTTCATTCTGTGCTGTCAATCAGCAAGGGCACGACCTCCCCGTGACAGTGAGGGGTACTCCCAACCCACAGAGAGAGCTCTCAAGAGTTTGAGATACCATGGAACTCTCTTTCTCTTAAAACAGAGAAGGCAAAAACTGAAAGTTCTGTTATAAGACTGTCTAAATATTAATCAATACAAAGTATAGGAGGGCACTAAATATTTCCAAGTCTTTCAAGTCTTTTGATGCTGGCTAAAGCTTAATTTCTAAAGCCATCTTAGGAAGCTGTACTTCTTTACTCTTGGATACACCTTGGTTTTAGATATTCAGCAGCAGAGATAATCATTATAAGCAGGTATGTGGTTATAGAGCATAATATGAGAAGTAGTTGTCATTTCTCAGCTGATAAGATGCCCTATGCTCTCTCAGTTATTTAAAAAAAAAAGTCTACTGCCAAGCTATTTATTCATGGTATTCTTCATTTCAACTTAGTTTTGTTTTTCTCTCTCTCTCTTTTTTTGGGTTTAGTTTTGTATAATTATATGTAAGGCAACAATTTGAAAAGCCCGGATTGTAGATTTGGGGTTTTAGAAGGAATAACTTTTGGGGAAGAATTTTTATTGAAGTAGAAGTGTGTGTATTTTAAATGAGACATTATGGAGCAGTATATGGGTTGCAGAGACCAAATGCATCTGTGTCAGATAAAATGTTAATATGTGTTTCATTGACATTGGCATATATATCCGTGCTTTGGGGATAACAACACTTACCACTTACCGACTGAGAATTGCTAATCCACTATCTGTCTTTTAAGATAAACGTGAAAGTTAAGATATAAAACTGGGTACTATTACTGTTCATCAATTCGAGTTAACTGGACTAATAAACCTGAATTAAGAACATATTTATATTCACTCCCTTATACAAACTTCTCATTGAAAATAGGATATCCAAATGAATATCCAAAGAAATATGTGATCCTAAAAATAACCTTTCTAGATACACAAAAATGACACCATGAACAGAAAAAAAAAATCAAGGTCACATCACCTTTTACAGACACACATACGTACACATATAAAATTATATGCAGAATTTGGTGGGAGGTGATATGTGTGTAAAATCTAGAATGTATTCTGTGACTATTTATGCGTCCAAATTAAGTTAAGGAAACATTTTCACATTCACCTTTTGATAACATTCTGATCTTGGGTTTTTCACAGGTTTTATCTTTGTTTTTATCCTTTTCTTTTTCTCTTTCAGAGTCATCTTTCCTAGATTTATCATCCTCTTGCAGGCTGGGAAAACTGGAAAGCTGTAAATGAATTGATTCCTGTTGGGGAAAAAATATAATAATTTAGGGCCAGATTTAAGAATCTCTGTCTGGTTTCCATTTTGCACAGAGATTATTAAGAACAGGAAAATGAAAGCCAGGTGCAGATTTTTTTTTTCTTAAATGGTAAAAAATTAAACCTGTCAGAAAAATAATTGCCCTTTAAAGTGAATTAAAGTTCAGAAGTCAATGGAAGGTCATGAGAAGTATATAGTACTAAAACTTTGCCTCATGAATATTAACCATAAGCAAGTTAAATTCCCGTAGATAACAACAGTTATTTTCTCTACAGGTTTATTTTTAAACACCTAGGAAAAATTTTCTTTATCAATAAGCTTGCATCACAGCTCCTGTCATGTCTCAAAAAAAAAAAAAAAAAAAAAAGAGGCTTCTGCAGTTCTTTTCTATAATTCCTTGTAAAGAAAAACTGGCACAAACACAGACAGACAGATACTATGAATCATAATTACGGAAAAAACAGACATAAATAAAGGCCATGACAGCCAATTTACAATTAAAAATCTGTTTCAGAACCATATCAATAATGATTTCTATCACTATGAAAACTCAAGATATAGAATTTCAGGAATCCTAGGTATGGGTTATTATCATACATTGTTTACAAAGGCTATTAATAAATCATCATAATATATGGTTACAATAAGCACTGCCTTTTAGAAAAGGTAGAAAATAGGACTATATTTTCCATCAGTTATATTTAAATATTTAATATTATTTTAATTCTAGCATCAGTTAATCCTTTCCAAGATGTAAGATTCTCTTGAACTTGGTTGACCATTTACAGTATTGGGACTGGATCCACTTTTATATTTATTGATTTTTCACTGAAAACAGATCATTTTGTATTAACTCATATATCAGCCATTTGGTTGATAGTATGTTCACTGTTTTGAAGAAGAATGAGCCAAATTATGTTTTTCAGTTTTATGAAAAAACTACACTATGATTAAAACTATGACAAATGAGCCAACATTAAGCCCACTGGCTCTTATGTAAGAGATGATTTGATGGGAAAGCTTTCTTCTACTAGCGACATTAACATTTATGATGTAGGAAAAAAAATATTCCCAATGACTAATAGTGTTTCTCACTGATAACTAAACTAATGCTCCTCTACATGTGACTAAACTATGCCTCTACATCCTCAAATTATGGTCAATCTGGGATTCTTAATGGTTCTTGGTAAATCTAGCTAATCTAACAAGCAGAAAACAAAAGTCCTCCAAAGCCAAGTTTCTTTTTTGGGAGGGGCTCCATTGTGTATTCCAGGCTGGAATAAAAAGTCACCATGTTTGGAAAGATGCATGATACAGAGGATGAAATAAAACACATTCTCATGGTAAATATTTATCTTAGCCGGGTTTCCTGATATCCACATGTTTATCCTCGGGATGGACATATACAAATTATGTATAACTGAGTGTAATTTGATTGTAAGGTCTTTTATCACAGGACTTGGGACAGAAATGTCTCAGTCTGCAAAGATTCAGGCAGACTTCGGGGTTACGGTTTGCTTCCACTTGCTAAGGAAACAGCTGGAACATTTCTGGCTCTGAGTGGGGAAGAATCGATTCGACAGTGGATCAGGGGAGGAAAGTGATGGTACCAGGCCATGGCAGTGGGTCTCATTGCTTCTTCAAAACCGATTGAACTATCCAGCCTCGGTAAGTTTGAATCTAAAATCAAAGAGGCTTGGAAATATAAATGTAAGAGCACAGGCTAAAGGACATCATTTACCAAAACAATGTACAAACTCATGCCGTGTGTTGACAAATACCATACTCAGAAAAATACCTGTCTTTTTCTACACATTCTGGTGTTGAAAGAACACACAAAAGTGCTATAGAGTTGGTAAAAAACAATCTGTTCTTTTTTAATATTTTTATTGATATGCTCAATAATAAAATACAAGTATTAATAAATACATCGGTACAGGATAAGTTTAGATCCAACAACAGGAAAAGAATGATTCAAGGTGCAGTAATACACTGATAGGTAAATAGTATAACATTAGAAAAGCAAAACTCCTTTAACTTAAGGGCAGGCTGAATCATCAGCTATGGGTCTGAGATCAAGTAATACAGGTAGCAAGAGTTTTTCCCACGCAGGAAAATGAAGGCAGTTTTCCAAATACTGTGAATACACAAACATGGGGGAAGCAATACAATCCGTATACTGTATACTTCGGCCAGTGTTCTCAGGGATTCAGTTCCCACATTTTGTTTAAGTGCCGGTAGTACCTAACGAAGGCATTGCATTCAAGCTCAAAGGTCTGCTTCTTTATTTTCTAAAAGAAGTAGCACGGCCACTTGCTTATTTGTGTGTCTATCAGCCCCCTGCTTCCACCACACCTCAGCCAGTCCAAAGAGAGGCTTGCAAGCTCTAATTTCTACAAAGCTAGTCTTAGTTACTCAGCTTGGAACCAGCAGGAACAAAGCACCGTTTGCCTCTTATTTCTCTGCACCAATTGTATGGAGAACCTAGACTTAGGTCCAGGATGGGCACAATGATACAGATGATCTCTTAAAAAATTTCCTCCTGGTACTTGTCAAATAGGATAAAAAGCAGATGAAATCTATAAAGGCTGTCCTCCTCTGCCTGGCATTAGAAGTGGGGGGACCACTGGGGCATTACTTCGCCCAGAGTCTGTCATTCTGCAGAGTTAACATATATTGTGTGCATTACATCACAAGCCATCAATCAATGTTGAATAATATAAGCTGTGATATTCACATTATTCCCCCTTTTCAATCTCCCTTAAAAGAAGAAGCACAAATAAAATGCTGAACAAAAGCCACATGTTTCTCAGAGCCCAAGTAAAATAAAGCCTGTGTATGAAACATAGGGATGGCTACTGAAAGCTAGCCTGCCCATGCCTTACGACATGGGTGGCATATTAAGGAAATGAGGCTAGGGAAAAAAAATACTCAGGACAAAATCTATAAGGAATTTATTTTTGGTCCTTTTAAAGAAAGTGCTCTCAATGCTCTCTGTACCCATGAGGAGAATTTAGACTATTTTAATTAAAGTAAAAAGAGCAAAGCAAAACAAGGCCCAACAAAAATAATGTTATCTTAATCAATTTTTCCTCCTCTGGGCTCAGATAAATCATTTTACTTGTCTTGACTGCTCTCAGCCTCTGATAAAATAAGGAAAATTTTTTAGCAGCAAGACCATGTTTATAAAAATGAATATGATGCCTGAAAGGCAAACAAAAATAAATATGATGTCAAGTTTCCCATTTTGTCACAGAAGGGTTTTGTTGGAATTTGAATTTTTAGAGCTTAATAGTCTTGCTATAAGGAGCAAAAATAGGTGTAAGGATATGCAGCAATGTATTAATAATATTAACTCAAATTCACCATCATCTCAGATTTATTTCTGGACAATTCTTCCAGTAGTGAGAAATCTCCACCAAAGGCCATAAAAGTATGTCTCCAAAGCTCAATGCACCTTATTCACTATTTCTGAAGTTTCATAAGAGCCAAGATTTGTGTTTTTATAGGCAAGTGCATTTTGGGGAGGTAAGAGTCTCCAATAAGGAAGGAGATGGGATACTTGGGACTATATTTGGTTCAGTTTTATCAAGAGAGAGCCTTTGAGGAATATCAGCACGACTGTGCTTACATTTTAAGTTTTAATCTAAATTCTTTTGAATTCCTTTCCATTTGCAGTTTTCAGAGGGTCTGGAAAAAAACAAACGTAATACTTTGTGACAAACTGTTCAACTAATATAGAATGTCTCAGAAACAGAGGATGAAGCCAGAAGACTTTTTCCTTCTTGAACTGTTTTTTGCTCCCCCAAAACACTATTTAATGCCAAATTAATACTCATGCACACAAAGGTAGATCCCGTTCATGCAATGATCCATAATGACAGGGGGTATACCTGGTCCTGAAGACTTTCCCCTCCTGGTCTGGCTGAGGATTCTTCACAGACAGCAAGGCTGCGAGTCAGTTTACCTTTCCCTGCTCCTGACTGGGAAGGGAAAAGAAACGAGAAGGAAAGGAAAATAAAGAAAAAAACCCCAGAAAATATCCTCAGGCTGTCGAATCATCTCCACCTTCTCTGGACACTCCCAAAACAGAGTTTTAAAAGCAAGCTTCAAATCCACTGCTCAGTGCTGTCTACAATGGCTCCAAGCATCACACCCCTGTGTTGATGGGGATGCAGTGTCTACACTGGCTTAAAGCATCGGACCGCTGTGCTGATGGAGATGCAGGTGGAGGAGAATGTGGAAGGATGAATTTAACGAACATGCCTAGCAAACTGTGCCCATCACACTGGAAACATACAAAGAATGAATTGCTGCCTTTTCATGAAAGTACAAGGAGAAAAAGACAACACAAATTAATTTCTACTAAAACTGGGTTTGGAAGTGATTTGACTGAGAAGATGTTTTAAAAGTTGAAGATTGTGTCCTAATCACCAGAACCTGTTTACTTCAAGGCAGAAACTAATTAGACAGGCTAAAACATTTCCCCCAAACTTGATTTAAAACGAAAAGAAAACAAGCAGCTATTTGTTTGTAAAGCACTGTCAAGTCTGCCAGGATCAAATATATACACTGCAGCTATGTGAACCCTAAATGCTCTAATTAAAAAGCCTATAGAGGGACTTCCCTGGCAGTCCAGTGGTTAAGACTTCGCCTTCCAATGTAGGGGGTGCAGGTTCGTTCCCTGGTCAGGGAGCTAAGATCCCACATACCTTGTGGCCAAAAAACCAAAACATAAAACAGAATTCAATAAAGACTTTAAAAATGGTCCACATCAAAAAAAAAAAAAAAAAGCACATAGAGCGGGAAAGAAAGAGGCATCAACACGACCCCATTAAATGCAGGCAGCACCGGTGCAGCCAAGATCCACATACAGCCATGTGAATCGCTGGCAAATCCTCTAACCCTGATGTTAATCCACATGCAACCATGATATCAGGTCAATGTAGAATTCCAGAACCCTACCTTGGATTTTCTTCTCTCTTGGTTCTGAGCCGCCAGTTGCCTCTGTATGTTAGAAACAAAATAAAACAAACAAACAAACAAAAAAACAGTCCACCAACAACCAGGTGAGGGGAGGGGGGAGAAGGAGAGAAAAAGATGTCACCAGAGTTGAAAAATCAATAACAACAGCAACAAGGTATTATAACCGTCGGGGAGGACTCCCCCAGCTCTTGCTCTGCCAAACTTTTGACCATTTAGCTTTTCTCATTCCCTCCTTACAGCAGCTCCTGGGGAGGGGAAAAGCCGGCCTTGAAGGCTTTTGGCCATTATGCTGTTATTAGCCTCTGCTCCCTTTTTATATAAAAAGAGTTAACACTTTTGTAGTTTGGTTTAAAGAAAATCGATACAGGTTATTTGCAAGTACAGTTTGTTTTCCTTCTACCAAATCTCCTTCTCTCATAAATCATGAGTATTTAATCATATCACTTTTTCAGTACCGTCAATCACTCCCAAACTTCCCCCTACCCCTTCTAGAGCATTCTTTCTCTCTCTCTCTCTCTCTCTGGCTGGGAATTCTAGGCTTTTCTGCTAATAAGAAGCGAAGCTTAGCCTGCCCAGGAAGGTCAACAGAGCTCATGTCTTTGATTTTTCTTAGTCTGTCATGAGCTATATTCCGCGGACTACAAACCCATTTTTATAACTCAGCTAGTGTAAAGCTGCCTCAGGAGAAGTCCTCCACAAACTCCTTGAGGTGATCTGGAAATTAATACGGAGAAGCTGTGGGCAAATTCAGCCATTAAATATGTTCTTTGGATTTTTTTTTTTTTTTTTTTTCATTTCAAAGGGCATTTTGACCAGAATGCACTGTTCGGTCAGGAAAAAAAAAAAAAAAAAAAAAGAAGACGACTAATAATTGGGAAAGGAGAAGATTCGTTTTATGGATTTCCTATTTATTTTACTAGTCAAACTCTTTACAAGCAAAAAAACCCCAAACCTTCAGAGTATCTTCAAAATGAAAGAAAGGGATGCACACAGTGGTATGAGAAATGGGATTTCTCCAGGCTCACCTGCAATTCCAGTTTCTCCTCCTCGTCCAGACTTTCGGATTTAACCACGCCATTCTCTGGAGTGGCCGTCTCCTGCTCAGGCCCGCCTTCCTCCACTATGGTCTGACTCAGGTCTCCTGGCTCAGACATTCTCCCAGATGCAAATTAAAATAACAAGATTTGACACCCTACAAGGTTAAGACATCAGAAAGTAATGTCAGCACAGGGTGAAGTCTTGACCATTATTCTTGAGATATTTGATTTCTCCCTTTGTACTCAAATTCAAATAAGCAACTCCAGCCTCCCTGACAATTTTATACAAAAGGAGAATAAAACAAGATCAAATCAAGTACCCAAGACAAACACAAGAGGCAGATTCAGTTGCCCTGTCCACGCCCCTCCAAACACATACACATGCTCTTGTGAATACACCTTGCCGTCAAGGTGGATCAATACATCTTAAAATGAGACATGAAAGTCCCACACGTCTCCCAGTCCCTATGCTCCTCTACAAAGTAGAAGCAAAAGAAGAAGAGAGTATCTCCCCAATTCTTCCTCCACTTCTGAGTCGGGAGGTGGTACTGGGTTCTGCAGCATCTCTAAGATGACTCATAAATCATTTGCAAATTTCAACCACAGACATACCTTCCTGGGTATAAGGGATTCAGTACACTCTACAAGGGGCAGAAGTCAATGTAAGAGGTAATAATTTAGTATACATATAGGATCTAAATTTGGCAATAAACCTTTCAGGAACAATAGTTTCAGGCTTCAAAGTGACAGTGACATTATTAGAAGCAGAAGCCCTCCCCAAGCCCTGTTGGTGGCTGATGCTGCAGAGATTCTGCAGAAGGAAGCTATCACAACTGAACTCCGATGCTCCAGGCTCACAAGAGACGGCTACACAGACACTGCAAATGGCTTTTCAAAGTGTAAGACTGTTATTAGTATTTTTTTCTCCCTTCTTCCATAAAGCCCTGACACTTCCCCTTCTGATGTGCTGTCAAAGGGGGCTCCTGAATAATTTATCATTTACTTCCTCCTCAATTTTTTTTTTAAGAAAAACAAGAAAGAAGGAGAGAAAAGAAGGAAGGAGGAAAAGAAAGAAGAAAAGAGAGGAAGGAAGGAGAAAGAAAAATAGAGAAAGACCTTGTAGCTTAGAAAGTCAGTTTTTTCACAAAAATTCCCAAGTAATGACTGCCCTGTTCCTAGTCATTACAATGGTAACTATTACTGGACAAATCAGTGTCTTGATATGTTTCTCTGGGAGTGTTTATCATTTACTAGTTCAGTAACTTTATTTCCAACTGACATAGGAAGCACGAGAAAAATCTAAAACGCAGTAATTTCTGTTGCAAATTTGCTAAGACCTACCATGACAGGACAAGCTCACTTGGCAAAGGATTGTGGGAATGGAAAAGGTAGTTTTCCTCAAGGATGGTACTTGGAGTCTGTGAGGGCCTGGTGAGCAAGGCTCTTAGGTTTGGGGAGGTTTTAGGATATCCATTCAGTGTATCTGACAGATCTCTCGTATTTCAGTGACACCGGGGATGTGTGTAGTTAACCAAACAAAAAGTTCTGTTTCCCAGTAGCAAATAGTTTGTTTCTCAATGTACTGAGTGGGGGGAGGAGATGGGACTTCTGTTGCCCTAACTTTTTTTCCAGAGGGTTTCAATAATAAACAGATTGTGGCCAGCTTTAAAAAAAAAACAAAAACAAATTGAACTCTAATTTTACAAACACTAAGGCAGTTGAATCCCTGATACAGATCCTGTCTGTTTTGGTTGCCTTTCATGAACTGTTTTATGCAAACAGGCATATTTATAGAATGAGAAAAATATACAGATGAGATGACAGCCATCTGATGACAGCCCTTTACCTTTTGCGCAGAATTTCTGCTGTCGGTCTTGGCGACTTACGAGCGGCTTCTGTCCTTCTACGCCGGGAAAATCCACACGAGGGATCAGAGACAGCGGGAGTCCCATGTCCCCATTAACAGTTCAAAACGCCCATCTCCATGCGATTCCCTTACACAGCCTGACACATCATCCACCTGAAAAAAGACGAAAAGTCAATAGTCACAATAACTGCAATAACCATGGTAAGGGTGAGGGACGAAATAAACAAGACTGGGTTTCTAACACTATGACCGGCCTTCAGCAAATCACGTTCACGGCTTGATCCACTCCACCTGTCCCGAGCTGCCTGCTTCTTCTCTAATGAAGGCTACAGCCGGCTGTTCAAGTCAGAGCGGCACCCACGCAACGAGCTAAAATTAACAATTGCATTATGCACCGAAGATTACTCACTTCAATTTTAACCTTTTTTAGTGAAATCTCGCACTTTATATTAAAAAAAAAAAAAAAAAACAAGCTTGTGTGTTTGCCTCAATGACAATCCAGATCACCTATGAGCAAAAGTCTTGCCTCCTTTTTTAACCAAAGCTTTTGTCTTAATTATAGATCAATATAATCTACTTGAGTGCTGTTCCTGTGACTCTTTTCTTCTGAAAGTTATCCTAAGAAGGCATACTGAAAGATTTTTGACTTAATGAGGCATTAGCTATAAAAGTAAAAAAAACAAAGAAAGAAAAAAGAAAACTTTCACAGTGGTATTGTTGAGAGAGCTCTTTCCTCTCCACTGACAGTTTGAGAAGAAGAATTCCGAATATTCTCTTCGCTGTGTGAGCATCATTTACCCGCCACCTACCGGCCCCTCCCCATCAGGACTGCCACCGTCAGCTGGGCATTCTGTTTGACAGCAAAGCAACACTGTCAGAGGGATTCAACAGATTTGCAAACTTTGAGCCTGTTGAAAGCAATCCCTGCTGTAACGTGCACTTTCTTTTTCTCACAACTCCTGCAGGAGCAGCGGCAAATACAGCTTGAATGCAAACAGAGAGACGGATTCCTAATAACGTTTGCCAAAACCAAGCTGTATCTCTCTCCCTCTGCTGCAACTCTACCCTGGCGCACATCTGCTAAATCCAACAGCCTGCGCACGTGTTCCACCATATACCCGACTTTGAAAACACTAAATGCATCTCAGTTATTTACTCTGAAGTTTAGAAACTCTCTCTGCCTCCCCCTCGCTGCCCCCTCCCAAGTTGACAAGAGCACAGCTGGCTCCTTATCGGATTTTACTGCAGCTTTATTAACAACCTATTGGGTTACGACACCATTTGCTGTGTAAGAGGAAAACAACTGTTGAAAATTCAATTGCTTATACAGTCAATAATTTCTAGCTTTATTTATGTCTTATTAAAATGGATACTTTGGCTGTAAAAAGTTTCTTTTGTCATTAAAAATTATATAACTGTTGCGAAGGAAACATGAATTTAGGGACCAAATGCATTGCTCATCAACAGTAATTTTAATTTCTCAATTTTTATCAGTTTCACATAATGAACACTTGATACTAAATAGAAGTCAACATGCCTTAAAATTAGGATCTATTTAAGTAACCAGCTCAATATCTAACATGTCTTAGAATAGGCACCCGTGATGGATGGATTTACCAAATGCTTTTTGGATTCTGTTTTCCTTTTCCCAAAGAAAATGAAGTTATCAACGATCACCGCAGCCTTCCTGTCTCTTTTCTCTGATGCTCCTATTTGTACAGTGGTGGTTAATCCAGCAGGTGAAATGGCCATGCAGTTTTCAAATCTAAGCCTTAGATGCCTTATTCCAGCCCCAGTAGGTGGATGCAAGATATAATTCTTTCCACGAAGAAAGAACAAACTGATATTCACGTAACCATCTCAAAGCGTGAACAGCCTGGATATATGTGCGTGCGTAATTACCAGGACACGTTTGGAAATAGCACTGTGCTCTAAAGCCAGCGAGGTATTATTCTTGCATCCCTGAATCATAAAGTCATCATCCACCAAGATAAAAGAGAATATGGGCATATGGGAACGAGCAGGGAGGAACATATGGATCACAAATATTTTTGTAACTGATTAAAACTGTTCTCTTTGCTAAGAAAGCAGTGCCAGGAAATCAACCCTAGTCCAGCTTTCTGTTCCCCAAACTAACCCGACTCTTCCACTGCTATTTAATCTTCATTTGTCCCAATTTCTCCCATTTTTCACAAAGAAGCAAAACCATGTCTAACAAATATGTTTTATCCAACATTTGGTTAATAGATATCCTGGCCAAGTGTCAATTGTTATGGTTGGAGGTGGGGAGGGAGAAAAAGGGAGACTCTATACAAATGCACAAAATAAAAGTCACTGCAGTTCTTTCAGTGGAAATAATATTTTAACCACAGTCTAGGGGGTGATATTGAGGAAAGGCAGGCAATAAGTAAGCTATAGGCAATTGATCAACGGTGTTGTCAGCTATTTACAGTGAGGAAAATGAGTAAAATAATGACCATTTTAGATTATGTTGTTTCTCATTTTTTTGGCTGACTTTAGAGTTGCATATAGTAGCAACTGGGTTTGCGGGGATGAGAAAGAGAGGGCGAGAGGAGAGAAGCACCGTGCGAAAGACCAAATATTCTGTCTTTCATCATCACCAACAAAACAGGCATGTCCTAATTGTGTGCGCACACGCGTGTGTGTGTGTCACATATATGAATCACTGGGCTGTCATGTGGAGAAAGAAAGCTTGGGGTTTGATTCAAATTCCAGCAGTGATTTAGTTCTCAGAGGATATCTAAAATGGGACATTAAATTCGATTAGCAAGTTGGGAGGGCCACTTTATTAGTCACTTTTGTCACAATCCTTCTACTCAAAATTAGCAGAGGATGACTAATCTTATCCTCAATCAGTATAGGTACTTTATGATGAGACAACACAATCGAGATTTACTTATTTGAAAAATTGAAATGTTTTTCCCTTATGCACTGTTTCTTCTTTTTTTAGCTAGTCACAGTTCTGCAAATGTAAGCCACTAGCAAACTGTGATATTAGTGATCTGTCAATTTGCTGCATAAGGTATTTAAATGCTGCAACCCCTGATCAACCAAAGACACACCCTAGTCTCAAAACAGTTATTCTGTTAAAGTTAAAAGAGTTAGTTTGAACGTGTAAGATTAAGTTTAACTTAAAAAACAAACAAAAAAAGAGAGACGAAAAGTAATTGGAGGGCTTCCCTAGTGGCTCTGCAACAAGAGAGGCCACTGGAATGAGAAGCCTGCGCACTGCAATGAAGAGTAGCCCCAGCTTGACACAACTAGAGAAAGCCTGCACGCAGCAACAAAGACCCAAAATGCAGCCAGAAAGAAAGGAAGGAAGGAAGGAAGGAAGGAAGAAAGAAGGAAAGAAAGAAAGAAAGAAAGAAGGAAAGAAAGAAAGAAAGAAAAGAGAAGTAATTAGAATGTAATCCTTTCAGAAATGAGAGCAACCATGGCATCATGGCATGAATAGAACATACGGACTAATACCTTCAGCAAGCTTGAAAATTTCCCCAGGTAACAGAAAAACATCAATAAGAGAATTTCACATAAGTTTACTTTCCAAAGAAAAATGTCTCCTTCAATACATGTATAAGAAATACCCAACCAGGAGTTCTACCCTTTCATTAAACTCTTTTTGGTCAACTCAATGCACAGGCATTCTGTAAAATTCTTGAACCACCATGCAAATGCCAAAGTGATCAGACAACTGTTCTGGAGGAAGAACCTAGGAGGATATTTAAGAAAAGGAATTTTCATACTAGGGGTTTAAAGGTAGAAGTATTTTACATGAATATTCTTATTTCAACTTTGATAGCTAGGCAGTTTATAAACATACAGTAACTCATATGTAGAATATCACTTTTTCTTCCTTATTATTATAGCAAATTGGACACAAACATAACCTACATCAACATTTAGCAGACTTCAGTAATGGAAAAAACTGATGTCAAAGCTTTGGACATAAGAACAGCCCCACAATAATCACAAGTGTCTTTAAAAATAAGAGAGGTCTGATCTCGGTAAAAACATCTGAAGGAAAAAGGCCAATGTTTCAATTCTTCACTTTTATAACAACTGTTTACGGAATCTCTACCACCTGCAAGGATGCTCTAACACAATCTTAAAAAAATCCTCTTTTTTTTCAAAAAAATAAAATAAGATAAAAGTTAAATACTTCTAATGGATCCACATGAAAAATTTTAAAGATGGGTTAAACAATTTTATCTTCATCATCCTTTTCTTGATTATCCATGAACTGGAAAATAAAGATGACTTCTGCTTTTATAAATCTTAAATGTTTTCTCAGTGTATTTCAAAGACTGACATAAACTTGGGAGAAGTAAATAATGTACTGGGTCCCATAATAAATATTTGGATATCCCCATAGAGTGAACTAATTGATGAAAGTAATAAAGTGAAATGTAGCAGGGATGGACAAAAGATCTTACATTTGGGTTCTAAAAAATAGTTGCATAATTTGCAATTTTTAGTTTAGACAAGAGAAGACTTAGGGAGGACAAAATAGCTATTTTCTAATGCTATTTTAAAACATATTCAGAGAACAAGGAATTGGCCTTACTTGGTGTTGCTTCAAAAGTTAGCACTAGGAAAAAAAAAATAAGAACCTACCTTTCTAAACATAGAACTACCATATGACCCAGTAATTCAACTCCAAAATATACATCCAAGAAAATGGAAAGCAGGGACTAGAACAGATATTTGTACACCAATGTTCATGGCAGCATTATTCACAATGGCCAAAAGGTATCCATCAGCAGATGAATGAATAAACAAAATGTGGTATATACATACAATGGAATATTATTCAGCCTTAAAAAGGAATGGAATTCTGATACATGTTACAACATGTATGGACTTTAAAAATACTATTCTTAGTAAAATAAGTCAGACAGAGAAGAACAAAGATGGTATGATTCTGCTTATATGAAGTACCTAGAACAGGCAAATTTATAGAGACAGAAAGTAGAAGGGAGGCTACCAGGAGTCGGAGGTAAGGAAGAAAGGAGTTGTTGTTTAATTGGTTTTTGTTGGGGATGATTAAAAAGTTGTGGGTAGGGCTTCCCTGGTGGCGCAGTGGTTGAGAATCTGCCTGCCAATGCAGGGGACATGGGTTCGAGCCCTGGTCTGGGAAGATCCCACATGCCGCGGAGCAACTAGGCCCGTGAGCCACAACTACTGAGTCTGCGCATCTGGAGCCCGCGCTCCGCAACAAGAGAGGCCGCGATAGTGAGAGGCCTGCGCACCGCGACGAAGAGTGGCCCCCACTTGCCGCAACTAGAGAAAGCCCTTGCACAGAAACGAAGACCCAACACAGCCAAAAATAAATAAATAAATAAATAAATAAATAAATAAATAAATAAAAGAGTAAGGGTCACTGATTTAAAAAAAAAAAAAGTTGTGGGTACAGATGTGATGGTTACACAGTTTCATGCCACTTAATTGTACACTTCGGAACGGCTAAAATTATAAATATTATATTATATATATTTTGTCACAATAAAAGAACCTAAAATACTTTTTTCTTCTTGAATATGATATAAATGAAAAATAGACAAATCAATATACATACAAACAGATCAAAGGCAGAAAATGATAGTACAAGAGAGGAACTGGCCTACTTTACAAAACTGCTTCTGGTGTATTGATAACACATACACAGAAAGACAAGTGTGGTGGATGTAACCTGCCTTGGTTTGTACTGATTCAAATAGGTACCCAATAAATGGGACCATCCTCCTCCTCCTCCTCATCATCTTAGCAATCCCATCTTTGGCAAGATAAGCTCTGCTATTTAACCATCCAATGTGGACACTGCAAGAATAAAAGGTTAGGATGCAGTGATGTGCAGAGAATTTTCTGCTGCACCTCTGCTAGAATCAGTGCATGTTTGGCCAATGTGTCCTCATCCACAAAAGGTAACAGAAACCACTTCTAACTGCACAAGACAACTCTGGGCGCATCTTAGTGCAATACAAACATCAGCCGTCAATCATTTGAATGAGAGAGCTGCAGGTAATGGAGCAGCTGATCAGCACAATTAATGCCACAGAGAACAGGGCCAGTGGCCCCGCTGCCATGTTAGAAAACAATCCGAGACTGAGAAAGCACTGAGGCTTGTCTGGGTTTGACTGGGTGACCCCTGGGACCAGTCCCAGGATTTTAAAATAGACTCAACTTTCATAAGCCATGCAGGCTAATCACCACCTTATGTTTCCTACCTCAATCTGTTAAGAGTCTAGGTATGATTTATCCATACACAGGGTAGCATCACCAACCTCCAGCCATGTGCAAACTTAAAAAAAAAAAAAATACCCAGAGAACCACTGCCCTGCAAAGAACCTTGAAATCAGCTAGTCTAGCTGATATTAAATCCAGTGACTTGGAGAAGATCCACAAACAGCGGCAGAGCTGGGTCAAAACATTGTCATTTTAACTGGGGATCAGAGCTCTTTTTAAAACTCCGTGTTCCTCTAGTGACTTGGGGCTCTATTAGAAATATAGACGAGGCTTATCTAATCTGTGCAATTAGTTCCCGGGATATTGCAAGAGACACCCACACATTGTTTTTCCCTAGACCACTATTGCCCTTCCTGTCGCATGAGCCAGCAAATACTGCCCAGAAACTTCATGAACAGTTTGTCTGATAATGGTATGTGTGTCTCTTTCCCGATTTTATCCCTAATATTTTATGGACACATGTGGGTTTCTAGACATTGTGCTTCGTCTTTTTCTTTGAAACTCCTGAAAGCCCATAAGCCATAGTCATCAGAATGACCTCAAGGTATCTGCTAGTTATCTGCCCAGTTTCCTCCTTCACTTCTAGAACTCATGGTACCTGTCTTTCCAGAAGCCATACAGAAAATCACATGCCTGCAAGATTCCCAGATAAAGTGTGCCCAGGGTTTTCAGAAAGCATTATACTTTTCTTTTCTTTTTTTAATGTGGAACAATGAATTTGAATTTACTGGTGCCAGAACACATGTAACATTTAGAAATGAGTGTCTCCCTAATGTTTAAGCAAAGAGCCAGAATCTCCGACTTGGGAAGTTGCTTTTTTATTCCAAGAGTAACTAAAACAAATTTTCCGGGAACGTAAACAACACTGCTGGGATCTTGTTGCTGATGATACCATATAACTTTGTTCAAACAAAAATGTTTCTAAATAGTTAGATATTCCAGGAATCTCACCAAGTTACACACTTATCCTAAATATTTCCCTCGGTATCACTGTACCATGATTTCCTGGGACAAACAACACTATTTCAGGGAAGGGAGGGGGGATGATCAATTGAAATGATACTTTTGCTTGAGCATTATTAATCTCACAGATGTCAGAAATTCTGTATTCTCAACTCAGTTCAATTCAGTTCAATGCAATATTTTAAGATGTCCTCTTTCGGAGGATCTGGATGCCAAGAATATAATCCATTATTTATGTTCAGTTATGTATACTGGAGACACCTTGTAATGGAACAAGGATTTATCACAAATGCATATTTTCAACTCTGGCTTAAAGAATTCAAAACCATAAAAATTCATCATGAAGAGAAAAGGCACTTCAAAAAAAGGGTGGGGAGAAATACTAATTTTATTCAGCGTATCTGATGTGAACTCTTTTTTGTCCTTTATTCCTACAAGAAGTGAAAGAAGAATCTGTCATGTCAAAAGCAATGAAACTTAACAAATGTGATGCAGTTATAGGTGCCACAGGGTGAGCTAAATGTGTGTGTCATTAAAATCCTTCTTGCAGAAAAGAAGAAAGGAAGAGACATTTAGATAAAATGAGTAAAAGCAAAGACAAATCGATAAATTGTTATTCTGTCAGTTTTTGAAATGGCGATAAGATTCGTGTTCTATCCATATATAAACTGGGAAAAATAAGAGGTTTTCACGGCCACGATGTCTTTGTTTTCCCTTACGTCAAGGGGTATTACTTGGTGCCACAGCCTGTGAATATGTCACGCCTTAAGGTTGCCTTTTCAGAATTATTACTAGCTAACATCATCACTACATCTAATCAAAGTGAATCAACATAGAAGTTTAAATTACCCACCCAGGACTTCAGCTCTGCCTCCTTCCACCCCCCTACAACAGCAGAAGAATGGAAAGATTTTCAAGGGGAGCAAAGGAATCGAAGGATGTTCCCCCAAAATAAAAAGCCCAAGTGTGGGTCTTAAGGGTCTATGACCACAGGAGGCGAGTTCTACATCCAAAAGGGAGGGAGAGAGGCAGGAGAGAGAGATTTACCAGAAACGGATGTCTGCTGCCATCCCAAGTATAGCAGGGGGAATTTCAGGAGATTTGGGAACAAAGGGAGTTTTAGTTCTGTTGGGTGACTCTGGGCTACAATTGTCTGTTAATATATTGATAGCAAGCTCTTTCTACAAGATCCAACAACTACACCAATAAATGCTTTTAGTATTTACTTCCACATGGGTGATTTTGGAATGAGTGTTTTCCATAGATTATTACATTTTATCCTCATATCAACTGCACTATTTGTTGCTAACCTATAGTGGGCAAGACAACACGCCTACTTACCTTGTCTCTTTAGTGTTAGGGCAGCTGGCTATTGGCTACTTCGATCACTGAAATCCCCAGATCTTAGACACTCAGATAAGTCACTCTTTAACAAGGCTCAATATTTGAACCAAGTAGTAAAAATCATTCTCCCCCCACTATTACATAAGCTACACAACGATGGGAGATTTGTGCCTGGTTAGTTTACCTCTGTATTAACTCAGTGTTGAGAACAGTGCCTGACACGCAGCAGGACTTGTTGTCACTGTACTATTTTTTCTGCTTCCTCCAACCCCAAAAAGCCAAGGCATCTAACCACCCAGAGACCTATTAACCAATGTGGCAAGGTTAAGGGAAAACGCCCAACAGCCACTAATAGGGCAAAACCATGACATGCTTCTGGATGGGAGGGTCTCAAGAGGGCTTTGGTCTGACTGAGCTCTGTGTATCTGTGATAATGGGCAGTCCATTCAGAGAGAGAGTCCAAGCTTACCTGGAGAGCACCTACACTTGTGTGGCCTTTCGGATAGGATACTAGAGAAAGGAAAGAGATGGTGCTTGTCCCCGGGGACAGCTAACAACCCAACTAGAGAATTCAGCGGACAAAGGGATTTGAGAGCAAAGCAATCCCATCCAGAGGACTAAAGCATACAATACAAAAATGCACACCACTGCCAACCTTAGACCTAAAGTTTCCTCAAAGTCTTCTATTCACAAAGGCTAATTTGAATGCAATCTTAAGGGAACTAATAGATATAAGTGACAGAAAACAGACAATGGGCAGACGTTTTCATTAGATAAAAGGAAAGCATGGAAACCCTGAACTGAAGACTCACATGCAGGTGAGTTTCTTTAGGGCCTTGATAGTGTCTGAGTTTTCATGAAAATGACGGCATCCAACAAATGTATGATTTGTTACAATTAAACTGGCCAGACAGTTAGGCCTTGCTCACATTTCCAGACTAAAAACAAATAAAGAAGTAGTGCCTCTCATTCCTTCTAAACTCCATTTTTTCAGTTATTGCATCGATTTTCTTCCATTGAGTCTCGTCCAGTGCTCACTTCATCAGGCCCCTCACCTGTGTCATCTGGCCCCTCAGGATGACATGCCCCCACTGCAGTGCAATGGTGCTCAGCCCACATAGAGGAGGATAATATATCTACATCCTACCGGCCATCTCTGCCCCTTCCTGAATGCGGGGAACTTTTTTCCTCTTTTGTTTTTCCTCTTTCTCTACGCTGCCTAGTACAGCACGACACAAAATTCCATACTGACACCCCTGCAAACACAGTCATGAAAACCAGAAAGCCACTGGGCTGAGATCAACAGATTTGCTAGAGAAGAACGTAAGTGTTCAATAAATAATTCCTACTATACTCAGACTTCCTGGGAGAAGATGCACTTGAAATGTAGGATACATGAATTCATTTGACAGCCGCATGTTTTTGGTTTTAATGGCTAGCAACACGGTGTTGGAATTTTTCCTCACCACAATGAAATCTCTAGAAAGACTATTTAAATTGTAGACGTGGGAGAGTAAGTTAACAACAAAACCACCAAAGGATGTTCAGGAATGCAATGCAGGAAAAGAGTCTGCATTTGGGACCTCAAGTGCTGCAGAAAGTGATGGGAAAACATTTCCTGCGATGCTTCCTTTCCTTGAAGAGAAGGGAAGCAGGCAGGGAGTGAAACCTCTGTGGCTTCAGAGACAGGACTTACAGAGACTCAGGGAGAACAAATGTCTAGGAGAAGAAGGCAAATATGCAATATGGTGTCTCAAAGCCTTTACTTCTAAGCCATCAAGGGTTTGGCTTGTTTTAGGATCCTGCTTTAAATATAAACCATCTAAAGCATTCCAGGTGGTGAACATGGGTGTGAGAATGACTCTAAATTCCCTGGACAGAGGGCTCTTGGACCAGTGTCTCTGGGACCATGGATAATGCCTCACACACAGCAAGAACACAATCTGTACCAATTTGCCGGGAGGACAAATGGATATATTCCTGGGAGGGAAACATTTTCAGGAAACTTACAACACATCGGTGGAACAGAATCTGTTTCTTTGCCAGGTGTCCCAGGACTCACCCGGCAGGTAATTTCCTACTTAAGACATGTGAATGTGCATGTGCGTGCTCCCCCAGGTCTGGGGCCATCTATGGCAATGCTGATTAAACCCGAGATGCCCTGCTTACAAAGTCGCCTACAGGGAGCTGTGGTCGGTCACGTGAAAGATAGGGGCTGCCGTTTAAAGTTGGCCTGTGTGCCACCATTCAATGTCACAACTGCAATCACATGACCACTGTGTACCTCAAAAGCTTGGCCAGACACCCATGACCTCTCCCCCGCTCCCTGCCCCAAGCCTGACCTCAAAGCTTTTTTTTTTTTTTTTTTTTAAAGAAAACATTCTTGCTTTAAGGGACTGTTAGAGAGTTAGTTGCATTCGAGACTGCAGTATTTTGCAGGTGAATGCCTTCTACTTTGATGGACTTTCCTATTGGGATGCTCCCTGTTCAAACCTTCCAACAAGTCCCTTCAATCCAGAGAAGCCCAGGGAAAACAGGTGTGTGCTTTTTAAAATTCTCTATATTTTAAAATATCGAATACATTTGGATAATCTTACAAAACTATGCGCTGCTGTAAGCTCTGTGAGTTAATAGAGCCTGCTAGAGTTACCTGTCGTGGGAAAAAACAGGTTATCAAACCATCTATATAAGGGAACTGGCAGAAATTACTGATGAAATTCAGGAGACACATGGTCAGTTTCAACCCAGGTGATGAGAGATGTGGGCCTGAGATCCCAGGGCTGAAGGGTCCCATGACTACTGGAAGAACAGGGTTAAGCTGTATGTAAAAATTCTTTGAGGATTCCTGATGGTGAAGTTGAAGATTTGGGGTCATTCTATTCATGGGGTGTATAATGCTTAAGCTAAGGGTCGGGAAGGGGCTATTAGCTTTGTACATGTGTCGTATGATTAGAACAAAATAGCCTTGAAACACACTTGATTTTCAGAGACTTCAAAAAAAGGGGAATGCGGGTGGACCTAGTGCAAACGGACATTTTAGGAAGAAAGACACGAGGCTAATGCGCGCACTTTGATATCTCTAAGGTGCAACCTTGAAATTAAAAGTCAGATGGGATGTAGTATCCCTGCAACACAGTAGGACAACAGGATTCCTGAAATGGGGGCTGGAAATCTGGTATTGGATCAAAGAACAAAAACAAGCGAAACGAACAAAAACAACTTTTAAACAACAGCTGTTTAAAAGTTTGCAAGACTGTACATCCAAGCCTCAGATGTGGAAATGGCCAGGCTGAAATTATCTGCGAAAGAATCAAATTTATGATTTGATCTATCATAGAAATGAAACATCTGTCAGTCTTATGTAATGTGTAATATTCAGCTTTTGAGCCACTGGCTTATCTGTGATACCTTCAAGATTTTAAACATAGATAAGAGAAGTCAATAGTTGCATCATAATATATAGCAAGGCATGCTCAGAAGTGGAAACATTTTTGTCAGATACGATATCCTTAATAAAAAGTCCAAGTCGTAAACATGGGGAAAACTATACAGAGGGGAAAAAAACCATAACTTTTTTTACTCATAACGAAGGAAGGAAGGAAGGGAGGGAAGGAAGGAGGAAGGAAGGGCGGAAGGGAGGAAGGGAGGAAGGAAGGGAGGAAAGAAAAAAAGGTAAGGAGGAAGGCTGGCAGGCCAGCCCAACTGTCAGAAAAAATCATCCAAAATTAATATGTGAAAGTAGAACATGGAATATTTGGAGGAATTCATGATGAAGCCTGAAACAAATTTTAATTTTCACAAATAGACTGAAAACTAGGAAGACAAAAGGAGTCATTCACTCGTTATTACTAGCATCTAAGCAAAGACAGGATGGTTCATTATTATAGATAAATAGTATGTTAGGAGAGCATTTTTCTGCATTTGTTAAAGTATGGTATATACAAAAAAGGGTTCTACACTTCAAACAATTATGTAATTTCACTGAAAAAAAAAAGATGTGTAAAGAACATGATTGGATCCTGTTGCCTCACAAATCATGTACATAATGATAAGAAAGGTAATCTGAATCTGTTAGTACCAATGGATTCTAAGCATGTTAACATAAATGACTACTTTTACCCTCAAAAGGTACTGTTAGTATCCTAATTTAAATATTAAGATTTAATATATATATGTGTGTGTGTATATGTATGTGTATCTATGTGTATATATGTATACATATATACACAGAGAGAGAACACACATGTGTGATTTGTACAATCCCAGGTCTTTGAAATCCCTTCTGGTCTGAAACTATCCTTATAACTTGCCTGGGAGTGTTTCTGCTGGAAACTCTGTGGCCTGATCATTCCTATGCGGGGCCTGGTCACACCTGCAGATGCCAATTCCAGGTGAGGCCATAATTTTTCTCAACTTCAGAGACTCCAGAAGGAGAAAGGGGAGAGTGACACAGGGACAGAAACCACTGGCTATTCCCTCCACACGCCATCCACTGGCTCACCAAGAAGCCAAACTTCAGGAGACTGTGAAAAACTGAAAAGAAGAGCTGCCTGTCTAAATCCTCCCGGCCTGCTGTATCGTGTATACATGAATTCAGTTGGTCAATTCTGGAAAACTTTTGTTTAAAAAAAAATGCTCTGGTTATAAGCCAAACCTACCCATATCTCCTGGCTTTCTCTAGACAGAACCTAGTTGAGTGGCCTGGGCTTTACTGCAGATTTTGTGTCCTAGCAACATTCTTAAAAACTGGTAGAAAATTTAGGAATCTTTCTCTTCACACGAATTATGATGCAGCATTTTCACATATTTTATTTTGTCAAAAGTTATGTATGCAAATTAGGAGTAAATTTTTTCTGTTCGTTGTTTTTCTTTTCTCTTTAAAGCATTATAACTGAATTTGGGGGGCAGGTTTCTTAGTGGATTTTGAAAGACAATTGCAGCCTTTAAATAAACACTGGAGCAAAAGTTTGTTTTCTGACCAGCAATAATAAACTATTGATACTGTATTCACCATGGTCTATATGAAGTGTAGTCTCTACACATCTTAACCTCTCTAAAGATACACATTCATATACACAGAAACACACACACACTCACATCTGGGCTATATATGAAGAATGCAATAAACACAATATTTATTAGAAGTAATATTTACAGTTTCACCACTAAAAAAGGCTTTTAGGTTCTCTTTTTTTCCCCCCTTTTTTAGTATAGATATGCTCAGGCAAAAATGAACACTTCTATATTTAAGACTACTTCTCACCCCAAATGGATAAAAACAAATTCAGAGATGGTACAGGGATGCTCCAGTCACCACTACTGGTACCCAGCCACTATACTACCAGTATGTAAAGGTCCTCCTTTTTAAAATCAGTGTCTATTCAACAATGTATACGCTGTCAAGATGCCTGTTCCATTGCTAGTTTTCAGAGTGCATTATTTTGGAGAAATTTCATTATAAATTACATTTTTGTGCATTATAAGTTCCCATTTCAGATTAGATATTTTCCTTTAATTAACTTTTAAAAAATCTTACATAGATTCTTTTTCTTCTTTTAATCCAGCACCTCTCCAAAACCTATTAAGAAGTAAGCTAAATGGAGCCCAGCTTCCAATGGACATTGCAAAAAAGACTGTCAAGATTCGGGAAGAATCTGTAGATTCTTCTGTGAGAGAGAGAGAAGTAACAGATTCTTATTTATCTCTCTCACTCTCACACAAGTTCTTTAAAAACTGGGACTATCCTTACTTTTATTGTACGGAAACATCTGGTGTTCAGTAAAGGTTTGATGATGTACTTATTTAATGAATTAGTGAACGAATACATAAATTTAACAAGTCATGAGATTATGGTACCTAGTCATAATGCAAAACCGCTGAGGTCCCACTTCCAAACTAGCAATTATTTTCCCATTATCATTATCACTGCCATAAATCACATTGTAAAGAAAATGACTTTTACTATGATACAATTAGAGATTTTACATAAAAAGAAAGTTGAATGCTAATGTAAACAGAGCCGACTGACAACAATTTCAATACATCTATTGGATGCTCACTGTGTGCCTGACATTATTTCGATTAAAAAATATAGGATAAAAGGATGCACCCTCAAATGTCCTATTTTTGAATGGAGGAAACAGCTACAGAGACATTAAGTATCATAGCTAAGATTTTGCTCCAGGACAAGGTGGGGTTGGAGTTCAGATTCTGACAGACTGGCCACAGAACTTCAACTTCAACCACAACACTTTCAAATGAGTGAGAATAACAATCACCACATGCCTGATAATAAGTAACCAAGGCAGCCAAAGTGATGCTTTGGAATCCATGGGATGAAACCACAGGATATCTGAGGGTACATGCTTACCCCAGTCTTTCTAAATTTTCTCAAATGAACCTAATTTAGTTTTACAATCAGAAAAAGTAAACTTAAAGATTGAGAAGACACCAAAAAATATTGAATGAGTTCAAATAGGCTACTTGCAGTGTTAATTGCACAGTGAACCCCTTTTTGGTTGCCATGAAATTACCCATTCAATTAGAAAACATGAAAGTAAAGACAATGCAATTGTTAACAAAACCAAAAGTAGAGAATAAGTCAATCGAATCAAATGCACAGTGAAAGGAATTAGTCTATGAAAGGCATGTTTTAAAAAAACGTCAGGGACTTCCCTGGTGGTCCAGTGATAAAGAATCACACCTTCCAATGCAGGGGACGTGGGTTCAATCCCTGGTGGGGGAACTAAGATCCCACATGCCGCGGGGGAACTAAGATCCCACATGTCGCAGGGCAACTAAGCCCACGTGCCACAACTACTGAGCTCGTGCGCCTCGACTAGAGAGCCTGCGTGTCGCAAAAACTACAGAGCCCCTACGCTCTGGAGCCTGCATGCCACAACTAGAGAGAAGCCCGTGCACCACAATGAAATATCCCGCATGCCTCAACGAAGATCCCACGTGCCGCAACCAAGACCCGGCGCAGCCTAAATAAATAAATAAAATAAAATAAAATAAATAAATAAATAAATAAATAAATAAATAAATAAACATCAAAGATAAAACTAAAGAAAAATAACCAAACCAAACGAACCAAATTGTTTAATAAAATTTTTTAGAACTATTTTAATAATGCCAGAAGAATCTCAAGACGAGTTAGATAAACATTTAAATTATCATAAAATATGTTTTGTTCCTGGAATAAATATTAAAATCAAAACAACTCAAATGCATTAAAAACAAAGTCAAAAACAATTACAAGTCAGACTGGACTTAAATGTCTTAAGAATTCAAGGATATTTTTATATGGAGCCATTGACGTGAATATTGGGTTCTGAGTTTACTTGCTTCTACAAGGAATCAACCAAAAGTTTTCAATGAAAATGGACTGTTTGTGGGGAAACCCTGTAACTTCATTAAAAGAAATGTGTTTCCCTTCTGCTTTGTAGGTTTGGATTCAGGCAATGGTGCCTGGGTGACATCCGTCATCATTTATAGCATTCTCCATCTATACCATCTATAGTCCCTTTTACTCAGCAGCCACCTATAAGTTTGTCACTTTTAAACATCTCCTGTCTGCAGCCACTCTTCTTTGAGGGGCAGGTTGGAGCCAAGGGTCTGGGAAGAAGGGTAAAGACCAGCAGAGTTGTTACACGGTGAGCGATGATCTGGGTATTTTTAAAACCACGACAACACACATCATCATCATCATATTTCCTTTCAAAAGCATAATGAACAGGATAAATTGAATGCCTTTTCATTTCTTCTACATACTTTTAACAAGCACCTTGATAGGAACAGGGGGTCCAAAGATGACTAGAATACACCGCACCCTCTGGAGGACCCAGACTTGAGGAGGATTTTGTATTAATTGCTTAAAAAAGCAGGTAGAGTTCATTAAAGGTGGCTCTTCGTCAACAGCAGTGCTTTCAAATAGGAGGACAGATTCAGGAACTCATGCGATGTTTATGCAGATAAATTTTTTTCTGGTTTCTCAAATATAGGAAGTAACAAAATCCTAAATGTTTGGTAGGATCTCTTACCTCCAAATGGATATGTTTACATTACATAAAACAGCTCTATGCTAAGCCATTTTAAACTATCAACTATTGCTGTGTAGAAACCGATACAAAAATACACACTACTATATAAAAAAATAGATAACCAACAAGGATCTACTGTATAGCACAAGGAACTAGACTCAGTATTTTGTAATAACCTGCAAGGGAAAAGAATCTGAAAAAAAAATATATGTGTGTATAACTGAATCACCTTGCTGTACACCTGAAACTAACACAACATTGTAAATCAACTATACTTCAATATAAATAAATAAATAAATAAAGGGGAAAAAAAGAAATAGATACATAGGCGAGAGAGAGAGTGTGTGTGTTAACTACGTACACATTTTGATTCTGTAGACTGTTAAAATTTGATTTTTTAGCATTTTGCCCAAAACTTTCCACTTTCTTTAATTGTTTTGCTTCTCCAAAAAACACTCATAATTTGATCTGAGAGATTTATTGTCTTCAGTTAGCATGTTAAACAAACAAACAAACAGCCTAGGCTGAGAACAAAGATGGTGTCCAGAATCACACACCTATCTTTGTAAAGGCCACACAATCACTAGGACTCAGTACTTCTTGCTCCTGGTGCAATATCCTTGCCAAGCTGCTTCTGTGCATATATAGAGAGACGAAAATATAGACCAAAACATGCTTGTATTAAACACATACATTCTGAGTTAGGATGGTACCCTCAGCTTTATGTTTTAAAGTAATTCCTTTAAGATCTACAAATCCACTGACCCCCAAAAAGTGAACGCCTTCTGCTTTTTTCACTGAGCTACGTTTTTTTTTCATGTAACTGGGATATTAGAGAAGTGTCACTTAAATTAAACCACACACACATATACACACACACACACACACACACACACAAACAGCAGGTGGGTTAAGTCACTCAGAATGTGCAAGTGACACCCCTCCCGGGCCCCTCCCCAAATGCCAGATCAGGCCACACTGCAGCCTGGAGTTGATTCCAGCTCAGAGAACAGAGTAGCAGCTGCCGGGAGTTGGCTGCGGCTCAAGTCTCAGCTGTATTCTTGGCCTCCTGCCTCTTCCAACCGCTTAGGAGGGGCGTGTGACCAAGGAAACAGCTGAGTCCCCACCTCAAAGAGGAAATGCAACTGCCGCCACCCCCGCTGCCACCTGCGCTGGGGCCAAACAGCCACCAAGTCCCCGCTGCATCCGCGTGGGCAGAGGGGACTGCTGACTCACTCCCTGGCATGCCAGGGCTGCTCCGCTCAGGACAGAGCCGGGCCCAGTGCAGCCTAAGGCTTGGGGCCTCATCCTGGACACCCTGGCAGACCCACCTGGGGACTCGAACTTGCTAGGGAATCAGAAATGGTTTTGGATCTTCAGGTCACGGGTTCTAATCAGATCCCCGATTTGGCTCTAGATAGTCTCTGTACGACTTCCCTACGATGCTCCTTTCCTAAACTGAAATTTTGATTTTGATGTTACATTGGGCTGAAATATTGCCAAGAGCACAGCAGGCTGGCAGGTCACTTCCGTGTCCATCAATTTTCAGGAGGCCCCTCCACACAACAGCATTATGAAACTGAAGCACAAGAGTTCCATGCACCTTTCTCGGCCTGTGACTGCCGGTGTGGGCTTCTTGGGTGCCATGAACGTTGTAGAGACAGCCTCAGGCATCAGCCCTCATTCCAGGCCCAAATCTAATTCCCACGGCTGAGCTGCAGAGGCAAGACAGTGGAAATGTGAGTGGCTGGCGGGGCACTGCTTTGAAGATCTGGGGGGGTGAGCACGTCGCTTCCCGGAACCATGGATCTGACAACTCCAACTGCATTCACGTCAGTGCTATTAAGAGACATTAGTGACTTCAAACATTGTGAAATCTCACCCTGCTCTGAGGACACACCGTCAGGATCTGTCTCAGATGAACACGGGAGGCTACGCTTTATGCATTAGAAATCCCTCCGGAAGGAGAAAGGGAAATGTGGACACACCCTGATGCATACATGGGGGGTTGGTACTCAATTATCGTTATTTTTTGTGCATGTTTTGAAGATTTTCATAATAAATTCCTCTGGGATTAAATAATATAATAATATCAGATAGAAGTACTGTGCACCCAAACGGGGCTTCAGTCCAGATGGGAGACTCCGATTCATAGACGACTGATGATTATTTCCAGGGAGAATGGGAGAGGTCTGAAAATCTTTTAGATCCACAGCTTCTTTGAAAAAAAAGGACCCATATCTAATTAAGGCTTTTTTTCCCAAGGAGTGATACAAGACAAGTTTTATGCAACACTGGGGTACACATTAAAATACACTTGTTCTAGGGCACTGTGGTGGTCATTTTTTATCTTTCTGGTCAACCTTGGTGGTAGACACAGAATCCTCTTCAAGGAAGGACTTGTTGCCTCTTGAGGGGTTATTTCAACTGCAGAGTCTGAGGCTCCAATGCCGCACTCTTCCTAGGACAGTCCATATCCAATAAGTGATTGACGTGGGAAGGTAAGCATGGCCATCTCCACCCTAGGATGACACTCAGGGCCATCCTAGCTGCAGAGCACCCCCGGAGCTGGCCAAGGCTGATCTCATCCTTAGGCCTGAACTGTGGCTCACCTCTCCCTCTGTCCACTCCTGCTCCCTTCCCTGTCCCTCATGGTGTTGGTCCCAAGAACCATCCTGAGTAAACCTCCTGCACACTGAACTCCATCTCAGAGGCTGCTTCTGGGGACCCTGCCTGCCACACCTCAGGACTTCCCTCTGGAAGGCTGAAGTTGCATCGTGCTGGTAACAAAATGTACCTTCTATAACCCTGGACACCTCACTACTGATCTAAATCTTGCAATATGTGTAAAGGGACTGAAACTTGTACATACTATGTGTATTTGTATATCAATCTGTACTTCCGAGTAACTGCTTCTTATGTGACCCCATATTTAATTCTGGTCAATTAAAAAAAATCTATAACTCTCCCCAAAGTTATGAATTTTCATCTAAACATAAAATCTGATCCTATTTTTAACTTCCAATTCTCAGAGGCCACTATTAGGTTACACAGTCCTCTAACCTCAAATCTAGCACACGTCTACTTGCAGGCACCTCCGAAAGTGACATTCCTAGATGTCATTTCAAGACCACCAGCAGCTAACACCATGCCTGATACACAGTAGGCACTAAAGATATCATGATAAGCAGCTTATACACATGATCTCATTTACTCTGTCAGAATCGCTAATAGTTAGCTGTCACAGTTTCCATTATACAGATGGGATAACTGAGACTCAGTAGGCCAAGAAAACTGCCCAAGATTATACAAGTTAGAAAGTGTTGACCATGCCTTTCACCACAGGAAACATTTATTATTGTTGTCTATCTAAAGTACTCTTTGGAGGAATAGGCAGGACATAATAAGGTAAATTAGAACTGAATATTGTTGATTTAAAAATTTTTACAGCTGGCCATAGGAAATTTATAAGTGTTCTGATTTCCCCATGCTACCCTATGCAGAGCAAGTATGTTAGCACTTCAAAGACACTAATAAAGGAGCAGTCTAAACAATTATAATAGCAGCTAATGCTTTCATTGTGGTCCTATAGGCTGAGCAGCATTCTATAAACTTTACCAGTGAAAACCCACAGAGTCACTTTACCTCTTTCCCTCTTTATGTGGCATCCTTCACCACTTCTCTTTGTGGATAGGCCTGGGGGGAGGTGAAGCTGTAACAGCATGAATCGTTATTCCCACAAACACAGCTCAATAACTGATTTTCATACTACGACAATGAATCAATAAGAGAATACTAAGTTGTATTCAGCATTTGATGTTTTACAAGGCTGAGAAGATGTGTACTTAAATCAGTCTAGGTAAAACATTTAGTCTCTTGGAGGACCCCACTTTAATTGCCCAGACAATCCGTGTGTGTGATCATGTGTGTAAGCAGGGCTGCTAATGCTAGTGAAATGGATAAACAATTATTTACTCAGCTCCTACTAGGTACAAGCCAGTCTGTTAGGAATTGTGAGCCGTACAAAGATTGATATGGTCCAGCCCCTGCCTTCAGGAAATTTACAGTCTGCTAAAAATGAGGAGTTATTCAACTTAGTGTTTCAAGGACTTACGTTCTCTGTTTTTCAGCGAGTACGCTAAACAATGAATTCCAAATGAATCCTTACTGGGTAGTTCACTAAGCTTCAAGGATAACAGATTAGACTAATCTATGATTTTGAAGAAAACATCCTCTATCCAATGAAATGAAGAAAGTAGTATCCTCTCCGTAAGAAAGGAAATATTTACTCAAAGTCCTCAGTCAAGAGTTAATAATTCTCCTTTTGAGTCTGACAATTATTCGCCAAGTCGTGAACTTTAAGAATGAAGCCGGTCATTATCTGAACCTGTGGTTCCACACACTGAAGAGTCGGGAGCAACCTCCCTCTTGCCCTCCTTGAAAGCCCAGACCTTTCTCCAAGGATGGGGCAGCAGAGATCAGAAAGGAGGGCAAAGGTAACAGCCGGCGGCCAGGATGATTCGAAGGGGCAGGGGAGCAAGGTCTAAGTGGGGATGCGCACCTCGGGTGTGTATGCAGGAGGAGGGGCAGAGGCAGAGCTCCACGGCTCACACCTGGAAGGATTAGACCAGGATAAGCAGCCGAAGTCACAAGCAAACACACAGGAAGTGGTCCTTTGATGGCTGGGCCCACCCTTTTCAGGTCTACAGATCATCTTGCTCGTTGCTCAGTGTGTGGATATACTAGTCCCACCCCGTGCCCCACTGGAGAAACTGAAAAGAACCATTTAAATGTAACATATTTAAAAGAATCTTCACTAATTTAGAAGAGATACCTTATATTATTTATTACACCACCTCTGGCCTTGAACCCAGTCAAAAAGGGAAAGAAGTCAAGGTCCATATAATCTGAGAACCCTGCGAAGGATGCCAGTAAGGCCTGTCAGGGCCAGAACTTCAATCCGGCCCTTGGCAATGCTTCTCATATTCTTCCAGTGCCAGCAGATGGTGCAATGCACACCTGTGACACTTGTCACAAAACAGCTCTCCGATGTTTTTGTTACAAGAACTAACACGAATTTCACACATCCAGGCCTCATGGTCATTGTGTACCCATGTGTTTCTTGGTTGGGCTGCTCTGGAAGGGTATAGGGCTTTGGGGATAAAGCAGAAAGCCCCTCCATCAGTTGGGGGCGGGGAAGGTGACCCCAGCCACCTCCACTCTCCAAAGGAGAAACTCATTTTACAACATGTGAAGGATCACCGCTTTAAACCTATATATTAACCAGCAAGATGAGATTCAAAAGTCACCTCTTCCCCATCAAATCCCTGGCTCTGTCTCCACTCCCCACGGTCTATTCCTCCTCTGTGCTCACACTGACCTCCATCAGAGGACACATCTCCATTCCAGCACTTATCAGAGGGTCCTGAAGTTACCTGGGAGTCAGGCTGTTAGTGCCTCTAGAACAGGGACTATGTCTTACTTATCTCTGGGTCTCCAGGAACCAGGAAGGTATCTGGAACATAACAGGAAATTAACCATGGTTTCTAAAAAAGATAAATGTCTTCTGCGAATGTCTTCTAATCATCTTAACCAGGAAAGCTGTATTAATTTTTCAATTGTTTAAAATATTAACTGTTTATATTATATTCATGGTATAAAATTTTAAAATGTGTCTTTAAGACTTATGTCTTTAAAAAGCCTGATTTTGTGTGCTGTGGCTACATGAAGAACACAACTCAGACCAGCAAACATTTCCTAGGAATACACAGACACTTTGTTCAGGAAGTCCCTCTTCTAGAAAAACCGGATATAGTAGATAGTGCTCATACTCATGATCTCCAAAATAACTTATCTGACTCATCAATAAGTACATACTGAGTGACTAGAGGTCATTATTGTCTTAAAGGGGTACTAATTGGCATTTATTCGGTAGAGTAAATCTGGACATATTTGGATCATTGTATTATGATCACACATAGCTGAAGATCAAAAAGACATAGTAATGCCAGATGCACTCCTTTCTGCAAATACTTGGAGAGCAGATAGAATCCAAAGTAAATTTATATGTAGATTAATGCTTTTCAAACTTCAGGTTGTGACGTGTTAGTAAATCAGAAAGTCAAATCATTGGTTATAACCTGAATTTCGTAAAGGAAGTAAACAGAACACAGAATGCAGCAGAATGAATGGAGTGAAATGAGATGCACTAGAATAGAATAGGTAAGAATTAGAGTACGATACCCTAGGGAAGGCTATGCCTTATTTTGTAAACTCGAATTTCGCATCTGTGTGTGCAGGTGTTTGTGTGCTGGGGTGGGGGGGAGGGGGCGTGTCTGTGCACATGTACGTATAGATGTGTTCTGGGAGTTCACATAAAAGGCATTTTTATAAATAGGTCTGTGTCCAAAAAGTTGCTGGACTAGACCACATAATGTTTTTATAACTGTTTGAAGAATAATTTGAAATATACCTTTAACTCATGCCTTGATTCCCCAATCAGGGAGAGAAAATACAGGCTGTGACAGGGTTCCTCCTGTGAAACCCAAACACGATTTGTGAGATTTAAAGACCTTATCATTTAAATATGAGGATTGATGCCTCTGAGGAAGATAGAGCATCTTAGTTAAAACAAGCAAATGATTATCTTGGACAACAGTGTAAACAAGACCCTAATTCACCAAGCGGCTAATTGCTGTTCCCAGCTGCAGAAGATTGGCCGGTGCTCTGTCGCTCACACGCAGACTGTGCGTGACAGCTGCACACTCACTCTTGAGATTCAGCCCCACACAAGTCCAGTGACACACACCAGAGCCTGGGGGCCAAAGAGGGTTTAGTTCAGAAAGAACCTGTCTAAAAGGCAGCTTCTTAAGACATCAAGTGCTTTATTTAATAGACATATTTGCCTCTACGGTTGTGCTGGAGTGAAACTTATATTTGAATTACTTTATTTCCTCACAAGACTTACTGATAAGTCACCAGGAGAAGAGCCTTGGGAGCATCCTTCGTAACCAATGGAAATTGATCCTCCATATCACTTTTTTTTAAAGTAAATCACAAAATTGTTATCTGGATCATGATAGTCACAAATTTCCAGGGTTGTTCATATTTAATTCAACTTAAACACAGATGCATGAACTCAGACTATAAAAAATAATAGCTACCATGTTTTCTTATATTATGTGCCAAATGCTGCAAGAAATACTTTACACTTAGTGTTTTTAATCTTTACTACTGCTAATCTCATTCACATATTAATGGAAGGAAGGAAGGAAGGGGGAAGGGAGAGAGGAAGGAAGGAAGGAAGGAAGGAAGGAGGAAGGGAGGGAGGGAGGAAGGAAGGAAGGGGGAGGGAAGGAGGAGAGAAATCTGAAGTTCAAAAGGGATAGGTCCCCTGCCCAAGGTCAAATGTCACTGATATTCTTCAAATGTTGGTCTCAAAAACTCTTGCTCTGTCCACTGCCGCCCATAACATCGTTCAGTCTGTGCCTTCGGCGGTGTGCACGCACCAAGGAGTGACTGCAACACCACACATACAATCATGGGTGCTTATTCCAGAAAGATGGCAAACCGCACAATAACTACACCTTTTATTGCAAGAGAGGATCAATTCTGCTGTCCCTAGCCAGAAACCTGAAATTATGTTTCATCAGTAGAGTTGCCTTGGATGTCCCACTACAATACAAAAAAGCATACTGAACACTTGATTCTATAAAATCTTAAAAGTGAGAAGCAGACGAGCTACACAAGAGCTGTCAGTGTACAATGGATGCATGACCTCTGGTCCACGCCAGTGTTACCCCACCTGGGGGAAGGGCTGTTTCTAAGGTTCGTGAGGTCTCACCATGACCACCATGCTAAAATCCAGGCACAGGGATTTCTTTGATGCATGGAGCCGACCTCAAGGCGGTACCACCTCAATCCACAGCTGTCTTTGGGGACTGAGTCGACTACCTCTGATAAGGAGGATTTCCAGGGGAACATCACCAGAGTCCAGCCTGAGAAGGAGCTGGTTAGCAGTGAACCTAAGGAAAACCTCTGTATTTCTAAGGTCTAGATTGGATTCTTGTTCTCCTCTGTCTGCTCCACAAGCTGAATCAGAGAAAGAGTGAGGAGAAGGGGTCTTCTCTCCATTCCAAAGTCAAGTTCTCCTCTGCTCACCCAAGGTGGTTGGAAAAGCAGATTCCCTAGGCCGGGAGCAGGCTTCTTGGACAAACTTCTGATTTAACCAAGCAGCACTCGGGCCTGACCGACATGAGAGCAGCTTCCAAGTACTGTAAAGTCCAGGCATCCAAAGACCAAAGACACCGTATTGCGGAGCTTGCCAATGTGTATGCGTCCACAAGAGCAGCGTACTGCTTCGGGTATCAGCAGGCATTTTGGCTGCCCTCTCCCTCTGCCCACAGCTGTAACTCGACTCACACATGAGGTTCAGGTAACCAGTGGCATCCTGTGTGATTGGGTTTAAACACTAGAATCCGTATGTCCTGCCCAGTTGGTACAACAAGGTCATTTGTGCACAAGAGTTAATGAGGGACCTCGGGGTTGGTGGTCACATGGAAACTGAAAGGCACCATTAACACAAATATCAGCCTGTCCTGAAAAGGAGAAAATATAGGCAAAAACAAGACATCACAGAGCTGTACAGTTGTGAAACTGCTCGGACTCTGAAGCTAGATGTCCAGGGATGAAGCCTGACGCTACTGACTGAGCAATTTCCTTATGTGTCTCTGTGCCATCAGTTTCCTTATCTGGGAACCCAAATAATGAGACCCCCTCCCTGCCAGACGGTTGTGAGGATTAAACCAGTTAACATATGTGAAGCACTCAGAAGAACACTGTCACTCGTAATTAGCATTCTATGTCCCACTGAGACAAACACATGCATCCATTTCAACGGATACTGATATTACCTGATTAGAGCCTGGCTAGTATTAAACCGCCAACATTTCTGCAGAGCCAGACCTTCTAGACACTTCTAGAGACATCAGTGTCTCTAAAAAATACAGCTACTTCCAAATGGTTTTGGCATCCTTCCAAGGCTCCCAGGAGCCATCACTGGGTTATTCAAGCTGTGGGTGGATGGTGATTTCTGGGGGTTCACGCGTATATGTGGGAGGTACGTGGATGACAGTTCTGGGGTTGTCGGTCTTTTTCAGCTAATATAAATGAAATTCAAATGCCCTTGAAATTCATTTTGAAAGCAACAAAGCTTACAGAGAAGGTTTCTAAGAAAAAGGAAAAATGAGGAAATGAGAGAGAGCTCCTAGAGGGCACACAGGTCAGGACTGTGTCAGGCAGGTTTTTCCAACCTCCAAATTTTCCTAGGATCTCTGCTAGCAGCAAACGACCTTAACCATTTATGAAGATCCCTTTTCATGAAAATCACGTTTTTGTTTTTGTTTTTCATTTTGCTTGAGGTAAAGCATTTTTATTTCTTTAAATACATTGGTACTTTTACCTGATATAATTGTGCAAATCCAGTTACCTGGTACGAATAAAAGACAGCACTATTCTGATTCTAATTTTTTTAACTTTAAAGTGATCATACAGTAAATTTGACTTCTTGGGGACAGGGGGCTGTATGGTTTATGAATCTTAATGCCTGTATGTTTGTGTAACCACCACCACAATCAGGCTACAGAACAGTTTCAACATCCCAAACACTGCCTCACGCCATCTCTTTCCAATCACACCTCCCCTTTGACATAGCTCCTGGCATTCACTAGTCTGTCCTCCTCTGCCACTATAATTTTATCATTTTGAGATGTTACATAAATGGGGTTATGAAGTCTGTGATGGTTTGAGATTGGATTCTTCCACTCAGCATAATGTCCCCTGAGATCTGGCCAAGTTTTTGCAAGAATTAGCAGTTTGCTCCTTTTTATTGTTGAGTAATATTCCATTGTATGGATGCACCAAGTTTTATCCAGTCACATTTTGAAACACAAATCGCCCAGTTTGGGGCAATTATGAATAAAGCTATTATAGACCTTTATCTACAGGTTTCTGTGTTCATAGTTTTAACATCTGGTGCTCACCAATTTTTATTTTAAAGTTTTTCTTGATCCTTAGAATACCCAATCTTGTGAATTTGGGATTATTCTATGTCCATGGATTTTAGATCCTACACTGGAGATTCTTAGAACGTACCCTCATGGGAAAATCTGCACCTTCCTACAGTCAACCAAAACAGAGGCTCCTAACTCTTTTCTGTTTAGTGGAATTTGGAACCCTCATCTCCTCTTTTAAGATGCTATGTTTAAAAAATAATTTTTAAATCAGAGTAAATTAAAATTTATTCTGAGGTTTGTTTTGAAATTTTACAGTATTCGTTAATACTTCAGATTATGAAACATCAATCATGCAAATTCTACATTCTGACAAAAAGTTTTATGTTTTAGATCAGTGGTTCTCAAATTGTGGTCCACAGACCAGCAGCGTCAGCATCGCCTGGAAACTTGTTAGAGATGCAAATACTTGGGCCTCAGGCCAGATCCACTGAATCAGAAACTCTGGCAGTGGGGTCCAGTGATCTCTGTCTGAAGAAACTCTCCGCGTGATTTCAGATGCTCGTATAGGTTTGAGAACCACTGCTCTAGGGATGAACGACTCTGTGCAGTACAGAAAAGAATGCCATAGTCCAGGACTTCCCCTCGAGATGACAGACTGACTTACACATACTTCCTTCTGTAGCAGGAGTCACTTAAAAATAAGATGGCTCATTTGTGCTAACATATGAGCCCTAGATCACCCACTGACATTTGTAACACAGACAGTGTAGTTCACTTTGGTCACCTGGGGGCAGAGCTATGGAATCAAAACCTGAAATGTACAGAAATCCCTAACTCCTCAGTTGAAACAATGAATTCATCACCCTACCTTCTATTTCCATCTTGCCATTTTATCAGTACTGATGGGTAGAGAACAGGGGCGAATGCAAATTTCCTCTCTTCACTGGCTCTGTTCTGTAACCCTGTCCTTAGTGGGATATTGTTCATCAGCAGTGAGATAAATGAATTCAGAAGGAAAATGAAGTAGAAAAGCAGCTAGCTTAGGTCACCTCACCACAGATCTCACAAAAAGAGGGATTGCTCTTTTTGTAATATAACAAGATCCCAAATTTATATATGTACATATATATATACATATACACACATATATATACATATAATATATAATTTATTATATATGTTATAAAATGTAATATATGTGTACATATAAATGTATATATCATTTACAGCAATTACTAAAATTAAAGCATTTAATTAATAAAAAGTAAGCATAATCCTTAAATTTCTCTGTCCAAATATTTTAACCAAGCCACTACCTTTGACAAATAATTAATACATATGTTTATTATACCTACTACACTTATCTTTTATTTCAGGGGAGGGCTGAAACTACTGTTAACCTCACTACTTCCTTTATCTGAGAAACTGACTCCCTGAGGGTAACAGGATAAAAAGGCCCCTTTGATCCTGTACATCTGCCAAAGGCAACCATCACCCTCTACGCAAACACACGGAAAGCACAGGCAAAGAACGAGTGGGTCTGTGTTCCAGGTGTCTGGGGTTTGCTAGGTAGAAAACGAATTGAGGACAAACCATCTACGAAGAAAGCTCACACTGGCTCATTCTGACTTAGGTTTTCCAGAAGATAATTTCAGGGAAAATATATTAGTAAAAACTGATAACTTCATCTTCAATATTAGGAAACTGCAGATATATGGGTTGGCCAGTGGACCTAAAACAGGTTTATCTACCTGGTATCGGTTCAGGAAGAACTAATGGGGAACATGAGACAGAAGGCAGAGTGTAAATAAACTTTTCCCCAACCTGACTGAGTGATAGCTCAGAACACATATTTGAAGAGCAAGGCAATATACCTGAACTATAAAGAATCACAAGTGTACCATCAAGCATGCATTTAAAAGCCCAAACCTCGTAAATCCATGAGAAAAAAAAAATGGAAAGGCAATTTTTCTTGAAACTCCACTCATCATTTAATAAATATCTTCAAAACCATTATCTATTTATTAAAAGTTTTTAATTAACATTTTGTTCCTTATTCAGTTATCCTTGGGCATCTATTTGTACTTAAGTATGAACCACTGGGTCCCTTAAATCAATAACATTGTTTCAGACTTAGTTGGGTGGTGAGTAAAGATACAGGTTAGATGTGGTGTAGTTTTTTTTTTTTTTTCCATTATTCTTTTCCTTAACTATGCTGCATGTATTGTCAACATTGTATAAAAGCCAACGCAAAAGAATCCCACCACGGGACTTCCCTGGCAGTCCAGTGGTAAGACTCTGAGCTCCCAATGCAGGGGGCACAGGCTTGATCCCTGGTTGGGGAACTGAGATCCCACATGCTGTGTGGCATAGCCAAAAAAAAAAAAAAAAAAAAAAAAAAATCCCACCACCCACCAAAATAATTTTATCTTTATTTTCCAGTAATCCGTGGACAGATAAAATACTTGTGACTCAAGCTTCATAGCATTTTTAAAACAAGTATTGATATATCATTTCATTACATGTGCTCTTATAGGTTTCAATGTTTTAATGGATTAATAGGCCCTGTAGGAGGAAGCAGGCTAGAGACAACATTTCTATTTGTGGCAAGTATTTTACGTATGATAATTCATGAAGAGAGTTTTGTTGCTGACATCTGGAAGCTCACAGTAGTTAATTAACTTGACTAGGTCAGTGAGAGGTGGGGATGGAATTCAAACTTAGGTCACCTGGACTTCAAGCCTATTGCCTTTCCATCATACCAGGAGCAACTGTCCCAATAATAGGTAAAATCAGGAGCTGAGAATCCATTCTTGTCCCAAGTGGCTGTACCAATTTCAGAAGTTAATTTCCATGCCCTTCTTTGTCATGGCTCCATACATATCCTTCCACTATTCCACTGTATCCTGTTCCTCAATTCCATATGCCTAGATTAGATCGAATTCTCTGTGTTTCATATGGCTATTACATATTACAGTGTAAGTCATATTACAGAGGAAACAATAGAAGAATGAAATATACACCTTTCTTTTCCCTGCACCAAGAATCCGCAAGTATGCTACAACAGAAATTTTGCCACGGCTGTGACCACAACCAAGAGCAGATCGGCGTGGACATCACATGGGCATGCAAGTCCCTCTCTTTCGTAAGAGAGGGAGTTCATAAATATCTGAGAACATTTACACTGCAAAACAATGAAACAAATTATTTCTCCAAAATAATAAGGCCACAGACAACTTTTGACCAAAAATGATCCAAAGGTAATTTCAGAATCAGTAGAAGGATACTGATTTTTCCTTAGCACTGTCCCTGTGGCTCCAGCAAATGATACATGCAGGGCTACAGAAATCTCGGCTCTCTTATTAATAAGAACTTTTGCCTGAAGAAACAAGGTAATGCAGAGCGCAGAAGGAGCTAGCCAAGTAAAGTAACACCCGCAGGGCAGAATAAATGGCACTAATGACCTAATCAATACAGAAATAAGTACAGATTTCCTCCACAAATGGCCACTCAGTAACGTCTCTTAAAAAATTCAGGGGAAAAAAAAAAAAACATATCTCTTTCATTTAAAATTTCCTTACGTTTTTGGGTGTACTTCATTAGGAATACCCCCAAAGTTGACTTTCTTTCAATTCAATACATTAGGTCAGGTCACTAAGACCTGGAGTGACATCTATCAGTCCTTTCAAGTTCGCAGGTCTGGGTCTGTCTCACTGCTGTACATTCCTTCACTAACAGTGCAAACCCTCTGATTCCTGCTTAAGCCCGAGGATCTAATCTATAAACAATGAAACAAGTGACATCCCCTCATCCTTTCTTAAAACATCCAAACCAATCTATTTTTACAGCCAGGTCAGAACAATGAGGTAATGTTTTCTAGTGATTTTAGAAAAACTGCTTTTAGAGCTCTCTTCTCTTGCTAGATTCATTGGGTAAATCTCTGATTATACAAATGGCCTTCTGTTGGGTATAGGTATTGGTTTCACCTGTGAAGTGTACAAATCATAGGTCTACCACAATTTTATTTGCAATCATTCCTAGTTCTTAAAGTCCCAAATTGTCCCCAGAATGATGCTAAGACTAAACTCTCTACACCATTTCTAGACAAATCTAGAAAAAAGCTTAGTTAACTTTCTTTGTAAAGCAGCATCGAGCCACAATCTAATCCCATGTGAATTACCCTTAATAGATAATGAAATTCTAAATCATCCATGCCCACATCTCTTTTCCAGGGTCCCTATTGTCCATCTAAGCTTCTAAAATGTCAAACCCTGCTGTCTGTGCAAAGGAGCACCTTATGGAAAACATGTGGATTTTAGGGGTTCACAGATGGCCTTTCCTCACTGAACCACTGGCTTGGAGGTGCGTATCTGAAAATGTGAGCATCAGGAAATAAATAAATGAATACTGAGTACTGGGATAAGTACTGAATCTGTAATTCTTACAACAAGCCCATTTTAGAGATGAGGAAGCTGAGGTTTAGAAAGCTTGAGAAACTTACTAGCAAGTTGCAGAGGGGGATCTGAACCCAGGTCTGGAAATCCATTATCCTTTTTTCTTAACTATTCTATTCCTGATAAGTTAGTTACATGATAGAAGAACAATAACCTTCTAATCATTTCACTCATACTGTAGCATTAGTGCTTAGTTTAAAGGCTAAGAAAAAAAAAAGCATGACCAAAATTTATGGACAATGAAATATAAAATTGATTCACAAATATTATACCCCCCAAAATCATTAATAGACATTGAAAACTGGAAGAGATTTTAGAAATCATCTGGTGTAATCTTGTTGCTTTATGGGTAATTTCTAAAAGTAAGTTCTTTCTCAGTGTTTCAGGGCAAGAAATTTTAACATGATGCCAGGTCTTGGGACAATGTATCAAGATATCTCTCTGCTTCCAAATACCTAAATCTTTAACTTTATCTCTGCCAATGGAAAGAACTGCATCCTTAAAAAAAAATATCCTTCGGGTAACTTATAGATCAAATCTTTTACTCCTAAAGTTTCCCTATAGAACCGTATGTAATTCCACCTACCTCTAATAATAGGCATTATTTTTAATCTATTAAGGACATTTATAAAATTCTGAAACTATTTCAGTTTCCTTTTTCAAACGCACAATGTGGAATCTAACAACAAATTCAAAGAATAATTTGCTTTTAGAAAAACTTACTTTTTAATTCTAAACAGATACATTGGTTTGATCTGATATGAACTTGAACTTTGCAGTTCATAATTACAATTAAATCTGTACCAGTTGCTTGCAGCTCTAGTAAGCAATATTGTAAATATATGATTTTATAAATCAACAAAGAAAACAAAATGGCTTATTCTAATTCCATACACATTTGTCATAATCAGCTTATCTTCTTTCTCTTGTTAGAGAACTTCCCAACTGATGGTTTTAGTTTGTGCTCTATTACCATCAACAGAACTTTTCCCCAGTAGCGGGGCTACGTCTTCCCTGTTTGTTTTCTGGAAACAGTAATGGTCTCCGCTCTCGAGGTACACTCCTTGTCAACTTTCTTAACGAGATTTACTGGCAAAAAAAGATTTTTCTCATTTGTCCAAATTAATTCATACTGCTTTATCATCCAAGATATCGCCCATCTATCATTTTGGAGTTTCCTTACACTCTCAATCATTCAATTCATTGTTCAAAATGTTCTAGTGCATTTCTCTCTCCAAAATGCCTACAAAATCCTATATAGCAAATTTCCCAAATATTTAGCATGAGACTTGACACATAGGAAACCCTCAATAAATATCTGAAAAACAAGAAGGAACAAAGAAATGAATGAGTGTGACATCTGATGCAACAGACAAGTCTTGCTGACTCCCACACAAGAACTCAATCTCAATTCAGCTCCCATGGAAGTTCCCCTACTTTGATACAGTGTGGTCCAGAGGATATTTTTCTGGCTTCCTGATGAAAATACCAGCTGTGTCAGAATCTCTTGCTATCCACATCTTCCTAAAGACTGCCGTAGCCTCAAAGAAGAAAGAGAATATTCTCCTCATCTCTCTAAATTAAGGTACCAGGTTTTGTTTTGCTTTGGGAAGTCCGAAGGGTGAGTAGATGTTCATACAATCAGAACCACACTCAGCATATCTTAAAATGTAGAAGTTAAATTAAGAAAGCAAACTCACTCTACTCTTAATCAACTGGATCCCATCCTTTAGGACTAGATTGTTTTGAAAGATAGGAGTAAGACATTAACTCAGTTCCTGTGGTCCCAAGTGGATTAAACGGTTTGCCATTTAACTCTGGTTAATCCTATCATTGTTCCCACATAGCAGGGAGAGTAGGGCGACTCTCCTTAAGGGAGGAAGAGGAGTTAGGAAACCCCAACTTGTCAGTATTCTCTTCTCCTCACTCCCTCACCCCTGCCTTTTAATCCATCACCGCCTACTTGCCCAGTTCTTCAGAGGAGTGAATTTCTTCCCCACATCCTGGATCACCTTCACCAATGTTAATCTCTCCGAAGGCACATCTCCAGTAAACAGGAGTTGTCTCTAGCTCTGTGTGCCAGTGATTTGGAAATTGTTTGTGAACTTGCCTCATCTTCTCTCCCGAGACCATAACTGACTGTTAACTGTAATTTCCTTCCATGTAGATGTAAAAGTGATCTAGGTACTCAGTTTAAACGACTGAAGTTTTAGGGACCTTGCTATCCCCATAGAAGACGGAGTCACTGCCTGAGATCTGAAGGAAAAGCTTCTTTGTAACAGCCAAAATCATTTCTAGTGAAGTTATAATTCTACATATAAGGGCATCTCTTTGTTCTCTTTGTCAGAAAGATGAATGTCAGATCCACTTTGGCTGAAACTTTTGGGAAAAAAATCACAATTAAAACTTTAGTTAGAGCTGATTTTAAATCTTGAATATTAGGTGCCATCAACAATATAAAGGTCAATTTTTAATTCAACAAGCTGATTAAATATCTGGCATGTGCAAGCAAGAACAGCTAAAGACAGTGAAAAAAATGCACTGGGAAATACACACAGGCCTTGTTTTATGGCTCTTCACTGTATTGTGCTCTGCAGATATTGTTTTTTTTTTTTTTTTTTTTTTTTTTACAAATTGAAGGTTTGTGACACCACTGCATCAAGCAAGTCTATTGGTGCCATTTTTCCCAAGAGCATTTGTTCACTTCATGTCTCTGTGTCATATTTTGGTCATTCTCCTAGTATTTCAAGCCTTTTCTTTGTCATTATATTTGTTATAGTGATCTGTGATCAGTGATCTTTGATGTTACTATCGCAAAAAGATGACAACTCGCTGAAGGCTCAGATGATGGTTATCATTTTTTAGCAATAAAATATTTTTAAATTAAGGTACGTACACTGGTTTCTTAAAGACATAATGCTATTGCACACTTAACAGACTGTGGTATAGTGTAAACATAACTTTTATATGCACCGGGAAAACAAAAAATTCATGTGACGTGCGTTATTGCGATAGTAACTTTATTGAGGTGGTCTGGAACTGAACCTGCAACATCTCTGAGGTTTGCCTGTACCCTTTTGAGATAAATTAGTTTTTTGCTTAATGTTAGTTAAATGGCTAGTATTTAAGCATATATTGTATGCTGACTCTAGATACACACACACACACGCTATATAGATATACATACGTATATATCTATATAGTGTATATAGTATATGTAATCTGTCTACCCTTTCCTTGTTTTTTTTGTTTTCCAGCTCATATTAGAATACCAAAGGATTATAAATTTATTCTCAGGTACCTTCTGAGAAATTTCACTGGATGACTTTCTGATGGTACTATCCCTCAGAAGAATGGCTGATATTTAATTATAATAAAAAATAAAATGTGGTTATTTGATGAATTTACTGCTTTGCATGGCTCACCCTCTGCACTGAACACAACTCATGGTTCTACATTTTCTGACGGGGGACTAACTGATTAAACCCCAATTATGAGAGAAGTCTTCCCCTCCCTCCTTTGACTATTTTCACACACGTGCCGAAATGATTCATTTCCGCAACATTAAGTGAAGATACTTTAGAATCAGAGGCCATATCAGCTGCCCAAACAGCTCAGTCAGTGCTTGGAGACAGGAAACCAAAGCTGTCTGTGGGGGGCGCCAGAGAGCCCAGAAGCAAGCCCACAGCTCTGCTTCCCTTCACGTCCGGGAGGTCGCTGAAAAATGTTTCCACCTCTCATGCCACCCAGAGCTGCCACTCCTGCTCTCACCCATTAGTACAGGATGTAAGGTTATTCTTTCATGGATTCATTTCAACCCCTTCCTATTCAATGATTAGGTTCTTCAGCCACCCCTTTTGGATGGTAGAAATTACACAATTAAAATGTTTCAGAGAAATAATTCCTATCTGTTCACTTTCCAGACAACTCTGAATGGAGCCACCCCTTCCCCTACAGACTACAGAAGATAATGACCTTACTAAGCATCTTTATCCACGTACACAGCACACCTCCTAGATTAGTTACTACCTTTGCTTGGCCTTCAACATTTCTTAGGCCCAGAGAGAGTAAAGCTAGTCTCCAACTCTAACCAGTAAAAATGTTTATGGGGCGGGAACAGAAGGGAGCTGTACTCTATATTATTTTTAAAAATTCTTAAAAGGACGTTTTTCTCATTCATGGAATCAGGTTAAATCTCCCTCTAAACTTTTTTATATGAAAAGATGATGATTTCCTTTTCGTGAAAAATACCTATGTGGCAGGTACTTTGTTTCTGTTTCAGTCCTGCAAAGTAGGCCTTATCTGTCCTACCTTCTACATGAGAAAATAGAAGCAATGAGGAATTAACGAAATCACAGAAGTCACATAACTAGTCATTTGTTGCTACTGGACTGGTGTTACTACACTCTTTTACCTGCAGAAACTATGAAGCAGAGAGGGGTCGAGAATCTTGGCCATAGACACACTTCTAGTTGTTTACTCAGATCCAGAGGCCAAACTCCAGGATGGGTTGTTCAGGTGGTAAAATGCATATTTACGGATGTAAGTTTTGGAGAAGTGAGATCTGGGTGCACCACCACATTTTGACTTTGTTTTCCAGACCTTTAATTTTAATCCAGATTTTGTACGTTTCTCTGATCTGCAGAATCCCACGGAGGCCCGCATACCTCGGAAGTAAAGCCCTGCGTCACGGCACACAGCAGTCACCTGCTCCCTCTCTGATGAGCTCCAGTATGCTCTGGCATACATCCCTCGCTCACTTTTAACCTGGCATTGGATCGGAAGCACCACTGAGTTCAAAATATCTCTCTACTAGAGTTTCCCACATCACACTTGACAAATAACGCAGACATTGCAATCATCTGCGTAGTAAAATGATATCCCTTTTGGAGGGATGTTTACATTCTTGTCTTAAAATACGTATACTTTTTTTTCATATGTAAACTCTCACGTTTAACTATATATACTCTCCCATCTCTTGGTGCTGAAAGAAAAACCCACTAAAAACAAAGTCATGTGTAGTTCCGGATGAAGACAATAATTATAATAATAATTAAAGATAAAGGAGTCTAGTTGTTAAGGGTGCTTTATGGTGTTTAAGCAGATAGCTACAGCATGGACACGCATTATGATGGCGTGCTATATCATTTCATCTTTCCAAAACTCCGGTAGTGATTATGTGGAAATTTCAGGATTAGAGAACTACTTTAATCTTCACAAAGGAAGCATGTGCTGTGACCAAAGTTAAATAAGCACCAGAGTGAAAAAAAAAATGACGAATCATTAATACCAGCTAGTTGGGATTTTGGAATCCATCTTTAGTGCTAGGCCATTTGTTTGATAATTTCCTAAAGTTCTTACAATGCCAGCGTATCTCAGTAAATTTAAAATAAACAAATATAAAACTATGTAATTTAAAAGTGTTAGCTTGATCATTCCCGTAAGCCAGATAAAAGAAACAGGATCACAGACATGACTGCAAAGTCCTGACAACTAATGAATTTGGCAGAGTTCAATAGCGATTTCAACACAACTGTGTGCTTCCTTGGCTTAAAGAGTGATCATCTGACTATAAACCTCAATCTTCTTTCTCTAAAAACAGAAAATAAATTGCCATATTTCCAACCAAAAGGTTTTTTGACACTATCATTTTTTTAAAAAAAGTCGTGTTTTAAAGAAACGGGTATTTGAAGCTTGTAAACAATGCTGAGATACTCTTATGTGACAGAATCTACTTATTTTCCAACAGCTCTTTGATGATTAAATTAAGTCAGATGACAGCAACGCTGGGATTTCCATCGAAGTGGTATACATATTAACAAGCAAAATGCTAAGAAAAGTCTGTCAATCCAGAGTATAGATATTTTCTTATCAATAAATATTTGAACTTCATGTGGGGATTTTAGCTGGTGGCTTTAGAAATGTATAAAAAAACTGCAAAAACAAACTGATAGCTTTTTATCTTCCTACTGAGTTTATGAGCAAAAAGAAGTTAAACAATTATACGTAGTCCCTGAATTTCAGTGAGCTGCCATGCCCCTCCTTCATTCTCTTCTGACCCATGGCTGGATTCTTCTAGATCTATGCGACAGTGATGAAATCACCTGAAAGCCACTCAAATGACGGAACAATCAGATGACAGCTAGGCCTTCTGATTTACATGTCAAGGCATATTCTATTTGGACTTGAAGGATCGTGAAACTTTTAGAAATTGACGTTCCATTTTAATTCTCTGAAGATGTGGAAATAGTTTACCTCAATTATTGGTGTTGATTTTCAATTTCAACCAGATCAAAATACGTCAACATGCATTTTTTTCCCTTTAAGGTATGATTCTATGGATTAGATTGTTCTAACAGTGAGTACTGGATCTTGGCAACTGGAAGAAAATCTGCAAAATATAGGAGGATCATTCCTCTGGTTTCCATTTCCCTAGAGATGGTCTTCATTCTTATCTCAAGCGCTTAGTGTATAATAAAGAAGCAAGCAATGAAAACGCAAATGTAAAAGAATGCATATCCACTATTAAAAATTCCAGCATTACATCTTAGGTTGAGAAGTCACAGAGTTCTTTCGGAAGTCCCTGTCACAAACACTGATTTCCTATCTTGTGTGGGTATCAGGAAGTTTATCTGGGTTTATTTAGGTAGATTAGCTTTGTGAATATGTCGCAGTGAAAAAACCTGCAGAAAAAAGACTGTATATTACATTATGTGATTCTGCGTAGAATCACATACTGTGTAACCACAGGATACCAAAGAAATCTCTACAAAATTTGCTGAAATATTTGAAATAAAACGTGACGTAACTGTTTTCCTGTTAAAAATCTTAAGTCCTCCTTTCAATTGAAACCATGTTTTATTTTTACTTATATTAAAACCAGTTTTTATTTACAGAAGTGATTTTGTCAATAAGATCTTAATATTTTGTGTGTTATCCACAACACATTTTTAATGTAAGAACTGTTGTATAATTTTAAGGTAGTGATAAATGTGACAAAGTGGTAAGAGGCCTGTTTTTTAAAGGGTAATGATTAGTGGAACCCTCTCCCCTTTACCTGGAGAAAATGAAATATTTTCTGTTGCTAGATAAAAGAAGCAATTGTAAATTATATTACTTTAAAAATGTTGCATGAATTTATGACTGAGGGATAATTATGAATTTGTGCCTTGAGTGAGATAATTTTGGATTAATTCCTTGGCATTTAAATAAGTCACAGATGCAATTTTATCCTAATAGATATCACTTGGTTACAGAACTTTAAAAATCTTAGATAACCTTTGGCATTGACACGTATATGAAGCGGGGGTTATAAAAAACTACCAGAAGAAATTTTCTTCAGAAAAGTATGTAGAGAAATTTAAAATATTGATCTACTGTGGCCATAGACCGTGATTACAAGTCTTTCCACCTGGCGATACCAAGGTCTATGCTGGCAGCAAGAAAAGAACATAACACGATGCTAAGGACTCAGTTTGAAAGTAGAGTCAGTTTGGTAAATAGAAGTCAGTCCTTTTATTTTTTTGATATCCCCTCAACTGTCTCAATGTCATTATTTCAATTCGCTTTTTGGTTTACCTGCATAGCTATTTCCCAGGGCACAGATACGTCCCAGTAATTTTAGAGAAAGGTACCTTCAAAACGTTAGATGGGCATTTTATAACTTAGGAAAATATCACCAGACTACAGAGAATTCTGAAACCACAAGATAACACTGCTGCCAAACATTAAAAACTGCTGAATAAACTTGATACTCTGTCCCAAGCACTTTATTTTTTTATCAAGCATATGATATTAATGTATGCAATTTAAATACTTTGTATCAGCTCCCATCTCATCCTCATAGAAATGAAACTGTTGTGATGTAAATAGAAGTAATAAATACTTTGAACATCCAGGGCCGAGTTTAATCCAAGACGAGCAAAATTAATTTAAATTATAAGACTCTGAGGCACTGAAAAAAATCACTTTATTAGCACTTGGCATAAATACACCTTAAAGGAAACGGACCCTCAGAAGCAAAGACCACCTGAGAAAAACAAATCCAGTCACAGACACATCTTGCTAATGTTCTGCTTATACCTTCAACAGCCCTTTAGCATTGACTTCTATCACTGCTTGAAATCATTTATCACATTTAACTTTAAATGTTAGAATGAAAAATAAAAGAAAGCAAAGTCAGCAGAAATGTAAAGCCTCTGGAACCATCAATTTCCTTAAAAATAAAGATCCTTTGTCCAAAGAGAGGAAGCATGTATTTTATAAGTTAATCATCACTGACTTAAAATATGTTCAGAACTTTCCAGGTGACATAAGGTATTTTTAAGGAAACCAATTCCTATTCTGGTTAGAGATTCACAAATTTCTCAACAGGCTACCACTGTGTGGTACCAGTTAGGATGATGCCAGTACTTACCATTTGAAGAGATGGCTCGCGGTGTCGACCTCACCTTTAAGCCCCAGATTCTTTCCTAACCTTGTCACAAAGCAGATCTGAATTAAACTAACGTGTATACAAATGGTTCATTTGCTATTTCCAACCTTATGGACTTAAAACTGTCTCCGCATACTAATGAGAATTTTCAATCCTTTCCACTTCTGGCTACATGGTATACTGTGTCTTCAGTGGCTGACTCATTCTACACTCTACTCATGTAGCTTATCATTATCTTGTCCACAGACAAAATACACATTGAATTCAGATGAGAATGCCCACTGCCTTGAGAATCTTGAGAAAGGTAGCAGCGCAGTGGTCTAAATAGCCTGACCACTAAGGGAAATATTACAGTCAATGTAGATTACTTTCTCCCTCTAAAAGTACAAGGTGGAAAACAGAAGCAACAACAGCAAATTACAGTAACTCTTTGCAATGTATTTCCCTTTTTTTTTTTTTTGGATTATTTCTTGTAAAAATTGACAAGATCCAAGACAACTCTGTACATTGTTCTAACAGCTTCATTTAACAATAATTATATGACTCACTTCCCCACCTAATACAAACTTCTCACTTTCTCTTATGTTTATTACTTTTGAAACTGCTTAGGCATTTTTCTAGTTAGCTTTACTCTGTAGAAAGAAGTAACCCGACTGCAGTAAGTTGTTAATACGAAAATGAACAGCAGAGACCTTTCTGATTGAACGTTCTCACTTTCTACCTCAAGACAGGTGTTCTGCATATATGCAAACGTTGCAGACAGATGGCTTTGCATGTTTTACACACTATAATATAAAGATATGTTCCCCCCTCATTATAAGATTCCAAAAATTACCAGTGCTGCCTCTATCTACATTTTTAAAATATTTAACCTTCGGTAACATAATCTATTGTGCTCATCTCAGAGTAAGGAGAGAAAACAACTCAAATATTCTAACAAGTTCAACCAAAACTTCCTATTTCACTTCATTGTCACAATACTTGACCTAGACTCCAAGTTTATAAAAGAAAATGAAAACCAAAATCACAAGGCAGAGCTTCAAGTCATCAGCATATCTTAGAAGGATGTTAGTTATTTTACGCCTGGAACAGTTTACAAGCTCCAAACCCTTCCCTAGTACAATATTTCAGGAATCTGAAATTATGTCTGCACTTCTTACCACCCAAGCACCTGACAGCTTGAATTAAAAATAGTATATATGCAGCAACTCCCTGGTTACTATCTCCCTGAAGTTTTAAGGCACTCAAATTATTGAGTCTTCTTTCTAAGAATTACTGAAGAGGTTGATGAAAACACATATCAAACTATTCATGTGTAATTCTCCCACTAAAATCAACTGATTTCTGTTAGTGTGATATATTAGGACTAATGAAAATCACCATACCCAGTAGCCAGTCTGTACCTTTCCAAAGATCCCTCTCCAGTATCCATAACCATGCCCAGCTCTGTCTTCCATCCTGCTCCTTGTATCGCAGTGAGGTGCTTGCTCCTTCATTAAATAGCATTAAAAATAGACTGCACAGAACTCCCCAGTGGAGCATGCTCTCATGGGCTAACGCCACAGTTCTCAAGGTAACCACACTCAGCTGGTATCTAAGAGGGAAAGTCACTGGGAGATCAGCAATTTGCAAATCTAATAGAGCACACAAACCTGTCTCAGTCTGAGCTGAATATTGTAAAAGAGAAATCAGGGTATAGTGAAATTAAGTCACTGAGAAGCTAAAGGACCATTTCTGGAGCTGCATAAGTTTCTTTAAATATCTCACCAAAACAAATACTCTGTTGAACATTCATTCATCCACAGCAACTTAGTTATATGATTTCTTGAACAACACCAATCACGTCCAGTGAGGGGAAATTAAGACATCTCTGCATAGCAGTCTAAATGTCTTAAATTTGCATTTAAACCAAGTTACTTTAAACCAAGTAATAGTATTAATAAGCAAGGGTAGACATAGGTTAGCCTTCTGTATCTTTTGTGAGGAGGAAGTGTATTCCTTAAAGAGTATTCTAAACTCCCTCTCCGGAAAATTGAAAAACATTCTGTTAGTTGAAGTGATAAAAAGAAGTATAAGAATGCGATAAGAAAGGAAATATAGGATCGAACACAAATACATACCTTAAAAATCCATATAAACCTGGGAAGAGTACATACTTAATTTCTCCTATGCGATCCACATTAGGAGGCAGCAGAAGCAATTGCTGCCAAGACAGTAGACTACTCAGCTACATAGCTAGAGCGCTAGGCTTCCAAATGACTGCCCTCTGCGAAAATGACATGAAAATCTTATGAAGACATGCAAACCCTGTGGTGACACGAATCAAAGCAGTAGGTGCATTTATTTTAGAGTGTCAAAGGTTTCCTAACTTTTACCAAATGAAAAATGATATCCTGTCATTTCAATTTCTCTGTTTTCTAAAAACAATCATAGTCATTTTGATCACCAAAGTGGATGAGAAAGAGGTGGGGATCATCTGGATTTACTCAGCATTTGCGTGAAATCTTGTCCAGATTCACTCCAACTCTGGGGATCGTCATTTGTGTCTGGGCAGGCTGAAGTGTCATACCAACAAACTTAAAAAAAAAATCAGAAATTAAAATGGATATCTGCACTCTAAACACATTACCGTGAGAGTGATTCCTACCAGCCTTCCATCGTACTTACTAGCTTCCCATCCCTCTAACTTTCAATTCCTTCTTTGTCCTTCCTTTCAGGCTTGGACTCTGTCCTTATCCTGTATCTTCGGAATACTGAACCCAAGCAGCTGACAGCAACCACATCTACTCCAGCCTGATTTCTATGCATAAAAATCCAGTGAGTCAATTTCTCTTCCTGGGAAACTTTCTAAACACCTGTCTCAGTCAACTCAGTTCTACCAGCACATCTACAACCTCAGACAGAAGACTGTTAAATTTGGAGTCTGCAATGAAACACAGAATTCAACCATGTAAAAATAAAACGGAACATCTCTTCCCCCTAAACCCCTTGGGACCTCAAGTCCCCTGAGGACAACAAACAGATGACAACTTTCTGCCCCTTGCACAGCTCTCTTCCAAATGAAATAAAAACACTCCAAACTTTCTACTGACAAACCTGCATAAATCACTGTAGACTTCTCTGGTGAAGAGACCTGCCCTTTTCAATTCTCTCCCAGCTTTCCATTTTGGCCTCATTCTGGGGAGGGGGAATCTACCCCTCCTCTGACAAAACATAAATACACAATACATATAAAACAACAACTTTCTACAAACAGGAAGGAGAAATACAGACTAGAAACAATTCGAAAAAAAGCACAGATATAAGGCAGAAAGAAAGAGAAAAAAGAAATCACAAAAGGCGTGCAACGTTCACGTCTGAAGACCTTAATTATATTACCTTGACTGAACAGTGGATATCCCCCCAGCGTCTCGGTGCCTTGATTGATCTGATTTAGTTTTTGGCTTTTATTAATATTACTGTTTCTCACGGATCGATTTCGCTGTATTTGTTTGATTTGGCTTGGGTTACTAGTATTATTGTTATTATTGGTGGGTTTATTTAACTGCTAGTAAAAGGAGCCTTCTGCGGCATCGGCGGGGCTCCTGGCAGGGCTGCGGCGGCCAGGGCTGCGGCGACGGCAGTGGCTTCAGCCGGCGACCCCGCGGCCCCTGCTGCTCGTCGCTGCTCCGGATGCGCTCAGGGGGCGCCGCCGCCGCCTTCTCCGCCCTGCTGCCTGCGGAGAGCGAGCGTGCCCCCGCCTCCTGTCTGCCGGTCCGTCCCCGGGCACGTCTGTCTGTCTGGCCGTCTGTCGCTCAGCCTGGCATCCCACCGCGGGCTTCTCGCTGTCCCGCGCGCAGCTCTCCGAGCTGCCCCTCGCGTCGGTCTGTCCCTCCGCGAATCTCGGTCCCACTAGCGAGGCAGGGTCCCTCTCCCCGTCTTCTGAGCCCGCATCTCTGTCGCTCTGTCACTCGATGCCCCAGCCGCTTCCCTCGGACAGAGGAGAGGGCGTCTGGAGGAAGGGAGCACGAGGCTGCTTCTCCCTCTCCCTCCTCTCTCTCTCCTTCCCCTGACTCTCCCTCCCTCTCTCTGCGTGCCGGTCTCCGAGACTCCAGCTGTCTAACTGCTCCCACCTGTCCGTCGCTCTGTCACTCCCAGTCTCCCCGCCGCCCCCCTCCCCCGAGCCAGCCGGCTCGGGTAGTCCCTGGGTCCCGCGCGCCCCTCTCCCCGCCTCCGCGCGCCCCTGCCCTCCCACACGCCCGGCTCCTCCCCGCAGCCCCGGCAGCGTCCGGTCCCCGCCTGGGCTGGCGGCAGCGCGCGGGTGGCATGTGGCGTGGCAGCTGCTCGGCTGGCAGACTCCAGTCCCCGACCCGCCACGCCCGGGAGATGGCCGCGGCCGGGCGCCTGCGGGGGCCGGGCCTCGGCCACGGGGCGCGGCCGGAGTTGGCCGAGCTGGAGCTCGGGCACCTGCCCGGTGCGCTCGGAGCGCGTGGTGCCATCCGTCCCCCCAGCCGTTCTCCTCCGCCTGGCCCCGGGCTAGAGACAAAGCGCGTGAGCCACGCACAGGGCGTGAGCATCATTCATCAGAGAGAAAACTGGCACGCTGCCCCCTTCCCCTCCACCCTGCCTTCCCGCTCCCCGGCCCGGGCCGAGACCCCCCGCGTACCTCTCCCGGGCGCCTCTCGACTCCGACTTGTCGGACACTTGGCCAAGCCTTGCCCACTCCCTTCCTCCGGGGCTCACTCTCCAGGCCAACTCTGCAGAGAATATCCCACAACAATAACACTTCACTCCACCCCAATCGAGCCGTAGCCTCAGAGCTCTGAGAGATTTCGCGGCTCTGAGCAGGACCCCAAGTCCCGGCGTGCGACGCCCAGTGGACTCCCCGTGGGCGCCTGCCCAGCCCGTTGCCCACTCGGGCGCTGACTGAGAATCGCAGAGGTGCCCCAGAAACCCCGGCAGGCTAGGGCGTGGGGCAGGGCGCCGAGTTGACAACCCAAGAAATAAAAGCGCTGCATTTCCCGTTTGTTCTGGAGATGTGCTATTTTTATTATCTGTAATTCATTTTTTCCCATTGTTTCAAGGCACACACTACCAAAAGGAAAAAAAAAAAAAAAAAAAAAGGAATAGTGGAGGAATGGGAATACATTTCCGGAATACCGCCCACCCCTCCTGAGTGAATGTGGAGCCTACTTTTCCAACATTATAGGTCACCAGCCAAGATAGATCATTCTGGCGTTCTGCCCCCAGCTGAGAGCAAGGCATTTGATTCTGAGCTTCCTTGCTAGGCTGTTATTAACGGGAAGCAAAATTATACTTGTACACGCCTGCATGGAATTGCCAAAGCTCATTCTGACAGTATCCAGCAATTCAGCTTCTGAAATGTAGGCACTGAATAACTATGGATCTGGCGCGATGAATGCCCCATCCTACAATAAATTGGAGAGGAGAAAATCAACTTTTAACAGCTGCAATTAGTAACCCCATGAAGAGACAACAAATAACTAGTAATACACGTCAATAAATGTCCTTTTAGTTCCACTTATTGACACCCATTCCCGATAACAGACATCATAAACAGATTTATTAAGGGAGGCGCCTTCCACTTTTTATAGAAATGTAATTTCAACAGCAGTAGCCATGTTCATATATGCTAAGAGATTGATTAAAATATCAAACAGATGGTATGTGTGGTTCTAGCAAATGCTATGGAAAGAATTAGGATAAGGTTGTACTGGTCTTTGATGAATAGATATTTCCCAAATATTGGAAATTGCCTCCCTTGGGAATCAGCCGTGCTGGAATAAGAATAAATCTGTTGTATGAGGTTTCAGCAAATGAAGCCTAAAGAATTCAAGACCCTTCTGTTGATCTATTTTTTGAGACTTCGACTTAGTCCTCTCCAAAAACATTTTGACAGGCATTTCTCCCCTCCTTCCAGCCATATGGAATTCAAGGAAAAATTCATCAAAAGTATTTCTAATTCTCTTCCCTTCATCTCAAGTCATGTTCTAAAAAATCTATTTTCCTTGGGGGAAATTGTTGTGACAAGTTGTGCTGTGTCTTAAACTCACACGATTGGGACTGCATGGAAGGAGGGTCAGTGTACTTGATTTTCTTTTTGGACAGAACTACACCTAAGCAGCTCCTGAATGGGTGAATGGGTAATCTACTAAGAGGAAACCTGAAGAGCTTGTTCTTAACACAAAGTCTTCTAGATCGAACTTCACTCTGGAAATACACACACACACACACACACACACACACACACACAGGAACTCGATTCTATAAACTGGATTAGAAATTATAACCATTGATTGGGGGAAGGGGAATTCAAACAGCACTCTTAGTACATACTTCGGTGATTATGGAAAAGAAAAAGACAGAATGTTTCAATATCTTATCAGTGTATAGACAAGCTTGATGATGAAACTTAATGCAATTTCTCATAGAGTTTAACCTTTATTTAGAAAGGAGAGTGTGACAAAAAAGAATAATATTCATTTAATTCAGCTAAATTTTTCTACCTTTTCTCATATGTAGTCAACAAATTAGGGACTAGAGAAGGTTCAAGTTTATTTGAGGCCATGAAGGTAATTAGAATTCAGCTATCCAATTTTAACTTTTGCATCCCAATGTGGGCCTGAAATATACTTCTGGGAATATTAGGCAGGCAGTGAGCAGTACGTGACTCTTCTAGGCATTTGGAAGGTGTTTGTATTTCCTTAAACAATCAGTAACCATTCCTTAAGGCCCTTGGCCTGTTGTATATTAACTACCACTAAACTCACTAAAACTGTTGTCTACTTTATTGGACTTCTGGATGACATCTATGATGCTGATGCCGATGCAGAGGTGTTTCTGCACTGAAAGCATCCTACCTTTAGGGGTGGGAAGCGGTGGTAACGGGGGAAAAAGGAAGTGCAACAGGGAAGAACAAATCTGACTCCATATTAGATCTGTTTCTTTTACTTTAACCTTTGTATTCTATTGCTTTTGCTTTGAGTTAAGAATGTTGCCTATAGCCTGGAATACACATGATAGCCTATTTTCAAGGCTCTGACCTTTAATAAGAGTATAACACTCTCCCATTCATATAGAGGTAAAAAGTTGCAGAACAGAGAACAACAATTTGTCTTGTTGGAAGTTTACAGGAGCATCCTGGCCTGACCTAGGTGGACAGCTGCAAAACAGAGGATTCCTGCCCCAAGAAGTTTGTAACAACCAACCACACCTCCTCCCCTTTTTACTATAAAAGAAGCCTGAATTCTGACTGGGGTAAGATGGTTCTCTAGGACATTAGTCTGCCATCTTCTCAGTCTGCTGGCTTTCCGAATAAAGTCACTATTCCTTGCCCCAAGAACTCATCTCCCGATTTATTGGCCTGTCGTGCGGCAAGCAGAAGCTGTGCTGTTAGTCTCTTGGTCTGGATGCTCTTGAATTTATTTGGTATTGTGTTTGAAATGAAAGGGCATACAGGTAGCCAGGTAACGCCAGCTTGGGGAGTTGAGCTCACCTACACACTGGCAAACATCTAAGATTGTTGATAAGCTCCTTTACACAAATTCCCTTAAGACACTAAATTAGTGCCCTTTAATGAAGCTTTCAAATTGGATTTTCAAAATAAGGCAAATTGCTAAAATAGCCCAGCTACCTTTATAAGCACCTTTTCAGCTGAAGCGAGAAGTAAATTTCCATGCTGTTGAACTTCCATCATTTCTCAACAATTAGGCTGCTAGGAACTCCCCTTTAGGGCATTCTCCCCCATCACAACAAAGGCTCACAAACCCCCCAGAGAGACTTCTCATTTGCCCTATTTCCAACATAACAGTCTAGGGTCTATTAAATACGAGTCTTGGGTTTAAAGCCATACAGATATGCCTGGTACAGAAAGGCAGGGGAATAAGAAGGAGGAGGGGGGGAAGAGTAACATTTTAATCAGAAAAGTTTAGTTCCCCATTCTTAATTCGTGCTAAGCCAAAATAACTCTAAAACACATTTCAGAACATCAACAAAGAATGTTACATCACGTATGCATCTGAGCATGAAGAAATGTCACGATCAAAAACAAAGAGGACTTGGGAGACTAGAAACCAAATGTTCTGATGGCACAGATCCCTCTGGAGTCTGCTGTGTGCAGTACAAGAAAACGATCTCCATGAACCCTTGATGTTCTCACAGGCAGACCAGAAATGAACACTGGCCAGCACACGCACACGGTGATGCTTTGCTGGGGGGGCAAACCCAGAAATTTCCTCAAAAAAGAATGCGTGTAGTATTGTCATGGAGATGCATCTAATCAGAGGAGGGACAATGAGAAGAAAAAGCTGAAGAGAGGTTTAGGAAACCTGTCATCTGAGCATCAAAAGACAAGAAAGGCTGTTGACTAAACTGCGTATTTCTTTTTAGCATCTCTTGGGAAAGAAATACCAGCATTTAGACACAACCTTAGTATTTGGGGGTTTGGGCCCCTGGTCCCCCTGAGCACTGTGCATCTTCCTTCTCTGCATCCACTGCCCTGAGGGACCCGTGACTTCTGCGTAGCCGAGGCCTGTGCCCCAGGCAGCAGGGCGCTCAGATGCAGGGAATCTGACTGCAGAGCAGGCGTGTGCTCAGGCAAGATGTCCAGGGGCCTCTCTACCTGCCTAGGGTTAGCTCTGCCCTCTAGGACTTCCTTCAGCATGAAGGGCTCTCAACTTCCCACGGACCCCACGAAAGATGTTTTTGATTTTTAAAAACGGAGCCCAGAATTGAAAGCAGAAATGAAGCAGAAGCATCAGGGGCATATTTGGGAAGGAGAGAGGAAAATGTTTCTCCCTGCAATGCAAGGAATGATACAGAGCATAATCTAGCATTTGCCAAAGCGCTGTGTAATCCTGTCTCTAGTTTTACATTCCTGGCCCTGAGATACAGCATTTTCTTCCATCATGGACACTGCTCCCTTTCTCACACAAAGGGAGACAAAAAAGGTTACCAAGTTATTCAGAACTGGAATAATATATTTGGCTTCTCCACAATGAGATAACATTAAAAGGTCTATGAATTAGCCACTAGAATAAAACAGCTACAATCCATCTCTAATGAAATATAGCACATTTGCATTTTTAACTGTTCTTCATAACTTAAAATGGTGTGTGTGTGTGTGTTTAAAAGGTAAAATATATTCACAGTGTTACTATTTCAAAAGAGTACTATGATCTTACTGGAAACCCAGTTGTAGGCTAATATCCAGCATCTAAAGAACAATGTGCAGATTTATAATTCTACATGAATGTACAATTTGTTCTCCAAAGCTACTCTCCAAAGAATTTTTTAAATTTTGAAAATAAATGCACATTTGCAAAATCTATAGAGATTTATCGTGAAAAACAAAATGAGGGTGGAAATCAAAATGAAAAAGGAACAAAATAAAATCTCCCAAAATACCACCACCTCAACAGCCATCACTTTTATGCTTAGCCAATTTCTGTGCATATATATCCATAAATACGTAGGTATATTTTGCATAAATGGATTGCAAAATGCATGTCACTTTATAATGAGCTCCATGTTCTCTTCTTTAGAATAAGTCATGGGCATTATCTCCATGACATTGACTATATCAATACATTAATGACAGCAGAGTGGTGTATTAAATACAAAACATGGGTATTATACGAAAGTGAAGGCTACTGGAGGGTGTGGTTTCCAAACTGGAGGATTATCCCTTTAGTGTAAATCTTTAAATCTGAATTGCCTATCAAACATGCTTTTATTTTACATTTTGGCATTAATACTAGATTTAAAGATGCTACATCAGCTTCAGAATATCTTTTGTTTTGATTACTAATCTTTATTAAAGAGCTGGTTGACCTTTGCCTCCTGATAAATTACATAGAATAAAAAAATAAATATACCATTAAAAACCTACGAAATGTTATGTGTGTATTTTTAATTGAATTGTCATAAGGCAAAATTTTCATTTTGGAAAGAGAAGTAAATAAAAATTCTGTGAATTTACTAATTATCTTTTTGCTTCAAGCTTTTCCCTTAACACAAACACCAAACACTTTTTTTTCTATTAAAAAATGGTAAATATTTGAGGAAGCTGAGTGAACTCTTTCAGGCCAAGAATTTGCGGATGATTTGGTGGACTCTGCCCTCCTTCACTCCAGAAATAAAGCAGATCCCTAGGAGCCATGAGCAAGCCTCCAAACCATTGTTTTCATCCTCTTTTTTTTGCTTATCATTTTAACCATTTTAAGCACACAGAGCCAAAAATCACTGATTTGACATATATTTATCCTTCAACTCTCAGGATGAGGGTACAGACACAGAGAGTCAGGAATATGTTAAAAAACTGGAAGCTTCTGTGGGAGAGAAACAATCAGATAAATCACTGGTCTGATACAGAGGACCAAAAACCACATGAAAAGACGCTCAACATCACTAATTATCAGAAAAATGTAAATCAAAACTACAATGAGGTATTACATCACACTGGTCAGAATGGCCATCTTCAAAATGTCTACAAACAATAAATGCTGGAGAGAGTGTGGAGAAAAGGGAACCCTCCTACACTGCTGGTGGGAATGTAAATTGGTACAGCCACTATGGAGAACAGTATGGAAGTTCCTTAAAAAATTAAAAATTGAACTACCATATGATCCAGCAATCCTACTCCTGGGCATATACCTGGAGAAAACCATAATTAGAAAATATACATGCACCCCAATGTTCATTGCAGCACTATTTACAATAGCCAAGATATGGAAGCATATCTAAATGTCCATTGACAGATGAATGGATAAAGAAGATGTGGTACATATATGCAATGGAATATCACTCATTCATAAAAAAGAACGAAATAATGCCATTTGCAGCAACATGGATGGACCTAGAGATGATCATACTGAGTGAAGTAAGTCAGACAGAGAAAGACAAATATAACCTGATATTACTCATATGCAGAGTCTAATTTTAAAAAGGACACAAATGAACTTATTTACAAAACAGAAACAGACTTACAAATATCAAAAACAAACTTATAGTTACCAAAGGGGAAATGATGGCGGGGGGGATAAATCAGGAGCTTGGGATGAACATACACACACTACTATATATAAGATAGATAACAAACAAGGACCTACCATACAGCACAGGGAACTCTTCTCAACATTATGTGACAACCTATATGAGAAAAGAATCTGAAAAAGAATGAATATATGTGTATGTATAACTGAATCACTTTGCTGTACGCCTGAAACTAACACAACATTGTAAATCAACTATACTCCAATAATATTAAAAAAAGAAAGAAAGAAATCACCAGTCTAACAATTCAGTTACTTCCCCTTCATCACATGCAATTGTAACCTAGGGCTCACCACACCCACTTCTTCTTTCCTTTAGAGGACAGCACACGCTCCAGCCTTTTGGCAGACAGGCTTGGCCATGTGACAAATTCTCACCAACAATAAGTGAACAGAGCTGTATATATCACTTCTGGGCCGAGGCAGTAAGAAGCCTCTGCAAAATCCTCTGGGTTCTCCTTGGCTCTCACACAACCACAGAGGAGGTCAGATGCCCAGATAGTCCAGCTCCATGGTGATAGCCTGCATCAAACTGGGTCCCTGAGTGACTGTGTGGAACAGACTTCAACAGTGACCCATGTCAGACAAACTAAGCAAGAAAAAAAAAATTATGTTTTAGGCCACTGACTTTTGCAGATTTTTTGTTACCACAGTACAACCTAGATTCCCTGCTTTATAAAGCTAGTCGGTCTGTGAGAAAGTAACATGTACTGAAGTAAACAGAGACCAAGAGTGGGTTGCAGGAGGCCAGGAGTCTGGTCCTGAATCAGCCATGAAATCAACTATGCGATTTCAATAAGTCATTTCCACCTTAAAGCATCATTTTTATTTTTAAATTTCCAAAATGAGGTGATAGCACTAAGTTTTCATCTAACCAGTATCACACTGTTCTAATTACTGATGGGTTATACTAAGGCCTGATGTGTTCTAGGCAAGATCCCATTCTTCTTTTTCTTTCCCCCCACAGCTTTTATTGAGGTATAATTGACAAACAAAATTGTAAGACATTCAAAGTGTACATGGTGGTGATTTGATATACGTACACATGGTGAAAGGATTCTCATCATCTAGGTAACATATCCAATACCTCACATATTTATCTCTATTTTTTGTTGAGAATTCTTCTTTTTAATGATTATCCTGGCTATATTTTTGAACTTTACTTTTTGTCTTTCAGTTGAATACAGTTTTGGTCACAGCTACTCAATTCGGCCATAGTATGAAAGCAGCCACAGCAACATGTAAACAAATGGGCACAACTGGGTTCTAATAAAACTTTATTTATTTTTTAAAAAACAGGCAGATTTGGCTTGCAGAACATAATTTGTGACCCCTGATTTGGTGGATGATAAAAATTTTATTGGAAATTACTGGGGAAATCATTGATTAGGTAATAAATTTTGTCTGGACAGGTTTTTTGGAATAAAACCTTAAATATGTACGGTATATGTTACACTAAAATAAAATTCCAGTTTGATTAAATATTTAAATATAACTTTAAAAAGCACAAACTACGATTTAAAAAAAACCAGGTGGATACATAATCTTAGAATGTGGAAAGCTCTTTTAAAGTATGAAACTGATATTATTCATATTATGCCAGGCTATGCTTTGATGGAAGGAATAAACCTCCAAAATCCTTCTGCTTTCGTCCTAACAGACGTTTATTTTTTTGCTTTTGCTACATATCTAATGTGGGTTGGTGCCGGGCTCTTTTCCACTTGGTCAAAAATGGAGGCCCTATAGTCTTGTGCTGCCATCTCCACAGTAGATATGACTGGAGACAGTTGAAGGATGTCATACCAGCTCTGAAATGGCACAGATATGACACACAGTACCCAGTTCTGCTCAGTCCATTGCCCAGGACTAGTCACATGGACCAAAGGGGGCCTACAAAGGGGACTGGGGAATTGTCAGAGCAGAGATAGTCGGAAAGAAATATATCTAAGGTCTAATTTATTCATTTTACACCTGGGTATGAGGGATGTCTACTCTGGGTCCTGGATGTTCAAGAGCCCAGGATTTTATCAGAACACACACACACACAGACACACACACACATACTTATTAAGGAATACATGTGCCCCAATGACACTGGGATGAAGGACTTTGCATGGTAGAGCATAAGTCATAACTCTTAACTCCACTCCCATGACTAATCCCATTGCAGGTCTCAGGTGTTGGGGGAAAACCCTTCTCCAGGACTTTTGCCCTATGGCCTAGAGACAGAAGACACCTGTGTTTGAGTACCTTGAAAATGCCTGGCATTGCTAAGTATGAAGACGGATGCTGCTTTGGAATGCAGGAGGAATCTGAGCAGTGGAAGCACTTAGGTAAGAGAAAACACAAATTAATTAACATGTCAAATCTATCCTCTGGGTGTGAATTTAATGGTTTTTTTAAAAAAATATATTGAAATATGTTCCCTGTATTGCCAAGTGTCTGTTTTGTTGCTACTTGTGGTTTTCAATTAATTCCCCCTCAGATATTTACTTATGTATCACCATACTATTTGCAACAGTTGTATCTAGTGACTCTGGAACATGTTGCAATATTAAGCAAATTCAATTACTCTTAAATTTATAGGTATATTAGGGTTTCCAGATAAAATACAGGACAGTCAGTTTAATTTGAATTTTAGATTAAAAAATGGGTAACTGTTTTAGAATAAGTATGCCTTAATGCAATATCTGGAACATACTTTACGAAAAACTACTGCTGTTTATCTGAGGTTCAAATTTAATGGGGTGTCTTTCATTTTTATTTGATAAAATTGGGCAATATGTCTGAAGGACAATACTGATTGTTTACACTGGCATCTAGATGGACATTAAAGGCTAGAATTGTGAATAGTTTTATATCTAAAGAGTAATGAATTTGATTTAAATAATTAAAAAATATAAATCCAAATTAATTTACTATATTTTGTTCAAATTAGTGATTTGATTTTTTTATTTTATTTTAATAAAAAATAATAAACAATCTAGAAGAAAAATAACATTCCTGAAAATCTATACTCTATATTTTTTATTGTTTATGCTTGTTTCATATTCAAACTGTCTGTACTTTGAATATATCTCTACTGTATATATATATTTTTATATTTATTATTTATTTATTTATTTTGGCTGCGTCGGGTCTTAGTTGCAGCACATGGGATCTTTGTTGCTGCATGTGGGATCTTTCGTTGGGGCATGCAGGCTTCCCTCTAGTTGTGGCGTGTGGGTTTTCTCTCCTAGTTGTGGCGCGTGGGCTCCAGAATACGTGGGCTCTGTAGTTTGCAGCACGCAGGCTCTCTCGTTGAGATGCGCAAGCTCAGTAGTTGTGGCGCGGGCTTAGTTGCCCTGTGGCATGTGGGATCTTAGTTCCCCATCCGGGATCAAACCCATGTCCCCTGCATTGGAAGGTGGGTTCTTTATCACTGGGCCATCAGGGAAGTCCCTCTACTTTATATTTTAACCTTTTCTATTACTATTGTCACTTGAACACAAATTAGGGGACAAACTTTATATAAAAACATAATTAATGATTTTACTTGAAGTGAAGGCAAGAAAAGCAAATAAGTGTACCTTGATTTATATAGTATGTATGTCTTTATATTATTACTCATCCAAACATTGCTGAGCCATCAAACACCTAGACATGAACGCTAATTAAATTCAGCTATCCTTGATATTTTTTGAATTTCAGACATGTAAATGTATAAATACCGCAATTTTCTATCCTAGTGATCACCATATATCTCTTTGTTCCCTTCTTCCCTCACATTTAGGAAACAAAACCAAAAACAACAATAACAAAACCCATTTACTCGCTTGTCATGGGAGACAATCCCAAATACCAACTAATCAACACATTTATTTCAAAGTCTAGGTTTTATGTGATGTGTAGTAATTACTATATGTCAGGTTCAGAAGAACTTTCATAGAATGTTACAGAAATTTGTGAATTAAAAGGCATTTCCTGCCACCCTATCAACCTACCCTCAAATGCAGAGATTGGACAAGGAGAGGATAGCCACAGTAAACACTCCCAGTTGGAAAGTGGAAAAATGGGAAATACATACCAGCCACAGGTTTGTAGCAAATGTGAAATCCTCTGGGCAGACATTCTTAAGGTCTTCCACTCTCTGTATACAGAGAAGTCTTTAAGTCTTGATTCTGTTCTTGGAAAGAAGCAACCTTGTCTTCGCTCTTCGAGTCTCTAGGCAATGCCTTCTGGGGGGTGGTTCTTTTTCCATTATCCTCCTTGGCCCACCTAGAGGGTTGTGTGACTTTCTTATTCTGCCTCTTGCCTGCAGCAATTTGAGAGCCAAAGGGTCATTTTAAGTCTCAAGCTCTTGGTTTCTTTGGTAGTAACTATCTTTCAAAACTTACTTGGCTTCTTATAGTTTGATACCAGTAAATTCTATGTGCTAACTACACTCATGGCGGTTTATTAAACTTTTCCTGTTCCTCCTCCTTGCTCCCCACACCTCTGGTTCTCTTTCCCTGTCTCTCTCTCTCTCTCTCTCTCTCTGTGCTGCTTCTAAGAGGTTATCTACAATAACAGGTGTAAAGGCCAAACCCTTTGTTCAATCTTTTCCCTGAGGCACAATAATCCACTGAAAAATTTTAACAATAAGTATGTAGGCTATACTCTTACTTTGATTTCCCTGAGGCACAATAATCCACTGAAAAATTTTAACAATAAGTATGTAGGCTATACTCTTACTTTGATTTTTGCTTACATCATTTTAATCAATTGATCAGATTTACTGGGCATATCTCCGTTCAAAACCTCTATATTTGCCATCTTAACTAGGGTTTAGATGCAGTATGCTTTTCCAACATTAGAACCTTTGCTTTCCTTCATTTTTATTTGGAAACCAGCCAATTCTATCTGGAGTTAATCTCTTTCTTTTAACACTTTGCCAAAGCATCCAATAATATTCTACACACATTGCTAACATGTTCTGTCTTCATACTTTCCCCCTATGCCCTCATGTATGTAAGGAATGTGATTTGCTTCTCAGGTTACTGTAGGTAACAATTTTGTCAGACACTTTGCTCTTTCCAACTTCTTATATCAGGATTCTCACACCTGCTGCCTGATTGCTAAGCTAATGCCTCCTAGGGTAGGTTTTGGTTATAGTCTGTCTTCTGATATAAATTTATTATTAGTCTTGGTAACACTGATTCCTGTGTTCAAAAAGTATTGGGTAATGCAATTCAACCCTACTTTTTATCTGATGAAGAAAATGAAACCCAAAGAGTTTATGTCAATCCATAACGATGTTAATTGTCAAGGTTTGCGGTGTTGACATGACTATTCATGACTATTTCAATGACTATTTCAATCAGGTGTGATGTTGTATTTTGCTCCCCATTCAAGGTGTTACTTTGAATAATGGAATATCAAAGTCTTAAAACTTTCCTATATACCATGAATTAGATGTCCCTAGTTTGTACACTGATCTCCTCTTCATGGAAGCCTTCCTTATCTGCCCCAGGCAGTTACTGTTTCCTCTTCCAAGTCTCCTTGGCACTTTATATAGAGCTTGTTACCTTTAACAATACACCACACTTCTACTTTTATTTTGAACTCTAAACTCCTTGAGGGAAGATTTTCTATCCTTTTTCTTTTTATCATCACTTAAAATACTGCTTAGGACATTATAAGTAGCTGTGCATGTAGAAAAAATAAGGGAGAATGAACACTCTAAAAATCTGTATAAATTACCAGATTGGAGACAAAATGTTAGGACTGAGAATGCTGGGTTCCACATTTTAATCATTTTCTTCCCCATCCTTTAGCATTTCCATAGGCTCTGACATTTGTTAAATCAATCCTTACTAAGGATCTGGCATACAGTTTTTAAATAAATAAGAAATAATTTATCATTTGAAAATTATTCACACATATTATAAAGAATTTAATATTAAATAATCTTTATAACATGTGTGCTCTCCTTGAAAAAAAGTACGGGTAGGTAGTTAGAAACAAAACATTTTTCAGGGATTTTATAGTACATGCCACTTTTAATAATAATAATAAATTACTTGGATATAGAATGAGGAGAAATAGAAGCAAAACAAAATGATTTGTTAAATAATAGGTAAACATTTTATACTTTAAGTGATGGAATTGCCTAAAAATCCCCTAAGTATGTAAAAAATACTTTGAAAAACATTAACAGGTTGAGAGTAAAACATTTTGTTAGTCCCATATTTCAATTTTGCTGGATTCCATGCTAAGAAAGAAGAAATACTCAGTTTTGTACTTCTGTCTGTGCACCTTCCCAATTTTCTTACTCAGCAAACATGAAGAACTGATTGTCAAATATGAGTCAAGAAAATGAATGGCCTTACCCAACACCAAGCTTTACTAATAATTTCAATATGCAAGAATTGAGAGGCCCAAGCAAAGCGAAGAGAGGTCCCAGAGACCATTAATGGTTCCTCAGATTCTTCCTTCTGAGAAGAGGTCTTTGGACTAGAGTAATATAGGAGGCCTCTAATTGAAATTTGCCAGAGTCTTACACAGTGGAAAACATTTTAGTCATGAGACATTTTCATTTCATATTCCAGATTGTCATATAGCTTATATAATATTGCTTGGGAATTATGTTTCATAAATCCATTTGTACTAGTCTTGTTCATCATAGGCAATCCTAACCCACGGGTATTCTGTGAAGACAATTCCATAGATAAGAACCCTCCCTCCTGCCAAATATCATTATTTACCAAGGGGTTTAGTTACCAATATGTTTAAAAGAAGATTAGGTGAGGTCAACAGCTTTTTTCCCTCCCCAAAAATATCCTCCCGATAATCACAGATCAGCTGTTTTAACTTATTTCCAGCCAGTAGCATTCTTTATTTCCATGGTCAGAGTATAAACTGTGTATATTCTGTCCTGTAACTATAATTGTTTAATCTTATTTTGATGGATTCCATGACCATAGTTTCTTTAATGCAGAATTGTTTATTTTGATTCATCACTTGGTTGTCTGGATTTTGTCAAATAATTATTTTGAGAAGGTCTCAAGGATACCTTTTATCTTGAGATTTCCCATGTTAAACAGTGTTGGCCAACAGCTTTAGCTTGACAGATAAAGTATTAATCTGAGGCATCTCTCCAAACCTAGTAGGCACTGGTCAACTTTACTTTCTTACATTGACTAATAATGTTTAAAATAGGGAGGGCAAATAGGTTTTAACTGAAGGGCAAACTGTGATCAGTTGGTAGCAACTGACTTGAGCAGTATATTCCAAGGTAGCATCTGGACTCTGCAGGAAGGAAGACCTTGATCAATTAGCCAAGACTGGCAAAGGCCCAGGAGAGAAGAGAGAGGCATCAATACCTTGTGATTGCCAGGCCAGCTGGAAGTATCACCTTTTCTAAGGCTGATGGTATTTCTTTAGAAAATTTTTGAAAATAAAAATCCATTTGGATGGAAAGTAATCCATTTCTAATGATGGAATTTTGAAAATACAAAGAGATTTCACAATAGCTTCACAAATATATAAAGCTGAAGTGGGAGAATTCATCAGAGAGACTTTGAAACCTTTTCCCTAAAAGAAGGGAAAAATAGTAAAGATGTAAGAGTTAAGTGATACAAACAATAAGTACGATCAAACAGCTCTCTAGAGTAGCTCATAATTTCCAAAGAAAAAATATGCATTCTTTACAAATCTAGGAAACATTATAAATACAGATTACATGCTAGGCAACAGGGAATTACCTCTAATTAAAAAATAAATGCAGACAATCTATTTTCTAACCCTGATGAAACTGAATTATAAACCAATAATATATTAATGGCTAATGCCCTCCAAAACATGTTGAGAAATTAAATTTTATACTTTTAAATAATAAAAAATAATAATAATAACAATATAGAAAGTATTTAAAATAAATAAAATAAATGACCTGTTTTTCAAGCCACTAGGAAGTAGCTAAAGCTGTGCTCAGAGGGGATTTCACAGCCCTACAAATAATGGATAGAGATTGATAGGTAGATAGATAGATAATTACAAAAACAGTTGATGTGATTATCCAAACATCCAACTGTAAAAGATAGAAAGACAATTGTAGTTAAACCAAAAATTAAAATAACATAAAAGTATAATGATTAAATTACTGTAATTTTAATTATAACAAAGATTATTTTTCCCGCAAACAGTTCATTCTTTGAAAATCAGATAATTCTCTAAGAAAATAAGGAACAATATACAAATAAACACTCTTAGGAAGTATAAGGGTAATATTGCTACAAATGTGAGGTTCCTTTTGTTTAATTCCAAAATAAGTTACGAACAACCTTCTACAAATAATTTTTAAGAGTTTGAAGAAATAAGATATCTTAAAGAAAAATGTAAGTTAAAAAAGACTCAAGAAGTAATTGAAAATTCTAAAAAAACAAATAAAAATATAAAAGCAAATATTGTATTCACTAATTCGCTAGAGAAAAGAATCTCTAGCCCAACAATGTTTTCTATTGCCAAAAACCTCTAGGGTGAGCAGGATCTAGTCCTTTAGGGTTAGATCCTTAAAGGACTAACTTGCTTTTTTTTATTATGAGATCATATTTATATATTATTCATCTAATTTAAAATAAATAAAAATGTAATTTAAAAACAAATAAGCAGGGACTTCCCTGGTAGTGCAGTGGTTAAGAATCCGCCTGGCAATGCAGGGGACACGGGTTTGATCCTTGGGCCAGGAAGATCCCACGTGCCGTGGACCAACTAAGCCCGTGCACCACAATTACTGAGCCCGTGCACCACAACTACTGAAGCCCACGCGCCTAGAGCCCATGCTCCGCAACAAAAGAAGCCACCGCAATGAGAGAAGCCCGCGCACCGCAACAAAGGGTAGTCCCCACTCGCCGCAACTAGAAAAAGCCCGTGCGAGCAAAGACCCAAAAGCAGCTATCAATCAATCAATCAATCAATCAATCAAACAAAAAAACACAAGTAAGCAAACAGACAAAATTAAGTCAGTCCGTCTCTTGCTTCTGATTGTTCCTCCTTAGTTCCACTCTTATTATTATTATTATTACTTATTATTTAGACTCTTAAGTCAGGCTTCCTAAATCAAGACACAAGCCTGTTCTCTACATTTCCTCTTAGGTTTAAATGTTGTCATTTTATGACTCTTTTTTGTTCTTCTCTGATGTCTTTGATGTTCATTTTAAATAGGTTTTTTCCTACATCAGAGCACATACATGGGGGAAGTTCAGCAAGACATTGTTACTCAAACAATCTCTTTTGTCTCCTGGCAAGCTCCCTAGGGATGAACCTGAATGCAGGATGGCATCTCCTCAGGGTGGAATGGAGATGCTGATTGAAATTCTTCAGCCCCCCGAATGATCCTGCTCAGTGCTGATGTTATGATGTGTGCTCATCATCTTTTCTTTAATCAACTCAGCTTTAGATTCAGTAATATTTTCTGAAACTCCTTTATGTGCTCAGAGCTGTGTTCCTGCCTGAATAGGCTGACTAGTTCCCCTCAGAGCCTCACAGAAATCTCTTAGGCAACTACCATACCACATCCCTTTGCAGATTCAAAACTGTCTCCACTTGAATTCCCCAGGAAGCAGATTCTGAACTAGAGTTTAATCTGCAGAATGTTTATTAAAAAGAGTGTTTGGGATCCACTCTTGTGGAAGGGATGGAAAAGACAGGGGATGGGAAGGAGGAGTCCAGTTGTCATGCAGGACCTTTGATAGCTTCAGGCAACATTCAGACACACACATACACACACATACCCCCCTGCACGCGAGGAGCCCTAGAGTTATAATGGCCCCTCTGAGTCGTTCCTACTAAGCTGGGATGTCTATGCCTTCACACTTCCATGGCCATTAGTCATCAAGATCAAGTATGGACTATCTCAGGAAGGGCCATGACCTTATATGAGCACTAACAGTTTTCCCAGTAACTGGGGTAGCCAGTCCTTCCTTGACGGGAACTCTGGGCACCATGACTGCATGTGCACTACACAAACCATGCATCTAAGTATCAGGGATTTCGACTTAAGTATCTGGCTCCAAGCTTCAAAGGCTTTCCATCACATCCCAGCTGTCTCCACAGCCTTTTCACCCTAGAATGTTCATCTGTGGGGTGCAGATTGTTCCAGGTGAGTCAGGTGAGAGGCAGCTTGGTGCAACTGGAATTAAAGAGAGGATCTAAAACCTGACTCTTCCAATGGTTGGCTGTGTGACTTCCAGTGTGGCAATCACAAGAGCTAATATTTATTGAGACTTTATTATGTACCAATCACTGTTTTAACTGCTTTACATGCGTTAAACTGAGCCTTTGGCTCCTAGATTATAGGCAATAATACCTGCTGAGCAGCTTTGCCATGTGGATTAAATGAGCTAACATATTATCTGAATCTCTTTGCATACAGTGGGTTTGACACAGATGTCAATGTACTCCTCCCTCTTCCCCATCATGCATGAATAATCTAGACCCCCCATATATGGATTACTCTACCAGTCTTGACATACAATGACACTTATAATGATAGTTATTATAGCTCCCATTTATTGAGGGTTTACCATTAGTCAGTGTGCTAAGGCTTTTACATATATAGACTCATTGAATCCTCATGATACCCCTGCTGGCAGAGACTCAATCCCCTCGAGTCTGTCCTACCCTGAAAAGAAACCCCAGAGGTCTTCCCTGGTGGCACAGTGGTTAAGAATCCGCCTGCCGATGCAGGGGACACAGGTTCGATCCCTGGTCCGGGAAGATCCCACATGCCGCGGAGCAACTAAGCCCGTGCGCCACAACTACTTAGCCTGCGCTCTAGAACCCGCGAGCCGCAACTCCTGAGCCCACGTGGCACAACTACTGAAGCCCGTGCACCTAGAACCCATGCTCCACAACAAGAGAAGCCACCACAATGAGAAGCCCATGCACCGCAACGAAGAGCAACCCCCGCTCGCTGCAACTAGAGAAAGCCTGTGCACAGTAACAAAGACTCAATGCAGCCAAAAATAAATAAATAACTAAATTTATTAAAAAAAAAAAGAACCATACCTCTTTCCAAACCACTGCCATCATTTATCATTTTCTCCTTTTGAACACACACACACACACAGTCTCTCTCTCTCACACTTCATCTCAATTCTCTTATTTTTTACAACTGCCTTCTTTTTTGTTTTTCTTTGCCTCCATCTCTAGACATATTTAAATTTTTTCTTTTGTTTTATATTCTAAATTATTTCACGCTCAAAAATGACAGTCCCAGAGAGAGAAAAAAATCCTCTACTTTGCAAAGCTCAGCACGAGTGGGAATCCTGCCATTGCACAGTCTGTCCGTGTTCAATTTTAGCATCATATAATTTCCTGCATAATTGTTTAAATGTCCTCATTCTCATCCCTGTCGCTCCCCCCACACTTTGCTATTTTTTAAAGAAAGCATCCAAACCGCATGTCTGGTTCAACGGGGAATTTCACAGAGGAAAAAATGCCAGGCTGCATCATATGCCTTGAGTTTTCACAACACCTAAGAAGAAACATCATGCACTGAGATGGAAGTCCTCCAGTCGGCTGCTGCCTCCGGTGACCTCCCCTCTCTGCCAGCCGCTTCAAGGCCAGGCATGTGAAAATTCCTCATGTGTTTGTGTCACTCGATTCCCAAATATCACATAACCAAAAATATTAAAATAAAACTGCTCATAACATTTTCCTGAATGCCATCTGGGCCCCGCTGGAAGCTGACACTCAAGATAACCACATTTTCCCCTCCTCTGTATGTGTTAATGTTTGTCATAATGGATTTCACTTTAATGCCCCAATTACATTGATGACATTCTTTCAACCGAGTGGCACTAATGACTTTCATTATTATTTATGCTCCTCCTTAATTATAAGACTCTCACCTCTCTCATTACACACACTCCTTCATAACCCCCTCACTTGCATACATGCTCTCTGGTATGAGGCTAATGTGCCTTGGCTTCCAATTTCAGAAGATACAATGATTAATTACTCCTGTTAAATTGCCCTACCCTAGGGTGATCGGATTGACAAAATGAGATGAAGGGCCAGATTGCTACTCCAGAAGGATTTCCCAGGACACCTGTTAGAAAGAAAAAAAAAGAGGAGGTGTCCCCAACCCCCCAATAAATAAATGCATGGCATCAATGCTTGTCTTAGCTCTGGGATGAATCACAAGGAGATGCAATTTTAAATTAAGATAACAAAGCTTTGCTACAAATGCCCTCCTTTGTAGATGATGATAGACTCAGTGAAGTGACTAAGAACCAAGCATCCTGTCATGCAGTACAGTGTTCCTTCTGTCAATTAAAACTGTATCTAGAAGGAGCTTACCTGGTAGACGGCAAACATTGCACCAATTCTTTCAGCTCCTCCATCAAGAAACGGAATGTATTTTATGCCCCTTAAATCTGGGCTGGGCTTATGAGTTGACGAACCGAAAGAATGTGGCAGAAGAAACGTTGTGTTTATTCCACACCTGGGTCTCAAGAGGTCTTACAGCTTCCACTCTGCTCTCTTGGTACCTCCGCTATTTCCGTGGGAACAAATCCAGCCTCTCCAGAAAGGCCCCCCTGTCACAGGCAGCCTTGCGTGCCTTACCAGCTAAACGCAGTTACAAGAGCAAGCCCAGCCAACATCAGCCAAATCCACAACACAACGTCCAGCTAAATCCAGCTCAAACTGCCAATCGGAAGAATGCTGAGCTCAGGAAATGGTTTTGTTTAAAATGTTTTAGGGTAGTTCATTATCCAGCATAAGCTAACTGGTATACCTGTCAAAAGAAAGATGTCCAGAATGGAATCTATGATAAAGGTTGTGGAGTAAACAATCATTAAGGAGAACTTATTTTGCTCTGGGTACAAAAAAAATGAAGTTAGAAAATCTGAGAGGGAGCTAGTATTCTTATCTTTCTCACTTTCTACATGAGAAAACTGAGGCCCAGAGATAGAACAAGATCAGACTGATGAAATAATTTACACAAGATCTCAGAGGAGAAAGCAAGGTTCAAACGTAGCACTATCTGGTTCCAAAGTTGATACATGGCCAAGCGCCACACTTGCTGGCACACAGATTGAGACCTCCTCAGCACCAGAAGCAGCATTTCCCGCATCCACTCTGCCTTTCGCTCTGCTCCAGTGGGGACTGGCAAAAAGAGGTAGCTGGGACAGGGAGGGCAGGGAGGATAGCAAAACTTCTTGATTCTGTCCCCACTGGGAGGCAGGGTTGGCCCCTTCACATCTCTTTCGTAAGCTGACGGACTTGAGCAGAGTCAGAGGCAGCTGCTTAAGTCACAGCCAAAGGCACGTTCAGGCAGAACCATGAGTTTTGTCAAAAGCTGCATTTCAGTGTATAAAATGAATTTGCTGAGAAGTATGAGTTATGGCTGAAAAGTCTGCATGTCTGCTTAAAGGACCAAGCATTTTTTAGACCAGCCCATAGATATTCATTGCCATTAGTATGCTGGCCCTTTGCTCTTTCTTTATAGAAAAATTTCCATCTAAAATCACAGTGTCAATAGAGCTGCGATGAACATTGTGGTATATGACTCTTTTTGAATTATGGTTTTCTCAGGGTATATGCCCAGTAGTGGGATTGCTGGGTCGTATGGTAGTTCTATTTTTAGTTTTTTAAGGAACCTCCATACTGCTCTCCAGAGTGGCTGTATCAATTTACATTCCCACCAACAGTGCAAGAGGGTTCCCTTTTCTCCACACTCTCTCCAGCATTTATTGTTTAGATTTTTTGATGATAGCCATTCTGACCGGTGTGAGGTGATACCTCATTGTACTTTTGATTTGCATTTCTCTAATGATTAGTGATGTTGAGCATTCTTTCATGTGTTTGTTGGCAATCTGTATATCTTCTTTGGAGAAATGTCTATGTAGGTCTTCTGCCCATTTTTGGATTGGGTTGTTTGTTTTTTTGATATTGAGCTGCATGAGCTGCTTGTAAATTTTGGAGATTAATCCTTTGTCAGTTGCTTCATTTGCAAATACTTTCTCCCATTCTGAGGGTTGTCTTTTCACCTTGTTTATGGTTTCCTTTGCTGTGCAAAAGCTTTTAAGTTTCATTAGGTCCCATTTGTTTATTTTTGTTTTTATTTCCATTTCTCTAGAGGTGGGTCAAAAAGGATCTTGCAGTGATTTATGTCATAGAGTGTTCTGCCTATGTTTTCCTCTAAGAGTTTTATAGTGTCTGGCCTTACATTTAGGTCTTTAATCCATTTTGAATTTATTTTTGTGTATGGTGTTAGGGAGTGTTCTAATTTCATTCTTTTACATGCAGCTGTCCAGTTTTCCCAGCACCACTTACTGAAGAGGCTGTCTTTTCTCCACTGTATATTCTTGCCTCCTTTATCAAAGATAAGGTGACCATATGTGTGTGGGTTTATCTCTGGGCTTTCTATCCTGTTCCATTGATCTATATTTCTCTTTTTGTGCCAATACCATACTGTCTTGATTACTGTAGCTTTGTAGTATAGTCTGTAGTCAAGGAGCCTGATTCCTCCAGCTCCGTTTTTCTTTCTCAAGATTGCTTTGTCTATTTACAATAGCCAGGACATGGAAGCAACCTAAGTGTCCATCAACAGATGAATGGATAAAGAAGACGTGGCACATATATACAATGGAATATTACTCAGCCATAAAAAGAAACGAAATTATTTGTAGTGAGGTGGATGGACCTAGAGTCTGTCATACAGAGTGAAGTAAGTCAGAAAGAGAAAAACAAATACCGTATGCTAACACATATATATGGAATCTAAAAAACAAAAAAAAAATGGTCATCAAGAACCTAGGGGCAATACGGAAATAAAGACGCAGACCTACTAGAGAATGGACTTGAGGATATGGGGAGGGGGAAGGGTAAGCTGGGACAAAGTGAGAGAGTGGCATGGACATATACACACTACCAAATGTAAAATAGATAGCTAGTGGGAAGCAGCCGCATAGCACAGGGAGATCAGCTCCGTGCTTTGTGACCACCTAGAGGGGTGGGATAGGGAGGGTGGGAGGGAGGGAGATGCAAGAGGGAAGAGATATGGGGATATATGTATATGTATAACTGATTCACTTTGTTATAAAGCAGAAACTAACACACCATTGTAAAGCAATTATACTCCAATAAAGATGTTAAAAATAAATAAATAAATAAATGAATAAAATCACAGTGTCTTAAAAATCAAGTTCAATCTCATTGCTTTTTTCCCCCCTTTGCTGAGAAACTAATGAGGGTGAATCCCTTTTCTTAAACCACTGTGTGCCCACCTTGATTTACAATAAACACAAGTTGAAAAATAATAGTGATGATTTAGAAAGTTCTCAAGTAATCTGTAATCTAATTTGAATTAAATGTCCTCCTTATCCCATTTTGTTTTTATTTATTCTTACCTATTTCAAATTTCATGTATATAAAGTTCTGGAGGAAACTTTATTTTGTATACCATTTAATAAATTATTCAAAATATTTACTCACTTAAAAAAATTTACTCACTTTCCTGCCCTTTGACTCAAGGCCTACCCCCACCATTACCTATGTATGGGCCCCCTCAGTCCTAATTTATAAAAAATGGAGATAAACTGCCTGATTTCTGAGATCCCTCTGAATTCTGTAAAACTCATTATTTTATAAAGAAAGGTACTTCTACCTACTTTGGCTGAATCTGGATTTTCTAATTTAAACATAAAAGTAGAATACATGTGTACATTGAGCTTTTCCAAGAGATCTTTAGTAGTCTTAAATTTGGAGGCCAAAATCTTACCATTGTATGATTATATCTAGAGGGACAATTGAAGGAGACAATTGATGTGCCTTCCACAGTCTTTCCCATTGGACTCTGTGGTCAGGCAATAGTGTCAGACCACTCAGTTTTATGCACAAATCTCACAAGACAGATGGGAAGACCCACTGATCACCCGAACTACAGTTGTTAATGAACTCTCTATGTAATTCTTCCCTAGCTGAAGTCATCTTGCTCTTGTAGAAAGTGAAATACCATTCACATATCCTTCTGCACATGAAGTTCTAAGTTCCAAAGTTTAATGAGTCACAACTCCCCGAGAACCGTAAGCCCAGTGATGAATCTTAACCCCACTGACTGACAGGCTACCTCAGAATCACCTGAATGGTCTTATAAAATATCTGATCTCTGATTCTGACCTAGGACATTTTATTATTTATTTATTTTAAGAATTTACTTCTTTTGTTTATTTATTTTTTAATTTTTGGCTGCGTTGGGTCTTCATTGCTATGGGCTTTCTCTAGTTGCGGTGAGCGGGAGCTACTCTTCGTTGCGGTGCGCGGGCTTCTCATTGCGGTGGCTTCTCTCGTTGAGGTGCACTGGCTCTAGGTGCACGGGCTTCAGTAGTTGTGGCACTCGGGCTCAGTAGTTGTGGCTCATGGGCTCTAGAGCACAGGCTCAGTAGTTGTGGCGCACAGGCTTAGTTGCTCTGTGGCATGTGGGATCTTCCTGGACTAGGGCTTGAACCCATGTCCCCTGTATTGGCAGGCAGATTCTTAACCACTGCGCCACCAGGGAAGCCCTGGACATTCTGATTTACTAATTCTGGAATGGCGTCAAGGATTCTGTGTTGTTCATAAGCCCTTGAGGTTTTGAGATTCACTGTACTGCAAACTGTTTCATGTGAGGAGATGAAGGGATTAAATGAGTTTTATTCTAAGTGGCCAAAATGTTACCCTACACTTTGAACCCAACTCCTGATATTTGTTACTAAAGAGACTTGGGAGATTAACCATGTTAAAGTGAAAGGTAACATGAATTTGGGGTAGTTATGACAACTCCTTGCTGTGTGACCTTGAGTCATCACTTAAATTTTCTGGGTATCAATTTCCTCACCTGTAAGAACAAGGTGTTAGATAAGACAATGATCACTCTCTTTGATCAGGTGACACAGCGTCCTTGGAGCTTCCTCCAGGGTCAGTGCAGCTGTGAGTCTGGGCAGTGGTTGAACAGACCAGACCACATACAAGGACTCCTTAAGTTGAGCACTCCTCTTTGATTTGTTTACAATGTTAAATAGAATTGTGTCTGGAGAAAGGTCTCCAATGATAAAATTCTGGACAAGATGTCTCCAAGGGCCATTGTGACTCTGCTGTTCTGTACAAATAGCCATTAAAAGGAGAATTACACCAGAATAGGATCGCTTGAGAAGTAAGGTTGATAACACAGTCAGACCCACAGTTACGGAGCAATTAGTAGTAGCTCTGTCTGAAAGACTTACAGCAAAGCAAGGTCTCTCATTGATTTCTGCAGCTATTAGAACTAACTCCCTAAGCTAAGGAAACAAGACTGGCAATCATGATTAGAACTGAATAATTGTGACCCTTTACTTTTCATGTTTATTATACATGGCAGAGCACTAGCAATGGTTGCTACATCATAACACCTCACAGCACATCTTCAGTATTCAGAGAAGGTAGCCTAGACTCTTTGCTACACCCCAACTCATTCTTCAAGATCTTGCTCAAATGCCACCTCATCAAGAAAACCACATCGCCACTCAGGAAAGGATTCATGATTCACAAACCTGACTTTTCTCAGCATCTAATGTGAATAGCAAATAAAAACTACAATAATGAAAATAATTTCTTCTCTGGGTTAGGCTTTCTTTCTGATCTCAGGAATTAGCTATGTTCTACCCAAATAATAATCTGGTACATAATCATTTTCACTTTAATCTGTCTTTCTCCACCATCAGACTAAATGCTCTTTGGAGTTTAGCAATCTTTTTGGTTGATATAAATAAATGAATAAATGCTTTCTTTATACCTTCTATGTTCTCATTCTTCCAATCCTCATAAACTCTCTTGGCTCCAAATCAAGGCTGCTAGTTCCTACTCAGTTACTCAGCTACGTTGTACCCTAATTAAAACAAAAGGCATTGGAGGATAACCAAGACGGTGGAGTAGAAAGACCCTGTGCTCACCTCCTCTCACAAGCACACCAAAACCACAACTACCTGGAGAACAATCATCGATGAGGAAGACTGAAACCTACCAGAAAAGATCTTCTACAACTAAAGACAAAAGGAAGGAACCACAGCAAGACGGGTAGGAGGGGCAAACTCGAGATATAATCCAAACAAAAGGCACTGAAGTATGCTGGACCAGTGCACTAACTCATCAGATATTTACCTCCCCCAAGACAGATATGTTAGCTTCCCTAACCTCCAACTGGTACTAGTATAGATGAAATGTTTCAGAGCTGAACTTTCTTGCTTCTTGGATCCACTGTAAGATCTCATCTCCTCTATAAAAAAGCACAACTTTCATACTTGTCCTTTTCTAAATTTTTCAGCTGTTTTGGTTCCCAAGGAGTTTAAGCCTTCGAAGGCTTTCAACTCTCTGAGGACATGGACTTTGCACCACTGTTCCATAGAGCACCTTGCAGAGTGGGCCTCAATCATCTTCACTGGAAAACAAAAGTTGCTTCTTGAAGATTATAAACTGAGTGGTGAGTGGTGAGAAGGAGACTGGGAAAATACAGAGAAACCCTTTAACTGGAGTGGTGCCCATCACTGAGGGGCTTGTGTTTTCAAGTTAAAAGTGATTTTAACTTGGAAGTAGTGCTTTAGTCCCTGTTCTGCTAGTATTGTTGATCAGAAAACAAAAAATAATAAACACTCTTATCTATGCATATGGATTATCCATAAATAGATATACATGTTTAAAACACAGACAAAACTGAAAGACTGTAGGGTGTTAACTGTCAGGAGAGTGGTTATCAGTGTGGGAGGTGGCAGCAATGATTGGCAGGGTTCAAGAGATGGCTTCCAGGGTGCTAGTGATGTGCTAGTAATATCTGTTATTAAACCTTAGTGGTGGCTTATGTGGATATGTTTTTCATCTTCTCATAATCCTGTACAATTATAATTCATGCAACTTATTTTTTGTAAGGTATACTTCCATCAAAGGCTTGAAAGAGTGCTGAGTTTATTCAATAAATGTTTTTGAGTGATTTCTATCAGCAAGATACTATACTGAACATCAGCAGGTATAAATGGTGAATAAGATATGGCTTTTACCTTTACAACATCATAACTTAAGATAGAAAAATGAAATTGTATAACTATTTTTATTATATAGAAATTACATAATTATTTTACCTATTGAAATACATATCATAAAAAGGAAAAATATGGGACTTAGAGACACAGGAGAAGCAAAGAAATCTTCTATTCAGATAATTTAAGGTTTGATGGGGGAGGATAAACAACAAGGTCCTACTGTTGTTTATCCAACAGTACTATATTGGATATATAGTTCCCTGTTTATGCACAGGGAACTATATATTCAATATCCTGTAATAAACCATAATGGAAAAGAATATGAAAAGGAATATATATATATATATATATATATATATATATATATATCTGCATCACTTTGCTGTACAGCAGAAATTAACACAACATTGTAAATCAACTATACTTCAATAAAATAAATGAAAAGAATTTTGATCGGGGAAACAACAGTAGAGTTGGGTATCCAAGGTTGCGTAGGTTGAAAGTTGGAAAGAGTCATAACAAGAACCATTTACTGAACAATTACCATGTACCAGGCATTGACTCATTTAACCTTTACAGCAATCTTTAACAGGTACTATTCGTTTTGCAGTTAAGGCAGCCAAAGTTCTCATAAATCCCAGGGCCTTTCCACTTTGCTTCCTTCCTCCTATATTGACTGGGCTCAAATATTTGAGCAAACCTAACTTTCTCTAACATATGAGGTCTGGTCCATGAGAATTTTCAGTGTGATAAATTTGTTACTTTAATAAACTCATCCTTGTTAACTAAAGAAAGATAGAGGTCATGTCATGGACCAACCACTCCCATTTTCCCAGGTAGTCTTCCGACACCACTTAAAAAAAAAATTATCTTACCCAAAGCAATGACTGATGTTTTTAAGTCCCACCTGTAATAACATTAATCCTTTGGTTAAAGTATAATTACATGATTCCTAATTTCCTAGCTTTCATTCCTGCTATTCAGATAGCACAGTAGCGTAAACCAATTCTGATTTTTCTATTAGTGTTTTAGAGAGATACACAATCCAATGACAGCTCCCATATTAAAATGCAGTAGAGAATTCTGAAGTCTTAACAATTATGAGGTTTTAAGCTAAAGATTGCTCTTGGTGTAAAAGAGAGATGGAGTTCTTCAAGCCTTTCGGCTCTTTGTCACAAACACCTTAAAAGTTTAATACCCTATTAAAAACATATAGTAATAAGCCTTATAATCTCTTTACTTGTTATAAGTCTATTCAGATTTCTACTTCTTACTGATTCACTTTGTAGCTTATGTCTTTCTAGAAGTGTACATTTTACTCATGCTATCTAATTTGTTGGCGTACAATTATTCAGTCTTTCCTTATGATGCTTTAAATTTCTACATGGTCAGTATCAATGTCTCCTCTTTAATTCTTAATTTCAGTAATTTGAGTCCCCTCTCTTTTTCTTGGCCAGTCTAGCTAAAGGTTTGTCAATTTTGTTGACTTTTTCAAAGAATCAAATTTTGGTTGTTCTTTTCTTTATTCTCTGTTTTATTAATTTCCACTCAAATGTTTATCATTTCCTTTTTTCTTCTTCCATTAGATGTACCTTAATCTCTTTATCCAGCATATTAAGGTGGAATGCTAGGTTACTGAATTGTGAGATTTCTTTTTTTAGTTTTCATATAGGTGTTTAGAGCTATAAGCCTTCCTCTAAGCATTGCTGTATCCCATAAATTTTGTTATAGTGTCTTTTTTATTGTCATTCATCTCGAAGTATTTTCTAATTCCCTTGTGATTCTTCTTTGAGTCATTGGTTATTTAGAAAATATTATTTCACTTTTAATTTCTAACTTGGTTTCTGTTATGAAATTTCTCATTTCCCATTTCTCAATCCCATTGTGGTTGAAGAAGTTACTGCTGATGACTGGAAGATTCCAGAGATGTCTTTTAGGTCAGGTTGATTTCTAGTGTTGTTCAAGTTTTCTATTTTCTTGTTGATCTTCTGTAAAGTTGTTCTAGCTTTTATTAAAAGTGGAGTTACTGAAGTATCCAACTATAACTGTTAAATTGCCTATTTTCACTACAATTCTGTCAGTTTTGGCATCATGTATTTTGGGGGTTCTGTTATTAGATGCATACATATTTATATTTGTTAAATCGTCCTGATGAATTTGACCTTTTTATCATTATAAAATGCTCCTTTTTATCCCTAGCAACATTTTAATTTTATTGTAAAGTCTATTTTGTCTGATATTACTGTAATCACCCCAGCTTTCTTATGGCTTCTAATTGCATTATGCATCTTTTTCTGTCCATTTACTTTTTCAACCTGTTTGTATCTTTGAATCTAAAGTGTGTGTCCTCAGACTTAGAGAACAAATCCATGGATACCAAGGGGGAAAGGGGGGTGGTGGTGGGAGGAATTGGGAGATTTGGATTGATACATATACACTATTGATACTATGTATAAAATAGATAACTAATGAGAACATACTGTATAGCACAGGGAACTCTACTTAGTACACTGTGGTGACCTAAATGGGAAGGAAATCCAAAAAAGAGGGGATATATGTATATGTATAGGTGATTCATTCTGCTGTACAGTAGAAACTAACACAACACTGTAAAGCAACTATACTCCAATAAAAATTAATTAAAAAAAAAACCTAAAAAAAAGTATGTGTCCTATAAACATCAAATAGTTGGATTTTCCTTTTTAATCAAGTCTGATAATCTTTGCCTTTTGGTTGGATTGCTTAATCTGGTCACATTTAATATTATTATTGATACAATTGGATTTATGTCTACCATTTTACTATTTGTTTTCTTTGCATCTCCTACCTTTTTAGTTTCTCTATTCTTCCTTTACTGCTTTCTTTTGCATGAAGTGATTTAATTCTAGTATAGCATGTTAATTCCTTTAATTATTTTCTCACTATTATTTTGAGTTATTTTCTTAGTTATTTTCTAGGATTTATTCTAGTAAAATTTTTTTCTTTGTTCAAAATACAAAGATATTTTGTTTTTAATGGGATTTGGGTTTTTGTTTTTTTGTTTGTGTTTCAAAGGAACACTTTAGGGACAAAAACTAAGCTTCTTGTGTTACCTGAGGCACGACCTGGCTTCTCTCTTCCTTGAAGGCCTTTTGCAAAATACAGATTCCAACATTCGCCAGCCTCAATGTTCACCACTCCCCTCTCCCAATCTGCCCTCTGGAAGTGCAGGGGCTACAAGGCATCCAGGATGTGGTCCATCTTGGTGACCAGCTCCTGTCGCTTTCCTGAGATGAGCTTCTCATTCTCGATGTATGTGTCTTTTTTGAGCTTGCCAGCCACCAGCCGTTCGGTTTCCACAGCCGACTTCAGTATTCTAGTAAATTCTTGAGAAACTTTTCAGTTTTTGTTCTGTGATTCCTTAACTGCATCGCTGCGCTAACTCACCTTATCCTTGCAATGTTGCTGATGTTAAAAGGCAATGGAATATGGATGCTTGTAAGGCAGCAATATTTATGTGTCTATATCCATATATCCAAATGTTCATAAAGAAAGATATTAACATGATAGAAACAGGTTGGTGCTGTAATAAGGAGGTAAGTGTTCCAAAGTCTTTTAACTTATCCCCCTTTCCATGGACATTTGACGGAGACCTCGCCTAAGCCACCATCATCTCTATTCATGTACAATTAATTCTCCTCTAGCCAGTGGAAATTACCAGTTGCAGGAAGCAGTCTGTGAACAGCAAACTACCAGAGATCATTGTTTTCCCTTGCTCTCCCTGCAAAGCATGGGCAAATTAATGAAAAGCTTTATCTTTATCTTTATCATAAAACAATAGTCTCCATAGCTCTGAGAATGCAAGCAGAAACATAACAGAAGCATGCTGCAAAGATTAGTAGTGGAGAAGAGCAATGAATAATGTAGCAAGATCTTAAACAAGATTATCACACCAAGGTAGCTTGTCAGAGCACCGGGTAGGTTATTTGACAATCCATCTTCCTCAGCAGTTACTGATTATGTGTTGGTTAGCTCCATCAGAGCACCTCATGCAGCTCCTGTCCAGCATTCTTTTATATTACGTTTATGCCAAAACACAAAGTGGTGATGGGCCAGTGCCTGAAGCCACAAATCACACGGCACACTGTACACACATCTACATAAACCAAGAGACATTGGCTTGGGGGTCATCAAAAAACACCAACTCTTCCATTATAGATGTTTATTTCACCAGAGAAAGAATCTTAAGTACTCAGAGAAATTTCCACTAAATATTCAAACAGCAGAAAACTGTTTTGCAGTAATTACGACAGCATCTGTCTAGGCCCATGCTAAATTAGTTGAAACAAATGAACAAAACTATGCAGTTAGAGTAGCCCATTATATTAGCTGGGTCTAAAATTTAGGGTATCACTAACATGGTATGCAAATGCATTCTGAAATATTTATATACCCAGTAATATTTTGTCGGAATAAACACCACCTAGTTATGCCAAAGCCCTCTGCTAGGCATGCTAAGTGCCACACAGGAAGATGAATGGAGAATAATAAAATTTACATAGAAAAGCATGATCTGAATAGAATTCATTCCAAGGTCAAGAGGCCCAAATTGGATTTGTGTGACTCTATCCAAACCAGAACATCTAAATCTGATCCACAAAGCAAAAACTGATTCTAGTTGAGCATGGCTAGGTCATCCAATTCTATCCGGTTGAGCTCTGTGTGGTTCCTGGAGTGGACAGACACAGGTGGCCCGATGACAGAGCCATGGGACAGTGGGTCACCCAGGATGTGGCACAAGCCTCCAGTGAACCATGTTTGGGGGCCAATAGTGCAGAGTTTTTTTGTGTGTTTATTTGTTTTGTTTTATTTAAGACAAACTCTCTAGAGTCTAGAGAAATAAAAGGCACTGTGTGTCTTCCAGGTAGGTTTTGCACTTATTGCCTGGGGTGAATCACAAGGGCAGATTTGGCATGATCAGCTAAGAGAGTGTAGAAGTACAAACATCTCTCAGCAATCAGGTGGATGATTTCTCTTCTGTGGGTCTGTGACTGACGTGGGTTTTATAGAATCTAGAACATTCACCATCCTGAATTGCTAACACCATTCATTATAATATTTCTGATGAATTAGTTAAAATTGAAACACTCTCCAGAAGTTATGTGTATAATTGTCAGCCTTTGCTAACAAACTTCTTGCAATGACCATCTCTGAAATGGACTCAAGTGAATTTTATCTCATAAATTTTATCAAATTTAGAGATATCTTAATTTGCTGAATTTCCTTTAGAAACTTCACCTCAACTGTTAAGGACCAGGGTCCTTAATTTAATATCTTTCTTAAGTAGTACAACAATTAGGGCTTGACCAGAAAAGAAGAACTAGTAGGATATATATCTATGTCTATATCATCTATCTAATTGCAAAAATAGGAGACCTGTGTTAGGTGCTGGGTCTAAAGTGCTGAACAGGCAATGCCGGTTGTTAAACACTCAGGAATTTTGTTAAACCACTGGTAAAAGTGGGTACCAGCACTCCACTGGGAGTGGGTGAGAGCAAGAACAAACCAGAAGCAGCAAGAATGTGCTGGAAGCCACGTCAGTCTTTCCCTGCCTCCAAGTGTCCAGCTGCGATGACGATGATGCAGGTGGCTGCACTATGTAACTAAACATACACCTGGCAGGCAGCAGGGAACGCAGGGAACAGGGTTCCCCAGAGACTGTAGAACAGGTGCTTTTTTATGGGAGTTGGAGGAAGTAAGATAACAGCTTTTGAAATGCTGCCCAGGGAATTAAGGTGAAAGGTGGTGGCTTGATCAGGGGAGTACTGAGCTTCTGGAGACACAATGGCATTATTGACTGAAAAAGCAGAGGACCAATAATAATCAGGCTTGAATAGTTTACAACTTTGCCTTGGGCAGGCCAATAATATGAACACATGAAGATGGTGGAAGCAAGCAGATGGCAGCCCAACTACTTTCTCTGATCCTACCTGGACTTGTTTTTACAGCTGTGCTTTCAAGACATAAAGTTTTCTAATGTATGTAGTATTCAGAGATGTCACTTATGACGGGGCTAACAGAGTTAATAAAACAACAACAACATTGAAAATGAACTAGAAAAGTTTTCAAAAAGCCATGTCTGGGAATATGGATTATTTCTGACTTAATCAAAGCGATAGAATCAATCATACTATGAAGAGGGATTCTCAGATTCATGGCAATCTATTTATACGTCCTGAGTCAACCAAGGAATCTACCTAAGGCTTTGGAAAGAAGATTCTAGAGAGCCAATCCCATCAAAATATTAACTGTACAAGTCAGGAATGTACAGCTGAATGTTAAAAATAAAAATCTCTTTGTTATTGCATGAACATAAAGACACTTAGTCATCTGGAATGATTTATGGAAGAATCACAAAGAAGATCTCTGCAATAAGAAGAGACAGCTTTCAAGAAATCTGGCCAAAGAAGATTTCAATGGCTTTTTCCCTAATTATATCAGAAGTTAATATATGTTGTTAATAACTTTGAAAATATAGGAATTTTAGAGAAAAAAATAAAAAATACTGTCTACTACTATCAACAATATGTGTCTTTTTTTCCCTGCAAAATAGTAAATTGGACTATAATAGACACTAGGGGCTAAGACATTTATGTTTTGTGAATTATTCATATTTTCACCTTTTTTTTCATAAATATACATTCCTTTTTCCATGAAAATGTCTACAACTGGTTGATTATGAGAAGTGGTTCTTCTATAATGTCATTCTATCAACATTAATAGCAAATTATTGGTTTTTAAAAAATTTTTGTTTATTTTAATCTATTTTAAATATGAATTATATGTATTTAAGGTTTACAACATGATTATTTGATATACATATATACTCAGGGAAATGATTACTATAGTCACCTAATTAACATTTCATCTCCTCATATAGTTACTATTGTGTGTGTGTCTGTGTGTAGTGAGAGCAAGTGAAATCTACTCTTTCAGCAAATTTCCAGTATTCACTGCAGTATTATTAAAGTATAGCCATCATGCTGTACATTAGATCTCTAGACTTATTTAACCTACATAACTGCAAACTCTTGTTTAAAGTAATCCAGACCCTATCACTAGGGCCTCCAACATGCAGCATGATTAATATTACCTTAAATATTTCTGATATTTATGATGTATTTCTTAGTAAGAGTTACATGGCTAACATGTTTCGATGTATATATAGTCCCTGTACACTGGGAAGTTTGATATGAATGTGATAACCTGATTTTAAGGCTATCTGTTGAGCTCTCCCCAAGGTCAGAGAGTTTCATGGGTCTTTGTCAAGTCAAAAAATAAGCAACCTTAGGATCCAGCAAAACAGGAACCTGAGTGCAAATTGCAAGTATGAACAGAGAATTTCAAATATCCAGTTTCCTTCCTTCCAACCAGGGCTCATTCTTGGCATCTAATCTGCCATCTTCTAATTCCAGAGCCTTTGGCCTCAGATACTCCCTTGAGTCTCAAAGTCTTAATGTCTTCCTGTCCTTCATATCAACTATTGGAACATGTGTTCATAAAGGAATCATCGCTTTCATCAACTGAGTGAAATAAATATTTCAACTGAACCAAACATACTTTGTTTTCAGTTACCCTTCAGGGCAAAACTCTCCCTCTGCAAGGCTCAGGCAACTCAAAGATAGGGCCTTGCCCTCATCATGCAGACATTAAGTGGGGAGACTGACCCCCATTCAGAAGGGTATTGCAATGTGGTAACAGAAGAAAGAACACAGGGAAGGTCCTTAATTCACAATAATACTAAGTGGAAGAAAAAAATTATCCCTAAACTTCTCTGATCATCTTTGTTTTAAAGGCGACTGCTGCGACTTCCCTGGTGGTGCAGTGGATAAGACTCCACGCTCCCAATGCAGGGGGTCCGGGTTCAATTCCTGGTCTGGGAACTAGATCCCACATGCATGCCGCAACTAAGAGTTCGCATGCCACAACTAAGGAGTTCATGTGCCACAACTAAGGAGCCCACGTGCCACAACTAAGACCTGGCACAACCAAATAAATAAATAAATACTAAAAAAAAAGTTAAAACAGGAAGAGCAGAAAACACCAAATGAAAGTAGAAGAAAATAAAATAAATAAGAATACATATTAAAAAAAAATAAAGATGACTGCTAAGAAGAGTTTTATTTTGTTTTGTTTTCTCTAGGGAACCATGCAAAATAAAATTTTAAAAAACCTGCTGGTTAGTATCCGTAAGACAATTGCTTTTACAAATGTGGTGCATTAAAAAAAAAAAAAAAAGTTTATATAGTTTTCAGTTTATTCCCATCTGTGACTTGATTTTGCTGAACTAATGAAAATAAACAAAAACCTATTTGGCAAGGTATCAGATCTTTTACCTAGAAACTTCTCTCACACGCCCAACAGGAATGTCAAATAGTAAATGTACTCCTCTTGACCCACTGAATGAAAAGAAGTTTTCGTCTTATTGGTTCTGGTTTTTTGTACCTCACTATTCTGTCACCTTAGCAGTTGTGGTACAAGACTTCAGAGCTCAGGACTTATTTCTGCCATGTTCAGGGACACTTTATAGGCTCATATGCCCCCTAATAAATAATAAGACAGAAGAAGTTCCTGGTTACACAATGATACATTGACTTCAGTTCTCACTGAGCTATGTCATTACGTTTTTGTGTGAGCAAATGAAAATCTTACAGAACAACATCTAACTGATATTCCCCAGCAGGCAGCATCTCCACCCAACACATCAAATAACTAATGTGAAGCCATATATACAGGTTTCAGGGAGATACTGATAAATGACCTCTGTATCATTACCCCATTTATGTTACAGCTTTCACAAGGCATTGCTAAAAAATGTCACACTCAACAAAGCCATTCAAAATTGCTGCCAACTCCATCAGCTGCCTTGGATTCCCCCCACACATTTTAATCTTATGTCCTTCATCCTCTCAAAACAGCAACATGCTAAGGCAAAGGGGATAGTGAAGGGGAGGGGATTCAAATATTCATGGGATACACAGATCAGAGGAAGCAGAGGAAATTTATTAGTATTCTGCTTTCCTGTTTAAAAATCCACCATTAACAGTGTGCAAACATAAATCTCAAGTTGCTTCCCCAGGTTAATACAAAATCAGGGGTTGCTGTTGTGTGTATCTGTGCTCACTATGGCACTAAATATATGGAATCCTGCAGTGACTGTAGTGGATAAAGAACAGGATCACTCTGACCCCAAATCATCTTGTACTTTATAGCAGATTCTGTACTTTTTTGAGCCCTGAATTTTCAATAAGTCATTCACCTGAAACTCAAATATAAAAGCTGCTTCTACAGGTTCAACAGCACAAGCATGACTGGGTCTGGATTTCAATCCCAGGCACCATTATTAGGGTTGAGGAGATGTCATCATAGGGGACATAGCCACAAGCCTGTCCTCATGGCCCCTCAGGTCAATCCCATGGATCACTTTCACTGAAAGGAAGGATGTAACTGAAAGAGGTATTGGGAAAGTTTGATGGTGATGAAGATTGACCCAACCATAAATCATCAATTCTTTCTGTCTGCAGAGTACCAGCATTGTTTAGTATTAGTCCAGTGTTTTATAATGTTTTATTTAAAAAAAAAAACTTTTATATCGGTGACTTCAGCCAACCCCATTGCATCTACATAAAGGAGGTAGGAAAGATATTATCTTTTAAATTATAAGAACAATGTATTCAAGAATTGAATGACTTGCTCAGGTTCTACAGCAAGACTGGAATACAGATCTCTCATCTCCTAGGAAAGGCCCCTTCCCCAGATAGCAGTGATAACATGAGCAAGTAGTTCTCATAACAAATTAATGGACAGTATAACTGTTAACACACCCTGAGTATAACATGCAATCCCTTAACTAACATAATCCTGCAAGATTCTACCACTCCTCAAAAATACATATAGAGGAGATTAGTTCAAGATGGCGAAGTAGAAGGACGTGTGCTCACTCCCTTTAGCGAGAGCACCGGAATCACAACTAGCTGCTGAACAATCATTGACAGGAAGACACTGGAAGTCACCAAAAAAGATACCCCACATCCAAAGACAAAGGAGAAGCCAAAATGAGACGGTAGGAGGGGCGCAATCACAATAAAATCAAATCCCATAACTGCTGGGTGGGTGACTCACAAACTGGAGAACACTTATACCACAGAAGCCCACCCACTGGAGTGAAGGTTCTGAGCCCCACGTCAGGCTTCCCAACTTGGGGGTCCGGCAACAGGAGGAGGAATTCCTAGAGAATCAGACTTTGAAGGCTAGCGGGATTTGATTGCAGGACTTCGACAGGACAGCGGGAAACAGAGACTCCACTCTTGGAGGGCACACACAAAGCAGTGTGCGCATAAGGACCCAGGGGAAGGAGCAGTGACCCCAGGGGAGACTGAACCAGACCTACCTGCTAGTGTTGGAGGGTCTCCTGCAGAGGTGGGGGGTGGCTGTGGCTCACTGTGAGGACAAGGACACTGGCAGCAGAAGTTCTGGGAAGTACTCCTTGGCGTGAGCCCTCCCAGAGTCTGCCATTAGCCCCACCAAAGAGCCTGGGTAGGCTCCAGTGTTGGGTTGCCTCAGGCCAACCAACCAACAGGGAGGGAACTCAGCCCCACCCATCAGCAGACAAGCGGATTAAAGTTTTACTGAGCTCTGCCTACCACAGCAACACCCAGCTCTACCCACCACCAGTCCCTCCCATCAGGAAACTTGCACAAGCCTCTGAGATAGCCTCATCCACCAGAGGGCAGATAGCAGAAGAAGAACTACAATCCTGCAGCCAGTGGAACAAAAACCACATTCACAGAAAGACAATATGAAAAGGCAGAGGGCTATGTACCAGATGAAGGAACAAGATAAAACCCCAGAAAAACAACTAAATGAAGTGGAGATAGGCAACCTTCCAGAAAAAGAATTCAGAATAATGATAGTGAAGATGATCCAGGACCTTGGAAAAAGAATGGAGGCAAAGATCGAGAAGATGTAAGAAATGTTTAACAAAAACCTAGAAGAATTAAAGAACAAACACCTAGAAGAATTAAAGAACAAACAAACAGAGATGAACAATACAATAACTGAAATGAAAAATACACTAGAAGGAATCAACAGTAGACTAACTGAAGCAGAAGAACGGATAACTGACCTGGAAGACAGAATGGTGGAATTCACTGCTGTGGAACAAAATAAAGAAAAAAGAATGAAAAGAAATGAAGACAGCCTAAGAGACCACTGGGACAACATTAAATGCAACAACATTCGCATTATACGGGTCCCAGAAGGAGAAGAGAGAGAGAAAGGACCCGAGAAAATATTTGAAGAGATTATAGTCGAAAAATTCCCTAACATGGGAAAGGAAATAGCCACCCAAGTCTAGGAAGCACAGAGAGTCCCAGGCAGGATAAACCCAAGGAGAAACACATCAAGACACATAGTAATCAAACTGACAAAATTAAAGACAAGGAAAAATTATTGAAAGCAACAAGGGAAAAACGACAAACAACATACAAGGGAACTCCCATAAGGTTAACAGCTGATTTCTCAGCAGAAACTCTACAAGCCAGAAGGGAGTGGCATGACATATTTAAAGTGATGAAAGGGAAGAGCCTACAACCAAGATTACTCTACCCGGCAAGGATCTCATTTAGATTTGATGGAGAAATCAAAAGCTTTACAGACAAGCAAAAGCTAAGAGAATTCAGCACCACCAAACCAGCTCTACAACAAATGCTAAAGGAACTTCTCTACGTGGGAAACACAAAAGAAGAAAAGGACCTACAAAAACAAACACATAAAAATTAAGAAAATGGTAGTAGGAACATACATATTGATAACTATCTTAAATGTGAATGGATTAAATGCTCCAACCAAAAGACACAGGCTTGCTGAATGGATACAAAAACAAGACCCATATATATGCTGGCTACAAGAGACCCACTTCAGACCTAGGGACACATACAGACTGAAAGTGAGGAGATGGAAAAAGATATTCCATGCAAATGGAAATCAAAAGAAAGCTGGAGTAGCAATACTCATATCAGATAAAATAGACTTTAAAATAAAGAATGTTACAAGAGACAAGGAAGGACACTACATAATGACCAAGGGATCAATCCAAGAAGAAGATATAACAATTATAAATATATATGCACCCAACATAGGAGTACCTCAATACATAAGGTAACTGCTGACAGCTATAAAAGAGGAAATCGACAGTAATACAATAATAGTCGGGGATTTTAACACCTCACTTACACCAATGGACAGATCATCCAAATCAAAAATTAATAAGGAAACACAAGCTTTAAATGACACAACAGACCAGATAGATTTAATTGATATTTATAGGACATTTCATCCAAAAACAGCAGATTACACTTTCTTCTCAAGTGTGCACAGAACATTCTCCAGGATAGATCACATCTTGGGTCACAAATCCAGCCTCAGTAAATTTAAGAAAATTGAAATCATATCAAGCATCTTTTCTGACCACAACGCTATGAGATTAAAAATCAATTACAGGAAAAAAATATAAAAAACACAAACACATGGAGTCTAAACAATACCTTACTAAATAACCAAGAGATCACTGAAGAAATCAAAGAGGAAATCAAAAAATACTAGAGACAATGACAACGAAAACACGACGATCCTAAACCTGTGGGATGCAGCAAAAGCAGTTCTAAGAGAGAAGTTTATAGCAATACAAGCCTACTTCAAGAAACAAGAAGAATCTCAAATAAACAATCTAACCTTACACCTAAAGGAACCAGAGAAAGAAGAACAAACAAAAACCAAAGTTAGCAGAAGGAAAGAAATCATAAAGATCAGAGCAGAAATAAATGAAATAGAAACAAAGAAAACAATAGCAAAGATCAATAAAACTAAAAGCAGGTTCTTTGAGAAGATAAACAAAATTGATAAACCATTAGACAGACTCATCAAGAAAAAGAGGGAGGGCTTCCCTGGTGCCGCAGTGGTTGAGAATCTGCCTGCTAATGCAGGGGATACAGGTTCGAGCCCTGGTCTGGGAAGATCCCACATGCCACGGAGCAACTAGGCCCATGAGCCACAACTACCGAGCCTGCGCGACTGGAGCCTGTGCTCCGCAACAAGAGGGGCCATGATCGTGAGAGGCCCGCGCACCGCGATGAAGAGTGGCCCCCACTTGCCACAACTAGAGAAAGCCCTCCCACAGAAACGAAGACCCAACACAGCCATAAATAAATAGAATACCATGGCCAAAAATTAGTAAAAATAAAAAAAAAACAAAAACAAACAAAAAAAAAAAAAGAAAAAGAGGGAGAGGACTCAAATCATTAAAATTTGAAATGAAAAAGGAGAAGTTACAACAGACACCACAGAAATACAAACCATCCTAAGAGACTAGTACAAGCAATTCTATGCCAATAAAATGGACAACCTGGAAGAAATGGATAAATTCTTAGAAATGTATAAACTTCCAAGACTGAACCAGGAAGAAATAGAAAATATGAACAGACCAATCATAAGTAAGGAAATTGAAACTGTGATTAAAAATCTTCCAACAAACAAAAGTCCAGGACCAGATGGCTTCACAGGTGAATTCTATCAAACATTTAGAGAAGAGCTAACACCTATCCTTCTCAAACTCTTCCAAAAAATTGCAGAGGAAGGAACACTGCAAAGTCATTCTATGAGGCCACCATCACCCTGATACCAAAACCAGACAAAGATACTACAAAAAAGAAAATTACAGACCAATATCACTGATGAATATAGATGCAAAAATCCTCAACAAAATACTAGCAAACAAAATCCAACAACACATTAAAAGGGTCATACGCCACGATCAAGTGGGATTTATCCCAGGGATGCAAGGAATCTTCAATATACGCAAATCAATCAATGTGATACACCATATTAACAAACTGAAGAATAAAAACCATATGATCATCTCAATAGATGCTGAAAAAGCTTTTGACAAAATTCAACACCGATTTATGATAAAAACTCTCCAGAAAGTGGGCATAGTGGGAACCTACCTCAACATAATAAAGGCCATATATGACAAACCCACAGCAAACATCATTCTCAATGGTGAAAACCTGAAAGCATTTCCTCTAAGATCAGGAAGGAGACAAGGATATCCACTCTCACCACTATTATTCAACATAGTTTTGGAAGTCCTAGCCACAGCAATCAGAGAAGAAAAAGAAATAAAAGGAATACAAATTGGAAAAGAAGAAGTAAAACTGTCACTGTATGCAGATGACATGGTACTATACATAGAGAATCCTAAAAATGCCACCAGAAAACTACTAGAGCTAATCAATGAATTTGGTAAAGTTGCAGGATACAAAATTAATGCACAGAAATCTCTTGCATTCCTATACACTAATGATGAAAAATCTGAAAGAGAAATTATGGAAACACTCCCATTTACCCTTGCAACAAAAAGAATAAAATACCTAGGAATAAACCTACGTAGGGAGACAAAAGACCTGTATACAGCAAACTATAAGACACTGCTGAAAGAAATTAAAGATGATACAAAAACAGATGGAGAGATATACCATGTTCTTGGATTGGAAGAATCAATATTGTGAAAATGACTATACTACCCAAAGCAATCTACAGATTCAATGCAATCCCTATCAAATTACCAATGGCATTTTTTACAGAACTAGAACAAAAAATCTTAAAATTTGTATGGAGACACAAAAGACCCCGAATAGCCAAAGCAGTTTTGAGGGAAAAAAACGGAGCTGGAGGAATCAGACTCCCTGACTTCAGACTATACTACAAAGCTACAGTAATCAAGACAATATGGTACTGGCACAAAAACAGAAATATAGATCAATGGAACAAGATAGGAAGCCCAGAGATAAACCCATGCACCTATGGCCAACTAATCTATGACAAAGGAGGCAAGTATATACAATGGAGAAAAGACAGCCTCTTCAATAAGTGGTGCTGGGAAAACTGGACAGCTACATGTAAAAGAATGAAATTAGGACACTTCCTAACACCATACACAAAAATGAAGTCAAAATGGATTAGAGACCTAAATGTAAGACTGGACACTATAGAACTCTTAGAGGAAAACATAGGAAGAACACTCTTCGACATAAATCACAGCAAGATCTTTTTTGATCCACCTGTTAGGGTAATGGAAATAAAAACAAAAATAAACAAATGGGACCTAATGATACTTCAAAGCTTTTGCACAGCAAAGGAAACCATAAATAAGACGAAAAGACAACCCTCAGAATGGGAGAAAACATTTGCAAACGAATCAATGGACAAAGGATTAATCTCCAAAATATATAAATAGCTCATGCAGCTCAATAGTAAAAAAAGAAACAACCCAATCAAAAAATGGGCAGAAGACCTAAATAGACATTTCTCTAAAGAAGACATAGAGATGGCCAAGAAGCACATGAAAAGCTGCTCAACAGCACTAATTATTAGAGAAATGCAAATCAAAACTACAATGAGGTATCACGTCACACCAGTTAGAATGGGCATCTACAAACAACAAATGCTGGAGAGGGTGTGGAGAAAAGGGAACCCTCTTGCACTGTTGGTGGGAATGTAAAATGATACAGCGACTATGGAGAACAGTACGGAGGTTCCTTAAAAAACGAAAAATAGAACTACCATATGATCCAGCAATCCCACTACTGGGCATATACCCAGAGAAAACCATAATTCAAAAAGATACATGTACCCCAATGTTCATTGCAGCACTATATACAATAGCCAGGTCATGGAAGCAACCAAAATGCCCATCAACAGACGAGTGGATAAAGAAGATGTGGCACATATATACAATGGAATATTAGTCAGCCATAAAAAGGAACAAAACTGGGTCATTTGTAGAGACGTGTGTGGATGTAGAGACTGTCATACAGAGTGAAGTAAGTCACAAAGAGAAAAACAAATATCGTATATTAACGCATATATGTGGAATATAGAAAAATGGCATAGATGAACCTGTTTGCAGGGCAGAAACAGAGAAACAGATGTAGAGAACAAACGTATGGACACCAATGGGGGAAAGTGGTGGAGGGGGAGGTGTTTGTGGGATGAATTGGGAGATTGGGTTTGACATATATACACTAATATGTATAAAATGGATAACTAATAAGAACCTGCTGTTTAAAAAATAAATAAAATTCAAAAAAAAAATAAGTTCCACCACCAAATAAAGAGAAAGAAAATTTTAGATTCTGGTAAGAAACAAACAAACAGAAAAAAACATATAGAAATATATTTTTTTATTAACGTTGTGATGTGTGCTAAGCACTTTTCAAGGTTCTTTGTAAATAATTTCCTTGGGCAAGTCTGGGTCTAATTGTTGATGTCTTTATAATGACGAGTTTAAATTGAGAAGTCTCTTGAAGACCGTTCCAGCTTTAAGATGATATGATTCAGTGACTTGAGAGTCCAACTCGAAACATTAAGATGAAGCTAAAAACTTACCTCCTTTCTGAAAGCATTCATCTAAATCAACTGTATCTTTCCCACTTTGCACACACATACCTTTGAGTGTGCTCATGCCACTGTCACGCATCCCAGTCAAAGGATAGTTAGTTTGTCTCTAACTAGACAAAGCTGGCTCTCATATATTTGAATTAAATACCACTACAGAAGAGCAATTTCATGCCTGGACCAGTGATACTGTGTGCTCCTTCTCTTCTTGAAACCATCTGGATCAAACTAATCCCTAGCATCTTCAATTACTTAATGGTACCCCCTACCACATAAGCTTTAAGAGGGTAGAAATTCTGCCTATTTTGTTTATTGTTGAATTGCCAGCACCTACAATTGTGCCTAGAAATAGAATGAGCCCAATAATTATTTGTTCAGTGAATGACTAATTGGTTTATTATTCACGACCAGAGATGGTAACGCCAACCAAGGTTCTGGTTTATTTATCAGTTTCTATTTTTGACTTACTACCTGAGTTAACATGGGTTAAAGACTTCAACAAAGATAAGAACCCTATGTTGTAACATGACGCTGACCATTTACAAACCGTTTAGAAGAGATACACCCGAAATCTCAAAATGTTCAAATTTAGGTGTAGCACAGATTTCCATGGTGGTGGTAGGTATAGTGATTACGCTAATCTTCCGGCTTGCAGCCTTCACATGCATTAGGTAGGTCTTAAACCCCACAATGCCAGTCCACAACATGGCAATGACAGAGCTGAAAATAATACCTGTTTTTTCTCTCTATGATATACAGTTTCCTTACTGTGCAAAATCCCATTTAATGATTAGTCCTGTCTAATTTATAAGGTGCTTTATTAGTGAGGATCCATTTAGCAAATTGATAGAACGTCTTTTCAAAAGTAATCTGTGAGGCATTTAATCCTTTACATTTCCATAAGTATGTAGTACCTTTTACTCAAAGCAAAGTATGATTTTAAACGTTTCCTACTCAGGGGGCAGGACATGGAAATGTTTTCTAGAGTTAGACAATAACCCTTCTCACTACTACTTCCCAAACGTCCATTCTGATCACCATCTGCTTTCTCCATTGCCCATGAGGCACAGTCTGAAATTTACATCAGGGATCACTCTTAGGGTGTAGAAGCTATCACTGGAGAAAGACAATTCTCTTCGATAGTCAGCATCATCACTGCTATTACAACAGTGATACTTAAGGCCAACTAGTGCCTAATGAGGAACTGGGGAAAAACATAATTTAAGAAGGGAAAGATTTCTTGAAAGAGGGAAAAGAAGATGTGCCCAGAAAGTCCAGGATTGAAAGGATTTTCTGTGATGGGTTGCAGATAGGGGTGGAGAGTCAGTTCTGAGCAGCTCTAACAGGATGACAAGACCTCAGGGATCTGAGTGGATAAAAGCAGAAAAGGCTCCAGGCTTACTTTTATTAAACTCTAACTTGGGCAAGTCACATGCTCCTCTGGATTAAATTCCTAGCATGGTCTATGTACTCTTAAGCACGTGGAAAGTCTGAAGATGTTTTTCACTCTTTCTCATTGAGATAGCAGCTTATAAATTCTGTTATCCAAAGAGAGAAATGAGGCACAAAATATACAGTAGACTTGTTGAAGGCCCCTCATTAATTGAACTGATCTTAGACCCTTAGACACTAAATACCATCTTATGCTTATGCAACTACTTGCTTGATTTCATTCAGAACACTGAAGCCTGCCTTGGCCAAGACCGAGCGCAAAGCCTACTGTTTAATAATCTGCGCGAGGGCTCTGCCACCTTCCAGACCCCACCTGTTTAATTTCTGTTTCCCGTTCCCTCCTCCTCATTTCAGCCAACACTGAAGAGAGAAAAATGAACTCGTAATGAAGCCCATGAACCCCAGCGAGCACCAGCTGTCTCTAGAGAGTACCTGAGAGAAAACTATGCAAGCTTTAAATTGTTCCTCAGAATTTAATTATTGAAAAGCACTTGAAAATCTTGGTTTTGGGGATGCTATCTACTCATCAATGCATTTTTATGACTTCCCACAAAAGCTATTCTCAGGAACTGAGTAAAGATGTTAAGATGAGTCTACACAGTGGATTTCTGTGGTGTTCTATTTAACAAGCATTTATTGAGTATTCAGTAGGTCCAGGAACTGGGAATGGGACATACATAGATCAATTTTTTTCATCAAATTGTTTCAAACAGCAACAAACAAAATAATTATGACACAATGAGGTATGTGCTCCGTTGGTCATTTAACAGAGCATGCTATTAAGAAAAAAGAAAAGAAAAGAGAAGAAAACCCTGGTGTTAGCATTTCTTATCCCCACCTCTACCTACAAGAAAGAAATCAATGTTGAGGGTTCTAAAGGCCAATTGCAGGAGATTATGCTGAATTTGGATTGACCAGGGTAGAGGGATGAAATGGAGCAATATTTTTGAGTAGGAAAAGTAGAAATGGCCGGACATGAAATTTGAGCTTCTTACAAGCATTGGACACTGAGGAAAGAAGTGCAGACAGGTGTGCTTCTGGCATCTAATGCCTTAGATGACAGGATGACAGAAGGATAGCTGTGATGTGGCATCTGTGGTCAGCGTTGTGGACCAATGAGAGGTGCCCAAGGGACAGATGGTGGAGACCACACGAGACCAGGAGCACAGCTCTTCCTGCCAACACATAAGTTTCAGTTTCCTGTATGTCTCACGGATGGAGGGGGAAGGTTCCATGATAACTAAGATTAAATAATCTGTCCTTCAGATGGAAAGGGGGCTCTGAACAGGTTAAGTATGATTTGAAGAGATAAAAGAGAGACACTTCTTACACTTGGGGTTTGGATAAATAAAACCTCTTCCTGTCACTCCTCCTTGTTCATCTTTAAAATCCTTGCAGTGTCAGGTGTGTTTACATTCCCCTTCTAACTAGTCTCATCTAGCTTTTGGTGGAATTTGTCCACTGAACCAGTCAGGGCTCCCTGATTGCCAGCAACAGATTCAACGCTAATGCATTTAAGCAAAATAAACCCACCTAGAAGGATATCAGAGGTTCACAGAATTGATGAAAGGCTAGAGAAGCAAGGCAGTTGCAGAAATATGGTCCCAGTTGTTCAGCACACATACATGCGGACAAAGTGGATACTGGACATTTCAGTCTTTTTGTTCCTCTAAGTTTCAAATCCCAGAGAAGAAACCCCCAATTGGCCTAACTTGGGTCAAATGATCACCCTTTCGCTAGGACAAGGCCCCTAACACTCCTGACTTTCCAGACTGATTCTAATGCATAAGATGTACTTCTTCAAATTGAAGTCAGGGTGTTGTTTGGAAAGAGAAATTGATGGTGGCTGAGTTAAAGAGAACTATGCAGCGCATCCTCATGGCTTTGCTTCACTGCCAGCCACCAGTCTTCCTTCATTGTCCACCCACGCCCAGGCCCGCTGTCCACCATCACCTGCCCAGTTCACTGCTCTTCCTATTCTTCAGACATGGCATAATCTCAGAGGTACAAACTCTTCTCATCATGCTCGACCATCTATATCATACAATGCAGGCAAAAGACATAACATTGCGTAGCTTGAACGCTGAAATAATGTACTAAATATTAATGCTATCTCAAGTCAATTAACTTGAATGTCATCTTTTCTTGGAACCCTCTAGGTTCTGAATTGTGCGAGAAAGCTCTGTGCAGGTTCTGGCTGAGGCAGTCCACTGGACCAGGGAAATCTTCGCTCTCTAAGGGCCCTGTGCTTTTCTCCAACTTTCAGATCCCATCTCACTAGATACCTGCCATGTGGGTCTCTCCTTGGGGCAAGAGCACTTGTGCCTGCATCGAGTAAAAAGGTATACTGTCCCTGGGGTCTGTGAGGCTTGCCAAAGCCAGAATATTCAGGATCCAGAGTTTAGAAAAAAGTTGAATGCCTAGGTCAGGCACTGGAAAGACTGGTAAATAGTTCGAGCCGATGACCACATATTTAGCTACTTTCACAGTCAATCTCCCTTCAGGGTTAGCACAAGGTACTGCTTTTGGTTCTTCCCCTTCAGCTACACTGCCCTGTGTAGAACAAGAGATGTACCTTCTCCAATAACCCAGCCCTACCACATTCCTAACCTGAATGAGGTACTTCTACTAGGATGCCCTCATATCCTCCTTAGTCTCTGCTTCAAACGGAGGGGACTCAGAGCTCCAGACAAGTCTGTAAACCCATGATGGATTAGAGGTCTCCACCACTTCCAACTAAATTGACATAACGTGAAAGTTAGGAATGGTGGGTCCAGAGCCCACCACTACTAACTAATTTTAGTCAGATTGTGTTAGTATTAGGATGAGATAAGCAAGCAATGAGCAGGAAACACCTGAAAACACTGGAGACATTTTTAATAAATTCAAGTTGATCAAACTCCCCTCTGTATTTCTGCTTTTCTTAAAAACAAATTTTTGCAAAACAATTTACTACGTGTAGCTTCCTTTCAGCCAGACCTCTAATTCATTTTTGAAAAATTTCAATTGCATTTTTTGCTCCCAAGGCACCAACAAAGCTGCTTTTATAAGATCAATAACTTCCATGTTCAAAATCCAATAGATTCTTCTCCATTCTCTTCTTAGCTGCAATTCACAGAGATGAATCCTCCACTTTTTCAAAGTGGTCAACCTATCACTTCAGCCCCTCTTTTTCTCTCACCTTAATAGGTTCCCTCTTCTTTCCCACTCTGTATTCTGGCCCCCTCGGTTTCATGCTAGGTCCTTGTAGGTTTAGTGATTTTATCCATTTCTGGTGCTTTAAAAGGTCACTCATGTGTGGACCACAACAAAAAGGCTATTTCTGCCTCAAACCTGTCCTCTGCATGCCAGAGTTATTTGTCAAACAGATAGGTGACTTCTCCATTTGGAAGTCAGAGCTGGATCTCAAATAACCTGGTACAAAATGGAAATCTGAATTTTCCTCCTTCCTTCTCCATGCTTATTTTCTAATCTTTCCCACTCAATTAAGTGGCATCATCAATCAACTCAGTTGCTTAAGTCAGAAACAGCATCATTCTTGATTCTTCCTTTTTCCAAACCCCCAATCTACTGCATCAGTAAATCCTATCAATTTTACTTGCAAAACTGTCTCAAACATATCAATTTCTCTTCTCTTCTACTTCCATTATCTTAGTCCAAGACATACTCTTCTCTTGCTTGGTCATTAAGTGTGAAGAGGACTATTTTTTTTCTTACCTGCAAGTCACTTTCTTACTAGCTAGTTTTAGGCAAAACTCAAAAGTTGTCTCCAGCCCTACTCAAATTCTGGTCCCTCCCTTGCCTTTACTACTTTCTTTCCATCAGAACCTTGAACCCACTCAGATTCCTGGAAGCCTCTGGCTTCCTCATTGCTCCCCAATGACCATAATTTCTCACTGTGGTGACCCCCAAAGCTGGGCCGTGCTCCCTACCCTGACTTCCTCTCGCCTCCTTCCTCCATCCATACTTGGACTCTCGCAATGTTGAGTCAAATCCTAAGTTGAGAAGGACTACCCCATTCTTCAAAAAAAACCAAAAAACCAAACAACCCTTCATTTTTATATATAGGCAGCCCAAGACTCACAAAGACAAAGGCATTACCATAAAAATATATGGCTTGGAGAGAAAGCTACTTTTTACTTTTATCAGCCTTTGGAGAATTCTGCCAAGGGAATAAAGGGGATGGAAAATAAGCTTAACCATCTTTGTATGTGAGATAATGCATGGGAACTGTGTCACGGATGCATTTATAGAGGATTAGAGATTCAAAATTTGCTAGGTAGAATGGAAATGCATCTTTGGGATCATCTGGTTCAAAGGTCATGATTTATAAATGAAACAATTTAACCTTAGGGACCTACAGGACTCAGAGTCCCACAGTGAATAAATGGTACAGCAGGAATGGACTCCCGGGGTTACTGTTCTTTCCAAAATGTCTTGCTGTCTCCACTGCAATTAATGTTATGAGATCACTTTGCAGGACAATAGGTAAAGGAAATAAATTTTTTTCAATCTTTTTTAACATCTTTATTGGAATATAATTGCTTTACAATGTTGTGTTAGTTTCTGCTTTATAACAAAGTGAATCAGCTATATGTATACATATATCCCCATATCCCCTCCCTCTTGCGTCTCCCTCCCACCCTCCCTATCCCACCCCTCTAGCTGGTCACAAAGCACCACCGAGCTGATCTCCCTGTGCTATGCGGCTGCTTCCCACTAGCTATCTATTTTACATTTGGTAGCGTATATATGTCCATGCCACTCTCTCACTTCGTCCCAGCTTACTCTTCCCCCTCCCCGCATCCTCAAGTCCATTCTCTATGTCTGCGTCTTTATTCCTGTCCTGCCCCTAGGTTCTTCAGAGCCATTTTTTTTTTTTTTTTTAAGATTCTATATATATGTGTTAGCATACGGTATTTGTTTTTCTCTTTCTGACTTCACTCTGTATGACAGTCTCTAGGTCCATCCACCTCACTACCAATAACTCAATTTCATTTCTTTTTATGGCTGAGTAATATTCCATTGTATATATGTGCCACATCTTCTTTATCCATTCATCCGATGATGGACACTTAGGTTGCTTCCATGCCCTGGCTATTGTAAATAGAGCTGCAATGAACATTGTGGTACATGACTCTTTTTGAATTATGGTTTTCTCAGGGTATATGCCCAGTAGTGGGATTGCTGGGTCGTATGGTAGTTCTATTTTCAGTTTTTTAAGGCACCTCCATACTGCTCTCCAGAGTGGCTGTATCAGTTTACATTCCCACCAACAGTGCAAGAGGGTTCCCTTTTCTCCACACTCTCTCCAGCATTTATTGTTTAGATTTTTTGATGATAGCCATTCTGACCGGTGTGAGGTGATACCTCATTGTAATTTTGATTTGCATTTCTCTAATGATTAGTGATGTTGAGCATCCTTTCATGTGTTTGTTGGCAATCTGTATATCTTCTTTGGAGGAATGTCTATTTAGGTCTTCTGCCCATTTTTGGATTGGGTTTTTTTTTTTTTTTTGACATTGAGCTGCATGAGCTGCTTGTATATTTTGGAGATTAATACTTTGTCAGTTGCTTCATTTGCAAATACTTTCTCCCATTCTGAGGGTTGTCTTTTCATCTTGTTTATGGTTTCCTTTGCTGTGCAAAAGCTTTTAAATTTCATTAGATCCCATTTGTTTATTTTTGTTTTTATTTCCATTTCTCTAGGAGCTGGGTCAAAAAGGATCTTGCTGTGATTTATGTCATAGAGTGTTCTGCCTATGTTTTCCTCTAAGAGTTTTATAGTGTCTGGCCTTACATTTAGGTTTTTAATCCATTTTGAGTTTATTTTTGTGTATGGTGTTAGGGAGTGTTCTAATTTCATTCTTTTACATGTAGCTGTCCAGTTTTCCCAGCACCACTTATTGAAGAGGCTGTCTTTTCTCCATTGTATATTCTTGCCTCCTTTATCAAAGATAAGGTGACCACATGTGCGTGGGTTAGGAAATAAATATTTAATAAAAATAATACTGATTGCTTTCTTCAACATTCAAGGCATGGTTCTAGGCACTTTATGTATGTTAGCTTTTTAATTCTTGCAAAAACAGAGATATCTAAGTTAAAATTACTCTCCAGATTTTAGAGATAAGGAAACCGAGGCCTTAGAGAGTTCTGTATCTTGCCCAGTGGCAACATCTGGTGTTGACGCTGTTGGCTAAACTAGGATTACGAGTGGGTTGCTTGTTTTCTTTTTTTTTCTTTTTGTTATTGAGCTGCATGAGCTGTTTGTATATTTTGGAAATTAACACTACCTCACACCATACATAAAAATAAACTCAAAATGGCTTAAAGACTTAAATAAAGGGTCTTTATTTAACAAAGTGTGTGAACCAGTTTTTCCCTGCATTATTTCAACCCGTCCATGCAACCCGGATGTCATCTGGAGACACACTGTCATTGGTGACAAATTCATTGCACCTGTGATAGGAAACTCATAAGTTTTCTGAAGTTTCTTCTGGAATCTTACATGTTGGTTACTATTTAATCCCCCAGAAGAGACATCTTCCCAGCATTCATTCACCAGAGTCCCAAGAGTAGAAGCTTTTTTCTGGAGCAGTCCTTTACTGAGATTTGTGGATAATGGGAATTAGGGTGTCACATGGCAATAGAAGCAGCAAATAGATTACAAACTGGTTATTATTAGGCCACTTTTTAAAGAAGGCCCTGAGCTACTCTCCCTGGCTGAGAGCCCTCAGGGGCCCCACCCTACTCATCCCAGTGGGCTTCTCTCCAGTCCTGGAAACTTGGAAATTCTTATTTATTTTGCAGGGCAATTTAATCCTCTTTATTTCACAAACTTTCTTTCTTACCATTCCTTGAGGAGGATACTGCCACAGCCAAATGTCCCATCATTTTGTTTTGCTAAACAAAAGGTTACCTGCTCCAGAGACAAATGATACCCCCTTACGTGGTAGAAGCTGCTGGTATCAGTTGTAATTTTAAATAACATTCTCTCTCTCTCTCTCTCTCTCCTCCTCTCTCTTCCTTCTGCTATTCTTATCATAAACTTACAAGGTAGAAATGATTAGCCACATTTTAGCAGAGAGGAGATGGAAGTTTAGAGAGATTAAGTGACTTGTCCTGCATCAATCTCTCAGAAAACAGAGGAGCATGGGTTCCATGTCAGGACTGAATGATTTATTTTTATTTTTGCAACAAAATTTTCCAAATTCTGTGCTTTGAAAACTAGCTTTCCTCTCTGCTTATTCTCCATCAGCAGTTCTAGATCAAAATTTCTGCATGAACTGTCATATATCTGTACCTGTTCTCACACCTTCTCAACATCTTACTCATCTTTCATGTAAATGTGTATCTAATTTTTCCAAAATTAATATTGTGGTAAAATAATTTGACAGTAAATTTGTAAACGTAAAATTATGAGATTTAGTTCATGCTTCTAGAATCACCGATTCTCTAAAATATCTATCTTTTTGAAGGTAGCAGTTAAAAATCTTTATAATTTTTATTTTAGCAATATCCCAACTGCTTGATTCAGCTATATCATTCTTATAATTTGTATATGATAGGCAACCAACAAATGAATACATTATTGTTGCAAAAATAAAAATAAAAATAAATCATTCAAAAGTGGTTCATTCCCACCCACAGCCAAACCCACTCTGTTTCCAGAATTATTTCTCTTCTCTGTTTGCTGTGCTGCCTTCTATGATTCTCCTGAGAGCTTTCTAAATAAGCATTTACACACAGTCACACATACACAGCTTATATTGTGTGGTTTAAAAGTACTGATTTTGCTATTTTTACATAACTAAGATCACACATTAGGAATGTTTTGCTTTTTTTTTTAACCAACAATATTTCTCGGAGACCTTTCGATATAATTTTAAGCAGAACTTTCTTTCCGCCATCATCTTTCTCCAAACTTGAGGCAAGAGGCCCCCTAAATATTACTCCTCCTCACTGCCAACATGATCTTTAGGCACATAAATTTGATGATCACTTCCTTGATCAAAATCCTCCAATGGTTTCCCAATGCAATTAAAATAATCCAAACTTCTTTCCACGGCTTCTGAGCCCCTCCAGGATCTGTAATTTTCTTCCCCTGAATTTATCTCCTGATATCCTTTTACTCTAGCCTTGCTTTTGTTCAAAAATTCCATTTACCATGCTCTTTGTTCTGACTGGGATCTTCTTCCCCATACTTACTTTGCTCTCTGCTCAAAGGTTCATGCCTCCAAAAGCCCTTCTGTGGACGACATCTCTCTCTCCATCTCTTGTTCTCAAAGTATTCCCATTAACTACAGATGTGCTGCTTACTATTTTGTTTGTCTGTTATTGTCTGTCTCCCTCATTCAAATGTCACCTCTAAAAGGACATGAGTATTATTTATTTTGTTCACTCTCATATCCCCAGAAGCTAGGACTGTGTCTGTGCATTCACAAATAAACAATTTAATGAATGATTCAGCCTCAATCTTTATAACTGCTGCATAGTATTCCACTGAATGTCTTTACCTTACTTTATGAATTATTTCCCTTTTTAGCATGTTTGTTTGTTTATCATGCTGTTACAAGCAAGGCTGCAGTGAACATCAAGAGAAAGGTTACACTTGGAGGGAGGGAAGGACCTTCTGTATTAGCCTGCAAAGGTTCTGTTGTTTGATCTGAGTGCTGTTTGGTAGAAGATTGTTGGCTTTATAATAACTCAGCCAGCTAGTTGTTTGTTTTGTCTGGTTTTCTGGATCTGAATTTTATTTTACAATCAAAAGGCAGGAGAGACAGAGACAGACGGACAGCGAGCTAGTTTCTGAGTCACATGGTTTGCTCCAGCCAAAACCTCTGATCCGTGGGGCAGGGAGGAGGAGGAAGCCTAGGGTACACTGGTGCCCACTTTCTCTCTCCACTGGAGTGAGGTTGCTGCCATCATCTGCTTATATCTCTCTTTAAAGGGGTCATTTACCAAGTGAGCATCCATTTAGGATTCTCTCTGCTTGATGAATGAACCTAAAAATCCTAGGTCTGGTTGCTCATTATGGCTGAAAAAGAGCAGTAAATGAGATAAACAAGGTTTGAGTCAGAGAGAATCAGTGCACCTGAATATCGTATCTCTATAAAAACAAGCCCTGCAGCCGCTGCAGCATATATCCCGTTGTATCTGCCCTGACCTCATCTCCAATAATTTGGACAAAGTTTTCATCAGTCACTGATGTAATTCTACCTATGTTTATTTATTATTCCAACCCATTCCACTTAATCTGCTGATGAATTCTCCCTTTCTCCTTGGTTCCTATGATCCGTGGGTCTCGGGATTTATACTACTTTCAAACCCTCCATCAAAACTCTCAGTTTAACAATCCAGGCGAAAGAACAATTTCTTTAACAAAGAAGGAAACATATATTGTTGAACTCTGAGCACACCTCCATTGAACAATTTCCATTTGAATATTTAGGCATATTATTTTACACCTAAAATTGAACAGTATGATGGGACCTGTTCCATGAGGGTAAATCTCATTACCTTTTTAATCAAACCAATCAGGAGAAAGGACCCAATTATTCTAAACTGAGGAAATAAAATACCTCTGGCTTGGAGGGAATTGCTTAACTACAGAAAGAAAAAAAATTTATTGATATTGTTACCATATTCAGTTAAATTCTTAGCAGAGTTTTTGGTACTTAGGTCAGAATCATAATACAATAATACCAAAAAATTAGCCACATTGCTTTAGGTAAGTGACTTTTTCCTCACTAGAAATGAGTCAGTTGACCTCTAAGAGTCCAACTATGTCTAAAATTTTTGCACAAATATCCACTTTTCGGAGCTATTTAAGACATAACTTTAAAGGTGTACATGTTTCTAATTTGAGAAAGTTTGAGGAAAGAATCCCTTGACATAGACTTATTTTTCAATTTTTTTTTGTTAGACTATTTCTAACTCAGTGAAAGGACACTAACCCAGACCCAGACTCATGCCCTAGTTTCGAAGTAAAGATTTAGTCTGTTATTACTTTAAAGGAAGAAAGCTGTTGGAACCAAGGACTTCTTCCCAGTGTTTTTAAGTGGATAGAAAATGTAATTGCACCTCTTGATGTTACTGTTATTTATTGATTTATATCCCATTCTTCACAAGATTAAAAAAAACTGCAGAATTTCAAGCAACTCTTTTCCCCTCCTAAGACTTGCTTATTATTTTTCCAGAAGTAGCTGGTTCCAAAGGTTAAGTATGTATAGCTCTGTGTTCTTTTTGATGTGAGAATCAATCCACTATCATCCACTGAACTGGGCTTAGGGCATACACTCCAGAGTGAAGTACTTCCTCAAGTTGTCATTTATGTGATGGGTATTCTGCTGAGAATTTAAATTAAGACAGGACTTCGCTGCTAGTGCAAGTGACTCTTGTAATAGAAAATAATTTTCCTCTTGAAGCAAATCCACTATGGATGTCATTATAGACCTGTTATCTTTTCTTAGACTGTGGGCTCCTCAAGGGCAAGGCCTATGATTTATTCATACGTGTCCTCAAAGAGTTTCGTGCCTGACATACAGTAAGGGCATCATAAGTGATTGTGAACTGATGGCTCATAAGTTCTTTCCTGACATGGCACCATGTTGACGTGCAAAAAGCAAATGGCCTGGTGAAGCTATACATTTAATTCTTTCATTCACTCATTAAACACATATTTACATTTTTGATATGTATTGGATACTACACAAAATTATATATATACACACACATACACACACACACACACAGAGAAATAAGATATAATCTAGTACTAAGGACAAAGATGTAAATAGATCATTACAATAAGGTAACTTAAGATGAAAAATACATGAAAGAGGAGCCAACATCTGATAAAAATTTTGACGGGATATTACCAGAAGGAATATTTTTAACAGCTGTAGTGATTTTTCTGTCAAAAATGTGTGTCAAATGTTATCAAATGTCCTTTTTAAAAAACTAATGAGAAGATTCCTTTTAAAAAAATTAATACAATGAGTTATATTAGGTTTTCTCATGTCAAACAACGTTTGACTTCTTTCAAAATACTACTTATTAACAGTATGCAGTTAAACCTTATTTATATGAATATTCTAGTTGAGATTGATCTTCACATTTCCTGTTAGGCTATTTTTCTAATCTAATTTAATTTTAGGGTTATGCTAGCTGTATAATATTAATGGGAAAGCGGGCATTTTTCTATGTTCTAGAACTTAATGTTGCCTTTGGAATTATCATTCTCTGAAGGTGTTACAGACTTCATCCATAAAACTATCTGGGCTGAGGACTTTATTTGCAACTAATCATCATTGCAAATTTACCTTTGCAAATAAAGTATGTGTATTTTAATGAAATAACATTTTAGAGACACGCACAGCATGGATCCAACATCTCCTGTTGTTTCCAGTAGATTCTATTTGTGTATCCCAGCCGTGTGTACTTCTTGAGTAAATAAATAGAATCAATTGGTACTCTTATCACTAAGGACCAGCAAAGAAAGATGACTTTTAAATTTCTCAAGATTCATAATTTCAGCAATAATCTTTATTTTCTAAAAATTCAAATGTGTTTCCTGTAATGCATTACTTATTTCAGAAGGGACATTTTAAACCAATGGTTTTTTTTTCCCACTCATTTATAAAAAATTACCCAGGAAACAGATGTCCATGTGAAATTTATCTTTGCAAATAAAGTATGTGTATTTTAATGAAATAACATTATAGAGACATGCACAGCATGAATCTGACATCTCAGATATAGTCTCCTAAAAACAAGGCATTTCATCTTGATTTTCAAATGTATTAGCATGGCATGGTGTATAGTGTGTTCTTACATTTCATCTTTCATATGTCTATGACTATATCCACAATAGTATTTCAAAATTTTTGTAATTGTAGACTATTTTTATACTTGGTGGATCCTTTTCTTTCAACACTTTCAATATTTCACTCCACTCTCTTGTTGCTTGTGTGTTGTTTGTGTGTGTTCTGAGGAGAAGGGTAGGCATTTTTTACTAAGATGAAAAATAAAATAAATCACGGTACATTCATATAACCTGTTGCAGTTAAAAAAAAAAGAAATGTAGATCTGTATATACTGGCATATAAATATTAAAATTTAAATTAAAGATATTTAGAGTTAAACAAAGGAAGACATTTCCAGAAGACTATACTTATATATGTTGCTACATGATTAGACTTTAAATATATTAATATGAATATATATTATATATATATGTTTATATATGTATATGCATATGTATATGCATACACATACATGTATTTTAAATATCTTAAGGTATATCAGTCAACTTGTTAACAGTGGTTAATTCTAAATAATTGTTTACAGAAGATGATGAGTTGGAAAGATACATTTTCACTTCATACTTCATGTCCTACTTATTGCATTTTATTTGTTTGTTTAAAGACCATGCATTATTTTGATGATGATCATGTAAAGCAGTGTCCATTTTGAAAACATAAATAGAGTCCTAAAGTTGGAATTCCTAAACTGATAACTCATTTCCAAACCTATGTCTGCCACAGAAGAACAGAACTCAAAAATCACCTCAGGAGGATAACTCTAGGGGTAATAGCAAGTAGATCATAGAGAGCTGGATTCTAGAGTAAAACATAGAACTCTCAGAAAAATAAAAACCTACAGTTGATCTTGCTAGGCACAGAGAACAAGGTGACCATGGGCAGAGGGCTATAACCCAGAAAGTCACCTCAGTAGAATGGTCTCCTCAGGAGAGAGCGCTATGAGCTGACCACAGAGTAGAAGGCAATGATGCAGATTCCATGATAGGACCCATGGAAGCATATTCAAAAATATGCTTCCTAAAGGCTGAAAGTGACATCGTGCATGATCTTTAGGGGATACAGACAAACTATAGGATTCTGTGGGATTGATTACATGTATCCAGAACTTAACCATTATTAACTAACAGTATTCTCTAATTTTTAAAAAATTAATCAAAATTTTAAAAAATACCAAATAACATTAAAGAAAAATCATAGTATACCTTGTTTAGATTTTTTCCTCCCCTTCTCCACTCCCCCCAACCTCACGCCACCCAGGATTATGGTGAAGAGATGCCCAAAATAACTGGAATTTTTGGTGCCACAGCTGTCCCCCATACAAGGAATAAATAGATACAGACACTGTTAGATTTCTTTTTTACCCTAACGCCTTTCTTGACTTGTGTGTAGTTTCTTACCCCAATATATTTTCCAGTTGAGTGAATTCTTCAAATAATTATTGTATTGTAGAAATGGACAGGTGTGGTGTTTATTTGTGCTGCAAATAAGTATTCTCTTTCAACTAGGAAAAGGAGTGGGAACCCATTTACTTGTTGAAAAGCAATTCAATTTCATTGTTGACTGTCAAACAAGCCAAGGATGAAATTGATCAATTTCAGAAAAGTAATGAAAAGAACTGTCTAGGGATTCTAAAGGGTCTATTTTGGGAGAAAAATCAGTATGTAGATATACTTCAAGCTAATAAAATTATGGCCAAACTGAGTAACTACAATTTTTTATATTGACATCATTATCAGAAAAATATTTATTGGGTTTCATACTATGTACAGTATAGATCTGAGACAACATTCTTTATGGTCCCTCATATGCCAAGGTCCTCATGTAATGGTTTGGGCTTTGAGTTATTTCAGCTGACCCTGGTAGCACTGGTGAGATTTCTGTTGGGTAAAAGTAAACTGTGAATCTATGAGTGTGGATGTTTGTATTGTGAGGTAGGAAAGAGCTACTGGAAAGAGGTATAGGAGCAGTTGACAACAACTGGGTAGAGAAAACAGGCGAAGGATTTACTTGGGTAGAAATTATGATGCCATCTTCAGACATATGACAAAACCAAACTAGCCGGTGAATATGTTACCTATTGGATCACAGTAGGAGATACATTTTCCCAAGTGATAGTCTGACATCATAATAAAGTTTAAAATGTAGTTGGAGGGATTAATTTTATCTTTGAAATATTTATGTTGTTGATTGTTTTTAAAGCTAGAGATTAAGATTATGATAATAGTATATTAGAGAGATTTATCTAGTGCTAAGAACAGGACTGATTGGAGTAGCAGTCAGTGAAAGACAAAAAAACAATTACCAGGAGCTTGACATAATGTTTGTGTGAGAAGAAAAGACTGTACTTAAGGGCTGGAAAGGATAAAACTAAAGAAGGGAAAGTTTGAAAGAACTGTGAATGCGATTTGCTACAATATGGAGGAAGTAAAGATAATGTGACTCTTAGATTTCCTTTGATACCTGGACACTGTGTTCCTAGGACTCAGAAAATCTGGTTTCTCTCTCCAGCAGTGAGATCCACTAGCTGTGTGGTAGAAAGCCAGTTATTTAAACTCTTAGAACCTTGGAACCTTGGACTGATAAAAAGAAGGCCAATGGACTATAGCCAGAGTGTGTCATTTCTAGTACAATCGACCTCACACTGTAGTCCCGTGACTGAACCAGACATCGTTCATCAATCATGGAGCTTTCCGACTGGGTACAAATCGGGCCTCATTATCCTTACCAACTAGGTTCTCAACAACCAGTACCAACTGAAGGAATTTTGCAGTCAAAACAAAATCAGTTTCCAATGTAGAATGCAGGTGTTTAATCCTCCAATTCTACTGTTTGCAATGTATGCAAACAGAGGAACGGAAGATCCTTTGACGGAAATAGGAAAGTTGGAAAAGGGAGTGGGGCAGGGGAGGCCGGAGAAGGGGTGTGTGGAGCAGGCTTGTATCAGTGGGTGTTTGTGTTAGAAGTTCAAACTTGACTGCCCTTGGTTACCACAGTTACAGTCTTTCAATCAGGAATAAGAATGCTCAACAGAATGAGTGGTACTGGATAAAGAGCAGAGAAACTCAGGTCAGTGCGCTGAGAAACCAACAGGAAATTGATGTTGAGATAAGCAGGTACCAAAATGAAGGTCCTTTTCTCTTGTCAGGGAGAGGAGGTGAATATTATCTTTCCTGCTTAAAAGAGCAGTTGAGGAATCAGGCAGCTGGTTGTGAAGGGCAAGGGTTACATGAGACCAAGTGGCAAAAGTAAGAGCAGCTAGATCCAGAATCCTGGACTCTGTCAACAACAATTCACAGAGATAAAGGATGTCCCTTCACCACTGAACGTCCGGTTGTGATACTTCCGGTCCAAGTTAGTTTCTTATGCATACTTGAATACCTGGGCACAGAAACCACAGTTGGCACCCCTCCCAGGTGTATTCACTCCCTACCTGTTGCAAGGTCTTTGGCTGATGAACACACACACATGTACAATTCTATTTTAATTGCTTGTTTTTTTCCAAGGAAGAAAATCCAAGTCAATAAGATTCTAATTTTGTAGCCTGCAGACTAATGTCTATGATTTAGTATATAATTATTGCAATAAGCTTTTTTCTATAGAGGGCTTTACAACCTGTCCTGAGTGTATGTAAATGAAGGTGATGTACAAGTGGAATGAACTGAAGGTTTCTGATCTTAGGGAGACATTGGATCTGTATAAGCAAATCCCATCTCATTTGTCTTCATTAATAAATTCCTTCCCTATTTTTATTTTTTCATGAAGGCAAAACTAATAAAGAAGTTTCATTAAATTCTATATTAGATGTTAATTGAATAGACTAATATTTCAAATGTTACAAGTTTATTTAAAATATAGCACATCTCTTAATTATAAGTAAAGTAACCATCTAACAATATGACTATTAAGATTATTTTCTGGTTATGATGTCAAATGATCTTAACTTTTAAATTGCAGTATTTCTGTTTATTTCTCTACAAGAATGGAAGACATCTGCCTCTTTTCATATGACTGTGTTCTTTAATTAGATCTTCATTATTTTGTCAATGCTTAACTCTTCATTGTCTTCTTTGCTTCTCACTCTTCTTTCATTTGGTCCTAAGAATATCTATTTAATCACCCTCCTCTGAGACATTCTCTTCAATTTTATTCTCAGAGATCCCACGTTGAAAAAAATGTGAGAAAATCAGAAAGACAACAGAAACACTGAAGCGAAAGGCACTTGAAGTCCTAGGACAGACACAGAAACAGATTAAAAATATGGTAAGTGTGGTGACAGAGGTGTTCATAGGGCATTCTAAGGTAATTGAAAGGAACTTCTTAGTGGCCTATGAGATTGCAAAAGAAAACGAGTGATGATAATGGGGAAACCGACAATTTCATACCTAATCGTGAGGAGTATAAATCAATTCAAGCATCCTGAAGGGTAATTTGGCAATCTGTACCTACATCCTTAAAGTGACTCTTACCCTTTAAAAGTCTTCTAGGGAAAAAAAATGTCCCAAGATTGGAATGTGATGGTTGCTGAAAGATACTTGGATAAAGATGATCATAGCAGTGTAAACCACTTACTTCTTTTTTTTTTTTTAATAGATCTTTATTGGAGTATAATTGCTTCACAATGTTGTGTTAGTTTCTGTTGTACAACAGAGCAAGTCAGCCATATGCATACACATGTCCCCATATCCCCTCCCTCTTGAGCCTCCCTCCCATCCTCCCTATCCCACCCCTCTAGGTCATCACAAAGCACCAAGCCGATCTCCCTGTGCTATGCTGCTGCTTCCCACCAGCCAACTATTTTACATTCGGTAGTTAAACCACTTACTTCTACTTCTAAAGCCACCATACTAGGCTGGATGCTTACATTTCTTTTTCATGCCTGGACTGATATTTCCTGGTTTCCCATTTACCCTGCCCACAATGGCCAAACTGATACCCCTGAGACATTAGCTTTTACATTTTATTTTCCTGTTCAAGAACCTGTAGTTGTAGCCTATGCACCAAAGCATCTACTTCTAAATGTATCTGGCTGTTTGCCACAATCTACCTGTTTCCCTGTATCCAGGTAAGATTATCTGTATCCAGGCAAAAGTCTCATTACTTTTTGGAATGAACTCTCTAACTTCTGTTCACCTATTCTGTTCCTTGGACCAGCTATCTCTTGTTTGCCTTTCCATAATGACTTTCCACGTTTCCATCCTGTTCTTTGCCATGGGAGGCTGACCTACCTGGGCTAAGCAACAGGGCTCCTATGCCCCTTGGCTTTCAGTATTTTGACCACTGGGGATTTTGGTTTTCTCTGCAATTCAGAAGTTGTTCAAGACAGAGTTTTAAAATATTTCCAAGTAGATGAGTTTTTAAAATTTTCTAATTATGATATTATTTACCAATGTCATTATACTGTGATCTATAATATCTTTACTTAGAAAATAACAAAACACATGTGTATCTTTACCCAGACCAGCTATTTGTCCAAATGTATTTTGGGTGGTCTTCCTTGACTGACTTCACACCTTGTCTAGGCCCTATGTGTGCCATCATCTTTGAGCCATATTTCAATGCTACTTTTCTATCTCCTTTTTTGTTGTCAAGAGCAGCAGAGCAGACTTAAAAGAAAGGGCAAGATAGGCAATGTTTTAGGGTTTTAAATATGGAACGCTTACTCATCACTGGAAAAGAGATTTTCAAAAGGCATTTTCCATGTGTTTTTATTAATGATTAGGGAGAATTTTCTTTGTGCTCATTCCTGTATTTCTCCTGGCCATGGCAAAATAACTGTAAATTAAAGATTTTTTATCTTCTTCTTTGCATCGTTAATTATCCACAGTGACAGGTATGCTTTTTGTTTGTTTTTTTCTAAAGGGGTTTTCAGCTTCTTTACATCTGACCCACAGGTGGATTTCCTCCATTCACATCCTTCCTTATGGGGCTATCGTTGAGGTGTTTTTGCTTCATTTTGTTTTTAAAGATGTGATCTTCTGCCCTAACTGATTCATTAGTTAAATTTGAATCATATGGGGTTTTATAATATTGGTACATTTTAAACTTATATTGATATATTTTGTTAGGTTTTGGAGGAAGGTGGTATAAATCTGCTTTTGTGTCATTATTTCCTCTCAAATTGAATTCTCCTTCTTTCGTCATCTTGTTCTTGGTCATTAAGTGATGACAAAGACTAATCAGGCAAGCTATAATTTTCATCATGGAAATTAAAGACCCTGTGGTCCCTGAGCCCATCTAAAAAACACCTGTATATCACAGGAAGCCCTGTGTCACAGTGCAGATAGTACAGCGCTCTCCTCTATCTAGAAATTATTTCTCTCCTCTATCATAACAGAGTAAGAGCAGTTGGAGACAACATTATGGTAAACATGATACATTAATTCAATAATAAAGATTCATTGAATACCTACTATTGGATGTAACTTAGGAAATGATGAGCAAAATAGACATGGGCCTGATGCAGCTTACAACCCAGTGAAATATGATCATTAAACATACAGTCAAATAAACTAGAGAAAATTACAATTATATTAATTGCTAGTGAAAAGAGGTGTATGTTGCTTTGAAAGGCTATAAAGTTGATATTAAATCTCATCCAGAAAGTCGGGTAAAGCTATTTTAAGCAAGAAGACATTGAGTTGAGGTCTAAAGGAATGGAGTTAACTAAAGAGAAAGATGGAGAGAGATGGGGAGAGAGAGACAGATAGAGAGAGAGAGAGATTGGTTGGAAATTAAGGGAGAGTGTTTTTAGTCATTCAGGTAAAGGGAAGAATATGTGCAAAGGCACTATGGTGGAAGAGAACACATTGCATTCAAAAACTGGGAAAAATGCCAGAGTAAAAGAGTTAGGGGACATGGTGTAACTGCACACAAACACAAACACGTCCATGGGGCAGGAATTTAGTACCTTCAGGGTCACATTTCCCTTTCCTGTGGTCTGTCCATAAAACCCAAATTGCATATTGTTTCATTCATCATTAAAGCATTAAGCTCAACTTTGCAATGGAAACCTATGAGCCAAATAGTACAAAGCCCTACAGAACATTTTAAGAAATTTGAACATTGCCCCAAAGCAATGGAAAATGACAAAACAGTTATAAGAAAGAAAGAGAAGGGAGAGGGCTTTTTTGAAAATACAACTTCAGCTTTTGGGGACATAAATAATTGGAAGAATGGTGGACACATCATCGTTCATAGTAAACTACGCTTTTCCTCGTTAAACGTCATCTATTCTCAAGATCTGGCTTTTGTGATCTCAAAGCATCCACATGTCTATACTGATAAATTCAGGCTTTCCTAATACATTGATTCTTCTGTCCTTTCTCAGACTGATTTAGCAATCCTTCCTATCAATTAGGGACAAGTGGAAAGTGCTCTAAGATGAGATGTTTTGAGACTATCCTAGGGTGCCTCTGTTTAATAGAGAGCAAATTCGAGACCTGTAAGATTGCTTAACATAGGTTTTTAAGGAGCAGAAACAATGCCTACGATTTCAGACTAGTGATTCTTATGAAGGGCACCTAGACCTTCCCTCCACTTTTGACTGAAGCCATCCTAACAATTCTGAGATGGAACTTAAGACAACTTGGAGTCTATAAATCAATTTCTCAGAAGCAACTTGGTTTGGAGCAAAAGAATAAAGATCCTTTAGTTAAATTAACATTAACAAAATGTCAAATCATTTTGACAATTAAAATAGACAACAGACAATTAACATTAACAATTAAAATAGAAAAAAGAAACTAAGTTAATGAGGAAAGGCTATAACTTCTTAAAACAGGTCTTGTTGATTCCAAAACTAAACAACCTCTTTGTTGGTATAGCTTGAGTTACTATATTTAACTACAGAAAGTAATGTCACTCTTTTTTTTAAATTTTTAATCAGTCATCAATTTTATACACATCACTTTATACATGTCAATCCCAATCGCCCAATTCAGCACACCACCATCCCCACCCCACCGCAGTTTTCCCCCCGTGGTGTCCATACGTTTGTTCTCTGTATCTGTGTCTCAACTTCTGCCCTGCAACCCGGTTCATCTGTACCATTTTGCTAGGTTCCACATACATGCGTTAATATACGATATTTGTTTTTCTCTTTCTGACTTACTTCACTCTGTATGACAGTCTCTAGATCCATCCACGTCTCAACAAATGACTCAATTTCGTTCCTTTTTATGGCTGAGTAATATTCCATTGTATATATGTACCACATCTTCTTTATCCATTCGTCTGTTGATGGGCATTTAGGTTACTTCCATGACCTGGCTATTGTAAATAGTGCTGCAATGAACATTCGGGTGCATGTGTCTTTTTGAATTACGGTTTTCTCTGGGTATATGCCCAGTAGTGGGATTGCTGGGTCATATGGTAATTCTATTTTTCGTTTTTTAAGGAACCTCCATATTGTTCTCCATAGTGGCTGTATCAATTTACATTCCCACCAACAGTGCAAGAGGGTTCCCTTTTCTCCACACCCTCTCCAGCATTTGTTGTTTGTAGATTTTCTGATGATGCCCATTCTAAGTGGTGTGAGGTGATACCTCATTGTAGTTTTGATTTGCATTTCTCTAATAATTAGTGATGCTGAGCATCTTTTCATGTGCTTTGTGGCCGTCTGTATGTCTTCTTTGGAGAAATGTCTATTTAGGTCTTCTGCCCATTTTTGGATTGGGGTGTTTGTTTCTTTAATATTGAGCTGCATGAGCTGTTTATATATTTTGGAGATTAATCCTTTGTCCATTGATTCATTTGCAAATATTTTCTCCCATTCTGAGGGTTGTCTTTTCATCTTGTTTATGGTTTCCTTTGCTGTCCAAAAGCTTTGAAGTTTTATTAGGTCCCATTTGTTTATTTGTGTTTTTATTTCCATTACTCTAGGAGGTGGATCAAAAAAGATCTTGCTGTGATTTATGTCGAAGAGTGTTCTTCCTATGTTTTCCTCTAAGAGTTTTATAGTGTCCAGTCTTACATTTAGGTCTCTAATCCATTTTGACTTCATTTTTGTGTATGGTGTTAGGAAGTATTCTAATTTCATTCTTTTACATGTAGCTGTCCAGTTTTCCCAGCACCACTTATTGAAGAGACTGTCTTTTCTCCATTGTATATCTTTGCCTCCTTTGTCATAGATTAGTTGACCATAGGTGCGTGGGTTTATCTCTGGGCTTTCTATCTTGTTCCATTGATCTATGTTTCTGTTTTTGTGCCAGTACCATATTGTCTTGATTACTGTAGCTCTGTAGTATAGTCTGAAGTCAGGGAGTCTGATTCCTCCAGCTCCGTTTTTTTCCCTCAAGACTACTTTGGCTATTCGGGGTCTTCTGTGTCTCCATACAAATTTTAAGATGATTTGTTCTAGTTCCATAAAAAATGCCATTGGTAATTTGATAGGGATTGCATTGAATCTGTAGATTGCTTTGGGTAGTATAGTCATTTTCACAATGTTGATCTTCCAATCCAAGAACATGGTATATCTCTCCATCTGTTGGTATCATCTTTAATTTCTTTCATCAGTGTCTTATACTTTTCTGCATACAGGTCTTTTGTCTCCCTAGGTAGGTTTATTCCTAGGTATTTTATTCTTTTTGTTGCAAGGGTAAATGGGAGTGTTTCCATAATTTCTCTTTCAGATTTTTCATCATTAGTGTATAGGAATGCAAGAGATTTCTGTGCATTAATTTTGTATCCTGCAACTTTACCAAATTCATTGATTAGCTCTAGCAGTTTTCTGGTGGCAGTTTTAGGATTCTCTATGTATAGTATCATGTCATCTGCAAACAGTGACAGTTTTACTTCTTCTTTTCCAATTTGTATTCCTTTTATTTCTTTTTCTTCTCTGATTGCCGTGGCTAGGACTTCCAGAACTATGTTGAATAATAGTGGTGAGAGTGGACATCCTTGTCTCGTTCCTGATCTTAGAGGAAATGCTTTCAGTTTTTCACCTTTGAGAATGATGTTTGCTGTGGGTTTGTCATATATGGCCTTTATTATGTTGAGGTAGGTTCCCTCTATGCCCACTTTCTGGAGAGCTTTTATCATAAATGGGTGTTGAATTTTGTCAAAAGCTTTTTCTGCATCTTTTGAGATGATCATATGGTTTTTATTCTTCAATTTGTTAATATGGTGTATCACATTGATTGATTTGCGTATATTGAAGAATCCTTGCATCCCTGGGATAAATCCCACTTGATCATGGTGTATGATCCTTTTAATGTGTTGTTGGATTCTGTTTGCTAGTATTTTGTTGAGGATTTTTGCATCTATATTCATCAGTGATATTGGTCTGTAATTTTCTTTTTTTGTAGTGTCTTTGTCTGGTTTTGGTATCAGGGGGATGTTGGCCTCATAGAATGAGTTTGGGAGTGTTCCTTCCTCTGCAATTTTTTGGAAGAGTTTGAGAAGGATAGGTGTTAGCTCTTCTCTAAATGTTTGACAGAATTCACCTGTGAAACCATCTGGTCCTGGACTTTTGTTTGTTGGAAGAGTCTTAATCACAGTTTCAATTTCGTTACTTGTGATTGGTCTGTTCATATTTTCTGTTTCTTCCTGGTTCAGTCTTGGAAGGTTATACCTTTCTAAGAATTTGTCCATTTCTTCCAGGTTGTCCATTTTATTGGCATAGAGTTGCTTGTAGTAGTCTCTTAGGGTGCTTTGTATTTCTGCGGTGTCTGTTGTAACTTCTCCTTTTTCATTTCTGATTTTATTGATTTGAGTCCTCTCCCTCTTTTTCTTGATGAGTCTGGCTAATGGCTTATCAATTTTGTTTATCTTCTCAAAGAACCAGCTTTTAGTTTTATTGATCTTTGCTATTGTTTTCTTTGTTTCTGTTTCATTTATTTCCGCTCTGATCTTTATGATTTCTTTCCTTCTGCTAACTTTGGGTTTTGTTTGTTCTTCTTTCTCTAGTTGCTTTAGGTGTAAGGTTAGATTGTTTACTTGAGATTTTTCTTGTTTCTTTAGGTAGGCTTGTATAGCTATAAACTTCCCTCTTAGAACTGCTTTTGTGGCATCCCATAGGTTTTGGGTCGTCATGTTTTCATTGTCATTTGTCTCTATGTATTTTTTGATTTCCTCTTTGATTTCTTCAGTGATCTCTTGGTTATTTAGTAACGTATTGTTTAGCCTCCATCTGTTTGTGTTTTTTACGTTTTTTTCCCTGTAATTCATTTCTAATCTCATAGCGTTGTGGTCAGAAAAGATGCTTGATATGATTTCAATTTTCTTAAATTTACTGAGGCTTGATTTGTGACCCAAGATGTGATCTATCCTGGAGAATGTTCCGGGCGTACTTGAGAAGAACGTGTAATCTGCTGTTTTTGGATGGAATGTCCTATAAATATCAATTAAATCTATCTGGTCTATTGTGTCATTTAAAGCTTCTGTTTCCTTATTTATTTTCATTTTGGATGATCTGTCCATTGGTGTAAGTGAGGTGTTAAAGTCCCCCACTATTATTGTGTTACTGTCAATTTCCTCTTTTACAGCTGTTAGCAGTTGCCTTATGTATTGAGGTGCTCCTATGTTGGGTGCATATATATTTATAATTGTTGTATCTTCTTTTTGGATTGATCCCTTGATCATTATGTAGTGTCCTTCCTTGTCTCTTGTAACATTCTTTATTTTAAAGTCTACTTTATCTGATATGAGTATAGCTACTCCAGTTTTCTTTTGATTTCCATTTGCATGGAATATCTTTTTCCATCCCCTCACTTTCAGTCTGTATGTGTCCCTAGGTCTGAAGTGGGTCTCTTGTAGACAGCATATATATGGGTCTTGTTTTTGTATCTATTCAGCAAGCCTGTGTCTTTTGGTTGGAGCATTTAATCCATTCACATTTAAGGTAATTATCGATATGTATGTTCCTATGACCATTTTCTTCATTGTTTTGGGTTTGTTTTTGTAGGTCCTTTTCTTCTCTTGTGTTTCCCACTTAGAGAAGTTCCTTTAGCATTTGTTGTAGAGCTCGTTTGGTGGTGCTGAATTCTCTTAGCTTTTGCTTGTCTGTAAAGCTTTTGATTTCTCCATCAAATCTAAATGAGATCCTTGGCGGGTAGAGTAATCTTGGTTGTAGGTTCTTCCCTTTCATCACTTTAAGTATATCATGCCACTCCCTTCTGGCTTGTAGAGTTTCTGCTGAGAAATCAGCTGTTAACCTTATGGGAGTTCCCTTGTATGTTATTTGTCGTTTTTCCCTTGTTGCTTTCAATAATTTTTCTTTGTCTTTAATTTTTGCCACTTTGATTACTATGTGCCTCGGCGTGTTTCTCCTTCGATTTATCCTGTATGGGACTCTCTGTGCTTCCTGGACTTGGGTGGCTATTTCCTTTCCCATGTTAGGGAAGTTTTCGACGATAATCTCTTCAAATATTTTCTCAGGTCCTTTCTCTCTCTCTTCTCCTTCTGGGACCCCTATAATGCGAATGTTGTTGTGTTTAATGTTGTCCCAGAGGTCTCTTAGGCTGTCTTCATTTCTTTTCATTCTTTTTTCTTTAGTCTGTTCCGCAGCAGTGAATTCCACCATTCTGTCTTCCAGGTCACTTACCCGTTCTTCTGCCTCAGTTATTCTGCTATTGATTCCTTATTGTGTAGTTTTCATTTCAGTTATTGTATTGGTCATCTCTGTTTGTTTGTTCTTTAATTCTTCTAGGTCTTTGTTAATCATTTCTTGCATCTTCTCAATCTTTGCCTCCATTCTTATTCTGAGGTCCTGGATCATCTTCACTATCATTATTCTGAATTCTTTTTCTGGAAGGTTGCGTATCTCCACTTCATTTAGTTGTTTTTCTGGGGTTTTTTCTTGTTCCTTCATCTGGTATATAGCCCTCTGCCTTTTCATCTTGTCTATCTTTCTGTAAATGTTCCACAGGCTGCAGGATTGTACTTTTTCTTGCTTCTGCTGTCTGCCCTCTGATGGTTGAGGCTATCTAAGAGGCTTGATGGGAGGCTCTGGTGGTGGGTAGAGCTGACTGTTGCTGTGGTGGTCAGAGCTCCGTAAAACTTTAATCCACTTGACTGTTGATGGGTGGGGCTGGGTTCCCTCCCTGTTGGTTGTTTTGCCTGAGGCAGCCCAACACTGGAGCCTACCTCAGCTATTTGGTGGGGCTAATGGCAGACTCTGGGAGGGCTCACGCCAAGGAGTGCTTCCCAGAACCTCCGCTGCCAGTGTCCTTGTCCCCACGGTGAAACAGAGCCAGCCCCTGCCTCTGTAGGAGACCCTCCAACACTAGCAGGTAGGTCTGGTTCAGTCTCCCTCAGGGTCACTGCTCCTTCCCCCGGGTCCCGATGCGCACACTATTCCGTGTGCACCCTCCAAGAGTGAGGTCTCTGTTTCCCCCAGTCCTGTCGAAGTCCTGCAATCAATTCCCACCAGGCTTCAAAGTCTGATTCTCTATGAATTCCTCCTCCCGTTGCCAGACCCCCAGGTTGGGAAGCCTGACGTGGGGCTCAGAACGTTCACTCCAGTGGGTGGACTTCTGTGGTATAAGTGCTCGCCAGTCTGTGAGTCACCCACCCAGCAGTTATGGGATTTGATTTTACTCTGATTGCGCCCCTCCTACCGTCTCACTGTGGCTTCTCCTCTGTCCTTGGACGTGGGGTATCCTCCTTGGTGAAGTCCAGTGTCTTCCTATCGATGATTGTCCAGCAGCCAGTTGTGATTCTCATGTTCTGTGATTATCTCTAGGCTCATCTATGGTGCTGCCAAGAGCAGTGTTTCATCCTTTTCCATGGCGAATATTCCATTGTGTACATGGACCACTTCTTCTTTGTGCATTCATCTGGCACAAGGTGGCCATCCCTGGTTTCACATCAACATGATCTCAGGCACAAACCTCCTTGTTTTTCCATTTTGTCTTTAAGTTACTTGCTGAAACAACTGGCCCGCGGTCCCCAGGACTGTCGCGGCTTCGGCCGCTGGGGCCCCTCCAGAGCCGGCAGCCTCAGTGAGGCCGCCCTCCCCTCGGGCTCCGGGGCACTTCAGTGACGGCGGAGGGAAGAGACCCCGAGCCGGGAGTTCCAGCTCTGCGGAAACGCAGGCTCCGTTCTGGGCGAGGAGGTGGGACCACTCTGCCGCGAGGCCTTCCGGGAGGGAATGTCACTCTTTCTTAATATAGGGACTTAATAAATTATAACACTATATGCTCCAAAATGTAAAGTAGATTGGTTTTTATCTAATAAGACCTTATGTGATCTTCTTTTGAATGAATATAGTTATTTCTGAATATTTTGGCTGGACTTGCTAAGAAGTAGTCTGAATTAATGAGCCCTGGTTGTTTGAAAGAAATCAGCCTTTCCAAGAGACAAGGGAATAGACATAAATGATCATTTCCACTAAAAAATTCACTCTGCAGATATATAACAAGGAAATCTCAGACCAATACAGGAGAGGAGAAATTTATTGTCAGTCTTGTAGGCCCCAGCTTGAGTTAGTTGCATTCAATAAAATATATATAAATGAATTCTTTCAATACTCTATGGTATTTGTTAAAGCTCCAAACAATTTGGAATATATCTCCAGAGCCTTGTTTTTCTACTCATTTGGCTTGTTTTCTGTAAGGATATCATTGTCTCTTTAAAGTACTTAATTATTAGAAAACATCATTCATTTAAGAGGAATGCATAGCATCAGCTTTACAGTGAGACAAATGTAAGTGAAGCAAGAAAAGAAGAGAAAGAGCAAAGGAAGGAAGAAAGAGAAGAAAAGAAAAATAACATTTATCACCATCTTCTTTGTAACTATAAAATATATTAAAAATCTAAATCCTTCTGTGGTGGACACAGTCAAAAGGTGGCCCCCAAGATCCCTGCCTCCTAGTATTCATGTTCTGTGAAATTCTTGCCCTTGACTGTGGATGGGACCTGTGACTTCGGCAAATGTCATGATCATGACAGTGTTGCATAAGATTTTAACCCATTTTGCTAGGAGATATTCTGTCTTGAAGGCTTGAGAAGCAAGCTGTTATGTTGAGAAGACCCACATGGCAAGAAACAGATGCTAGCTGCCAGCAGACAGACAGCAAGAAGACACAAGCTCTCAGTCCCATAAGGTATTAGATGCTGCCAACAACCATATGACCTTGAAGATGGATCCTTCTTCATCTGAACTTCAGATGAGACTGCAGCCCTAGCCTACACCTTGATTCCAGCCGTATGAGATCCTGAAGCAGAGAACCCCATTAAGCTGTTCCAAGACTCTTGACCCAACAAATTGTGAGATAATAATTGTGCATTATTTTCAGCCACTATATTTGTGGTAACATTGGTGTACAGCAATATATAATTAAAAAAACACTCAACAGAATTTTATAGATTTATATTTTTAAATATAAAATATTATTATTTTGTGTTAGATGTCATAGTGGTTTATTTAATTTCTACAGTATTTTATCTGAAGATGAGCAAAAGAAAGGGATCTATGTCATTCAACACATATTTTTGAGTGCTTTCTAATATTACACTCCTTTTTATATTTCTGGGATAAACCAAACTCAGTCATGCAATATTATTTAGAAGATTACATATTTTTGGTGCAATGTTGGATTTGATTTTCTAATATAGTGTTTAAGAATTTCACAGTAATGTATATGAGTGAATTTGACTTGAATTACAAAAGCCAGAGAATGACTTAAGAAAAGGGAAAAACATAGGTGTACTCCCTCACTTTTGATTTCAGAATATCTTTATTTGATGCTTACTTTTGAATAATCATGTTTCTGGACATAAAATTTCAGGTTGATGATTATTTTTCCTTATAATTTTAGAGATATTATTCAACTCTTTTAACCTTTATTTTTGCTTTTGAGAAAACTTTTGTATCATTCCTATAATCTGATATTTACTTTCTGTCTTTAAACTTTTCTTTTCCTTTAGTGTTTTGCATTTTTCTTATTAGGAGTATATTCCTTTTTATTTACTATTATTCTTTGTAAATCTAAGAGCTCATGCTTTTCATCCATTGTAGAAAAGTATATATATTTTTGTCTTTGAATATTCTCTTGCTACAATTCTCTGCATTTTCTTAACATGTTCACTCCTAAGGTGTATGCCAAATTTCATTATTATATTCTCATTTTCATTTCTTTTAAATTCTTTCATGTTTGCCCTTTTTCCCAATATTTTATTGAAGTATAGTTAATTTACATTGTTGTGTTAGATTCAAGTGTGTAGCAAAGTGATTCAGTTATACACATGTATATGTATACATACACGTATATGTATACATACACGTGTATATGTATACATACACGTGTATGTGTATACATACACGTGTATGTATACACATACACATATATATGTATATATATATTCTTTTTCGGATTCTTTTCCATTATAGGTTATTACAAGATACTGAGTATAGTTCCCTGTGTAATGTTTGTCATTCTTAAAATCTTTCTGTTTCATTATGGATACTTGCCTTACATCTATATTCCATTTCACCAACGATTTTATACTTGTAAGTTGCATAAGTCAAATGTAATTGTTTTATATGTATGTGTACAGACATATATACTTATAGAATTTTATGTTGCTCTTTTCTCCCACTTCCTGATAGTATTTATTTCTTACAGTCTTTATTTATTTTTAGTTTTAACTAAATCATATCATATTTTAACAAATTGCTTAATAGACAAAACTGCATAGGTAATATTATAGTATAGGTTTATCTGGCTTCTCATTCATTTATCTCGTAACTGTAATTTGGAACTTGAACCCGTGTTTAGAAGGCTGTGTTCAGACAATCCTGGAGATGTGGATTAAAGGCGTGTGGCTGCCTCTGCCAAGTGTTCCATGGGGAAGGCCATGTTTATGTTAGTGCCTCTTTAAGAGTTTCCAGACCACGCAGGCTATTTACATTGGAATCCCAAATCCAGGCAAGGTGGTCACTACCTTTGTTAATTCAAAGACTCTGTTTTTGTTTTTGTCTGCAAAGAGCCCACTCAGATTCTAACAATCTTCTTTGTCATCTTTTTGGGCCAGGTGAAAGATTTTTCTAGGCTTCAGTTTGCTGCACATGGACCATTTTGCTGTATCCTGCTTCAAGAGAAGGTCTCAATACCAGGACCACACCTAGAAAGGGCATAGTAAACCATCTCCTCTCCCTGATGGTGGACTGTGGTTTCCTCTTATACCCTGACTGCAGGGAAGCTGCAGAAGTAGATTATGAAATTACTTCTTTGGTTTTCAGTTTTCTTTATTCCTTCCCTGTCCTTGGCAATTTTCTTTGGAGATTAATTGAGGTCATTTGTGAATGTAAAAGGCTGTTTGTTGTATTTTATCTAACATTTACAGTTATTTATATAGAGTGCTTTTGAAAGTATACAGTTTTCCAGAAAACCTTTTCAAGGTGCAGGTGCTAGTTTAGTCTTAAAGAGGTAAGAATTATTAGAGATTTGCATAGGATCTAACACAACCCTTTTTTCATAACAATCTCTTTTATAAAGTACAATACTTTTCCATTCATAAGATGCTAGACTCTCAATCAACTTACTGTAAATAATCAGTTACCAGCACAGAGACAGATAATAAACCTACACTGATAAAAAGATGTCCACGTACATACTATGATTCCATTTCTACGCAGTTTAAGAACATACAAAACCAATCAATGGTTACAGAAGTCAGAATGGTGGTTACCTCTGGGGTTACTGACTGGGAAGGGGTTCAAAGGAAACTTCTGGGATGCTTCAGTCAAAGTGATCAAGGTGGTGTTTACACAGATCTTTACCTATGCAAAAATTCATCAAGCTGTATACTTCAGATTATTATTCTTTATGCTATACACATTATAGGTCAATTTAAAAAAGATGTCCAAGGTCTTTCATAAGCCATACTTAGAAATTTTAGAGTCATTAGATTAATCCTAACCTAGCTATTTTCACTTTATTTTAGCTTAAAAAAGTTCATTGTTCACAGAACTAGAAGAAACAATACTAAAATTCATATGGAACCATAAAAGACCCAGAATTGCCAAAGCAATTCTGAAGAAAAAGAACAAAGCAGGAGGCATAAGCCTCCCAGACTTCAGACAACACTACAAAGGTACAGTAATCAAAACAATATGGGGGGGAGTGGTTCCCTGATGGTGCAGTGGTTAAGAATCCACCTGCCAATGCAGGAGACACGGGTTTGAGCCCTGATCCAGGAAGATCCCAATGCCGCGGAGCAACTAAGCCCGTGTGCCACAACTACTGAGCCTGCGCTCTGGAGCCCATGAGCCATAACTACTGAAGCCTGTGTGCCTAGAGCCCGTGCTCCGCAACAAAAGAAGCCACCGCAATGAGAAGCCCGCGCACTGCAACGAAGAGTAGCCCCTGCTCACCGCAACTAGAGAAAGCCCGCGCGCAGCAATGAAGACCCAACGCAGCCAAAAATAAATAAGTTAATTAATTAAAAAAAAACACAGTATGGTATTATTCTAAATTCAGAAAGCAGAGGTAAACACTTTTGTTTATAAATCAGTGGTATTACTAGCTAATATGTTTTAGTTAGAACACTATACCTGCACTTCAGAAGTACTGATTGGATTCCATTAAAAAAAAAAGACATTCAAATTAATAAAAACAGTCTTCTAACAGCAAAAACAAAAACAAACAAACAAAACAAAAAAAACCAGTGTGGTATTGGCACAAAACAGGCATACGGATCAACGAGACAGAATAGAGAGCTCAGAAATAAATCCACACACCTACAGTCAATTAATCTTTGACAAAGGAGGCAAGAATATACAATGGGAAAAAGAGAGTCTCTTCAGCAAGTGGTGCTGGGAAAGTTAGACAGCCACATATAAATCAATGAAGTTAGAACACACCCTCTCACCATACACAAAAATAAACTCAAAATGGCTTAGAGACTTAAACATAAGACATGACACCATAAAACTCCTAGAAGAGATCATAGGCAAAACACTCTCTGACATAAATCAAACCAATGTTTTCTTAGGTCAGTTTCCCAAGGCAACAAACATAAAATCAAAAATAAACAAGTGGGACCTAATCAAACTTATAAGCTTTTGTACAGCAAAGGAAACCACAAACAAAACAAAAAGACAACCTACAGAATGGGAAAAAATAACGCAAATGATGTGACTGACAAGGTCTTAATTTCTAAAATATATGAACAGCTCATACAACTCAACAACAACAAAAACCAAACAACCCAATCAAAAAATGGGCAGAAGACATAAATAAACATTTCTCCAAAGAAGAAATACAGATGATCAATAGGCACATGAAAAGATGTTCAACATCGCTCATTATTAGAGAAATGCAAATCAAAACTACAATGAGGTATCACCTCACATTGGTCAAAATGGCCATCATCAAAATGTCTACAAATAACAAATGGTGAAGAGGGTGTGGAGAAAAGGGAACGCACCTACACTGTTGGTGGGAACGTAAGCTGGTGCAGCCACTATGGAGAACAGTATGGAGGTTCCTCAGAAAACTAAAAATCAAATTACCATATGATCCAGCAATCCCACTCCTGGGCGTATATCCAGACAAAACTCTAATTCAAAAAGATACATGCCCCCTATGTTCATAGCAGCACTTTTCACAATAGCCAAGACAGGGAAAAAACCTAAATGTCCATTGAAAGATGAATGGTTAAAGAAGATGTAGTACAGGTACTTCCCTGGTGGTGCAGTGGTTAAGAATTCACCTGCCAATGCAGGGGACATGGGTTCAAACCCTGGTCCGGGAAGATCCCACATGCCGCGGAGCAACTAAGCCTGTGTGCCACAACTACTGAGCCTGCGCTCTAGAGCCTGTGAGCCACAACTACTGGGCCCATGTGCCACAACTACTGAAGCCCGCGCACCTAGAGCCTGTGCTCTGCAACAAGAGAAGCCACCACAATGAGAAGCCCGCGCACCGCACCGAAGAGTAGCCCCCGCTCACCGCAACTGGAGAAAGTCACGCACAGCAACAAAGAACCAAAACAGTTAAAAATAAATAAATAAAATAAATAAATTTATATATATATAAAAAACAATGAAATAATGCCATTTGCAGCAACATGGGTGAACCTAGAGATTATCATACAAAGTGAAGTAAGTCATAAAGAGAAAGACAGATACCATGCGATATCACTTAGATGTGGAATCTAAAATATGACACAAATGAACCTATCTATGAAACAGAAACAGAATCATGGACATAGAGAACAAGCTGGTGGGAGAGGGGAGGGGTGGAGGGAGGGGTGGGGGGAGGGTTGAGTGGCCGTTTGGGGTTAACAGAAGTAAACTTCTATATATAGAATGGATAAACAACAAGGTCCTACTCTATAGCACAGAGAACTATATTCAATATCCTATGATAAACCATAATGGAAAAGAACATAAAAAAAGGATGTGTGTGTGTGTGTGTGTATATAAAACTGAGTCACTTTGCTATACAGCAGAAATTAACACAACATTGTAAATCAGCTATACTTCAATGAAAAATACTGAAACTGAAAAAAAATTGTTTTGTCATAATATAAATCCCAACATTATAAGAATTAATGACTTCTAGAAGTGGAGGTTAGAATCAGGATTCTACGTAAACTGACACTCTTCCTATTCCGGTCACCACAAACATTATTAATCCATCTCACTCACTTTTCTCCTGTTTCTGCGCAAAGCCCCATAATCCTTCTGAACATGGCTAATCAGGCAGCCATTACCAATCAATTATGGTTGGAAAGTGAAAATAGCTCCACTTGGGATGCCTGAACTGGATGATGTCTAAGGGCATACCAGTCTAACATTTTATGTCTATGACTGACTTATATTTTTCATCTATCAGTAGACTAAACAGACAGCCTTCAAGAGAAAGTGAATATTCACTGATGACGTTTTGTTTTTGAAAGCAAGACCTACTGTTCATATATCTATGGCGGTTTGTTAATTGTTTATCCGCATACGAATTTGTTCTTAAAATCCAGCATCCTACTGGTTTCCCTTCAAATTCAGTCATTTCCAGGATGTTGATTATATTGACTTAAGTTCCAGTAAACTACAGAAGGTTAAAGAAAAAAAAACCTAACAAACAAAACCACTGCCTCACAATTTATAATCATCCGAGAACACTGAGATCCAATCCAAGGTTTGCACCAATTACAGCAATATGAGCTGCTTCCCTTTTTCTTGCTGTTTTCACAAGAATCTCTGTGCATCTAGATGAAGCATCACAGGTCTTTATTATATACTTAGCAGAGGCAATAGAGGTATGAAGGGGAAGCGGCAGAAAGCTCTCTTTTACTGTGCTTGGTTTTTGCTATCAAATAACTTAGAAGACTTGAACCTTTATTTGACCAATTATTTGCTCAAATTCCTTTTCAAGGAAGATCTCAGAAAAGAGTCAGATTTCAGAATCAACTGATTTTGTCTTTTGTTCCCTTTGGTGAAGTCTTTGCGTTTCCATGACAAATCATGTATCCTTAAAGAAATGGTTCTAACATTTATACACCCTTACATTGCTTTTACCTTCATGCATATCGTCTTTGAAAGAAAAATGTTCACTTGAAAACTGCATTTATTTAATAATACATATTTTTCCAATTTTTATAAACCACAGAATGTTGTTTTAGTTTGAGTTCCATACAAAGAGAGCCCAAGAAAAGGACCTGAGTATGTACAGGGTGTGCCGTCCATGTTGGTGTTGGTTGTATCAGGTGTAGGTTATTATATTTGATCCCACATCAAACCATGTATAGACCAGGAGACTGAGTTTCAGAGAGACAACAGGTGATAAATCAGAATTCAAACTCAGCTGTGTGTGTGCCCAGGGAACTCAGAGTTGCTCTGACAGCTGGATGTTCATCCTGGACCAGCTATGTGGTACGTGACCTTGGGCAAGTCACTCAACCTGTGTGAACCTCAGGATCCTCAACTGTCACAACACAATCTCTGCTTTGCCTGTCAGGCATGGCTATTATGAAGACCCAAGCCATCAATGAACCTGTTTGATACTTATTTGGGACAGCCAGTGTTTAAAAAAATTGGACTGCAATGTCCTGGATCATCTCAGGGTTGAAAGTTCCTGTTGCCCCATCAGTCACTGATATTTGTCAAGGATGTGTTGTGTGCTTCTGGGTCTCCTGCAACAGGGTACACAGCTTCAAAAACAAGGAGAAAACAAACTTTGTCCCATCATACTTTTTGGGGGGAATTGCACATAGAAATTGATGTCTGCCTGTGTGTGAATAAGGAGGTCAGTTTAACAAAGAGCCAAAGTAGGGGACGTTCGGCCACTGATACCTGAAACTCTGGCCTGGCTGCCCTAAAAATACATCTAGTTTCTCAGGGTTTCCAGCATCACTTAGGACCCAGCATCCCTTGCCTGTGTGTACTAGATTTCTTTCTTTAACAACAGGTGCCTGTATTACAGAGAGAGGGTTTTATTGCATCCTGATGTCATGACTGCAGCTGCTGGTATATAAATAAACTGGAAGCCACCCCAGGGGCTTTTCAAAAATCTAAGACCTACAAAGAAGAAATGTCTTAATATGTCTTAGAATCTTAACAGAGGAGACTGAAAACTTCCACTGAAACTGATTTTTAGCATTTCAACTAAGATTCAACACCAGTAATTTCTTTGTAGATATCACGTGACCATTGTAGGCAGAATAAACTAAGTGTAGATCATGCTAGTGTGAGCTAAACTATAGTAGCCACTTAATTTTTCGCATATGTGTGGATTTCACTCCAACAGTATCCTTTCTTGATTTCGTTCCTTTTCTACTCTCTGACTTTTGCACCATGTAACACAAGAGAAATTACGATTATTAAGAGGTTTGTCCATTTGTTGGCAGAGGAGATCCTAAAACACTCCAGTTAAACAAAACACTTCTCATTTGAATTAAACAAGGTGAGGGAAGAAAAGATGAAACCCTTGGAAAACTGTTAGGTGTATGCATTACTGAGGTTTTCTTTTTTCCTCGATATATGTATGTATGTGTATGTGTGTGTATGTCTGTAGGTGTGCATGGGTGTATATTTTTTCTCTCTCTCTTCTCCATTGCCGAAATCGTGAGATTGAATTTGGTGGCGCAGTCTCTCGTCTGTAACTAATAGGAAAATTAGCTATGGCTCTGGGGAGCTTTGAAAGATTGGCTACAGCAATGGAGTATTACATTCTGCCACCATCCAGTCTTTGAGAATGGAAGGAACTGAATTTTAAGTAAGTCTTCAATACCTCCTTTTCAATACTTGTTTAATAGTACATGTCCTTTAACCAAAGAACACAGATGGTACAATGAGGTTTTAATTAGATTTCACGCTCAATACAATTAGCTACATTTGCAAATGTAAAATCTACAATAGAGTATTAAGAAATAACTTTATCGAGTCACTTCAATTTGTTAGGTCACTGGCCTTCCTGGATTGCAGTGGGCATACAGCTCAAGATAAGTGTTGTGAATTCCTATTTAAAACATATGTCAGTGGTTAAAATTGTGTCTGATTTGCAGGTTCAGAAATGGTCTTTCTTGATTTCTCTACTTATGAAAATATGAATAAAGATGAAAATCTCTCCAACTCAGATATAAAACCTAAGTCCAGAATTTGGGGAGAACTTATTCTAACAATCAAGTCAATTGGGCTGGATTAGAAATGAAAACACAGCCACAGATGTATCTGAAATGCATTTCGTGACGTAAGTAGGCTTTTCTTCATATGACAGGATTTGGGAGGTGGATGGGTAGCAGTGCGAGAGTTAGAAAGACAATTGGTATATCTCCCATGGTTTTGCCTTAATGAAATAGTCAAAAAAGTAAATAATAAAAAATAACATGCCTGCTACACCTCTCCCACTCTTTTTCCTAAAGTGTGTTGCTTTTTGAGATGTCTGAGCATGGTTATGCCTTGAGTGCCTCCTACATCTATCCCCTCATCTTCTCTTTAAAAAAATATTAATTCAAAGCAAGAATCAGGGGGAAAAATAGGCTTAAGAAGTAGGGTAGGAATGGTGAGACTGCTAGGCATTGCATCTTGATAGGCTGTAGCTCCTACACTTAAAGCACAAGGTGCTGACAAGAAGGAGCATGTAGTAGGGCATGACGAAGACAGTGATGGTCCATACACTGTATCATCTCAGAGTAACAGAGGAGTAGGAGGTGGGGAAAGACAATAATTTCACAGCAGTTGATCAGAAACACACAGGATGAGAAAGAGGAAACATTTCTGGTGACACATCAACTCTGGCTGACAGTGGGGGTCCTCGGTGGCTGTGTTTAAAAAAGCTCTGTTTCTCCATTCTCAGAAGGAATACCGTGATAAAATATCAGGGTCTGTCATGGGTGAAGGAGGATTGATAGTTAAGTTCCATGTATTTAAAAATCACCTAAATATTCACTCATAAAATTTGGTTAAGGAAATCAAGGCATACACACTGTGATGGGTAAACTGTATGTGTCAACTTGACTAGACCATGTGGTACCCAGAGAGTTGGTCATATATTATTCCGGGGTTTCTGGGAGTGTCTTTTTGCCTGAGATTGACATTGAAATCAGTGGACTTTGAGTGAAGCAGATTGCTCTTCATAATACAGGGGGGCCTCATCTTATCAATTGAAGGTCAGATCAGAACAAAAAGACCCACTCTCCCTTGAGTTGGAGAGAACTCTCCAGCTGATTGCCTTTGGATTTCATCTGCAGTATTGACTCTTCCTGATTGACGGCCTTTGAACTTGAACATCAGCTCTCCCTGGGTCTCCTGCACCACTGGCAGCAGATTTTACCAATCTTCATACTCATATGAGCCAATTTCTTATAATAAATCTCTCTCTCTATACACACACACACACACACACATATGTGGTTCTTAATATATAATATGTAATATATATATATATTATTGGTTCTATTTCTCTGGAGAACCCTTCATATACATTAACGGAGAACAATCTTATTTTTAAAATCACATTGTGAAGAATATTTAAGCTCAGAAAACATTATTTGATGTCAAGTATAAAGGATAAGAATCAGGACTTTCCTGGTAGTGCAGTGGTTAAGAATCCGCCTGCCAGTGCAGGGGACACAGGTTTGATCCCTGGTCCGGGAAGATCCCACATGCTACGGAGCAACTAAGCCCATGCGCCACAACTACTGAACCTGTGCTCTAGAGCCTGCAAGTCACAACTACTGAGCTCATGTGCCACAACTACTGAAGCCTGCACGCCTGGAGCCTGTGCTCTGCAACAAGAGAAACCACCGCAATGAGAAGCCCATGCACCACAACAAAGAGTAGCCCCTGCTCGCCGTAACTAGAGAAAGCCCACGTGTAGCAACGAATACCCAATGCAGCCAAAAAGAAATAAATAAAATAAATAAATTTATTTTAAAAAAGGATAAAAACCAACACTCTCCATATGACATTACTGCATTTTATAATATTTATATGTATATGCAAAGAAGGCTTGAAAGGAATTTAGCAAATATGAATAGTGGTCATCTCTGGGTATTAGGATTATTGGATGATTTCATCTTTTCTTTTTAATTGTCCATATTTCTAAATTCTCTATAGTGAATACACATTGCTTCTTAATCAGTAGGAAAAATGCTATATTACTTTTTAAAAAATGTAAGCAGCTTAAAAGTCAAGTATCATGGTTAAAATTCTGCTGCTTGCAAGGAAGAATAAAGAGTAATCAGTTCCCACAAGAACAAAAACAAAGCATATGTCAAAGAACAGAAGTCACAGTTTCTTTCAGCAGGTATCCTATCTGAGCAGATGGTATTTAAGAAGGAAATCACTGCATCTTAATGGAAGGCAGAGATACAATTTTCCCAAAAGCTGACATTAAAAACAGATGACATTTGGGGGCATCCCCATGCCTTCTTTTCAGCAGTCCACTCTACATATTTGTAGCTGTTCCTTTTACAGAGATTTGTTTTCAGGGGACCAGACATCCCTAATCTCCAGTTCCTGGTACTGTGTAAAACCCAGGACACTACACACCGGTCAGAATGGCCATCATTAAAAAGTCTACAAATAATAAATGCTGGAGAGAGTGTGGAGAAAAGGGAACCCTCCTACACTGCTGGTGGGAAGTAAACTGGTGCAGCCACTATGGAAACCAGTAAACTAAAACAAAAAAACTAAGAACAGAGTTGCCATATGATCCAGCAATCCCACTCCTGGGCATATATCCAGACAAAACTATAATTCAAAAAGATACATGCACCCCTATGTTCACAGCAGCACTACTTACAATAGCCAAGACATGGAAACAACCTAAATGTCCACTGACAGATGAATGGATAAAGAAGATGTGGTGTACACACACACACACACAGGAATATTACTCAGCCATTAAAAGAATGAAATATTGCCATCTGCAGCAACATGGATGGAACTAGAGATTATCATACTAAGTTGAGGTAAGTCAGAAAGAGAAAGACAAGTACAATATAATATTACTTACACGTGGAATCTAAAATACAAATGAATTTATCTACTAAACAGAAACAGACTCACAGATATACATAGAGAACAGACTTGTGGTTGTCAAGGGGGAGGGGAGGGGGAGGGGAGGGGGAGGGAGGGAAGGGTTGGGAGTTTGGAATTAGCAGATGCAAACTATTGTATATAGGATGGATAAACAACAAGGTCCTACTGCATAGCAGAGGGAACTATATTCAATATCCTGTAATAAACCACAGTGGAAAAGAATATAAACAAGAATATATATGTATATGTATAACTGAGTCACTTTGCTGAACAACAACATTGTAAATCAACTACACTTTAGCAAAATTTTTTTAAAAAGTAATAATAAGTAAGGTCAGTAAAAAAAAAACCATAACACTAAACACTAAAAGGACACTAAAAAATCAGAGAGAAAAAAGATTATGTCTCCTACTGTGGGGTTGTGATTTACTGTTTTTATTATAAGATTATTGGAACATACTTTACTGTACAGCTGAGCACAAATCTCTCCCCTGCCTACTCTTCTTTTAACTTTTTTTTACTATTAAAATAACATAATTTATCCAAAGCTTAACTTGTGTGTATTTATATGTGAAATACACATGCATATCTATACACATACATTTTCTGTCTTCTTTCACCTTCTCCCCTTTTCATTTATTTTATCTTCGTTCTGTAAATGAAGGGACTCTGTATGCTGGTGTTTGCTTGAAAAAGTCCAGCACAGGTTTATGGTGTTACCAAACACAAGTTCATATGCCCAATGCACAGTGAGGCCAAACAAACCAAAATGTTGGAGTTTGGAGCAGAGGAAGGTGTACTGCAGGGCCAAGCAAGGAGAACGGGTGGCTTGTGCTCAACAATCCGGAACTCCCTGATGGTTTTGGGGGAGAAGTTTTTATAGGCAAAATTTGGGGTGAGGGCTGCAGGGTGTGTGGCTTTCTTCTGATTGGTTGGTAGTGAGGTAACAGGGTGGTGTCCAGGAATCTTGTGCTCAGCCTGAAGTTACCACCCTCTCACCTGGGTGGGGGCCTGAGTTCCAGCAGAAGAACTCAAAGGTGTTATTATGTATATCCCTTAAGGAGGAACCAGGACCCTGCCCCAGGGTGGCTGATGGCTGCTTTATTGTTTCTTGACTGTTCCTCCCTTGTTCCTGCATTCCCCCCCTTCCCTGATTAGCAAGTGTTTGAATCTGCCCTTTGGAACTCAGGGAAGGTCTAGGAGGCTGAATGAAGCCTATTTCCTATAAACACGAAGTAGGGGGAGGGCGGGGCGGAAAGGATTTGTACCCTGGAGCCCCACAGAGTCTTTCACTAACAGAAGTTGAGAGATGCAAGGAAGAAATACCCCCCCCCCCGCCCCCGCAGCTAGAGATTCTGGAGGGAACCTGGCCCTGCTAACAGCTTGATTTAGGCCAAGTGAGACTGATTTTGAACTTCTGCCCTCCAAAACTGTGATAGGATAAATTTTTGTTGTTTTAAGCCACTGTTTGTGGATATTTATTCCAGAAGCTCTAGGAAAGTAATATAGGGTACAATTAAATTCTGTGGCTGGTGTCAGGTAATTTAGAGAGGACAAGTTCTCCCTCTGAAGTTCTAATCCCTCCAAACCCATCAGATCTCATTTTCAATTTCATGGATCCAATTGGCTGCTGCAGTGGACCTTCAGGAAAGCCTGTGAAGTTGCACGTTGGCATTCTCCTAAATGCCTGAAAGTGTAATGATGTATGGATATCTCTCCCTGCCTGTGAGAACACAGCACCTGCATGCTCTGTGTGTTGAACAACTCAGACAGAAAACACACACACACACACACACGCACACACACAAAATCCAAAGACTATCCTACACATATCCCCTGGTCTTCTTTGTATCTACTAAGTGTTTTCCAGGCAAGCAATCCTATCCAATTTTTCCTCCCTTCCATACCAATTATCGCAGAATGAATTCATATGAAAAAGTGAGTTTTGATATGTACCAGATTTCACTCTGATCCCAGTTGACTCTTTTGATTGTTGTTCAAATTTATGACACCGTTTTCAACCTCCTGAAGACCTAAAATATATGGGGGTATTTAAATCTATATGTCAGACCTTTCTTTTTGTTTCTTCAGTTTAGAAGAAAGCATGAGTTAACACTGACCCTGAGGTTTAAGAAATACATGAAAAGGATTTCTTCTTTACATTGTCTTTCTATTTCAAAGTTCCTGAAGACTAGTGCTAAAGCAAATGGCTATTTTGATAATTAAAGGTGCTGGTGGGGAAGCAATCATTCCCCTTCCCTATATTGTGCTGATGGGCTGTGCCTATATGCCCAGGTGGCTGTGAAATTCCCTTTGTCACATTGACCTCTACTGGATGGAATGTCTCACCAACTCAGCTCACTTTAGAAACTTTCTCCTATCGCCTAAGGCTCCAGTCTAAAACCCTGCTAGAAAGCAGAGGGGACATAAAAAGGCAGAGGGAAATGCAGTGAAGAAGGAAGGAAGGCAAGGAAAACAAGTGGAAGTAGTGAAGACCAGAATACAGCAAGGCAAAGGAAAAAAGAGGGGAAACGAAAGAGGCAAAAAGTTTGAAGTGCTGAGAAAGAAAGCTCACAACCTGGTCAATCTTTAGCAATCTCTGCCTCCTCAAAAGGGGACAGAAGCAATTTTGCTACCAAACCAAACTTGGGTCCGCTTGCCTGCGTGCAATAAAGCCAACCTACTGGATTGTGGTGAAGGAAAGTGCAGCGTTTATTGCAGGGCGCTAAACAAGGAGTACAAGACAGCTAATGCTCAAAAAGCCCAAACTCCCCAATGGGTTTCAGGGAGCCCTTTTTTTCTTTTTTGGCTTTTGTCCTGTTTGAATGTATTATTATTTTAAAAAATTTTTTATTGAAGTATAGTTGCTTTCATGTATCAGGTGTACAGCACAGCGATTCAGTTATATATATATATATATATTCTTTTTCAGATTCTTTTCCCATATAGGTTGTTACAAAATATTGACTTTAGTTTTTAGTTCCCTGTGCTATACACTAGGTCCTTGTTGGTTATCTATTTTACACATAGTAGTGTGTATATGTTAATCCCAGCCTCAGGGAGACATTTTTAAAGGTAAGATGAGGGATGGGGGTCATAGAGTATGTGATCAGCCTGTGCACAGTTCTCTGATTGGCTGATGGTGACGTAACAGGGCAGTGTCACAGGGGTTAACAGTATCAATCCTTAGCCTCCCGCAGGTCTGGGGGCTATGTGCTCCTGGTCATCAAGTACAATAGTTAACTTCTTCCATTTGGTGGGGGTTTTAGCATGTGTAAAACAACTCAGGAAATGTGCATCACACACTGTTATCTAGGTGCTTCAGAGAAGAGCTAGAGCAGTGGATCTGGGGGAGGGGTTAGTCTTGGGAAGGCCCCATAGGGTTCTGCTCGGTTACAATTTGGCAGCTGTCTAGTTAGTTTGATCATTTAATTAATTGGAGACACCCTTGACTATTTAGATTGTTCATTTGTTTTTTTGTTAAGGTTACCTGAATTACTCAGGTTGAATGTCTCCATGGACCAGGCATATGGGCACTTATTAAGTCTCCAATTATTAAGTGTCCATTTCACTCTGGGCTCTGCAAACCCTGCCTAGAAGGAGCCAGCAATGCAAAGTCAAAGAGTTCGACAAAGTGAGGTGTGTGCCGTGCCCACCGCCATAAGGACCTAAATCAGGTATTTCATGATGAATCTGAGAACTGGGCTTTGGAAAACCCAACTGTATCTTCCCAAAGTGTGTGCTCCTTGCCCACAGCCTTTCAGGACAGAAAAATAACAGGGACTGTGAGGTGGCCCCTTCCTCATCAGTAGGTTGCTATGTCACTGGCCAAAGTTTCCTCTCTCAACTTTTTAGCTTCATGCCACTCCCACGTCTAGGTTCCTGGTATCCTGCAGGGACGCTTTTCCCTGTGCAGCCCTGGGAAAGAGGACAACATCAATGCTGCTGGCAACCTCAGTCTCCCTGTCCCATCTGGACATAAGGTGCAAGGCCCTCCCGCCCCCACCTTCTTTACCATCAAAACAATCTGTCCAATGGGGCACCTTCTCAGGTTTGCATAAAAAATCAGGAAAACAAAAACCTCCCCATCTATCACTTCATTTTGTCTTTCTCTCTTTCTACTCTTCTCAACTTTTTTTTTTTTTCACCTCAGCTCAGCATTCCACCTTTGAGAAAGGTATGCTTCATAATGCAGCTTGACTTAAATTATGACCCTGCTGCACTAGTTCTTTGAGCTGCTATTTTCCCTGCCTGTTCCAGCTGCTGAGCACAATTGCTACAGCTCAATTATTAAAGAGATGCTAAAAATAGCCAAGTGCAAGGCTGTCGACAAAGAAAATCATTCAAACACAGCAAGAGACACAACCTGGGCAGTGAGCTCTCACTGTTATTAGATCCTTAATTCTCCCTAACCCCCTCTCCCTTTATGCTTCTCTTTTCTTTCTTTCAGCAATAATAAACTAATAGGCAACTTAAAATGTCCCTTTTCTGCACCCAGAGGAATCTGCATAAGCTGATGACTGCTTTGCTGCCGCAAAGACTCCTTAATAAAAAAGAACAGCCTTACTTCAGGAGCCCGTTGCACAGCTGCACACAGAGGTATTTACAAATGATTCTTTCCCTGGTAGGTGGTGTCTGAGTCCCATCCACTGAGGTGTGCCAGTCTCCAATATGCCCCTCCTCAGATGTATCCCTTTGAACTGTTAAAATCAAGAGTTTTCCACCTGCACCTCATTTTAGAAAAAAGTATTTTAAAATGGTAGGCATTAGAAAAATGAGAAATATTAGAAAAGATAGCCACAAGTTTAGAAAGTTACAGTATTTGTATTTTCTCTCCCTTCCCCCAATATACTATGTGACACTGTTCAACAAAAATTACTTGTCTGAGCTTTACTTTTCATATATATATGTATACATATATATATATGAAAAGTATATATATATATATGCATGTTAACTGAATATATTCCTTTTCTCATAAAGAAGATAGGAGAGCTGTAGTCTGATCAGTTTGAGAGAGTTGTAAAATTCTCTGTGCCCAAGTTTCTAAGTACCACTTTTCCCTTCAGGGAATTTGCCCAGTTAGTCTATGGAGAGAGGCTGAGAATTTGAGGAGAGGGTTACTGCTAAGAGTCACAGAATCAGAAGACTTTTCAGCAACCCCATATGACTGGGAAGCAAAAATTGCATTTCTGATCAAGGCATCCAAGATGCAAGAGCCCAACATCCCAGAAAGAAGGGAAGTGAGAAGTGAGTGCAATATTTTTGGACTCTTTTTCTCTAAACAGTTGCTGATACTTAAGTTTCCCAGGGCGAGAGGCCTTAGAAGCTATTCAGACAATGGTTGAAAAACAGAGCAGAGTTTCAGCAGTCTCACAGTGCTGGGGATTGAAAAAAATAGAGTACAGATCCTGGCAAGGAGAAGGGACCCAATATATCCGCCCAGTTCTCATTTGGAATCCCTGGTGGATTAACAATATAGTTAAATCAAGGTAGAAAGAGCCTTATCAGTACTGCAACTCTTACACAATATTAAATGAGAACACAGTTGGAAGAGTGGCATTACCTGATGTTAAGACTTACTATAGGGGAGACCTTCAAGATGGCAGAGGAGTAAGACGTGGAGATCATCTTCCTCCCCACAAATATATCAGAAATACATCTACATGTGGAACAACTCCTACAGAACACCTACTGAATGCTGGCAGGAGACCTCCAACTTCCCAAAAAGCAAGAAACTCCCCATGTACCTGGGTAGGGCAAAAGAAAAAAGAAAAAAAAGAGACAAAAGAATAGGGAAGGGACCTGCCCCTCTGGGAGGGAGCTGTGAAGGAGGAAAAGTTTCTACACACTAGGAAGCCCCTTCACTGGCGGAGATGGGAGATGGCGGAGGGGGGAAGCTTCGGAGCCACGGAGGAGAGTGCAGCAACAGGGGGTGTAGAGGGCAAAGCAGAGAGATTCCCGCACAGAGGATCGCTGCCGACCAGCAATCATCACCAGCCTGAGAGGCTTGTCTGCTCACCCGCCAGGACGGGCTCGGGCTTCGGTCGGATCCCAGGGAGAGGACTGGGGTTGGCTGCGTGCACACAGCCTGAAGGGACTAGTGCGCCACAGCTAGCCGGGAGGGAGTCCGGGAAAAAGTATGAACCTGCCTAGGAGGCAAGAGACCATTGTTTTGGGGTGCGCGAGGAGAGGGGATTCAGAGCACCACCTAAGCGAACTCCAGAGATGGGCGTGAGCCGTGGCTGTCAGCGTGGACCCCACATATGGGGCATGAAATGCTAAGGCTGCTGCTGCAGCCACCAAGAAGCCTGTGTGCAAACACAGGTCACTATCCACACCTCCCCTCCCGGGAGCCTGTGCAGCCCGCCACTGCCAGGGTCCCGTGATCCAGGGACAACTTCCCCGGGAGAACACATGGCGTGCCTGAGGCTGTTGTAATGTCACACTGGTCTCTGCCATCACAGGTTCACCCCACATTCCGTACCCCTCCCTCCCCGCAGCCTGAGTGAGACAGAGCCCCCTAATCAGCTGCTACTTTAACCCCGTCCTGTCTGAGCGAAGAACAAATGCCCTCAGGCGACCTACATGCAGAGGCGAGGCCAAATCCAAAGCTGAACCCCAGGAGCTGTGCGAACAAAGAAGAGAAAGGGAAATCTCTCCCAGCAGCCTCAGGAGCAGTGGATTAAATCTGCACAATCAACTTGATGTACCCTGCATCTCTAGAATACCTGAACAGACAACAAATCATCCCAAAATTGAGGCAGTGGACTTTGAGAGCAACTGTAGATTTGGGGTTTGCTTTCTGCATCTAATTTATTTCTGGTTTTATGTTTATCTTAGTTTAGTATTTAGAGTTTATTATCATTGGTAGATTTGTTTATTCATTTGGTTGCTCTCTTCCTTTTTCTATTTTATATATAGATATATATATATATTTTCCATTTTCTCCTTTTGTGAGTGTGTATGTGTATGCTTCTTTGTGTGATTTGTCTGTATAACTTTGCTTTTACCATTTGTCCTAGGGTTCAGTCTGTCCAGATATTGTTTTGTATAGTTTTTAGCACTGTTATCATTGGTGGATATGTTTTTTGGTTTGGTTGCTCTCTTCTTTCTTTTTTTTTATTACTTTTAAATTACTTTTAATAATTTTTTATTTTAATAACTTTATTTTATTTTTTTCTTCTTTCTCTCTTTCTTTTTTTCTACCTTTTCTTCTGAGCCGTGTGGATGACAGGGTCTTGGTGCTCTGGCTGGGTGTCAGGCCTGTGCCTCTGAGGTGGGAGAGCCGAGTTCAGGACATTGGTCCACCAGGGACTTCCCAGCTCCACGTAGTATCAAACAGCGAAAGCTCTCCCAGAGATCTCCATCTCAATGGTAAGACTCAGCTCCACTCAACAAACAACAAGCTACAGAGCTGGACACCCTATGCTAAAAAACTAGCAAGACAGGAAGTTGTACTTGGAGTTGTACTCCACCCATTAGCAGAGAGGCTGCCTAAAATCATAATAAGCTCACAGATACCTCAAAATACACCACCGGACATGGTCCTGCCCACCAGAAAGACAAGATCCAGCCTCATCCACCAGAACACTGGCACCAGTCCCCTCCACCAGGAAGCCTACACAATCCACTGAACCAACCGTAGCCACTGGGGGCAGACACTAAAAACAATGGGAACTATGAACCTTCAGCCTGCAAAAAGGAGACCCCAAACACAGTAAGTTAAGCAAAATGAGAAGACAGAGAAACACACAGCAGATGAAGGAGCAAGGCAAAAAGTCACCGGACCAAACAAATGAAGAGGAAATAGGCAGTCTACCTGAAAAAGAATTCAGAGTAATAATCATAAAGATGATCCAAAATCTTGGAAATAGAATGGAGAAAATACAAGAAATGTTTAACAAGGACCTAGGAGAACTAAAGAGCAAACAAACAACGATGAAAAACACAATAAATGCAATTAAAAATTCTCTAGAAGGAATCAATAGCAGAATAACTGAGGCAGAAGAACGGATAAGTGACCTGGAAGATAAAAGAGTGGAAATAACTACCGTAGAGCAGAATAAAGAAAGAAGAATGAAAAGAACTGACGACAGTCTCAGAGACCTCTGGGACAACATTAGCACCAACATTCGAATTATAGGGGTCCCAAAGAAGAACAGAAAAGAAAGGGACTGAGAAACTATTTGAAGAGATTATAGTTGAAAACTTCCATAATATGGGAAAGAAAATAGTCAATCAGTCCAGGAAGTGCAGAGAGCCCCATACAGGGTAAATCCAAGGACTAACACACCAAGCACATATTAATCAAACTATCAAAAAGTAAATACAAAGAACAAATATTAAAAGCAGCAAGGGAATAACAACAAATAACATACAAGGGAATCCCCATAAGGTTAACAGCTGATCTTTCAGCAGAAACGCTGCAGGCCAGAAGTGAGTGGCAAAAATATTTAAAGTGATGAATGGGAAAAACCTACAACCAAGACTACTCTACCCTGCAAGGATCTCAGTCAGATTCGACAGAGAAATTAAAACCGTTACAGACAGCAAAAGGTAAGAGAATTCAGCACCACCAAACCAGCTTTAAAACAAATGCTAAAGGAACTTTTCTAGACAGGAAACACAAGAGAAGGAAAAGACCTACAATAACAAACCCCAAACAATTAACAAAATGGTAATAGGAACATACATATCTATAACTACCTTAAATGAAAATGGATTAAACGCTCCCACTAAAAGACACAGACTGGCTAAATGGATACAAAAACAAGACCCGTATATATGCTGTCTACAAGAGACCCACTTCAGACCTAGAGACACATACAGACTGAAAGTGAGGGGATGGAAAAAGATATTCCATGCAAATGGAAATCAAAAGAAAGCTGGAGTAGCAATTCTCATATCAGACAAAACAGACTTTAAAATAAAGACTATTAGAAGAGACAAAGAAGGACACTATATAATAATCAAGGGATTGATCCAAGAAGAAGATATAACAATTGTAAATATTTATGGACCCATCATAGGAGCACCTCAATACATAAGGCAAAGGCTAATAGTCATAAGGGGAAATCGACAGTAACACAATCAAAGGAGGGACGTTAACACCCCACTTTCACCAATGGACAGATCATCCAAAATGAAAATAAATAAGGAAACACAAGCTTTAAATGATACATCAAACAAGATGCACTTAATTGATATTTATGGGACATTCCATCCCAAAACAACAGAATACAATTTCTTCTCAAGTGCTCACGGAACATTCTCCAGGATAGATCATATCTTAAGAAAACTGAAATTGTATCAAGTATCTTTTCCAAACACAATGCTATGAGACTAGATATCAATCACAGGAAAAAATCTGTGAAAAATACAAACACATGGAGGCTAAACAATACACTACTAAATAACTAAGAGATCACTGAAGAAATCAGAGAGGAAATTAAAAAATACCTAGAAACAAATGACAATGAAAACACGATAACACAAATCCTATGGGACACAGCAAAGCAGTTCTAAGCGGGAAGTTTGTAGCAATACAATCCTACCTCAAGAAACAAGAAACATCTCAAATAAAGAACCTAACCTTACAACTAAAGCAAGTAGAAAAAGAACAAAAAAACCCCAAAGCTAGAAGGCAAGAAATCATAAAGATCAGAGCAGAAATAAATAAAAAAGAAATGAAGGAAACAATAGCAAAGATCAATAAAACTAAAAGCTGGTTCTTTGAGAAGATAAACAAAATTGATAAACCATTAGCCAGACTCATCAAGGAAAAAGGGAGACGACTCAAGTCAATAGAATGAGAAATGAAAAAGGAGAAGTAACCACTGAAACTGCAGAAATACAAAGGATCATGAGAGATTACTACAAGCAACTATTAGCCAATAAAATGGACAACCTGGAAGAAATGGACAAATTCTTAGAAAAGCACAACCTTCTGAGACTGAACCAGGAAGAAACAGGAAATATAAACAGACCAATCACAAGCACTGAAATTGAGACTGTGATTAAAAATCTTCCAACAAACAAAAGCCCAGGACCAGATGGCTTCACAGGCGAATTCTATCAAACATTTAGAGAAGAGCTAACACCTATCCTTCTCAGACTCTTCCAAAATATAGCAGAGGGAGGAATACTCCCAAACTCATTCTACGAGGCCACCATCACTCTGATACCAAAACCAGACAAAGATGTCACAAAGAAAGAAAACTACAGGTCAATATCACTGATGAACATAGATGCAAAAATCCTCAACAAAATACTAGCAAACAGAATCCACCAGCACATTAAAAGGATCATACACCACGATCAAGTGTGGTTTATCCCAGGAATGCAAGGATTCTTCAATATATGCAAATCAATCAATGTGTCAAGCCATATTAACAAATTGAAGGATAAAAACAATATGATCATCTCAATAGACGCAGAAGAGGATTTTGACAAAATTCAACATCCATTTATGATAAAAACCCTCCAGAAAGTAGGCACAGAGAGAACTTACCTCAACATAATAAAGGTCATATATGACAAACCCACAGCTAACATCGTTCTCAATGGTGAAAAACTGAAACCATTTCCTAAAGGATCAGGAACAAGACAAGGTTGTCCACTCTCACCACTATTATTCAACATAGTTTTGGAAGTTTTAGCCACAGCAATCAGAGAAGAAAAAGAAATAAAGGGAATCCAAATCGGAAAAGAAGAAGTAAAACTGTCACTGTTTGCAGATGACATGATACTATACATAGAGAATCCTAAAGATGCTATCAGAAAACTACTAGAGCTAATCAATGAATTTGGTAAAGTAGCAGGATACAAAATTAATGCACAGAAATCTCTTGCATTCCTATACACTAATGATGAAAAATCTGAAAGAGAAATTAAGGAAACACTCCCACTTACCATTGCAACAAAAAGAAAATATCTAGGAATAAACCTACCTAAGGAGACAAAAGATCTGTATGCAGAAAACTGTAAGACACTGATGAAAAAAATTAAAGATGATACAAACAGACAGAGAGATATATCATGTTCTTGGATTGGAAGAATCAGCATTGTGAAAATGACTATACTACCCAAAGCAATCTACAGAGTCAATGCAATCCCTATCAAACTACCAATGTCATTTTCAGAGAACCAAAACAAAAAATCTCACAATTTGTATGGAAACACAAAAGACTCCGAATAGCCAAAGCAATTTTCAGAAAGAAAAACGGAACTGGAGGAATCAGGCTCCTGGACTTCAGACTATACTACAAAGCTACAGTAATCAAGACAGTATGGTACTGGCACAAAAACAGAAACATAGATCAATGGAACAGGACAGAAAGCCCAGAGGTAAACCCGTGCACATGTGGTAACCTTATCTTTGATAAAGGAGGCAAGAATATACAATGGAGAAAAGACAGCCTCTTCAATAAGTGGTGCTGGGAAAACTGGACAGCTACATGTAAAAGAATGAAATTAGAACACTCCCTAACATCATATGCAAAAATAAACTCAAAATGGATTAAAGACCTAAATGTAAGGCCAGACACTTTAAAACTCTTAGAGGAAAACATAGGCAGAACACTCTATGACATAAATCACTGCAAGATCCTTTTTGACCCACCTCCTGGAGAAATGGAAATAAAAACAAAAATAAACAAATGTGATCTAATGAAACTTAAAAGCTTTTGCACAGCAAAGGAAACCATAGACAAGACAAAAAGACAACCCTCAGAATGGGGGAAAATATTTGCAAACGAAGCAACTGACAAAGGATTAACCTCCAAAATTTACAAGAAGCTGATGTAACTCAATATCAAAAAAAAAAAACAACCCAATCCAAAAATGGGCAGAATACCTACCTAAACAGACATTCCTCCTAAGAAAATATACAGATTGCCAACAAACACATGAAAGAATGCTCAACATCATTAATCATTAGAGAAATGCAAATCAAAACTACAATGAGGCATCACCTCACACCGGCCCAAATGGCCATCATCAAAAAATCTACAAACAATTAATGCTGGAGAGGGTGTGAAGAAAAGGGAACCCTCTTGCACTGTTGGTGGGAATGTAAATTGATACAGCCACTATGGAAAACAGTATAGAGGTTCCTTAAAAAACTAAACATAGAACTACCATACGACCCAGCAATCCCACTACTGGGCATATACCCTGAGAAAACCACAATTCAAAAAGAGTCATGTACCACAATGTTCACTGCAGCTCTATTTACAATAGTCAGGACATGGAAGCAACCTAAGTGTCCTTTGACAGATGAATGGATAAGGAAGATGCGGCACATACATACAGTGGAATATTACTCAGCCATAAAAAGAAACGAAATTGAGTTATTTGTAGTGAGGTGGATGGACCTAGAGTCTTGTCATACAGAGTGAAGTAAGTCAGAAAGAGAAAAACAAATACCGTATGCTAACACACATATATGGAATAAAAAAAAAAAAGTTTTTGCAGAACCAAGGGGCAGGACAGGAATAAAGACACAGATGTAGAGAATGGCCTTGAGGAAACGAGGAAGGGTAAGGGTAAGCTGGGATGAAATGAGAGAGTGGCATGGACTTATATATACTACCAAATGTAAAACAGATAGCTAGTGGGAAGCAGCCGCATAGCACAGGGAGATCAGCTGGGTGCTTTGTGACCACCTAGAGGGGAGGGATAGGGAGGGTGGGAGGGAGACACAAGAGGGAGCCGATATGGGGATGTGTATAGCTGATTCACTTTGTTATACCGCAGAAACTAACACACCATTGTAAAGCAATTATACTCCAATAAAGACGTTAAAGAAAAAAAAAAGACTATAATGCTACAGTAATGATGACAGTATGGTATTAACAAAGGAATAGACAAATTGATGAATGGAACAGAATAGAGAGCCCTGAAATAGATTCACGTAAATAAAGTCAACTGTTGGGAGATTGGGATTGACATATACACACTACTATATGTAAAACAGATAACTAATAAGAACCTACTGTATAGCATAGGGAACTTTACTCAATACTCTGTAATGGCCTATATGGGAATAGAATCTAAGAAAGAGTGGATATAAGTATATGTATAACTGATTCACTTTGCTGTACAGCAGAAACTAACACAACATTGGAAATCAACTATACTGCAATAAAAATTAATTTAAAAATATAACTGATAAGAACCTGCTGTATAAAAAATAAAATAAGTACATAAAACTAAAAAAAAAAAATATATATATATATATATATATATATATATAGTCAACTGATCATTGAACAAGGAGCAAAGGCAACACAATGGAGCATTACAATGTAATGGAGTTGTGTCTTTTCAAAAAATAGTACTGGAACAGCTAGAAATCCACATGCAAAAAAAAAAAAAAAAGAATCTCGACAGTCCTTACACTCCTAACATAAGTTTACTTAAAAATTCATTGAGATTACATGAGGAACTTGACAAAATTATTCTATAGCTCATTTTCAATTAAAAAATAAAATAAAAGACCAAACTTGAAACTTTGGGAATAAGCAAGAAGAATGAGGGCAGAATTTGGTGCAGAAAAAGACAAACAGAGCAGTGAAAATGACTATGCAGTTGAGAAATAGATCCAAGAACTTATTATAACAACTTATTATATAATACAATTGGAATTTCAAGCAATGGGGAAAATAATTCAATAAATTGTGTTTGGACAAGCTGAGGAGGTATGTTAGAATTCTATCTAACATCAAATTAAGTATAGATGTATTAATATCCAATTGCAATAAAATATATTTATAAAAAAAGAAAGCAGAGATGTAATTTTGGATTGCTGAAGATATTTAATATTATGAGAGTAGACTCTGAAACCATAATATAAAATACTGATAGATTTTATCACCTAAAAACTAACATTTCTCTTAATACAAAATGGTGTGAGCAAAATTTAAAAGCAAGTGACAAAATGAAAGATATATTTAACAAAGAAGGGTCAATGTCAGAGAGAGATTACATGATATATTTGCGTATATATGTATGTATGTGTATATATAGATGTACACACACACATATACAATATCACACATTTATTTTTTAAAAACCAGGACTCTAGTAGAAAAAATGGTGAAAGGATTTGCAGGAGTAATTAACTAAAAATAACTGTAAATCACTGTTAAATTTATAATGATATTTTCTTACTTACAATAATTCAAAAAGTAAAGCTTCAGAGAACAAAGCCGCCCCATGTTCAGTTTCTGACTTTTGGCTAAGATATAACTATTGATTAACCACTAGTGCCAGAAATGAAGCAAGGTAGTACACAGCCTTACATAAACTGAATTACAAACCAGTGCAAATTTTGTAGAAGGCAATTTGCTGAAATGTAATAGAAGTATTAATGTATTCCCTTTAACCTAAAGTTCTACTTCTAAGTTTACTTCATTAAATGATGAAGCAAAATATTCTTTGAAAGACTGTAGAAAATAACAAACAAGGGGGAAATCCCTAAAGTAAAAGCAAACACTGGATAAGAAAAATACATTAAAAATATGATAAACTGCTGTACTAGGAGCCTTAAAAGTAAAGATGTCAAAATAAATAAATAAATAAAATAAAATAAAATGATGTTTATAAAAAAAAAGATATACTCTTGTAAAAGGAAGTTGGTACAGAAAGAAATTTGTTATTTGCTATATATTTTTATGAAAAAAGGAAAATTAAAAATAATCTGTAATATATATTCATATAAAGTATAAAAGAATGTACATAACAAATTAATGTGCTTATGCATGGTAGTGGGACTGGCTGGACATATCTTTTTTCCTGTTGTTTTTGCTTATATATTTTAAAATATTTTTTCCTCCAAACTTAATTATAAAATACAACGAATAGAAACAAAGTTTAGCAAAGATTGAGAGCTATCATCTGAACAAACCCTATATGTTATGAACTGAGTTATCCGATCTCACGCTTATACTATTCAGTGAAAGCCCCGTACACTGGTCACCATGTCACAGTGACTTCCTAAGACCTGATTGAACTTACCGAGATGGAAGACAGAAGAGAGGCACAATTGATTCATCCATGTTTAAAACATCCAGGGTCACCAATAATTAGTAACCCAAGAATTCTGTGGTATACCTGACTGCCACAGAAGCAAGCCTGAGAACTAAAATAACTCCAAGGATAAACTCATTATGATAGCCAGTATCCACATTCACACAGGAAGCTACGCTTTCACTGATTCTGAGAACAGCGTCCATACATTTCATGCTGGTATCTGGTGTGAGGATTTTTAAGAATTTCCCTTCACCAGCTTATAGCTATGCTCCTCAGTGGGAATGCTGAGTCCCATCCTACGTTTATAATATATTGTGAAATCAATATAAATCAAGCAGAACATCATTCTCAGGAAGCAGAAACATCAATCATAGCTCCAAATTTGAAGTTTTCTGACGTTTCTGTCTCTACAATTTCCCATTGAAAAGTCCCTTTGGTATAGCTTTTCTTTATTCTTTGAGTCTGTGATTTAATCCTACTGGCCACGCAGGACAGAATGAATGGAAGAGTGGAGAATGGCAGGTAATTGGAAGAGAAAGAAAAAAAAGAAACTGAAGGCACATCACCTTGTTATTTATAATTCAGCCTCCTGGTTACGGGATGTAGCTGAAATGCTTCCCAGTGAAGGACAAAGGGGACCAGATCCCCAGAAAGTCGCCAGATCACAACACAAGCTTCTATAACTGGTTGGGATTCTTCATGAGACTCACAAACCATCCAGGCAGCAAAATCCCAGAGGAAATGTGTCTTCAGAACAGAGGGCATATAAGATTTGATAAGAAAGCTTTGGGCAACTAACCACCCTATATGTTTCAGACCATTCCAGCTCACACTCCTCATGCATTCCCCACAGTCTTTCCCAGCATGTAGTTAAATACCCCAATTGCATATTTATAATGAACAAAATGGTATCAGCATAAGACCTATGCACAGATGTTGACATTTATAAAAATCAGAAGGAGAACAAAGACATACAGATGGCCAAAAAGCACATGAAAAGATGTTCAACATCACTAATTATTAGAGAAATGCAAATCAAAACTACAATGAGGTATCACCTCACACTGGTCAGAATGACCATCATCAAAAAATCTACAAACAATAAATGCTGGAGAGAGTGTGGAGAAAAGAGAACCCTCCTACACTGTTGGTAGGAATGTAAATTGGTACAGCCACTATGGAGAACAGTGTGGAGGTTCCCTAAAAAGATAAAAATAGAGCTACCATATGATCCAGCAATACCACTCCTGGGCATGTATGTGGAGAAAACCATAACTCGAAAAGATACATGTACCCCAGTGTTCACTGCAGCACTATTTACAGTAGCCAGGACATGGAAACAACCTAAATGTCCAACGACAGAAGAATGGATAAAGGTGTGGTACCTAGATACAATGGAATATAACTCATCCATAAAAAAGAATGAAATAATGTCATTTGCAGCAACATGGATGGACTTAGAGATTGTCATACTGGGTGAAGTAAGTCAGAGAAAGACAAATATCATATGATTATCGCTTATATGTGGAATCTAAAAAAAGGATACAAGTGAACTTATCTACAAAACAGAAAAAGAGTTACAGATGTAGAAAACAAATTTATGGTTACCAGGGGGTACGGGGGAGGGGGGAGGGATAAACTGGAAGATTGGGATTGACATATACACACTTCTACATATAAAATAGATAACGAATAAGGACCTGAACTCTACTCAATACTTTGTAATGACCTACGTGGGGAAAGAACCTAAAAAAAAGAGTTGATATATGTATATGTATAACTGACTTACTTTGCTGTACAGCAGAAACTAATACAATATTGTAAATCAACTATACTCCAATAAAAAGTTTTAAAAAAAGAATAGTAAAAGAGTAACTACTAAGATAATGGAGAGAAAAAAATCAGAAGGAGAAAAAGATAATGAACAAAATAAAAGGGTAAGCATACATCAGGCGAATAATAATTAGTCCAGGAGGCAAATGAGTTCATATAGTTTTCCATAGTGCCAGGAAAAAGTAATGAAAACACATTTTTCCTGAAAAGGGAGATAAAATAAGAGATGTTGATAAATTAAAATAAGATGATGAGACAACCAAAAGTGATCAAAATGAGCTCAACAGGATCTGGAAAGAAATGGAAAAGAAAAATAAATCCACTACAAAAATGAAAGTGACATCAGAACAAAAGTAAATGGGGAAAGAAGTCTTTCACCATAGTCAGGTACATGCTAGAAAGCTTTAAGAAGTTAACACAAAATAAGAGAGAAAAGGGAGAGAGAGAGAAAGAATGAATAGATAAGAACGATAAGGAAGAAAGACAAAGGAGAAGAAAAATAAGGATACATGACATTATTCCTGGGAATGAAAATTAAATAAATAGAAACAAGAACAGAAACTTCAAAATTATAAGACAACTTATGTGAGAGAGATTTACATCCACACATCAAAGAGGAACATGGCTTCCTAATAATAACTAGCATGAAAACCAAAGTGTGACATAAGAATTTTGTATCTAACGGAGTCGTGCTTCAATTGTAGAAACTATGATCTGACAAGGTCAAACATGAAGGGTTTAGGGAGTATGCTATCGATGAGCCTTTCTTGAATCATAATAATTTTAAAACACACTATAAAATGAAGTCAACAGAATCAAAAGATGAATAAAAATAAGGAACTCAAAAATGTCCAAGTCATGGTAAAAGAACTAGTGTGTAGTAACCCATTTAAATATTAAACTGAAACTAACATACTCTGTGAATGTGGGTAGAAAACCAAATGTAAATTCTATAAATCACAATGCTGTTAAAATAATATCACTAAACAAAAACTAGTGGAGGAAAGAAGGCTAGCAGGGGGCAGTTCAAGAGTTATTATTATTATATTATTATAATTATTAGGGGATCAATAAATCTTCTGGAATTGAAGCAGAAAGAAAGACACAATGACCCTAAATTCTAGACTTTACTTTGAGCTATGTATTTTAAATTAAAAAGTAAAATTAGGAAAAATAAACATTACATCCGTATCTATCTGTCTGTGTCTATCTACCTACCTACCTACCTATCTATCTATCATCTATCTACCTGAAGCAAGAGGAAAAAGCAATATGGATTCTATACTTTTTCTATCATGAAGTCTGGAGGGCGGTAGAATGGGGAGGAATTCTATTCAAATAGCTGGGTAAAGGTTTTAAACTTGCACTCTGGTGAAGCCCTTTCTTGGAGAGTAGGAGAAGGGTCTGGGTCTGGTTCGCAACGGTTATTCTTCTCCACCTCTGCCATGGCCATAAGGGGATTTTTCTTTCTTCGCCTGGAGAACCTGGTGGAATTCCTGATGGAGGAACCCACACATGTATAGATGCTCTCCTAACACTGCTTCCCCCAGAGTTTACCCACTTTCACTCTCTTGCACACTCAGCCTCCAGCAATTCATCAGAATGACCATTTAAGTTTTTATCAGTTAGTGGCTTCAACAGCTTTCTCCAACAGCTTCTTCTCCAGCTAAGCAGATCTCGGTGCTGTATCTCTCTGGATGCACCTGCCTTCCCAGCTTTGGGGGTGACAATTAGCTTTGGATCTTAGTTCCCTGATGGACCCAAGAAATCTAAGGACAAGACTGCCAACTTCCAAGCATTGCAGTAGCCTGTTACATACCAAAAGGAATACAAAAAACTGTTGTTTCTTTTCTTTATCTACTTTTTGAAGGTCATTGTTGAAAATTTTCTATATTTTTAGAGTTTGCAATTCACTCTAATCTCTAATGGAGCCATAATCCAAAAATCAATGGGAAATAAACCAAAAAGACTATGCTTTGTCATATCTGGTAGATATAATTTGGTCTGTTCTTTTGGTCTTTTGATCCAAGTAGATTGGTGGGAAAAAAACAAACAAAAAAACCTTCAGAAAGAAATGTCTTAAGAACAGGGAGGATTTTAAATGAAGATATGTACTTATCCTTGCATATGCGAAACAAACCAGACTGGCTCCCACTATACCCACATAGCCAGTTCATGGTACGATAAATAACTCTTGGATCCATGAGTTTGTGAAACATGGAAATGCTGATTGAACACTACACATGGGATCAACTCCAGGTTCATGCAGAAAGACAGCAAAACATCTGGTACTTCAATTATAGTTGCAATGACCGTATAAATGATATTGGGGAGACTATTCACTTAAAACTATTGAGATAGACTCTATGAACCCAATATATCTTTCCATCTATTGTTTTCTCTTAATAGTGTTATTTCTAAATGGAATTGTGGTATCCACCTTAAGTATCTCTAGATTAAATTCAGATTGGCATGCAGTTTTCCTTTCTTGTAATGTATTTATTACATTTTTGTATCAAGGTTATATTGGCCCCATGAAACAAACGGGTCAGTATTTCCTTTTCTTTCCTTTCCTAGAAGAGTCTGTGGAGACTGATGACTTAACTGTTTGATAAAATCCACCAGTGAAGTTCTGGGGCCCAAAACTGGTGTTTTACTTTTTATGTCTGGACGGCTCAGGAAACATTTCTTTAACCTTGAAATTCAGTAGACCTCTGTGTCATGTTTCATTTTCGCAGATTCATTTTTGCCTCACATAGGTGGATAATCACTGCAACAGCAGAGAGTCAAGGAAACATTCCAGAAGTCATGTTTATCACCCAATAGATAAAGTGTAAACAAAGTCTGATGCCAGTGTCTTCCACTTCAAAGTTACTTTGAAACTTCAGGAATGAAGCGCCTTAAAGAATACTTACACTCATACACATAAACACACACACACATACACACACACACACACAGAGTGTATCGTAAGGTTCAGTACAAGCAGTGGCTTAAAAAGAGAGAGAAAAAGGTATGTACAGAAAGCAGGAAAAGCATCTGTTTTATTTCCTCTCTGATTCAAGGTTATTTTGGGCTAAAGGAAATGTCAGCAGGAGAAATTCTCTCTTTCTTTTATTCCAATTTTATATGAGTCCTCTTTACTCTGGTGGAGATACTAAGAAAAAAAGTCCCCCACACATACCAAAAGGCAGGGAATGCCAAGAAAGCATCTATTTCGGATGTTCCCATATTACTCCCTTCCTCATTCTTCTCACCAGCCTAACCTTCTATACAAACCCACTCTCTTTTCTTTCAAACTTTTTTTTTTTTTTTTTAAAGCAAAGAAGCACACACAGAAAGAGGGTAAGAGGTCTTGATACAGTAGCAATTTGCAATGTTGGCATGAGTCCCAGTCGGAGTCAGTGATGGATTGTGTTAGCTGATCATAATTCCAGAGTGGAGAGAGAAGAAGTTTTTTTTTTTTTTTTTAATTGCAGGTGGCAATTTCAAAGTTCGCACTATTTGAAGTGTCTGGTTGCTCTTCCCATATTTTTTTTAATTCAAAAGATTTTGCAAAAAGAAAATCTAAATTAGTTCTTAAAGTATTATGAGGTACTAAAATGTCAGCATTTTAATTCCTATGTATGTTTGCTGTGGGTACTGAAAAGAAAAGTAACAAGTAAATTCTCTCTCTTTCTTTTCTCTCTTGAAATAATTGGAGACAGTCTTAAATCAATTACCATGTCTAAAATACAGACCCAGATTGTACTGGGACATTTAATACTATGACATAAACTGTCAGAGTTAGATAATGATTGATGACAGAAAGACTTACAAGAGTCCTCCAGGTGTTGATTTCTATAAACGTGTATGCCTCATGTCCTGAAGCATTTCCTTGCACACAGGATGTAACCAGAGATGTACGAAGCTGTCTGTCTTCATGACATGGAACCTCTATATGTGGGCCAGGCTGTCAATCAGTTGATTAACAGGTAGTTGCTTAGTGCCTACTATGGACTAAAAAGACTATTCATTCCTATGTAGGTTACTGTTTCACAAGTCTCGCACTTACTCTTTGAAACAGTGTATACTGTGTTTTCACAGAAGAAATTTTGGTTTGTTTTGGAAAGTTTTCTTACAGCTTAACCCCAGTATGGCTAATAAAAATCTAATCCGAGATCTGTACAATAAAGTCATCTAAAACGAGTAAAATAATAAAAATAAACAAATTCTATTAACCCTTTTAGATATTACTAAAATATAACCAGATACTCATCTCAAATCAGACTATAGAGTAGATACAGCAAAGCTCTCTTCCTCTTCCACTGACTTCAAAGAGAAAAATTTAAAAATAAGTTTATGAAAGATTTTTTGAGGGGTAGGGATTACATTTGTTTGCAGATTTTTTCTCAATAGCCAGTGTGTGCATCTTCATATGCTTCCTAATATAAATCAATGAGAGCATCCTCTACTGAGGAAGGATTATAACATTATTTTAAACTACACATTTTCCACTATTTAAAGGTTGTTGTAGTTACATATTGCTGTGTAACAACCTCTCCTGCTCCCCAAATGTACTATAATCTCTCACAGTTCTGTGCATTGCAGGGGTCATCTGGGGGTTGACTGCTTGGGAGCTCTTATACAGTTGTCTTCCGATGGTCCCTGGGGCTGGCATCATGCAAAAGTTCTGTGGGGGTGGATGGTCCAAAGGCTGGGTGGGAGCTGGAACTCAACTAGCCTGTCTCCTGGTGCATCCATATAGGTATCCTAGGTTTCTCACAGTAAAATGGCTGAGATCCCAGAGGCAGCAAACAAAAAGAAGATAGGAGTGGAAGATTTTAATCCTGGACCAGGGAATTATCACAAGGTTGCATCTATATTCTACCAGTGAAAGCAGCCACAGAGCCTTCTATCTTCATGGGGAGGGGAAATAAATCCCAAGTCTTGATGGAAAGGCTGCCACATAATTTGTGGTCATCTTTAATTCAACATGCAGCCCATCTGAGCACCAGTTTGAATCTGGCACTTCCTAAACGACTACATTTGCAGATTACAGCATGACTATACCCCTAATAAGAAGGTTAACTCTACATCAGGACCTGAGACAGAGAGGGGCCAGCAGTTGTAATGATCATTGATCTTTCTCATGAGTTAGCTACTTTCTAACCCATGCTCCTGTGTCCTCTTACAAGTCAATTTAAACCAATTTTCTGGGTCATATTTCATGACACACTTTAACAGGCATTTTACTGATGTCAAAGTGCAGAGCTTCTACTATGTTCCCTGTTCTTTACATGATAAGAAATGCTTTGAAGGGAACGACAGTAATTTGTTTTTGATTTAGACAATTAAATACAGTCAATCCAAGTCTTCCCATTATTGTTTCTGCACACAAGATATTATTTTTTATCCTTTACTAACTGTCCACAACTTTTCATGTCTAATGTTTTTTCACAATGGAACTTTCATTACATTAACCCTCATGAAAAAAATAGGGCAGAGGTTTTAAGTCAGTATGGCAGATTTAGAAACAAAGAAACAAACAAAAAACTCCATTTATCAACTGTACTGATTAGAACCATTTTTTACCAGCATTTACCAGTGAGTTATCAGTAGCCTAAAGAATTTCATCCCCAATTACAACCCAAAGCATGCATCATGAGTTAAGTGAAAATTTATTATGTTTGTAGAAAACACTGCTTTTAATTTTTGTGATTTTCTTTCAAACACTGTAGGCCTGTCCTCCATGGAAAGACATGGGATCATGGAGCTGTGCAAAATACTTGGCTGCGCATTTTACTTCTGGCTCAGAATAAATGATGAGAAGAGCCACGGTTGTCTCATTATGAGCTATGTGCTTTGTAAGGGGGTAGTGCTAACTATTATTAGCATATCTATAAGGGAAATAATAAAGTAGTAGAGGGCCCCAAAGGCCAATTACAAAGTGTACAGTGGGTCATTTAAAAGTGAGAATGTCTAACACAGAACAAAGAAGTTTTACATCAGAAGTAATTACTATCTTTGTATGTTCTGAAGTGTCATGTGAACTTTGTGTGATTTCATAAGAGTGAATGAATAAATATTTCAGGGAATAAAATTTTGACTCAAATTTAAATATATGTACATCTATATCTATATCTTTATGTATAAAACTACTAGTCTAGTTCTAGAACAGAACAGAATGAAATCTTTTGAGAGTTAGAAAGTTCTCTATCTTATGGAGTTTTCCGTAAGAAAACTTGGGAGGGAAATTATGAAACAATGGATGCAAAATGCATCAACTGGATCAGGGGCCTTGTAATGCCTCTTTCCATCATGAGAGGGTAAAGTGATGATGGGTTCCAATTAATATTATCAGTGCTGATTTCTCCCCAAAGCTGCAGAAACACATAGTGGATTATCTACTTAAACTTCCACTTGGATACAGGAAAAATAAAACACTCATATATTAAATTTTAAACTACAACTCTTGTCTTTTAAACCCCTAGTCTACAATCTGCTCTTTCTTCAGTGTTCTCCATTTTAGTAAATTCAACAGTTATGCAGACCAAAAACTTGTCTTCTCAGGTTCTTTCAGATCATACATCACATTTATCAGTAAATACATCCGGAGTAGTACCACATATGGCAATTCTACCATTATCATTCTCCTCCAAGACACCATTAACTCCAGCTTGGATTCAGACAAAAATCTCCTGAATAATACTCTTTATCTGTACAGTTTATTCTTTGCCCAGCAGCCTGGATGACCCCCTGCTAGACACCATCCGAAGATAATCCCAGAGCCTTCTCTTGCCCTGAAGCCTCCATTAGTGCTTGACTTTCTCTTCTGATCCCCACCTTCTTCCACTCTCCCAGCTGTTCACAGGCTTCAATACTGGCCTCTTTGCTGTCCCTACGACACTACAAAGCATGCTTCTACCTCAGGACTCTTGCACTTGCTGTCCACTCTGCTTAAATGCACTTGCTTATCTACCCCACTGCTTGTCCCACTGTATTGGGTCTCTTTATTTCTTTATTTTTCCCTACCCCATCACTACAGCCTGGTCTATGATTTATCTCCATTATAGTTTTTAACACTATCTGACCAAATATCTGTGTGCTGATTTATTTTCTTTCTCCCCCACTAGGCTCCAAGCTCCATAAATGTGAGAACTTTTTTATTCACTGCAATGCCTGCTATGTCTAGAGCAGTGCCAAGCCCAGAGAGTTCGCTGATTATACATATATGTTGAATTATTTTTAATAAAACAATGATGGTCGAGAGATATTAAGTGACTGCCTAAGATGCATGGCTTCTCAGTGGCCTCTGGGACCTGGCACTTTCTGCAATAATGCCTATTAATACACCTATTCTGCAAGATACTAAGTTCTACAGAATTGTTTTAAAGCAAGTTTGGGATGTATTGTTAACCAGAACCGAAGGCCCTCATGAATTCACCTCTGCCAAAACCTTAGTGAACCCCTTGCTTTTCTTCTCTTTTTTGGAGACTGGGACACTTTTAAGCATGAATAATGACACTATTAATACCCACAGAAGGACAATAGGTATAAACAGTGATTGTTCCAGGCAAACGAGGACATGTGGACACTTACTGTGTTGTATTATGAAGACTGAGAACTGATCATGGGATTTACCAATGTGGAGGTCGGTGATGAACCTGAGAAAAGATGATTCACAGGAGCGCTGGGGGCAAAGTCTGATTTGAGAGAATATAAGAGAAAAGATAGGCGAGATATAGTGGGTATAAAGGACTTGAGGCATTTTGTCTTAAAAAATGGCAGGGAAATGAGGCAGTAGTTATATGTAGGATCAAGAGTTTTATACATACATACATATATATATATATATATATTTTTTTTTTTTTTCTTTTTAAATACAGAAAATTCCCAGCATGTCTGTATGCTTATTGGAATGAAGCAATCAGAAGGGGAAGATTGATGATGCAAAGGGAGAGTGAAAGACTGCTAGAGTGATGTTCTGGAGGAAATGCTGGAAGGAAATACATCCTGTGCACAAGTAAAGGGGTGGCCTAAACAAGGAACACAACCAAGGTATCCACAGTAATAGGAGGGGAGGCAGATTTTCGGTGTGTGGGTTGGTATGAAGGTATGGGTATATGCCTTGCAAAAAGTCTCTTCTAATTGGTTGCATTTTGTCAGTGAAGGAACAAGGTCATCATCTGAAAGTGAGGCTGGGAAGAAGATGGGAGAAAGCAAAGATTAGAGGGAGAAATTGTGCCTGCAGGGCAGCATTACAGGTCCACTTCAGATTATTGCCTAAGACCAGTTGGCATACACCTGTGTTTTTTCCTACCATACATAGCTATGGGAGTGGATGCAGAGAATAAGTGGAAACTTGCATTTTACCGGGGTTATTGGCTTTTCAAATAACTGTAATAAAGTAAGAAAAATAAAGAAAAAAGTTAATTGAAGATGTAACATTGACTGTGAAATCTATGTTATATAAGGAAGCATTTGAAAGCGTGAGAAGGTACGGGTCAGAAACAAAGGTGGTATGATCAGTAATGAATGTTTCATGAGTCCTGGTGGGGTTGAAGGATGATGCTGGTGCGTACCGAATTAGGTGAACTGGAGAAACAGTAGGTTAAGTCTGAGATTGTAGATTGGTTTTTATCACTGGCAATGAAAAGTTTTGGGTATGACCATGGCTCAGTTAGTGTGGAGGACAAGTTCATCTGATGAGAGGAGGTCAAGGAAGTGAAAGATGATTGTACTGGAAAATGACGTGAATGCTGGCATCACCAAGGATCGTGGCAGGCAGAGTATAAAGGAGAGTGACTGAAGTGCTGGAGCTAAAATCTTCAAGAAAGGGAGTGAATGTCCCGAGTCTTGGTAGTTTACTCAACAGCTTAAGGTAATGGATGGTATATGAAGATCTTAAACTTAAAGCTGGCTTTTAGTGGCAGGGGAAAGAGAATGCTCAAAAAAAGTTATGAGGGCCAAGAAGCACTAATCTTAGCCATTTTATATCATTGCATGATTCTCCTAAGAAGTTATAGTTGCTGCTGACGTTTCTTAGAGGAAGAATGTGGAATATTCTAGCACTATTAAAAAACCATAGGCTTCTCTGTTGAATCTCATATTAATGTGGAGAAAAAAAAGCAATGCCCCCTTCCTGAGTTACCTTCCCACCTCCCATTTCTACCCCAACAAATAGAGAAGATTCCCCCCCAAAGAGCCAACTATTCTTACAGGCAGCTCATTAGCTCTCACGCTTTCTCCATATCCTGGTTCTTGCCCTGTCATCAGCATGTGCAGCTCAGATGTTACGAAAACGTTCTGAGTCCCAATTTAATGGTTAGCTTTCCGCATGCAGAACTCCTTTGGTGGTGAAGCTCATTAAAAATAATATCCTTTTATCAGTAGAACTGAAATTCCCATTACTTGTTACAGGTGCTTAAATAGCTACAGTTTAATTAACTAATGATGTCTTTCTGAGGACAGTCAAATGGCATCTTCTAAATTGCGTTTTCACAGGTAGTCACTGGGGCAGCTCTGGGAACAAGAGCATGAGGCTTGTGGCACACTCAGCTTCTCTCTGGCTCAGCAGGGAGGGATGCTCTGTGTACCCGAGTGAGCTTTCTGAAGTTATGTGCTACCTGAAAACTTTGAATTTTATTCCCATTTCATTAAATTGTCATTTTGCATTATTTGTGCATTTCATTTTGACTTAAGGTTTTATGTTTTCTTCTCTGATTGGGGTATTATTAGTTCGTGCTGGAATTCTTCAGAGGATGCTCTTAGGACAGATTTTTCCTAAATTGAGACGTTAGGAGTCATCAACTCATCCAAAAACATGTTCAGTATTATTTGAAAGGTGCTTAATTTCACCAGAAGATGCCAAAGTATGCCAGAAAGACCTCCAAAGATAAACATTAAATGCTGTTTTTTTCACACCTCTGGATAAGAGCACTCATTGTGATAATAAAGAAAGGGGGGGGGGGCGTGAATTTTAAGGGAGTGAGAAAAGCCTAATGCAATGTTTACATCTATATGAAATAGTTCTCTTTGAGCTAGTCTTGAGAAACTTAAGCCAAACCTACACCGCCCCCTAAATAATCCTCCCTACTTAATCTGCTAGGCAGAATGGTCTTACCTTGGTTATAATACCCTGGAAACGCCATGATAACCAGGGGGAGAGAGGTTAATGTGTATAAATGGACATACTTATTGACATCCTTGCACGGAAGTGCCTCAGTTAATCGTTACTTACATGTGCATAATTTTTGCACACGTCATTCACAAGTAATTTACTTAAATGGCTCTACTTTCTTGGCAGAAACAAGAATCACTGCTGCGTATTAGTTTCTGTGTTTATTTATACTGCTTTTATATGGTTACTACTGGATAAAATTAGGAACTCTCAGACCAGAGACCCATTGTTCTAGGACAGGGACCCATTTTCTATTCAACAATATTTTTGCCTCAAAATTTTAGGCTGCTGGATATTTTTGAACTGTACCTCTTTTGTATATTTTCCTTTTGCTCTTGAGATGTGGGTTCCCAATCTCAAGACTGCACTTTCTTGTTGGCTACTTGCTTCTAGGGGCAAGTCTCAGGTCTCTCTGGGCTTTAAAGTATCCAGACTGTCGATTGACATTTACACACTGCTATATTTAAAACAGATAACCGAAAGAATGCTCAACATCATTAATCATTAGAGAAATGCAAATCAAAACTACAATGAGGTATCATCTCACACCGGTCAGAATGGCCATCATCAAAAAATCTAGAAACAATAAATGCTGGAGAGGGTGTGGAGAAAAGGGAACACTCTTGCACTGTTGGTGGGAATGTAAATTGATACAGCCACTATGGAGAACAGTATGGAGGTTCCTTAAAAAACTAAAAATAGAACTACCATACGACCCAGCAATCCCACTACTGGGCATATACCCTGAGAAAACCATAATTCAGAAAGAGTCATGTACCAAAATATTCATTGCAGCTCTGTTTACAATAGCCAGGACATGGAAGCAACCTAAGTGTCCATCATCGGATGAATGGATAAAGAAGATGTGGCACATATATACAATGGAATATTACTCAGCCATAAAAAGAAATGAAATGGAGGTGTTTGTAATGAGGTGGATGGAGTTAGAGTCTGTCATACAGAGTGAAGTAAGTCAGAAAGAGAAAAACAAATACAGTATGCTAACACATATATATGGAATCTAAGGGAAAAAAAAAAAAAAAAAAAAGAGGTCATGAAGAACCTAGTGGCAAGATGGGAATAAAGACACAGACCTACTAGAGAATGGACTTGAAGATATGGGGAGGGGGAGGGGTGAGATGTGACAGGGTGAGAGAGTGTCATGGACATATATACACTACCAAATGTAAAATAGATAACTAGTGGGAAGCAGCCGCATAGCACAGGGAGATCAGCTCGGTGCTTTGTGACCACCTAGAGGGGTGGGATAGGGAGGGTGGGAGGGAGGGAGATGCAAGAGGGAAGAGATATGGCAACCTATGTATATGTGTAACTGATTCACTTTGTTGTAAAGCAGAAGCTAGCACACCATTGTAAAGCAATTATACTTCAATAAAGATGTTTAAAAAAAAAAAAAAAAAAAAAAAAAAAAAACAGATAACCAACAAGGCCCTACTGGATAGCACAGGGAACTCTGCTCAATATTCTGTAATAACCTAAATGGGAAAAGAATTTGAAAAAGTATAGCTACATGTATATGTGTAACTGAATCACTTTGCAGTACACCTGAAACTAACACGACATTGTTAATTAACTATGCTCCAATATAAAATAAAAATTAAAAAAAAAACCAAAATCAAGGGAAAAAATAAACTAAATAAATAAATAACTTAAAAAAAGAAAGAAAAAAGTATCCGGACTGTCAAAAATCCAGAAGTAGTAAAAATTAAAACCAGATCAGTAGAATAGCATTTAGTAAGAGTGTATTGTGCACAAAAGAAGAGTTTGCAAACTAGGAGTCTTCAAATCCAAAACTAATATGAAGCTCAGAAGCATAACATCACAGAATGGCTCATAAGTGAGGATGAGGAAGTTGTTAAACCTTTACAATGACTGTTTATTACAGTGGGGGTTTCCAGACAGCAGGGGATTGGTTACAAGAGATTATCTTAACACCAGTTTAGAAAAATGACAAGTTTCTTCTATGATTATGAGAGGCATTTACAAGAAATAACCTAAGCTGAGTTTTGCTTATGTTCATGAAATAAGCAAGATTTAGTTTTGCTCATGTTCATGAAATAAGCAAGATTTAGTTTTGCTCATGTGGCTTATATGATTTTGTCTGTTTGGGGGATTTTCAAGCCTATTCTCCATTTTATCTTAACAACATCTAGCTGCATTGGCAAAAGCATCAGTGCTGCCACTGATTATATTTCTAGTCTTTTAAGTTCCACCTCTATCAGCTGTCCCTGATCTCAGAAACCCCTGAGCTACATAGATTGTTCTTGACATTTACCGTCCATCTGTGTGGACTCACGGCCAGGGTTGGCGTGCACAAACCACTTTATCTTTCAGGGATTCTACGGTTTCCTGTTTCCTTCTATACATGGTAAAGTTTTCCATGCATGTCTACTTCCTCAATTTGGCCCCTGGAAGAGATGTTCCCTCTTGGAACATCCTGGGATTCAGCAGGAGTGTCATTTCTAAGACTTTTCCCCCAGGAGAAACCAGGATCCATTTGTCACTGGAAGTGACCCTTTTTCCTCTCACACTTTTACCTGTTTGTTAAAATCCACACATGTTAGTCTTGGAACCAGATTCACTTCAAACTGACAGAAAGTGAACACACATGCAGACAAACAAAACTTCTAACTAAACAAGAGAGAGTCTTGCGTCATCGTGAGAGTTGGTTTACAACATTATCAATATTAGAATCTTTTGCCCAGAAATATTTTTACTGAGGATCCCTTTACTACAGAAAGAGATAGAGAAGATTGTTTAGAACTACTATTTAATGTTGGTTAAATACTACAGTAGAGTAATTCAAGCCAAATAAAAAACCCCACAAATATCTAGATTTGTTGATTTTTAACCTTCCTTACTTGTTATATTTTAAAAGTACAGCTATTTTTACATGAAATTAAATTTCTCACCTTTTTTTCTTTTTTTTTAACCTCACATGATCTTTTTTTTTTTTTAAATGAATCATAGAACTTTACTCCATGCTGTAAATGAATTCCAGTACCAGAAGCCCTTCAGAAAAATGGATTCAAATTCAAGAAATATATAATTTGTACATTTGGAGTGAAAAGTAGGCTCAGTTGAGAACTGCCCTGGGAATATTAAAAATTATGCTGAAAATAATTTTGAGACAACACAGGTAACAGAGGAGCAACAGCTGACAGGTGCCTCTGTTTCCTTTTTCTACTACCAATACTATTAAACCTGGTTGTACCTACTGAGGTTTGCTTACAGCAGAGAACTGAAATGAAGGGAATTTCAGAATTCTACATTAGCAGCACTATTTCCTCCACTGTTGCAAATACTTTAGATATATCAACATTTTAAACTCTAAAAGGTAAGAAGAATTATAATCTAGGAAGATTAGATCTAATCTAGTGATCTATACTTGGATCATTAATCCAGTCCCTAGTCTAGAGACTGGATTAATGATCCAAGTATGTATATTCTACACAATACATTTCAAACAAAAGAACTGGGCATCTAGTTTTAAAATAGTGGCATAAAATCAGCATTCGCCTTTTTGAGAAATCCTCTCAGAATATCAAGGGGGATCAGAAATAAAAATGTAAATGTGGACTCAGCGAAACATGGAGAAAGCTGAAAATATGAGCCACAAGATAAGAGGAATGACTACCCCAGGTAGCTGAAACTGGAGGAGGAACTTTGGAATGTACATCTATGGTTGCAGAGTTCAAAAAGAGCCAGCAAATTACATTTCTACAGGTGAGGAGCATACCTGAGTGCCCAAGAGAGATCTCTCTTCTTTAACAGTGGAAATGAGATGTCTAGTGTCCAGGGAAGACCCTTCCTAGACCTATTTTAATTCTTTAAATCAGAGGAGGGAGGGTGAATAAGTTTTCCACACATTAGCTAAATTTGAAGGAAGCAGTCTCTCTAAGTGTCAGGAGAAAGAAAGAGGCTTTGCCTAGAAAACTACCTTGCCACCACCATCTCCCTTGACTGGGAAAAATGAAAGACTGAAATAACTCACATGCATAAATATGTGTATAAAATAAAATGTCTCCCAAGTTTGAATATTGCCTCACTGCAATTTCCTATATTCCTCTCTGCAAAAAAAAAAAAAAAGCTTTAAGAAAGTATTACTTCCTAAAAATAAGAGGTAAAAGATCCATCCCCCCAAAATTACTACCATTAAAAAAAAAAAATACAAAACAACAATAAAAAAGACAGAACAAGTGAGAAAGCTGGGACTTATTTTAGTAACTATAGACTTATTTTAGTAACGGTATCTGGGCTGCCTTAGCTTTTCCTCTGCCATAAGACCATAGAATAACCAATGACTCAAGAATTTTCTTATTCAGGATTTTGTCTTTAAAATGCTTTTGGCATAGTCCTTCAATTCAGGAAATAATCTCATTTGGCAATTTTTGGAGCATTTAAAAATTCTGTACATCTTTACCATACTTTCCAAAATTTTGCACATTTTGGTGTGCATCCCTGGAAGCAAGAGGTTACCTAGTGAAGTTGTGGATGATTTATTTTTTAGTAACACAAATATCATGAAGTTCAGTGAAGTTCCTGGCCTATTATTGTAGGATAAAGTTTATGCCAGCATTTATAATTTATATATATCTATGTGTAGATATATATATATATATGTATATATCTAAAGATGTAAATAGATATAGATAATGGATATATATCTTAAGCCTGGGTACCTCTATAGATATGCAGGATATGACTGAGGGGAAACCCAAGTCCCCATAAGTATCTTTTCTAGTGATGCTTGGGTGTAGGATCTTTTGGTTGCTTAGGTTAAGCGGATATAACTTCTGCCACTCCCGTAAGTAGCAAAGATTCCCCATGGTATATCAGAGAGCATTTGCCATATTAAGACTCAAACGTGTGAAAGTTCTAGTTTAGTTCCAGGGTTTCCACTAAACTTCCTTCCATTGGCAAAAACACCCAAAGCCTCCTGGCTAGTTGCCTTACTGTATGTTGCTGTAACACTCTCCCTGGCCACCCTTCTTCCCTTACTCGATAAGGACAACCATGTAATTTTTACTTCCGTTAAGAAGAAACCATTCACACCCTGCATAGACCTTGAGAGACTTTCCTGGATAACCCTGGTTTAATTTTGCAGGTTGATAGTTCATATTTAAAGAGAAAAAATAAAGATTGTCAAGTAGACTATGTTATTTCATATCTAAATTCACACTTGAAATAATAAGCCTTTCCCCCAAATTAAACAGTTTCAGAAAGCAGTTAATTGTTTTTGCCTGAGCCTACTAACTAGAAAATTTTAAAGCGCAAATATTTCTGCTAATAGTGGGTATAATTTTCAGTTTGTCGACAATTTTGTAACATTTAGGGAAAAAGAGGTTTCTTGACCCCTACAGGAATCCCTCTAAAATCAGACATCAAGTTGAAGAATATTTAGATGCTTTGCTACTGGAGTAGTTATTGATTACTGGGAGCAGCTTGACTGTTTGGTTCTGGCTCAAGGTCTTTCCTGAGCTACAGTGAAGCTGTCAGCTGGGAATGTAGTCATATGAAGACTTCCAGATTCATGTGGTTTTGGCAGGTTCCAGTTGCTCTCTGGCTATAGGCTGGAGACCTCATTTCCTTGCCACATGGTCCTCTCCATAGGCTGCCTGGGTGTCCTGAAGACATGGCAGCTGGCTTCCCTAGAGTGAGATATCCAAGAGACGGAGAGAAAGAAACCCAAGATGGAACCTGCAGTCTTTGATAATCTAGTATCAGAAGGTGTTACCGAGTCCAAGTTCATACTGCTTGCTGCAAAACAGGTCAATAAATCGAGAGATGAGTTGTTGAGGCAAGGAATAGCGGCTTTATTTGGAAAGCCAGCAGACCAAGAAGATGGTGGACTAGTGTCCCAAAGAACCACCTTACCCAAGTTAGAACTCAGGCTTGTTTTATACCAAAAGGGGAGGGGGGTTGGTTGTTGCAAACTTCTTCGTGTCAGAAGCCTTTGTCCCTGCATCTGTCCATGTAGGACAGGTCATGATGCTCCTGTAACCCTCCAAGAAGACAAATGTTATTCTCTGTTCTGCAACTTTCTATCTCTGTATGATTGGGAAAGTGTTATACCTTTAAAGGTCAGAGCCTTGAGAATGGGCTATCCTGTATATTTCAGGCTATAGGCAACATTCTTAACTTGTAGCCAAAGCAATAGAATACCAAGGTTAAAGTAAAAGAAACAGATCCGAGGACTTTCCTGGTGGCGCAGTGGATAAAGACTCCACGCTCCCAATGCAGGGGTCCAGGTTCGATCTCTGGCCAGGGAACTAGATCCCACATTCATGCCGCAACTGAGTTTGCATGCCACAACTAAGGAGCCCACGTGCCGTAACTAAGGAGCCAGCAAGCCACAACTAAGAAGCCTGCCTGCCACAACTAAGGAGCCCACGTGCTGCAACTAAGGAGCTGGTGAGCCGCAAATAAGGAGCCTGCCTGCCACAACCAAGACCCGGTGCAACCAAATAAATAAATAAATAAATACTAAGAAAAAAAGAAACAGATCCAACATGAAGTCATATTTGTTCTTCCCTATTACAAAACAAAGGGACATGCCATCACTTCTGCCAAATATGTAGTGACTATTTTATATATATAGTATGTCCACCATACAGTTACAGTATGCTTTAAAGTATAGAAAATAGTAAAATGTAGTAAAAAAAATTTAGGAAGTGATAAATTTTGAGTATTCATCACCTTTGTACTATAATTTAATTAGCTATATTTATATAATTTAATATTTAACAATGTGTTTAACACCAGCTGTTGAAATTTCTAACAATTTAACAGTCAACTCTCACAAGGCAATGTGAATCATCCCCACACACCCTGGATTCTTCTCCAAAGTGAGCACTTTCAGTTCCAGGTCAGTTTTGAAAGATTCCTATTATCTTTTGTTTGCGTTTTTAAATGTGATTTCTTGCAATATATTGGGAGTCAATGTGAGATTTCTGAACGAGGTCAGGCTTTAGTGTCAGGAAATGTATGTAGGGTCTGATGTGTTATGAGTGTCAATGAGTGTCAAAACAGCCAGAAGGGAAATTTCTGTTTTGCAATCTTCTAGCTCTGCAATGTTAGACAGTTTACTTAATGTTTACTGAACCTGAACTCTCATCTGGAGTTGAGAGTTAAACACACACACTTACACACACACACACACACGCATGCACACACACACACACACACACACATACACCCCAAACTGGTCTACCCTCCCACTGGTATTGTAAGAATGAACTGAGATAATGCAGGTGGTTCCCCTTCTAAGTAATGAGGCTCTTTCACATTCACTATCTTGTGTAATCCTGACAACAGCTCTGTTTAGCAGGCATTAATAACTGCTTAATAGCAAAAGGCACAGGGGTTAAGTGACTTGCCCAAGGTCACAGGACTAATAAAGCTGTTGCATAAATACAAAGTCGTGATGACAGTGTTGGCTCACAAACAATAACCTTCCCTGAGAACTGAAATTCAATGGACGGACTTTAATTATATCAGGAAAAAGTTATTGTAGGACTTAAACACCGACAAAGCTTTTTCAGCATCCTCCCTTTATCAATGAGGTACCTTGGGCAGATAGAAACTCAGATTTAATTAAATGAAAAATCCTACACCAGCAAATACTATACATGCTGCTCCTCATTTAGCCACTGCAATGAACAATGAGATTTCTTCTGTGTTCACTGCACAGGTGACGGAAGGTTACAGGCCAAAGACTTAGGTCTCCCAATGCCACAGCCTCCTCAATTACATGACAGATATATTTCCATTGATGCCCCACCAGGGACAGGATCTGTTGTTATTTCAAGCTCGCTGAATTTCAAATGGAAAAGAGTAGGCTAAGCGCAGAAAGGGGTGTTATCTAGCAAAAAAAAAAAAAAAAAAATGGACCTTTCATGGTGTGTTCCATGTGACAGCCAATTGAGCAAACAGCAGAGGCCTCTCAGGTATCCACTAGATGGGTTTCTAGTTGTGAGAGATTAGCCTCACATTAGTGATGAATCTGGGAGTGTGGGAGCACGAGGAGGGTACCTCTTAAATGCAATTGTTATGTATCTATAAAAAAGATTTTTGAGAGGGAGGGGCAAGATGGCGGAAGAGTAAGACGCGGAGATCACCTTCCTCCCCACAGATACATGAGAAATACATCTACACGTGGAACTGCTCCTACAGAACACCCACTGAACGCTGGCAGAAGACGTCAGACCTCCCAAAAGGCAAGAAAATCCCCACGTACCTGGGTAGGGCCAAAGAAAAAAGAAATAACAGAGACAAAAGAATAGGGACTAGAGACGGGACCTGCACCAGTGGGAGGGAGCTGCGAAGGAGGAAAGGTTTCCACACACTAGGAAGCCCCTTCGTGGGCAGAGACTGCGGGTGGCAGAGGGGGGAAGCTTCAGAGCCACGGAGGAGAGCGCAGCCACATTGGTGCGGAGGGCAAAGCGGAGATTCCCGCACAGAGGAGCGGTGCCGACCAGCACTCACCAGCCCGAGAGGCTTGTCTGCTCAGCCGCCGGGGCGGGCAGGGGCTGGGAGCTGGGGCTCGGGCTTTGGTGCTAGCCGGGAGGGAGTCCGGGAAAAAGACTGCAGCTGCCGAAGAGGCAAGAGACTTTTTCTTGCCTCTTTGTTTCGCGGCGCACAAAGAGAGGGGATTCAGAGCGCTGCCTAAACGAGCTCCAGAGACGGGCGCGAGCCGTGGCTATCAGCGCGGATCCCACAGCAACAGGGACGCAGAGGGAAAAACGGAGAGATTCCCGCACAGAGGCTCGGCGCCGAGCAGCACTCACCAGCCCGAGAGGCTTGTCTGCTCACCCGCCGGGGCGGGTGGGGGCTGGGAGCTGAGGCGCGGGCTTCGGGCGGATCCCAGGGAGAGGACTGGGGTTGGCTGCGTGAACACAGCCTGAAGGGGCTAGCGCACCACAACTAGCCGGGAAGGTGCCCGAGAAAAAGTCTGCAGCTGCCGAAGAGGCAAGAGACCTTTTCTTGCCTCTTTGTTGCGCGGCGTGCAAGGAGAGGGGATTCAGAGCGCCACTTAAACGAACTCCAGAGACGGGCGCGAGCCACGGCTATCAGCGCGGACCCCAGAGACGGGCATGAGACGCTAAGGCTGCTGCTGCCGCCACCAAAAAGCCTGTGGGCGAGCACAGGTCATTCTCCACACCGCCCCTCCTGGGAGCCTGTGCAGCCCGCCACGGCCAGGCTCCCGTAATCTGGGGACAACTTCCCCGGGAGAGTGCACGGCGCGCCTCAGGCTGCTGCAACGTCAGGCTGGCTGCTGCCGCCGCAGGCTCACCCCGCCTCCTCCGTACCACTCCCTCCCCCCGGCCTGACTGAGCCAGAGCCCCCGAATCAGCTGCTCCTTTAACCCCGTTTTGTCTGGGCGGGGAACAGACGCCCTCAGGGGACCTACATGCAGAGGCGGGTCCAAATCCAAAGCTGAACCCCGGGAGCTATACGAACAAAGAAGAGAAAGGGAAATCTCTCCCAGCAGCCTCAGAAGCAGCGGATTAAAGCTCCACAAACAACTTGATGTGCCCTGAATAGACAACGAATCATCCCAAATTTAGGAGGTGGACTTTGGGAGCAGGATATATTAATTTTTCCCCTTTTCCTTTTTTTGTGAGTGTATATGTGTATGCTTCTGGGTGAGATTTTGTCTGTATAGCTTTGCTCTCACCGTTAGTCCTAGGGTTAGGTCCGTCCGTTTTTTTTTTTTTTTTTTTTTTTTTTTTTACTTAAAAAAATTTTTTTCCCCTAATAAATGTTTTCTTAATAATTTTTTCCTTATTTTCTATTTTTAAAAAATTAAAAACAATTTTTAATAAGTTTTTTCATATTTTTTATTTTAAAAAATTAAAAAAAAAATTTTTTCTTAATAAATTTTTTCTTAATAATTTTTTTCTTATTTTTAGTATAAAAAATTAATAAATCTATTTTAAAAAATTAAAAAAAAATTTTTTCTTAATAAATTTATTCTTAATAATTTTTTTTCTTATTTTTTATTATAATTGCTTGATTTTATTTTATTTTATCCTCTTTTTTTCTTTCTTTCCATTTTTTCTCCCTTTTATTCTGAGCCGTGTGGATGAAAGGCTCTTGGTGCTCCAGCCAGGCATCAGGGCTGTGCCTCTGAGGTGGGAGAGCCAACTTCAGGACACTGGTCCACAAGAGACCTCCCAGCTCCACGTAATACCAAACGGCGAAAATCTCTCAGAGATTTCCATCTCAACATCAAGACCCAGCTTCACTCAACGACCAGCAAGCTACAGTGCTGGACACCCTATGCCAAACAACTAGCAAGACAGGAACACAGCCCCATCCATTAACAGAGAGGCTGCCTAAAATCATAATAAGGCCACAGACACCCCAAAACACACCACCAGACGTGGACGAGCCCACCAGAAAGACAACATGCAGCCTCATCCACCAGAACACAGGCACTAGTTCCCTCCACCAGGAAACCTACACAACCCACTGAACCAACCTTAGCCACTGGGGATAGATACCAAAAACAACGGGAACTACGAACCTGCAGCCTGTGAAAAGGAGACCCCAAACACAGTAAGATAAGCAAAATGAGAAGACAGAAAAACACACAGCAGATGAAGGAGCAGGGTCAAAACACACCAGACCTAACAAATGAAGAGGAAATAGGTAGTCTACCTGAAAAAGAATTCAGAATAATGATAGTAAGGATGATCCAAAATCTTGGAAATAGAATAGACAAAATCCAAGAAACATTTAACAAGGACGTAGAAGAACTAAAGAGGAACCAAGCAACGATGAAAAGCACAATAAATGAGATTAAAAATACTCTAGATGGGATCAATAGCAGAATAACTGAGGCAGAAGAACGGATAAGTGACCTGGAAGATAAAATGGTGGAAATAACTACTGCAGAGCAGAATAAAGAAAAAAGAATGAAAAGAACTGAGGACAGTCTCAGAGACCTCTGGGACAACATTAAACACACCAACATTCGAATTATAGGGGTCCCAGAAGAAGAAGAGAAAAAGAAAGGGACTGAGAAAATATTTGAAGAGATTATAGTTGAAAACTTCCCTAATATGGGAAAGGAAATAGTTAATCAAGTCCTGGAAGCACAGAGAGTCCCATACAGGATAAATCCAAGGAGAAACACACCAAGACACATATTAATCAAACTGTCAAAAATTAAATATAAAGAAAACATATTAAAAGCAGCAAGGGAAAAACAACAAATAACACACAAGGGCATCCCCATAAGGTTAACAGCTGATCTTTCAGCAGAAACTCTGCAAGCCAGAAGGGAGTGGCAGGATATACTTAAAGTGATGAAGGAGAAAAACCTACAACCAAGGTTACTCTACCCAGCAAGGATCTCATTCAGATTTGATGGAGAAATTAAAACCTTTACAGACAAGCAAAAGCTGAGAGAGTTCAGCACCACCAAACCAGCTTTACAACAAATGCTAAAGGAACTTCTCTAGGCAAGAAACACAAGAGAAGGAAAACACCTACAATAACAAACCCAAAACATTTAAGAAAATGGGAATAGGAACATACATATCGATAATTACCTTAAATGTAAATGGATTAAATGCTCCCACCAAAAGACACAGACTGGCTGAATGGATACAAAAACAAGACCCATATATATGCTGTCTACAAGAGACCCACTTCAGACCTAGAGACACATACAGACTGAAAGTGAGGGGATGGAAAAAGATATTCCATGCAAATGGAAATCAAAAGAAAGCTGGAGTAGCAATTCTCATATCAGACAAAACAGACTTTAAAATAAAGACTATTACAAGAGACAAAGAAAGACACTATATAATGATCAAGGGATCGATCCAAGAGGAAGGTATAACAATTGTAAATATTTATGCACCCAACATAGGAGCACCTCAATACATAAGGCAAATACTAACAGCCATAAAAGGGGAAATCGACAGTAACACAATCATAGTAGGGGACTTTAACACCCCACTTTCACCAATGGACAGATCATCCAAAATGAAAATAAATAAGGAAACACAAGCTTTAAATGATACATTAAACAAGATGGACTTAATTGATATTTATAGGACATTCCACCCAAAAACAACAGAATACACATTTTTCTCAAGTGCTCATGGAACATTCTCCAGGATAGATCATATCTTGGGTCACAAATCAAGCCTTGGTAAATTTAAAAAAATTGAAATCGTATCAAGTATCTTTTCCGACCACAACGCTATGAGACTAGATATCAATTACAGGAAAAGATCTGTAAAAAATACAAACACATGGAGGCTACACAATACACTACTTAATAACGAAGTGATCACTGAAGAAATCAAAGGGGAAATCAAAAAATACCTAGAAACAAATGACAATGGAGACACGATGACCCAAAACCTATGGGATGCAGCAAAAGCAGTTCTAAGAGGGAAGTTTATAGCAATACAAGCCTACATCAAGAAACAGGAAACATCTCGAATACACAACCTAACCTTGCACCTGAAGCAATTAGAGAAAGAAGAACAAAAAAACCCCAAAGCTAGCAGAAGGAAAGAAATCATAAAGATCAGATCAGAAATAAATGAAAAAGAAATGAAGGAAACAATAGCAAAAATCAATGAAACTAAAAGCTGGTTCTTTGAGAAGATAAACAAAATTGATAAACCATTAGCCAGACTCATCAAGAGAAAAAGGGAGAAGATTCAAATCAATAGAATTAGAAATGCAAAAGGAGAAGTAACCACTGACACTGCAGAAATACAAACGATCATGAGAGATTACTACAAGCAACTCTATGCCAATAAAATGGACAACCTGGAAGAAATGGACAGATTCTTAGAAATGCACAACCTCCCGAGACTGAACCAGGAAGAAATAGAAAATATGAACAGACCAATCACAAGCACTGAAATTGAAACTGTGATTAAAAATCTTCCAACACACAAAAGCCCAGGACCAGATGGCTTCACAGGCGAATTCTACCAAACATTTAGAGAAGAGCTAACACCTATCCTTCTCAAACTCTTCCAAAATATTGCAGAGGGAGGAACACTCCCCAACTCATTCTACGAGGCCACCATCACCCTGACACCAAAACCAGACAAAGATGTCACAAAGAAAGAAAACTACAGGCCAATATCACTGATGAACATAGATGCAAAAATCCTCAACAAAATACTAGCAAACAGAATCCAACAGCACATTAAAAGGATTATACACCATGATCAAGTGGGGTTTATTCCAGGAATGCAAGGATTCTTCAATATACGCAAATCAATCAACGTGATACATCATATTAACAAATTGAAGGAGAAAAACCATATGATCATCTCAATAGATGCAGAGAAAGCTTTCGACAAAATTCAACACCCATTTATGATAAAAGTCCTGCAGAAAGTAGGCATAGAGGGAACTTTCCTCAACATAATAAAGGCCGTATATGACAAACCCACAGCCAACATTGTCCTCAATGGTGAAAAACTGAAACCATTTCCACTAAGATCAGGAACAAGTCAAGGTTGCCCACTCTCACCACTATTATTCAACATAGTTTTGGAAGTGTTAGCCACAGCCATCAGAGAAGAAAAAGAAATAAAAGGAATCCAAATCGGAAAAGAAGAAGTAAAGCTGTCACTGTTTGCAGATGACATGATACTATACATAGAGAATCCAAAAGATGCTACCAGAAAACTACTAGAGCTAATCAATGAATTTGGTAAAGTAGCAGGATACAAAATTAATGCACAGAAATCTCTTGCATTCCTGTATACTAATGATGAAAAATCTGAAAGTGAAATTAAGAAAACACTCCCGTTTACCATTGCAACAAAAAGAATAAAATATCTAGGAATAAACCTACCTAAGGAGACAAAAGACCTGTATGCAGAAAATTATAGGACACTGATGAAAGAAATTAAAGATGATACAAATAGATGGAGAGATATACCATGTTCTTGGATTGGAAGAATCAACATTGTGAAAATGACTCTGCTACCCAAAGCAATCTACAGATTCAATGCAATCCCTATCAAACTACCAATGGCATTTTTCACAGAACTAGAACAAAAAATTTCACAATTTGTATGGAAACACAAAAGATCCCGAATAGCCAAAGCAATCTTGAGAACGAAAAATGGAGCTGGAGGAATCAGGCTCCCTGACTTCAGACTATATTACAAAGCTACAGTAATCAAGACAGTTTGGTACTGGCACAAAAACAGAAATATAGATCAATGGAACAGGATAGAAAGCCCAGAGATAAGCCCATGCACATATGGTCACCTTATCTTTGATAAAGGAGGCAAGCATATACAGTGGAGAAAAGACAGCCTCTTCAATAAGTGGTGCTGGGAAAATTGGACAGGTACATGTAAAAGTATGAAATTAGAACACTCCCTGACACCATACACAAAAATAAACTCAAAATGGATTAAAGACCTAAGTGTAAGGCCAGACACTATCAAACTCTTAGAGGAAAACATAGGCAGAACACTCTATGACATAAATCACAGCAAGATCCTTTTTGACCCAGCTCCTAGAGAAATGGAAATAAAAACACAAATAAACAAATGGGACCTAATGAAACTTAAAAGCTTTTGCACAGCAAAGGAAACCATAAACAAGACCAAAAGACAACCCTCAGAATGGGAGAAAATATTTGCAAATGAAGCAACTGACAAAGGATTAATCTCCAAGATTTACAAGCAGCTCATGCAGCTCAATAACAAAAAAACAAACAACCCAATCCAAAAATGGGCAGAAGACCTAAACAGACATTTCTCCAAAGAAGATATACAGAGTGCCAACAGACACATGAAAGAATGCTCAACATCATTAATCATTAGAGAAATGCAAATCAAAACTACAATGAGGTATCATCTCACAACGGTCAGAATGGCCATCATAAAAAATCTAGAAACAATAAATGCTGGAGAGGGTGTGGAGAAAAGGGAACACTCTTGCACTGTTGGTGGGAATGTAAATTGATACAGCCACTATGGAGAACAGTATGGAGGTTCCTTAAAAAACTAAAAATAGAACTACCATACGACCCAGTAATCCCACTACTGGGCATATACCCTGAGAAAACCATAATTCAGAAAGAGTCATGTACCAAAATATTCACTGCAGCTCTGTTTACAATAGCCAGGACATGGAAGCAACCTAGGTGTCCATCATCGGATGAATGGATAAAGAAGATGTGGCACATATATACAATGGAATATTACTCAGCCATAAAAAGAAATGAAATGGAGGTGTTTGTAATGAGGTGGATGGAGTTAGAGTCTGTCATACAGAGTGAAGTAAGTCAGAAAGAGAAAAAGAAATACAGTATGCTAACACATATATATGGAATCTAAGGAAAAAAAAAAAAAAAGGTCATGAAGAACCTAGTGGCAAGATGGGAATAAAGACACAGACCTACTAGCGAATGGACTTCAGGATGGGGAGGGGGAGGGGTGAGATGTGACAGGGTGAGAGAGTGTCATGGACATATATACACTACCAAATGTAAAATAGATGGCTAGTGGGAAGCAGCCGCATAGCACAGGGAGATCAGCTCGGTGCTTTGTGACCACCTGGAGGGGTGGGATAGGGAGGGTGGGAGGGAGGGAGATGCAAGAGGGAAGAGATATGGGAACATATGTATATGTATAACTGATTCACTTTGTTATAAAGCAGAAGCTAGCACACCATTGTAAAGCAATTATACTTCAATAAAGATGTTAAAAAAAAAAAAAAAGATTTTTTTTCAGCTGCAGCCTAGAAATGATTCTAGAATCCATGGAAATGGAATACAAGGCATAAAGCCAAATGAAACAGGGCTGGAGTATCAGAATAGCTAGAGAGATAAACAGCCTACATAAAGACATCTGAGACAGCTTTTCTTGAACTTTCCATAGACAATAGGGCAAATTAATAATGACATTTGACATCAAAATATTCCTCATAACAATGTATATTCAGATGAACTGTAAGTCTTGAGTCATTCTTTTCTTCTGAGTCATATAGTCGCTTAGCAATCTAGACAGTGTAGTATGTGAAAAAACAGACAAACAGATCAGTGGAACAGAATAGAAAGCTCAGAAATAGACTCACATAAATAGAGTCAATGAACTTTTGACAGAAAAGCAAAGGTAATAGCATGAAGCCAAGAAAGACTTTTCAACAAATGGTGCTGAAACAACTGGACATCCACAGGCAAAAAAAAAAAAAAAAGTATCTAGATACATACTTTACATCTTTCACAAATAGGTCAAAGCTAAATGTAAAACACAAAACTATAAAATTCCCAGAGGATAACATAGGAGAAAACCTAGAGGCTCTTGGGTATGGTGATAACTTTTTAGATACAACATCAAAGCATGATTTATGAGAGAAATAATTGATAAGCTAGACTTCATTAAAATTAAAAATGTCTGCTCTGTGGAAAGTAATGTCAATATAATGAAAAGGGAAGCCACAGACTTGGAGAAAATATTTGCAAAAGACACATCTGATAAAGGACTGCTATCTAAAATATACAAAGAACACTTAAAATTCAATAGTAAGAAAGCAAGCAATCTGATTTTAAAATGAGTCAAAGATCTTAAGAGACACCTCACCAAAGAAGATATACAGATGCAAATAAGCATATGAAAAGATGTGCCACATCATATATCACTTGGGAAATGCAAATTAAATCAATAATGAGATATCACCACTCACTTATTAGAATGGTCAAAATCCAAAAAACGGATTAACATCAAATTCTGGCAAGGATGTGGAGCAACAGGACCCCTCATTCCTTGCTGGTGGGAATGCAAACTGGCACAGCCACTTTGGAAGACAGCTTGGCAGTTTCTTAGAAACCAAACTTACTTTCACCGTACAATCTAGCAATTGTGCTCCTTGGTATTTACCCAAAGTAGTAGACAACTTACATCCACCCAAAAACCTGTACATGGATACAGCTTTATGTATAATTGCCCAAACTTGGAAGCAACCAAGATGTCTTTCAGTAGATGAATAGATAAATAAACTGTGGTACATCCAGACAATAGAATACTATTCAGAGCTAAAAAAAGAAATAAGCTATCAAACCATGAAAAGACATGAAGGAAACCTAAATGCATTTTACTAAGTGAAAGATGCTAATGTGAAAAGACTACCTACTGTATGATTTCAACTATATGATATTCTAAAAAAGGCAAAAGTATGGAAATAGTAAAAATGCCAGTGATTGCCACTGGTTGGGGGAGAAAGGGAAGGATGAATAGGTGGAGCACACAGGATCTTTGGGGCAGTTAAACAACGCTGTATGATCCTGTGGACTTTGGATGATTATGATGTGTCAATGCAAATTCCCCACTGTAACAAATATACCATCTGGTGGGTGTTTTTGATAGTAGGGAAGACTCTGCATTTGTGGGGCACTAGGTATATGGGAAGTACCTGCCCCTCAATTTTCTGTGAACCTAAAACTGCTCTAAAAAATAGTCTTAATTTAAAAAAATCAGAAAACAGATAAATAATGAAAATCAACAAAACACAGCCAACCAGATAAGCGCACTACCCTGTAAAATGAAAGCTGTCCAGAAGAGGAATTTGCTGTTTGTTACGTGAGGATTTAGTGAGCTCCTGACACTGGAGACTGCCACGTACATATCGATCAGAGTATGTCTGCTTCTTGAAAAGGGCACTTATCCATCTGGGAGAAATCTGGACCAAGTGACATTCAAATAGGTTCCAATGCTCAGACTCCAGGAACCAAAAATGTCCATTTTGTAGGGAAATGTGGCAGAAGCATTATAACGTAGAAAGGACATTGCAACATATTTAAAGTGTGATCACATATTATGTAAGTCCCCACAATCTACCGCTAACATATTTAAATGAATAAAGCAGTCATAAATAAATAAACAAAGTGGGCAAAATATGAAATTGGATATGGCAACTAAAAACAGGCTGTAAGTAAGGTAGAAATAACATTGACTTTGAGGTTGGAGTTGGGTTGCTTTGAAAAATAGCAGTGTCCTAAAAAATAATAATGCACTAAATTATTATTATATATATGTATATGTCCAATTGTTCCACTTGCTGGCAATGATGCCTCTTTATTTTTGTTCGACTCCCTCCCACAGAACCCAGTGAAGTTATCAATAAGGGTTTGTTGAACAAATGAGAATACATACTACCAAAATATCTAAAGTCAACATTAAATAAGCCATGGCTATTTTGCCAAGAATTAAGAAGTCTTTTTCTCAAGTTGGCCTTTGTGTTTGATCTTTGGTTGATTTGTTCCTGGAATCCCTACTGTAGTGAAGCCACTGCTTCTCTGGGTCTTGTCTGATGGGGGCAGAGTTATAGGGAAGGCACACAGTCAGTTGGGCTGATTTGTCTGCCAGATTAGGTTGCAGCAAACACACATTCTTCCCCTGAAGCCCTCTCAGCACTTGAAGAACCCAGGCAGATTTTTCAGGAAATCAGAAAGTTGTCAGCATTTGAATTTGATACTAGTACTAATGTATTGCTCTCTATTATCTGTACCACATACATCAGGGTTTGGACGTGCATTACGATATTCATGAGTGTTTGACATTCATTTAACATTCATTTTGGGGGGCCAAGAAGGCATCAAATATGGGTGTTAGGAGTCTGTTCTACTGGGAGATGAGTGAACTATGTTCACTCTTAAGTTAAAACCAAGATAAAAAAGCCCTTGGAGAGAATCAGGTCAGATGAAATGAATTCAGAGGACGAAAAGATTGCTTCTGGTTGAAGAGGGCCAGGTGAACAGTATAGAGTAAGTGATGTTTCATCAAGCTTTAAAAATAGGTAGACCCTAGACGGGCAGATATTGCAGTGAGGGCAGAGTGGAAGGAAGGGCATTTGGGGAGGAAGGCAATGCCTGCACAGGGGTGAGGGCATGCATGTTCTCTCTCTCTCTCACACACACACACACACACACAGAGGCAGCACTGAATCTCTGAGGATTCACACAGTGCTCTTTGTCCGGTCTACCTGAAGAGTTACAATAGATGTTTGTAACTCAGACTACTCTCAACCTGATCCCCTTTGGCAACAATGCCAGAGAACAATTGCAAGCTATTTTAGTGGCATGTTTCTAGTTTCACTGAATCCAGCGTAGAGCCTGTGTCAAAATTTTGGTTTTAAAATTCTGAAAGCTTCTCTTTCCCTGAGTATTACTAGCATATATTCAGCCCCCTGCACACACACAGCATAAACAACACTGAGAATTCAACGGTCATTGCAGAGAAGGAAGACACGGGTCAGGTACCCTCCATTCAAGTATCTTGGCCAAACTGGCATCAGAGGAACTTGAACATACTGTTCCACTCTTGAGGCTCTTTCCTGTAATCTGTTACTGACAAACAATCAGTACTTAGGACTTCACCACCCTTCTCAATTGTTGGTGCTGACAAAAGAAAAAATATTGTCCTTCAAAAGGTCTATGGACAGATTTTACATCAGCCAGGTGGATAAGAACCACAGTTTATAAAGCTGAACATGGGAAAGACATCTCCAGGTTTCCCCTGAGATTACCAACTGAGCACCAAATGGGATCTAATAGCAAAAGCTGCTTGGAGCACCCAAATGTATGAAATGTATAAATCAAAGCACTCCACTAAGAGAGCTCTGCCTAGTGGTCCATCAGTGTGTGACAATTCAGACCACCAAGAAATGCCAGGGATGGCTAGAGACACCTGACCTCCCGTTTACTTGAATATGATCCCAGATGGTAGTTATCTCAAGAGGAAAGGGGGGAGATGTAAAGTAATAATAATGATGATGATAATCAGACCTCTGTCTGCTACATTCCAGACAGGCAGTATTTCAGTGGAGATAGTGTTATCAACAGCTAGAAGTAATTTAAATTTAAATAAGTCTGTAGTATTGTTTTTCTCTCCACGGGGCAAATACACCTAGTATTAAAGGGAGAGGATGGGCTACTAAAAAGATGTTCTCTGTTTGTTTATAGTCTCTCTTGCTCATGTTATCTTTGGTGAGTTTGAAACTTGGAAGAAGATGGTGATTTATTATTATTATTTTGACTTTATTGATCTCTCTCCATGCACTTTGGGGATTAACATCCCTGCTTTGGCTTAATAGCATGAACTCATATTTCTCTCTATGCCCATGTTGTTGACTGCCCCGCCCTCTTGCCCCCACCAGCCCTGTGGATCAGAGAAGGGCTCTGGGATTGATACAGCATGTTTGTTTACTCTCGTCAGTTGCAAAGCCAGCAGGAAAATGCACCAGGGATGGTGGGTATTAAAGATGCCTTTACAGGAACCAAGGAAAGGTAACTTAACGTATGTAGAAAGATTTGAATTGATTTCAGTTTCATGCAGTCCTACCACATTGTAATTATTTTTAGATATCTCCAACAATAATCTTAAAAATCTAGGAAACAGCATTATTCATATCATAATACATTTTGATTGGACAAGGATGCTATACTATTTAATTGTTCACTGTGAAATATAATCCTTATCTGGTCCTTTGCTAAATAGATCATCATGTCTTAGCACCTTTATCATTTATTACATCTTGATATGTCACGAACATCTACATAGTATGTTAAATACCATAACACTCAGAATTTCCCCCCCATTTTCCTTAACCAAACTCCAGATAGCTCTAGGAGATGGATAAACCATAATCAAAAGAGACTTGTAAGACTTTGATAGTAGCTATAAATTTGTGAGCGATCGAATCAGTCCATCCTATTTCACATAGATTGTGTTTTCTCTTCTACAACAGTCTAACAGCCTCATAAGGGAGATGTTAATATCTATTTTTACAGACAGGGAATCCAAAGCTCAGAGAAGTTTAAGTAAGCAAGGTCGGACAGGCTGGGATGAGAACTTGAATCCAGATCAACCAGACACCATAGACCCCTTCTTTATGCTACACCATGCCACTTCTTATGTATTTTGGCCATGTACAGATTATATATCTCCATCCACCAATTCAGTTCAACACCAAATGTTGAACCAGCACACCTTTGAGAATGCAGACGTGGAAATGTCATGATCTCTGCCCTTATGGACAGTGTAACTTGACAGAACTATTTACACCCAAGGCAGTTCTAAGCGTCTGAAGAGGAGGCTAGACTAAGTGTTACGTGGGCTTCAGGAGGACATCTGTCCGTTCTGGTTTCAGAAGCCAGAAGTGCTTTCGAAAGAAGGCTGCCACTGCAATAATATTCTGGCCTATTATCCTGGATATTGTTCAAGGTAAAGTGAATTTTGACTAGTATCCAGTAGTTTTATTTTTTAAATAAAGACAAAGATGAGGACTTTATTTTTTAATGTCGAGATTTCTCTGTGTTATTGTCAGATCATCGTTCCAAGCTAGTCTGAGTATAATGCTGAAAGTGAGCTGTGGAGTCAGAGCCCATTAACTCCTTCTTGTCTCAATTTAAATGCATGTGCATATTCTTCACAGAGTCTACCTTATGGCAATCAGGTGCCTGTGTTTTCCCCTCTCAAAGTGTGCTGACCTTTTCCTTTGGAACATCACAACTTGTAACAGTATAATGAGTCGTGATTTTATGCTCATGTTTTGTGCATCTCGTTTAGTGGACGTTTTATGAAGTAAGAAACTCTGCTTGCCTTGTTCATCACTGTGTCTCCCTTGCCTGGCTCAGTGCCTGGCACATAGTAGGCTTTCATGACCTAACTGTTGAATGAATAAAGAATTGGATTAGAGTCCTACCTCTTAAGAGCTGAAGTGGACTTGGGTCATTTCATTAACTTGATGAGTCTCAGTTTTCTTATCTGTAAAAAGAAAGAAAAATCATTCATGACACATAGGGCTGTAAGGATCTATTGGAAAACGTAATGATGAAAGCACTTTGTCCATGTTCAAGTGCTAAGCCAGTATTTATTACTGAGTATTTTCATTGTGGTTAAAATTTGGGATGAACATAGAGCCAGGAGCATATGCTAAAACCAAAGTTAATGCAGAGTGTAAAACGTGCCACCCAATTTCTGAAATGACACTGCAGATCCTTCTGAGAAGATCTGTGCTAGAAAGCATTAAGCTGCAGAGAGCTCAGTGGAAACCTTTAATAACCCTGTATTTACGTGCCATCATGGCTTCCCCCAAAATTATCTTCTGGAACCATGCCAAGCCCTAGTCTAAGGGTCTGGTAATTGCTTTTGCCCAATCTGAGCAAAATCTGTTCCGCTACTTTTGACTTATGCGAGGGTAAAATAAATATAGAACAAGCTTGCAAGCGACATTAAAGAAATTCAAGATGTGCTTTGCACACCGATAAAACTTAAAAACACCTGAACTTTCAAAGTCATTCCAGACAAAGCTATAATTCGAAAAGATGTATGCACCCCTACGTTCATAGCAGCATTATTTATAATAGCCAAGACATGGAAATAACCTAAATGTCCATCAACAGATGAATGGATAAAGAAGATGTGATACACACACACACACACACACACACACACACACACACTGGAATATTACTCAGCCATAAAAAAGAATGGAATAATGCCATTTGCAGCAACATGGTTGGACCTAGAGATTATCATACTAAGCAAAGTAAGTCAGAAAGGGAAAGACAAATACCATATGATACTACTTACATGTGGAATCTAAAATATGATGCAAGTGAACATATCTACGAAATAGAAACAGACTCACAGATACAGAGAACAAACTTGTGGTCACCAAAGGAGAGGGGGGATGTGTAAGGGAAGGATTGGGGGTGTGGGATTAGTGGGCACAAACTATTATATGTAGCATGGATAAACAGCAAGGTCCTATTGTATAGCACAGGGAACTATAGTCAATGTCCTGTGATAAACCATAATGGAAAAGAATATGAAAAGAAATATATATCTCTGAAACACTTTGATGTACAGCAGAAAGTAACACAACATTATAAATCAAATATATTTCAATTAAAAAAAAAAACTTTTACAAGGAAGAGTTTCAGGAGTTAAATTTGGAAAGCCTAGTGGAAGCATCCTGGAGTGCTCTGAATGCAACGTGTGACATTATTATGGCCTCCAAGTTGATTTCACAAGATGAAGCTTGCCTCCCACTCCCACATCACAAAATACAGAAATAAGATGAGTCTTAAGTAGTTCTCCCCCCAAAGAAGAGCTGCTCCTCCAAAGGAATATCTACTGTACTTTTATTTTTTGCCTATCAAGGACAATGTAATAACTAAACTAATCACATTTCTCTTCTTGCTCAAAGCAAAATGAAGAGTCCAGTTTTAATAATTTGCAGAAAGTTTTACTCATCTACCTAAAAGTGTCCTAAGTTTTTATATTATTCATATTATCCATATCGTCCAGCATATGCTATATATTTAGTTATATCATTTATGTTTCAATTTGATTCCATTGTGACCTTTTTTATGCATTTCATGGTATACAGAGTGTTTTAAGAAAATGTAAAAAATCATTTCAATCACAGAATGTTAAGCAAATCAAACCCAAGTAAAACCTGAATTAAAGTAGTAAGCTGGTGACAATGATCTACTCTAAGGAAGAATCATAAAACAATGACTGAGAAGATGTGACAAAGTCTGTGTCAGTTAAAGTGCCCAGGACAAAATCTCAGGAAGGTGAAATGTATCAACATATCTGAAGGTGTAACTAAGAAGGCTATTATTTAGGCAGTTAAAATAAATGAATAAAAATGGACACCATCATGATCAATTCTAATAACTGGGCCTGAGGAGTCCCTTATTAGTGATAGTAATAATATTAATATATCAAAAAGCATTAACAATAGGAACAATAGCTCTATCCAGCTTAAAATACATAGGTCTACCATCACCAAACAGAGATACTGAAATTACAGAGTGCATGATTAAATTTCTGAGACACTTAGCACATAGTTATCTGTGATTAGATTCTGGAACTAAATTAATCTCAGTCACTTTTACTAAATTGCACTGTGTATAGATTTGTTTCACAAGTAAACTCTGTGTCTCAGAATAGACCAAATATCGGACAGTGAGTGATTTGAGTGAAAATCTTCCTTCTCAGCAACATGTAGCATGTTGTATATATTCGCTATTATTAACCTGAATCCCCAATATCTAGCCTTACATGGAGCACACTGTGATACATTTTTCTCACATTTGGTTTTTCCTTGTTGATTGTAGTTTGTTGACTATTCACATCTAGCACCTCTCCTTGATAAGCCTAGTGTTATTTCATTATTCTCTGTATTTCTGATTGTTCTTTTTTCTCTTCTAGGATTGTCTGACCTTCACTGTGGTTAGTTTCCTTTGAGAGTCATGGTCTACATTAGTTCTCTTAACTTTGTTGGAAATTCTTCTGGAGTTTCTCAGAGTTCTTACACACTTTTGTAACTCGTAAAATTTAAAAACACTTAAAGAAATGTTCACCCAGCAATTCATATGATATTTCAAATTTTAATCTCTATTAATTTCAAAACAGTTGATATATTGAACAAACTAATAACATTCAAATGCATGCAATTCTTAAGAGTCGCTTCTGACCTGTCACCTGTCAGTATCAGCATGTGATCACAGGAAGCTAACCTGTTAATTGGGTTGAATGACCATATGAAAACAATGCACAGCTGAGTCTAGGGACAAACTAGCAGAACAGGAGAGAGGGAGGGTGGGAAGGAGAGAGAGAGAGAGAGATAGAGAAAGAAAGAATGGCCTGAACAGAGAAAACAGCTTTTATGTCTAATTGGGTGTCCACTATGTGAGAAGCATAGAACTAAGTGCACTACTTCTTTTATCCTCACAATATACCCGAAGACTAGGTATTGCTTTTCACATATAATGAAGCAGGCTAAGAAAGTAATCAATTTGTTTAACTTGTTCAAAGTCACCCAACTCATAAGTAAATGCTGACCTATCTGACTCCCAAACTTATCATACAGTGCATTTTATGTTATAAGTTCATGTGCTTTTGACTACAAATAAAGAAGGCAATTTGAATTGTGCTCAAAGAAAGATGAGCAAAGAAAAAGCAGTCAGTGACTGGAAGACTGTCCAAGGGAGATCCACTGGACAAGGCAATGAACATTCTGCATCCTGGAAAAATACTCTGAAGTGGGGTAAAAACATTTCAGCTGGCTTTGAATGAATGAGTTATGCCCCAAACGTTCCTTCCTACTGCCTGTGCCCTGATATCATGCTTACCAGATGCCTTCTGGTCTAATATGGCTTCTGCTTACACTAGAGAGGTGTATAATTTGATGGACATGAAAAATTGGGTCAATTCAAAGCCATGAAAATTAAATTAGCTTCCTGGTTTGTTTATAATCCTTTTGGGAGTTCAGTTAAGATAGCCACTTCCTCTGAGTCAGCTCTAGCACCAGGACAACATCAGATTTCCTAACCAGTAAAGCTGAGTTCCAGATCCAGGACTGCAGTGACCCAAATAAGGAAGTGCTTTGGAAATTACCTTAGCACTTAAAGTGTGACCCTAGACAACATCTCTTTCACTCCCGTTCTCTTTTGTTCTTTCTAAACACAAACTAAAGTCTAAACATGAGGACAAGGCATGAGGAAAGGACTCTGAATCATAATTTCTTTGGTTTGAGGCTTTGTGCCTCTCTTTTTATAAGCATCCTTATCACCCTGGAAGATCCTAATAATGATCTGTGGAGAAGACTGACATTTTAGAGGACCATCTCTCTGAACGTTTTAACCTGCCAGTTTCGGTTATACTCTTTCATACAATGAAATATATCTCCTGAGCTAATCCCAAGCACTCAACAGTGTTCTAACTATAAACCCACAACTCTTATTTTTGTTTTCCCTTTAGTGTATTTTTCTTTGAATTTTAAAGTTGATAATTCCTTGTAAACACTCCTTTAATCTTCATGACAAAACTATGAAACCAAAGGATAGAATAATTTGTCCAGGTTTGCACAGCTGATTTAGCCAGGATGCAAACCCAAGATTTTGAACTCCAAATTTCATCTGTATAAAAATATTTCTATTACCTTCTTGTGCACAAAATTATTAAAAAGAATAGATGTTCTGTGTTGGGGTAGGGTGTGGGGAGGCAATGTTCATTGGTATAATAGCATACACATTTCATACCAACAGATGCAGTGCACCAGCAAGTCCTGTCCGCTCTACATTTAAAATGTTTCAAGAGGTTGATGTGTTCTTGTCATCTTGCCTGTTACAATCTTGAAACAAGCCAATTATCACCTTTCATCTGTCTCACTGTTTCCTAATTGGTCCATCAGAGCTGTCGGTTGCTCAACCAATGCCTCCTCCTGTTATATTCTCAAAATAACAGCCAGAGAAGTTTGGATAATATGTAAGTCAAAACGTGATCTCATCTGGGGTAAAAGCCGAAGTCCCTCAGGGATCTTAAAGGCTCTACAAGATATGCTATTTCCTCTTGCCTACCTCTCTCTACACTTCCTGCAGTTTGTTGAAAATACCAAGCGCATTTCCACCGCAGAGACTTTGTATTCACTCTTCCTTCTGCCTGGAATGCTCTTCTCCCAGATCTCCTCCCATCTCCCTCTTCCCTAAGTGTTTCATTACCTTGTTCTCTGAAACAACCACTCCTGGTACCAGTAGGGACATAGTATTTATTACACACGTCCAGAGGGCATCAACACATGGAATGCAATGCATGTCAACACTGAGGTCTAACAAAGACACTCTCTATTCTCTGTACACTGTTTTATTTTTTCACAAAACTCATGAAACCTGATGTTTTGTATAGTATTTGTCCATTCACCTAAAAAGTAAATTCCACAAAAGAAGAATTTGTCTCTTTTGTTCACTCTTATATTCCCATGCCTAGACCAGTGCTCAGCATGGAGTTAAGTAGGTAAGAAAAACTGAATGAATTTATAAATGAATGTAAAAATCAAGGAACTAAACCTTAAGGGTCTTTGGATCATATCAACTTAGAGTCCATGATTTACCTGTGGCAATGCCATAAACTCCCTTGTCTTTTCCTCTCACTTATTCAGCAAAATCCCAACCCTGCATAAACCCAAATAACCATTTTGACATGTCTATAGACAAGAATCTTATCACTTCTAGAGAAACCCACCTAACAGCATAGACTAATTCCATTATCAATTTCGGATCACCAATCCCAAGAGGGTATGCAACACTGCCTACTGCTCTACATATTTCTTAGCTTAATTCAGTATCTAATTCTTCACCCATGTAATATTGCACTACCTTTTAGTAAAAAATAGTATAATTTTCCAGGATTAATGAACAAATCTTTATGTATATATTCTACTCATTCTCTTCTTTTAGTTGTATTGTTTCCACGCATTTAAACCTGCTCAAGACTCTCCTATAATAATAATTTTTTAAAAAAGCAAACAAAAAGAAAAACTGTCTAGCTGTTACTCTTTACCCCTACTTTTTTTTTCTTTTTTAAAAAAATAGATTTTATTTGTTAGAACAGTTTTAGGTTCACTGCAAAGTTGAAAAGCATATAGTATAGACAGTTTGCATACAACCCCCTGTCCCCACACCCGTACAGCTTCACACTATATCAACATCTTATACAGAGGGGTACATTGCTACAGTCCATGAAACTACATCCTTGATACATCATTACCAAACAACGTCTAGGTTCCCTCTTGATGTTGCATTCTATGGATTTTGACAAATGTATAATGATATGCATCCACTATTATAGTATCAAAGATAAAAAAAAAATACTGCCCTGGAATGATAAAGAAAAAAGCAGAAATGAAAAAGAGTAAATGTGCTGATGTTAGGTGTGCTTGCTTATGAAAAACCAAGAGCCAGACTTGAAAATACAGGCAGAGGCTACCTGCAGTTCCATGTCCTATATGTAAATCCCAGAGTGGAATTTTACTTGGGGGTGGCAGCACTTGCAGAAATGGCATCTTGGCCTATAAAGAACAATCCTGGGTGGGTACAGAGAAGGCTCTCCTTCAGCTAGGGAACAGATAATCCGAAAGAGTCCTCCAGTCTCATCTGGGCCAACAACCTCAACCTGGAATTCATAGACACTTAATGACCTACTGAACATGGACTTGCTTATTTCTCACTGTCTGTCTCTGGGATGCCTATATTAGTCCAAATAAAAGACTCGGGGCTACATTTGTCTTTAATATACATGTGAAAGGGGAATCTAATCCTCTCCCGTTTGTCTTTCATTTGGGCTACGTTGTCATGGTTGCTCTGTATTGAACTATGTATGACAATGGGGAGAACACAAACATGCACTGATATAAATTGGGGAAAAGGCTCATGATGATAGGAGCAGGACATCTTGAGAATCTTCTGACTCTCCGATCAGTGACTGAATATAGGCTTGAGTGTTAAGCTAAATGGATTAAAAGAAGAAAACAGAAGAGATTTTTCCAAAGTTAATTTGCTTTCTCTACATATATCAGGCCTGCCTTTACTCTCCAACCAAAACAGAAAGAGTTGCCAATATTATTGTCATAACCTTGGTTAGTCCTGTGCTCCTATGGGCGGAGTTACTGTGCCTTAAAGAAAGGAGACATGCTTCAGATTTGGGCAGAATATACATCTTCATTGGGAAAGATAACCATCCTCCTGTGTCTCTGTTTCACTCCATGAGGTTTTTGTGGACATACACACTCAGGTCCTACTTTGATGCAAGCCAACTATCTTGGAAGACATGGCTGAGGTTGCTGGCTTCACATTTAGATTCAGTGCTTTTCTGTTGTTTTGTGTGTCGTCCGTTTGTTTCTTTACTGGCTTATTTTTCCTTCCTTTCTGGTGGGGGTAATGTGGAAAGTGAAGAGGAGAATAAAGAAGTATGGAAGACCCACCTAGGCTTCTAAGTCTGAGCCACTTGCTCTTATTCTTTTATTTTTTTAACATCTTTATCGGAGTATAATTGCTTTACAATGGTGTGTTAGTTTCTGCTTTATAACAAAGTGAATCAGCTACACATATACATATATCCCCATATCACCTCCCTCTTGCGTCTCCCTCCCACCCTCCCTACCCCACCCCTCTAGGTGGTCACAAAGGACCCAGCTGATCTCCCTGTGCTATGCGGCTGCTTCCCACTAGCTATCTATTTTACATTTGGTAGTATATATGAGTTCATTCCACTCTCTCACTTCGTCCCAGCTTACCCTTCCCCCTCCCCCTGTCCTCAAGCCCATTCTCTACGCCTGCAACTTTATTCCTGTTCTGCCCCTAGGGTCTTCAGAACCATTTTATTTTCTTAGATTCCATACATATGTGTTAGCAGGTGGCATTTATTTTTCTCTTTCTGGCTTACTTCACTCTGCATGACAGTCTCTAGGTCCATCAACCTCACTACAAATAACTCAATTTCGTTTCTTTTTATGGCTGAGTAATATTCCACTGTATATATCTGCCACATCTTCTTTATCCATTCATCTCTCAATGGACACTTAGGTTGCTTCCATGTCCTGGCTATTGTAAATAGAGCTGCAATGAACATTGTGGTACATGACTCTTTTTAAATTATGGTTTTCTCAGGGTATATGCCCAATAGTGGGATTGCTGGGTCGTATGGTAGTTCTATGTTTAGTTTCTTAAGGAACCTCCATACTGTTCTCCATAGTGGCTGTATCAATTTACATTCCCACCAACAGTGCAAGAGGGTTCCCTTTTCTCCACACCCTCTCCAGCATTTATTGTTTGTAGATTTTTTGATGATGGCTATTCTGACTGGTATGAGGTGATACCTCATTGTAGTTTTGATTTGCATTTCTCTAATGATTACTGATATTGAGCATCCTTTCATGTGTTGGTTGGCAATCTGTATACCTTCTTTGGAGAAATGTCTATTTAGGTCTTCTGCCCATTTTTGGATTGGGTTGTTTTTTTTTTTTGATATTGAGTTGCATGAGCTGCTTGTAAACTTTGGAGGTTAATCCTTTGTCAGTTTCTTCATTTGCAAGTATTTTCCCCCATTCTGAGGGTTTTCTTTTTGTCTTGTTTATGGTTTCCTTTGCTGTGCAAAAGCTTTTAAGTTTCATTAGATCCCATTTGTTTATTTTTGTTTTTATTTCCATTTCTCTAGGAGGTAGGTCAAAAAGGATCTTGCTGTGATTTATGTCATAGAGTGTTCTGCCTATATTTTCCTCTAAGAGTTTTATAGTGTCTGGCCTTACATTTAGGTCTTTAATCCATTTGGAGTTTATTTTTGTGTACGGTGTTAGGGAGTGTTCTAATTTCATTCTTTTACATGTAGCTGTCCAGTTTTCCCAGCACGACTTATTGAAGAGGCTGTCTTTTCTCCATTGTATATTCTTGCCTCCTTTATCAAAGATAAGGTGACCATATGTGCATGGGTTTACCTCTGGGCTTTCTATCGTGTTCCATTGCCCTATGTTTCTGTTTTTGTGCCAGTACCATACTGTCTTGATTACTGTAGCTTTGTAGTATAGTCTGAAGTCCGGGAGCCTGATTCCTCCAGCTCTGTTCTTCTTCTTAAGATTGCTTTGGCTCTTTGGGGGTCTTTTGTGTTTCCATACAAACTGTGAAATTTTTTGTTCTAGTTCTGTGAAAAATGCCATTGGTAGTTTGATAGAGATTGCACTGAATCTGTAGATTGCTTTGGGTAGTATAGTCATTTCGACAATGCCGATTCTTCCAGTCCAAGAACATGGTATATCTCTCCATCTCTCTGTATCATCTTTAATTTCTTTCATCAGTGCCTTACAGTCTTCTGCATACAGGTCTTTTGTCTCCTTAGGTAGGTTTACTCCTGGGTATTTTATTCTTTTTGTTGCAATGGTAAATGGGAGCATTTCCTTAATTTCTCTTTCAGATTTTTCATCATTAGTGTATAGGAATGCAAGAGATTTCTGTGCATTAATTTTGTATCCTGCTACTTTACCAAATTGATTAGCTCTAGTAGTTTTCTGGTAGCATCTTTAGGATTCTCTATGTATAGTATCAAGTCATTTGCAAACAGTGACAGCTTTACTTCTTTTTTTCCAATTTGGATTCCTTTTCTGATTGCTGTGGCTAAAACTTCCAAATCTATGTTGAATAATAGTGCTGAGAGTGGAAAGCTTGTCTTGTTCCTGATCGTAGAGGAAATGGTTTCAGTTTTTCACCAAGAATGATGTTGGCTGTGGGTTTGCCATATATGGCCTTTATTATATTGAGGTAAGTTCCCTCTATGCCTACTTTCTGGAGGGTTTTTATCATAAACGGGTGTTGAATTTTGTCGAACGATTTTTCTGCATCTAGTGAGATGATCATATGATTTTTCTCCTTCAATTTGTTAATATGGTTTGTCACATTGATTGATTTGCATATATTGAAGAATCCTTGCATTCCTGGGATAAACCCCACTGGATCATGGTGTATGATCCTTTTAATGTGTTGTTGGATTCTATTTGCTAGTACTTTGTTGAGGATTTTTGCATCTATGTTCATCAGTGATATTGGCCTATAGTTTTCTTTGTGACATCTTTGTCTGGTTTTGGTATCAGGGTGATGGTGGCCTCATAGAATGTGTTTGGGAGTGTTCCTCCCTCTGGTATATTTTGGAAGAGTTTGAGATATGTGTTAGCTCTTCTCTAAATGTTTTATAGAATTGGCCTGTGAAGCCATCTGGTCCTGGGCTTCTGTTTGTTGGAAGATTTTTAATCACAGTTTCAATTTCAGTGCTTGTCATTGGTCAGTTTAAATTTTCTATTTCTTCCTGGTTCAGTCTCGGAAGGTTGTGCTTTTCTAAGAAATTGTCCATTCCTTCCAGGTTGTCCATTTTATTGGCATATAGTTGCTTGTAGTAATCTCTCATGAGCCTTTGTATTTCTGCAGTACCAGCCGTTACTTTTCCTTTTTCTTTTCTAATTCTATTGATTTAAGTCTTCTCCCTTTTTCTCTTGATGAGTCTGGCTAATGGTTTATCAATTTTGTTTATCTTCTCAAAGAACCAGCTTTTAGTTTTGTTGATCTTTGCTATCATTTCCTTCATGTCTTTTTCATTTATTTCTGATGTGATCTTTATGATTTCTTTCCTTCTGCTAACTTTGGGTTTTTTTTGTTCTTCTTTCTCTAATTGCTTTAGTTGTCAGGTTAGGTTCTTTATTTGAGGTGTTTCTTGTTTTGAGGTAGGACTGTATTGCTATAAACTTCCCTCTTAGAAATGCTTTTGCTGCATCCCATAGGTTTTGGGTCATCATGTTTTCATTGTCATTTGTTTCTAGGTATTTTTTGATATCCTCTTTGATTTCTTCAGTGATCTCTTGGTTATTCAGTAGTGTATTGTTTAGTCTCCATGTACTTGTATTTTTTACAGATTTTTTCCTGTAATTGATATCTAGTCTCATAGTGTTGTGGTTGGAAAAGATACTTGATATGATTTCAATCTTCTTAAATTTACCAAGGCTTGATTTGTGACCCAAGATATGATGTATCCTAGAGAATGTTCCATGAGCACTTAATAAAGTGTACTCTCTTGTTTTTGGATGGAATGTCCTATAAATATCAATTAAGTCCACCTTGTTTAAGGTATCATTTAAAGGTTGTTTTTCCTTATTTATTTTTATTTTGGATGATCTGTCCATTGGTGAAAGTGTGGAGTTAAAGTCCCTTACTACGATTGTGTAACTGTTGATTTCCCCCTTTATGGGTGTTAGCATTTACTTTATGTATTGAGGTGCTCCTATGTTGGGTGCATAAATATTTACAATTGTTATATCTTCTTCTTGGATTGATCCCTTGATCATTATGTAGTGTCCTTCTTTGTCTCTTGTAATAGTCTTTATTTTAAAGTCTATTTTGTCTGATATGAGAATTACTACTCCAGCTTTCTTGTGATTTCCATTTGCATGGAATATCTTTTTCCATCCCCTCACTTTCAGTCTGTATGTGTCCCTAGGTCTGAAGTGGGTCTCTTGTAGACAGCATATATACGGGTCTTGTTTTTGTATCCACTCAGCAAGTCTATGTCTTTTGGTGGGAGCATTTAATCCATTTATATTTAAGGTAATTATCGATATGTATGTTCCTATTACCATTTTGTTAATTGTTTGGGGTTTGTTATTGTAGGTCCTTTCCTTCTCTTGTGTTTCCTGCCTAGAGAAGTTCCTTTAGCATTTGTTGTAAAGCTGGTTTGGTGGTGCTGAATTCTCTTAGCTTCTGCTTGTCTGTAAAGGTTTTAATTTCTCCATCGAATATGAATGAGATCCTTGCAGGGTAGAGTAATCTTGGTTGTAGGTTTTTCCCTTTCATCACTTTAAATATGTCCTGCCACTCCCTTCTGGTTTGCAGAGTTTCTGCTGAACGATCAGCTGTTAACCTTATGGGGATTCCCTTGTGTGTTATTTGTTGTTTTCAGAGTCACTATCTAAAAATGCCATTTATAAACTCTATCAAAATATAATCCTTAATATGAAATACAGGTAATCTCTCACTGTACATATCATCCTGGAGGCCAACACAGAATAAAGGTGAATGAGATATGGCCCAATTTTGCATGGTCTTCGGCTAGATTGAATCAAGGATGTTCACTGGGTTTAGGGAGATCTGAGATCTTGGGAATTTTACTTGGTCTGTAAGATCAAGTATGGAAGGGTCCTCCAAGACAGTGGGGTTACAGGATGGCCTAGGGAAATAGTTTACAGTTTGTCTCAGTCCTGTCAATTCCCTTCTTAGGTGAGTCTGCAATTCCTTAGACTCTGGGGCCTCCATGTCAAGCAGATTTGCAGGATAAGAGGTGCTCAGGATCCATATGACATAAACTGAGTCACTGGTAAGATTGTTTGATATCTGCATGACTTAAGGATTAGAAACAAAATTGCCAATCTACCTGGTTCTCCCTAACAGTGGCCTAAATAATGGTAAGCATCTGAGAGATTCTACAGACATGAAACAACGTTTTTTTCCAGACCACACTCCTGTCTTCAAAATGGATGTTACAAGAATATTAAATAGTAAATAGAAATATTTCCCATTATATTATTGGTCAGAATGATTGATTATGGAGTCTTGAGTCAATCTGAAATTAAGAGCAAACTTTCCTTAATCCATTTCAGAAAATCTTAAGTGAAAAAAGTAGTGCATTGACTGAAAAGCATCATCTCTCACTTTAGAGACAAATGTTAGCATACTTAGAGATTCTACCCCTGCCAATGCTCAAACTGAGGATTTGTGTCGAGTAAGGAAATAGGAAAATTAGGGCAACATCAGACCTGAGAGCAGCAGCAGCAGCTAAATCTCCCAAGAGCCATGGATCCTTAAGCAGAAATGAACACCAGATTTAAATATTTCTGAGTCAGTGACACAGAGAAATATTTAGGGAAAAATTGATTTGTAATGTGAAATTTCCATTGCAATTAACTTCAATCTGAGAGCTATCGGAATAAATGGATGGAATAGAATTTTATCCTTAAAGTTCTCTACCTCCATGCCATGAATTGGGCTCCATTACCTGTTAAATATCCTCATGGTTGATTTCCTTCATTCTCCCTCTCTCAAAGTTCAGAGCTAAACTGATAGTTGCCATAACTATGTTTAGCTTAGGTTTTCTGGTACTATTTATGCCAATTCCCTCCCTTGACAAGGCACCTGCTTCTTTAACTTTGGCAAAGGTACTATTTAATCAATTATCCACAGATTACTAATGTTGACTGACTCCCACATTTTAACCTGAAGCATTGGTTAATGAATTGGTTGGTTACATCACAAAAGAACAAGGTGGTACCATTTCTATAAAACTGTCCTGGGACTTCCCTGGTGGTCCAGTGGTTAAGAACCCACCTTCCAATGCAGGGGATGCAGGTTTGATCCCTGGTTGGGGAACTAAGGTCCCACATTCCGTGGGGCAACTAAGCCCATACACCACAACTACTGAGCCCGCACACCACAACTAGAGAGTCCGCGTGCCGCAACTATAGAGCCCATGTGCTCTGGAGTCCATGTGCCACAACTACAGAGCCTGCGTGCCACAATGAAAGATCCTTCGTGCCACAACTAAGACCCGACACAGCCAAAAATAAATAAATATTAAAAAAAATAAAATTTTCCTGTTAGGTGGTGGGGCACACATGGATTCTTAGAGAATGTTTAACCTGTTCTTTATCTAACATTCAAATGTTAAATTATAAGCTACACATAGTCCAATGGATGGTGGAAATTTTGAAATGGCTTCTGCCTACTCAACATACAGGTGCCTTTTCTCTCTCCATAGCACAGGACCTTCATTCTAGATTATTAAGGTACATTCCATGGCTGCAAGCCAGCAAGCGGCTCCACACTTCTTCTCAGGACCCCCTGCATCATCCTCCTTCCTTTACAACTCCAAAGTCCAACTCTTTTGGCCCAAGGTCTTCAAGATAAGATAGGGATCATACCTGCCATGTGTGTTTTTAATCCTGGATGGAGGTAGGGGGTTTAAATTTGAGATTGGAGGAATGTAAGGACTGAGGCCCTCATGGAGGGGTGAAATCATACAGGAGCATCAAACATACGATCAGATATGTTGCACTGTGAAGATTAATTTTCTCTACCTGTCACTCTTGAATCTTACGAAACTAGAAGAGAGTCTAGATTCTTCCCAGACTAGAAAAATGTATCAAAAACCACCCCATCATTTCTTTAGCCTCAGAGAGGCCCAGGAAAAGTGAGGGGCAGGTGAGAGTTGGAGAAGCCACTCTGAGTGACAAGAAAGTAGGGAGACTGGAGTAGACGGCCAGCCTGGGAGGCAAGAAAGTGGAGCAATCAATGCAGAGCCAGCAAAGAGCTCCCTGTTAGGATTTAGGTCCTAAGGAAAAGGATCTGAACTTTCATACCATTCTTAGCACCAGGCACTATGCTTGGCACATTTTAGACACTCAGTAAAGGGCTTTGAAAGTACTATTTTCAAAAAATAACAAGATACATATAGGCCAAATTTCCACTCAGTATAAAAACAAACATTGACCTCACAGCTATTTTTTTTTCTAGCTCTGTATCTTTAATTCACTATGTCACAAGCCATTTGATGAATCTGGGGGAAAAGAGGTATGAATCCCCTCCCCACAAAATGCAACTATAACATTTTGAATATCAATTCAGGGGCTAATAGAATTTTCCACAGTCCAGCTGAAAATGTCATAATCCATGTGGGTAGGGGGTTAGTATTTTCTTCATGCTTTTAAAATGCTACAGAATGTCTACTTTCCAATTTTATTCAATTAAAACATGAATCTTTAAGTTCCTCATAGATACATCATTCTAACTTATTTCTCTCGCTTTTCACTGTACTAAATTGCTTTGAAATGGTTCATAAGCATTCACAGAGGTTAGATTCACATAGCTATAAAAAAAATGATGGCACTTCTAAGTATATTTCTCAACTTTGATGATGAAAGGAAAGCCATCCAACCCTCCAAACCCACAATAATCTGCAGGGACATTGAATGGTTCTAGATTGATCTGACATTTTTCATTTTCTTAGGGTATCTGCTAAGGTTGCAATTAATGCCTAAGATTTCTATAAAGAAGCCCAGGCTGGTAAGAAGGAGGAAAACACAGAGATCGCGTGTATGAGTCTAGCAGGTAATGGATCAGAATTCAGCAGCTCATCACACTCAGACCTAATTTTTTGGAAATAGTGGTTGTCAACTCAAGAAGCAGAATGCACTTGCTGTCAGGAGATATCTGCTGATCTAGCCATGCAATGGTTGCACAAGTAAACATTGGAAGAAAATAGAGCCTTCCGAGATCCAAACAATTTTCAACCAAACTTGATATGTTTGACATAATCATAAACTCCTAGGAGTGTTATAAACAGCATTCTTAACAGAACAAGAGCAAAACACCTTGTAGTCCCTCATGTTTGAATGAAGGCAGAAGTCAGGAAGGCACCTCCTGAGAATGAGTGTTTTAAAACTGTGAAATGGGTGCACAGAACAAAAAGGTTCTTAATTTTGGAGTTCTGACAGAATCACCTGGGGATTTAAAATGCACAAAGATCTGTAGTTTTCCTTTCCCTTCCCATAATCTGGCCTGAGGTTGGGAGGTTAAGTCCTGGACAAGACAAGGGGAAAACAACATTTACTGGGTCTTACTGTGTGCTTACTTTGCATTTCACCTTTATTATGTTCATATCACATAAGAGTTATTTTACGTGGGAGGAAGCTTAATTTGCTGGGTAAATAAATAGAAACCAGATGGCCTGGGTTCAAATGCTGGTGTCCTCCCTTAGTTGCAATGTGACCCAGATGGGATGATTTCTTTAGCTTTCCACATTTCCATTTCCCATCCTTAAAATGGAGATAGTTGCAGTCTGAGTTACCGGGTGATTGTGGGGATTAAAGTGGGTGAATTCATACAAAGTACCTAGAACAGTACTTGTCACAGAGTGACCATCAGGTAAGTACCAGCAATTACTCTCGGCAAAATTTTACAAGTGAGAAAATGGAAGGTCTAAAAGGTTAAGTAGTAGTTAACCTAGGGTCGTGCAATGCTGGAGATTTTTAAATGACTCTAACACATTTATAATTGTTCTGGGGCCCATGGAATACAGCCTTGAGGTGGGAGGATGGATTCACTACCTTTTTAAGAGCATGCCAGATTTGGGGTTCTGTGATTGACTTAGTGCAAGAGTGCACGGCTGCACCATTTTTGACATTCAAATGAATTCCCCCTTCTGAATGTGCAACTAAGTAGCAAAAATAATGTAGCAATTATTTTTGTGAAAATCAACCGAGTTAATATGAATAGATGGGTTTTTTTTTGGCTCGTGTGCTTCAGCCTCATATATGCACAGGAAGGAAGCGAGCTAATCATTTAAAAATGTTCTGGCTTATGTACAGTGAAAGAGGTGAGGATTTTCAAGAGCCCTCAAACCACCCCTTGTTCTGATTTCATCTGCCCAATAGTTCTCTTGGCCTTCTCCACTCAAGTTTGGAAAATCCTGGTCACTACGATGGGCTACAACTAGTGCTGTGTACTCTGAATATCAGGGACCCTGGTTAGCATTCCTAACCAAGTGACTAGACTATTATAAATATTCTACTCTAATAACCCACCCCTATCACCAACAAGGTTTGTCCTGCACTCAGGGATTCTAGAATTTTCTCCATACTCAAAATTCCAAGTTATTTTCTCCACACTCAAAATTCCAAGTTATTTTCTCATTCAGATCTGTGTCCTATGTGAAACTTTGCTTCTGATCTAACCCTTTCTCTTGCTTGCTAGCAACTCTTGCCTGGGACATAAATCTCATTTCCCCCTTGCTTCCGGTGCATCCCTTTTATACCCAAGATCAATCCTAAATAAACTTTCCTTGGACAGAGGTGAACAATCAGAATCTATTTGATTCTATGTGATTCCATTAGATTCAACTCAATTTAATTCAACACAATTCAAGTACTCTGAGCCCCTGCTTTGAGACCAGCCCTACTCGGGGCACCATTCCGCCTGACAAATGGAAGATAAAAATGCATAAGGATAAAATGTCACATATTCATATGAATCTTCTACCTTTCCTTTTCTCTCAACTTTAACTTCAAATAAACTCCAACTTCCCATTTTCTATTTTTTTCCCCCTAGAACAAGCTATCAGGCTTTTAAGAGTCCTTGTCACATAAAAGGCAAGGCTCTGGTTTGAGATATTACCAGAGATGTGACAATTGCTTTGGAAGCAGAGTTATAGCACTGCTTTCCCATGGGTGCCACGGGCAGTTTGATTTCTTCCACATATGTGTGAGAGACTGTGTATGTGGGGGGAACTTTGCTTAACAAGTGTGGCTGTAAAAATTAAACTATATCAGTGTGTACCGAATATCATGTCAAATCTTAACTTTTAAGCTCTGCTCCTGCTTTGTGGGAAGTGGATCTAAAAAACAGCATATGCATGCATCCGTAGCGATCTGCACACACTCCCACACTCACACATTTGGATTTTCACTCAGAGCCTGTATGCTGGTAAATACAACGATACCACCTCTGCCAAATGTCTGCAACCCTGACATATGATATTACCGTGCCAGTTACTTCGCTGGACATGGGACTTACACAGCCACCAACATAGCGAGCTCTGTTAAATCTCTCCTTTTCCTTTCCTGGGGGAAGTGAGCGCCCATTAAGAAACCCCAGTGAGTCTGTGAGCTTCTCTGAGCCATCACTTGCTCCTTCAGCTGGCCACCTCCCCAGCTCGGCCTTGTGCCTCTCTCTCAGGGCTGAGGCTGGTATGTGTGCTGCACTTGGTCAAACATCCCTCACTCAAACCGAGGCTCGTGTGACAGCTTGGGATCAGGCTGAATTCTACATGGCACTTGTGCACCATTGTCGTTGGCAGTGAACTTCTGGCTGCCATCCAGTCAGTGACGATTAAACCTAAGATGGCAGAGCAAAATGAAATGCAACCTAGAAGGCGTGTTCCGTCACAGAAGGATATTGCAAGTCAAATACCTTTGGAAAACCCTGCACTCAAAATTCCTCTGTTAGAGAATAATGGTTCACCTAAGCCTATTAAAGGCTCTGATAAGGTTTGCAATTAAAAAATCTGTTTAACCTTGCTTGATATTGTCCTCCAAAATCTTTGACCTTGGAACTCTCCACTGTACTCAGACAGCTCCCCAAACACATACACATACTGAAACACACATCCCACACATAGTACCTGTCTTGGTCAGCTCAGGCTGCTATAAGGAAATACCACAGACTAGGGGGCTTGATCAACAGATACTGATTTCTCATAGTTCTAGAGGCTGGGAAATCCAGGGTCAAGGTGGTGGCAGATTCAGTTCCTGGGGAGGGTCCTCTTCCTGGCTTGCAGAGAACTGCCTTCTAGGTGTGTCCTCATATGGTGGAGAGAAAGTGACTCGAGTGCCTCTTCTTATAAGGGCACTAATCCCATCGTAGGGGCCCCACTGCCATGACCTTATCTAAACTTAATTTCTTCCCAAAGTCCCCACCTCCAAAACCACCACCTTGGCGTTAAGGGCTGCAACATATGAGTTGTGTGGGGGAACACAAACATTCAGCCCATAACAGCACCCATTAACCAAGATTCTGTGTTAACAATACTTGTTGGAATTTTCCTAAAGCACATTTTCCTTAATATCTTGAGGAGTATATATTGTAGTGACTAGAGCGCAGATTCTGGAGTCTACCAAAGCTTATGACCTTATAACAGAGTGAACTTCAGCAAATCTAAAAATAGTGACTATCTTCTAAGGTTATTGCAAGAGTTAAATATAACAAAAGAACTAAGAGCAATGCCAGGCTCCTCACTAGTAGGTAATAAATGTTAATTATCGTTAATTTCCTGGGTAGACTATATTCTAGGGAATGTTACACCAAATTATTCTTACTGGTCACACTGTTCAGTTTTTCTCCTGTACTGAGTCAATTTTGGTTTCTCATTTTCAAGCTTCTACCAAAATGAGGTCTATTATCAGTATTAAGCCCAGCATTTATATTTTTTTTGTCAGCAAGGTAGCCAATGTAGCGACCCTCTGTGAACCTAGCTACAAACGTATCATGCTGTGACTCCAGCTGGGATGTTACTGGGCAAGAAGCACAAGAGCTCAGCTCATGCAGTGTCACCTGGGTTCCTCTCTACTTGGCTTGCATTTTGAGTTGATACTCTTGGGAAAATGGAGGAGGGGATGTCTAGGGCTCTGGACAACCCTGAGAAGCTCAAACCTTGCTGCCCTGAGATAAAGGATAAGGAGAGATGGGGCTTGTTGGGTCTGTTGTCTTATAAGCCCCATCTTTGGGGAAGTGATTGGCACAAGAATATATGTCAGCTTTGAGAGAAGGGAATCCTCAACCGCTAATAGAGATCACTCAGAGTTTGTTGCAAAAATAAATAAAAACAAAAAGCAAACAAACAGCCCCCACCCCACCAAAAAAAACCAAAAAAACCAAAAAAAACCCTGCAAACAATCAAACCAAACAAAAGCTTCCCAATTTAGACTCTGGGCTTAGCAGCCCTTGTGTGCTGACTTGAGATTTTCAATGTCATAGAAAAGTAGGAGGTTCTTTTACTACCCGGCTTGTAAGAGCCGATAGGAGAGGCCTCGCCTATTCTCTGAATAATTCTGGTATCTGCTAGCTTAAGCCAGATTTAGACTGGCCTTATACTAGGTGAAAAGTGAGACTGGACATATAACAGGAGAAGGTGGGATGGCAGGGCCTGGACTGGGTGAGGCAAGTGAGGCAGTCACCTGGGTATAAAATTTAAGAGTGTATAAAAAATAATAATCAAAATAAATAACTTTAATGTAATATTTTAAAAATAATAATTCATGTAAAAAATTTATGATGAACCAAATATCAAAATTTTAAGACAAGATCAGCATTACTGAATTTTCCTTTTGCCTTGGACTCTAATATGTGAGCAGGGATATGTGAGTGATAGGGAAAGATTAGGTCAGCAAGGAAAATTAATGGACAATTTCCATCAGACTATCTTATATTTCTCAAGATTAGCAAAACTTAATCTGTATCTAACAGCAAAAATAGTAACTGAACATCTTTCTAATTGTCTCAAAGCAAGATCAACATTAAAGATTTCTATAAGCAAAGAGAGGGTTTGGGGCAGAGAGGAAGAAAGATTTATTGGATACCTGTTACTGTTTTTTGATTCCATAATTTGATATTTTATTACTATTTGATTGCTGGGGGAACTGAGCTTGGAGAGTAAAGTCCAAACTAAAAGCTAATATAGGGATAAAGGTAAAATTTACGACAGATCTGCTTTGCTCCAAAACCCTTGTTTTTTCCTCCACGCTACTTTGTGTGTGCCCTGGTTATTTGTAAGGCGATAATAGCACTAATTTCTGCCACTTTTATTAGGGCATAATGTAAGTGAACTACATTTACTTTAACTACAAAAACACTACCAAAATATAAAGTTCATTTAGTCTTTAATTCATTCATTACCTATTTATTGGGTACCAGGAAGTCAACTATTTTGATCTGGAATATTGCAGAGGGCAATAAAAAGAGCCTGCCCTTTGGACTTCAAGTTTTCATAGATTTGCAGATTTTGAACACTTGAGTTGAGTGTTCTCAATTCTTGTACTTCATGTCAGAAATGAAAATGTGGCTGGTTTATTTCTGGTATACACTGTCTGGAATTGCTTAGGAAGGCAGGTAAATTATTCTTTAGATAATTGTCCAAATTTTTGCTTCTCCTCTGCTATTAGAGATTTGACCCACAGGTACAAATAAAACATCGTATCTTAGAAGCCCTATTTTTTTTTCTTTTGGTTCCTCAGTTTACCAAATATAAGATGTCTACAGGTAGGGAGACTTGACATTCTGCACGGCTACTTCTAGAATGAGTAGACAGACTTCATTCTCGACCTCATGGCAACTGGACATTGAATCCTGGTGTCAGAAGAAGAGCACTGTGTTCCCTGAGCTTGTTTTAAGTTCAAGGGCATGGCAGGATTCCAAGACATGCTGCTTCAGTTCTTCAGTTGGATAACTTAATTATATTTAATAACATATGCCAGCACATTTGAAGTGCGGTCTTTTATAGTGAATATTGCTGGTAGGTAGTCTATTATTTATTAATCTAATAACTTAATATTCCACGATAAAAGCCTTAGTACAAGAGATTGTCTAGTCTTGCCCGAGTAATTACTAATGGGATGTTAATAGTTGTTACACTGGTAACAGGTCTATTAAATTATGTAGACTGAAATTGCTTTGGTGACCTCAGGTGAGCAGCTCTCTGGGAATGGAGATATACTTGAGCAAGCAGAAGCAAAATCACAGTGCTCAGATAGGTTCTTTTAAATACAATATCTCCCTTGATAGAAGTGTTCAAATGAAGAGCAGAGTTTATATGAGAGTCTGGACCTTGATGTGCTTTTTGGGAATGTACCGTGCAAGGAGGTATAGCAACACTGTAGAGTAGTCAAAGCATAGGCATTGACATCAGATAATGTGTCTCTAAATCCCCATTTCTTCACTTCCAAGACAGTCTGCTACAAACTTGGGCAAGCAATTTGACCTCTCTGAGATTTGCTGTTCTTAAATGAAAAACATAGTTATGATATCAAACCCACAGTGTTGAGAGAGCTAAATGAGATCACACATATATGATGAAAACATATTAATGAGAAATTACTCAGAGATGTTCCCCTCCTTAAATTTACCAAAGAGAATGTTTCAGTTGCTAATCCAACTTTCTGGTTTTAGACCCCCTTCTATAGAGTTCACCTCTGCCAAAGAAACCTTTTGCGATGCACCAGAAGCCAAAAAGAACTGGACCTAAGACTCAGGAGTAAGATGGGAAGAACTTAGCAAAGAAGTTAAGTCAATAAGTAAAAAAAGTAGAGGTGGAAAGAGATTGTAGAAGGAGAGTCTGGAGAATGTGGGAAGGTCAAGAGCTGAGGAAGTGAGACATGGAGGTACCAGAAGTTTCCATTTGTGCCCTTTGAGAGACTGGAATAAAGAATTGGGTTCTGGGACTTCCCTGGCAGTCCAATGATTAAGATTCCGTGCTTCCACTGCAGGGGGCATGGGTTCAATCCCTGGCTGGGGAACTAAGATCCTGCATGCCATGCGGTGCGGCCAAAAAAAAAAAAAAAAGAAAAAGAAAACAGAAAAATTGGGTTTCTCATTTCATTTTGTTTTATTTTAGACTGTTGAATTCTGAAGTTTTGCACATGACCTTATTGAAGAAACTATCCAGAGGTCCTAGATTTCAAATGATTATATATGTACAGTGATTATTACAGAATATGGGATATAGGAAATAATGAATAAATTAGAATGTTTATAATAATAACTACAAAAACAATGATGAGGATGATGATAATTAAAATCATTATCATATCTGAAGTGAAATTTCCATCATTACAGATGCTCATGATTGGAGCATTTAGGAGAAATGATATTTAGTTATCCCTTTCTTCTGTAGAGATATATTTAATTAGAAAAAATACTGGAGGAGCTTTCCAGTTTTGATGAGATGGAAAATTAACATGTGCTGCTGGCCTCCTCCCTTTACATCAACCCTAGAGAAATTAGGGAAATAAAAGGATGAGAGGCTTTGGGGGAAATGTGGAGTCATCCTCATTCTCTGGGGTCTGTGTGTGTGTGTGTGTGTGTGTGTGTGTGTATGCACACGTGTGTGTGGTGGAGTGGGCTGTGGATTTGAGGCGGTGGAGAAGCCAGGCATTTAAGGAGTTATTTCCTGACCTTTTCCCACATAAACTGCATTAGTCAGGCTGCTGGTGTTGAGTGGTTGGTATCATGAAAGCAGCACAAAATAACTGTTGGGGTGGAGGGCTGATAGAAACAACTCTTGAGGATTCATTACTTTAGCCCTTTCCCTCCAATTCCCATGGCTGAAGGATTACAGCTGTGGATAAATATCTCTTCATAATACATTTTTTCCCTAAAAACTTCAACGTGATTTCCTGACTGGCATAGTTGCCTGTGAGTGTTGACAGTATGGAGGAATATCCAAGTCATTCTGTTGTGTCTCGGGTTCAACCCTCGTCCTCAGCTGGGATGCACACCAAGGCCAGAACTTAGACCTATCGCATTATACATTGTCATGGAGCTAGTATCCCAGGCCAAAATGACTAGACACCTGAAAGTTACAGACACTGTGCAAAAAAGGAAAATCAAAAAGATAACTATTTAAAATATGTACAATAAATATACCCCCAAAGGGGAAAATATTGGCAACATGAAGTTGGGAAGAAAAGTCTTAAATTAGAAACAAGTAGAAATATTTTGGTATCAAATACTCAGCAGATAAAATAGAACACTCAATAGATGGTATAAATACCAGAAGGACACAGATGAAACTTGGGTTATTAAGGTGAAAGACAAGATGAAAGAATGTTTTTAGAAGATAGCAGTTCATGATAAAAGGAAAGCCAGGGAGAATCAAAGTAGAAGTGCTAAAAACTAAATAATGTTCCAGGAGCCCAAAAACTGGAAGGTAGGAAATATCTGATCAAAATAAATTTACCATAACTTAAGAAAGATTTAATAAAAAACTAAGATTGAAGTGACTCTGGAATGCTAACCAGGACTAACAAGGAAAAATGCACATAATGAAGTGAAACCCAGAACAAAGAAGACACAAGGAATATTCTAAAAGCTTTCAGAGAGAATGGAGACCAAGTACCAAGAAACAAAAATGAGACTGGCATCATATTTTTTAACAGAGCCCTTCATACTCTGCCACCTTCTCTGCCACCTCTGGTCACTACTGTGCACTGTCACTTACTCTTGAATCTGAGCTGGTTTTTGTGACTCACAACCAATAAAATGTGGCAGAAGTGACACTGTTTCTTCCAAGACTAAGTCAAAAGAAGTCCAGAAGCTTCTGTTTTGATGATGCTCCAGGTCTTCCCTCCCCAAAGCCAGTCCCCACACTGAGAGAAACTCAAGCCCCATGTAGGACCTCTGGCCAGGAGTCTCAGGTAAGCCAAGCCTTCCAGTAATCCCCTCATTGCACCAAACTGATGAGTGAAGAACCCATCTAGGAAGTGGATCCCTCAGCCCCAGATCTTTCAGCCCCTAGCCTTTAGAGTCATCTCCAGCTGTTAGGGTCATCCCCAGCTGTAGAGTCATCCCCCACCGTCAGGGTCATTCCCAGCTGTCAGAGTCATCGCCCACCATCAGGGTCATCCGCAGCTGTCAGAGTCATCCCAGTTGAGGCTCCAGACATTGTGGGGAAGAAAAGAGCCACCTTCACTGTATCTTCGTGAATTTCTGACCTACAGAATCCATGAGCATAAAAATTTTAATGTTTTTTTTGGTCACTGTGTTTTAGGATTGTTAGACAGCAACAGATAACTGGAACACTTGGAGTATTCTTTCTCAAGAGCCACTTTTTAGCAGATGTAAAGAAACTCAAGTAGGCCTACTCTATCTCATTCATATATTCATTCATTCATCCCCCCAAATATTTATTAATTATCTACTATTTGTCAAACACTGTCGAAAGTGCAAAGGATAAAATGGTGTGCGCTACTGAGCTCACAGATATTATAGCCATTTCTGAATTTGAGGGAAATAGAGTTTGAGTTAGAGCTGCAGCCTTGCATGGCATATACACAGTCTTACACACACACGCACGCACGTACACACACACACACAAAGACACACTCACATACAGTTAATACAGTATTGCATGTCATATAGTCATAGATCAAATAAATGCAATCATTAATGAAAAAATAAAAATATATGAATATTGGAATGTCTCTCTACTCTCTGCCTTTTTTAAATCTTAAATTTTTTTTACAAGAGAGCTAGTGACACTCATACCCTTGCACACAAGCTTCTGTGAGCACACACACATACACACGCAATACATATATATCTTGCCTTCTTAAATATGTACATTATACACAATGAGCTAACTGCATTCCCTGAACAACAATGAAGTTCTTGATCAAGAGTAGATAATTACATCAATAATACTAATGAAGGGGATTTTTTTTTCTTACAGTAGCATATTCAAGCTCAACCATGGAGAACTCCAAAAGCAAATTCTATAAATTACTGAGATTCAAAACATTCTGGAGCTGACATTAACCTTTGCGCTTGCTGAATCCAATCCCCTTACTTTACAGCTGGAGCAACGGAGCCCCAGCAGGCAGTGGAACCAGATGGGTCATGCTATCAGCGGTGGTGCCAAGCAAGCTAAACTCTGTGAGGTCGGCTGAGGTCCCGTGTAACCCAGAGGAATCCTGGCATGAATTTCAAATCCTCTTCTCAATTCTGGCACTGATTCTGGTATCCATATGTCTCTGCATACATAGAAGCTGAGGCAGAGAAATGCATGAGAATTGCCAAGGTCTTAGAATCCTGAAAATAGTTGCTATATCCTGTTGCCATGACAACCCACTCAGGAAAGTACCTAGGTGCCAGACTTAGATTATTTTTTTCTCTCTGGGTCCCAGAGGAATACCAGAGTGAAGTGATAACTCTTTTATTGCTACCTGGAGAGAGGCCTTCTGCCCTGTATAGCTTCCCATGATACCCCAGGGATGGTGACTGATGCAACTCTGGCTGGTTTTATTTTCTTTGGAGACAAAAGTCTCTGATGATGGTTGTGTCCTGAAAAAATAAGGTGCTTGTATAAGCTAACATGTCTATGAAAACTTGTGATTTCTTTAGTCCCGACTTCCACTGTATTTTTGAGGCTCCCTGCTTTATTTCCCCCCTACTTGTTTTCCACCAGAGCATCTGCTCCTTCCTGCAGAGGAAACATTTGTACTGTTCAAATGGTTGGACTATGAGTCACTGATTAAGCATGAGGGATCTTTCTGAATGATGCTGAGCAAGGCCTTAAATAAAAGGGAGGAAGAAGTTCTGATGAGTGGGAGCAAGGCTGGGGTGTTTAAAGCCATGCAAAGTGCCAGCTTCTCCCTAGCGGCCACTCGATCCTTCTGGCAGGAAAGCATCATCCACATGTAGGATCTACAAGATGAATATCATCTGAAAGTTCCTAGAACTGCATCAGGATGCTACCAGAACCATGTACCTGAATGCTGGAATAAGATAATGATCACCAACACTCGCACTGTGCTTCCTCTGTGTCAGACACTATTTTAAGCACTTTCCTATTGTAACCCACTAACTCCTCACAATAACTCAGTGAGGTAGGTTCTAGAGAGGTAACATTCCAGGCATGGTAACTGATGCAACTTGGCTGGTTTTGTGTGCTCTAGAGATAAAGGTCTCTGACGACTAGTGTGTTATGAAAAATGATGGGCTTGTATGTATAAGCTAACCAGGTCATGGACGCCCAGCTAAATAAGTGGCAACTCCAGGATTCACATTCAGGCAGAGTTTGCTCTTACCCAGCATGCCTTATCATCTCTGCTGACATGTAACTGTCTATCCAATTGGCACTGGATGGCAATCACATTGCTAGATCACCACTTGTTCAAATAGGCCACCACTTCCATATTCTTCTGCCCTTCTCCAAAACGCCTTTGGCCACCATCTCTTTTTCCCCATATTCCATATCACTGCCTTAGTTAAGGTACTGAGTCTTTCTCACCTGGGCAATCAAACAGCAACATGTCGTATCCCTCTGCCTCTCATATTGGTTTTGTTCAATCCACTCTCCACAGTGCAGCCAAAAAGATTCTCTTAGAAATGTATCTCAGATCTTTTTTCACTTCCATTTAAAATACAGGGCTTCTCCATCCTTTCCTGGATCTCACACCTTTAGCAGACTATGCTCACGTCTTAGGCATACTTCTGCCACAATTAGGTTTTTCACTATTTAAATCATCTATTTGTTCTGGTTTAACTGTGACCTAATACAAGACAGAATTTTTGCTTTTTACGCATGTTTCTCCGCTTCCTAAAACACTTCCTTGCACATAGTAAACATACAAGAAGGTAAAGAAAGTTGAATTAATGGCTATCGAATTAAAATGCTTAATTAGGCCTTGGTCTTCATGTTAGGAAGCTGCCATGAAACATTCCCTATTGTATTTAAGACTAATTATGAAATTGCCATTATAAAGCATGTATTCATTCATCTCACAGAACAATTAAAGAACTCGAATCTGACAGCCACAATTAGTAGAGTACTCTGGAGACAAAAATTTTTCAATCAGAAAACAAATGGCTTTCAGTCTCAATCCAGAAATCACTGTCCGAAGCATGTTTTTGTGTTTGAAAATTAATGCTTGCTTCTCTTTAAGTACCCAAAACCATGCTCATTCTACTGGCGAACACCACTGTAACTGCTTTTAATGCACATGATCCATTAATGTCATATGTCATAATATGCCTTGTTAGAGAACAGTGTTTCAGAGTCTCAGTCATAATCAGCCATGTTTGCTGAGAATACAAAGTATTGGGAACCATGTATTACACTGTTTAGTGAGGAATGCACAGGAAATGCTTTCACTTTCTTAAAGAAAATCTCATTTCAGTTGATGACACCTTCTTCTCTCCAGCCATATAATCTATCATCATGGGTTCTCCTTTTTCTCCCTCAATTACCATATTCAATAGCTTAAAAGACTGTTGAATCCATCTCCTCCTCATCTGCATTGCTACTACTTCTGCTCTTGCCTTGCCATCTCTTAATAGAAGCTGCAACACCCTCTTCAGTAATTTTCCTGCCTCCTGTCTTATCCCTTCACAATGCCTTCAGAGTATTCTATCTAAAAAGCAAAACTTACCATGCCATTTTCTTTTTTTAAAAAACTTTTTAAATTGGAGTACAGCCGATTAACGATGTTGTGATAGTTTCAGGTACACAGCAAAGGGACTCAGCCATACATATACATGTATCCATTCTCCCCCAAACTCCCCTCCCACCCAGGCTGCCACATAACATTGAGCCATGCCATTTTCTTATTTAAAACCCTTTGAACACCCTCCAAGATCCAAGTTCTATCATGTGGCATTCAAAGCCTTCTAATATTTGACTAACAATTATAGAGTATTTATTGGGTGTCAGGCACTGTTCTAAACACTTTAGATATATGAACTCACTGATTCTCATAACACTCCTAGGAGAGAAGTATTATTTGATCACTAACTTACTTTCAAATTTCAAAACTTGCCATTCCCACTACATATTGTATATATGTAATGTGGTTTATAGTTCATGAGATTTTATTCATATTCCTTCGTCTGCTTAGTATGACTTCCATTTGCTTCCCATTTCATCTCCTTAACTGGCTATTCATCATTTACAACTCATTTCAGGTGTGTTATTAGCTCCCCCAAAGCCTGTTTTTCCCTTTCTCCCAAAGGTGGGAAAGGAGCCTTTGTCTAAACTTCCACGACACTTTACATAAAATCTGAATGATATTCACACGCTGAATTGTCATCGCCTCTTTATGGACATATAATTATTCTGAGTCTCCAGGAAAGGGACTATGTTTTATTCCGTATCTACATTTGTATTCCACCCATTCCCAGCAAATGCCCACTGGATGCCTATTGAATAGAATGGGTACTTTCCTGCATATTCATGAAAAAGAATATTTACATGGTAAATATGATTGACCACTAGTGTAAAAAGCATGTCGGCAGGGGTGGGAAAGAAAAGGAGTTAGGGATTAAAGTAGAGGAACTGGTTTAAATCAGGTAAAAGTCATGAAAAGCCATATTTTTGAGGCAAGTTTTAAAATAAAAGAAACAGATAAAAGAGAGAAAGAGAAAAAAATTATTCCAGTGGCTAGTTTTCTGTGAGGCATTTGGAAGATGTTATTTGGAAAAATGGAAATAAAATAGATTTTCCCAAGGTATAGAGAAAATATTTGGAAGAATGGTGGTATTGAAATAACCATGTGGTGAAGTATCTTAAATAATAGCCATAGGAGAATTAGTGTTATTACAGGCAATATTGTGCCACTTACGTTCTTGTACCAGGCAGGAGATTGACTAAGAAGGCAATTAAGAAAGATCATTAAGCAGCTGTCAGGTAGATTAGACATTAAAGATTATAGGAACAAGGAGAACAGACAAGAATCTATTGCAAACTGTAAAAATAAATTGTGGTATACTTATATGACAGAATATTATAGAGCAGTGAAAAAAAAAAAAGAACTGGAACTATATACATCACCATGGAAGAATTGCCAAAGAATAATTCTGAGAGCAAAAACAGCATGACAGCATTTACATAAAATGTAAAAAAAATCAGTTATTTTTAAGGAAACAAATATGAACAAATGTTTATACTTTAATGTTGAAAAGTCATGTATGAGAAAGAAAAAGAAGAAATTCAGGAGATCAGTTGTTATTTATAGAAAAAGAAAGAATACGCTTGCAGAACTGTACACAAGGGTCTTCAACTTTTTTCTAATGTTTTATTTCTCACCCTCAACGGTGGGCATATTAGGTATTTAGTCTCAATATGCTTTATATAGCAGACATATTTTATAACAGTAATAATAAATAGAAAACAATGGAAAATGTATTTTAATATATTCTATTGCAAATACAGCTGTGGGTAGAAAGGGAAAGAAAAGATCCATGAATTATTATAAGGGAAAAAAGGAGTTAAGATCTTTAATGAAGCATTTCAGGTCAACGAAAGTAAAGAAGAATGAAGACAGTAGAACCACTTAGGCAACTGACATCTTGGTGAGAGAGTTTCATATTCCTAGTAGAGTTATGACATTTAGATATAAAGATATTTTAGAGACAGCAAGGAACATACAACTGTTGAAAGAAAATTGGATATAATCTGAGCACAGGCAATAGCTGAAAACATGTGAGTAGTGAGTTCATTGAGGGACAGAAGAAAAAAACCAAAGGGCCTTGAAACACTGCAGAGTTAGTGAGCCTGGTTGAAAGGAGAGCCAGCAAAGAAAAAGTGTGTTTATTTGTTGGCAAGGGCTCCAGAGAGAAGTCAGCTCTTTATTGAGTTCGAACATAAGGAGAAATACCCAAGAATGTAAGCCTTTCATCACATTTGTTTCATCTGTCACTGTATTTACTTTCCCTTGAGAATTTAAATGGAGAGAGATCTGAGTGAATTTGAAATTTGCTATTTTATAATGTTAAGTTTAAAGCTTCTAAATAGTTTTGAAAAATCATCAGGTCTGTTAGAGATTTATTTAGAACACTTTAAAATGTGCCTGTCTCTTAAGTTTCAAGCCACTCTTTCCTCTTCCACACATTATCACCTACATTTGACTTTCAATAAGAATAAGAAAACTATGATTGTCACTAATATGTGTTGGGAGGTTTCTATATGACAAGAAAAGCACAAAACTTGTATATAGATGATCTCATCTAACCCTCACAACTTTATAATCAAGGATTTATTTAATCCACAACTGCTTTTTAGCAATCGGTTTCTGTTATGTGCAGACACTGTCCTAGGTGCTGAAAATAATTCCTGCCCATACGGAGCTTATATTCTTGTGGGAGGAGAGACCATAAATAAAATAAATTAGTATAATATAACATACAGTTTTATTATATTTGTATTGACACAAATAATGAGGGAAAGGGGGTTGAAAGTTCATGGGGGTGGTGTTTAATTTTAAGTAGGACGATCAGAGAAGGTCTCATTGTGCCGCTGATTTTATTAAAGCCTGGAGGATATAAGGAAGTCAGTGGTAATAATGATATCGGAAGTGAACTCACAGCAGAGGGAATGACAAGAACAAAAGCTTATACCCCAACAGCATGAAGCCTGATTGTCTGGGGTGTGACCTGTACTCTCAGGGCAGGGAGAGTAGTAAGAAATGGGCTTGGAGAAGGAGAGGAGAGGGGGGGAGGGGAGGGAAGATGAATCCTGGAGAGGCTCGGAAGCCCTTTCAGGAAATGGTGCCTTTACTTTTAGTGAGATAGGAAGGCTCCATCAGGCTCTGAGCAGAGGAGTGGCCTGATTTGAGTTCTATTTTAGCGAGATCAGTACAGGAAACAAGGGCAGACATAGCAGTGCCCAGGGAGGGGGCAAGTGGGAGTTGCTGATGACTTAGACCAGGGTGAGAGCTGTGCAAGCTGGAAGAAGTGATATTTTTCTGGCACAAAATGTTTTGGTTGTGATGGGAATAGGAAATTGCTCATTAATGCATATGTGATTTTGAGGCTAGCATGCTTGTAAGGTCCTATCTGATGGGTTAAGTACTCTTTTTTTCTTTCTTTAAACAATTGGGAAACCATCATTTGTTCCACATGCTATGGCTACACTGCATGCAATGACCTCCATCTGTTGCATATAGATCACTGCACAGTAAATTCCTTTCTATTCTTTTTTTCATTAGACAACTGCAATAAAATTACTTCTAACGGCTGGTTACACTGCCATTTTTATGATGTCAAAACAATGTCTCACTTTACTAAAGAAGTTAAACAGGAAAGTCTGATCTTGTGGAACTATCCTTCTATGGTGAACTATCACTGCATAAATAAGAATATGTTGCTGATAATTTAATACAGTTGCAGATCTGGGGTGAATTTGATCAAGTTGACATTAAAACATGCCCTACTAGTGTCAGTCAGGTTTGTCTGCCTGCACATTAATAGATAAATATTGTTACTATGGATATTCACTTGGCATCAAAATAATCACAAATACCAGTCAAATGTAGTCACTAGAGTTATGAGGTCATCCCTGGTAATAAACTGGCCAGCTGGATGATCCAGGATACACCTTTATATCTTTTTAGACTAAATTCCACAGAAAATATAAAAATAAATTACAGTGCTAAGTTCAGATAATAATAAATATTTTACTGGCTCTTATAAAAGCAACGTGGTATTTTGTTATGATATGATTCTTTCTTCTCAGAAAGCAGTTGCTATATCAGTCATATATCACTCCAATCATACTATGTAACAAATTACCTCCAAACTCAGTAGCCTGAAGTAGCAATCCTTCATTTCAGTGGATCTGCAGCACCTGAGCATCTGCTCCCCTTGGCAGGGCTTAGCAAGGCGGCTCTGCTTCAAGTTGCAGGTCAGTGAGTGAGCTAGGAGATACTGTTCCCTGTGTGTTTATCCTCCTTCAACAGGAGGCTAGTCAAGGCACCTTCTTCTCAGTGATGGCAAGAGTGCAGGAGAGCTGACCAACCTGAGAAGTTCAAGCAGGGGTGAGCTACAGTTGGTTGTACTTATTTACAGAAGTTGACTGTTGCATTTTTAGCCTTTTGTGAGTTGGTTGTTAAAAACAGCCATTATTAAAATTTAAATTATAATAAGTCACAATTAAATACATTACATTAAAAACAAAGATAAATATTTAAAATGTATCACTTTCTCATTATGTTTCTACATTCTCTTGGTATCTAGAATCTTAAGGTTATTTAGGTCTATCCTATCTGTATGGTAGAAATACTACGAACGGTTATGTCTGTATGTCTCTTCCCAGCGTCGCACTCACCAGTGTCTCCCAGGTAGCTTGAAAGAGACAGTAGTGGGAGTATAGATACCATGGAAATTGGCAAATGCAACAAATCAGAACGTTTTTCCTCATGTTGTTAACAACTGATTCTCCACCCACGGCGTTTAATAAATTGAGAGTTGGCTGTTGAACATTTTCAAGGAGAGCATTCATTTCAAGCCTTTGCTTGAATCAGGTCTGCAAATATCCCATCAGCCGAAATCAAGCAGTAATGAAACACGTTCTACCTTTAGTCAAAAGACTGCAAAAGGACGCAAAGGTACATCCAGGAAGAGGGATAAATTGTGGAAGTTCAATCCACCACAGTTAGGAAAAGGCACAAAAGCCACGTGGACAGGGAAGTCAGTGTTTCCCTGTATGAGTGAGTATAGATAACTTTGATTTTCCTCAAAAGCAACTATTCCTCATTATTTCTAACATTTTTTAGAGAAAATAAATATTTAAAATTGACAATTTGAATTACAAAATAGATTCTTTTCTATTTGCACTTATAAAACACTCTTTAATTATGATGGCAGACAAACCTGAATAAGCTGGCAAGAGTTGCTTGTTTGTGATTCCTAAACTCTGATAAGCATAATTCCTAGTAAATTTTATTTCATTCTGAATCCATCATGTTCCACCCAAACCCTGATTCTTTCAAGATACTGCAAAGCTGACATGGTCTATGAGAAAAAAACCTCTAAGTTTAACTCCATGAACTTAATAGTCTTACTTTCCTTACATGCAGATTTGTCTGTTAATTGGAACTAGTATTCCCAGCTGCACTGAGAACGTTTTCTGAACAAAAGGAGGAGGACATCTTAAAAATTGCAGTGGAAGTCAAGGCAAACCATAATTTACATTTCAGAATATAAATGCCCCAGGGAAGCCTTCTTCCCCTGCTGCCTGGAACTTTGACTGGCATTTCAATAGGACTCCACCAAATTGGAGGTTGGTCCCAGGAAACCCATCCTCATGGTTTCCAATGACTGTAATTCCAGGCATCTGATCTGAGAAAATAATGTCTATGAGATCAGGACTTTAAGAAGTTCAGACATCCATGAAAGCCAATGAGAGCCAGAAAAGGAACCCAAGGAGGAGAGCAAGGACATGGGTCCTAAGGATTTGCATTAATAGATGCTTCACTCTGGAGATCAGATGTATTTCTAATTCAAGTTAATTCTGCTGGTATGGTTGTCAGTAAAATGGCAAAGAGCAAATACATATCCCAGTCCTACCTCAAAACTATCCTCTCCAGAGATAACTATCTTCCATAATCTCTCTTTAGATTTAAAGCGTTATAAAAATGGCATCTTGTTGGATATATAAAATTCCTAGATAAAAATTTTATTTTGGATGTTAAAGTCTGGCCTCTTTAGCTCTAAAAATCATTTTAAAAAAAGAGAGAGAAACAAATTGAGGTACTTCAGAGTTATTCTCAACTTCTCCCTATACTTAAAAATGGTCACAAAGTTCTGTATCACTCCTTTTCTTCTCCAATTCTCCAAAGCATGTAGCTGGAAAACAGTAACCATGCTTTAACCGCATGTCTATTTTTTTCTTTTGTTGCTTGTGCTCTTGGTGCCATATCCAAAAAAATCATTAGCAAGACCAATGTCAAGGAGATTTTTCTCCTTTTTATTCTAGGAATTTTACAGTTTCAAGCCTTACATTTAAGTCTTTTTTTTTTTAATTGAAGTACGGTTGACTAATAATATTATAATTAGTTTCAGGTGTACAACATAGTGATTTGATATTTCTATAGATTATACTCCATATTAAGTTATTATAACATGTTAACTATATTCCTTGTGTTGTACTTTACATTTTGTAACTTACTTAATTTATATCTAGTAGTTTGTATCTCTTAATCCCCTTCACCTATCTTGCCCCTCCCCCAACCCCTCTCCCCTCTTGGTAACCACTAGTTTGTAGTGTATCTATGCCTTTACTTCTGTTTTGTTATATTTGCTCATTCATTTTATTTTTTAGATTTCACATATAAGTGAAAACACACAGTATTTATCTTTCTCTAAGTTTTTAATCCATTTTGAGTTAATTTTGTAAGTGGTGCAAAAAAGGGTCCAGTTTCATTCTTTTTTTTCTTTTTTTTTTAAAGATTTAATTTTATTTATTTTTGGCTGCGTTGGGTCTTCGTTGCTGCACGTGGGCTTTCTCTAGTTGCGGCGAGCGGGGGCTACTCTTCGTTGCGGTGTGCGGGCTTCTCACTGCGGTGGCTTCTCTTGTTGCGGAGTATGGGCTCCAGGTGCGCGGGCTTCAGTAGTTGCAGTACACGGGCTCAGTAGTTGTGGCTCATGGGCTCCAGAGCGCAGGCTCAGCAGTTGTGGCGCACGGGCTTAGTTGTTCCGTGGCATGTGGGATCTTCCTGGACCAGGGCTCGAACCCGTGTCCCCTACATTGGCAGGCAGATTCTTATCCACTGTGCACCAGGAAGTCCCAGTTTCATTCTTTTACCTGTGAATATTCAGTTTTCCTATCGCCATTTGTTGAAGAGACTATATTTTCCCTACTAAGTATTCTTTACTCCCTTGTCGAATATTAGGTGCCTGTATATGTGTGGATTTATTTCTGGGCTCTGGATTCTGCTCCATTTGTTTCTCTGTCTTTTTATGCCAGTACAATACTGTTTTGATTACCATAGCTTTGCAATATACTTTGAAATCAGGCATGTGATACCTCCAGCTTTGTTCTTTCTCAAGATTGCTTTGGCTATTGGTCGGGGGGTGGTGGTCTTCTGTGGTTCCACACAAATTTTAAGATTGTTTTTTCTTCTTCTGTAAAAAATGCCATTGGAATTTTGATAGAATTTTGAATCTACAGATAGCTTTGGATAGTATAGACATTTTAACAATATTAATTCTTCCAATCCATGAGCACAGAATATATTTCCATTTATTTGCATCTTCTTGAATATTTTTCATCAGTGTCATAGTTTTCAGTGTACAGATCTTTCAATTACTTGGTTAAATTTGTTCCTAAGTATTTTATTGTTTTTGATGCTATCACAAATGGGGTTATTTCTTTTTCAGATAGTTAATTTTTAATGTATAGAATTGCTACTGATTGTCGTATGTTGATTTTATATCCTGCTACTTTATTGAATTCATTTATTTGTTCTCACATAGAAAAAATTTCTTTTTGTGGAGTCTTTAAGGTTTTCTACATATAAAATCATGTCACCAGGAAATCCAGACAATTCTACATTTTCCTTCCCAATTTTGATGCCTTTTATTTCATTTTCTTGCCTGACTGCTGTGGCTAAGGCTGCCAGTGCTGGTGAGAATGGGCAAACTTGTCTTTTTCCCCATCTTAGAGGAAAAGCTTTCAACTCTGATTCCTCTGGCATATATTCTGCATGTTGAGATTGTTTTATTTTTTCCATTGCATTAGTTATGCACTCATCTTTCTATTTGAGATTCTCCTGTGCATGCAGTTTGATCTACCTTCAGCAATCTTGGAAGAAGGAAAGGACATGCTTCTCGTGGGTACACACAAGTAGCTTATGTCTGGGTGTATGTGTTCTCTTTTCCTCTTTTTTTTTCTACAGGGAGCATTTGCTTGCCTCACTGGTCTCAGTGCTTACACTCACCACTCTGGCTGATTAGAACCAGCTTGAGACATGGAGTTGGGGGCCACTTGCTGAGTTATTTAAAAGTTAATCATATCCTACCCCTGGTCTCTGTAATATCTAGACTGGAAATACCAATGGAGTCACTATCTCCTTTTACTGTCATTTTTCACAGAAGTACTCTCCTGTGTTTGTTTTAGGATGCTGTTTCCTTAATTAGTTGGGTCCTATCAAAGTTTCATCTCTTAGAGTCTTAAGCATCTATACTTTAAAACATTAATAAACTGAAACCTCAATTAGAGTTGAGAGACCGGAAGAGGGAACTTTCATGCCCCGTACTGAGGGTGGAGCCCAACAGGAAGAAGAAAGAGACCCCTTCTCTCCTGGCAAGGGCTCAGCCAATGAAAATCCATGAGCTCTTTGTTTACTACAGCCCTCCCAACTTCCTTCTCCTCTCTATAAAAGGCTTCTCCTTTCCTTCCTGTGTGGGAACTTGCACATGACTTGCCATGAATATAGACCCTGAGTTGCAATTCTCTGCTGATCCTGAATAAATCCATTTTTGCTGCAGAACTATTTGACAATCTATTTGTTTTAGGTCAATGAACTCCAACTTTGACATGTTTTAAGGGTTAGAAGATGAGGAGGCAGGAGATGTGCTTAGCCCTATATATTGATCCTAAGCCAGTATTGCAAAATGTATAAGCATAAGATACATTAGTGATTGTGATAAAGATAATGATGAAGAGGATGCTTTATTTTGGTTTACCATTACTCTAATCAGAATGGATATTCAGCTAATATGCACCAGGATATCCACACTAGCTGTATATAACCAGCATCTATTTTGATTGGTTCCTGCCCATGCCATGTTTGCTGTTAAATAATGTAAATATCACATTTAGCTGTGATGCTTGCAAGGTACACAAAGAATAATCTGGAAAAGCTGGTAAGGAAATAACACTTCGGAAGTTCTTGCCCTTTTAAACTGGTAGAGTTGCCGACATCTTGTTTCTCTGCCTATTTGCTACAGGAATCTATTAAGGAATCAGAGGAGAATGTGCCTGGTTCATTTGATAGGAAGCAAGATGTAGTGCAGGCATACTAGACCAAAATAAATCTTTCACTGATGTATTACTAAGCCTTGGTTTTCATCCACTAGAACCACAAAAATGGACTCATGTTTTTTTTCCCTTCTAGCTATCTATTATGACAAAGCCTAATGTCTATATTGCCCCAAACTTTAAGCAAGCTATTCCCACATAAACCTGCATCTTTACCCACTGAGATGAGATGCAAATATCTGATAGGATTAAATACCTTTCTCAGGATATCACTTTCTTGTTTTAGGCTTCACTCTTTGACTTTATTCTTTAAAAAAATTTTTTTTATTATTTTTGAATTTTTGAATTTTATTTATTTATACAGCAGGTTCTTATTAGTTATCCATTTTATACATATTAGTGTATATATGTCAATCCCAATCTCCCAATTTATTCTTAATGTCACATGAATGCAATTTTATTTTTTTGGAAGATGGTCAGGGTCCTGGAGCTAACTCTAAGTACAGCTCCAGGGGTTAGAGATAAAAAAGAATAAAAAAGTAAGCAAGGGTTTATGTGTTGGTATGTCAAATTTCCAGGCAACCAAAGGAAAAACCTGGAAACATTATTTTATCTGTAATAATGAAAGCTTGAGGTCTTTGGGACACAGGAGGTGGTTAAAAGGGCCTTCAAATTGCAGGCTTGGAGATTTCCTCAAAATGCCTCCTCCACAGCTGTCCTCTTAATGCACCTTTCAGAGGCTCCACTCTGTTCTGTAATGGTTTTTAAAATGTTATACTCCCATGTAAAGATTTTACCCCTTTTTCTCTAAGCAAATTTTGCTGAAAGCAAAACAAAATAGGCCTTTGAAGTGGGGGAAAAAATCAAACGCCTAAGACATAAAAAGGAAAATTTCAAATTTGGAAGATTAATACCCACTTTAGGACTGCATTTTTGGGGACCAGCAGTGTCCAGTAAATTCTGATGATAGTTTGATGGCACTTGAAACTGGACACTGAAAATAGGACACTTGCAGATAGGACACTTACAATATTGATAATATTGCAGATTATCAATATTCACCAATATGTTAATCTTGAAGCTCTAACAATTGCTTCCAATTTCAGTTAAACTAATCTCTTCAAGCAGTGGTTCTCAAAAGTGTGGTCCCTGGATAGTAGCAACAACCTCACCTGGGAGCCATTAGAAAAGTTCATTCTCAGGCCCTACCCCAGACCTACTGAATCAAAAACTCTGAGGGTAGGCCTTGCAATCAATTTTAATGAACTTCCCCACAAGATTCTGACATCTCAGAGAATCGTCCCGGGAAGAATGTCATCCAAGGTCACAGCCATGGTACTCTCCCTTTGGATATCTCAATTTCCCCTATGTATAGTATTTCTCTGGGTAAGTAAACAATGTTCATATAAAACTGCAAAGGACTGGCAGAGATTTCTAAAGTACCAGGAACTGGGAGTGTGGGCAAAGCTTGCTATTTGGTCAATAATCCTGGGCCTGCCCCATCCAGGGACTTTGATCTCTATACAGACGAGACATTTGGCTATTAGAATTTCTCTGTCTCTGCTCCTCCAGCTCCCAAACCTGCTTCTGGCCTCATCCTCACTGGGTGACCAGCCTGATCTCCCTTCCCCCACTGGTTGGTGTTTTGGTTTGTTTTCAACTCTGCTTGCTTCCTTCATTTTTCCCATCACTCTTTCTATCAGCTCTCACAACGGAAACAAGCCCTGAATCAGCGGGAGGTCTAAGAGGCCAGCATTTCCCAGGGAGGGTGATTAACACTCTTCTGTCCATTCCCAATCCATTTGTGTTTAAATTTAAAATCTGTCTTCTGGTGTATCTAATACAATTGCCATTTCTGGAATGAAGAAACGGACTGAGAGAAGCTCAAAAAAAAAAAAAAAGTCCCAAGGTGACACAATTCTCAAATGCTTGATGTGGAAACCAAACCCATTTTTACCTGCCTGTAAATTTCTTGTTGCCAATCCCTCACCACACTCTCTCAGATGTGTTAGGCTCCTGTTTTGTCTGTAAGGTCTGTACTGTACTTCTGGTTTGTAGGGACAGAAATTTAGGGCTTGAAAATTATAGGTGTTGCTGAGTTTGCCTAGTTCTATTTATAAACGAAACACAGCCGATGCTTTCGTTTCAGATACAGATCACAGAAAAAAGGTAAAACAGTTCTTAATCACTTGCCATTTCTTTCCTCTTCTTTCACAGAGGACTGTGTTACTTTTTCATCCACACTTTAAAAATACCCTTGGGAAATGCCATTGAAGATGAAGGAAGGAGAGAAAGATGGGGTTTATCCTGGTATGCTTTGCAGGTCAAATATAAAACTAAGGACAGTGGCACATATAAAAAGGAATAATATATTTTTTCTGCTTTAATCAACGTGTGAGTAGGGCAAATATTAATTAATATTTTTTAAGTTTAAAATAAGGGTGCACCAACTGAAGTCAAGTTCAGGAGTCCGAGTGGTGAGAACGATTCTAGTATGAGAATCTGTATAAATGACATAGAGTGAGCCCAAATATCTTCTTGGATTAGACTCTCAAAACCGTTTTTATCTCTCCTTTCCAATCAGAATCTGCACTTAAGAGGGAAAAATGAATAAAATTGTTTGGTTCTCACTCAAAAGTAATAAGAAAATAAGGATGCAAAAAAAAAAACAAGACAAAAAGGAATATGGTTGGATATCTTTACCTCTCCAAAGGCAACAGCCCAGGGAAATGGGCTTAAAGCTACAGCAGGAAAGATTTGAGCATGACTTGGTCAGAAAGGAAGACCTGGGGTTGCTAGTTGTTTTTCCAGTGTTTTTTTTTGGTTAATAAATCTGGCTAAAAATACTCCAAAGATGACAAATGCAAGAGACAAAGAGACATATACAAAACTTGTGAATGGGGGTATGAGAAATAAAGCTACAGCAGGCAGCTAAGAAATAAGACACGAAGGGAAGTTTGTGTATATTACATCAATGTCTCTTTTTGCTGGATAAGCCATACAAAGAGTGGTGAATGAGCTGTTTTCAGCCTTTCCTTTTCATATATATGGAGCACAAGGGAAAAAAAAAAAAAAGACTGTGTATATCTTGGTGTTCTTTTCCATATAAACATTAGAATCAGTTTTTCGATATCCACAAAATAACTTTCTGGAATTTCAATTAGGATTGTGTTGAATCTATAGATCAAGTTGGTAAGAACAGATATCTTCACAATATTGAGCATTCCTAAACAAGCACATGGAATATCTCCCCCTGGGTTTTGTCCTTTGATTTCTCTCATTAGGGTTTTATAGTTTTTCTCATATATTTATGTGTATGATACGTAGTATCATTCCTATAATATCATATGTATACATATATAACACATATTTCTATATTTTTTGTTTCATTTTTCTCTGCTGTAATTCTCCATCATTTGATCCAGTTTTGCCCATTTGTTCTATAATTTCTTTAGCAAATTTATAATACTTATTTTCAACACACTGTTTTTACTTATTTTTATTTATTTATTTATTTATTTGGCTGTGCTGGGTCTTAGTTGTGGCATGTGAACTCTTAGTTGCAGCATGTGGGATCTAGTTCCCTGACCAGGGATTGAACCCACTGGGAGCTTGGAATCTTAACCACTGGACCACCTGGGATGTCCCCAATACATTGTTTTTAAATTTTAATACCAGAGTCTCTGTGGATCAACTTCTATTGTATATTTTTACCTTTGCCTATGTATCATATTTTTTAGACCTTTTTACATGGTTCATACTTTTTATTGTGTTCTGGACATTGGATCTAAACAAAAATAATAGAGACTAGAGTTAATACTATTTTTTACCAAAGCAGGCATGCGAGTTCTACTGTGAGAAAACTAAGGACAGAGACTGTTCCCTTTCATCTGTTCAGGTATTTAGCTGGGTCTGAGCTGTGTGTAGCTTTAATTAGTTTCAATTTGCATTTGGTTTTTAAAATCTTCATTGACTCTGACTTGTTTTTAAATTTAGGGCTCTTCCTCTTGAAGGTTTCTGGGATACAAATACCACATGACTATGAAAGATTTCCTTCTGCTTATAGCATGTGCCACCCCCCGCCCCCTAGCAATGGCAGGTAGTAGGACAGAATATGCAAGCATGGAGAACTAGAGCTCTATTGGGGGAGATTCCAGATCCCAATCCCTCTTGACATCCCACATAGCCATTACTTCTGAGAAATGTGATCCACAATCACAGTGCCATTGAAACGGAGCAGGTCCTTCCCCCCCATGTCCTCCGCCTGGCTTTTGTCTGTGGAAGAACTTTAGCCAAAGAATAAGTTTAATCAGAGAAGTGAGAAAATGCAGAAACAAAGGAAAACAGTCCAACAAGACTAAATAATAATAGTTTAGTCATTAAGCAAAGTCAAGGACCTTTAGTTCCTCCTCAAGGGCTATAGATAATATTCTGAGCCGTGTCCTGCGAGCTGTCTTATAGATACTAAAACCCCCACCAGGTGGAAGAAGTTAATACATGATGACCAGACTGTAGCCATGACATAAGCTGCCACAATTCCGAGAACAGCCTCAAAGAAATGGGAACAAATTGACCCTGGAACTGAAGATTAGTTGTACTTAACACAATCAAGATGATGCTGATCAGACCACCATATGACCAATTTCAAGATGAGCGTCAGAGCTGACTGTGCTGTTTCTGCATGTAGCCCCCTCCCTCCGTCTATAAAAGCTCTTGCCCATTGGTTGTCAGTGGGGGGAGTTGGCCTTTGGACATGAGTCTGCCCTACCCCCTGTTTGCCGGCCTCCAAAATAAAGCAAGCTTTCCTTTCCACCAACCTTGCCTCTTTATTGGCTTTACAGTGGCGAGCAGCCAGACTCCACTTTCGGTAACGCTATCACCACTTACATATATTGACTCATTTAATATTAATGACAACATTGTGAGAGGTTCACTATTATTGTTCCCATTTTGGAAATGAGAAAACTGAAGCAGAGATGTTAAAACAAACAAACAAACAAACAAAAACCCCTGTCCAAGGTCATACAACTAGTAAATAGGTCACATGAAGTTCAAGCTCTGTAATCAGTATAGCAAGCTCAATTTCAGAAGGACTTCCCTAGGGAAGCTGCTTTCTATGGCTTGGGAGCTAGAATTATTAGTAAAGGATGTCTTGTACATATCTCAATCCCTTTGCTCCTCCATACCCCCAGGTAGGGCTGTTTCTTTTCCAAACAATTGTTTGAATAAAGAAGTCATGTCTGCTCTATCTCTGTGCGTTTTCAGAGGGTACTGTTTAGCATACCCTATATGATTCTATCAACATCAATAAGATTGGTAGGCTTATACTTTATCCTGATCATGCTCTGCTCTTTATATATGTCTGCTTTCCTGGTTCCATTTGGCTTTGAGCCCTCCTGACTGGACCCTGTGCTTGTTCTTTCGACAGAAAGAGGGATCTGACTTTTCTTTATCCCATGATCTATCTCACTAAGCCTCCATCTCTGGCTGTCTTGGTCAGTAGAATGCCTTTTCCCAGGCCCTGAGAGCACATCTTGGCCTTTGTCCCTTCTGGGTTTTTTGATTAGGAGGAATTTGGATGACAACAAGAAGATAGCAGCAATAGCTTAGATATATTCCCTATTAAACATTTGCATGTGTCTCAAATGCTGATAAATATTATTCTGAGCGGAAAATATATGGTTATTAAATTTTGTATTTTGTGCTCCAATATGAAATTATTCAATTATGAATGGAGCTGAAGCCAAATTTTAAAAAACCCAGAACAGGTAGATTCAATAATGTAGATACTCAATAGTATTTTATGTGTCAGGTTTCAGGGAAGACTGAGGATGAATTCTAATTCAGGTTGAAAGAATATTCAAAGTGTCACCTCATACCAAGCAAAGAGCTACACTGTACACACAAGTGGATATTCCATCAACATTCATTTTGATAAATGTAAAAGACCATCATTGGCGTTTAGATAACCAATATTCACATTTGGGGCTCTCACTGTCATGACAAAGATTGGAAACAGAACGGAAAATGTCACAGTATCAGGTATTTTTCTAAAAGTACAAGAATGTGTCACTAATATCTTGTGTTCTTACGAGCACATTTTCTTTAAGATGAAAAATGACAACTCAACATGACTGTTCTCTCCACAAAGCAGAGAACAAAGTCCACAGAGAAGCATACTAATTTTCCAGCCAATGACTATTTTGGTGCTTAAATAACCTAAATACTGTGGACAACTGCTTTAGTTGCAGAGAAAATACATTCAGAAAGGAAGTAACCATCCCCAGCTAATGACAACGGGAGCCCACCCTCATTCCTGCATTTAGCGAAGGCCTGTCCTGCTGTCTTTTCCTTTGAAGTTCCACAGAGAGACACATTAAGGGGGTGAATGCTTCCATTTCGGGTTCCATTTAGGCTACCCTATTAACTTTTTGTTAAAAGCTTTTTCTTTTTCATTTTTTTTTTCCCCATTTGAACATTTTCTTGTAAAATCTCTGGCCGGAAGAAAAATTCTTTTTAGAAAACTTTGACTGAAATATAGAAGCAGGTGTTAAGTTACAAGCCTTTGAAAAGCAGTGTAGGTTTTCCAGCTCTGTAAAAAAATATTCAGTTCTATTTTTTACTTGCTATAGTCTTAAGTCAAATACAGTTTGATATAAAACTCCAAATCTGCACTTAATTGATCCTACTTGAGAAGCAGCGGGTCAAACTTTTGGTGAAATTTAATGTATTACTTTTTTTTAACTGAAACTCCTGACGATCACAACCCTAGGACGATGCTATTCACTGCTTTATCCCATACTTGCAGGTACAAAAAATGGCAGAATCGTTATTCTGAAACAATCCCCTAGTTGTCCCCTGTGCAACATATGTAAAGATATCACTTGGCATCTCATAGGGGACTGCCAGTGGCTTAAATTATGATTAGCCAGAACAGCTAGGAAAGGGGTAATTTGAGGATGCATATTAGGACCTTCTGATCCCAAATACCAAGTGTGCTATCTCTTGCTACTATAGCTTAAGTCTTTTGCATGTTGAAAACTTCAGGGAGGTTTTTGCAGTTATTTGTGGATGTGCAGGACCCTGGGAAGTATTCAATATTAAGAACTAAGATCACAGCAAAGGAAACCATATACAAAACAAAAAGACAACCCACAGAATGGGAGACAATATTTGCAAACAAAGCGACCGACAAGGGACAAATCTGTAAAATATAAAAATAGCACATGCAGCTTAACATAAAAAAACTCAAACAACCCAATCAAAAAATGGGCAGAAGATCTAAAAAGACATTTCTCCAAAGAAGACATACAGATGGCCAAAAGCACAGGAAAAGATGCTCAATGTCACTAATTATTAGAGAAATGCAAATCAAAACTACAATGAGGTATCACCTTGCACCACTCAGAATAGCCATCACCAGTAAGTCTACAAACAATAAATGCTCAAGAGGGTGTGGAGAAAAGGGAACCCTTCTACACTGTTGGTGGGAATGTAGATGGTAACAGCCACCATGGACAGCAGTACGGAGGTTCCTTAAAAAACTGAAAATAAAGCTACCACATGATCCAGCAATCCCACTCCTGGGCATGTATCCAGGGAAAACCATAATTCAAAAAGATACATGCACCCCAATTTTCATAGCAGCACTATTTACAATAGCCAGGACATGGAAGCAACCTAAATATCCATCTACAGAGGAATAGATAAAGATGTGGTGTGTGTGTATATATATATATATATATATATATATATATATACACACAATGAAATATTACTCAGCCATGAAAAGAACAAAATAATGTCATTTGCAGCAACATGGATGGATCTAAAGATTATAATACTGAGTGAAGTAAGCCAGACAGAGAAAAACAAGTATCATATGATATCGCCTATATGTGGAATCTAAAAAAATGGTACAAATGAACTTATTTACAAAACAGAAATAGAGTCACAGATGTAGAAAACAAACTTACAGTTACCAGGGGAGAAAGGGGGGGCGGTGAGGGATAAATTGGGAGATTGTGATTGACATATACACACTACTATATATAAAATAGATAACTAATAAGGACCTACTGTACAGCACAGGGAACTCTTCTCAACACTCTGTAATGACCTATATGGGAAAAAATTTTAAAAAACAGTGGATATATGTATATGGGTAACTGATTCACTTTGCTGTTCAGCAGGAACTAACATTTTAAATCAACTATATTCCAATAAAAAATTTTTTAAAAAAGAACTAAGATCACATTAAAGAGAATCTTGTGAGAGTAACAGATCAGTCCTGTTTTGAGAAGGTTTAATAAAACACGAGGTTAGGTTCATATAACCCTTGATGATGAAAGCTTCTCAGTCAAAAGAGGTCATAATGGATGCTTATACAGAGGAAGCAGAATATCCAAACAAAACCTTTTCATAGGGAAACTGCAACTTTTGGACAATGTGGATGGGCTGAATATCACAATGTGAGAGTTGGAGGAATGGACTTAAATGTGAGATGCGGAATCATGTAACCCAGTTAAGAAAGGGATTTACCCATAGTCCTTAAGGAACGATGGAAGTCTTTAAGGATAAAAATGATGACATATTTGAATTTTAGAAAGTACATTCCATCCAGGAAAAATCAGGGAAGGTGGATCAGAAGGAGAAATCAAGGGAGAAAGAAAATCCATCAAGAAAATTGTAATCTGGATGTCTGAGGGGAAGGAATGAAGTTAATATATTTTGAAAATAAAGAATATAATATGGTTAAGGATGATTTGAAGATTTTATATGAATAGAAAGAAAATTTTTCAGCATGTTTATGAGCAATAATAAAAGGGACTATAGAACACTGTACTAAACTTTTTTTAATTTTTTATATTTTAATTTTTTTAAACATATTTATTGGAGTATAATTGCTTTACAGTGTTGTGTCAGTTTCTGCTTTATAACAAAGTGAATCAGCTATACATATACATATATCCCCATATCTCCTCCCTCTTGCGTCTCCCTCATACCCTCGCTATCCCACCCCTCTAGGTGGTCACAAAGCACCGACCTGTTCTCCCTGTGCTATGTGGCTGCTTCCCACTAGCTATCTATTTTACATTTGATAGTGTATATATGTCAATGCCACTCTCTCACTTCGTCTCAGCTTACCCTTCCCCTTCCCCGTGTCCTCAAGTCTGTTGTCTACGTCTGCATCTTTATTCCTGTCCTGTCCCTAGGTTCTTTGGAACAATTTTTTTTGTTTTAGATTCCATATATATGTGTTAGCAAATGGTATTTGTTTTTCTCTTTCTGACTTTCTTCACACTGTATGACAGACTCGGTCCATCCACTTCACTACAAGTAACTCAATTTCGTTTCTTTTTATGGCTGAGTAATATTCCATTGTATATATGTGCGACATCTTCTTTAACCATTCATCTGTCGATGGACACTTAGGTTGCTTCCATGTCCTGGCTATTGTAAATAGTGCTGCAATGAACATTGTGGTACATCAATCTTTTTTTTAAACATCTTTATTGGAGTATAATTGCTTTACAATGGTGTGTTAGTTTCTGCTTTATAACAAAGTGAATCAGCTATACATATACATATATCCCCATATCTCCTCCCTCTTGTATCTCCCTCCCACCCTCCCTATCACACCCCTCTAGGTGGTCACAAAGCACCCAGCTGATCTCCCTGTGCTATGCGGCTGCTTCCCACTAGCTATCTATTTTACATTTGGTAGTATATGTAAGTCCATGCCACTCTCTCACTTCGTCCCAGCTTACCCTTCCCCCTCCCCGTGTCCTCAAGTCCATTCTCTACGTGTGTGTCTTTATTCCTGTCCTGCCCCTAGGTTCTTAGGAACCATTTTTTATTTTTATTTTTTTTTTAGATCCCATATATATGTGTTAGCATATGCTATTTATTTTTCTCTTCTGACTTACTTCACTCTGTATGACAGTCTCTAGGTCCATCCACCTCACTACAAATAACTCAATTTCTTTTTTTTTTTATGGCTGAGTAATACTCCATTGTATATATGTGCCACATCTTCTTTATCCATTCATCTGTCGATGGACACAGGTTGCTTTCATGTCCTGGCTATTGTAAATAGAGCTGAATGAACACTGTGGTACATGACTCTTTTTTTAAAAAAAATTTATTTATTTATTTATTTTTGGCTGTGTTGGGTCTTCGTTTCTGTGCGAGGGCTTTCTCTAGTTGTGGCAAGCGGGGGCCACTTTTCATCGCGGTGCGCGGGCCTCTATCGCGGCCTCTCTTGTTGCAGAGCACAGGCTCCAGACGCGCAGGCTCAGTAATTGTGGCTCACGGGCCCAGCTGCTCCATGGCATGTGGCATCTTCCCAGACCAGGGCTCGAACCCGTGTCCCCTGCATTGGCAGGCGGATTCTCAACCACTGCGCCACCAGGGAAGCCTGACTCTTTTTTAATTATGGTTTTCTCAGGGTATATGCCCAATAGTGGGATTGCTGGGTCATATGGTAGTTCTATGTTTAGTTTTTTAAGGAAACTCCATACTGTTCTCCATAGTGGCTGTATCAATTTACATTCCCACCAACAGTGCAAGAGGGTTCCCTTTTCTCCACACCCTCTCCAGCATTTATTGTTTGTAGAGTTTTTGATGATGGCCATTCTGACTGCTGTGAGGTGATACCTCATTGTAGTTTTGATTTGCATTTCTCTAATGATTAGTGATGTTGAACATCCTTTCATGTGTTTCTTGGCAATCTGAGTATCTTCTTTGGAGAAATGTCTATTTAGGTCTTCTGCCCATTTTTGGATTGGGTTGTTCCTTTTTTTGATATTGAGCTGCATGAACTGCTTGTATACTTTGGATATCAATCCTTTGTCAGTTGCTTCATTTGCAAATATTTTCTCCCATTCTGAGCGTTGTCTTTTTGTCTTGTTTATGGTTCCCTTTGCTGTGCAAAAGCTTTTAAGTTTCATTAGGTCCAACTTGTTTATTTTGGGTTTTATTTCCATTTCTCTAGAAGGTGGGTCAAAAAGGATCTTGCTGTGATTTATGTCATAGAATGTTCTATGTTTTCCTCTAAGAGTTTTACAGTCTCTGGCCTTACATTTAGCTCTTTAATCCATTTGGAGTTTATTTTTGTGTATGGTGTTAGGGAGTGTTCTAATTTCATTCTTTTACATATAGCTGTTCAGTTTTCCCAGCACCACTTATTGAAGAGGCTGTCTTTTCTCCATTGTATATTCTTGCCTCCTTTATCAAAAATAAGCTGAGCATATGTGCGTGGGTTTATCTCTGGGCTTTCTATCTTGTTCCATTGATCTATATTTATGCTTTTGGCCAGTACCATACTGTCTTTATTACTGTAGCTCTGCAGTAGAGTCTGAAGTCCGGGAGCCTGATTCCTCCAGCTCTGTTTTTCTTTCTCAAGATTGCTTCGTCTATTCAGGGTCTTTTGTGTTTCCACACAAATCGTAAAAATTTTTGTTCTAGTTCTGTGAAAAACCCATTGGTAGTTTGATAGGGATTGCATTGAATCTGTAGATTGCTTTGGGTAGTATAGTCATTTTCACAATGTTAATTCTTCCAATCCACGAACATGGTATATCTCTCCATCTGTTTGTATCATCTTTAATTTCTTTCATTAGTGTCTTACAGTTTTCTGCATACAGGTCTTTTGTCTCCTGACGTAGGTTTATTCCTAGGTATTTTATTCTTTATGTTGCAATGGCAATTGGGAGTGTTTCCTTAATTTCTCTTTCAGATTTTTCACCATTAGTGTATAGGAATGTGAGAGATTTCTGTGCATTAATTTTGTATCCTGCTACTTTACCAAATTCATTGATTGGCTCTAGCAGTTTTCTAGTAGCATCTTTAGGATTTTCTATGTATAGTATCATGTCACCTGCAAACAGTGACTTTTTTACTTCTTCTTTTCCGATTTGGATTCCTTTTATTTCTTTCTTATCTCATTGCTGTGGCTAAAACTTCCAAAACTGTGGGAATAATAGTGGTGAGAGCGGGCAACCTTGTCTTGTTACTGATCTTAGTGGAAATGGTTTTAGTTTTTCACCATTGAGAATGATGTTGGCTGTGGGTTTGTCATATATAGCCTTTATTATGTTGGGGTAAGTTCCCTCTATGCATACTTTCTGGAGGGTTTTTATCACAAATGGGTGTTGAATTCTGTTGAAAGTTTTTTCTCCATCTATTGAGATGATCATATGCTTTTTAATCCTTCTATTTGTTAATATGGTGTATCACATTGATTGATTTGCATATACTGAAGAATCCTTGCATTCCTGGGATAAACCCTACTTGATCATGGTGTATGATCCTTTTAATGTGCTGTTGGATTCTGTTTGCTAGTATTTTCTTGAGGATTTTTGCATCTATGTTCATCAGTGATATTGGCCTGTAGTTTTCTCTTTTTGTGACATCTTTGTCTGATTTGGTATCAGGGTGACGGTGGCCTCATAGAATGAGTTTGGGGTGTTCCTCCCTCTGCTGTATTTTGGAAGAGTTTGAGAAGGATAGGTGTTAGCTCTTCTCTAAATGTTTGATAGAATTGGCCTGTGAAGCCATCTGGTCCTGGGCTTTTGTTTGTTGGAAGATTTTTAATCACAGTTTCAATTTCAGTGCTTGTGATTGGTCTGTTTATATTTTCTATTCTTTCCTGGTTCAATCTTGGATGGTTGTGCTTTTCTAAGAATTTGTCCATTTCTTCCAGGTTGTCCATTTTATTGACATAGAGTTGCTTGTAGTAATCTCTCATGATCCTCTGTATTTCTGCAATGTCAGTTGTTACTTTTCCATTTTCATTTCTAATTCTGTTGATTTGAGTCTTCTCCCTTTTTTTCTTGATAGTCTGGCTAATGGTTTATCAATTTTGTTTATCTTCTCAAAGAACCAGCTTTTAGTTTTGTTGATCTTTGCTATCGTTTCCTTCATGTCTTTTTCATTTATTTCTGATCTGATCTTTATGATTTCTTTCCTTCTGCTAACTTTGGGGTTTTTTTGTTCTTTTTTCTCTAATTGCCTTAAGAGTAAGGTTAGGTTGTTTATTTGAGATGTTTCTTGCATCTTGAGGTAGGATTGTATTGCTATAAACTTCCCTCTTAGAACTGTTTTTGCTGCATCCGATAGGTTTTGGGTCATCGTGTTTTCATTGTCATTTGTTTGTAGGTATTTTTTGATTTCCTCTTTGATTTCTTCAGTGATCTCTTAGTTATTTAGTAGTGTACTGTTTAGCCTCCATGTGTTTGTATTTTTTACATTTTTTTCCTGTAATTGATATCTAGTCTCATAGCATTGTGGTGGGAAAGGATACTTGATATGATTTCAATTTTCTTAAATTTACCAAGGCTTGATTTGTGACCCAAGATATGATCTATCCTGGAGGATGTTCCATGAGCACTTGAGAAGAAAGTGTATTTTGTTGCTTTTGGATGGAATGTCCTATAAATAACATTAAGTCCATCTTGTTTAATGTATCATTTAAAGCTTGTGTTTCCTTATTTATTTTCATTTTGCATGATCTGTCCATTGGTGAAAGTAGGTTTTTAAGTGCCCTACTATGATTGTGTTACTGTCAATTTCCCCTTTTATGGCTGTTAGCATTTGCCTTATGTATTGAGGTGCTCCTATGTTGGATGCATAAATATTTACAATTGTTATATCTTCTTCTTGGATTGATCCCTTGATCATTATGTAGTGTCCTTCTTTGTCTCTTGTAATAGTCTTTATTTTAAAGTCTATTTTGTCTGATATGAGAATTGCTACTCCAGCTTTCTTTTGATTTCCATTTGCATGGAATATCTTTTTCCATCCCCTCACTTTCAGTCTGTATGTGTCCCTAGGTCTGAAGCAGGTCTCTTGTAGACAGCATATATACGGGTCTTATTTTTGTATCCATTCAGCCAATCTATGTCTTTTGGTGGGAGCATTTAATCCATTTACATTTAATGTAATTATCGATATGTATGTTCCTATTACCATTTTCTTAATTGTTTTGGGTTATTATAGGTCTTTTCCTTCTCTGTGTTTCCTTCCTAGAGAAGTTTCTTTAGCATTTGTTGTAAAGCTGGTTTGGTGGTGCTGAATTCTCTTAGCTTCTGTTTGCCTGTAAAGGTTTCAATATCTCAGTCGAATCTGAATGAGATCCTTGCTGGGCAGAGTAATCTTGGTTGTAGGTTTTTCCCTTTCATCATTTTAAATATTTCCTGCCACTCCCTTCTGGCTTGCAGAGTTTCTGCTGAAAGATCAGCTATTAACCTTATGGGGATTCCCTTGTATGTTATTAGTTGCTTTTCCCTTGCTGCTTTTAATATTTTTTCTTTGTATTTAATTTTTGATAGTTTGATTAATATGTGTCTTGGTGTGTTTCTCCTTGGATTTATCATGTATGGGAGTCTCTGTGCTTCCTGGACTTGATTGACTATTTCCTTTTCCATGTTAGGGAAGTTTTCAACTATAATCTCTCCAAATATTTTCTGAGTCCCTTTCTTTTCTCTTCTTCTTCTGGGACCCCTTTATTCGGATGTTGGTGCACTTAATGATGTCTCAGAGGTCTCTGAGACTGTCCTCAATTCTTTTCATTCTTTTTTCTTTATTCTGCTGTGTGGTAGTTATTTCCACTATTTTATCTTCCAGGTCACTTATCTGTTCTTCTGCCTCAGTTATTCTGCTGTGGATTCCTTCTAGAGAATTTTTAATTTCATTTATTGTGTTGTTCACCATTGTTTGTTTGCTCTTTCGTTCTTCTAGGTCCTTTTAAACGTTTCTTGTATTTTCTCCATTCTATTTCCAAGATTTTGGATCATCTTAAGTATTGTTACCCTGAATTCTTTTTCAGGTAGACTGCCTATTTCCTCTTCAGTTGTTTGGTCTGGTGGGTTTTTACTTTGCTCCTTCATCTGCTGCGTATTTCTCTATCTTCTCATTTCACTCAACTTACTGTGTTTGGGGTCTCCTTTTCGCAGGCTGCAGGTTTGTACTTTGTGTTGTTTTTGGTGTCTGCCCCCAGTGGGTAAGGTTGGTTCAGTGGGTTGTGTAGCCTTCCTGGTGGAGGGGAATGGTGCCTGTGTTCTGGTGGATGAGGCTGGATCTTGTCTTTTTCGTGGGCAGGACTGCGTCCGGTGGTGTTTTTTGGGGTGTCTGTGAGCTTATTATGATTATAGGTAGGCTCTCTGCTAATGGGTGGGGTTGTGTTCCTGTCTTGCTAATTGTTTGGCATGGGCTGTCCAGCTGGAGCTTGCTGGTCACTGAGTGGAAATGGGTCTTAGTGTTGAGATGGAGATCTCTGGGAGAGCTCTCGCTGATTGATATTACATGGGGCCTGAGGTCTCTGGTGGTACAATGTCCTGAACTCGGCTCTCCAACCTTAGAGGCTCAGGCTTGACACCCTGCCAGAGCGCCAAGACCCTGTCAGCCACACGGTTCAGAAGAAAAGGGAGAAAAAAAACGAAAGAAAAAAAATAAAATAAAGTTATTAAAATATGAAATAAAAAAATGAAAAATAATAAAAAAAGAAGACAGCAACCAAACCAATAAAAAATCCACCAATGATAACAAGCACTAAAAACTATACTAAGATAAACATAAAAATCAGAAACTAGTCAGTCACATACAGCAAACCCTAAGTCTACAGTTGTTCCCAAAGACCACTGCCTCAATTTTGGGATGATTTGTTGTCTATTCAGGTGTTCCAGATGCAAGGTATTATCAAATTGATTGTGGAGATTTAATCCGCTGCTCTTGAGGTTGCTGGGGGAAATTTCCCTTTCTCATCTTTGTTTGCAAAACTCCTGGGGTTCAGTTCTGGATCTGGACCCGCCTCTGCATGTAGGTCGCCTGAGGGCATCTGTTCTTCGCTCAGACAGGATGGGGTTAAAGGAGCAGCTGATTAGGGGGCTCTGTCTCACTCAGACCGGGGGAAGGGAGGGGTATGGAATGCGGGGCAAGCCCATGGTGGCAGATGCCAGCGTGACGCTGTAACAGCCTGAGGCACCATGTGTTCTCCCGGATAAGCTGTCCCTGGATCACGGGACCCTGGCAGTGGCGGGCTGCACAGGCTCCCAGGAGGGGAGGTGTGGATAGTGACCTGTGCTTGCACACATGCTTCTTGGTGGCTGCAGCAGCAGCCTTAGCGCTTCATGACTGTCTCTGGTGTCCGCGCTGATAGCTGCAGCTCGCGCCCGTCTCTGGAGCTCGTTTAGGCGGTGCTGAATCCCCTCTCCTTGTGCACCCCGTAACAATGGTCTCTTGCCTCTTAGGCAGTTTCAGAGTTTTTCCCGGACGCCCTCCCAGCCAGCTGTGGCACACTAGCCCCCTTCAGGCTGTCTTCATGCAGCCAACCCCAGTCCTCTCCCTGGGGTCTCACTCCGAAGATGAAGCCTGAGCTCCCAGCCCCCACCCATCCCAGCTGGTGGGTGAGCAGACAAGCCTCTTGGGCTGGTGAGTGCTGGTCGGCACTGATCCTCTGTGCAGGAATCTCTCCACTTTGCCCTCTCCACCCATATTGCTGCGCTCTCCTCCATGGCTCTGAAGCTTCACCCCTGCTACCCCCTCGTCTCCGCCAGTGAAGGGGCTTCCTAGTGTGTGGAAACTTTTCCTCCTTCACAGCTCCCTCCCAGTGGTGAAGGTCCTGTCCCTATTCTTTTGTCTCTGTTTTTTCTTTTTTCTTTTTCCCTACCCAGGTACATGGGGAGTTTCTTGCCTTTTGGGAAGTCTGAGGTCTTCTGCCAGCGTTCAGTAGGTGTTCTTAGGTGTTCTGTAGGAGTTGTTCCACATGTAGATGTATTTCTGATGTATTTGTGGGGAGGAGGGTGATCTTCACTTCTTACTCCTCTGCCATCTTGAAGTGTCCTCTTCTGTACTAACCTTCTATGTCACATTAATTTGTCCTTCAAGTTGCTAGACACTAAACACTTATTTTTTAAACATGAGTATCTGAACACATTCCTAAAATGTAAACTTCTGTTCACGTGTCTACTAAGTTGTACAAGTTGGAAGAGATCATAGTCTTTGTACATAACATAGGACAGATAAACGACAGGTTTTCAGAAAGCATTTACTTGACTAGATCGACCAGGATATAATAATAACAATCACAATGGCAAATATCTCTATTATATTGTTTACAAAATATATTTCACATGCATTATCTCATGTGACTGTGTGTCAGCCAGGTAATTTTACCAATGGGAAAACTTTACAATAGTTAAGTTACTTTCCCAAGGTCACGGGTCCTGTAAATCTAAGGGGTGAGGTGAGAATCACAGAATTTTCTGGTTTCCAGTAAACCAACTACCTCATCAACCAATGTCAAAACTGATGCTGGGGGTCCAATGATCTTTCCAGCATGTTTCCGTATCAATTGAACAGAGACAGCATTGTTTGGTGTATTTCTCATTGAATATTTTTATACAGTATTTCTTATTAATGGCATATGTGTTTCATATTTCTCTAGAAATGTTATCGCCTTTTAGTTACAATACCAACAGTCAATTTGCCTTTGTTTTTGTTTTTCGTTAACTTAGCTTGGATAAATTTGTTACTATCAATTAATTCAGCAGAGCTATTTCTGCTGTCTTCATAGATTCCCAGATAGCATGACCCTAAACCCCACAATCGAAAACTGACATTTCTTTATTCACAAACACATTGATATGAGTAACAATGGACAGTGACATAATTGTTTCACCTAAAATTATTTTAAACAGTATAATAGTAATGTGCCCTACCACAGAACTTTAAAGAAGGGAGTGATTGAGGACAAATAGGTTAATTGGTAGGTAACAATTAGATTTTTTAAATGGAGTAAGTTTATCAAGTAGATAAAAAGGGAAGAGCACTGCAGGCAAGGGGAACACGATGACAAAGGTAAGATAAGAAGAAATGTAGTAGAGATTCCCCCCCGCCCCAAACACATATATCTTTTACTACACATAACACAGAACCCAAAGGAAGAGTAGACATTCCTGTTAGAAAAATAAGTGTGTGCAAAGGCATAGATATAAGTGATACGATACAGTATTTGTCTTTCTGAGTCTACTTCTTGTTTCTTCTGTTAAGTTTGTCATCTTAACTCCCTGGGCATGGATTTGTTCTTCTCACAGATGACACACTGCTGATTTGGTGTTGCTCAGAGAGGAGGAGCTCAAGGAGGGCTAGGGTGTGAAAGGACATCTTCCATGACAGAATGAAGCCAAAGCTCAGTTTTGAAATTTCAACAGGATTTGGATGGATGGAGAGGTCCAAGAAGGCTTTTCAAGGGGAGGGAGATTGGGATTCTGACTCAGTTTTATGACCCACGCAGTCAAAGGCTGATGCATATGCTGGACAGTGCCTTTTTTACGCAGAACTCCTGCCTCTATTGTATCTCATGTATTCCATGCCCTCCAGTATTTATGTACATGGTACCTTTTCCAATCCTTACAGCAACACTATGGCACAGGTATCTCCCTCCTCATAGTAGGAAAAAGGAAAAAAGCCTCTGAAAGCTTAAATGCTTTTTCTTCCAAGTCACACAACCAGAAGTTGATGACAGGGAATTAAATCCTAAATGTTTCTGACTCCAAACTCTGTACATTCCAACTATACAACAGGAGAAGGATTCTCCCTCCTCCTCTCCCCATCTCTCTCCTTCCTCACTTCCTTTGAGTTTATTTAGTATTTTTACAGAACAGGAGCAGCACTGATTAGGACACAGGTTGTATAAGACAAATCTCTGTGACAGTGCGTCACACTCATGTCTTTATGAAGATAAGAAGGTTTTAAACCCCAAGTATCTGTATGCATTTGGTAAGAGGAGCAAGGTGTCTTAATTATGATCAGGAGAGCATGGTGGCTTTTTGCAGGGGGCATGCTCTTCAGCTTTGAGCCACACAAAAGTCAATGGTAACTGCTCATTATCTACCTGTCCTGTTACGCTGGGGGTGCTGGAGGGCACAGGCTGTGTCATCACTATTGCTACACTCCTGGCTTCTGGCTCTATGCCTGGTCCATAGCATGTGGTCAGTAAATGTTCTCTTGAATGAATGAATACTTATATGAAAGAATGGTTCTATAGGTTGATGAACAATCTGCGTTCCTTTAGTTCTCACTGATTATTACTCCTCAAGGGGTCTGTAATACACATGAAGCATCTACGCTAAGACTCATTTAAAATGGAGGGCTTCATGCTAAATAAATTTTACTAAAATAATGAAATTATAATCAATACTGATATGTTTAGTAAGAATCTGATTTTCTTTAAAACAAATAAAATGTTCAACCTCTTTCTGCCTTGAAGTAATTCTCCTAAATATCAGGTTTCTCTTGCTTTACTTTCCCTTCTCTGACAGTGCATTAGCAGTCTAGACATAACACACGGTTCATAGAGAATATTCTGCTATTACACGTGTAAAAGGAAAACAAGAAAACCTAGTTAAGAAGCCATACAACTTTTCTGCTAAATCCTTAACTCTTGTTTTAATGATTAATTTACACAAACCAGAATGTAAACACATTTAGAAAGTTTTCTGATCATTTAAACCAGACCTCATCAGGGTAATTGTATTCCCATCATGTGTTTAGGAATCAGCCTTCCCAAACAGTATTGTATTAAAATCATGAGACAATATGCATATGCAAATTGCTCAAATAAAAAACTATCTTCCTGGACACATTAAACAGTAGATATTAGACATAACAATAATTTGACATATAAAATATCTTCATTTATTCAGACAAATCATGCAAAAAATATAACCATCCCAACCTGATGTGCTCACAATCCACTAAAAATCTGCAAGACAAGATGGATTATGATGCCAGTGGCTTTATTCTACATGATGAGAAATAAAAAGCAATATTCTTTTTGCAATTCTGCTGTGGAAAAGTCCCAAATCTTTTCCTCTGCCAATGGATCAAAACGCCAACCTTGCTGCAAGTCACTTGTGCCCTGATCCCACAAGAAAAAGCTGCCAAGATTTCTGCTGAAGAGTCAGACAGATCCATGCATCAGTTTTTTCCCATCTCTTTCCTACTCCTCCCCTGCAGTGTATTATTTCTCTGGATGTCTTTTGCTATAGGTTGACTCTTAAGAAACATTTCTTTGTATCTCTCTGCTTATTTACCTAAATAACCACTGGGTCCCCTTGGGGTCCCTTGGCCTTCTGGGGAGCTCTTTTATAAAGCATGGCTTCCACTGGGGCATCAGAAGTTGTTTCCCAGGCATGGACTAAGGCCCAGTTTCCCCTCTTCTACCCATACTGCTTTGCACAGGCTAAGAAAAAAGCCAGTTTCCTGTGGAGAACTATTTTTCTCGTAAACTGGGGAGATGTGTCAGAAAAATGGCCTCTCAGTAACTGAAAAGAAAAAAAAAAAAAGATTTTTCTCAAGCCTATTTTGTTCTAGACATTGTTCAAGGGCATCAGCAAAACTCTGGGAAGCAGGTATTATTATCTCTGTTTTTCAGATGAGCCAGTAATTTGCTCAAGGTCATACAGTTAAGTGGTAGGTGTGGGATTTAAACTTTGACTTATCTGTCCTCAAAACTCTTTCCACCGTACCTACTGAACCAAGAATATGCCTCCAATTAGGACAAAGCAAGCAGTACAATATCAAGCATCTTTATACAAGCTGACTTGGCACCATGGTACCGTAGTACCGATGAGGAGGGGACCTTAATGAGCATTTAGTCCGATCACCCCATTTAAGGATGAAAACTATGGCTCCAAGAGACCCAGTGTTTCACTCAAGGCAACGAGTTATGACAATAATTCCTATCTTCTTACTCCAAGTTTAAGACTTACTGCTATACCCTGAATGTTTCGGTCTCCACCCCCAACTTCATATGTTAAAACCTAATCCCCTGTGTGATGATATTAGGATGCGGGGCCTTTGGGAAGTGATTAGATCATAAGAGTGGAACCTCATGAATGGGATTAGTGCCCTTATACAAGAAACTCCAGAGAGCTCTCTTGCCCCTTCCACTATGTGAGGACACAGGAAAAAGATCACTGGTCTTCTATGAACCAGGAAGTGGGCCCTCACCAGACACTGTTGCCTTGATCTTGGACTTCCAGCCTCTAGAACTGTGAGAAATACATTTCTGTTGTTTATAAGCCTGGGTGGCATTCTGTTATAGCAGCCTGAACAAATTAAGATACTCATTCATAATGATATTCTACCTCCCACTTAACAATTTAGTTTGCTTTAATTTAGTTTACTTTTTTTCATTTTTTCCCCATTTTGTATTATCTTCTTTACCCTCTATTTTCATCGATTATTTTCGATTAAAAGATATTACTTTGTTATAATGCAAATTGCTCAAATAAAAAACTATCTTCCTGGACACATTAAACAGGAGATATTAGACATACTGATAATTTGATGTATAAAATACCTTTATTTATTCAGGCAAATCATGCAAAAAATATAACCATCACAACCTGATGTGCTCATGATTCACTAAAAAAGTGCAAGAGAAGACAGACTACGAAAATGTGCATTCATCAACCTTCCTTTCTCCCACTGTGAACAAGTCTGAACAATTCCTTAGAAAAAGTGCACTTGAGATTACTATGAATTAGAATGGATTAGAGCAAATTGCAGGACTATCTGGAGTTTAATTCACAGACTATTGAGAGTTTCCTTTCTTTCTACTTTCAGCTTCTTTTGAACTGAACTGATTTTAAAATGCTGTAAATGTCCTCACCAACTTCCCAGTTAGCAAGTTTGCAACTTGCTAGTTTATCTCTGCTCAGGCCTAAAAAGCAAACAAACAAAAAACAAGCAAAAAAAAAAAAAAGTTCAACAAAATAAAATTGCACAGCTACTTAACAGACAGACAGCTTCAATGTTATCCCAGAGTCAGTTGCTGTCTAAGGGTGCCTAACATTTCTCCTTGTTAGCCAATTTTCTGCCATCTTGGGAACAGTTAGCCATCCATCCATCACTATGTCTGGACTGCATAAAAAGGAGAATGGTTGTAAAGATCTTTTATCTTGCTCACAAATGATGAGAGGAACCAAATGCTTGTTGTTCCTCTTAATGGAGTTTGAGTGAACAATAATAAAAAAGAATCAACTAAAGGATATATTCAAATATATCTCACAAGGCATTGTCAAAATCTCTTTCTCTTTTTTGACACTTGTCTCTTGAAAAGGGTTTTTGTTTTGACATTTTCCCTAAGTGCATTTATCACTCATACTGAACAATATGACTGACCCTGGGATCTGATTTTAGGAAACTGAGAACAGGCAAAGCCCACTCCAGAGACAGAACTGTGGCAAACACCTTGCACACGGATTCATTCCAAATTCGAAGTCAAAGTCCAAGTCAGGAGTTTTGATTGTTTGTTACTTTACCAAGTGATTAAGAATCTCCTTTTTAATGGATACTAAGAGGTAACTTCCGCTGACTGTGGAAATTCCTACTGAATATATATTCTCCAGTCCAAGTGGAGTATGGAAAGAAGTGAGTAGAAATTGAAGAAAAAGGAGACAGGAGGTATGGCAAGGATGAGGTGGTAACAAGAAGATGTCTACTTGATTCTTCGTTAAGTAAGAAGTACTAACTTTTATTAAGCATTGGTTTACATCAATTTCCCTAGAAGCAGAGCCTGAGATTTTTGTACAAGTGACGTATTTGGGGGAGAAATGGGTAAAAAAAGCAGGATAAGACAGGTAGAAGCTAAGCAGTGATGTGGTCTCAGCTAGAGACTACCTTTAGCTGGATCTTATAAGGAGTTCTGGAGTTCTGCAGTTCTGGAGCTGCAGTGTCCAATATAGCAGATGCTGGCCACATGTGGCAATAAAACACCTGAAATGTGATTAACCTGAGTTGAGATGTGCTGCAAATGTAAAATACATACCAGATCATAGGTACGGTACCAAAAAATGTAAAATGCCTCACAAATAGCTTTTTACTGATTACATGTTGAAATAATGACATTTTGAATTAACTAAAATATATTATTAAAAATCTTACCCATTTTGTTTTACTTTTTTAATGCAACTACCAGAAAAGTTTTAATTGCATAAATGCTTTGCATTTATTTTTATCCAATAATGCTGCTTTAAAATGCTAATCTGGATTTATTTTAGCCAAGGAAGTCTGATGTAAAGTCATGCAATGTCTTCCTTCCTTCCTCCCTTCCTTCCTCTTTTCCCTTTTTATTTTTATTTTTTTTTCAAAAATTCCCTAACCACTTCTGTTATTTAACACTTAGCAAGGTCAGACTGTTTTCCAGTCATCTTACTCAAGTTACACAGAGACCTGTGATCTCATCATCCAAACACCCAGGCAGACATATCCATAAATGTACTAGTTTAACACAATTACAAAATGCTCCTGACAGCTTGGTGGTGGGAAGAGAGATTGGCAGTGGCTCCTCAAAATAAGAAACTCATCCAACGTCCAAAAACACACTATCAACTGACTTCCAGATGCTACCATCTTTTCATCTGTAGGCCCATTTTGTTGATGGCAGGTGAAAGTTATCCCGACAGGATATCTAAACAGAAAGGACCCACCACATTCCATTTCTGAAGGTTTGCAATTTGCAGGTACCCAGAGGACACTTAAATCTTCAATAACAGCAGCCGAAAGCCAAATTATGTACTGTAAAATTCATATTTACACATTTATCACATAACACAAATTGCACTGCAATTTATACCACTGTCTCTACCCCAGACTCATTCTTCTTTAATGTGTGAAATCTTTTGGCGCATGTGCATTTTCTAGAAGCACTTGGTAAATGTAGTAATTTTTTTGCTAGAGACTCTTCCTGTGACATAAGCTCTTCTTCATCATCATCATCATCATCATCATCATCACCATCATCACCACTGTGTCACCACTGATGATATTTTTCAGCTTTTGCCCATGGTGCGTTTATCTGTATTAGGCACCATAGATGATATATTATATTGGGCATTTGGGATAAGAAGGCAAAAATTCACATGGTGAACAAAATCAATAATATAGCCGGTGGCTTATCTCCTCTGGCAAGTTTCAGCTCAAGAGAATATGAGGTCAGGTAGCAATTCTAGAATACAACCCAACTACATAGCGTGTTATTGGCTAGGGTGAATTCTACTCCTTTCTCTTTTCTTGCACTTTCAATTTCCTTGCATTTTTAAAAGGGAAACTCAACAGCCACTCCTGCAGAGCAGCATAAGGAGTAGGCAGCTGACCAAAACTCCATTGTCAGCAAGAGCAAATATAACAACGGATATAGGGGTGGAACAAGGAGGAAAGGGAAACAGTGCAATGAATTTCTAGATAGATTAGATGCCTGAAGAGTAATGAATGTTCAGTAGGCCTACCAATATTTGATCTAGAAAGTAATAATAGTGCCTTGATTTTAAAGTTTGGAACTAACACTCATTTATCTAATTTCTGTTTCAGTTCGATTATAATGGGTATTTTTTTTCAACAAAGGATAGAAGCCCCATCACAGCCAAGTAATAAAATGCTATTTGTGTATGCAAAATCATTCAATTATTTGATGCAATTAAACTAGTATCTCAAGAGTGATTTGAAAGGAGAATATTTTTATAGAGAAGACTTCAACAGAATTAGAAAAATAAGGCAGTTTTTCTGTGATTTTGAGAAAAAAATGCAAAATAGACCAAAGAAATTAGTCTTCAGTGTTTAATGTTTATCATTACCAAAACCCAATTCTCTGATGGCTTTCTTAACGATCTAGATGAAACTCTCATTTTGCAAATGTGACAGTTTTTAAGGGAGGTTTTTTCTTGGTAGAGCTGGTGTTTTACTGCTGCCTACAGGAGAGTAAGTGCGAAAAGTGGGGGAAAAGTTTGCCTCATACACATCATTCTTAGACATTTGCTCTTTGAATCTTTCTGAGTATTACTTTGCTGATAATTTCTTGAACCAGAACCTTACACTTGACTCTTTGATTTCAGAAAACAATAGGGCTTCACATGTCAGATCTTTTCTGTAAAGGATCTTACCAGCAACCACATTACCCTTCACAGAAATCCCTATGTAAAAAGTAGCTCAAAGGGGAGAATGACATTTCTAAATGGCAAACCTAAGGGTCCAAAAAGCCAGTAACTTAACCCAAGACTTGAACAGACTCAAGTATGAAATTCTGATTTTCATATCCCTGTATGATATTGCACTTCATCATAATAAAACCACTCCCTATGAAGTTTAGTAAATCAATGACCAGGCCTTAATAACTTAAGTTCAAGGAGAGCAAGATGACATAAACGTTAGAATAGTACTAGCTCTTGGCCAATTTGTAGAAGGTATAGAGTCCTATCTAGTTAGTACACCAAAAAATTTCTGATATGGTAAAAGATACAGGTTCTGCTAGTCAGTTCAGTTCAATAAGTATGGCCCTCTGCTATGAGACCAGCCTCACACTAGATTCTTGGGAGACTAAGCTGACAGTCTAAGATAGAAGTCCAACTTGTATGTATGTATGTATGTATTTATTTATTTTACACATATAGACTTTTTAAAATATTCTTTTCCATTATGGTTTATCACAAGATATTGAATACAGTTCCCTGTGCTATAGAGTAGGAACTTGTTGTTTATCCATCCTATATGTAATAGTTTACATCTGCTAATCCCAAACTTCTTAGAATGCAGAAAGTTTCTATGATTTGCATTAAATGGTGTTACAACACTGCATTAGAATTGGTAGTAAGGAGGGCCAAAGCATTGACTTAACATATTATTTTGAAAGATTACTTTATCTGTCCAGTGGGGAAGAGTGATAAGCCACAAGAGTAATGTTTCACTCCTTTCGAGGCATGTGCATGGTTTCCATGATTATGGGATAAAAAGCAAGGGGTCAATATCTTCGGATACTTAGCAATGCACACCCATATTGTCTACCACTGTGTACAGGAGTCTCATGTGAATGTTTACACAGCACATCAGAAACACTGATGATTGGAAATGTTCTTTAATAAAGAATATTACAGCTATACTGGAAGGATTTCCAGATATTTTTACACCCAAATCTGAAACCAGGACTCCATAATTTGTCAACCAGTAATGCAAATGGAAACAACAAACAAACACACAAAAAACAATATGACTGAGAACTTGGAATCCTGATTTTACTCAATGTGTTACCCTACTGTGCATTGTATTTTGGCTCTTCTCTATTTATCCACTGCCACAGCTCCTGATCACCTCCTCACCAACTCAGATCTATCGCTTGAATCATCGCACTGAAAGGTAGATCTAATCGTGGCTCTGTCCTTGCTTGAGGAACTGTTGCTTACAGTTGACACATTAAAGTCACGGTGTTCTGCCAATGTACTACTAACTGCCAGCTTTATTGGTCAATACCATCCTTTTCACATTTCCATGAAAACACAATACTTTGCAAAATGGTATGTCTTTTAGGTTGGCTAATTTAATTTTTCCTTTCTGAGGAATGTATATGAATGCATTTCCTGATTGGCTGCTATACTTATGAGCTTAAATTCTTGCTTCTCTGTCTACATATTCTGTACTTACACAATTGGTTTCAATTATTATTCTGTGCTTTAACTGATTTATTTACAATTAGTAGCCAATGTTAATATGTTAATAAAATACTACCACATTTCTAGTGCTTGGACTCAGCACACTATATATGCTCTTAAATATGCATTGATTTGAATGGACTGTATTTAGCTTCATTATCTTTCTCCCTTATAAGTCACAGATCAAAGAATACTTGCCTTTAAGCAGATATTTCACAGGGGAAATATCCACCATTGTTTCAGAAACTGATTATGCAGATTGGCTCTCTTCCTAAGAAATTAGAAAACTAACTCAGCACCACAGCTGTGGAACTTAAATTACAGAACTAGCTATATTTTGAAAACTTTGAAAATCTGCCAAAAGAGAAAATTATAAGATTGATTCTGTAAATGATGCTGTTCAAAGTTAAACTACTTCTCTAATAGACTTGTTAGAGGGGATTTTTTTTTCCCCAGCCATATCTTTTATTTTCTTACTTTTGATCAATGGATATCTTCTATCTCATCCTGTAGTGAGTAATGCTACCTGCTGAAAATGTAAACCTATAATCATTTGTGAAATGCAAGGGCAGTCCTTGATCAAATAAATGAATCATAAACAGAGTCCCAATACTTCAAATACCACAATCTCATCCTACACCTCATTCTTCTTGAGTATTGTCACTAGAATAACAAACATGGTGGGTGGAGGGGTGGGGTGGTAGAAGGGACTAAATATTCCTTGTTTTTAGACATACAGTGCTGAAGTGAGAATCTTTCCCAATTAGAACCCATTTATTCCATCATCTAGTACTGAACTAACTATACAGACATTAAAGTGAACATAGCATTAAGTGTAAAAGCTTCATACATTTTTACAAATGTAACACACAATGCACCAACACACAGAAGTACCCTCATACCTGCTCCTAATTGTGATCTTTCTTCCACCCCGGGGGAGCCATTATCCAGACTTTTAACATCATGGATTACTTTGCCTATTTTTGTATTCTATGCAAATTGCAGCTTAAATAGGTACTTTTCTCTTTCTGGCTTGTTTCCTTCAATACCATATTTGTGAGTGGCTATATTTTGTTCATTCTCATTGCTGTAGTATTGCATTATGTGAATATCCCAGTATTTATTTATTCATTCAACTGTTGATAGACCTTTGGGTAGTTTCCAGGTTGGCTTGATGAATGCTGCTCCTATGAATATTCATGGACACGTCTTTTAGTGAACATATGTATGTATTTTTCCAAATGTTAAACCAATCTTACATGCCTGGAATAAACCCACATTTCGTGATATATTATCCTATTTATATGTTGCTGGATCTGATTTTCTAGGATTGGATTTAGGATCACTGCATTTATGTGACTAAAAGAAATTAGTCTGTAATTTTCCATTCCTTTAACATCCTTGTGAAGTTTTGGTGTTGGGTTTCCCTGGGTCTTATGAAAGATTTGGGAAGTGTTCCCTCTTTTTTTCTACTCTCTGGATAAGTTAGTTTAATATTCGTATTATTTCTTTCTTGAACATTCCAAAGAACTCATGTTGAGGCCATATGGGGCTGGGGTTTTCTGTCTGGGAATGTTTCTAACAACAGATTCAAGTTCTTTAATAGATATGAAATTATTAATATTCTCAACTTCTTCTGTTAACTTAGATTATTTTTTCCAAAGAAATCCCCATTTCATATAATTTTATAAATTAATTGGCATTAAGTTGTTCATAATGTCAACACTTTTTGATGTCTGAATGCTCATAGTGATGGCTTCTCTTTGTGTTTCTAATATATGCAACTTGATTTTTCATTCTTTTATTGATCAGTGTTGTATTTATAGATTTAATTAATATTTTCATACATTGTCTACATATGTTTGAGATTTGAATTACTGTCTTTCTTTAATTTCTTGAGATGGGTACAACAACACTGTTCAGTCTCCTTTCTAATAGATTCATTATATAATATAAGTTAACAGTTTTTCTTCCCTGAAAAACATTTTTATTTCACTTTCATTTATAAAAGATCTTTTCCACTGGATATAGAATTCTAATTATATTCTTTTAGCATTTTAAAAATGCCACTCCATCATTTTCTGGCTTCCATTATTTTAAAAGTAAGCTTCAGTCTTGCTGCTTCTTCAAAAATAATATATCTTTCTTATTTTGCTGCTATTAATATTTCCTGCAGATTAAGGTGTCCTGCAATGTGACTTGGATAGGTCCTACTTGGGGTTCAATGAACTTTTTCAGGCTGGACTGATGTCATTCATCAACTGTGGAAAATTTTTGGCCAATATCTCTTCAACTGTTTTTACGGCCTTATTCACTGTTTTCTCTCCCTCTGAGACTCCATTTATGCCAACAGTAAACTTTTCTCTCTGTGCATCAACTTTGTGTTTTTCATTTATCTGTTTTTATATTCACTAATCGTGCTGTATCCAATCTACTGTTAAACCTGTCCACTGAAGTTCTTAATTTCAGATACGTATTTTTTTTAGTTCAAAAATGTCCATTTAATGTGTTTTATATAGGTTCCAATTTTTGGTTGAAATTTTTGATCCTTTCATCTCCTCCTCCCATATTTTTGTCTATTTCATGAACATATTTATTACAATTAGTTTAAAATCTCTTCTGCTAATTCTGATATCCATGAATCTTGTTCTACATTCTGTTTCTTAAATTTTTGATTATCAGTCATATAGTCTTGCTAGTTTTCAAGTTCATTGTATGAAAAGAACCACAGAAACTCCAGATTATGTAATACTCTACCAGACAAGTTTAACCCTGCTCTCTGTTAGGCAGAGAGAATATGGGGCTGATGACCTCAATCCAAGTTAGGCTACCATTTTGGTAAAGGTATCTCTGGTTGCCTTTTTCTCAGGCATGAGGTTCTCTGCCAGAGCCAAGCCTGGATTTCACCTGCTAGCTGGCCCACTCCCCATGGAAGAATTTTTTTTTTCATATTAACACGAGAATACACCTTTGCCTTTCAGAATTTTCAGAATTTTTACGCCTACTTCTTTAGTCTTCTATCCAGCTTCAGGAATCAGACATTTTATGAGTGTACAACAGTACAGGAGGCCTCCCCATTCTTACCCTTTCTCGCTCTAGCTCTATATAACTGGTGAAAGATGTGTTATTTTCTCTTTCCCTAGGAAGATTCTGCTGCCTAGAATGAGCCACAGTTCTCAATCTCTAACCTGCACTCAAAATTAGTAAATGCTACCAGGGCAAAAACTGCGGGGATTTTCGGTTCATCTCTGAATGGTTCTCTCCTCTGTGGAATTTTATTTTATTCCACTAGTCCTTAGAGTTCTCTAACTTTTCTTAGAGTTCTTGATGCCTTTCAATTTGAGTATTGTATCCAGGTTTTGCAGTTCCTTTCATCAGCTGAATGAACCTTCCAAAATCTACTATAACTTACCTGAAGTGACGTGCTCCCATACTGACTAAACTTTTTTTTTTTTTAGTTCAACATGATTTGAATTTTGAAAGGTTAAAAAATAATATATTTTTATTTCCTCTCAATAAATTAATAAGAATTTAAAATAAAATTAATTAAATTTTATTGAGTGATAATTGAAAGTTACTATTTCAGTGGGAGATAATCCCATCGTATTTTTTTGAGTACCTACCCAGTATATGTAATTATGCCTTTTTTTAAATACATAAACTACAAAGTTGTCTGATAGATATCACAGCTAAACATTCTTAAGGAGAAGCCAGCTTCTCAACATGTTACTTTAACCTAATTAAATGTTTTAATTCAAATTTTATTTTTTGTTTTCTTTTAAAGAGTGGAAAATGGACAACCATGCTGGTAAATGCTACTGTCCACATTCAAATAAAAACAATGTGAACTCTGGGACTTGCGTATAAAGAGAAATGATAGAAAGTGTGATTGTATGTCCTAGCACCTAATAGTCAGGGACCCTAAAGCTTCTGGCAAAGAGAAGGGAAGAACGTGATTTTTCTTTTTAAACAGCATAACATTATGGTATGCTGATTCTATATGGAGTTTTTGTTTTGAGACGTAAAAAGTCAGGCATATACTTGGAAGATAAATTTGCAAGCATTATTATCCCACTAAGTTCAGTTTAAGATCTTTCCCTTCCAAACACGTTTTGAACAATGGCATTAGTCAGAAAGAATGAAGACCTCAAGGAGTGGTGTAATCAAATAAAAGAGAAATATAAAACAAAACGAACACCTGCTATCTGTTTGTATGAATGACTGGAGGAAAAAAATTAAAGGAAAAGGCCTTGAGATTTTGAGTTATCTCATTTGTCCTCATTTTCTGATCTTTCTTTATCCTTTTCATTTCCATTTTTCTTCCCTTTATCAGTATTTTCCAAATATTGTCTCCTCCACTGTCTTTTAAGCCACCTTCCCTTACTCCTACTTCCTTCTTCCACCAATGTCATGAATGTCATTAATCAAGAGTTATTAGTTCACCAGCATTTACTTCCATATTTCCCCCTTTTTAAAAGGGGGCTCTATTCAATGATTCTACTTTTGCCTGGCTTAAATATTTTGTCAGTGTTTCTTCTGAGTCCCCCTTCTATTCAGCTGACATAGAAATATATCAACCTCATTTTCAGAGTGTTTTCATCAAAATAAGATGCATCGGGAAACTACGTTAATGGCTAGATCTCTGAGATTTTTTATTGTGTGGCCAAATATTGCAGCACATCTATATTTTCCATCCCACGCAGTTTGTATGGCTGTGAGTAAATGACAAATGATAAGAATCAAATTTGTGGGACTCTGGCAATGAATTCTGACCTCATAAAAAGCCTTTATATGACAAGTTATGTTCTACTCATTCAGGAGAAAAAAATTTTATACTGAAGAATGAAAGGCAATTATGATAGCTTTAACGTCCTGGCATTATCTCTCAGACTCATGAACATTTGTCACCACACTGACTGGAAAAGTTGGGTTGGAGCTATGGATATGCTTATCCAGTTGTGGGTTGTTTCTTAAATAGACAATGGAATCAGGAACCTCTGGGACCAACTGAGTCACCTTCAAAAATCAATCCCTGCCTCCTTCTTTCTTGGACAGAACAAAAATATAGATAAAATATGTTGCATTGATCAGCTGATTCTATGAGATTAACAGAATTCATAAAACTCAGTATAGAACACAGTATAAGTCAGGATCATTGATGAACACCAATCCAAAAGTGATAAATAAAATATGTGAACCAAAGGGTTATTAAGGAATACTAAGTATGGTTCTTCACAGAAATTATAATGGTTAATATTTATTGACTGCCTAATTTGTGCCGGGTATAGTGCCACCCTGATTTATGTGCATTAACACAGTGTATCTGCTCAACATTCAAAAGGCCCAAGTATTTTGATTATTACCATTTTTAATTGAGAAAATTAAGACACAGAGAGGTTAAGTAGCTTGGGTAAGTAAATGTTGGAGATAGATAGATATTAATTCTCTCATTCTTAACCTACAAAGAAGGAAACTGACTTAAAATCAAATGTATAGGCAGAAAGAACCATTTTAAATAGATTTAAGATTATGGATTAATATGTACAATATACACAAAGCTAATAAAAATCAATAAAAGAGCACGTAGATTATTAAGCAAATATGAACAGGCAACTCACAGAGAGAAGAAAAGATCAACCATATATGAATCTATACCTAAAATCACTGTCATTCACAGAAACATAAATTGGTAATAAATTATCATTTCTCAGTCATTAAATTGGAAAAAATCATAAGCACTGATAATGTCTGCATTGACAAGAATGTGAGGAAACAGATATTCTCATCTACTTACAGTGAAATACTAATTTTGTTAAGCTTTTAAAAGGGATGCTCGTTAGCACTGGCAATTGAAATTTAATATTTAGTGTACTCAATATTTTACAGGATTTATTCCTTTAAACCAACATGTCTAGAAATGTATCACATAAACCTGTTGACGTGTGCCTAAATATCATGTGTTTGTTATTGCAGGTTTATAAGAGTAATACTCATAATAAGAGTATTACTCTTATTTATAAGAATAATACTCGGAATAGCTTATCAATATGGAAATGATTTTTTAAATATATGGCAATGAGATACTACACAATCTCAAAAAAGAATGAATACATACAGAAAAGGAAAGCAGGGGCTTCCCTGGTGGTGCAGTGGTTGAGAATCTGCCTGCCAATGCAGGGGACACGGGTTCGAGCCCTGGTCTGGGAAGATCCCACATGCCGCGGAGCAACTGGGCCCGTGAGCCACAATTGCTGAGCCTGCGCTCCGCAACAAGAGAGGTCGCGATGGTGAGAGGCCCGCGCACCGCAATGAAGGGTGGCCCCCACTTGCCACAACTGGAGAAAGCCCTCGCACAGAAACGAAGACCCAACACAGCCATAAATAAATAAATAAATAAAATTAAAAAAAAAAAAAGGTCCACATCAAAAAAATCTTTAAAAAAAAAAAAAAAGAAAAGGAAAGCAATTTAACAACTATCAGTTCAACAATTTTCCACTTAAAAGTGGGATTAGCAGATGCAAACTATTATAAAATGGATAAACAATAAGCTCCTACTGTATAGGACAGAGAACTATATTCACTATCCTGTGATGAATCATAATGGAAAAGAATATGAAAAAGAATGTATATATGTGTATAAATGAATCACTTTTCTGTACAGTAGAAATTAACACAACATTGTAAATTAACTGTATGTCAATAAAATAAATTTCTTAAAAAGTGGAAACTAAAAAAAAAAAAAAAAAAAAGTGGAAACTTAAAAAATTTTTAAAAGCTGACTTTCACATGGAACATTTTCCAGGATATATCAAATGCTGGGTCACAAAGCAAGACTCGGTAAATTTAAGAAAACTGAAATAGTATCAAGCATCTTTTCCAACCACAGTGCTATGAGATTAGAAATCAGCTACAAGGAAAAAAATGCAAAAAACACAAACACGTGGAGGCTAAACAACCAATGGGTCATTGAAGAAATCAAAGAGAAAATCAAAAAATACCCAGAGACAAATGAAAATGAAAAGACAATGATCCAAAACCTATGGGATGCAGCAAAAGCAGTTCTAAGAGGGAAGTTTATAGCAATACAAGCTTACCTCAGGAAACAAAAACCTCAAATAAACAATCTAACATTACACCTAAAGTAACCAGAGAAAGAAGAACAACAACAACAAAAAAAACCAAAGTTAGTAGAAGGAAAGAAATTATAAAGATTAGAGCAGGAATAAATGAAATAGAGACTAAAAAACCATAGAAAAGATCAAAGAAACTAAAAGCTAGCTCTTTGAAAAGATAAAAGCTGATTTCAGAACAATATTAGAATGATTCATTTGGATAATTTATAAATGTGATACAGACATGCATGCATGTAAGCACAGAGAAGAAGTGGAAAGGGACACATATAAATATATTCAATGGTTGTCCTTGAAAGAGGGGTTTGGAGTAGGGAGGTAGAAGAGAGACTTTGATGTATCAGCATGTATGTCTCTGTTTGAATCTTTTTGCAATGAGTATGTGTTTATACATTATTTTTCAGAAATTAAAAATTAGAAAAGCAAATTTTCTTCAACCCAGCTGGACCAATTGGCTATATGTTATGTTTCCATCAGGGACTATGAAGAAATAAAGATTTACTCATATAATTTGCTATCCCTGGCTATTTCGGGTCAATTCTTTGGTCTTTAGGAATTATATTAAGTTGTACAAGTCATCTAATTTTGAAACACATTCTAATATTTTTTTCATTCTTTATTAGGAAAATGTTGGTGCCAGTCTTTATGTTGGTTGGCAGTGATACAAGATTGAACAATGTACACTCAGTCCCACCCTTAAGACATTTCATGATTAAGACACTGATTCATACATCATGGCTTCCAAACACAATGGAGTGATTCTTTCTAAAATAGGAGAAAGTAAAGGAAATAGAGCCTTGTTCAAAGTACTATACTCTGAGACAACAGAATAGGAAAGAACACTTTCCCCTACTAGAGTATTTTATAGAAAATGAATTTGTCATCAATATTTAAAAATTAGTATAATTTTTACTTAAAATCTATATGTCCAGTTTCTTTAAAATTTTTAATACACCAGGAAACACTAGGGTCATTTTCCCACAAGGCAGCTGAATGATTAATGTACTCTTTAGAATGAGAATGTTCACTCCATTTTGGCAGAACTCTCACTACTCCTAGGTGATTATCCCCTCTCTCTCTCACACAAACACATACATGTATCACAGTCACATTTATTCCTTCTTTTCCTTGTCTAAAGAATGTTCCTGCTTCTCACTAGCCACTTTACTTACTACCATCACCTCTTGGGTCCCTGTAGATGTTTTATATTTTGTCGCTCTTGTTCCAGTTGGCAGAGTGAAAAAAAAAAAACAGCCTGGATGACTTTGGAAGTGTGCCAGGTTGAAAAGAGATTTTTCTATTTTAATCACCCCCAAAAGAGGAAAAAATGCATTAGAGACTTACCTGGTGGCGCAGTGGTTAAGAATCCGCCTGCCAATGCAGGGGACACGGGTTCGAGCCCTGGTCCGGGAAGATCCCACATGCCGCGGAGCAACTAAGCCCATGTGCCACAACTACTGAGCCTGCGCTCTAGAGCCCGTGAGCCACAACTACTGAGCCCAAGTGCCACAACTACTGAGCCCGAGTGCCACAACTACTGAAGCCTGTGTGCCTAGAGTCTGTGCTCCACAACAAGAGAAGCCACCGCAATGAGAAGCCCACGCACCGCAATGAAGAGTAGCCCCCACTCACTGCAACTAGAGAAAGCCCACGCGCAGCAACGAAGACCCAACACAGCCAAAAACAAATAAATAAATTTATTTTTTAAAAAAAGAAAATGCATTAGCTGCAACTAGAGTCATACTACAGAAATATCTGTTTCACGTCTTAATCTAATTGTGAGCTGTGTAAAAAATTAATAAAAAGTTACCATGAAACAAGTTCTCAGCAGAATCCATTTCTTCTGGTTTTTAATACTGTGTGTTCTCTCAGATGGGACTGGCATTGACATTCCCGTGAGCTTTTCCTTTGCAACCTTATCTTGTGTGTCTTTCCTCAAATCATTTTTTCTATTTACTATAAATAAATATGGATAACTTCTCTGCCTAGGAAGACATTACTTGAGATACTTTGCTCTGTGCACAAGAGTATAAAGAATAAAGCCAAAGTCCCTTATTGAAAGAAAAGGATCACATGAAAAATAGCTACCAGATAACCTGCATAGCAGTTTAGAGTGCTATTGAAGATTCCATTCCAGAGTTTTACCTAGGGCCTTGCATCACTAAGTCTATGGAGATATCTGTAGCATTTGGTCACTTGCCTATGCTCTCTGGTATAGTAGCTTCTTTACATGATTTTACTCAGGTAGAGGGTATGGCAGATTTCTGTTACTGAAGATGACCATAACAATAGTTCCCATCCCTCATGCTCTTCAGTGCAACTCTGACCCTCCATCCACTGACAGATGTGTCTATATGTTCCCTCCTCTTGAATTTCGGCACGCTTGTGACCCAAGCAGAAGTGAAACCGATTGGCTTCCTAGGTTTGGTCATAAAAAGGTGATTCAGCTTCTTCCTGGTTCTCCTGCAATGCTCACTCATGGAACTCAGCCAGGATGCTTCAAGGAACCCCAGGTCACATGGAAAGGCAGTATGTAGGTATCACAGCTGAGATTTCCAGCTGAGCTCCCAGCATCAATCATCAAACATGTAATGGATTCCAAAAGGATTCTTATCCTTAGCCATTTACCCACCTCAGGCTTTGAGTCTTCCAGCTTTGAGATCCCAGAAATCATGGAGCAGGTATCACCTGTCCCAACTGCGTCCTGTCCAAATTGTTGTCCCACATAATATGTAAGCTTAATGATATGAATGTTTTATGCCTCTATGTTTCAGAATAATTTGTTACATAGCAATAGACAATTGTAATATTGGGTGAACCCCCTTGAGTACAAATAATGGTTTCTGTACCTTTTGCATCTTCCATTCTACCTATCCCTGTCTTGGCAATAAGGGAACTAGAGGAAAATAGAGAAATGAGAATTGTTTAATATCAGACAGACCTGGTTTGAATCCCATTTCTGTTCCTTACTCATTCTAAGGTGTTAGGCTGGTTGTCTAACATCTCTAAATCCCCTTATCTGTAAAATAGGATCAAAGATACTTCACAGAATTGTTGTAAAGATTAAACTAGATACGTGTAGCTATTTTACATACTCCATGCTTTTGAATGATTCAATAGATTAGTAAATTAGTGAATCCACTATTAAGAGCATAGTTCAAGTTCTTATCTTATTGCTAGCACTGCGAACTAAGGGAAGTCACTAGTCCCTTAGTTCTCACCGGAAGGAGAACCTCCCAGCATAAGACAGGTGACTCTTCCCTTGGTGATTCATGTGGAATCAGCCTGCCCTTTATTCTTGGATACACATTCAGGAACCACTCAACAAGTTGACTTCAAAGATCACTCATCAGTGTGATAAGTTGCTAAGCACACTCACCTCCCAGTTTGTCATTTTTGTTGTTGTTGTTAATTTTAAGAGCCAGTGGGAGGGGGAAGGCTGAGAGTATTTGCTGCTATTCCATAGCACTGTGATCATGTCTACTGCTTCCAGGGTCTTCCTGAAGTAGCCTTCATTTGAATATCAAATATGATGTTCTTTCTAACAGCATGCTTTGTATTGTGCGCAAGCTAGATTCCAGTTAGAACCTTCTTTTTAATGTTCTGGTGTCATTGAGATGTGACAAAGCATCTGACACATTAACTGCTTCTGAAAGACAGGAACATGTGTCCAATAAAGCTGCTAAGCTAAGGAAAGAAAAAAAAAATGAGACTGAATCTGAGACACAGCAATGTCCCAAACTGAAACATTTCATGCCAGCATAATGCCTCCCTTCTGTGCATGTATGAATGTCAAATGCATACAAAGTACCTGTTTATCTGCTCACAGTCGGTCCATCTTTAAAGCCAAGTGAGAGCACATTTGCTGACCCAAGGAACATAAATGACATTATTACCTAATGAACTGTTGCAGAATTCATTTGAATGTGGCTGTCCTTTTGAAGAGTATGAATCTTTCCAGTGATTAAAGTGATTTAGACAGGAGTAGTTCAGGATAGACAATATTAATTTAAGAATGAGTCATTATGTTCAGTACCAGTCTGGAACCTAACGAGCTGATTCAAATTCATTTAAGTCACTTGGAAAATACATACAGAGGCTGCACAATGTATATAATTTGGAACCAAAAGACATTTCCTCTAAAAACCAATATATTTCAATCAGTAGAAATAAAATAAATCCACATTTCCCCCCCGCAAATGACTAGGCTGCTTCAGTCCTGAGGTTTTGAAATTAACTGAGACTGTGGAAGCACCTGAGTTTAAAACTTCGTTTGAAAAAGGAATGAACAAAAAGGCTGAGGAATATTATTTCATTATTTACTTAAGTGAGAGATTTACAAGATGTGGTGTCATCTCAATGATGAGAGTAACTTTTGTATGCAATTAGTTTGCATGGCTAAGTTTGGGATTGTGCTAGCAATCTTAGCCCCACTGGTATAGAAATAAGAATTAGAAGAGCAATTAAATAATTACAAAAAATATTTATAAGATATATATTTAGAAGTTGCCAAAATAAGAAGGAAATGAATCACTTTTGGTAGTTTTGGAAAAGAACTTGTATTAGCAATGAACTGATAACATAAAACTTAAATTTTAAAATTTTCAAGGAGTCATTTTTTGCTCTTCTGCATTAATAAAGAAATGTGATTCAATAATAACTTTGCAGACACTGGTTTTTCAGGCTTGGTCTTATTTGTTTTGTGGGTTTCTCTTCAAACTCAGACACTGAATGTTGATTAAATTGAGCTACCCATGAAGATTCCTGAAACTTGGCCAGTGATTATTTTGATATAAGTGTGAAATACTACCCTGGTCAATGAGACATAAAACAAAAGGTTATGAGGGCTGCTAGGAAGTTATTTTCACTCTTTTTTAAAACATTTTTTGTTTTGTTTTCTTTTTTAAATTTATTTTTAATTTATTTATTTTTGGCTGCGTTGGGTCTTCGTTGCTGCACGCGGGCTTTCTCTAGTTGCGACGAGTGGGGGCTACTCTTCGTTGCGGTGTACGGGCTTCTCATTGCTGTGGCTTCTCTTGTTGCAGAACATGGGCTCTAGGCGCGTGGGCTTCAGTAGTTGTGGCGCATGGGCTTAGTCGCTCCGTGGCATGTGGGATCTTCCTGGACCAGGGCTCAAACCCGTGTCCCCTGCATTGGCAAGTGGATTCTTAAACACTGCACCACCAGGGAAGCCCTATTTTCACTCTTAAGGAGAAACACAAATGTAAGACTCCCCTTCCTTTTTTTAGGATATGATGCTTACTAGTTGTCAGTCATCTTACAACCCTGAGGAGAAGGTCACTGAATGTTGATCAGAAGCCTTGACATCATTGAACCAATCTATTAACCGGTCCTGGACTTATTCTGCTTCTCCATTTTTTGTTACATGAGGCTATAAAATTTCTATTCCTTTAAGCCAGGTCTGCTGGATTTTCAGATATTTGTAGCTGCCAGAATCCTAATTGGCATCCAGACTTTCATAAATAGGAATTAACCAATCTCATTCACGTAAATATTCCAGGGCACTGAGCAAAGTTTGTTACGAAAATTTTATTCTGTCTAGCTTCAATGTAAAGAACCTCTAAGCTTATCCTTCTTATGCTGCAAGACGATTAAGAGAATACTTCTATAAATTTAAATGTAACTTCTGCTGACTTCTAGCTTCTGGTGTTAAGTTATATAAATTTAAAGACAGCAATTTTTCTCAGGGTGAAACTAATGGCACTGACCTAAAGATTAGCATAAGGTGACAGTGAGTTCTCTCCAGGCTAAGAAATAGACATCCCTTATTGCAGGAATACAAATTCTCTCCACTCCCTTCTTACACAAAATATGCCACCTTGTTATCTTGTCATCTCTCGTCCCCTTTGGGGTCCAAACTTTCTCTCCCATTCCTGAAAATAAAATTCCCTTATCTTCATTATGCAAATAAGATTCTGTACCTTGATGAATGAATGGAAGAATTAGAAGCAATGTAATGTATATAATGTCTAAGACAATCCTTGTCTCCTGGATGTTTAATAGAGAACGTATTATACTGCTAAGAGTAAATTTTCCGAAGTCACTGGCAGTACGAAATGCCAAATACCTCCTCACCTCACCCCGGCCCCAACTTAACACTGTTCAAGAAATATGTGCTTTATAGAGCAGCCTTGGTTTGCTTAAGGAACAAGACCTGAGTAAATATTATTGTGATAAAAGATAAAATTTGGGATTAACAGTTACACACTACTATATATAAAACAGAAAAACCATGAGGACCTACTGTATAGCAAGGGAACTATACTCAATATCTTGTAATAACCTATAATGAAAAAGAATCTGAAAAAGTCTATATATGTGTATGTGTGTGTGTGTGTGTGTGTGTATATATATATAACTGAATTAGTTTGAGTACAACTGAATCATTATAAATCAACTAAGCTTCAAAAAAACTTTTTTTAATTTAAGCAATTTTTAAAAATAGAAAAAAAAAAGATTAAATTACATTAGAGTGGTTTAAATTAAGGGTCCACTTCTCCTAAATAACATCCAGCCTTTCACATATAACATGTACTCTAAGAGAGATTCCTAGAATCAGAATTTGGGTCAAACGGAGTGCACATTTTAAATTTTGATAGACTATGCTAAATTTCCAAGCAAAAGTTATAGTCTCACCAAAACTAGATGAAAGGACTAGTTTGTCCACACCCCCCAGCAGCACTTTCATAATCAACATTTTATTTTTTGCCAATCTGTTTAGTAAAATGTGGTATCTCATTGTTAATTAATTAATTTATTTTTTATAAATGTATTTATTTATTTTTGGCTGCGTTAGGTCTTCGTTGCTGCTTGTGGACTTTCTCTAGTTGCGGCGAGCAGGGGCTACTCTTCGTTATAGTGCGCAGGCTTCTCATTGTGGTGGTTTCTCTCGTTGTAGAGCACGGGCTCTAGGCGCACGGGCTTCTAGTAGTTGTGACATGTGGGCTCAGAAGTTGTGGCTTGCAGGCTCTAGAGCACAGGCTCAGTAGTTGTGGCGCGTGGGCTTAGTTGCTCCGCGGCATGTGGGATCTTCCCGGACCAGGGCTTGAACCCGTGTCCCGTGCATTGGCAGGCGGATTCTTAACCACTGTGGCACCAGGGAAGTCCTGTTATTTTAAAATACATTACTTTAATTATGACTGCATTAAAATTATTTTTTTTTAATTTATCCTTTATTTACCTTACTTTCTGTGAAGTATCTTTTCATATGTTTTCCTCATTTTGTTTTCCTGGATGAGTTTTTGTTCCTTATTAATGTCAAGGAATATGTATGATTATAAATACAAAGCTATAATTAACCTTCTGTAAGGCATATGTGTTGAAAACTCCTTTCCCATTTTCCCATTTGTATATTGACTTTATGTTTATTGCCTTATATTTAAAAAACAATGTGGTCATCTTTCACTTTCTCACTCTGTTATGCCTTCACACATTTTCTTTTATTATTTTCATGCTTTCATAAAACATTGTTTATAAAAGTTTATGTTGGAACGAGAAGTAAGGTAAACTGGCTTTAATTGTTATTTGGTTTTTATACTTCAGTTTGTTAATTAAGCCATTTCCTTTCATTTGATTTGAATTGCAAATCTCATTTTATGTTCATATTTACTTGAGTCTATTTCTGTGCTTTCTTTTTTGCTTTAATGAGTGTATTCCTGAAATATTAACACATTCTTTTAACTGCAACTTGATAATACATTTTATTACCTGGTAGGATATACCTTGCTTCTTGACATTCTTACTATGTTTTCGTATTTAACTTACAATTAGTTTTAATCGTTAAAACCAAATTTATTGATTATTTTAGACACTAAATTGTCTAGCTATTGTCTAGCTCCAAAAATCAGGCCTTTTATACCATTTATTCAAACATTCTTTATCTGTCTTAAGAGAATCTTAAACTAGACTTTACATAAATCCTAAATGCTTTTTGTTAATTATTTATATCTTTGTAACCGGCCAACATATTGAATTCCCCTCTTGGATCTAACTGCCTTTTAGTTGCTTCTCTGGGGTATTTGCATTAATGATCATAATAATTTGCAAATATAGATAATTTGCATTTTTCTTTTCAACTTATGTACTGTGGTAATTAATTCAGTAAATATATACTGAATTGGAGACAAACTGTGACCTTCATGGAGCTTAAATTCTAGCAAGGGCTTGCATTTTTCTCTTATACAACTGCATTGGAGACTACTCCTAGACCCTTTTCAGTATCAGTGGTGATAAAATGCTTACTTGCCATGTTCTGTATTTAACAAGAATGGTTCCATGCTCCCATTCTGTGATCGTAAGTGTGATGCTGACTCTCCTCACCTTGGCATATGTGGTTTTCATGTTAAAATAGTAACTATTATTTTTAAATTAAGAGTTTTCATCAGTAATGGACATTGAATGTAACCAAACACCTTTTCTACATCTATGGAGATAACTGCATTTTCTTCCTCCTTAACCCTTAAAATAATGTAGTATCTTAATAGATTTCTCAAAATTGAATGGTTAGTGGTCTCCTGAAAAGAAAATACAACCTCTGTTTACAAAATTTCTAATGGTATGTATAATTTAACTAGCCATATGTTGTTTAAATCCTTTGTATCTTAAATTGACTGAAATAGCTGAGTTTTGTTAATCATGCTAGCCATTTTTAAGAAGGAATTCAAATACTGTACAATAGAAAGCTCTGCATATTCTAGGTCCAATTTTTACAATACAATCTGATCCAGAATTGCACTCATTCTCACCCTAAATAACAATGTAAATATCACTTTTTACTCACATATATTGTGTATGATCTATTTTCCATTTTTTTCTCCTTAAAGCAAAGCCTTAGTTGATTTTTCTTTGAAAGTACCTACTAAATATCCTGCTATAAAAGAAAAGGAAAGAAAGACCTTATTATTTCCTCCACCTCTTCTCCCCCTTCTAATTATTAGAAATATGGTATTTTACATTGACAAGGTTTATAGCCTATACATTGTCTGTTAAATAAAATGAGTTATTTGTGCTTTGTCTGTATTTTGATTTGCAAAATAAAAACAATTATATAATTCATAATATAATGATTATGTCCATGTATATTCCATTTGTAGAACGATGAAATCATGTAGGTGAAATCATGCAGAAAAAAATGAAGACTTATACCCTATACATTTTTTTTTTTAAATTTTTTGGGCTATGTTGGGTCTTCATTGTGGTGCACGGGCTTCTCATTGTCGTGGCTCCTCTTGTTGCGGAGCATGGGCTCTAGGCGCAAAGGCTTCAGTAGTTGTGGCACGTGGGCTCAGGAGTTGTGGCTCATGGGCTCTAGAGCTCACGCTCAGTAGTTGTGGCGCACGGGCTTAGTTGCTCTGTGGCATGTGGGATCTTCCTGGGCCAGGGCTCGAACCCATGCCCCTTGCATTGGCAGGCAGATTCTTAACCACTGCGCCAGCAGGGAAGCCCCCCTATACATTTTTGAAGTTAATCCACATGAATCATACTTGCAATTTAGTGTGTTAGACTACATTTTATTTTTTTCTAGCTTTCCTATTCTGTATCCTGCTCAACTGTCATTGTTTATTTTAGTTCATGTCATTCCCTATGCTAAATTTCTTTTAATTTTGCTGAAGTGACATCTTGATCAATATGTTGATAAAATACACTTTGATAATGAAAGCTCTAATGTCATTTTTTTGGTAAAGCGTCTTTATTTTGTCCTCACATTTGATTGGGGACAGAATTCTAGGTTTATATGTGATTTCCCCACATAATTTGGAGACATTTTTGAATTTTTTTCTGTATCCACTGTTGTTGAGAATAATGGATGGTAGTCTGTAATATTCTTTTCTTTGTAAATAACGTTCTATTGAGCTTCGGGAGCTCTTGGAATTTTCCCTTTGTTTCTGTTATGGAATTTCAATGTGTTTACATGTGGACAATACTTCATCAATCCTGCTTTCCATTCAAGATGTCACCTCAGTGAAATAATTGCTTCTTCATTTCGGAACACTTTTCTTCTAATTCATTTTACTATTTCTTCTTTTCATTTGTTTCTGGTATTCCCTGTTTACAATTTGTACTAGATGGTTGATGGATTATTTAGATATTTTTGCCAAATCTCTAAATTCCTCTCTCAAGTTATCTACCTCCTAGTGGCAGATACAAGGCCATATAGTCACTAAACCATTTCATTTCCCATCACCACACAGTAAAACATCATTTCCCAGCTTCCCTTTGATGCAGTTAGGGTTTACACAACTAGTTCTGGCCAACAGGAAGTTGATGAAGTTATGCATGTTCCTTTGGGTACACGTGGATGTGAGTGTCCAGTGGTCTATCTCATGTTCTCTCTTTTCTTCATTTGAAGGCTGACTGATGTCAATGCAACTTAGAAGCCAAAACCGACGGTGAGCCAAAGATGGGACAAATTTGGCTTCCTGAGGCCCTAGTTAGAGAAGCGTTTCCTGGAAGTGTTGACTTACTTTTATTAAGGAGCTGAGTTTTAGGCAAAGTTCTTTTATATAGCAGCTCATGTGAATTACTGTGACAAGGACTCCTTGCTTTTTTTCATTTGGGTTCTGGGAAAATGACTGAATTTGCCTTCCAGATAAATAATTTAAATGTTAGCTCTAAAAATGCATTTATTCCACCCATGTGTTAAATATCTTAAATGATTTGGGCAATTATAATGTTAATTTTTACGATATTTTTCTTGTTATCTGTTTGCTACTTTCCATTGTACTCTGTTCTTATTTTTATTTATGCAGTAACGCCTAGAATCTATCAAATTAAGATTTTTCTCCTTGGATTATTCTCTTGTTTTTGTAGAATTGCTTGTTCTATTTATTTACCCTGGTACTTCTCTCTCATCACTTGTCTTTTCTTTTGAAGTTTTCATCATATGCCTTTTCTATTATTTGAATTTTTAACTATGAAAATGCCCTACTTCTATAAAATAGAGTGAAATAAAAATTAATTTACATTAGTTTAAAATAATTTAGGAAAAACAATCCCCAAATGTTAGGCATAAACTCCTCTATGTCAGATTTCTCTTGCTCTTTCCATTTGTTGACTTCTGACTGCTTTTTCACATTAGTTGAAATATCTTTGACTTTACATTTCTTGACTCAGCTTTGAGCATTTCTGGGACTCTATTCATAAATCTTCTAGTCTCATAGGCTATAATCTAATGTCATTTTTCTTTAAAATTGATCTCATCCACTCTCTACCTTCCAGTTATCTGTGCTCCCTCCTGTCTTATATTTGTTTTAGTTTTACACTTAAAATAAACTTTTGCCATTACAATGCAGTTTGGGGAAAACAAGAAGACAGATGTTTGTGCTGCTGGACAAGGATTAGGGTAAAGCAAGTGAGGCAGCATTGTAGAGGGCAGGGCTGGAGCATATCTTCACAATCTTAAAATTGTGATACTTTGCTTATTACAGATTTTTGCATTGTTTTTGATAATTTAAAATGTACTAAAGTACTGCATGAAGATATTAATTATCTTGATTACTGAGATTTTGCTACCCTTTAAAATTTTACACCTGATATGAATGCCTTATTTGCCTCAGCCTAGTCCTGGCCCTGATAAGCTATTGTAAATCCAAAAACTAGGAGATACTTCAATGGAGAAGGAGATACTGCAGAATGGATATTTAGGTGCGTTGTAAAAAAAATCTGTTTTGCAACTTTAATGTAACCCTATTTTTGCCTGCGGAATATGTAGCCTGGAGAAAAGAGGTCACCTTTATATTCCTATGAATGTAATTTCTATAAACAGTAATAAGCAAATCAGACAAAATTTACATTAATGACTATAATGTGAAAGATGCATACCAGCCACATCTGAGACTATGAATCAGCATAGTCCTTAGGCCTGGGTATTATTCCCTGCTTGCCACACAAAATCTACTTATTCTTTTTTCCTTTTTTCTTTCTTTCCAGTTTTATTGAGATGTAAATGACACATAACATGATACATTTAAGGTGTATGGCATAATGTCTTGACATAAGTATGTCTTGCAAAATGATCGCAATAAGTTTATTTAGCACCCATCACCTCATATAGTTACACTTTTTTTTCTTGTGATGAGAACTTTTAGAATTTACTCTCTCAGTAATTTTCAATTACCTGCTCTATCGTTCCTATGTCCCCAGTCTTTTCTGTGACCTGGGAGTCTGACCCAACACTTACTTCCTTGTTGTCTGATTTCAGGTTGTGTACAGTCAGTGGGAGGCACAAGCAGATGATCAGAACAAGGAAGAGGAAATGTTTTGGGTATCCACTACCCTGGATCTCTTCCTTCCAGGTCATGGATTGGCCGTGGGTGTATTTCCTTCCTATTGGTCACATGTTGTACCAGGAGCCTTGCCTTGCAGCTTTCTGTGTTGTAGCAAGTCCCTCTCCCTACTGGTCCCATCAGACTTAGGTTTGACAACTGCTCTCCTCTGTTGTTCATCCCAAGATGCTCCACCATTAACTGACCTTAATGACTCATCTTGAATGTGCCAGGAAAATAATTGATCGTATCAGGGGTCCAAAATGCTCATTACTTATTTGAATCAAGTTTTTGGAAAATGGAATTCAAAGTCTGTGGAACTAGATTTAGAAGAAAGTTCATCATGTAGTTCAGCGTGATATGTGATGGTCAGTTCTTCCACATTCCATGATGAAACTTAATAGCCATAATATTTCTTCCAAAGTTCAATTTCACTTTCGCCCATCTCCTACTGAATAAGGACACGTGGTATGTTAAGCTTCAAATAGAAACTTGAATTTATGTCACTGTCACTTGAATTTATGTCACTTAATTATTTGGTAGTAGGATAATGATAGTAATGTGATTATATGCTGTGGCTGCACTACCCTTAGTTTATTTGAAATTTTAAAACTTACTTCAACTTAACTGTTAACAAAACCTCTTAAATTCCGTATATGCAAAAGCTAACCACATGTATTTATAGCTGTATCTGACTTGGGGCATACAAATATCCAATGGTTTAACCCAATGACACTGCGTGAGAAGATGAATTTAATATCCCCAAATCAGTCTAATATTCCCCAACTTTTCCTAAGGGGAAACATATGTGCTAGTTAATGCCTCAAAGATTTAGAGCCTAGAGTATTCAAGAGTCTGAGAAAATCCCCAAGTGTTAAGTCAGACTCATGGGGAAGCTGAGTCGAGTTATTCAGGACACCCGGATACCAGCTTATGCACAATTTTATCCAAGCATCTTTAAAATTTTTCACTTAATGAGGCATATTATACGGAGAAAAATGACCAGCGAATGTATGATATATTTGGTAAAGGTAGCAATCCAATTGATAAATTCCTATCTCCCAACCATCTGGAGGGACCAGATTGGCAGGATTTCTCGTCAGCATTCTGTATATTATCCATGCTTCACAAGGCAAGAAAGGGTATCACTCAGCACTCTCCAATGCCTAAAATGATGGATTCCTTTAACATGTTGCTAACCAGCCTGCAATATTTCTTTAAAAATATCGCTTTGGTATTATGCATCATTTAAAAAAGAAGAATTAGGGATTAACAGTGTAAGTTGCATTTGTTATAGATAATAGCAAAGATTTAAGATTGAAGGCTCCCCACCCATTCAACTGGAGGGTGCATCTTCTCTCTCTTTTCAATCCTCTTGCCACCTGGGGCTCAGGTTAAATATAGTGGTGCTATGTCAGACTAAAGAAATCCACAGATTTGGGAACTGCACATAGTATGATGGGTTCATTATTTCTATGTTAAAGCATGAGCAACAGTGTGAAACATATGGGTAAGACAGAGTGGGAGAAGTGGAATAACGGTAAATTATAAGCATCTATTCTACCCTTTAGTAGTTTTCTTGAAATAGACAGTTTTTTTCTCTGTTACTGATGTGTAGTTTGAAAGACTTAGATTCCTAGATTCTATTCAAGCCAAATGTGAGCTATAGCCTTCTGTTAAACAGTCTTCTGTTTATATCAGAGGTCACAGTATGTCTGAAGCCAATAGCTACGAAACAACCAATAGAAACACTGAAAAGTAGTTTCAACTTATTCCAAATTGAAAAAGTTAACTACAACACAACATATGAATTAAAAAGTAGTTTCTCAAAGTGAAATACTATCTGAGGATTGTCTAAGCCTAAAAGTTTCAAGATATAGTTAAATGTTCACTAATAGAAACATTTAATTCTGAGATTTTCTATATCCTTTCAATTTTGGGTGTAACAACAACAAAAAACAACTTATTGAGTTATTACTCTAATGGCAGTAAAACTGAATTTGCTTGTGGGAAAGAAATAAGAATCTCAAAAAATGGGCAGAAGATTTAAATAGAAACTTCTCCAAAGAAGACATATAGATGGACAAAAGGCACATGAAAAATGCTCAACATCACTAATTATTAGAGAAATGCAAATCAAAACTACAATAAGGTATCACCTCACTCTGGTCAGAATGACCATCATCAAAAAGTCAACAAATACTAGGGCTTCCCTGGTGGCATAGTGGTTAAGAATCCGCCTGCCAATGCAGGGGACACGGGTTCGAGCCTTGGTCTGGGAAGATCCCACATGCCTCAGAGCGGCTAAGCCCGTGCGCCACAACTACTGAGCCTGCGCTCTAGAGCCCATGAGCCACAACTACTGAAGCCCGCGTGCCTAGAGCCTGTGCTCCACAAGAGAAGCCACCGCAATGAGAAGCTTGCGCACCGCAATGAAGAGTAGCCCTCGCTCGCCGCAACTAGAGAAAGCCCACGCAGAGCAACAAAGACCCAACACAGCCAAAAATAAATAAGTTTATTTTTTTTAAAAGTCTACAAGTAATAAATGCAGGAGAGGGCGTGGAGAAAAGGGAAGCCTCCTACACTGGTGGTGGGAATGTAAATTGGTAATAGACACTATGGAGAACAGTGTGGAGGTTCCTTAAAAACTAAAACAAGGGCTACCATATGATCCAGCAATCCCACTCCTGGGCATATTTTCAGAGGAAACTCTAGTTTGAAAAGATACATGCACCCCAGTGTTCCTAGCAGCACTATTTACAATAGCCAAGACATGGAAGCAACCTAAATGTCTATCGACAGATAAATGGATAAAGAAGATGTGGTATATATATATGTGTATACACACACACACACACACACACCCTCCCCATGTATATGGTAAGTGTGTGTATATATATATATATACACACATATATATGTATGGTATGTATACACACACACACACACACAGAGTGAAATATTACTCAGCCATATAAAAGAATTAAATAATGCCATTTGTAGCAACATGGCTGGACCTAGAGATTATCATACTAAGTGAAGTAAGCCAGACAGAGAAAGGCAAATATCATATGATATCACTTATATGTGGAATCTTAAAAAAAAAAAAGGATATAAATAAACTTATTTACAAAACAGACATAGAAAACGAACTTATGGTTACCAAAGGGGAAAGTGGGGGAGGGATAAATTAGGAGGTTAGGATTAACATATATACACTACTATACATAACATAGATAACCAACAAACACCTACTGTACAGCACAGGAAACTATACTCAATATTTTGTAATAACCTATAAGGGAAAAGAATCTGAAAAAGAATCTATCTATCTATATATACATATGTATGTATACATATGTATATATAGATATATATAACTGAATCACTGTGTTGTACACCTGAAACTAACACGACATTGTAAATCAACTATACTTCAATAAAATTTTAAAAAAAAGAAAAAGAAAAAAAATAAGAATCTCAAGACTGAAGATGTAATACTTAAGTGACAGGAATTGAGAATTCCTGTTTCTTGGAAAAGATACTCTCTTGACACCTTTAGGGTTCAGCTAGACAATGAAGCTGAACTAAAGGACTATGATTTAAAGACAAGAAAAAAAATCAAACTTGAGATCTGTTTTGTGTGTCAAAAAACATAATAACAAGAAGAAAATAGGGCCTTGATTTCTGAGAAGCAGACTGTATGTAATTTTGAAAATACTAAACTGATAAGAGAGAAAACCAACAGCAATGAAAAGATGGTTTCTGCCTTTAACATTCAAATGTCATTTTGTTTTGTCTTGTTTTTCATGTTGAAAGACTCAGTATATGTTTACTAGAAATTTCAGTTGAGAACAGTCCTCAGATGTTACTGTATATATTGAAGAAATAGCTTAGACCAATATTAGATTTTAATATTTCCAAAGCACGGAGCTGACAACGGACTCTGAAACATGAAAGTAAAGCTGCGAAACTCTTCTTTACAGGTGTTCTGGTGGATGATCCCCAAATAGATGGAGGAGTGAGCTATTCAGGAAATGAATTGAACTGAAGCCTGGCTTCAGTTTTGAATTACCCAAGTTCAAATAACATTGAGGTTGAGCTCAAAGAAAATCCAGGTGAATTGAAGCAACAAAGAGCACAGAAGTTCAGCATGAAATAAAGAATTCTAAAGCAGGAAGGGAAGTATGGATTTACATAGTTTTTGCCACGAGCATACAGATATTACTATTCTTTTGGGAATGTTCTTTATAGTATCTGGTCAAGGAAACGCAGTTACCTGTACAAAGGAAGACATATGAAAGATTATGGCAAAAAAAGAAAGTGCCTTTCTTTCTCCACTCTCTAAAACATAGTACCTATTCTGTCACTCTTCTTTTTAGGAAGCATCTCATGCCAAGAGACTTTCACTTTCCTCCCCTGAGGTCATGATATCTTCAGGACATATCTGCCTGGGGCTAAGAATTATATATACTTTCCTATCATGTACTGTGCATGGGATCAGGAGTCAGAGATTTTAATGTTGGAACACAGGCATCTTGTTTTATCAAGGAACATCTTTTAGAATACTTGTAACAGCTTGCCATGTGTGTGTCTGTGTGTTTGTGTGTGTGTGTGATTTATGTTTTGTCTGGTTCCCTTGTGATAGTAAGATCCTGAAGAACATATGCATGTCCTATTTGCCTTTTAATCACCAGCAGCATCAACCAAAGGACTTTTCACATTATTGTCATTAATAAATGTATATTGGACTGAAAAAAGATGAGTGTTTATTAATAAGATAAAAGGAGAGGAGAGAAGGTTTTTATTTGGAATCAAATTCCAAACATTTTAAAGGGATATATGGTAAGCATAAGAGAGGAAAGACTCCATATTCATCATTAAAAATCTAAATTCATATTCTAGATGATCCAGTCCCCTGAGCTGGACAGTCCAAGAAAATTTGTAAAATTCCCATTCTTCATTATGTTGAAGCAAAAAGGGACACACAACAATGGAAAGCCAAATATTATCAATTACCAAGATATAAAAGCATGAAAAAGTAGTAAGAAAATTAGAAAGAAAAACAGGGAGAAAGGAGAACAGGTTACAGTGTTTCTACAGAGACATAAAAAACATTAAGAGATCTGCAACTGTCTTCAGCAGTTAATCATGTGACAAGATATTTTTAGTTCATGGTTTTATTGAACAAATTTGTACTGAACGCCTACAATGCGACAGACTAATTTCCAGGGATTGTTCTAGCAGAGCTCACATCCAGCAGAGGTAGGGAAACAATAAACAGCAAATCTAATGCCATGTCATCAGCACCATGAACTCGGTGAGGTAAAAGCACAGAGCGGAACAGCTGACTTATCGGGGTGGGAGTTCAACGTGAGATGTGAAGAGGATACATGTTGTCCAGGTGAGGAAGGCAGGGACCAAGGATAACAGGGAGAGGAGAGATGCTGACATGTGGTACAAATTTTTGAATTAATTCATTACTAAATTGTGGGTTTAGATGGTCACACATTTTCCAAAAGGATTAGTTTTCACAAACTGGTGATAATATCTACAGTCTCTTTGGAAGGAGTCTCATGTCTTGCTGTTGATAAGATATATATTAAGCTTTTGTGTTACAACTAAGAAAATAAAAATATGTATAACAGATCATTAAAGGTGTTAAATTGTTACAGTATAAGATAGCCACAAATACAAAAGAAAGCAGTAAAGGAGAAACAGAGGAATAAATAAAATACAGAGAAAGAAAACAAGAATCAAAATGGCAGAGCCAAATACAACCAAATCAATCATAATATTAAATGTGAATGGATTATTATTCAGCAGTAAAAAGAAATAAAGTGCTGATACATGCTGCAACATGATGAACCTTGAAAACACTATGCTTAGTGAAAGAAACCAGTCACAAAAGATCACATAATTGCATGATTTCGTTTACATAAAATAACCAGAATAGGGAAATTCATAGAGACAAAAGGTAAATTTGTAGTTGCCTAGAACTATGGGGTTGAAGGGAGGGATGGGAGGAATGAGTAGTTATTGTTAATAGATACGGTGTTTCTTTGGGGGGAAAATTCAACTTAGGTTGAATAGTTGTACAACTTAGGTGATCGTTGTACAACCTTTTAAATATACTAAAAAAAGCATTAAATTGTACACATTATATGAGTGAATTTAACTGGTATTTGAATTATTTCTTAACAAATATGTTGAAAAAAAAAATACCATCAAGATGCCAAATTGAACAGCCCAAGACTAGAGGTGTGTTGCTTCATCAGCATCAGTAATCTCCATCCCATCTCTCCAAGGTAAGCAGACACTTTGATCAAGCTTGTCTCTTTAGCATAAATATTCTTTCCCTGTTGTCTGTCTTGTAAATCTAAAGTCCTGTTAAAAAAGTCACTTCTCTTCTTCCTCCAACAATTGGAATTAATTACTGTGTTACTTTATTATCTCTGTTCTGTTAGTACTTTTATAAAATATCAATGGTAGCATTTTCCCTTCATGTTTGAGAGGTTCTTTGTGCATCCATTCCTTCTGCTATTCTGTGGGTTCCTTCAGAGTAAGCGTGATACCTTGTATATTTTTATCTCTTGTTTTCTCTCAGTGCCTAATGCAGTATTCAGCCATTGGTATACTTAAATAATGTTTGCTGAACAAAAGAAAAGTACAAGAATGTTGGATTATCTTGGTTGGAAAGTAGCCTGACATTATCATGGGTGACTATAACACAAGCCTTAAGTGTTTGGTAAGCAGTTTGAACAGTAAACTGAAAATAATGTTGCTGAAAACAATGAAGAAACTAGAAGTACTAATGACATCTTCTATTTAACTCCTGCTTTCTTAGAAGTTATTCAATAGACTAACACTGTCCAGGTGGCGAAACAGGTCTTCACTGATGTGGCTCCCCTTAACAGTCACCAGTTCTCATGGAGGGTAAACCACAAAAAGGAAACTGTGACCCTCTTTGAGGTGTGGGGCAGGGTCGGGTGAGGTCGGTTTGCAGATCAAATTTTGGCAGGAGAGGGGCACAACCCAGATGTCACAAAGACTGACACTGAAACATCTGCTCGCAACCACAGAAAGAGACTGTCACTGACTGTGGCAGCACCAGCTGTGGCACACTGGCTGGCTCGGGGTGCTCACTGTCAGGGGAGCCTTGATCAGACCACCTCTGGTGATGCAGAAGCAGCATTTAAACAGGGCAGAAAGGGAAGAGACAGCATCTGCCATATTGCGGGAATGGTGAGGGGGACAATGGAGTTGTACTAAATATGCCAGTGACATTTTAGGTCATCTTAGGCTTAAGGAGTTTTCTCAAGATGACTGTACGAAACATACGTTAGCATTTTGTATGATGAAATGCTTTCTTTGATACTGAGTTAGAATGGTGGCTCTCAATTGTGGGTGATTTTGTTCCCCAGAAAATATCTGGCAATATCTGGAGACATGTTTTGATGTCTGTGGAGGGGTGCTGTGTGCTACTAGCCTGTACTGTGTAGAGGTCAAGGTTGTTGCTAAATGTCCTATTATGCATAGGTCATCCCTGAACAAGAAAGAGTGATCCAGCCCAAAATGTCAACAGTGCGGAGGTTGAGAAACCCTGGTTTAAAGTCATGTGACAGAGGCTTGAGATCATCTTGTCTTAGTAGACACAAGAGTAAACAGAGTCAAAGAGGGTACTTGATGGATGCAAGAAATCACAACTAGTTATCGGCAACATTGTGATTAAAGACTAAACCCTTACATCCTCTAGGATTAGCAGGTGATAGTTCCCAGACGAAATGAGTCACAGAATGACTCATTTTGATGGCAATGAAGATCCTAGGATCAAAAGAACCAAAATATGAGGACTTTAGTATAATGGGAGCTGGGGGAGGAACCCACTGGTTTAGGAATCAAAATTCCTAGTATTACTTGAAAAATAAAATAGCCATGGGACTGCTCTAAGCTGTATAGCAAGATCTCATCACCATTTATGGCAGACCCTGCCCAGTGAGATCTAGTCTGAATAGAAATTTAAGCGACTCCCAGAAACGTGAAAAGAGAAGCACAGGGCTCAAGACCAACTGAGGACCTGTTCAAAGTGATGCTGAAGACAAACTAGCTCATTTCAGAATTCTGCTTTTGGTTTATCTTTTAAAAAAGATCAAATAAACCATTGCCTTTTTCTAGGGAAATGCCAATTATTTATTGATTCTGAAGAAAACATAGTCTTGTTTTTTTTCAGAAAGAGAACTTATTCTTTTTCTTCCCACCTTTGGATCAAATTTCTTTGCCAGAAAAAAAAAATACCAACATGTGCTTCTCTGGATTAAAAAAAAAATCACAAATTATATCGAATTACTTCTCTCTTATTTCAGGTTAAATAAAAATAGACATCTGGCTTGACAGCATTTACAGAGCAGTTCTAGTAGTTTAGTTTCCAGGATCTTACTTGGTCTTGTCGTGTCTCCCCTGATGCAACTTTTATATCTCCTCCTTCAGTATGTTTAAATTCTATTAAATTTGATCTTTTCAATTAGTTCCACTTGTACACTCACAGAAGCATTCCCCCAGGAAACTATGAAATGAAAAGTTCACGGTAGGTGAGGGAAAAAAGAAAAGGCAAGTGGAAAAGAATTTGGCACCTTAAAAAAAAAAAAAAAAAAAAAACCAATATATTTTGTGACAATTTTCTCCCATGAATGTTTGGACTCAGGTAAGATATGACTGTCTATCTAATATGGGGAGTGGGGGGAAGAGTGACATCAGAAAATATATGTTAGTCTTTGGAGACCACCTAAATAATAAAATGGAGTAAAGATGGAAAAATCTAGGCTTTTTCATGTTAATCTGAAAGATTCCACATAAGAGAACTTTGATCATTTTCTGGTATCCAGATACTTTTCATTTCATTTTCAATGGTCTTACTTCTTTTTGTTTCAACTGAAATAATTCTTCTCCATCTTTGCTGTTTACCCCTTTGAAATATATCTCTGCAGCCCTGACCCTCCATTAAGCATTGCCTAACAGAATGATGAACTACGTGTCCTGCTTTAATCTTGCCCTGTAGATCAGTCCCTTCAGCCTTTGAATTATTTTTTTTAATCTTCTGAGGACTCAATTGAAAAAGCTACCTTTCTACAGAAATGTGCTCCAGGTGGCCTGGAAAATACAAACGTCAAGCATTGTGCTAGATCTGGAAGGGCTCACATAGGCAATACTACTTCAAATATATATGATATTGGATGATTAAAATTCCCTTATTACATATTTTTTTCATTTGATACAATAATCAACCCTGCAAGACAGGGAGACCAAGAATTAATACCTTATTTTTTAATACCAGAGCAAGGCCTTCAGGAGTCTGTGACTTGTCCAAGACACACAGCTAGTAAGCTACTCAAGACAAGGATTTTGACTCAAAGTCCAGAGAATTCTGTCCCTTTGAGTCTGGGATCCTGAATATACCCATTTTTTATTTCGCACCGACGTGCAGTTGGTACACGTTCAACCCAAGAGTAAGTAGTTATTGCCTAGTGGATATTTCCAAGTGCCAAGATCAGGGATCTTTTCATAATACTACCCCAAGTCTCAATAGGATTGGCTCATACATGGGCACATGTAGACCCAAGACTAGAAATTGTCTTTCTCTGGTAGAAATGAATAGACATATATACGTTGATATCCCAAGAATTCTACCTTACCTCATATAGTTTCCTAATATTTCTATTTTCACTCTTTTTTCCTTTGTCAGTTTGTATATTCAAAGAGAACACCCCTATGGATTTTATTACCACAGCCTCTTGAGTCTGTGGATATTTATTTAAAATATGCCTCAAAAATGTGAACATCGAAGATTTTAAAGACCAGTATTCTTATGCTCAACAATATAGGTTAACTGATTTTGTACTAGTGTTAGGTTACTGGAGTCCTAAAGAGTTATCATGGGGACTAGATAAAGCCTATGCCTCTTCATTTTCCCACTTTGTCTGTAACAAGTTTTGGAAGACACTCCTTGGGCTCTTTCCTTCAACCTTAGAGATTACTTTAACTTAAAGCACATTAATCTTGGCCACATTAGCTCCACTGGTTTATTCACACATCCATCTGTTGATTAGATACTATTAATCCCTTTTATGGGACTAAAGTCAAGTGCTAAGTATGTAGAAATTAATCAGCCACAGTAAATGAGGACAGAAAGCCTTGAGGCTGCCCCGAAAGCTAGGTCAGGATTGGAAAGGGTCTTTTCATATGCTGGCCATATGTGCCCTCTTTTAGTCTGGGCTTCTCAGGAAACATAGACAAAAAGGTGTGTGCTGGTAGTTTATTTTAGGAAGCAATCCAAGGGAATAGGGATGGTGAAAAGGCAAGTATGAAAGAGGCAAACAGAGAAAGCAAATGCAAGGGTGCATTGTTGAGCTTGTCACTGCTCTGGCAACTGGCACGCAATCCTCCTGGATTCCTCTCAACAGTTATGAATTTTCTGCTCACGGAATAGAGCTTGTATCTGCTAGCTCCCATGCCCCATTGGTCAGTTGCCACAAGAGGTGCTAAATCCCTCACATTTCCTTGTTTGTATATGAATGAGTGTCAGGGGTGTCCTGTAGATCTACGGCTATGGTCTTTGAGAATGCTTATGGAAGGAATACATACGATGGGCAGCTGAGACAAAATGTTGTCAATTTACCCCTGCATCAAGTTGTCTGTTGTAGCAATGGATGGAATAAAGACAGGGGGTCGGGGTTGAGAGGAGGTGAGATGTGGTACAAGAGGTAACGGTTATGGTGTCAAATAATAGAGAAACCTGAAGTAGAGGCATTTATTCAGCTAGATGACAGCTTAGTGGACCTTACGGAGGGAATTCAAGTTTTAAATGTGTAATTGAACTATACTGCTTGTATGATCTTTCAAATACCTGAGTGTGTGACTACAAACACAAATCACCATCTAATGCCAACTCCCAAACTCACTCATTGCTTCATCCTCCTGAGTAGTTCCTTCCTCACTGTTTCAGTAATTCCTGCCTCTTTAGGGTCAGCTTTCATCCTACTCACTTTTCCATGAGCATCGTTCTCATGTCCTTCAGAAGCACTTGACAGATTAGCATCCCAGGAATTGTCCAGATCTAAGGGAGCACTTCCTCTACCATTAATTACAGTTTGGTCATGAACAGGTATGTAACTGCTCTGAGATTCAGATTCCATATCCGAAAATGTACATTTATATTGCAATATTTTAAATAGGTAAAAGGGCCGAACATGAAATAGGAACATAATAAATATCCATTCCTTTATCTCTTTACATTGAGATTATCAATTTTGAGGACAACTTTTGGTAGCACTCCCTCACATTAATCTTCAGATTTAAGTTACCCAGAGTTACATGAGGAATGACCAATATAACATGCATCTGAGCTTCTCTCCCAGATAACCAGGGAGCTACAGACCTGGAAAGGGATGCAGAGATCCTCTCCTTGTCTCTTTCACCCTCCCCTACCTTCTCTCTTCCCTGCCACCATTACAATACAAATAAGACTGGACAAAGCCTAATCGTTATCATTTACTAACCATCTGTATGAAATATGCCATTCTTGTTGCCTTTGTCTGATAGTTTTTATTCTAGGAAAATGTGTTAGTGGCAGTGAGACAATCTGGGCAGATCATGTCAGTGACATTTTCAGCCACTGGGTGAAATAGTTTCCAACGTATTAGGCCATAAGACTATGTTGAGGTCATGCCAAAATGCCTGGATTAATCAGTAAACAAGGTGAACAATGCAGATAAATGACATCATGGGGACAACATTTCCAGATAATTACTGAATCATCAAGTGATATGATTAATTTTTTTGGTTTTCTATAGACATTTTGTCTTGTTTTGTATCTTTACCACTGCAATAATAAGGGACAGATACACTATTACTTAAATGCTAAAGTCATTCACCTGAATTCTTGTCCTGCAAAATCCTAACCATGGTCCAGTAAATAAACCTCTCTAGGACTCTGTTTCTTCATTTGTATCACAAGATAGGGCTGAGAAATCTAATATTACTAAACTGCTATCTCATACCATTAGCATAAGGGTCAAGTGGAACAAAGTAGGAAAAAGTGTTTTGTAAACAGACAAATGCCTTTAACAAAGCCTTTAGTTTTCCCATACTTAATTGTCAATGTGTGTGTTTTTATTCTTAATTGGAATTTTGAGGAGTTACACTGTGTCTTACTTATCTTTGAATATCTTTGAATTGCCTAAGTATAACGCCTGGCACATAGGAGATGTCTATTTTCAATTTTTAAAAAATGCTAAGTAATTAAACTGCTTTCTTAATTTTATATATATATTTTAAAGCTCTTGATGTCACACAGGATTATGGTAACTGCACTGATTTCCACTTCTTTTTTCACACCTGTAGAAAAAGATGCCATTGAGGAGAAATGGACCATCCACAATCACAACCTGCAAGGGCCGCAGCCTGGATTCACCACCTGCGCCTATTTTTTCTAAGTAATATTTCGCTTTCCTTATTCACCACAAATGTCACAGTTGACTTCCTTTAGTGCATGATTTTCAAATTAATCAATCATTTTATTTTCTGATCACCGCAATAGGTTCAGTGAACATCCATCAACTCATATAGATACAAAATTAAAGACATAGGAAAAAAATATTTTTTCCCTGTGATGAGAACTTTTAGGATTTAACAACTTTCATACATAATATACATCAGTGTCCATTATATTTATCATGGATTTTTAAAGGTAATAAGCAATTTCTCACAGGTTGCAATTCATAACATTAGAACTGCATATGTTTATTATGTCATAAATATTTCCTCCTCACCACTAGGTACCGGTAGGAACGCATGCTTTTTCCTGGTTCTTCAAATGCAATATTCTGTGTTCAAATTAGCTAAAAATAAACTTACGTCTCTTTCTCTTATCATACCCTTAGCACCCATGACTATTCTGGCACCTTTAACTTGCCCATAAAAGCCAATCCCTTATCTCCTGCTACAGGAAATCTGCTGCTTTGCCTGATCAGTTCTCATTATGTGGCTGAGAAATCTCACTATCATGTTTTGTTTCTTCTTACCCATCACCTGTTTTACCAAGTGGAAGTTATTAGTGTATTTTATTATTTGTTGACATATCTTTTTCCACTCTAGTCTGTGGCTTCTTGAAATACAGACATCAGTTTTTTGGTTTTGTTTTTTTCCCATCTCTTTGACATACCATCTCACTGCAAACAGTCTTGCTATAGGAGATACTTCCCTTTGGCTGGATGAATAAATCAATTCATCAAACTACTAATGTCTCTTACCCTGGTCCTTTTGTCTCCCTACTCTCAACGTAGCATGCATTTTGAAACGCTGTTAGTCTTCTCACTGGTTTCCTGGCCTGTGATATTCCTGTCTCTGACCCAAGTGGCAAAACACTATCAGCTTAATATTTTCCTGAAACTTGCTCTAAGAAAGAGCAAGTTCAAATTTTTTGGAGTGATGAACTTCATCACTCTTGGGGCAATAGTATTTTAATGTACTCCCTCCCTTTTTTCCAGTTAGTTTCATAGTTAAATATGTTCCTGGGCCCTTAAATATGTTCCTAGGCCCTCCGCTGATGCCTAAGCAAAACCCCCTCCTGGAGCCTTCAATAGAAATGCGCTTCCTGTCAGCACACTCTGCAGCTAGGTCAACATCACCACCGAGAACGGGAACAGATGCCTTCAATGAGCTTGGCAATCAGTGGGTCACACTCCACTAGCATCAGCTGTGCCATTTCATGTGCTTTGGGCATGGGCACTGCTTGTTGAGATGAAGAGCAGCAAATTGTAATGGCGCTACTTGACTTTATGGTTTAGTTTGTGGTCATTTTGAGGTCAGCCCAAATACTCCACTGACACTGACCCCTGCATAAGAAAACCAAAAATGAGGCCACGAGATTGATAAATACGATGTTTATAGCCTTGACTTCTTCTTAGGCCCTACCTTTGATATCTGCTTTCCAAGAAAGGAAAATTTATTTATAGAATGTGGGGAATACCACTTCAGCTCTCACACAATCACAAACATTTTTTGAGTATCTACTATGTGTAAATGACTGTGCTAGAAACTTTCATATAGTATAGCATTTTACTTTTCCAAACAATCTATAAGTCTCTATATAGAATTGCATCAAAATTATGTTCTCTAATCTACTTTATAATATTATTTTAACCAAATCGTTTATCTTCCCATTTCTGTCTCTCTCTGTTTGTACACTGTCCATTTAATGTTTTAATGTTCATCAAGTCCAGCAAATAACAAGTGCCAGTATTAATTACTGAAAATCTGCATGCTGGATTCTTGATGGCACCTAGAGCTCGCAGGCTTTTGTCGATTACAAATTATCTTTCAGTTACGTGGGCACAGTGCTATCTGAATAGGTCTAAGCGCCCAGAGGATGCCAAAATACCTGCTTTGAGTTGGGACTGGGTGATATATCATGAAGACTGCAATGGGCCTGTATTCAGAAGGGCTGGATTTAAGACCTAGCATTGGCATTTATCAGCAGAGTGAATTTGAGCAAGTTCCTAGTCTCTGTGAGTCTCGGTTTCCACTGTCAGACTGGTGCAATATCTAACAGTCTCAGAAAGATATTGTGCCAAAGAAGTCTAATGCATTTGAAAATGTGTGGTGACATGGATTGTTTATCTTCTCTTGAGATTCTACAGGAACCATAAATCACGGTGTCTCCCTAAATCCCTGTTCCCTGGTCTCAGAGGTAGGTAGATGGACCAAGTTTAGCCAATTAGGCTGTCCAGTTTGTTTGCTTCTCTGTGATTGGTTCAGGCAGGGGAAACTAACTGGAGCATTTCTTCCAGAACTGCTTGTGAAGTCTGAAATGTTCTATTTCTGCCTTGTCCAGCATGATAACCATTAGCCAAATGGGACTATTAAGCAATTGAAATGTGACCTGTGACTAGTGCAATTGAGAAGCTGAATTTAAATTAAATTTAAATAGTCCCAGGGGGCTAGTGGCAACCATATGGGACAGTACAGGTCTACAGTTTCCCATTCATTATTCTGCATGTTTCCTTATTTGTTCTTTGTTGCCTTTCTAGGAATATCTTTTAAAGCTTTCTTTCTCTATGCCCTATTTAGATAACCCTTAAAATACTTGTTCCTTAAAGATTTTAAATAATTCAACTGAGAAAACACCTTTGTTGGGCACTGTTTCTTAACTTATTTAATATATTATGCAATTATTGATCTGGTTATATTTTCTTTTTCTTCCTGAGTAAATTTTTTTGTCATTGATGTTTTCTCAGAAACCATTTATTTCATACAGATTTTCAAATTTATTTGTATGACTGGGAAGAATGCTTCCCACTACTTCTTTCTTTATTTGGTCATTGCTAGTTTCCTATCTTTCATTATTTCTGCATTCTCAGTTCTCATTCTATAAACTGTTTTATCCTTTTTATTTAAATATAAATTATTTATAAAAATAAAAATGTTAATTTATCTTGTTTTGCTTTGTCTTCCTAAGAATTAACTGTGTTTTTAAAATCATTTTGCTGTAATTATCTTGTTTATAAATAAATCAATATTTGTTTTTATGTTTACTAATTCCTTCCTCCTAGATTCTTCCCCTGCCGCCCCTCCTTCCCTTCCTCCCTCCTTCTCCTCTCCTCTTTCCTTCTTTCCTTCCTTTCTTCCTTCCTTCCTTCTTTTTCTTTCTTTCTCCTTCACTCTTTCTTTGCATTTTAAACAAGTTGAATTTACTATTTTACAAATTTTTATCAGTTATGTAAATGTTTGAGGTAAAAGTTTTCCCTTTTAGATTGACTTTAGGTTTACTCTATGAGTTTGGATACTTATCACTTAACATTAAAAATTGTGGGGAGAGGGGAGAGATGAATATGCTGAGCACAGAGGAATTTTAAGGTAGTGAAAATACTCTGTATGACATTGTAATGATGGATAGATTTACTATACAGTTGTTGAACATGCAACAACAAGAGTGAACCCTAAAGTAAACTATGGACTTTGGTGATGCTGATGAGTTAACATAGGTTCATCCTTGGTAAAAAAAAAAAAAAAAAAGTACCGTTCTGGTGAGTGAAGTTGATAATGGGGGAGCTTATACATATGTAGGGGTAGCTGCACATTTCTCTCAATTTTATTGTAAACCTGAAATTGCTCTAAAAATTGTCTTTTAAAAATTAATAAATATATAATGAAATTCCAGTTCTTTCTGAACTCAAGAATTCTTCAAAAAAGATATTTTTAAGTTGCATTAAATTGTTTTACTTAATTTGTTACGACTTTTCCTCACTATTTTTCAAAAAGATTGTACTATATTGCTTACAGTTTTTGAAATTTGTTGTGACTTTTGGTGGCTTAATACATAGCCATTTTAAATTATTTTAAGTATGTTTTAAAAGAGAAGGTGTTTTATTCAAAGAATTACTAATCAAAGCCTCAATAGCCTTACCTGTTGTAATTTTTTATATCTAGTATTGGCTGAAAGAATTATTATGCTGTTAGCTCTCCTTTAATTTCATACAGTTTTGTATCTATATTTTTGATGCCACATTTGTCTCATACAATGCATTTGGCCTTTAATTAAACTCTCATATGATGGTAATGTTAGGACCCCTGCTTAATATTTGTTTTCATCTGCCCATGTGTCTTTGCCAATGCTTATTATTTTCAATAATAATGTCACTTTCTTTTATGTGTATCTCTTTTACAAAGCAAAAATAACTTTTCATAACAATATTTTTCCCATTTACTTTGCCAAGTCCCCCAGTTTACATTTATTATTGTTAGAGTTAACTTTATTTCCTTTGCATATACATTTTGTCATACTTGTTACATTTGCTATATTGCTTATACTTTCTTTCCTTTTTGCTTCCTCTTTTAGTTATTTGAAATGTATAGAATCTAATTTTAGTTTATTACTAGTTGCCTTTACATTTTAAATAACAGACTTAAATCTCTATTTATTAGTTTATTAATTTTTAAATGTAATAATTTCCTGCTATGAAAGATAATAAGCATATTTAAATTTATTTAACATCACATTTTCTTATATCCATATTATTGGTACTCTGCACATTCTCTTACACACACACATTTTCTTATTTTTAGTATGTTGTGTAGCTTTTCTTTAAATATTTATAATGTTTACTTTATCTTCCTTCATTATAATTCAATAAATTTCACCCTCAATTTCAAAAAAAAAGATCATAAGTTTATCCCCCTTCATTCAGGCATCTATCCATTCAAGACACATTTATTGTGTGGTCCTTCTTTGTCAGACTGCTCCAGCCACTGGGGCACAACACAGAGCAGCAAGGCAGAAAAGACTGCAGTCATGGAACGTATATTTGGGCAGGGGAGAAACTAGCAATGACAAAATAAACAAAGAAACTGTCTGGTGCGAATAAATCTTTTAGAATGGGAAAATACTAGTCAGTCATGACTCCTTTACATGGGTTGTTGAGGGAGGCTGTGTAGGATTAGACAGCGTGCTAAGATTCAACTGATGAAAGAAAAGAGCGTTTTTAGTCAATCTTGCAAAATACGAGGAATGAGCATTTTAGACAGGGAATGCTGGTGTCGTGGTATTTTACTGGTTCTATGAACAACTGAGTTAGGGACTGTGCATTTGCCTATTTTTCCTTTTAGCTCTGTCACTATATGCCCCATGTATTCTGAATGTTGTCAAGAGTGTACACATTTAGGTAGATATGTCTTCTTGACAAACTCTTTTAATGTCATAAATTTTCCTTTTTTTTTACCTCTGGTAATACTAGTTATCTAGGATTTTGCCTTGACTAACTGTATGATGCCAAACTAGTTTTAAAATAAATGGTATAGAGACTTCCCGGGTGGCACAGTGGTTAAGAATCCGCCTGCCAATGCAGGGGACATGGGTTCCAGCCCTGGTCCAGGAAGATCCCACATGCCACCAAGCAACAAAGCCCATGTGCCACAACTACTGAGCCTGCACTCCACAGCCCACGAGCCACAACTACTGAAGCCCACGCATCTAGAGCCCGTGCTCCACAACAAGAGAAGCCACCACAATAAGAAGCCCGCACACCGCAACGAAGAGTAGCCGCCACTCCCTGCAACTAGAGAAAGCCCGCATGCGGCAACGAGGACCCAATGCAGCCATAAATAAATAAATAAATAGATAACTAATTAATTAAATAAATAATTAAATTAAATAAATGGTATATACTTTTCCATCTTTTTACTTTCCAACTGTGTAAGTCATTAAAGTGTATGTTCTATACAAACCATATTGGGTTTTGCATTTTATCCAGTCTATCAATCTCTACATCTCATTGGAGTATCTAGTCAATTTATATTTAATGTAAATGTTGGTGTTTTTCTGATTTAATATATCATCTTGGATTTTTTTTTCACCTGCCCAATGTATTGTTCCTTGCTTCATTATTTCATACCTTCTTCTGGCTTAAAAAGTACTTTCAATATTTTATTTTAATGACTCTATTGGCTTTTATTTTATTATTATTATTTTTTTGGTTATTGCATTCTGTGTGTGTGTGTGTGTGTCTGTGTGTGTGTATTTTAAGTGTCATAACTGGGACTACAATATGCATCCTAACTTATCTCAGTCTGCCTAGAATTACTATTGTATCATTCTGTGTAAAGTGTAAGAAACAGTCCAATGTTGTAATTCTATCCCCCACCCCTGTTCTTTGTGGTACTGTTGCTATGAACTTTTCATTTATATATGTTATACATAACAACTTACAAAGTTATTAATTTTTGATTGAAATTTTCAGTTGTCATATAAAGAAATCAAAACAAAGAACAAATATCTTATACTTATTTACATATTTGTCATGTTCTTTGTTTCTCATGGCTTTCCATAGATTCAAATTTCTATACGGTGAATTTCCCCTGATGGAAAAAATTTCTTTAGCATTTATTCTGGTGTAGGTCGACTGCCAATAAGTTCTCTCACCATTTATTTATCTGAAAAAAATGCCTTTACTTAATCTTACTTTTTAAAGGATATTTTCGCTGCATATAGAATTCTGGGTTGACTATCTTTTTTAAATTTTGGAGTTGGAGTTTTTAACAGTCTACTGTGTTCTTGCTCTATTGTTTCTGATGAAAAGTCAACCATTAATCATATTTTTGTTCCTTTCTATGTAGTGTGTCTTTTTCTTGGTTTGTTTTCAAGACTTCTTATTTGAGTTTGGCATTTTTGTGCCTAGATACAGTTTTAATTGCCTAAGTTTATATTTTTCAGAAAATTTGGAAATTCTCCATTAGTTCTTTTTTTTTTTCTCCCTGCCTCATTAACTCTCTTCTCTTTCTGGGACTCCGGTTACATTTACATTAGATCACTTCATATTGTACACTGATCACCAGTGTTCCATTTATTTTGTTTTCAATATTTTCTCTCTGTGTTCTTTAGGTGGTCTTCTAACTTACTGTCTCTTTTTTCTGACCTTTACAAACTCCTGTTAAGCAAATTAAGTGAATTTTACATTTTAATTCTTGTACTTTCATTTCCAGAGTTTTTATTTCACTTTCTTAAAATTTCTCTTGTTAGTTTCCCCTCTGATCACCAATTACAACCTTCTTTCCCTTTAAAATGCTAAACATACATTTATTAGCTGCTTTAAAGCTACTGAAGTTATTTCCAACATTTGTGTTATATTGGAGTCTATTCTAATGACTTTTAAAAAATTAAGTATTGGCCGTATTTCCTGTTCTTTTCATATATAATACTTTTAGTTGTATGTTGAAAATTATGAATGCTACGTTGTAAAGAGTTTGGAGTATCTATCTTTCTTTACAGGGTGATAGTTCTTCTTCTGGTGAACAGATAAATTATTGGCAGATTCTTTTATTTTTGTAAAATTTGTTTTATTATTTTTATGGTGAATGTATTTTGGTTTTTCTACTTATTCCTAGAAGCAACATTATGCAATATTTGATATCTCTGTTCAGTTCTCAGCCCACAGAAGACCCACTCCAATAGGCCTGTTAGAGTTAGGGGATTAACTTGTATATTTCTTTTATCTCAATTATGACAGATCTGAGTTACCTACTGTCTAAAGTCTGCAAACAATTGTCTCAAATCATTTTTCCAGTTTTACAATTATTTGCAGTTTTGAGTGCAAGTGCAAGTCTAGTATCATTTACTCCTTCATGACTTTCTAAATATCTGGCTAATTCTAATTCTTCACATCTTTACCTTTGCATTAATGACACCTCCTTCAAAATATCTTCCATGTTAGCCTTACAAAATTTCTCTCTTTATCTTTAACTTTTACCACTTTAATTATATTGTGTCTTGGTGTGGCTCCCTTTGGGTTCATCTTAATTGGAACTATTGAACCTGAATGTCTGTTTCCTTCTTCAGATTAGTGACGTTTTCAGCCATTATTTCTTCTCTCTCTGGTGCCCCTATAACGCAAAAGTTGTTTCACTTGATTTTGTCCCAAGGTCCTTTAAGGTATCTTCACTTTTTAAAACTTCTTTTTTCTATTTGTTGCACTGCCTTGATGAGTTCCATTGTTTTGTCTTCCAGCTTGTTGTTCTGCCTCATCCAGTCTGTTGTTGAAACTTTCTAATGTTATTTTTCAGTTCACTTATTGTATTCTTTAGCTCTGTGACTTCTGGTTGGTACTTCCTTATGCTTTCTATTTCTTTGTTGATGTTCTCACTGTGTTTATCCATTCTTCTCCAGTGTTTGGTGAGCCCCATTGACCATTACTTTAAACCCTTCATCAGGTAGATTCCTTATCTCTGTTTCAGTAAGATCTTTTTCTGAGGTGTTGTTCTTTTCTTTGGAACAAATTCCTTTGTCTCCTCATTTTGCCTGACTCTCTGTGTTTGTTTCTATGTGTTAGGCAAATTAGCTACCCCTCCCAGTCTTAAAGGAGTGGGCTTGTGTAGGAGGTGTCCCATGGGGCCCAGAAATGCAATCCCCTCTGGTCACCAGATGGGGCACTGAAGGGACGTCCCCTGTGTGGGGTACATGGGCCCAGGTGCCGTGGTGTGCAGGTGGGTGGGTGGTGCAGCTCTTGTCCAGCTCACTGCTGTGGCTCATGGGTGTGGGCAGGGCTCTCAGTGGGGCATGCCTCCCCACTCTAGCAGGGGAGAGGGAGAGTCCAAAAATAGCACCTGCCAGCACCAGCATTGGCAATGCAGAATAAGATCCTGCCTACCTTTTATATAAAGTAATTTAACTTTTTTAAAAAATCATTAAGTCACTTTTAGTTGGGTGTTTCTGTTACTTGTCATGAAAATAAAATAACTAAAGTGCTTTATGGAAATGAATCAACTAGAATATACCAGGAGTCTCTGGTATAGTTAGGTTTTAAATAGATTTTTAGTAACCCCACTTAAAAGAAATAGGTGCAAACCCCAAAAGAATTACTATTCACTCTATATCTTTTCTTATGGCCTGCACCCTAGGATAAAACTATCTCTTTCTGCCTTTCTATTTCTTGTCTCCTTAATGCAGTTCTTAACTATCATGAGCATAGGTATACTGACATCTGAGCTATATGCTATCAATCTTAGAAAGGGATAGAGTGGGAAGAGAAATTTAATTGGCCAAACTGAGGCCCATAAGTAATTAGTAGAGAGCGAAGCAAAGAATACCTGGCTAAAGAAACAAATGTATTATAATTAGGCCAATTATCCTAGATGTAGTTCATCAGCTTGTAGTGATAAAGGCTGTTAATGGGCTCTGTCACTGACAGCATTACTTTCTAATCTTAATCCTTTCTAGGGTTATTAGCTTTAAAGCTACTTGCACAGAGATAAGTTAATTTATACTGAAATTAAATTGAAAAATAACAAGTAATGATTGTTGCATTTGAGCAGAATCTTATAAAGTTTCTTTCATGCTGACAAAACTTACTAAAGGCAATGCAAAATGTCCAAGACTTTTTGAGCAGGTGAAGGAGAACTAGAGAAACACTTGTTAAAGGAAATAGTTATAGATATTCTTAAGGACAGTTATTAAATTTATAGTTAATATAATTTAATGAAGTGGTCAATAGCTATTTTATTAATTTTAGGTGTCAGCACACTATGTTCTGTCTGCCATTAAGAAAATTCTTCAAAAGGTCAACCTATGAAGATCACTAAACGTAACAACTGCTCTATACCCAGACATATAGTACTAAGACATCTGCACAAATTTAACAGAATCTTGAACTACGGCCTCTATTGGTCTCGCTCAGCCAGAATTCTTTATCTGAGCCTTAGAACAAAAAATGATTTGAGTGACAGATTTTTAAGTTCTCCTAAGAATGGTGCAAAACTAGTGCCTGTCTAGATGCATAGAAGTTCATTCATTAACATAATGGATGATTTAGGACATTAAAGCATAGTCCTCTCAAGAGTCATAGTTCAGAAAGTTCGCTAGAGATTGGAAGTATTCTTAGAAATGCATTTGTCTGACCCTTTACTTAGGTACTTTTATATTTATCTGTCAATACATATTGAACCACTAGTTTGTGTATAGATTTAACTGAATCTAGGTTAAAAAGTATTGTGTTTAATATATGTAGAAATAGCAGGTGACCTTAACTCACTCTCATTCCACTGAGGAAGTTTTTGAATATTTCACCATGAAATATCATAATTTCCATAGTTTGTGTGTGTGTATGTACACTATTTTCTACACTATATTAAGAAATGTTCTATCAAGTTCTAACACACTAATATCTTCTTTTTTTTAACATCTTTATTGGAGTATAATTGCTTTACAGTGTTGTGTTAGTTTCTGCTGTATAACAAAGTGAATCAGCTATACGTATACATATATTCCCATATCTCCTCCCTCTTGCGTCTCCCTCCCATCCTTCCTATCCCATTGTTCTAGGTGGTCACAAAGCACCGAGCTGATCTCCCTGTGCTATGTGGCTGCTTCCCACTAGCTATCTATTTTACATTTGGTAGTGTATATATATGTCCATGCCACTCTCTCACTTCGTCCCAGCTTACCCTTCCCCCTCCCCGTGTCCTCAAGTCCATTCTCTACGTGTGCATCTTTATTTCTGTCCTGCCCCTAGATTCTTCAGAACCATATATATATATATATTTTTTTTTTTTAGATTTCATATATATGTGTTAGCATACGGTATTTGTTTTTCTTCTCTTTCTGACTTACTTCACTCTGCTAATACACTAATACCTTCTTTCAAGAATGAATTTCATCAAATGATTTTCTGTATCTATTGAGATGATACTATGCTTTTTTCTCACTTACTTTGTTAAGTGGTGAAATACAATGGCTCATTCTAAGACCTTAATTGAGATATAGTGTACATATAAGAAATTTGGCATATTAAAAATATACCATTTGATAAGTTTTAACCTATGTATACACAATTGAGACCATCACTACAATCACAATGATGAACATATCTATCATTCCTGAAAGTTTCATTGTACTTCTTTGCATTTCTCCATCTGACCATAGTAAATAATTTTAATATACATCTGTCAGTAACTCAACAAATGCAAAAAAAGTCATGTACTAGAGTTGAGCAACATGAATAAATGTAATTGATGTATAAATCAGCACACCTCAAAACTGCAGAATACATTTATTTCAAGCACACATAAAACATTTACAAAAATTAAGACTATGCTGAGCCACAAAGCAAGTTTCAACAAATTTCAAATGACTGAAATTCTGTTGAGATTTTCCCTTATGAAAACAGAATGAAGGCTTTATGTCCACTCAACCACAAAAGCATAGACTTAAACATTCACCTCTAGGCCATCAGAGATAATCAAATGCTCCAGGAAATATGCCATAATCAATTCTCAGTACTATTCTAAATTTGCTTTTTCTTTCAGTCTCTAGCCTCTGAAGGTTGTCTTATTTTACTCTAGATCATACATTTCATCCAGGACTTTTTAGGTGTCCTGTATCAATACCGTTTCTCCGGTCATCTCAGCTACCATGTTACTAGAACTGAAAATCCAATTTGTTACTTTAAAAGTCACAGCTGTCAAAACTAGAATCTAACATATAATTTAAAAATACAGAAAAAAAAAACCCACAACAACTTCTATTTCTGAGTTCCACACTCTCCCTTCACACAAACATAAACTATAGGTCTGGGCAAGATGGCGGAAGAGTAAGACGCGGAGATCACCTTCCTTCCCACAGATACAGTAGAAATACATCTACACGTGGAACTGCTCCTACAGAACACCCACTGAACGCTGGCAGAAGACGTCAGACCTCCCAAAAGGCAAGAAAATCCCCACGTACTTGGGTAGGGCAAAAGAAAAAAGAAACAACAGAGACAAAAGAATAGGGACGGGACCTGCACCAGTGGGAGGGAGCTGTGAAGGAGGAAAGGTTTCCACACACTAGGAAGCCCCTTCGCGGGCAGAGACTGCGGGTGGCAGAGGGGGGAAGCTTCAGAGCCACGGAGGAGAGCGCAGCCACAGGGGTGCGGAGGGCAAAGCGGAGAGATTCCCGCACAGAGGACCGGCGCCGAGCAGCACTCACCAGCCCGAGAGGCTTGTCTGCTCACCCGCCGGGGCAGGCGGGGGCTGGGAGCTGAGGCTCCGGCTTCGGTCGGATCGCAGGGAGAGGACTGGGGTTGGCAGCGTGAACACAGCCTGAAGGGGCTAGCGCACCACAGCTAGCCGGGAGGGAGCCTGAGAAAAAGTCTGCAGCTGCCGAAGAGGCAAGAGACTTTTTCTTGCCTCTTTCTTTCGCGGTGCGCAAGGAGAGGGTATTCAGAGCGCCGCTTAAACGAACTCCAGAGACCGGCGCGAGCCGCAGCAATCAGCGCGGACCCCAGAGACGGGCGCGAGCCGCGGTTATCAGCGCCGACCCCAGAGACGGGCATGAGACGCTAAGGCTGCTGCTGCCGCCACCAAACAGCCTGTGTGTGAGCACAGGTCACTCTCCACACCGCCCCTCCCAGGAGCCAGTGCAGCCCGCCACGGCCAGGCTCCCGTGATCTGGGGACAACTTCCCCGGGAGAACGCACGGCGCGCCTCACGCTGCTGCAACGTCACGCCGGCTTCCGCCACAGGCTCGCCTCGCCTCCTCCGTACCGCTCCCTCCCCCAGGCCTAACTGAGCCAGAGCCCCCGAATCAGCTGCTCCTTTAACCCTGTTCTGTCCGGGCTGGGAACAGACGCCCTCAGGCAACCTACATGCAGAGGTGGGTCCAAATCCAAAGCTGAACCCCGGGAGCTGTACGAACAAAGCAGAGAAAGGGAAATCTCTCCCAGCAGCCTCAGAAGCAGCGGATTAAAGCTCCACAAACAACTTGATGTGCCTGCATCTGTTGAATACCTGAATAGACAACGAATCATCCCAAATTTAGGAGGTGGACTTTGGGAGCAGGATATATTAATTTTTCCCCTTTTCCTTTTTTTGTGAGTGTATATGTGTATGCTTCTGGGTGAAATTTTGTCTGTCTAGCTTTGCTCTCACCGTTAGTCCTAGGGTTAGGTCCGTCTTTTTTTTTTTTTTTTTTTACTTAAAAAATTTCTTTTTCCCTAATAAATGTTTTCTTAATAATTTTTTCCTTATTTTCTATTTTTAAAAATTAAAAAAAATTTTTAATAAGTTTTTTCATATTTTTTATTTTAAAAAATTAAAAACTTTTTTTCTTAATAAATTTTTTCTTAATAATTTTTTTCTTATAAAAAATTAATAAATCTATTTTTAAAAAATTTTTTCTTAATAAATTTATTCTTAATAATTTTTTTCTTATTTTTTATTATAATAGCTTTATTTTTTATTTATTTTTTATTTTTTAATTAATTAATTTATTTCTGGCTGTGTTGGGTCTTCGTTTCTGTGTTAGGGCTTTCTCTAGTTGTGGCAAGCGGGGGCCACTCTTCATCGCGGAGCGCGGGCCTCTCACTATCGTGGCCTCTCTTTTTGCGGAGCACAGGCTCCAGACGCGCAGGCTCAGTAGTTGTGGCTCACGAGCCTAGTTGCTCCGCGGCATGTGGGATCTTCCCAGACCAGGGCTCGAACCCGTGTCCCCTGCATTAGCAGGCAGATTCTCAACCACCGTGCCACCAGGGAAGCCCCACTTTATTTTATTTTATTTTATGCTCTTTCTTTCTTTCTTTCTATTTCTTCTCCCTTTTATTCTGAGCCGTGTGGATGAAAGGCTCTTGGTGCTCCAGCCAGGCATCAGGGCTGTGCCTCTGAGGTGGGAGAGCCAACTTCAGGACACTGGTCCACAAGAGACCTCCCAGCTCCACGTAATACCAAACGGTGAAAATCTCTCAGAGATCTCCATCTCAACACCAAGACCCACCTTCACTCAACGACCAGCAAGCTACAGTGCTGGACACCCTATGCCAAACAACTAGCAAGACAGGAACACAGCCCCATCCATTAACAGAGAGGCTGCCTAAAATCATAATAAGGCCACAGACACCCCAAAACACACCACCAGACGTGGATGTGCCCACCAGAAAGACAAGATCCAACCTCATCCACCAGAACACAGGCACTAGTCCCCTCCACCAGGAAGCCTACACAACCCACTGAACCAACCTTAGCCACTGGGGACAGATACAAAAACAACGGGAACTACGAACCTGCAGCCTGTGAAAAGGAGACCCCAAACACAGTAAGATAAGCAAAATGAGAAGACAAAAAAACACACAACAGGTGAAGGAGCACGGTCAAAACACACCAGACCTAACAAATGAAGAGGAAATAGGCAGTCTACCTGAAAAAGAATTCAGAATAATGATAGTAAAGATGATCCAAAATCTTGGGAATAGAATAGACAAACTGCAAGAAACATTTAACAAGGACGTAGAAGAACTAAAGAGGAACCAAGCAACGATGAAAAACACAATAAATGAAATTAAAAATACTCTAGACGGGATCAATAGCAGAATAACTGAGGCAGAAGAACGGATAAGTGACCTGGAAGATAAAATAGTGGAAATAACTACTGCAGACCAGAATAAAGAAAAAAGAATGAAAAGAACTGAGGACAGTCTCAGAGACCTCTGGGACAACATTAAACGCACCAACATTCGAATCATAGGGGTCCCAGAAGAAGAAGAGAAAAAGAAAGGGACTGAGAAAATATTTGAAGAGATTATAGTTGAAAACTTCCCTAATATGGGAAAGGAAATAGTTAATCAAGTCCTGGAAGCACAGAGAGTCCCATACAGGATAAATCCAAGGAGAAACACACCAAGACACATATTAATCAAACTATCAAAAATTAAATATAAAGAAAACATATTAAAAGCAGCAAGGGAAAAACAACAAATAACACACAAGGGAATCCCCATAAGGTTAACAGCTGATCTTTCAGCAGAAACTCTGCAAGCCAGAAGGGAGTGGCAGGATATACTTAAACTGATGAAGGAGAAAAACCTATAACCAAGGTTACTCTACCCAGCAAGGATCTCATTCAGATTTGATGGAGAAATTAAAACCTTTACAGACAAGCAAAAGCTGAGAGAGTTAAGCACCACCAAACCAGCTTTACAACAAATGCTAAAGGAACTTCTCTAGGCAAGAAACACAAGAGAAGGAAAACACCTACAATAACAAACCCAAAACATTTAAGAAAATGGGAATAGGAACATACATATCGATAATTACCTTAAATGTAAATGGATTAAATGCGCCCACCAAAAGACACAGACTGGCTGAATGGATACAAAAACAAGACCCATATATATGCTGTCTACAAGAGACCCACTTCAGACCTAGAGACACATACAGACTGAAAGTGAGGGGATGGAAAAAGATAATCCATGCAAATGGAAATAAAAAGAAAGCTGGAGTAGCAATTCTCATATCAGACAAAATAGACTTTAAAATAAAGACTATTACAAGAGACAAAGAAGGACACTATATAATGATCAAGGGATCGATCCATGAGGAAGGTATAACAATTGTAAATATTTATGCACCCAACATAGGAGCACCTCAATACATAAGGCAAATACTAACAGCCATAAAAGGGGAAATCGACAGTAACACAATCATAGTAGGGGACTTTAACACCCCACTTTCACCAATGGACAGATCATCCAAAATGAAAATAAATAAGGAAACACAAGCTTTAAATGATACATTAAACAAGATGGACTTAATTGATATTTATAGGACATTCCACCCAAAAACAACAGAATACACATTTTTCTCAAGTGCTCATGGAACATTCTCCAGGATAGATCATATCTTGGGTCACAAATCAAGCCTTGGTAAATTTAAAAAAATTGAAATCGTATCAAGTATCTTTTCCGACCACAACGCTATGAGACTAGATATCAATTACAGGAAAAGATCTGTAAAAGATACAAACACATGGAGGCTACACAATACACTACTTAATAACGAAGTGATCACTGAAGAAATCAAAGGGGAAATCAAAAAATACCTAGAAACAAATGACAATGGAGACACGACGACCCAAAACCTATGGGATGCAGCAAAAGCAGTTCTAAGAGGGAAGTTTATAGCAATACAAGCCTACATCAAGAAACAGGAAACATCTCAAATAAACAACCTAACCTTGCACCTAAAGCAATTAGAGAAAGAAGAACAAAAAAACCCCAAAGCTTTTTCAGAAATAAATGAAAAAGAAATGAAGGAAACAATAGCAAAAATCAATGAAACTAAAAGCTGGTTCTTTGAGAAGATAAACAAAATTGATAAACCATTAGCCAGACTCATCAAGAGAAAAAGGGAGAAGACTCAAATCAATAGAATTAGAAATGAAAAAGGAGAAGTAACCACTGACACTGCAGAAATACAAACGATCATGAGAGATTACTACAAGCAACTCTATGCCAATAAAATGCAGAACCTGGAAGAAATGGACAGATTCTTAGAAATGCACAACCTGCCGAGACTGAACCAGGAAGAAATAGAAAATATGAACAGACCAATCACAAGCACTGAAATTGAAACTGTGATTAAAAATCTTCCAACACACAAAAGCCCAGGACCAGATGGCTTCACAGGCGAATTCTATCAAACATTTAGAGAAGAGCTAACACCTATCCTTCTCAAACTCTTCCAAAATATTGCAGAGGGAGGAACACTCCCCAACTCATTCTACGAGGCCACCATCACCCTGATACCAAAACCAGACAAAGATGTCACAAAGAAAGAAAACTACAGGCCAATATCACTGATGAACATAGATGCAAAAATCCTCAACAAAATACTAGCAAACAGAATCCAACAGCACATTAAAAGGATTATACACCATGATCAAGTGGGGTTTATTCCAGGAATGCAAGGATTCTTCAATATACACAAATCAATCAACGTGATACACCATATTAACAAATTGAAGGAGAAAAACCATATGATCATCTCAATAGATGCAGAGAAAGCTTTCGACAAAATTCAACACCCATTTATGATAAAAGCTGTGCAGAAAGTAGGCATAGAGGGAACTTTCCTCAACATAATAAAGGCCATATATGACAAACCCACAGCCAACATTGTCCTCAATGGTGAAAAACTGAAACCATTTCCACTAAGATCAGGAACAAGACAAGGTTGCCCACTCTCACCACTATTATTCAACATAGTTTTGGAAGTGTTAGCCACAGCAATCAGAGAAGAAAAAGAAATAAAAGGAATCCAAATCGGAAAAGAAGAAGTAAAGCTGTCACTGTTTGCAGATGACATGATACTATACACAGAGAATCCTAAAGATGCTACCAGAAAACTACTAGAGCTAATCAATGCATTTGGTAAAGTAGCAGGATACAAAATTAATGCACAGAAATCTCTTGCATTCCTGTATACTAATGATGAAAAATCTGAAAGTGAAATTAAGAAAACACTCCCGTTTACCATTGCAACAAAAAGAATAAAATATCTAGGAATAAACCTACCTAAGGAGACAAAAGACCTGTATGCAGAACATTATAGGACACTGATGAAAGAAATTAAAGATGATACAAACAGATGGAGAGATATACCATGTTCTTGGATTGGAAGAATCAACATTGTGAAAATGACTCTACTACCCAAAGCAATCTACAGATTCAATGCAATCCCTATCAAACTACCACTGGCATTTTTCACAGAACTAGAACAAAAAATTTCACAATTTGTATGGAAACACAAAAGACCCCGAATAGCCAAAGCAATCTTGAGAACGAAAAATGGAGCTGGAGGAATCAGGCTCCCTGACTTCAGACTATATTACAAAGCTACAGTAATCAAGACAGTTTGGTACTGGCACAAAAACAGAAATACAGATCAATCGAACAGGATAGAAAGCCCAGAGATAAGCCCACGTACATATGGTCACCTTATCTTTGATAAAGGAGGCAAGCATATACAGTGGAGAAAAGACAGCCTCTTCAATAAGTGGTGCTGGGAAAATTGGACAGGTACATGTAAAAGTATGAAATTAGAACACTCCCTGACACCATACACAAAAATAAACTCAAAATGGATTAAAGACCTAAGTGTAAGGCCAGACACTATCAAACTCTTAGAGGAACACATAGGCAGGACACTCTACGACATAAATCACAGCAAGATCCTTTTTGACCCAGCTCCTAGAGAAATGGAAATAAAAACACAAATAAACAAATGGGACCTAATGAAACTTAAAAGCTTTTGCACAGCAAAGGAAACCATAAACAAGACCAAAAGACAACCCTCAGAATGGGAGAAAATATTTGCAAACGAATCAACAGACAAAGGATGAATCTCCAAAATATATAAACAGCTCATGCACCTCAATATTAAAAAAACAAACAAACCAATCCAAAAATGGGCAGAAGACCTAAATAGACATTTCTCCAAAGAAGATATACAGATTGCCAACAGACACATGAAAGAATGCTCAACATCATTAATCATTAGAGAAATGCAAATCAAAACTACAATGAGGTATCATCTCACACCGGTCAGAATGGCCATCATCAAAAAATCTAGAAACAATAAATGCTGGAGAGGGTGTGGAGAAAAGGGAACACTCTTGCACTGTTGGTGGGAATGTAAATTGATACAGCCACTATGGAGAACAGTATGGAGGTTCCTTAAAAAACTAAAAATAGAACTACCATACGACCCAGCAATCCCACTACTGGGCATATACCCTGAGAAAACCATAATTCAGAAAGAGTCATGTACCAAAATATTCATTGCAGCTCTGTTTACAATAGCCAGGACATGGAAGCAACCTAGGTGTCCATCATCGGATGAATGGATAAAGAAGATGTGGCACATATATACAATGGAATATTACTCAGCCATAAAAAGAAATGAAATGGAGGTATTTGTAATGCGGTGGATGGAGTTAGAGTCTGTTATACAGAGTGAAGTAAGTTAGAAAGAGAAAAAGAAATACAGTATGCTAACACATATATATGGAATCTAAGGAAAAAAAAAAAAAAAAGGTCATGAAGAACCTAGTGGCAAGATGGGAATAAAGACACAGACCTACTAGAGAATGGACTTGAGGATATGGGGAGTGGGAGGGGTGAGATGTGACAGGGTGAGAGAGTGTCATGGACATCTATACACTACCAAATGTAAAATAGATAGCTAGTGGGAAGCAGCCGCATAGCACAGGGAGATCAGCTCGGTGCTTTGTGACCACCTAGAGGGGTGGGATAGGGAGGGTGGGAGGGAGGGAGATGCAAGAGGGAAGAGATATGGGAACATATGTATATGTATAACTGATTCACTTTGTTATAAAGCAGAAACTAACACACCATTGTAAAGCAATTATACTTCAATAAAGATGTTTAAAAATTAAAAAAAAAAATACTTCAAAGACTCGGTATAAAAAAACTTTAAACTATTTCAATAATTTTCATATGATTCCAACTTTTAAATAGTATTTTGAATGCATGGAGTAACCAAATATTATTAAAATTAATTTTATCTGTTTAAAAAAAAAACCATAAACTATAGTTTAAATGAATACTTAATTATACACTGGTAAAGTTGCTAGAGAACTTGGCAGACATTTTACTTTTAGAAGCACTCCACATAGATTTGTATATCATGTTTTACATAATGAAGACTACTTCCCAACCTCCTACCAAAGCAAAGTAATAATAATGATAATAATATGCCTCTTAAAAGAAAGATGGGGATACATCAGGAGGGTTTAGTGAGCTGATACAAGGAACAAGTTAGGGTGTTGCAAGTCAAAGGGAGGGTGGTGGATACACTCCAGATAGAAGGTAAAAGACTTAAGATTTTGCAGCTCCAATTAGATTATGAGTATACTGTTGCTTAAAAAAATCACAGATTCTCTGCATTGTTGAGGGAAAGGCACAAAATCTAAACATATGACTGAATAGTCTTTCCCCTGATTGCATCCATGTGGAGTTTCACGTATGGCTGTGCTCAACTTTGCAATCTCCAAATTAAGATATAATTTTAGACCACTGTTTGAGAAACTGTCTGGGCACATGGGTAATGTTTCTTATTTTTCCTGTTGTTTGAAATGAAATTATCAGAAAAGCAAAACGTCATGCTTCCAAGCTTTAGTTTCTATTTGGTTTCTGTTTCTGAAAACGCTGACTTGCTCAAGAATGCCTCATTAATCTTTTTATCAACATACACTAATCTGATTAATTCTACCTGCATGCTTAGGTATGTGGCAAGGTGCCTCATTTACAAAAGCACCTCCTATGCAAGACACAGGAAATAATCTTTCCTTTGTAATGATTTTGGCAGAAGTGACTCTATGCCATTTCTGAGTCTAACCTTTAAGACCACTGGTAGCTTCTCTCTTGGTCTCTTGGGACCTGAGCACCATGTAAAATGTCCCATTATCCTGCTGGAGAAATAACATGAAGAATCCCTATGACTCCATCATAGGGAGAAATTTCATCTGAGATCAGCCTTGAAGACAACAGCCATATGACTGAAGCCATCTTGGACCTTCTGGACAAACCCAACTGTCAGTTAAACAGCACTGAGTTTAACCGATACCTCAATACCACAAGGAGCAGAAGAATTGCTCCTCTGAGCCATGCCCAAATTCCCAGCCCACAAAATTGTGTGACTTAATAAAACTGTTATTATTTGAAAGTAGTTTAACAGCAATAAATAAATGGAACACCTGTTAAGCAGAACCCATCTACTTTGTCAATACTTGGAAAATATAATTATCTTGGATATGGAACTTCCCCCAGCAACTACACTGTTCAGGAGTGAAGTAGAAATTGGACATTTGGACAAAACTAGCTCCTGAGATGAGCAGAATTCAAGTCAAACAGCAGAAGATGCTACCTTGAATGAGATGATGAGTAACCGTACGTTTTAGCTTTTCCAAGCCAACTGTCATCTCTGGGGGAAAAAACTGGCAGAATCAGGGCCCTCGATATGAAATCCACCCCTAATGGCTGTGGACAGGATTGGGAAATGTATATGCTGGCAAAAGCAATGCAAGAGCCTCTTTCTAGTGTAACCACAGTCCTAATCATGTTACCAATTAGAGATCTGGACTCATGGAATTTCATTTGAGAAGTCATTGATTTTTTTAATTACAATGCCCTGTGTAATAATGTTAGTCGCTATTATTAGTTCTCAGTTACCAGAACTGGGGCAAAATACAAGGATATCCATAAAAGTAATAGACCAGAAAGCATTGTGCCACTTATTAAACTACTGTTGTTCAATTCAAAACCCACCCATCCTCTAGAGTCGTCTCTGATGCTGGGGCTGGGAATCGACAATTATATTTTTCCTTTTAAGGTGGCTTCCTGCTGTTGTGTGTCAGTAAAGGCACTAGGCAGAAGAAGTAGAGATTAGCTCCTTGGTTGCCTTATGGTTCCTGTAAGCAACACATCAGTAACAGCTCTTCAACCTGGCAGCAGCAGTTGGTTTAAGCAGCAGGTGGATCCAGGTTTTAGCTTCTTTCAGCCCTCTGAAATCCATCATCTCAGAGATACCAGCACAAGCCAGAGATATCTGGTTTGTGGAGTTTTCTATTTCTCCCTGTGAGGCTGATAAGTTTTTGCCATATGTATATTGAGGCTCTCTTACTAGGTATGTTCACATTTAATATTAGTATATCTTTCTGGTAAACTGCTCTTTTTATCACCATAGAATGTTGCACCTTATTTTTGGATAACAACTCTTGTCCTAAAGTCTTCTTTGTCTAATATGTTTCTTACTGTTATAGTGTGCATGTCGTATCTTTTTCTATCCTTTTGTTTTCAACTTACCACATTGACAGCATAGGGTTCAGTCTCTATTTCTTTAATCCTGTCTGAAGTTCTCTGCCTTTTCATTGGAAGGTTTGGTCCATTTACACTTAATAAGATTACATAAATCTGAATTTATGCTTCCCATCTTAGTCTTGATATATGTCACCGCCATCTGTTCTTTGTTTTACTCTTCCTCCTTTCTTATCTTCTTTTTTTGTTTTTTTTTGTTTTTTTAATGAAGACCTAGACTTATTTGTTTTTTGAAAATTCTCCTGGTAAGATAAGGTTTAACCTTTCGCTTCACCTCATCATGAATATTCTCTCATTCAACATATTTCCTCCAGTTTGTTTTAAAAAGCATCAATTTATCCATCCTGGCATATCTATATCAATGGGATGCAGATGAGGGAAGAGACTGCTCGTACACCATTAGTCATCCTCCACTTGCTCTGCTCTTGTGTCAGCATCTTTTATCTACCTTCTTGAAACCAGGTATTAATGCCATACATTGTCAAAGTGAGTGGTTCATTTTACCCAATACAATATCAGGAAATATACTGTCAAATGCCATGCCTAATCAAGTGCAGCTGTAAGACTACTTAGTCTAGTACTTCTGTTAAGGAAAATGCAGTTAGCCTGGCATAGTTTAGAATTCCTGAGACTTTCTCTCTTCTTGTTCTACACATTCCCTAAGGACTATTTCATCTTCTTCTGTGGGTTCAGTGACCATTCATTTGCTGATTGCTACCAAAAGTATATGTTGTGGTCCCAGATTTCATTCCTGAGCTTCACCCATATTTCCAAAAGCCTCCTAGACATCTCCACATGGATGATATAGGTACCACAAACACAGCATATTAAAATAGGAACTTATGATCTTTCCTTCAAACCTACTATTCAAATTCCTTATTTCAAGTAATGCATTAATCATTTACCTAGTTTCCCCAGATAACAATGTTATAGTCATATGTTTCCTATTTTTCCCTTATCTGTATACACAATTGATCTTTAATCCCTACTTATTCTACTCTTCTGCATAATTCCCTTTCATTTGTGCCCTTATGATTCCCACAGCCCCTACCATCATGCAGGCCTTAATGTCTCACCTAAATCATCTCAACCACTTATTAACACACATCTCCTCTCCACTTTCCAGCCCCTATCCCACCAGCATCAGCATTACCTAGCACTAGACAGAAACACAAATTCTCAGCCACCACCCCAGATTGACTATATCAGTAACTCTGTGAGTACAGTGCAGCAATCACTGCTGATTCTAATGATGTACACTCAAGTGTGAGGACCACCGCTGGACACTGAAGATGATTTCAAACATTTCCTTCCACCAACATGTTATCTTTAACGCTAGTATTCCTCTTAATGTTTATTTAAATTATTGTCTATATTTTTAAAGTAAATCCAATTTTATCTTTGGCTCTTTATGATTACTAATAATTCTTTTGGCAAACGCTAGCATCTGAATCAACATCTAAGTGTGCTCTGACACCAGAGTTGTCAACAAATGACCTACTCCAGCAGTCAGCACACTTTGATACAGAGGCCAAATCCAGCTCATCCTCTGTTTCCACAAATAAAATAGCATTGCAACATAATCATGCTTATTTATTTGTGTATTGCCTATGACTGCTTTTGTACTATTGTGGCAGAGGTGAGCAGTTACAACAGAGCCCATATGGCCTGCAAAGCCTGAAATATTTACTATCTGGCCTTTTACAGAAAAAAAAAAAAGTTTGTTGACTGACACTGTCACCGTGTACTCATTCAACATATATTTATTCAACATATGCTATTAATCAGGCACTGTTTCAGGCACTGAGAAACAGGCCACGGCAATTATAGGACATACATTTGAATGGGTGGTGGTGGTGGGTAACAATAAATAAGCAAACATGTAAGTAATTAATAAGTCCAGAAAGTGATTTGTGCTGTGAAGAAAATAAAGTGGATGCAGTGGTAGAAAGGGAGTGTCAGAAAGCAGCACCATCCAGTTAGGTATCAAGAAGGTTCCTCCAAGGAGAGGGCATTAAGCTAAGACCTCAGTGAAAAGGATGAAATGATGACAAGGAACAAGGTGGGCAAAGTTCTTGGGATGGAAAGGACTTGATTTGTCCTAAAACCATAAAGGCAAGTGTGGAGGAAAGCAAACGCTGGGAAGAGGTCCTGGCTAAATGTCTGTGACACATCTGATTGATGATAAATTGTATTCTTTCATTCCCACTGAGCTTCATAGAAGGAAGTGATATTGACTAAGGTTGCTTAGTATTCTTTCATGTTAATGATTTATGTTGGTTGCAGTGTAAGCATAAATGATTTTTACATCAATGTTGAAAAAATTAAGAACTTCTGATTAAAATGAAAAAAAAAACAAAGAACAAGATTTATGTCCCCTTTAGATGCCAGGTTGGAATATTGCTCCCTACTCGCCTCCAACTTGATCAGGCTGTTTATGGTGATGGAGTTAAGCTAGACCTTAAAATTTTCCTCTCCCCAAACCTAGTGACACGAACAAGTACAAAACAAAACAAAAAAACAACTTAAAGACTACCAGTGGAATAAAGAAATGAAGAGTTCTGATGACTTGAACATGAGCAAGAAATAAGTTTTAAGAACATACACAAATTTTCTTCTACATTTTCATGGAGAAAATGTTGGGAGTAGGTGAATAATGGAGGGGATGGTGGTTTGTTGAGAAGAGGAAAATATGTTAATGAAACACTGAAAATTCTCATTAAGAATCAACAACTTAGGTGCTTGCTTTGGCAGCAGATGTATTAAAATTGGAAACATAAAAAGAAGAGTAGCATAGATCATGTGTGAGAATGACATGAAAATTCATGAAGTAGTCCATATTTTTTTAAATGGGCAAAGGGATTGAATAGACATTTCTCCAAAGATGATGTACAAATGACCAAAAATCATGAAAAGATGCTCAACATCACTAATCATTAGGGAAATACAAATTAAAACTACAATGAGATATTACTTCACACCTATTAGAGTAGTTACATTAAAAAAAAAAACAAAACAAGAAATAACTAGTGTTGGTGAGGATGCAGAAAAATTGGAACTCTTATATACTGTTGATGGGAATAAAAAATTGTGCAACCACTATGGAAAACAGTATGGAGGTTCCTCAAAAATTTAAAAAGAGAACTATCATATGATTCAGCAATTTCACTTCTATACCCAAAAGAATTGAAAGCAAAATCTCAAAGAGATATTTGCACACTCATGTTCAGAGCATCACTATTTGCAGTAGCAAAGAGGCTGAAGCTGCCCAAGTGTCTACCAATGGATAAATGGATAAACAAAATGCTGTATATACATACAATGGAATATTTGTCAGCCTTAAAAACTGAAGGGAATTCTGATGCATGCTATAATATGGATGAATCTTGAGGACATGATGCTAAGTAAAACAAGCCAGACACAAAAAGACAAGTACTGTATAATTCCACTTATACGAGGTTCTTAGAGTAGAACAATTCAAAGAGACGGAAAGCAGAATAATGGTTGCCAGGGGGCGGTGGGAGGGGAGAATGGGGTGTTATTGTTTAATAGGTATAGTGTCTGTTTTACAGAATAAAAAGAGTTATGGGGATGGATGGTGGTGATAGTTGCACAACAATGTAAATATACTTAACACACTATTGAACTGTAAACTTAGAAGTGGTTAAGATGATAAATTTTAGGTTATGCATTTTTTTACCACAATAAAGAAAAAGTATCAACAGTGTGTAGAGAGGAAGGAGACATGGTGTCAACAGATCAGAACAGAGCCTGTGATACAGAACAGAGCCTGTAGATCAGGTATAAGAGCTAGGAATTGTTGACTTATGACCACATGAAAATATTATACAGATTTAAAGGATTTATTACTTCTCAGGTGGGGTGAAGAGATGAACAGCATAGGAAATCTTGCCCTCTGCAACTGCTCAGATTGAAAAGACTAATTAAAAACTGCTTTCCCTGACTTTTTAAAAAGGGCAAATGCTAACTACTCATACATAGATTCTTGTCTTCTCCTTTTCAAGTATGTTGTGAGCCAGCATCTTGAAATTAGCAAAAGGTAACCACACAGCAATTAATGATTTGACTCTGTTTTGTGGTTAAAGGTAATTTCAGTCATGTGTTTATTTGATACAGCATTATCAGCACCACTTTAAAAATAAACAGAGGGTCAAGGAATTGAAGAAATATACATGGTAGGAATTACCAGTGGAAGAGATGAATAACTGCTGATTTCTTTCACATTCTAAATCTTGAGTATGTGGTACTACAACATTATGTTTCTTTTCTATAACTTCTATTAGAACTAATCTTCTTCATGCATCTATGTGTGCTTTGGAAATGCAGAAAATAAAACATACCAATTCATGGGAAGCAGCTATTTATAAACTCACTTAAACTATCTCCTTTCAATATGACTCACCCAGGCAGTTCATTCTTTTTATTTTTTTTTCCTTTGAACATTTAATTCATTTATTTATTTATTTATTACAGTAGGTCCTTGTTGGTTATCTGTTTTTAATATAGCAGTGTGTACATGTCAATCCCAAACTCCCAATCTATCCCTTCTCCTCCCTCCCGGTAACTATAAATTCATTCTCTAAGTCTGTGAGTCTATTTCTGTTTTGTAAATAAGTTCATTTGTATCATTTTTTTTTTTTTTAGATTCCACATATAAGCAATATCATATGATATTAGACAGTTCACTCTTTACTGCTTTCCTCAACATTGGCTGTAGTCAAAAACTTCATAAATAACTATGCTGCAGTAGACAAAACCTTGCTTCAGATTACAAAAAGATGTGGATTCCTTCATTACCTCGTTCTGCCAAGTGTGAAGTACATTAGTGTGGGCAAGATGCAATCACTGCAATTAAGTTTCCTCATCTGTAAATGAGTCCATGTACCTCATAAAGTTGCTCCAACAGTTAAATGAGATAACATACGTGCAAGCACTCAAACAGTAAATTGCCATACAAATGTAGGCTATAATTGTCATCGAAGTCCCCAGAAATCTGGGAGGAAGTACCTTAATCAAGAGTCAGAGTACACAAAGAATACTTTTTAAAAATCCTAAAATAGCACCTTTCAATGCATTATATATTGAAATAAACATTCAGAGATTAAAATATGAGGATATTTCCTTAGTAATTTATTTTGAGAATAGTAGAGAAATAAGAGAGCTTTTCTGCTCTCAGAATACTTTTTTTAATATTCTGAATATTTTTCAGAATATTCAGTGTTCTAGGCCTTAAATTCTTAATCAAGGAAATATTTCTTTCCTTCTTTTATGCATAAGAATTATAACTTAGAATCATAGAATTTCAAGTTGAGTCTATAAATATTTTATTTATCTATAACAATTAAATAATGAAAACCCTGATTTTGATAGATTCGCTTCCGCTTAATGCTGGAAGATCAGAGGCCAATCTGGATTCTAATCATTTCTGTAGGTGATTTTGTTCAAATTCTTAAATTTTTATAACCTCATTTTTCTATCTGTTAAAGTGTAGGGCAATTTGTTCCTGTCTTAGTTTAGATTCTCCACAAACAATGCCTGAGGCATAGATTTGGGTGCAGATATTCTATTGGGGAGGTAACTGCAGAAAGAAGAGTGAGGAAGATAGGATAATGAAACAGTAAGGATGAAGACAAGGAAAGGGGCATCTGTGACCCTAAACTAAAGCTCCATGACCCTCGGAATTGTCCAAGGAACCATGTGGAATGCTTCTCCAAAATGATCCCTCTAGAGGGAGGAAAGCTGAGGGGTTACTCCCAAGTGGCATCTGCATCCTGGTTGAGAGGCTAATAAGGCTTTAGGGATAATCTGAAAGATAGAAAAGCAGAAAGCCACCAGAGCATGCATTCGTGGGGAGGTGCTGGCAGAACGCAGTGAAAACAAGTGGGTTGGGTGGATGTGGTGCAGGCACAAAAATGTCTCCTACCTTATTGGTTGCTATGAGGATTAAGTAACTTGATACGTATGTACTTAGAATGGTGCCCTGCACATTGTAAGAGCCATGAGTGGTAGCTGAAGTTTTTCCTAGACTAAGAGATTTGTTTATAGATATTACTAATTGGTAAGGATCTTGCTCTTTTCTATGCCTTCTTTCCTGTACTCTATTGCTAAGTATATATTTCCATGCTTTACATGATCACTCTTCCCTTACCATTAGCATTTTATAAAATGTATTATCTCATCTATGTTGTCTTATTTAAATGGCAATCCATTTGAAAACCATGATCAAGTGTTTCATTCAATTTTGCATAATTGTGAGGACCTAGAACAATTTTATGTATAAAAAGATGTTTAATAAATGTTATGTGTTTCATCATGGTTATAAAATGAATGTCTTTCAATTGTCCTCACCACTGAGTTTTACCTGTGTTTAAAACACATTGCCTTATTACTTCAATGAATATTCAAATTCATAGCTCCCATTAGCATTGCAGACAACTGCTGGCCTAGTTTTCCTGGATATTAATGGAAGTTCAGATCTTTTAACGAGCTTAATACAGGAAGAATTTTGGTATTCACATAAACTATTGCCCTTCTCTTAGCTTAGGGCTAGAGAGAAAATAGTCACCATTACAAACTAGGCAGATAACTTCAAAGATACTTAACTGTCAGAAAAGTCATTATCTATGACACAATCAACAAATGCACAGTCATTTTTGGTGTATTTCATGCACCAGTTCTTGGACACCACTTTCTCTTGGTCTCCTCCTACCTCACTGATAGATCCATCTAATTCATCTAATTCTATTTTTCCTTGTTGCTTTGATTTTTAATTTTTGGACAACATCAGGGCTCAATCATTGGAAGGATTCTCTATTCCATCAATCTACATTCACTCTCCAGCCCAGGCTTTTCTCCTAAACTTTAGGTGCATATAAGTTAACATGTTCTCAATATCTCCACTACAATGGTGTGGTAGATTTTTTTTTTTTAAGCCACCACTTCTTCCCTGTATAGAGGGTTTTAGTTTGAATTGATGAAAATGTTTGGAATTAGATGTGGTGGTTGCACAAAATTGTAATACACTAAATGCCACTGAATTGTTCACTTTAAAATGGATAATTTTAAGTATGAGAGTTTCACCTCAATTAAAAAAAAAAATGCTTCAATGGGTTCTCATGTCACTCAGAGCAATTATCAAAATCCTCACAAAGACCTCATGTTCCTAGAGGCTGTAGCCTCCGCTTCCTCTCATCCTCTGCTCTCTCCTCTCTCCACCATAAGTTTCTTCACTATTTGTCAAATATTCCTGGTACTCGCTCATCTTAAGAGTCATGCGTTCTTGATTTCTTTGGTCTGGACTGCCTTTTCCCTAGATATTAACATAGCTCACTTTCCACTGCCTTTCAGCTATACAGATGAATATACAATATTTTTTCTTTAATTTTGGGGTTTTGTTCTGGTCTATTTAGTCTGTATAGAAGGGAAGGAAGTAACATGCATGATGTCAAAATGTTGGGAATACCTAGCTCCATCTGGATAATTTTCCCTGATCCTAAGCAGGTACATGATGATCTAATCTGCCAAAACCTCTCAAGAAAAAGAATATGAGACCTCCCAAGACAAACATGTACACATTGAAAGTAAAGATCAGAAAGGAAGGCTCATTTTCTCGTACATGCTGATGATGTCCTAGGTGCCTGGGATATGTGTTGTTATGGTGATGAGGGGGAGATGAACTAGGACAGGATTGTAAAATAGTGTATGGGCACATTTTAGTTTTGTCTTACTCAGTTCTACTCTTGAGAAAGGCTATAAACATTCTAGACCCTGATTACATTGTACTACCAGACAGCATGGCATCTTTAAAATTTTCTTGATCCACACGGGATTTGGTTTGCTACATGCCACTCTAGAAACTCAGAAGAGCTATTGAAATTAAGCATGGTCCCCGGAGGAGGCAACAAAATGTTTTTCATGAAATCAGCCAAAGACAATTAAAGGTTTAATACATGCAACCCAGCCCATAGTAAGAGGGGTCTTACTGGAAGATACACATGGAAACAAAAGCTGGAAATTCATTCTAGTTGGAGTGGAGAATACCATCTAATTTATAAGTAGTGATAATCCAAATCTACCCCAGACTATGGATCTCAACACCTATATTCATAATTTTACAAGTATTCTTTCTCTCTATTTTTGTTCCTCTGTCTTTTTGTCCCTGTACAGATAAAGGCACTCCATAAATTCCCCTAGATATTTACATGTTTCCGTGGATGAAAACTGCTTGTTTCCACACCTTGGTAAGTAAAGCAAGTGTTATCAGTAAGTCATTTGTGGACTGGTACTGAATCAACTCCAAATTCAGGGAGAGTGATGGCCCTGGTACCAATAAGGCATGGGATTTATGAGAAATGTAGTCCAGTATATTCAGCGATCCTCTTTCCATCTAGAAACTTTTCTCCACCTTCAAGACTATTTACTTTGTTGGATTAGATATCCGGAAACTCAGTTCTGAGTTTAAAATGTAAAATGTGCTGCTCTTTCCATGTGTCCAGTTTCCCCTTGATTTTTTAAAAATTTCTTGACTAAAACAGAATATTTCAACTCTTATAGCTCTCAGTGTATGATGGAGCTTATATAACACCCTGTGTAGGCAGAGTTTTACCTTAAGCCCAGGTCTGTAGCTGATCTGAATGCTGATCACCACACTACCAGTGAGATCTACACACAGAACAGCAGCAAATTTCCCTATTCAAGTGTAATCACTTGTTTTGTATATGCATATGCAGGTTAATTTTTCAGAAAAAGTGCATGTTGGGCCTAGTTGAACAATTATTCCCTTGTTTTAAAATTCCTTTGAAACAAAAGAAAAAAAAATAGTTTTCAAGCTTTTAAACATATGTCCTATATCTAAAACCAGCAGTTTTGTTTAAGGGTTTTTGCTCATTATTAGCTTCTAAAATATATGACAAACCACAATTAAATTATTGGACCAAAGAAGCAAGGATACTCTGTTATATAGGTTGTAGGTATCCAATAAGTGTTTGAATATATTTTTTAAAATTATGGGTCACTTTGGACACAACTAGGCATTTAGTAAATATTTGAATGAATGCAAGAATAAAGAGAGTATGACTTTAGTATGTTTCTCTCGATCAGAGACTGAGTTCTCTTGACTTCATTCTTTTCACACACAATAACTTTCTCTGTGGTATGACTCACACTCAAAAGCCAGAAACAAATATCTATATATCCATCAGTTCACTTATTTATCCATTCATCCATTCAATCATTTGTTTGTTCAACTAATTGAGTCATTCAACAAATATTTATGAGCACTGATGATGCCAAGCATTGTTCCAGGTGTTGGTAATCAAGGATCACGGCACAAATGATGACAGTATAGCATGACATGAACTAAAACGAGGGAAAGTACGAATTGTATGTGACCTCACAGTAGGGGCAAATAATCTCCAGTTGGTGAATCAGGTCAGGCTGTCAGAAACAGGTAACATTTTAGTAATCTACAAAGTGAGTAGGGATTAGACAAGTGAGTAAAAATCTTGGATGGCCAAGGACATTTCAGACAAAATAGAAGGAATAACACACATTTCAGCACATTGGGGAATTGGTGGGAATTCTCTATAACTATAGCACAAAACCCAATACTATGAGGGTTCAGTGTTCAAACGGGACCTCTTTGGAAGCAAACCAGGGGTTTTGCAAACCATTTTTCCCCCTGTGTTTGCATAATATTTTATTTATAGTTCACTTAGCAGATTTTACAGTGTATTAATAGTTTTTTCCCTTTGTCTGTCAAGATAAACCTTCTTAAGTACTGACTTCATACAGAAGTCTTGGGATCATGGAAAAGAAGAGCAGTAATGACTAGCGATTAGGATTCATGTGTGTTTACTATGATTGCTCTTATAGAATATCTGATTTCTTAATTTCTAGAGCCTCTCTGTCTGCGTAGGCCTTCCTGAACAGATTGTTCCCCACTGGCTTCCCTGATTTTCTCACCTGGGCTAAATGTAACCTGCTTAAAAATCCAGAACCTGCTCCTGTGTACTTTAGAAACCTGGGCCATGACAAAATGCCCAGGCTTCCTCTAAGATAGGTGAGATGTGCAGCTTGGGAAAGTAACTGAGTAAAAGCCCTATTTCAGTTAATGCAAATACACTCAGAGAAGGAGTTAAGAACCTATGAGAACTTTCTAATGAAGGAGCCGAAGCCTCAGGGCCACAGAAGAGTATATGAGAGTTGGAGAGGACATCAAAGGCTTTGGGTAGGGCAGAGCATCTGGAGTGGTTTGAGGTGATGGTGCTGAGGACGATAGAAGGTGGGGGAGTTTATACTTCAGGCAGTGAATGATGGACATGGGGGCGAATTAGACTCAACAGTGCCGGATGTAGAGCCAATCTAAGGTCTGGGACTTACAATGCCCAGACTTGAGAGCTGACTCCCAGAGAACCCAGAAGCCGCTCTGCCCAGATGACCTAGCTTATAATTGCAGATTAAAAACAAGTCTTGTGAAAATGATGATATCTTGAGCTTTCCTATGGTTGTATGTGGCCTTGACAATGACTATACCATGCAGTCCAAATATGCTTAGCATGATTTTAAATGTCCTCAGATGCCCGTCCCAGCTTAGTGTATTCCAGGGCTTTACTCACAAACGTTGTGTTCCATTCAGACAAAACCACTGCTTATACCCGTAACACCAATCCATTTCCCTGCCCCAGGCTACTGAACTGGTAGGGTTTACCGTTCTGATTCCCTTTTCACGAACTGTTTCCAATTCTACCTTCTGTGGTAAACTTTGCGCAATGTACTCTGTGCTCCAATAGTGCTTTGTATAACAGATTGCTGTGGCTGCATTGTCATCCATATACATGTCTGTTTCCAATAACCAGTCTTTTTCAACTTTACTATTTTTCTGTTTTAACCACGAAGTTCACTTAGGCAACATACTCCCCAGGGAGTATTCAACATTGCAAGCTATTTCTCATTCTATCTCAATAATGCAATTACTTCCACATTTAAGACAGCGTATTAGAATCATGGGAGTGAAAATTACATTATTAAAAGGAAAACCTTGAATTTACTTTATATAATAGGTAAGTCACCAGTGAACTTTAATGTTTTGACAAATAATGGGAAGGTGTTGTGAAATACCTTATAATTCACCACTTAGAGGATGAGGATGCCCAGTGACAGTTGCCTTTGTGCTGTGTCCCAGGCTGGATATAGCTCCTGATACACTGTCAGAGCTCAGCACATGTATGCAGAATGATTTTAGGAAAAAATGAGTGAATTAACTACTTGGTTTGTTAACATTATATTCTCATTTGAAGCTATGCTCAAGAGGACACAACTTCTAGGGAACCTGATGACATCATCGAAGTCCTGAATGTTCTGAATAATTAGATACCTGGTTCAAACCCCCAAAACCTCGAATTAAGAATTTTAAATCACAGGCTGTGAAGATGAGGTGCCTGTGTATTATAACGTGTATATAGACCTGCGGTGCAAAGGATACAAACAAAAACTCCCCTATCTCTCTTGCTGAGTTTCATTCAGAGAAAACATAGCTGTTTAGCACAGAAACTGCAACCATCATGCTGTGGGAGATGCAGACAGTGGCTGTGTGTACGGAACTACTGAAAATGCCTCGAACCAAGGGCAGGTCATCAAAGGCCAGGGTGAGAATTGTGACCACTGGACCAGTATGACATAGACCTTTCAGGAGAATGAAATGTCTTCATTATGAGCAATCCCTCTGGGCTCTTCCAATTGAGATCACTGACTCTGACAAGAACCCATTTCAGTTCCTTTTAATTGAGGACAATGTCAGAATGATGAAACCACAGATTTTATAGAGAGTGAGAAGAACAGAATATTCTGCACTTTGTCAGTCTTGGTGTGGAGCCGCGGGTGGAGCAGGAGAAAGGCTTGGGGAGCCTATTACCTGGGTCTGTTGTCCAGCCGCACCATCTCCATGCAGAGCAACACCGGGAAAGCTACTTAAAGGGGCTGTCACTCTCCTTATTTGTGATGCCTAGATAACAATGCCTGCCCTGGAGGGGTGATATAAGTGGCAGTGATAATCGTCAGTGTGTCAGACACTGCAAGTGTTGGACAGCACAGAGCTCTCATTAACACTGAAGAAGTGCTTCGATTATATATAAAAGAAGGAAAATATATAGTGCATCCTCTTTGAGAAGTAGTGAGTTTTCATCAATAGCAGAGACTTGAACTGGGCAGCCAGAATACCCTTTTATCTCATGAGTGAAGTAGAAGAGGCTCACCAAGTCACTCTGTTGGGTTAAGTCGTTGCAGCCCCATCCTAGCATTCCCATGCAGCAGCAAGTGTTCACGATATGCCTGATGAGTCACTCCTCTGCAATATTAAATCATCACTGCTTGTTCTGTGCTTTTTCAAATTTTTTCAAATTTTCTGATCTTTACATTTTTCTGTTAATCGGTATTTATTTGTACCAACTCAATCAAAAGATTTTTCATCGCCTTTTCCTAATCTTACCACTTCCTAATGTGGGCATTTCCCCTAAATTTCCTCAAAACTGCCTACAGCCCAGAGCTAACTTATGTTCTCATGGTCGTTTGATTTTTGAGGGCCTTCTCACTCATCTTCAGGAGCTTCTGTGTTCATTTCTGCTTCTTCTTTCCCACAGCATGGCTATAAATCTACGGTTTTCAGAATGCAACGTTTTTCATGCTGCTTATTGATTAGATGAGAAAAGACACCAACTAGTCTTTCCAGCATTGAGAAAATTTTAGGATAGCTAAGAGCAGTGATCTCTTTCATCAGGACTGCTATCACACTGTCGGACTTCTGTCTCATTTGAACTGCAAGATGTGTATAAGTTCTCGAGCTAAGGTCCTTGAGTTCTTTTTTTTTTTTTGAATACTTATTTTTTTTTAATTTTATTTTTTATACAGCAGGTTCTTATTAGTTATCTATTTTACACATATTAGTGTATATATGTCAATCCCCATCTCCCAATTCATCCCACCACTGCCACCCCACACCTCCCCCACCACTTTCCCCCCTTGGTGTCCATACATTTGCTCTCTACAGCTGTGTCTCTATTTCTGCCCTGCAAACCGGTTCATCTGTACCATTTTTCTAGGTTCCACATGTATGCGTTAATATATGATATTTGTTTTTCTCTTTCTGACTTACTTCACTCTGTATGACAGTCTCTAGATCCATCCATGTCTCTACAAATGACCCAATTTCGTTCCTTTTTATGGCTGAGTAATATTCCATTGTATATGTGTACCACATCTTCTTTATCCATTCGTCTGTCGATGCGCATTTAGGTCGCTTCCATGACCTGGCTATTGTAAATAGTGCTGCAATGAACATTGGGGTGCATGTATCTTTTTGAATTATGGTTTTCTCTGGGTATATGCCCAGTAGTGGGATTGCTGGGTCATATGGTAATTCTATTTTTCGTTTTTTAAGGAACCTCCATACTGTTCTCCATAGTGGCTGTATCAACTTACATTCCCACCAACAGTGCAAGAGGGTTCCCTTTTCTCCACACCCTCTCCAGCATTTGTTGTTTGTAGATTTTCAGATAATGCCCATTCTAACTGGTGTGAGGTGATACTTCATTGTAGCTTTGATTTGCATTTCTCTAATAATTAGTGATGTTGAGCAGCTTTCCATGTGCTTCTTGGTCATCTGTATGTCTTCTTTGGGGAAATGTCTATTTAGGTTAAGAACTCTTATCTCACCCCACCCACTGCCCTTTTGAGCCTAGGTCTCCCCTTCGATATTTATAGTCCTGTTTTGATCTTTTTGCCTCTTTGTGGTTTTTATACATTTTCTCTGACTTTAAGAGAATAACATCATTTTAAAATCTTTTAAACAACTCATTAATAATTTTGTTAATCATAAATAATAAATCCTTTAAACAAAACAGAACCAATATTAACCCATACTGAGCCCCATTAGTCATTTATATAATCTCCCACATAGTTTCATCACTCATGATGAACTTCAACTGATTTCCAAAACCATGATTTAATAACTTTGAGTGATTAATTTTTCATGCACAAATGGGTGACTCATCAAATTAGAAATGAACCTAATGTCCAAATGTTTGGCTTTTGCTATTTGCCTTCCAATTTCTTTTGTGGGTGTGTGATGACAAAACTATGAATTCATATGGCCTGCTTTATTCATATTGAAGGCACTCTGCCAGTTTCCCATTCTTAATATTTTTCGGGGGTATTCAATGCTACACTTTACTGATGGTTACCTTCCTGGGAAGAAGTTTCTAATACCCTCAAGAGTCTGTGTTCTCCATATTCTCCAATATGCTAACATTCTTTCATTTTCTAAGAATAAATATGCATGGCTCAGTAAATATGCTGGTCAATCCCCTAAATAACTCAGGGTGATATGGATCTTCCAACGACTGCCAAGTAAGGAATTCCCTTATCTTCATGTTGGTTAGAGCAATTTTTGCAATGTCTTCATTACTCCCTAATTGTCTATATTTCTTTGCTTCATTTCTCTTGTTAAAGGCAGATTTTAAAAAATGAGTTCAATAACTCAGCCGTTTTAGAGTCATCATTAATTTCATGCCCTTCCTCATTAATTAGTGGACCTATTTTCTTGTGGCTTTCTTCTCCCTCTCGGTTTTAAAAAAAATTCTTCTCGTTTATTTTAACCCTTTAATCACACACCACCATGACCTTTATGTCTTCCTTAGCAACACAAATAACATCTCAGTGAAAAATGTTTTTTGTTCTCTAGTTCCTCATCATTCCTGAAATAAGAGCTCTTTTTTTTTTTTTTTAGCTCTGAAAAGTTGCACTATTACTGATCGAAATTTAAAAGCCTTCTTATTCAGAGGAAATTTATAGGTAATGTCTTTAAAGAAATGCTAAAAAATGCTGTGTCTTCTACAGTAAGGCAGCATTTATATCTTTGAATTAAAATGTTGAAAAAAGACTATCTAAAGGCCTAAAAACAAGTTTTTTTTTTTTGGTAAAATTGTTTTCACTTCATCATACATTAAATTTCTGCAGCTCAACAACCCTCTCACCTTCAAAGTGGTCTTAGTGTCGTATTAACAGTCCATACTTCTCCAGAATTCAATAAAAGCCGTGGCACCATTTTTTTTCTTCTCCTATGACATGTGTAGTTTCCCAAATATTAGGATAGTTTTTATAATACATGAAAATATGAAAAATTAAAATTAAAAATATGCTAATTTGATTGTTGGAATACAAATTAGATGCTCAGCTCAATATTTTAACCATAATTTCGACTTTCTGAAAATATATCCTAAGTTAAATGGTTTTCTATTTACCATGGTCTTACCTGAGGGGTCAGTAGTGTGAGTGCCTACATGCAGGTTCTCTTCAGCATTTTTCATTCTTTCAAAATGTCATTGTCTTCCATTTCCTTCCTCTCATTCAACTTAAAATTTGTTGTTTCTATGCTAATATCAGCATAATAACATGAAAAAGAAATGAAACTGAAATTCCCCTGACCTGGATTTATATCCCAATTGTTCCATTTCTAGGTGTAAGCTATAGAGCAGCTTACATAAAGTTCTTGAGATTCAATCTCATCTGTAATATGGGAATTATTAGTAACTAGCCACAATAAGGGGCATTGTAAAGCTCAAGTAAAATAATCAACAAATGTTCTCCTGTTGTGGTTGTTTTGTCCAGTAGTTTTATGCGTTCCGTCTTCTTTAATCTATGGTATTTTTTTGAGCTAGTTGGATACTGAAACAATAATGAAGGAAGTAACACACATAGAAAGTGTGACTTTTCTTCGTCCTTAATCTGTCAGTCACAGAGTTAGGTCACTAAGACATCAAGTTTCAAGTTCCAAACGATCTTAGAAATAGTTCAGTTCAACTCCCTCATATTTTTAGAAGAGGAAAAATTTCTAGAACCCCAAACTCATCCAGCCTCACCATCATCTCTAACTTCCTATTGACTCTCAGAAAGAACCATTAGGGGACTAGAATAGGAGAGGGGTTTCAATACCAGAAAATGCCTTAAATTGGTGAGAAAGTTATTACACACTTTTCAAATCATTATTATAAAAATCTATTCCAATGACACATTAATAATTTCCACGGATAGTTGGATGAACCACAAATATTCTGTAAGCATAATCTAAAACAGCTTTCCCCATAGTTTCTTTCAGGGAACAATATTTCTACAAGAAGTTACACACAGAGAGATTGCCTTGAAACTTCAGAGATGCTGAACTGAGCTAAACCAAACAAGTCGGCTCCCAGCAGACTTTCTGAAAACTCTAAACATCTTAAAAGAATTGTGCTGCTTGTGTGTGTGTGTGTGTGTGTGTGTGTGTGTGTGTGTGTGTGAGAGAGAGAGAGAGAGAGAGAGAGGGGGAGAGGGGGAGAGAGGGAGAGAGAGAGAGAGAGAGAGAGAGAGAGAGGGAGAGAGAGGGGATGGGTGTGCTTGGGGTATTACAGTACTGTGTTGTACACAAAGTTCATTCACCATAAACCGTTTGAGAAACACAAAAATTGTCTTTTTGTCTGCACAACTCAGAACATTTGCTTAGCCTGTCGGTAGATGATCACAGTAAAAAAAAAAAAAAAAAAAAAATCAATGAAACAGAGTATTTGACATGAATATAAACAAGAACAAACAGAATTTTTTGAATAGGTTTCTAGACTTTTCTACTAGACATTTTGGTATCAGGAAGAAACTGTCACTGTCATCTTAAAATAATCTGACCACATTGAACTTTTAAAAATCCATCTACAAAAAATGTGAAGCTAAAGCTTTCACCTTTAATCTCTTGACATTTATGGAACAAGATGATGCAGCTGTAATGAACCTCACCACTGACTGTTTCATGTAATGTGGGGAGGCATCATTAGTTTATGATAACAAGGGGCGGGGTTGTCAGGCTTTTCCCGAACTGAGAAGGTGAAGTCTAATTAGTCATATAACTGTTTTATTTTCCTTGGTAATGAGCATATGCCAAGGAGCTTATTGCAAAAAGGTACATTTTTTAGAAATCTAAAAAATACATCAAATGTGAAACACAGTTGTTTCAAAATCTCTTCTCCAAGACCCACGTTGATTTTCACATCATATTAATTAGAAGAGCTTTAAATTCTGCTTTTTTTTTTTTTTGGAGGTTTAAAAAACTCTCATAATCTAACCTATATTACCTTTTACCGGCCTTTTCCTTTTCAGTCAGGGATATTCATAAATATAATATGAACTGCTATGCCTTTCTACTAATACCCAGCAAATACTGTGTATGCAATAGGATCTTTAAAATACCCAATAATTGGATTTCTCATAAGTTGGTAGGTGGGAATACAGGCGGTAGGTATTACTGGTTTCAAATTGTCTACATTCTTGTAAGTGGCTAATATTCTGCCTCCATAAATAAAGGGATATATTATTACATTCCTCTCTGGCAGTTCTTAGGATGAGTCTGAATCTTTCACCCCTTTTTGACAGGATCTAATTTCTGTTCTTTTCAGCAGCTCCACCGACCTCCTGTACTCTCTCCTGTGCTGCAGAGTTTCACTTGGCTGCTGCTCTCCCAATCTCCATACATTAAAGATGCATTTATACTTTTTTTTTTTTACAGTGCTCTGAACATAATTACAAAAGCTTTGAACCCAGAATCAAAAACGAGTGGTTTGATCACATAAAAGCTAATTTCTGAAAACCACTACACACAGAGATTCAAAGTCAAAGGGAGGACAAACTTAGAACTCTTCAGGTGCAGCCAGGGGAAAAAAAATATTTTCTAAACCGACCCACAGAAAAGTTTTTTATGTGCAGCAATTCAAGACTCTGGCCACATCTACCTATTGTTGTCTAAGCCTGTTGAAGTCCCATTATTCAGTCTGCTGAGTTTTTTCATTATAGGTAACTAATGTGCCATTTCTATTTAATAACATTCTCCTTCAATTTCCTTTTGTAATTGGAGTACATGATCAACCATTTAATTGAAAAAAAATTAAAATGTAATATAGCAGCCACTTTTAAGAAATAAAAGATAGGTCTAGAGTCAAAAAGCAAGTACAGAGCTCTCTTACTGCTATCCACAAATGTTTCCAATGTACTCAGTGTGATAATCTTATCGTTTGGGTGCAAATTCAACTCCAGTAACTGCAAGGAGGGTAACAGTTGGCTGTATTTGCTCCCTCCCTTTAAACTCTAAACAACAAACTTTTGTAACCTATTGCAGGTAAGAGAAACGCTGCTCGAAACGCTCTTCCCTTCCACCCCTTTACCTGATGACTTACACTGCTCTTTCAAGACTTCTCATGCTATCACCTTTCATGGAAATGTTTCCCTCACCTTTTGGTAAGGTCAGAGATACTACTTCTGTTTTTCAAGATAGTCCCTGGGCTGTCCATTACCAAATCAACCCTAATAACATTAGTTTCAATTATTTCCTTGTCTGTTTCCCTACTAAGCTCTTAATTTCTCATAAACATATATAAATCCTTTAAGGCACAAAGCTTTTTCTGGCTGAAGGCAGAAGATGTCAGAGATTCAAGGTGTAAGAAGGACTCGACTCACTGTTTCTAGTTTAAAGATGGAGAAGCTGTGTGAGATGGAATACAGATGGCCTAAATTACTGAGAGAATTCCCCAGCTGAGAAACAAGAACCTCAGTCCTACAACCACAAAGAACTGAATTCAGCCAACAATCTGAGTGAGAACATGGAAATAAATTATTCACCAAATCATTCTGATAAGAGACCAGCCCAGATGAAACCTTAATTTCAGCCCTGTGAAACCCTATGCAGAGGGTCCAGTCAAGCCCACCTGGATTCTAGTCTACAGGACTGTGACCTAATAAATGGGTATTGTTTTTATTCCACTAGGTTTTGGTAATTTGTTATCAAGCATTAAACAGTTATATAGATTTATTGCTTATTATCTTAAAATTTTTATCAAATGAGAATTTGAGAATATATTAAATGTTCAAAAACTGTTGATTAGGCTAACCAAGAAAAAACAGAGAGAACAACATATTACTAATATCAGAAATGAAAGGGGGAACATCACTACAGACCCCATGGACATTAGAAGGATAATAAAGGAATATGAACAACTCTATGTCCACATATTTGATAACCTGGATGAAAGGGAACAATTCCTTGAAAGACACAAGCTGCCAAAACTCACACAAGAAAAACTATAAAATCTGAATAAGCCTTTATCTATTACAGAAATTGAATCAATAATTAATAACCATCCAAAAGAGGAAGCACCAGGCCCATTTGAGTTTACCGGTGAATTTTGCTAAACATTTAAGGAAAAAATTATATTCTTTCAGAGGATAGAGGCAGAGGGAATACATTCTAATTTACTCTGTGATGCCAGCATTACCCTAATACCAAAATCAGGCAAAGATATAACAAGAAAACTATAGACCAATATCTCTCATAAAGATACATAAAAAAATCCTTAACAAAATATTATTAAATTGAATCCAAGAATGTACAAAAATAATTATACACCACACCAAGTGTGATTTATCCCAGGTATGAAAGGCCGATTCAACAGTCAAAAATCAATTATTGTAATCCATCACATCGACAAGCCAAAAAGAAAAATCACATAATTACATCAATAGATGTAGAAACAGTATTTGACCAAAACCAACACCCATTAATGATTAAAAACTCTCAGTAAACTAGGAATCAAGATGAATTTCCTCAACTTAATAAAGACAATATACAAAAAACCTACAGATAGCATAATACTTAACAGTGAGAAACTCTGTATTTTTCCACTAAAATCAGATACAGGGCAAGAATGTCCCCTCTCATTATTCCTTTTCAGCACTGTACTAGAAGTTCTAGCTAATGCAGTAAGACAAGAAAAGGGAATAAAAGGTATACAGATTGGAAAGGAATAAATAAAACTGTCTTTATTCATAGATGACATGACATGATCACCTTTTATAGAATCCAAAAGAATTGACCAAAAAAACCCCCTAGAACTAATAAGTGATTATAACAAGGTTGCAGGATACAAGGTTCACATACAAAAATCAATCACTTCACTTTATACCAGAAATGAACGAGTGGAAGTTGAAATTAAAAGCACAATACTATTTACATTAGGATCCCCAAAATGAAATACTTACGAATAAATCTAACAAAATGTGTACAAGATCTATATGAGGAAAACTACAAAACTGTGATGAATGAAATCAAAGAATAACTAAATGAAGAGATATTTCAGGCTCATGAATAAGAAGACCTAATTTTGTCAAGATGTCAGTTCTTCCCAAAATGATCTATAGATTCAATGCTATCCCAATAAAAATCCCAGCAAGTTATTTTGTGGTAATCGGCAAACTGATTCTCAAGTTTATAGGTAAGGCAAAAGACCCAGAATAGCCAACATAATATTGAAGGAGAAGAACAAAGTTGGATGACTGACACTACCAGATTTCAAGATTTACTATAAAGTACAGTGATCAAGACAGTGTGGTATTGGTAAACAGACAAACAGCTCAATGGAATAGAATTTAAAGCCCCCAAACAGACCTCCATAAATACAGTCAGCAGATCTTTGACAAAGGAACAAGGCATTAGAGTGGAGCAAAGATAAAGATAAACTTTTCAACAAATGGTGCTGGAACAACTGGACAGCCACATGCAGAAAAAAAGAATCTAGACATATATCTTACACCTTTCATAAAAACTAACTCAAAATGGATCTTAGACCTAAATGTAAAATGAAAACTATAAAACTAAATGATAACATAGAGGAAGAACTAGACGACCTTGTATAGGGTGATGCCTCTTTAGATACAACAAACACTAAAGGCATGATTCATTACAGAAATAATTGATAAGCTGGAATTCATTAAAATAAAAAAAAATTTCTCTTCTGTGAAAGACAATATCAATAGAATGAGAATACCACCATAGACAGGAAGAAAATATTTGCCAAGACACATCTTAATATATCCACATATATATTCAAAGAATTTTTACAACTCAACATTAAGAAAACAAACAACCCTTAAAAACTAAGATACACAGATGTCAAATAAACATATCAAAAGATGCTCCACATCATACGTCATCATGGAAAGGCAAGTTAAAACAATTAGCTACCACTACATACCAATTAGAATGGCCAAAATCTAAAACAATGATAACACTAAATGCTGATGGGATATGAAGCAACAGGAATACATTGCTGGGAGGAATGCAGAATGGACAGTCACTTTGAAAGACAGTTTGGTGTTTTCTTACAAAACTAAACCTACTCTTATCATATAATCCAGCAATTGTACTCCTTGATATTTTACCCAAAGTAGTTGAAAACTTATGTGCCCACAAAAACCTGCATATGGATGTTTGTAACAATTTTATTCACAATTACCAAAACTTGGAAGTAACCTTTCAGTAGGTGAATTAATAAATAAACTGTGGTACATTTATACAATGAAATATTATTTAGCATTGAAAAGAAATGACTAATAAGCCACCAAAAGACACAAAGAAACCTGAAATGCATATTATTAGGTGAAAGAAGCTAAGGTGAAAAGGCCACTTACTATATGATTTCAATTATGTGACATTATGGAAAAGGAAAAACTATGGAGACAGTAAAAAGATCTCCAAAGTTTTCCAAAAGTGGTTGCCAGGGATTGGTGTCAGGGTAGGGGAAGAACAGGTAGAGCACAGAGGATTTCAGAGCGGTGTAAACTGTCTGTATGATACCATACTGACACATACAGGTCATTATACATTTGTCCAAACCCATCAAATGCACAATACCAAGAGTGAACCATAGGGACTTCCCTGGTGGTGGAGTGGTTAAGAATCCGCCTGCCAATGCAGGAGACACGGGTTTGAGCCCTGGTCCAGGAAGGTCCCACATGCCATGGAGCAACTAAGCCCATATGCCACAACTACTGAGCCTGCGCTCTAGAGCCCGCATGCCACAACTACTGAAGCCCGCGTGCCGGGAGCCCGTGCTCCGTTAACATGAGAAGCCACCGCAATGAGAAGCCCGCGCCCCGCAACGAAGAGTAGCCCCAGCTCTCCGCAACTAGAGAAAGCCCGCATGCAGCAACGAAGACCCAACGCAGCCAAAAATAAATAAATTAATTTTTAAAAAAACTTTAAAAATGCAACACGCAAAAAGATAAATGACCCTTAAAAAAAAAAAAAAAAAAGTGGGGGCTTCCCTGGTGGCGCAGTGGTTGAGAATCTGCCTGCCAATGCAGGGGACACGGGTTCGAGCCCTGGTCTGGGAAGATCCCACATGCCGCGGGGCAACTAGGCCCATGAGCCACAACTACTGAGCCTGCACGTCTGGAGCTTGTGCTCCGCAACAAGAGAGGCCGCGACAGTGAGAGGCCCGCGCACTGCGATGAAGAGTGGCCCCCGCTCGCCGCAACTAGAGAAAGCCCTCGCACAGAAACGAAGACCCAACACAGCCAAAAATAAAGAAAGAAAGAAAGAAGCTTTAAAAAAATAAAAAATAAAAAATAAAAGTGAACCATAACATAAACTATGGACTTTGGGTGATTATGATGCGTCCTTGTAAGTTCATCTATTGTAACAAAGGTACCACCCTGGTAGGGGATGTTCCTAATGGCAGAGGCTATGCACGTGTGGGGGCACGACTATATGGAAAGTCTCAATTTTCTGTGGACTAAATCTGCTCTAAAAAATAAAATCTTTAAAAAAAATTTTAATGAGAAAAAAAATTATGTTCAACAGAGAGTTGAGGGAACGTAGTAGATACTCTAGTTGCCTAACCTGACATCCATCCCTCTTCTCCCTTGGTAAAATAACCAAATCTGTTTAGCCTGGCAATACGCTCATCCATAAGACTACTTTACCAAGTCCTTCTTGCAGCCAAATGTGGCCATGTGACCAAGTTTTGGCCAGCTATTTTTAAAAAGGAATGTTATTCCGGAAAGTCTTCCTAAAGGTAGGAGCTGTGTACTTTTTTGTCCTTTTCTCCTTTCTCCTGCATGGTTTCCTGCAACACGATATGATGGCTTCAGCTCATCTTGCATTATAAGATAAAACTGTAGTCTACTGGTATGTTATAAAATAAAATACCCTAAAACTTAGCAGCTTAAAAGACAAACATTTAGATTATATATTCTAATTCCGTGGATGATTCTTCGGTTCCACAGAGGATCACCTGAGGTCTCTCACTGAAATTCAGCTGAGCAGCAGGCCTGGTCTGCAAGAACCATGGCAACCTATTCTCACATCTGGCATTTTGGTAAGAGTGGCTGAAAGGCTGAACCCAGCTGGACCCCTCTCCTTCTCCATGTAGTCTCAGAGCCTGTCTGGATGATCTCTGCAATAGGGTAGTTGGATTTGTTACATGACAGCTCAGGGCTCTAAGAGCGAATGTTTCAAGAAGGAGGAAGTAGAAACTGACAGTACCTTGAGGCATGGCCTAGAAATTGTCACAGTGTCACTTCTGCCATATTCTATTATTCAAAGTAGTCACATATTCTGCTCAGATTCAAGGAGTGCGGACACAGACCTCACCTCCCAATGGGAGAAGGGCGAAGAATTTGTGCCATCTTCAATCTGCCATAAATGACCTAAGGATGGCAAAGAAGAACTGGAGGAGCCTGGGTCCCTGACATAAAGTTTCTAAACCACCCCAGTACTGCTTACATCTGAACTTATTTTATGTTACAGTGAAATAAATGTCCATCTACCTTAATTTCTGTTTTATGCAGCAGAAACTGATTCTGAGAACTTCAATAAGAATTTTTCAGAAATAGAGAGACCAAAATCACGGTGATTTACTTAGTATTTGCAACTTTTGTCTTCCAGGGCTTCCCACAGCCTTCTATCATAACGTATCCAGTGATAACAAATATTCCATTTTATCTTGGAATATCTTACCTGTAACTTTTTTCTGGTTGATATGTAAGAGTTACATAATTTTGGAATTCATTTGCTCTTCATGTTAAATATCCTTAGCGACAAAGTATCAAGAGTCACTATATTAAGATCTAAAAAAAAATCAAATTTTCACGGATAATAAGTAAAATGAAAAGCAAAGATCTTGGAAAAAAGAAGGTGTAAAATCTGATGAAATATATATTAAAATGGGAGGAAATGTCTGCATTGGTGGCTTGCACTTCCCATCTTTCCTGATAATATCCTGGCTGTTTTTTTAATGTATTGTAGGTTGTCATGGTGATAGGCAGAGGATCTGAAATCAATTCAGTAATGGGAGACTTGGGTTTATTTGTTGCTTTATTTTACTTATCAATGTTTTCCTTGATCACAACGCATTCCAAAGCAACATTCTGCCACACTCAGCATCGTCTGCACATTCATACCCTTACTCATTCAAATTCTTACGCATTCCCACTCTCAGGCACACCCAGACTTATTCTCAAATTTTCCCAATCATGTCCTAAGACCTTCACAAAGTATTCTGAGTGCATGCACACAAACTCTTATTCTCTTTTACATTCTCATATTTTTACACTTGTGTTTGTTCAATCCTTTGCCAGCTTACTCTCAGAAATTCATGCTCTTACCTAATGACACATTCACTTATATATCTGTCGGTTGCACATACACTTTTTGATGCATTTCTGACAAGATAAATGAGTTTTCTTAAATTTCTCCAAGCCCAACTAACCTCTAACTTTTCTATTTCAGACTAAAAGGTCATATCACATGAAAGGGGAGGAACCAGAGGCAGATGATTTGTGATGACAGTAAAGAACTCATGCCTCCCCTGTGGAAAACAGTATGGATTTTCTCAAAAAATTGAAAATAGAACTACCATATGATCCAGCTATTCCACTTCTGGGTACATATTTGAAGAATATAAAAGCACTCGTCTGAAAAGATATATGCACCCCCTACGTTCATCACAGCATTATCTGCAATAGCCAAGCTATGGAAACAACCTAAGTGCCCACTGACAGATAAATGCATAAAGAAGATGAAAAAAGCCATTAAAATCTTGCCATTTGAAACAACATGGATGGGCCTTGAGGGTATTATGCTAAGTGAAATAAGTCAGATGGAGAAAGAAAAATACTGTGTGATTTCACTCATATATGGAATCTATAAAACAAAAACACAGATACAGAAAACAGAGTAGTGGTTACCAAAGGGAATGGGGTGAGGGGAGGGCAAGATGGTAAAGGGGGTCAACTCAATGGTGATTGTTGGAAACTAAACTTTGGTGGTGAGCACACTGCAGTGTATACAGAACTTGAAATATAATATTGTACACAGAAAACTTATATAATGTTATTAAACAATAAAAAACAACATTTTCTTAAAAAGAAAAAAAAAAGAACTCATGCTTGCAGACCCCCTGCTTGCATAAATCCCTTTTAAGGCTCTGGTAGGAGCCCTAGAAATACGGTCACATGTGTGTTCACAGGCTTTTGTAAAAATTTCTATATTAAGGTATTTTACTTGAATTGGTTCAGATCACTATTTTCACACTTTGCCACGTGTAGGATATTGTTGGAGTAGCATTGGACATCGTAGGGATCCATTTCAGAAGAAGCTTATTTGGAATTACACTATTTTAACTGCAATATGGAAAGATAATGAACATTCCAATAAAAAAACCTGAGAAATTACAGACTCTGATCTGGACTTATGAATGGTAGCTTCTTTTCTCATGTTTAATTAATAAACAAAAGAGAAGATTCAGATAAAATGGATTATAAAGTGAAGGCACCAAAGCAATGAAATTATAAATATTTTTATATAGAGAAGCAAACATGACCCCCCCCAATGATTAGATCACATAAAAGTAGCAGTTCATTAAGAGGAAAATCTCCCATTAAAATGGAAGTAATGAATAGACTCTTAAATTGTTTGAGAATTCTCCTTAATGAAGAGGCATGAAACATGAGAAGACATTGAAAAAAATTAAATTTCTTGCTGATCCGATGCAAATATTGACATCAATGCAAATAACATAAAATTTTCATGTGCCACTGAATAGAGGACATTGGCAACAAATTGGTTATGTATGTAGTTATTTCAAAACATATTTAAGTCATTGCATGAGAAAATTTGAAATGCTCAGTAATCTTGCAACGTATGTATAAAAGAAGTTTGATAAAGTTTTTTGAGATCACTTACAAAACATGGTATTATCTGTGATGAGCTGTAAAGCAGAAGGAAAATTCCCTAAACTTCTACATCTACTATATTGTTACTACTAATAACAACAGATTTTAAGCAACCATACTAGAGAAAGTACTGAATTATCTTTCTAGTCTCTTTATAGAAGATAGCACAAAAAATTCCTATATGAAGAGGCATTTTAAGGAATCAATATACAGCCAAAAATGCATGGAAAAGCATTATAGAGGTATAACAGACAGTTAATTAATAACAATACTATTTTGCATTTATAATGTTTGTGTTGTCAAATTTTAAAGCATATATTTGCCATAATACATTTTCTCATTTAAATAAAGGCTTAATTTCATATTTAATATTTTATTCACAATTTTGTATTCTTTCTCCTAAGGAGCCCGCCCCCTAATCACATCAACTGGCACCATTAAAGCTGAATCTTATATGCACCCAAATGTGCACTGCAGCACTATTTACAATAGCCAAGACATGGAAGCAACCTACATGTCCATCAACAGATGAATGGATAAAGGAGATGTGGTACATATATATTCAATGGAATATTACTCAGCCATGAAAAAGAATAAAATAATGCCATTTGCAGCAACATGAATGGACCTAGAGATTATCATACTAAGTGAAGTAAGCCAGACAAAGGCAAATATCATATGATATCACTTATATATGGAATCTAAAAAAGATACAAATGAACTTATTTACAAAACAGAAATAGACCCACAGATACAGAAAACAAACTTATGGTTACCAAAGGGGAAAGGAAAGGGAGGGATAAATTAGGAATTTGGGATTAACATATACACACTAATATATATAAGACAGATAACCAACAAGGACGTACTGTATAGCACAGGGAACTATACTCAATACTCTGTAATAAGCTATAAGGGAAAGGAATCTGAAAAAGAATAGATATACATATATATGTATAACTGAACCACTTTGCTGTACATCTGAAACTAACACATTTTAAATTAACTATACTTCAATGAAAAACTTAAAAATTAAAAACAAAACAAAACTGAATCTATCTCAGGGAGAGACTCACATCAACCACAGTGAGAACAAATGGATTGAAGTGTCATCAGATGTCTAAGGCCTATAAGAATGGGGAGCTCAGATGAGGAACACAAGAAAGGAATTCACAAAAATGGGAATGGTGGTTTTTCAGTGCTATGTGAAAGAGAACAAAGGAGATAATATTAAGGATATAATGATAAAGTTGAATCTTTGAATAGTAAGACTTGAAAAAAATTTCAATCAAATATTTAAGTTTTCTCATTCATACAGATCACTAAACTAAATGATCACCAGAGAAACCAAAGATTGGCCATTTTTTTCTTTAGACACCTGGAAAGAGCCCACAGCATTTTTTTTTCCAGCATCAGCAGATATCCAATGCCATTACATTAATTGATTCCTGCTGTACATAGATGAAAACAACACAGGGACCATTTGCTGCAGATCCAAACTAAGTTCCACATCACCAGCTCACTGAGCCCAGTTGGCTCATTATAAACTCTTTATTTAGATAAAGAATATACAAAACATTTAGGGACATCCAAGGACTTTAAGAACAATCCATTAGCAAACCTGCCACTAGAATCCCAATATATTGCATTAAAATGAGAAAATGAAAAAAAATTCAGTACAGAAGCCCCAAATTTCAAAACATATCTTGAAATTTCCCAAGGAAGGATGACAAAAAATAATTTAGTTTTTCCACTGAAATCCTATTCAAGACGGTACTTAGCCACTCAAATTCTGTTCTCCATTCTCAATTCCTCAGACCCCCCCATAGGTATCTTGGTGAAGATACCTATGGGAAAATCCAAAATAGTAATATTGGAAAGATTGCACGTACTCCTAATAGTGAATATCTTTTATAATAGCTTTTACATCATGCCCCATTAGGTTTTGGGTTTTTTTTTTTTTACACTAGTCTGACATGACAGTGTAATTCCCTGTTAAATGTTATAATAGCAAGGATGAGTAATAATTCAACATGATGCTAATATAGCACAAGTTTAAACTGCTAATTCAATGAAGCTCTCATTTTGTTTTACATTGCTCTAATCATTGTAATTCTTGCAGAAAAATATTAGAATCGTGTAAAGACGAAAAGAATCATGGCAAGAGTTCCTACCTGTTTCTTGTTCTTGCCTAAATGTATGTCTTCAGAAGGAAGTGGTTCTCTGTCTTCAGTATCACCACTTATCAAAGGAGAAACTCAGGAATAGTCCAGAAAGCTTTTCAGAAAACTTCGCTCCAAGTATGAATAGTGTTGATTTCTCCCTCACTCTTCTGATTCCTTTAATATGAGAATTATAAATTACCAAGTCTGTTCTCATGCTGTGAAACCCCTTTCAGACTTTCTCTCTCTTCCTTTTCCAAATTTTATTATAGTACTACAGGGTATATGCCTAGCTCCGAGCATTTCTCCTCACCTACAGTTTGTAATACATCAAATCCTTATTGTGTTCTCCCACCATTTTAACCATCACACACACACACACACTTTAACCCTGTCACTCATCTACTCAAAAAACTTAGAAGCTTCCCATTGCTTCTGGCTTTTAAGGGACTATAGAATTTCAGATGGTTACATCTATAAACAGCTTATATATACAGATACATATATTTATATTTATATATATATATATATATATAAAACAGAACATAACATATAAGTGTGTATATATGCGTGTATATAAATTTAAAACAGCTGCTACTTAATCCAAGTAGCTGTGCAACATTTGAGAAATATTTTTCTCTTCTAAGTGTTTGCATGTGGAAATCGGGATACCAAGAGTTCCCTGCTTCGTAGTACTAGTGCACGTGTTGGAAAAGGTGATGCTTGTAATGTGCTCCTCACAGTGAGTGGAGGTCGTGTGGAACATAAGGTTCAATTTTTGGAGTTTTAATAAAGTTGACTGATTTTTCTTATAAGTGCTACTGCTATTGGCCCTGTGAACTGTCTAAAATACAATTTCCTCAAATGTTATATTGGTAAATTCAGACTAATTTTATATTTGTAAGGATTATTGGATATTAAGACATTGCTCAATGTCTATTATATGTGTTTGAATTTTTTTTTTTCAATTTGTATTTGATTTTGCTTATGATGTTACTTTTGCTGGGAAGACGATTTTATCATGTATATTTCGATGGAGCTATATACTCTTATATCTTCTAGGTTTCCTACCATGCTCAAAGGGGTGAAGCTTGTATAATATTGAAGATTAAGTAATTATTCAATGATTACTGCTTATTTCGTATTTATTTAATTAAAATTTTGGAGCCATCTGTACCTGATTTTAGTCAAAGTATCCCGCTTCATAATTTTCCTCTAAAGTGCTAGCTTCTTGTCCCAAAATTATTAATTGGACAGATTTCTTGACCATAGTGATTTTGAAGTGTATATTTTAAGTTTCCAAGTATTTATTATTAGACTCTCTAGTTCAATTCATTACTCTGCTTTAATTGTGTTTAATACCAACTTTTAAATGTCATACAACTAGATTTCTTCCATTACTCATATTTTATAGGATTTTATATCCTTTTGGATAATCTTTAGTAGTGTTTTTCAGTCTCTTCCCTTAATATCTCCTCTCATCTTGTGGTTATCATAATTCTTATTATATTGTAGATGCAATAATATTATAGATGTTTTTAGTTTAGAAAAAAACCAGACATGTTTATAACAGTCTTCTTTGTCTAAAATAAAGTATGTTTTAATTTTTCCATTGTTTCTTTTCTTTCTCTCAAATATATTAAAGTTATTTTTTATATGGGTCCTGCATATTTCTTTTTAATATTTTTACTGGATGACTTATATTTTTGATGTTAGGTCAAAGGGACTCTTTCATTTGATGATATGTTTAAAATGACTCATATACAGGAAATTAATTTTTTAAACTTTAGGATCATTAGACTTGTCACTGAATTATCATAATTATTTCAACTATTTTATCAAGCTGACACCACTATATAATATCACCATATTCAACTGCGTTTTCTGAAATTAATTATTATTCTCAAATATGATGATATTTGCATCTCTCAGTGTACTCATTTGTTTATTAAGCATTTCCAACATGAAAACATAAGTTCTAACTGTTCTGCAGTTATTTATGGTATTTTTGATGTATCAAATATTCAATTTTTACATTGTCAGATCTATCACTTTTTTCCTGTTTGTTTTATGATGAAAGGAATCTCTTAAACATGATGATCTGACAATTTTTTCCAATTTTTCAAACAGTTAAATGATTGTACCAACATGATTTATTGAATAATTTACCCTTAACTCACTGATTTGCAAAGCCATGCTTTATATACATTAATTAATCCTATACTAATTTCAATGTGCTACATATTGATTTAAAGATATTCGGCCAGACTCATGCTATATTTTATTCTTATTTCCCAAAAGCTATTAAAATAAGTTAATTCATTACCATTTTTGCTGGAAAGCAAAACGTAGACTTCTCTGTGTTTCAGAAATTGTGCAAAATTCCTAAAAGATGGAAAGAAGATAAGAGTTCATTGATTAATACATATAAGTGTTTGCCTCCTACTTAAAGATGTAGGTAGTAGGAGTAGGAGGGGACACAGAGGTCATTTGCTTGGGTTCCCCTAGAGGTGAACTATCCCCTGCATATTCTCCCTCTTGCCTCGTGGGTACTGACAGTAGAGTTAAGATGTCTTCAATGAAAGACATCAATTTATTGATCAGAAAGATCAATAAATGGGAGCATTTATGTCAGTGTCCCAACGTTTGGTAAACTGGATGTGCATGTACGCAAATAAGATCTGTCAAGGATTCCCACATATCAGCATAACTTTCCCTTTTCCAGAACCATGGGAAACAGATCAGTAGCAAAACCTACTGCTCCCCAAAGGCTGACTGTATGAGCAGCAATTGTTGGCACTGACTGACAATCCAAAGCACATAGTGAATCAACAACCATTCAAGGAGAGTTATTCCAGGAAAGGAAGAGATAACAAACTTAATGAAATAAAGTGTTTACAGCTAAGACCACAGCATTGAGGTGACAAGGAGAAAAGGACTTTTGAATATGTATGGGGATTGTTGATAATATTGCATTATCCTAATTTTTTTACAGTAGGATATGAAAGTTAAATATTAGATATTTTAATATATATAGCATTAAATATAAAGAAGCTATTTAAAATATAGAAGATATGCTTAGCTAAAAAACAAATTAGTAAATTGAAAAACTGAACTTAGATATTTTCCTAAAAAGAAAAACAGAAATAAATGAAAATATGAGATATGTAATTATAAAAGGGTTAGAAGACATGGAATACCAGTTCAGTAGTCATGATATTTATTTTAATATAAATTTTTAAGGAATCTACTCTTAAAAGACTAGAGAGGAGGAAAGATTAAAGGATATAATATAACTATTTTTTCTGATAATATAGCAGGTTAAGTTACTCGCACCAACATTCCATTACAAAAAGAGTACAATAAAATTAAAACAAAAGAATAGAATACTTTACAAGCATCAATAAGCCAACAAGAGGGAAGGCTGAAAGAAAATGAGGAGTGATTATTAATGGCTACAGAGTTTCTTTTATGGGGAGGGGGTTGATGAAAAGTTTCTAAAATTGATTGTGGTAAAGTTTGCAAAACTCTGTATACACTAAAAGCCACTGAATTACAGACTTTAAATTAGCAAACTGTAAGGCATACAAATTATATTTCAACAAAGTTGTTATATGATAAAGAAAAGAAAGTTAATAGGATAATATGCAGGGAGAGCAAGAAAAAGTGAGTAAAGGACAATCATGATAGACAGCTGAGAATAACTCCAAATGGATTCCTAGTAAGAAAAAAGAAATAAATTGTGATTAAAGCAGTATTTTAAGAGAAAAGGCAAAGAATTTTCCAAAGCAGATGAAAACACCAAAAGAAAGATTTCACAAGGCCAACAAATCCCAAATAAGATGCAATAAAAGGAAAATCATAACTAAACCCATCATAATGAAACTGCAGCTACCAATGACAAAGATAAATTTTTGAAAGACATTAGAGGAGGGAAGAATACAACTTATTTCTTTCTTCCAGTTTTATTGAGATACAACTGACATACAGCACTAAGTTTAAGGTGTGTACAGCATAACGAATGACTTACATGCATCATGAAACGACTGTCACCTCTCAATTTCCCTCACCTCTTTCACTCATCCCTCCACTGCCCTCTCCTCTGGCAACAACCTATTTGTTGTCTGTATCTATGACTGTTTCTGTTTTGTTATGTTTGTTCATTTGTTTCATTTTTTTAGACTCCATATATAAGTGAAATCATATGGTATTTTTCCTTCTCTGTCTGACTTATTTCACTTAGCATAATAGCCTTTAGGTCCATCCATGTTGTCGAAAATGGCAAGATTTAATTCTTTTTTTATGGCTGAGTAATATTCCGTAAGAGGTTGTCTTTTCCCCACTTGTATATTCTTGCCTCCTTTGTCACAGATTAGTTGACCATATAAGTGTGTGTTCACTTCTGGGCTGTCTGTTCTGTTCCATTGCTTTATGTGTCTGTTTTTGTGCCAGTACCATTCTGTTTTGATGACTGTAGCTTTGTAGTATAGTTTGAAATCAGGGCACCTGATAGCTCCAGCTTTGTTTTTTCTCAAGACTCTTTTGGCTATTGATAATCTTTTGAAATTTTTAGAATTACTTGTTCTAGTTCCTGTGAAAAATATCACTGCTATTTTGATAGGGGTTGTGTTGAATCTGTAGATTGCCTTGAGCCGTATAGCCTTGAGTAATATTTAACAGTATTCTTCTAATCCATGAACACAGTGTATCTTTCCATCTGTTTGTGTTGTCTTCAATTTCTTTCATCAGTGTCTTATAGTTTTCCAAATACAGGTCTTTTACTTCCTTAGATTTACTCCTAGGTATTTTATTCTTTTTAATGCAATTGTAAATAGGAGTATTTTCTTAATTTCTCTTTCAGACAGTTCTTTTTTAGTGTATTTATAGAAATGCAACACATTTCTGTATATTAATTTCATATCCTGCAACTTTACTGAAGTATATTATTTTGAAGTCACAATATTCAACTTTTAATTGTTTTAACTGTTTAATATTTAAGGTTTTAATTGTTGAGAAAACCTAGACCTAAAAAGCATGAATAATTTACCCAGTGTCTCAGAGTCATGAAATTTTTCAGGCATGGTTCAGAATTATATTATTTATATCCAATTATCTTTTTAACATAACTCATAGCCTAAAATTTTGAAGAAGAAAAAGTGAAACAAAAATTCAAAATATATGACTGATTTGTTCACACCCTGAGTGTTGAATATACTGATTATAATGGTAGCTATTTTCCTATTCTTCCATGAGAAATGGTATATTTTCAAGTATGGGCCCAGTTGTCCTTTCCATGTCCTTTATTCAAATACTGAATGCTCATGGTGGGACCAGGAATTTTCTGGGTGAAATTATTTATCCAACTTACCTCTACTTCCTTTTCTTTTAGCTGTAAAAGGAGAGAGGAATTCCCCAGTGTATTAGAGGTACAGGTTTATAAGTAAGGTAAAAGTAGAAATTAAATATTGAGGTCCAAACAGTTATACTTATTATTTCCAAAGCATTCTCATCTATTTACCATATTCTTTCTGTGTATAAGTAAGGTAAAAGCAGAAATCAGTTAAATATTGAGATCCAAACAGTTATACTTATTATTTCCAAAGCACTCTCTTCTATTTACCATATTCTTTCTGTGTGAGTGAGGGATCTTTAAATTATTCCAAACCTAAATATACTGAAATCCATTATTTATTAAAATTCAGTGTCAAATGCAGATTAGTGTTTCATCTTATATAACTTCCCGAAGGGTTTTGGAATGTGAATAGAATGATTTCGAATGGACATGTTTTCTCAGGCTAATATACACAAACACTTCTGCTAGTGTACCCCACTCCAATTTTTATCTCTGTTCTTTCATACTCATCCCAGTAAACCATAATTAAAGGAACAACAGACAGTTAATAGAGGCTGCTATTTCTACGAGGATACCAAGCAATGGGCCTTGTTTGACAATTACTAGAAAAACAAACACAAAAGACTGGTCTAGATAATTTCCCAAGTTGAAAAATAAATCAAAAAGGAAAATGGACAAATTAACACTAATCACAATTCTCTAGAACACGCTAATTTTTTAGCCTTGGGTTTATTCTTCTTGGCCCAACCTCTACTGTGACAAAACTGTCTTCTCTATGCTTTCAAATTATTTGGAACATCGGTGGCTAAGAATAATAGCAGGTATGGTCATTATAGTATATATCAAGGCTGATTAGGGTTTCAACAGACTTTTATTTTTCTTAATGATAAAGCCTTTAAAATGTCATTTGAAAGTGAAACGGTTTCGATAATATCATGAATGTGGAAACATTGCAATATATTGCATACTCATCAATAACTAATTTTAAATCACATAAAATTCAGTCATAGTAAATCTTTTTACATACTCATTTTACTCTCCTGAAATTTGATGTGGCGTATTCGTTTACTCTATCTCTGCTTTGAACACATCTAAGAAGTGTTTTAATACACTTGATTTAAAACTGTCAAATGAGAAAAATGAAACTCTCAAAATGACATGAAATGGTATTTAGGCTGTAGCTTAGGGCAGTAAAAGTTAGCAATCACCTACCGAAGACAAAAATACCATTAGAATAAAGAAGACACTTCAACAGATTTTACATCAAAGTCACCTGGCTATTTAAGTCTCCCAATCTTTTTGGACTAATAAGCCTTTTTTTTTCAACAGAAAGAAATATTTCTTCAGACAATCAGGGGGGTACATGTCTGTGATTCTCACTGTGGACAGAAGTTCCCAGCTGCTGTAGATCTCAGATGTAACCAAGAAGGAATGGCTTCCTATTGACCTAGTTTATTTCTTTGGAGGGATGGGCATTTGCTAACTTCTTTTTTTTTTTTTTTTAATTTTTGGCTGCGTTGGGTCTTTGTTGCTGCGTGTGGGCTTTCTCTAGTTGTGACGAATGGGGTTTGCTCTTCATTGTGGTGCGTGGGCTTCTCATTGCAGTGGCTTCTCTTGTTGTGAGCACAGGCTCTAGGCGCACGGGTTTCAGTAGTTGTGGCACACGGGCTCCAGTAGTTGTGGCACACGGGCTCCAGTAGTTGTGGCACACGGGCTTAATTGCTCCACGGCATCTGGGATCTTCCCGGACCAGGGCTCAAACCCGTGTCCCCTGCATTGGCAGGCGGATTCTTAACCACTGCACCACCAGGGAAGCCCCCCCATCTGCTAACTTTTTACAAGGAGGAAAAGGAATGGATTATTGGGGTGGGGGTGGGGTGGAGGGAGAAAGAAAGAGAGGGAGGGAGAGAAACTCCCAATTTTAACTTATTTCAGTTTTTCAAGCCCCTGCCTACCTTCTATAAAATTTTTCCTTCTTGCTAGAACGCATTTTGCTTCGCTTTCTACCTGGAGAATTTCTCAGCCCAGATTTCAACTTGAATATCACTTATTCAGAGATGCCTTTCTCTAACTCCCACCTCAGTCATATTATATTAATCAATCATCCCCTTTAATATTAGTTATAATAGTTTATAAGTTTATATTTGCATATATGATTATTTAGATATGTGCCGTCTACACTTAAATGACTGTTTTGTTCACTGGTGTGTTCCCAGGATGTAACACAGTGCTTTGCACATAGACAACAGTTGTTCTCTCTTTCCTCGAATATTTTTGGGGACTTACTATGAGCAAAGCCTCGTGGCTGTGCTGAGCCCTCGAAGGACATAAAGATGTATAACGCCACACTCTTGCCTTTAAGGATCATATAATTTAGAGGGTGCCATTATATAAATTGTCCTAAAACAAAGCAAAAATCGAAGTCGCAGCAGAGGGAGAGATCAAGAACTTGAAGTAAAACAAAGGTCACAGTTATCAGGATACTTTCTTTGAGGGATTTCAAAGACACTAATTAGCTAACTGCTCTTTGTTCTTAGGATGATCAGGTAGTTCTTTTGGAAAAAGGCAAGTAATGAGTCAGTAGACACATCTCTGTATTGGAGCAACTTCCTTCCCTCCCACAGGCTTCCTACACATCCAAACTATTTTTTTCTTATCTTCTTACATAGGTCTCTCTCTTTTTTTTTTTTTTTGTGCATAGCTAAAGTTCAAGCATGTTTAGTAGCAAATGTGGAAGTATCATGGAGAAAGCTATGAGGCAATTAGAAGATTCTAATCACGATGACGTCTAACCTTCACAATGACACAGCACTCATGAGACGGTGTTAGCTTTCACGGTCTGAACTAGCTTCTTGAATAATTAAAACGTGTTCAACTACCAAACTAAGTTCATTCCAAACCTCCAAGTGCGTGCTTGTCACTATTTCATCGACTTATTGATCTCTTTGTAAAACATTTGCAACATTTAAAAAACAAGAATGTTGAATACTGACATACAAAGATGTTTAAACACGAGTTCTGCTAAAGTACTGTAGTGTAGGAAAGACAGATGCATAAACAACTAAATAAAATTGTATGTCTAGTAATATAGGGCTAATTTTCAAAATCCAAGTCCTGTACTTTTTTTGTTAGATTTACACTTAAGGATTTCATTATTTGAGCTATAATAAATGATATTGTATTTTTAATTTGTTTCTACATATTCACTGCTAATACACAGAAATACAGTTGAGTTTTATATGTTGGTCTTGTATTCTGTTTCTTTGCTGAACTAAATTATTACTTCTAAAAGTTTTTTCGGAGACTTTTGGGAATTCTATGACGATTATCATGTTATCGGCAAACACAGAAACTTTTATTTCTTCCTTTCTGATCTATACACATTTTATTTCCTTTTCTTGTCTTTTTAAAAATTGAAGTATAGTTGACTTACAATGTTATATTAGTTCTAGGTACACAGCAGAGTGACTCAGTATTTTACAGTTTATACTCTATTAAAAGTTATTACAAGATAATGACTATAATTCCCTGTGCTATACAATATATCCGTGTTGCTTATCTATTTTATACATATTACTTTGTATCTCTTAATCTCATACTCTTAATGTGCCCCTCTCCGCTGCGCTCTCCCCACTGGTAACCACCAGCTTCATTTCTTATATCTGTGAGTCTGTTTCTGTTTTGTTATATATATTCATTTGTATTATTTTTTAGATTCCACATGTAAGTGATATCATACAGTATTTGTCTTTGTCTGACTTATTTCGCTAAACATACTATTCTCTAGTTCCAGAAACCACTATACATGTATACAAAAATGAACAATTAACTAAATGGATGGTGGAGAGTGGTAGCCAGGTTTCTTATCATTGGAATAGTAATTCTCATGTGAGAAAAGAGAAGAAGCTAGAATGATTCATATGTTAATGGTTTAAAGACATCAGTAAGAGCTTATGTTTAGTTTAATATAGTTATAAATTGTTAAGTATAGAAATATTTATTAATATTTGTATATACACAGGTTAGTCTAAACACATATATTTCTTTGCTTTGCCACCTGGGAGAGCCTAAAAGGAATGGGCACACAAGCCACTGCAAGAGATTCCAATGGCCAAAGCTCCAATGATTCAAGCAATAAAATAAAGTAGTACTGGATTATAACCCAAAGTAAAAATAAAATCAATATTCATTTTGATATAAATAGATGATTGAATAGATAAACTGATGAGACAAATCTTACTTGCAGATGAATTCAAAATAACTTATGTGGATACCCCGTCCTCAAGCAGGCAACCATAAGTCTCCACTCTTTATGTCTGAGTTTTGCACACAGAATTTTCCCCAAAGACGAGAGTATGGGAATGGCGTAATAAAGGGTAACCTTACAATAGAGATACTAAACACATCTCAGCCAAATGATCAAGGTCAAAGCCAACAGCCATAAATCATGTAAGTAGTAGGTATTCTTGTGATGACATGATGAAAATGACACGACCTCTGCGTTCTTTCTCTCAAAAACATAGCATCGGTGTATGTCTGAGAAAAACATGAGACAGATTCCAACAGAGGGGCATCCTACAAAATACTTGTCCAGAATTCCTTAAAACTGTCAAAGTCATCAAAGTAAATCTGAAAAACTCTCACAGTGAAGAGGTGCCCAAAGAGACACAAAACCCAAATGTAATGTGGTATTCTAGAAAGGATACTAGAAAAGACAAAGACATTAGGTAAAGAATAAGAACATCAGATTAAAATATGGACTTTAGTTAATAATAATGTAACAGTAATGGTTCATTTATTGTGGCAAATGCACCATACTAATGTAAGATGGTAATAATAGGGGAAACTGGGTGTGGTGTATATTAGTATTCCCTATAGATTCAATTTTTCTGTAAATCAAAGGGTGCTCTAAAACATAAAGTCCTCTAAAAAAAATCCTTGTCAGAGAATCCTAATATGGATATCACCTTTCTTTTGGTGTCTGCTAATCTTCTTTTCTCAAATTGTTTTCACAGTTCTTGGTATAACAGGTAACTGTTTTGAATTTAAACCTGGAAATTTGAGGTATTGCCTGAATCTTAACGTAAATCTTTCGTTTAAGCAGGACTCCTCTGACACTGCTCCATTGGGAAGAAAGCACTGCCACCTCATTACTGCCAGCTGCTGGTGGAAGTCCAGTTTCCCCATGCAGTCTCTGTTGATAACCAGGGAAACAGGCTTCTTACTTCTGCCCAGTAAGGTTACGAGTTCTGGGTTCCCAGGCGGTAGCCGGAGGTGACATCATGGGGTGAGTGTTCCAATTACTGCACAGAGGTTGTTAGACCCTAACTCTCCACTAGAACTCCTCTGATGTCAAGCCATGGGGAAAGGGAAGAAGCAACTCAATACCCATTACCACCCATTGGTGACAGAAGTCTCCACTGACGTGGAAGTGGGGAATGGAGAAGTGGAAGGGGTGGGATGGTTAGCGGGGATCATCACTGCCCAGCACGGATGGAAGTTCAGGCTCCCCACTTACCCTGAATCCAACATCACCCTGGCGGGAATGGAGGTGGGAATGCGGTGCCTTATTATAGCCTAATGATAGTGGCATTCTAGGCTCCCCATGAGCAACTTTCAGGGCACTTTTGGACTAGAATATGGAAGAAAAATATTACTGTATCTGAAATCCATAGTGAATATAAAACCATGTCATATTTGATTTAGATTTGAAGTCTTTCAAGGTTTCTGGGTAGAGAAAAATAAGGCAGCTCTTCCTTCTGAAATAAAATGAAAGGTGACTCCAAGTGATTAGGGGTAGCTGCAAGATGGGGAGGGGACTGGCTTTCTAGTGTTTGGTTGGGTACCTGCTTGGGTCTATCTGGAGATACAGGAAGAGAATTAGAGTGAGCTGGCACATGGGCAGTGGGCAGGGTGGGAGGAGTATGTGAGTTTCCCATAAGTCAAATGGTAGCTCAGCTGGAGTCCCCTGGTCCATTTAGATATCCTAACTCAGGATCAGGGAAAGGTAAAATGGAGAAACCTCACAGTGTAATAACTTAAACATGCATCCCATGAGACAGGCAGGATTTACAGGTCTGCCATTTGGAGGACAACAGAGGTCAGCCAGCATCGGCAAAAGCAACAGGAGTGGTCCATACGAGAACGTTAAAATCTTGTTTTGTTAATTAAGGAGAAATTTCACTTATGCCTGCCCCTTTCCAGCTGCAGCTCTCCGGATGAGCTGGGCTAGAAGAGGCGTATGGGTCTCAGAGTCAGAAATCGTCTTCCTCTCTCGCTCCCTGGTCAGCATCTCCGCTCAGAAGCGACTGGGGCAGGGGGATGGGGGATTATGTAGAGCAAAGGGAGGAAATGCATTTTAAATTGAGTTTGACTTTGAAGCTTTAAAATGGACCAAATTTTAATAACTGCCAGTGAATGGGTTTGGTTTTTAAAGCTTTAACACGGTCCGCATTTTAATAACTGCCAGTGAATGGAAAGCTGTGGAATTCACATGATATCATTAATGGATCGCAGTGTGAAATTCAACAAAGCAGTGATGGAAAAAATAAAGTTCTTTCACCTTTAAACCCCACCAGGTTGAGCCTTCTTGACAAACTGGTGACTGAATAAAAGATATTTAAGACACGAACAATTTTTCTTTTTTATCATTGGGTTTGTGACCACATGACTGAGTTGGCTGTAATAAAAGGGAGGTATGAATATACCTAATACCATTTACTAATACAGAAAAAAGTAATTTTCATGTTCAGAGACGGCCATTGAACATAATGCTGCTTCTTTCTATCCATCTTCCTGTTTACAAAGCGGACTAGGATACAATTTGCAGCCTTTACTGCCGCTCTCCTTGACATTTCACTTACCTGCTTTTCTCCCCCCAACAGCCTGCCTTTGAGAGAGCGTGGGCATCACGTAGTAGATCAGCATAATAGCTGGGATATCTGGTGCAGCCTGACAGACAGATTGCCTGCCTACCTAGACCCTCTGCATGAGTAAAAAATCATAAGAACTTGGTCTTTCCGAAGTGGAGCTGACCTGATCAATGTCACCTCCTTCCCAGGAAAAAACAAAAACAAAAAAACCGACAACTGTGCAACGTTAGAGAGGAAACAAGATGAAATTAGAGTTGATGAGACTTGGTTGCCATTTGATTTTGTGAAAAAACAAAATATTTTTAATGTTAAATTTGACATTTTGAAATAATTTTAAAATTTAAAATCTTGCAAAAATAAACAGTAAAAATAGTAAAAAGAACATCTGCCTGTGTTTTACTTCTATTTACCTACTGTTAATATTTTACCACATACCCTATATGTGTATGTTTACCTATCTTTTTTTTTTCTGAGCCATCTGAAAATAAGCTGTATACAGCATGGCACGTTTATCTCTAATACTTCAATGAGTATTTCCCAAGAATGGAAATATTTTCTTGCACACCACCAACAGAGTTGATAAATTCATCAATGTATACTGACACAGTACTTTTTTCTAAACTATCACCCATAGAACAATTTTATCAGTTGGTTTAATAATATCCTTTATAGCATTTTCAAAAGAACAAAGTCCTTGGAAATCTAAACTTAGTGAGGAATCCATCATCCGAACAAGCATATTTAAGAAACCGTAGGGAATATTTTTGTAATGTCCCAATGTGCCAAAAGAAATTGGCAATAACAAAGATGCTCTGTTACCTGTTACTTATGCCTTTCCATGAAACTGATACAATTATGTAAGAAGAAGATAAAAAAATCAAACAAAGAAACAGAAATATGACCTTAGGAAACTCCCTGGTCTAATCTATAGATGTTCACAGGGTAACTATGAGAATTCGGTTGTAATTGTTCAATCAAAATGTCCATTTGGAACCTGAATTGCAGTTCGTTACCAAAAGACTATATTTCTGGTCTGCGAATACAATTGCCTAGATGGTCAATGTCACTAATCATCAGGGAAATGTAAATCAAAACCACAATGAGCTACCACCTCACACTTGTCAGAATGGCCATCAACAAAAACACAACAAATGATAAATGTTGTTGAGGGTGTGGAGAAAGGGAACCCTTGTGCACTGTTGCTGAGCACGTAAGTTGGTGCAGCCACTATGGAGAACAGTATGGAGGTTCCTCAGAAATGTAAAAATAGAACTACCATATGATTTAGCAATTTCACTCCTGGGTATATAGCCAAAGAAAATGGAAACACTAATTCGAAAAGATACACGCACCCCAATGTTCACAGCAGCCCTATTTACGATAGCCAAGATATGGAAGCAGCCTAAGTGTCCATCAACAGAGGAATGGATAAATATATATATTTTTTATATATGAAATGGAATATTACTCAGTCAAAAAATAGAGTGAAATTTCACCATGTGTGACAACATGGATGGACCTGGAGGGTATTATGCTTAGTGAAGGCAGACAGAGAAAGACAAATACTATATGTTTTCACTTATATGTGGAATCTAAAAAATAAAGCAAAGGAATGAATATAACAAAACAGAAACAGGCTCAAAGATACACAGAACAAACTGGTGGTTACAAATGGGGAGAGGGTTGTGGGAAGTGGACAGATTGGGGAAGGGGATTAAGAGGTACAAACTATGAGGTATAACATAAATAAGATACAAGGATATAATGTACAGCACAGAGAATATAGCCAATACTTTTTAATAACTTTGAGTATAGTCTATAAGAATATCAAAGCATTATGTTGTATACCTGAAAGTAATACAACATTGTAAATCAACCATACTTCAATAAAAAAAGAAAAAAAGTCCATCTAAGTGACCTTTTTATCAGTTAATCTAATAATATCCTTCATAGCATTTTTAAAAGAACATGCACCTTGGGGGCATACTTGAGCCATATGCTAGATTGTGCTACCCACAGATCATAGGGTAGGGGCCACATCTCAAGGGTACAGAGGTGGAATGATAAAACCAGCCAGATGTTTTCCTCATATGTGTCCATGCCTCTTTGCAATGCAACTTATAGCTCCTCCCATCAATAGCTAGAGATTATTTTTTATTCTTTGACTCTGGTTAACCTCATGACTTTCTTTTGCCTATGGGACATTAGCAAATGTGATTCAGACAAAGTCTTGAAAATCGCTTGAACATGGGGCTTACTGTCTTTTTCTCTTCTTTGGAATCCTGAAACTACTGTGTATTAGTTTCCTGGGGCTGCCATAACAAAGTGCCACAATTTGGTAGCTTGAAACAAGACACATTTATTCTTTCACACTCCTGGAGACTAGAAGTCTGAAATCACAGTGTCAACAGGATTGGTTCCTTCTGAGAGTTATAAAGAAAAATCTATTCTATGCTTTCCCTCTAACTTCTGGTGTCTCCCAGAAATCTTCGACTTACGTTGGCATGTAGCTGCATCACTGCAATCTCTCCATCCATCTTGACATGGCCTTCTTCTCTGTGTGTATATCTGTTTGTCCTCTCCCCTTCTTAAAAGGACACTCCACAAAACTGAGCTAAAGAAAATAGTTGTTTTAAGCCACTATGTTTTGAGGTGTGTGTTCATAGCAAAAGCTGATGTAGCTCTTTTCATTATCTCGGGAGAAGGTTTGCTAACAAATCAACTTAAACCAATAGACAGACACAACTCCAGTCTGTTTCCCTTTGCAATTTCTCAGATGGAGAAACGAACATAATAAAAGCCAGTGCTGAAGATACTGTAGTATTGCTAATTAACCCTTCAAAAGAGTCACAAGCAAAGGCAAAAGGTAGGTAGAGGGCAACACCTGAGATTATTACACGTCTTTGAACATGAATCTAGATTGACATGTGAAATACGTAAACCTTTGAATTTAGTTCCACAGAAGCTCCTGACTACACGGTGTCCCTGGACAGAGAATCATTACTTGGACTCTGCCTCAAAACTCCTCAAAAATCAGAATTATTATGGCCCTAGATGTTGACCCAAGGTTGCAACTTACATCTATTCAGTTTTTAATTCAAACTCTGGACTCCTGAATATTGAATAGGAGAAAGTATGAGAAAATGGATGTCAGGGAAGTTGCAATGGTCATTCATTTTACAGGACAAGGTTTAGAGGAGTTTTTCCCAAAATATCTCCAAAAGAAGACTCTTTTGCTTATTCCACAATTTTCTTCAAAGACTATTACTGCAATAGGTTAAAAAAAGAAACCCATCACTTTTATTTTGAACAACAGTTTATTTTTATTCTCCTTAAAATGTTTAAAGGGAATGTTTAAAAGGTGATAAACATGCAGAGAACTAAAGAAAATCTCAACAATAAATGTCACGGTTCAAAATGTAATTTACGGCCAGCAGTAGGAATGATACAGTATTCCCAACATGTCTCTTTATCCTTTCTCTACTCCCTGGAGTGTTTCCTGAGGGCTATCATTATACAGCCTGCAGTATTTCAGCTCACATCTTCAAAATGGAAACAGGTTTTTGAAGATACGCTACTATCCCAAAAATAAGTTCTAGATTTAACAAAGTATGCTTTTGACATAATGTATTATCTTTAAGAAATTGGAAGAAACTGGAGAAGAATGAAAATTGAAAAACTATATGCATTTTTATTCTTCTGGGTAGTAATAGCCCACAATGCACAGAACAAGGAATAATGAAAGAGAGAGAAAGAAAAAAAATGAAACTTAAATGGTGGAGCAAAACCATTGGGAGGGTACCCATCTGTCTGTACGGTTTAGAAGCATCCTTGACAGGTGGGATACATGGAATGATGACCTCAGAAGGCCCCTTCCAGAACTGTGAATAAATGAAACTGAGTAAAAGCCAAGTTAATAGAGTAATTAATTCCTCCTCTGATTGTGTCTTAGTTTTTCTCCCTAGATATTTAAAATAATTATATTAAAAGGGAGAGCAAGGAGCTTTTAGAACAATTATCTCTGTAATTTGATTGGCTGTTCTTCAATATAAGAAGGAAAAAGACCCTTGTTCTTGAAAGAATGTGATTATGAGAGATGTTATTAGAGTAATTAATTCATTGCTGTGATTGTTTCTTGTTCGTCTGAACGAATGTGGGAAGAAAAAAGTTCAAAAAATGATTTCAGTGAATTTTTTTCTGAAATGCATTTTACGAAGAAACTTTTGCAAGCCAACTGCAAAAGGGAAAAGTCCATGAATTTCTTCAGTTTGATTTATATCATAAAATGGAAAGAGAAAGATTATTCTTACAGTAGATTCTGCATCCCCTGGTGGATGTTCATATTTGATGTTTTTTGAAGTGCTTAAATTAAGGCTAACAAAATGTTCACCTTGAATTTTAGCCTCACCTTTCCGTACACAATGGGGAAACACAAGATCATGCTTCAGAAATACAGCCATTGCTAAAAGCAAAAGTGACTTAAGCTGTTAACCAAAACCAGCAAGGAAAATGAGATCCTCATCTTTAGGTCTAGGGAGTCTATCAAGTCATTAGTCAAAGGAAGGTCTTCCAAATGTATGACAAGCTGTATATGCAGTGCTAGCAATCATTTGTAGAAAAAGATGGGATTTTAAGCCCCCATTATGAGGCTAGTATAGTAGTAAAAAGATGATCTTAGGAGAAGCTGAATTCACTTGGAGAAGAAGTCCCTCCTCTCTTTCAGCAGAGGTTAGGACAGAGCACTCCTAAGGCTGCCCTTATACCTAAAGGTATGAGTTGCAGAATTGTTGCTAAATTCATCCAAAACCATTCAATGGAGAGTTTAACTCCAGTGTAATATGAAGTCTCTGAATAATGCTGAGACTAAAGATAAATCATTCCAGTCCAGCAGCTGTTACTGTAACTCTAAACCACCTAGTTGCCACTGTTCCGACCCTTGCTGCCTTTTTTTTTTAAATTTTTTATTGGAGTATAGTTGCTTTACAATGTTGTGTTAGTTTCTGTGGTACAGCAAAGTGAATCAGTTATACATATACACATATCCCCTCTTTTTTAGATTTCCTTCCCATTTAGGTCACCACAGAGTACTGAGTAGAGTTCCCTGTGCTATACAGTAGATCCTCATTAATTATCTATTTTATACATAGTAGTGTATATATGTCAATCCCAATCTCCCAGTTCATCCCACCCCCTCTTCCCCCCTTGGTATCCATAAGTTTGTTCTCTACATCTGTGTCTCTATTTCTACTTTGCAAATAAGTTCACCTGTACCATTTTTCTAGATTGCACATGTAAGTGATATTATATGATAATTGTTTTTCTCTTTCTGACTTACTTCATTCTGTATGACAGTCTCTAGGTCTATCCACGTCTCTGCAAATGGCACTATTTTGTTCATTTTTATGGGTGAGTAATATTCCATTCTATATATGTGCCACATCTTCTTTATCTATTCCTCTGTTGATGGACATTTAGGTTGCTTCTATGTCCTGGCTATTGTAAATAGTGCTGCAATGAACACTAGGTGCACGTATCTTTTTGAATTATGGTTTTCTCCAGGTATATGCCCAGGAGTGGGACTGCTGGGTCATATGGTAGTTCTATTTTTAGTTTTTTGAGGAACCTCCATACTGTTTTCCATAGTGGCTGCAACAATTTACATTCCCACCAACAGTGTAGGAGGGTTCCTTTTTCTCTACACCCTCTCCAGCATTTACTGTTTGTAGATTTTTTTGATGATGGCCATTCTGACTGGTATGAAGTGATACCTCACTGTAATTTTGATTTGCATTTCTCTAATAATAAGGGATGTTGAGCTTGTTTTCATGTGCTTGCTGGCCATCTCTATGTCTGCTTTGGAGAAATATCTATTTAGGTCTTCTGCCCATTTTGTTTTTCTGATATTGAGCTACATGAGCTGTTTGTATATTTTGGAGATAAATCCCTCGTCAGTTGCTTCGTTTGAAAATATTTTCTCCCATTCTGAGGGTTGTCTTTTTGTTTTGTTTATGGTTTCCTTTGCTGTGCTTGCTGCCTCTTTTAAACGACTCACATTTCAAGATTAGAGCTGACGGTAAGGGGAAAACTTGGTATATCTCAGCAAGATCTATACCATTTTAAAAAGAAGCTATGATGTCTTCTAAACAGTAGCATACATTACAGACAGCATCTCACAGCAGCTTCCCCAGATCAAGGAGTGCTCAGAGACCCAGGATCAAGAATGTGGAACCCGGAGTAGAAATGCTAGAGAAGGTGACCGTAAGGAGAAAATAAGGAATGGAAACATTAACAGATAATTCACTACACATCTTTCGTTTGCCTCTTCATATTGACCCTCTCTATACTCCATCTAGCTTTTGTTTTAGAGGTAGATTTGTAACCATTATAGCTGCAGCATTGGGATTCTCTGTTATCTGGTTCCTGGTTGTGTTAGCCAATGGCGAGGCCCCCATAAGTGAGGAAGAGAGGTGAGTAAGGAGTTATATATTCCTCTGGTTCCTTCCATGAGACACAGCTAGGGCTAGCTGTGTCCTATGACAAAAGTCACTCTGTCTCTCAAGGCAGACTCCTCTGCATAGCTCTCTAGTCTAGATTCCAATAACCACTCCATTCACTCAGGACTTGGGGTGGTAAGAGCAGCAAATCTTCCCAAGATCAGTGCACTCTTTTTTTTTTTTTCACCTTTGGCAATTCATTTATAAGTAAATCTTTCTCAAATTATTCTAATTTGAGTACAGTTTTTGTTTCCTGTCTGGGTTCTGATTGATACAGGAAAGGTATATATAGGAAAAGCCTATTCTTTACCTTTGGATCAATCACTCAGGGCTTCACACAGATAATCACTGAACACACATTATGTACATTTCTGACTTGCTGCTCTTTTTGTCTTCTCTGAGAAAGGAGACCTACAGTTTTAATGGCTTATGCTAGAATGAAAAAATAAACTGGTTTCTCTCATTAGTGCCTGAATGTATTCTATGAAAATAAAAATGGCTGGCAGGTATTTATTCTTCCTCCAGCTCATCGCTGCACATTTGTAAAAACTGCCCTGTCTTTTTCTGTGAGACTTCCAAAAACCTCTGCAGCACAGTCATCCATTATTGTAGGAGAGCTTGATGCATAGGGAAAAGAACCACAACAGCACAGGAAATCTGTATCCTGACTATGTCTGAACAATAGAACAGACGGTGTTTTTCTGAACTCTGAACAATGGGCATGTAAGGATAATTTCAGCTGCAGAGCTAAGCCGTTTGGATGGACAACAATATAAATCAGCTTTGACAATGCATCCCCTCAGCCAAGTTCACTCATCCAAATTAGAAAACAGAAGCTTAGAAGTACTGGGCTCGTTACTGAAGGATAGAAAACATGTTCGGGAAAATTACTTGTGGTAACATGCTGGACAGGCGATAAAATGATGTAGGACTTAGCTGAGCAATTAGCACAGTCACTAGTACTCTTTAGATATATGATTCAATTGTTCCTCTTTTTGTCTTAGTACATATATTAGTTTCTGAGATGAAGCTTAGGAGAAACTAAAAAAGGTTTGGGTTGATAGGGATGATAACAGAATCAGGAAGGTTGATATATTTGACAGTAGGGAGAGAAGGTAGGGAATATTAAACAATCTAGCACACAGGCTGGGGATAGATATTTGATCATGTGTTTCAGTAGAAACAACAGTCCCAGGTTCATCTTACATAGCCAGTGTTCTACCAACAGAACAAGAAGAAATGGTATTTGACAAGACCACCCTCTCAGTATGCTAACATTCTCTCCCATAAACGGAAACTGTAGAGGAAACATGGACAACTTTCTACACTCTTAGGGTCTTACAAATACTCACCACTACACCACTGTAGAGTTGCATAGATAACTAGACCTATAGAGAATGGATTACTGTAGTAAAGTTTTTCAGATTCCATACATGGGACATGTTAGCACTTAGGCAACTGTCTTCATTGTATTGGTGTACAACGTCTCCCATTCCCTTCTCAATGATATTCCTTAGATCCTTCCTAGAAAATTACCATCATTTTCTTACTAATCTTTTCAACTCTAATCATACTCTTCACACTAGTTTCGGAATTATCTTCTTAAACCCCAAGCCAAGCTGTGCTATTCCTTTGGCTTCTGATTGCTTACAGTAGCAAGTCTAATTGTTTGCTGTAGAATTCAAGGTGCTTCATGCTCTGACTCGATCTCATTTTTAGTGGCAGCTGGAAGTCAGAAGAATCAGCACAATTTCTAGCCGCTGGTAATGACAATGTGACCTTTGATAAATCCCTTCTCCTTTCTTGAGTCAGCTTACCTATCACTTAAAAAGAATAACAAAGGATGGAAAGAAGGGAAGAAGGGAAGAAGGGAAGAAGGGAAGAAGGGAGGAAGGGAGGAAGGGAGGAAGGGAGGAAGGGGGTAAGAGAAAAACCAAAACCAGTTACCTCTAAGTCTTTTCCAAGTTAATACTATGGATCTGGCACTGCACTGTTCTGTTTTAATCTTTTAATTCATAACTCCATGTTTTTCTATCATTCTTCTCTCAGCCTGGAATGCAGCATCTACCTTCTGCACCCATTAAACCTCTACACATATTTTGAAACTCAGTTCAAAGGCCACCTTCCTAATGAAGTCTTAATTCCCTAGATAAACATAATTGCCCTTCATCTGCACTTTAATAAAACTTTAGTAGCAATTTTTCTATAACTTATACTATAGCTAATGATTTCTCAGACAGCTTTCTCTGGCAGACTGTGTCTACACAGGTCTGACTAGAATATCTCCTGACAAATAGTTGTAGAATGAATGAAATGGTGTCTCCATCAGGAAATAGAAGGGCAAGTACTTGATAACGACATTTTTGGTACCATCACTCAAAGCGCATGTGCACAAAGATGCAGTGTTATCTCCTTCTGCCAGGTAAACCAATATAAAACCATGCTGGGAGCAAACTGGAACAAGTGGTCTGCAGCTCACTGCATACCTTGCAAGTATTCTGGATCCTCTCCAAGGTGATCAGATCTACATTAAACTTTAGAATCCCAGAAAAAAAAATTCAGGTAAGGAATCTGGGGTTGATCTGGGTTCATGCCTTGATTTAGCAGAAGTGGAAACTGTGACCAGGAGAAATGAGGTCACATCCCTATGGACGGCAGTACAGGATCTGATATCCAGCTCTTGACTCTTTCTAAGACCTTGCTCCTTACACTCTTGTATCCCAACATCAGCTTCCATCTTATCAAGAAACATCTTTTTCTTCTAGCATATCCTGGGAAAGATGGAGCTTGTCTCAACTCTCGAACTGCCAACCTAGCTGCAGCCCACCCCCTGCAAGTTCCTCATAATCACTTCTTCCTCTGAGAATGTGAATTACCTCATGCTTCACTACCAGGCACTTCTTAGAGTTACTATGAACAGTTCCTTTGAGAGACAACTGCTAATTCATCCCAAGAGTCAGGCAGGGGAGAAATCTTGTAATGGACCAGAGTTCTTTTTACTGTCTCATGACTTTATTCCCCCCATCATCATACCAGACTTCAAAAGTACTTAATATTTTAATGACACTTTAAATAGTAAAACTACTCTGATCCTCCTCACAATTCAAGTGGGGAAACATGCTCCAAAATGTAAGACCACCTCAACTGGTTTTCTTTGTAGGTATGTTTTAGTTCTTAGTCTTGTAGCCCTGCCATACTTCCTAGTTTTATACTTACAGTGTGGGAATCTTCCTATTGTTTTTATCTCTATCCCTTACATAGAGAATATGACCACTATCTTTCCCTCATGACTCAAGCCATGGGCAGAACTTGACTCATCACTATATTTACCAAAGTCTGAATTATTCTACTTGGAGAATATCACAATTACAACTTCATCAGAAGATCGGGGGGGATATTCATTTCTGGAGAACCCGACTCTGAAGTATCTGTAGGCATATATGTCAAAAACTGCTAGTTATCTACTAATAACTACTTTACATTTCCCTCTTGCCAACAGAATTCCAATGCTATTTGGTAAGGGTATATGCTCACCTTAAAAAAAAGACAACAAATAAAAATTTTATAGGCATTGCCATGTGACTTGAGCAGAAGGTGATTGGTCTGGACGGGCAAGAAGGCTATTTTGTGCATACATACAGTGACAGGTTCAGTTGACATCCCTTCTTCCAGGCTAGAATGCAGACACAATGTCCAGAAGCTCCACAGCCATTCTGTGACCAAGGGCCAAGGATGGCAGAACAGAAGGGCAAAAGGAGTATTGTGGAAGCCAAGGCACTAATCCTGGATCTCCTACCTTTGGATGCTTTGTAATCTGGGAAAAAAATAAATGGTTGAGTCACATGTGTTGGGTTTCTTTTATATGTGGCTGATTCATAAAGATGCAGCATTTAAGGAGAGGTTAATCCCCTGGAAAGAATCAAAATGCTCATACATTATATCTGTTAGCAGCAGAGTCTCTGGTTAACCTCTGTGAAAATGTTAAGGGGAGAAAGCATAAGAGTTTCCCTCACATAGACTTAAAAATATGAAATGAAATACTTTCCAGTAATTTAAAATTGTTCCAGACACAGGGTGATTAATATAAATTCTTTTCTAATCTCCCCGACAGCCTCATGAGATGTGCTAATGGAGATTTAGAGCACATGAGTGTCTTTACCCAGCTATACAAGTCATGGAATCGGGATCCAAAGTTTGCCCAAAACCTCACCCTTCAGTGTACCCTTTAAGTAATTCGGAAAACTTATAAAGGACCCAGAAAAATGAAAATGGGCCCAGCCTTTGCAATACAGGACATGGAATGCTATGAGAGTAAGATCTCTGAGTTTTTGGTACCAAAGATATAGGGGTGCAAAGCTATAGAAATTGGTGTGTAGTAGTTATTGATCTTTTTGGCTAAAGAGGTGATCAAATGCAGATTCTCCCCTTCCCCTCACCCTACAAGTCAGAAAGTGCTGAGCAAATAGAATGAGAAGTCATTCATGGTGTCTTGCAGAAACAAGGTTCCCTAAATAAATACTTGTGGTTTAAAGTTACATACTGTGGTTTAATAATGCATTTAGAAGCTGAAGATAGTAGTATGTGACCATAGGAACAGGACAGCATAAGAGCACATACTAATTTCTCAGCACCAGTAGGAAGAGGATAAATAGAGCATGGATCATTCAGAAGAGTACTAGCAGAATTTGGACGAAGAAACTTTACAGTATTAGTTAACTAGCCTGTTTTCTTACTCAGGACTAATTAAATGTCTTCATTAGATGAAAATTCATAGCAGATCTTATAGAACATTTTAATTATGTGCCATTATGCTTGAGTAAGCTGTCCAGTAAATTTTACACAGTTTTCATCGCCAAGTCATGTATCTAGTACCATTTACCTCATCTTTGTGTTATTTTATTAAATTTCCCAGGTGTTAAATTCCTCCAGATATTGATGTAATGATACATGGATTGAGAGGACTCTATTTTAAAATTTACGTCAATATTCTGGTGCACTGATGAGAAAGTTATGGAAGCAATACCTTTTTCTTTAATCAGGCTTATTCTAGACTAAGTATGGCATATGTTATTTTGATATAATAACATACAGAGTATACAGTAGAGACAAGAATGTGTTATTGTGTCATTTACAATCTCTCAGTAAATATAAAACTCAGCCTTCTTCCAATTTCCAGCACAAAATATTCTCAGAAGTCCAAGCCATTCTTTTTTAATCTTTTCCTCTCTTTTAAAAATCTGACTGGTAGGGCTTCCCTGGTGGCGCAGTGGTTGAGAATCTGCCTGCCAATGCAGGGGACACAGGTTCGAGCCCTGGTCTAGGAGGATCCCACATGCCGTGGAGCAACTAGGCCCGTGAGCCACAGCTACTGAGCCTGCGCGTCTGGAGCCTGTGCTCCGCAACAAGAGAGGCCGCGATAGTGAGAGGCCCGCACACCGCCATGAAGAGTGGCCCCCGCTCGCCGCAACTAGAGAAAGCCCTCACACAGAAACGAAGACCCAACACAGCCATAAATAAATAAATAAATAAATAAATAAATAAATAAACAAACAAACTAACCCCAGTCATTCTCAACTAACTCTTAAAAAAAAAAAAAAAAAAAAAATCTGACTGGTCCTGTTTCTCAGAGCTTGTGCTGATACCCTCTTCCAGGTATGGGACAAAGGATGCTACTTGCCACCCCATGGGCTCCAAATAATTGGACTAGGAATAGCTACTTGAAACAAGACACAATCAGATTCTCTCCCGAGTCAGTCCCAGGTGATTCTCAAAGTGAGCAGACACAGAGATATGGAAACAGGCTGGGACCTGGGCTCCTGAAAATGTTTGCAGATTTTACCCTGTACATCAACCTTATCTGAAATCCAGCCTGTATTTCACTTGCCAAGTGTGTTTAACAGAAAAAAAGGACACCTCTTCCTAATCCCCCCAGAGGCACTATATGAGCTCACGGTGTCCAGGCTAGGATAGGCATGTTTGCTAACTATGTAAAGAGAAGCAGAGAAAGTGGACTGCAGAAGGCAATGAAGTAGGCATGAAGACCACAGCAGACATAAAGGACCAAGAGGTGCAGAGATAGAGACAGCATAAAGAGTGAATCTGAAAGCAAGAGAGCCTTGGGGTGGAGGCCGCAATGTAGGTAGCTGAGACCTCTCTTCTTTCTCACTACAGTTCAGGTAAAGCTCCGCTGCTCTTGAAGCCCTTGCTTTCTGTGTGTAGTTGTCTGCAAAAACAGCTACACATCCCCCTTCTCTCTGGTCTGGTGACTTACTTTTGTAACCAAGCAGTGCCGTATGGGGCCTTCCCAGAACAGAACCCCCATATCCTCTGCCTGCCTCTTGTCTGCAGAAAAACTTTAGCCTCCTAGGCCTTCCCCCAGTTCCACGGAGTAAATTTAATCAGAGAAGTGAGAAAATGCAGAAAGTGAGGAAAACAGTCAGGCAAGACAAAATAATAATAGTTTAGCCATTAAACAAAGTCAAGCACCTCTAGTTCCTCCTCAAGGGCTATAGAGAATATTCTGAGCCGTGTCCTTTGAGCTGTTTTGCAGATACTGAAACCTCCACCAGGTGGAAGAAGTGAACTGTATTCTGCCCACAAGCACAGAGACGCCAGATGGGTTGGAACCAGAAGGTCGATGATGCGGGCTCCTGATGACCTCCCCACCAACCAATCAGAAGAACGTGCACTAGCTGATCACACACCCTAAACCCCCATCCCTTACCCTGTCTTTAAAAAACTTTCCCTGAAAGCCTTCCGTGAGTTTGGGCCTCTTAAAGCACTAGCTGCCTGGACTCCTTGCTTGGAGCCCTGCAGTAAATGCTGCACTTTCCTTCACCACCACCCAGTGTCAGTAGATTGGCTTTACTGCCCCGCCCACCCCAGGGCAAGGGGACCCAAGTTTGGTTCAGTAACACTTTGACCTGTAGAATGTGAAGAAAGTGACACTATGGCAGCTCCAAGTGCAGGCCTCAAGAGGCCTAGTGTACTTCTGTACTCCTTGGAGATCTGCCAGCCACCACGTGAACAAGTCCAGGTTACTTTTTGGATGATAAGAGACATGTGGCCAAGTTACTCCCAACATCCCAGTCCACAGCCACTAACCCCCAGAAGCAGAGCAATGTAACTACCAGACAGCTGACCACAGATGTGTGATAGAGCCTAGCAAAGACCAAAGTTACCACACTGCTGACACCAGTGCAAATTTCTGACCAAAAAATGCATGCTCCAAATCAGAGGTGGGCACAGTTTTTCTGGAAAGGGCCAGATAATGAACAATTTAGGCTTTGTGAGCCATATGTCTTCTCTGTCTCATATTCTTCTTTGTTTGTTTATAATCCTTTAAAAATGGGAAAGCCATTCCTATCTCTTGACTTGTACTAAAACTGGCTACTGGTCAGATTTGGCCCATGAGCCAAAATTGGCTGGCCTCTGATCTCTGTAAATGTTTCTTGTTTTAAGATCACTATAGACTGAGTGTCTGTGTTCCCCTGAAATTCATATGTTGAAACCTAATCTCTAATGTGAGAATATCTGGAGATGGGGGCCTTGGGAGGTGATTAGGTCATGAGAGTGGAGCCCTCATGAATGGGATCAGTGCCCTTATAAAAGAGACCCTAGAGAGTTCCTTGCTACTTCCACTATGTGAGGATGAAGCAAGAAGATGGCCATCTACGAACCAGGAAGTAGGCTCTCACCAAACACCAAATCTGCTGGCACCTTGATCTTGGACTTCCCAGCTTCCAGACCTATGAAAAGGAAATGCTTCTTGTTTAAGCCACACAATCTAAGGAACATTTTGAGAGAGCAGCCTGAACAGACTAAGACAAAGGCACTATGTTTTTGGATGGTTTGCTTTGCAGGAGAAGCCAGGGGATGCAATGTGAGATACTTCTATCAATTTAAACAAATAAACTTTTACACAATTTTTTTTTTTTTTGCAATCCAAATTGCCTAGACTTAGATTGTAACTTTGAAACATCAGAGTCCATGAGGGAAGATGTCAGTATCACACTGAAATAACTGAAAAGAGCAAGGTTGGAATCCCTCAAGAATTCATGGCCTTTGTTTAGAAAGAGTTCACATATCTCTTATAAAAAGACCTTCTCTTTGAACCTTGAAAATCTGACATATACGCAGAAAGCAAACCATTCCCTGCATTATTTCTTGGCACTTAATGTAGCTTACTTCTGTTCTAAATGTGATTCTTTACAACATATGCTTGCTCTGATGGAAGAAATTAGCAAAGGATTATTGCTTTCCCTAAGTCGATTAGGCTGAAAAGAAATGAGTTGTTTTTTCTTTCGCTGTCACATCAGCTTTATTTCTAAGACAACACGTGTGGGGATTGGATTCTATTAATGAAAAGATTACTGCAAAATTTGCCATCTTATGTTCTATGCACACCTTGTTTCAACCTTATTGGAACTGAACTCAATGTATATTCTCATGTAAATAAAATCAGGAAAACTTATGAAAAACAAAAAAGCCTTGTGTAATGAGGTAAGGGGCGTGTGTGTGTGTGTGTGTGTGTGTGTGTAAGAAAGAGAGAGCTAGAGGGAGAGAGACTTTCTTTTCTTTTTTTTTTTTTTTTTTTTTGCTTTCTTTCAAAGGATAAAAGATAGCTTTTAAAAGAAAAGCAACAAGAAAACCTAAGTTTCTTTACATGGCACATTTCTTTCAGGGAGAATCCTAGTTCTGTATAGACGTGGCTTTAAAAGCATGCTGATGCAACAGCACAATTCCTTATCTCCTAAAATTGTATTTGGTTCATTAACAAGGAGCATGATCAAAAACAAAGGAGAGGGGCTTCCCTGGTGGCGCAGTGGTTGAGAATCTGCCTGCTAATGCAGGGGACACGGGTTCAAGCCCTGGTCTGGGAAGATCCCACATGCCGTGGAGCAACTAGGCCCGTGAGCCACAACTACTGAGCCTGCGCGTCTGGAGCCTGTGCCCCGCAACAAGAGAGGCCGCGATAGTGAGAGGCTCGCGCACGGCGATGAAGAGTGGTCCCCACTTGCCGCCACTAGAGAAAGCCCTCGCACAGAAACGAAGACCCAACGCAGCCATAAATAAATAAATAAATAGATAGATAGATAGATAGATAGATAAATAAATAAAACAAAAAACCAAAGGAGACAGTCTTTTGTTTTCCAAAGTAGCCAAGTGAATATTATGGATTGCTTGGCTGAGCAAGTGTGGTTGTTTGTGTACCAGCAAGACTTCAGGAATCAACAGAAGAATTTCTCTGTAAGGTATGTGAAAAATCTGAAACAGACAATGATTTTCACCACAGAGGTAGAAATAAAGAGCTCAAAGTCTTCAGTTACCTGGTTACTTGGGCAATACACTGTCGACAAGATTGAGTTCAATCACGAGTCATAATAAATATCAGATATTAATAAATTCTATTTATATTAAGTGAAATTAAAGTCTTATTTTAAAAATCTTAATTTTTGCCCCAGAGCAGTACCTGTCAGTAAATTCTCTCACTCTCTCTCTTCAGGAATAATGATTCATATACTTTTGGCAAATATAGCACAATGTATGCAGGCAGGATCACTAGCAAACTTCACAATTCTTTCCAGGTGTTTAGCCAGGCCAAGATTCCAAACTATCTATTGGAACCTGGCTTTCCATACAGGTTACCACTGAATTATTTCACAGGTCTAAGCCCGTAGGGATTTCTGTGATTCCTTCTTCTTTTTCAAGGTACCTTGAGTGGTCATTTAGAGACTTCATCTATCTTTTCCAGATATGGACAGAAAAATACCTTTTTTTTTGCCTGCATAGGGTATATGTCAACACACTGTGGAAAAGAATTTTTAAAATGTTTCATATTAAAACTATTTCCATATACCCTAAAAAATCTAATCACTTGCCCTTGTTATTATATATATGTGATTTTTCCACATCACCCAGTACCCATCACCTTTTTTTTTTTTTACTTTCTTATGAAAACCTCTTATTCTTTCATTTTTGATTATTTGCTGAGAACCTGCTATGTGCCAGGCTTAATCTAGTATCTAGGAATACAAAGATGATAAGAGTTTTTCTTTAACAGTCAGGGTTCCTTCAGAAAAACAGAACAAAAAGGAGCTCTCTCGCTCTCTATTTATTTATCTATCTAGAGAGATTTATTTTAAGAAACTGGCTCATGCAATGTGGTGACTATCAAGTCCAAAATGTGCAGGATAGACCAGCATGCTGGGGACCTAGGGAAGATTTGAAGCTGCAGTTCCAGTCCAAAGGCTGACTGCTGGGAGAATTTCTTCTGCATCAGGGAAGATCAGTCTTTTTCTATTAAGGCCTTCAACTGATTATATGAGGCCCACCCACATTATGGACGATAATCTGCTTTACTCAAAGTCTGGTGATTTAGTGTTAATCTCATCTAAAAATTATTTCACAGAAACATCTAGAATAATGTTTGACCAAATATCTGAGTGCCACGGCCTAGCCAAGTTGATACATAAAACTAACCATCATAGCTCTTGAGTAACTCCGAGTCCAAGATGAGGATGATAATACAAAGGTAAATTTTATCTGGGATGGAAGTGCTTGGAATGTGCAATGGGAATACTGAAGAGAAGCCTTTCAGTCCTCAGGGAGTAGTTGAGGAAGATACTTAGGGGGAGGGAGGTTTTAAGTGATGGCTTATAGTTTGAATAGGCACCCACGAGGCAGATGGGTGTTAGAACCAGATAATGAATTCCATCACAGAGGTTGAAAACGTGTTAAAAACAAATAAACAGGAGAGAGAATGAATGTACAAACAAATAAATATGGAACAACATGTATGTTCTAGAGATCAGAAGCAATGCATTATACATTGCAGTAATGATGAACAGCAGCAGTGGTATGATGTGAAATGAGGGGTGAGCAGGAGCTTCTCAAACTCCCATGTCCCTTCTGAGACAACTCCATCTACTGGTGAGCACATCCTGACATTTTGGCACGAGACGTTCCAGCCTCACTTTTGTTTGCTCCTTGATTGTCTCGGCTTGAGTTTTTTGACTCTACTACGTTGAATGATTTCAACATAGGTGAAGCATGATGTAATGGAAAAAGATTTCAGAGTCAGAGAGAAGAGGCTGCCCCCTACTAAACACAGATCTTGGGTAAACCACTTACTGTCTCTGGGCTTCAGTTTACTTGTATGTAAAATAAAAACAATAATTATCAATACCTTACAGGACTGGCATTCAGAAAAATGGCTGCTAACAGATAAAAGTACTAAGCAAATGACAGCTATAACTTTGATTATTATTGGGCTTTGGATTAAGAAATCTGAGAGTTTTCTTGGTGAGGGAAGAGGACAAATTTGAAGAAAAGACAGAGAAAAATTTCCACTGAATAGTTCATCACTGACATGAATGAGGTCAGGGAATTACATTAAATTTAACAAAGTCCCGCCTAATCCTCTTTAGCTTTGATTTAAAGATTATAGAGAACATAAAATAGAAAAGCCATTTCCTGGGATTCACAGTAGCCTCTCTCAGGTCTTTCCCTTGCCTGGAACACTGCCAATTCTTCTCAGTCTGCTGGATCCCTAAGGAATATGATTCTGAGAGAACTGGCTTTCAAGTATCAATCTCTCATCAACACTTGAGTTCATCTCTACACTTGAGTTCATCTCTCACCTAGTATCCTCCTTTGTTAAATGTAGAAGATAATTTCAAACTCAGAGTCTCTTGTGATGGCTAGTTGATAGGATGTCTGTAAATCGAATAGTGCTGTAATTGGAGGAGAATTCACTCTCAATGTATATCAGCATCCCCCTCTAATTGTCATTGGTCACATGTAGGGAATGAAGTCCTTCCTCTTTGCATTCCTGCTCTAACAATCCTAATCCTTTCTGAGACCATAGGTATTTCTGGCTAAATCCAGGGATACTCACATACAATAAGTGCCAAAAAGAAAATCACAGAAATCCAGTTTAAAAAAAACAACTCTTAATTCTCTGATGTACTTAATATATTTTAGATATGGAGCTAAGTATTTTGGGTGAGGTATTTGTTTCACAAAAGCAATATGGGTTAGATACTATTATCTCCATTTTATAGATGAGGACACAAGCTTATGATAGCTTGCTCAAGATTTTATTCATTCATAAATTATTTACTGAGCTCCTTTGGTATGCCAGATAATACACCAGGCATCAGAAATACAAAGATGAATATGGGAACGCCCTGATTTCTGATTATAGACGTCTTAGTAGGTCAAACAGAAAATAAACGACTAGTTAGTATGTGATGCTCGCACAGGGGCACAAAGTTCATTACAGGTATAAAGCTGGTGTATACAAAGTGTGTGTGTGGCAGGGGAGAGATAGGGAGGGTACTGCACGGAGCTACAAATACTGTGCATAATAGGCCACTAACTGCTGTGGCTAAAACACAGGAACAACTGTATCTTACTTTTATCAAAATTCTGTAGGTGATCTGAAGTCTACTCCTCAAGCCCTGCTGCAGAGTAGTTAATGGTTTTTTAAAAGGCTTCATAGTCAACTGCACATTTTGCAACTAGTTCTCTGTACCAAGTAGTTTATGCACTTTTGATGTCAGGACACATGACATTGCTTGACTTAATTTCAAACTCTGCATCATTACAGACAAGAATATATATGATTGCTGCTATTCAATCCTGCCACTGTGCACTATGTGAGGTAAATCTAGAACTTACTAAAAATACCTCTAAATTATTGTTATGTTAAATGCTCCAGGAAAATGTGCTCATTAAAGGAATCTCCAAGACAAGTCAAAACCATCAGTACCTCTGGATTATCCAGGACAATAAAAAAATCAATTAGAACTGATAGGCATCTCCACCTAGCAGATGTCTCTTGCATTTTTCATATAGTGTCTGTGCTACTTAGGAAACAAACAGTGTAGGACTATTGGCTTTGGAGAGAGATCTATGTACTGCATAGGCAAGATTTTTAACATGTGTCAGCAATAAACACATATTGGGTTTCAATTAAAAGAAGAGTCTTTGAAGCTAAAAATGTTAAAGTATGCAGTCATGCTGATGAAGCACATGCTTGCAGTGAGGGCTTAACTTTCTTAATATAGCTGTAAGTGATGGATGATTTTCCCCTTCTTCTACACTTCCATTCCAAATAAACTCTACTTAACAAGCTATTTTACCTGAACATGATGATATAATTATCTATTTTTGAAAAGAGATAGATGAATGGCTATAGATTGATCACTAATTTTACTGAGCATAGCTTGAAGTATCCAAGAGATATTTAATTTCCTGAATTAGAATGTATTTAGCTAATGAATGCTTCTTCTGGATGTTCATGGCAGTCATCTGTTTTTTGCATCTTTGGACTACTGCTATCCCCAGCCAGCTTCATGACATGTCAAGGCAATCCTTCTCCTTTATCAGTCGTCCATACTCACTTTACACTTCATCAAACTATAGAAAATATCAATTTTTTAATCAATGATTCACATATTCACTTAGTCAATACTCACTAAACACATGGTAGGTTACAAAGACGAAATTGTCACTGATGGGGAGACAGAAAAGAAGAACACTTCAGTATCATATGATAATCATTAAAGTGATGTACATGTATATGTGAAGATCGTAGGTAGGGTGATGCATGGGGTAGCGAGGATGACCATACATTTTATCATGCAAAGCAGGACACTTTCAAGAACAAATGATGTCACTAATAACGATACTGGGTAGCAGTTGTAAAGCTGGACTCGTCCATGCTATTTCACATATATAGCCACCCAGAGATAAGGAATGGGAATTAGTTCTTTTCATCATGGTCAGTATTTAATGAACAGACTCAATACTGACTAAGATATAATACTTGAACTTGATAGCTAAGTAAACCTTGTGTTGTTTGAGACACACTTCACAGTTATATTTCCAGCAACAGCTCAGGTTGCTTGCACGTGCCTCCTTAATACCTTACCGTCCATCTTCTATCCTGAGTGACAGTCTGGGGTAACTTGGGTTGTGAACCTGAGAAAGTTTTGAGGGAGGTGCTAAACTCTTGCTGATATGATGATAATTACCGAACCTGACACATGAAAAATGCTCATAATATATCTGGTCCAGTGATACACCCTGAAGGAGTATGTGGAAGTGCTTTCCTTCAACCTTCAGAAAGTCCACAGAGTAGAAGTAAAACAGGGGATATTATAGCCCCTTTCTACTCAAGAAGGAGATCTTGTGTTTAACCTGACCTAGCATTCTTGACACTTTCCCTCCTGCCTTCAGGTACTATGTAAATATCACCCTCTTCCTGTGTCCAGGGTAAACCTCCCGAACCTTCTCCCTTTTGTCTGTTCTCTATTGCTGTCCCTTAGCTTGGAATCTGGTTCCTGTTCTCCCGCTACCCAGCTGGCTTTTCTCCCTACTCTGCTTCTTGTTTTCTGGCTCCTGATCCACCCTAACCTAGTTCCATTAGACTCCATTATACCTTCAGGTCACAAGCCTGACCATGCTCAGCCTATAACCACATCAACCTGTTTTTGCAGTCCAGAGCTCTCTTTCTTCTATTCCTAGCAAATAGAAGGAAGCTGTGGGTTCCAAAACAGGTTGATGCATGAGATAAAACTTACACAGGGCAAAATACACACATCTTAAGTCTATACAGGCTGATGTGTTTTTCATAGAATGCCAATGCCAGTCCATGTGGCTGCCATCAAAATCAAGATGTAGATTGTTTCCAGTATCCACAAAGGCTTCCTCACACCCCCTCACTGTAAGTATACCTCAAGGGTAATTACTATTCTGAATGTTATCACCCTAGATTATTTTTGCTTGTTTTTAAACATTGTATAAATGGACTCATATGGATTGAAAATGAAATCAGACATACCTTATAGGTATGTGAAGACACCTACCTGCACCCAGCTTTTAGATCTGTGGTGTGGAGCAGGCTGCACTGACCATGAATAATTCTTGGGATCTTGGTCAATATTTGCTGAATGGACTCAATGTTGAGTGTGCAAAGATCCAAACAAGGGCACCCCCAAACTGCCCAGCTGGATTCCTTTGCTATTATTTTGCCATAGGTGAACAGGTGAGCAACACAAATGTGTAATGAACATTTCCATCGATTCCGTAATGTTTTGAATGTTTTGAAAATAGATCCTTTAAGCATTGAAAGTAATATCAGGCAGTCTTTTGGGTGATGGGCACAAGATCCATGTAGGGCTTTGGGGGAGTTCATCATTTAGAGATGACTTTAGGAATATTTAGTCACATGATATTCTTAAATATACCCTGCTGTTTTCAGACCTGGTGTTAGGAAACTATTCACTGCCCTCATGACTCTCTCTAGAAATGAACTGAAAGAACTTGGAATATTTCTTATGAGTTATTGCAAATACTACTATTAGCTCAGCTAGAACAGATTAGAAAGGAATCCAGGGTTGTAAGTTCAAAACTGAATTTGGTCACTCAGTACTTTCACAGAAGGGAAAAAAACAAAAACTGCAAGTAAGCAGAAAAGAAAGCAAGCGAGAGAAATTACATATATATATATATTTAAATTCGAACTTTATATATATAAATATATTGCATATGTAGAGTGAATAATATTAAGCCATTCCTATCACTGTCATGAAAAAATATATATGTGTATTTTTTTAATTCATACATTACATTGGGCTATTTATTCATACCAGTCATATATTTTGCCCAGACAATATATTTTTGTTAATGCTATATAACATTTTTATGTAACATATTTTAGTGAGCAATCATGTTCCAACATAAGCTATTTATGGACATACAAACATGATTAATTCTAGGGGTCATATTTTGGATTTCACCTTTGTCCAAAATAACAAGACATGGAAGAGAAAGCATGAAATATATTTAAGTCACAGAAGCCCTCTGGCTGTAATTGTTAGAATACCATTTCATAGCTTTAACCAACAAGACTATATAACTATACCTGAAAATGCTGAAGTAAGGAGAAGCAATATCCATTATAAGAGGGTATGCTTTATATGAACCATTTTAATTTATGAACAAAAATATTAGAGCATCAGACCTACTTTTTTTCTCCTTATGACATTTTTTTGAGGATTCTTATCTACATAATTTAAAAACTCAAGTACTTCAAACAAAGAATAGTGTTGGCAATTTGGAAGTGTAAGCATTCAGTAAAATATAGGACATTTTTTGAAGACATAAGAAATATTGCCATCATATTAGAGGCTAATCAACTGCCTAATCTCCCTCTCAAGTGGAATTCTTTACTCCGAGATACACGTATCAAAGAGTAAAACTATATACCAACAGCAATTTACTTTGCTTTCTTCAGTTTTTCAGATTTTTCTCAGTGGTTAGATTCCATCTTGTTGCCTATTTTCTTTTTCTAATGCTAGTGAAGCAAACATTTTTTTTAATATGATAGTGCTCCCAAGTTCAGAGTGGACAACTTCAATACAAAGCAAGTTTACTGTGATTTTTTGAGGTTAAACTAATCATAGTCATCATCATTTTGAAGTCTAAATGACTTTCTGTTTATTCACAACTATTCGTGCCAAGAATTAGGTTGAATATTGGGGAAATAGATATAAATAAGACAAAGCCCTTGCAGTCAAGAAATCTAAGGCATAGACAGAGATTAGAAATACATTAACCCAGAAGTTTGGGCACAGAAGAGAGACAAAAGAAAAGAGATCACTGACGATATAGGTGACACAGTCACTCTATAAGGGACTGAACTTCCAGTTTTATATACTGATACATCTATTTTATTCATTAAGACAAAGTTCATTGCATTTGAACACACCCCAATTTCTATCATGTGAAGAACACTGACAAATAAATACTAAAACTAGACAGAGTTTTCATCTAGTCCAACAGTCTTTTCTACAGAGAATAATGATGGTCAGACCATGTAAGGAACTTTCCTAAAGTCTCATAGTTGGGACTGCAAATTTCAGGTGGAAACTATCACAGCCAGTCAGAGTTTGACGGTCCTAGCAATTCCAGGTAATTTTGATGAGAATGGAAGCTTTAATTCTATTGTTAATAACATAAAATTGAAACATAACCCTTGGTACAAAAGATTAATTTAGCAGTTTTCTTAGACACAAATGCCACCATGTCTTACTAAGTGAAACAATTCCAAAATGGAGTGTACCAACTCCATATATGGTAAACACCAGTGACAAATGCTGTGAATCATTATGTAAAACAAATTGAGTTAAACAGTTATTAAGCAAAAAGCATAATTGAGAGGCTCTGAGATATTAAACAGTAATTAGAATGCAAGCAGAATTATATTTGTTGAACTCTGGATAGCTAAAACAGGATATATAAATGCAAGAATCACATAAAATCCTGCTGTTGTGTTGAGGCCAATTTTTGGAGAAAAGAAGAAAGAAAAAATGCATTTGCTCTAAGAGCTGACCTTGGTCACCTTTTCCTCCTCAGGATCATCTTGAAGATTACCAACCTTCTCATACTAAAATGAACACCTATACATTTCTACATGGTGAATTCAAATATGCTTATCAATTCTTTATATTCATAAATCACTGTTTAAATACAATTCTTTTCTGAAGCTGCACCACCAGAAGGTGGTGGGGGGTGGATGTTGAAGAATGCTTAGAAAAATGCAATATTATACAGCAGGAACATAAAAAGTAATTGATTCATAATGGAATTACTGGATGGAAAAGGGTATAAAACCATTTTACATGTACATGAAAATGTGTAAACCATAATACTTCAATCAATTCAGCAACTGATTTCTGTCAGCAAAATCGCAATACTATTGAAAACCAAGAGCAGTGAAACAAACCAAAAAGACATTTTCTTTACAGCTGCTCACAGAAATACATACACCTAGTCAACTGTCATAGAATCAGAATGTTAATACGGTATGATGTGTTGAAAACTGGGGGTGTTTGTGATTAATTTACTATAAAATGTAGTCCACATGTGATTTTGGATATATCCACACACCCCCACATACTCAAAAAAGGAGAGCACTTTCACATATAATTAACCTGTAATATAAACCCTTCGTCCACTTTGGGGGCTATTAATTTCATAATCATCCTTTGAATCTCCTTGACAGTGTTTGATATTTAGAAAGTGCATTGAAAATGTGAATGCTTCTCCAAGGTCACCCATGGTTTAGAAGGAAGGAAAGAGAGCGTTTACGCAGAGAATTATCTTTACAAGACCAAAGAAGGGCACAACGTAGGAAAGCTAACAATTATTTCTAGTGGATGCTACCATGCCCCTTGCAGATGCCCTTCACAAGATCAGTGCACCCATACCCCGCTATGGGTGACTGCTGACTCCTAAGGGCTCAGAGCTGCCCTCCATTCTCAGAGATTTTTCCCGAGGAATGGAAGACAGGGAGAGTGTTCCCCTTCACTCCAGCAGGAGTAGACAGCAATCAATGAATGACTGACATGAGGGGGCCAAAAACAGACACCTCAAGGAGGGACAGCTCCTCAAGGAGGGACAACTCTGGTACAATTCACAGTCCAGTGCTCCTGTGAAAGCTGATCATACCCAAGAACCTGCCTGTAGCTGAGTCCCCTGCCCCTTCCTGCATTTCTCACTCCCTTCTAAAAACAACCCATCCCCCAAACGAATCACTTTCATAAGTATCCCTGTTTCAGGCTACATTTCTGAGAAAACTGATGTCATACAATCTTAAATGGAAAAGCTGATATGTGCTTGAGGCAAGCCCTTAGCCCTAACAAGCCTCTGTCTCCTATATACTGTGAGACTAAATGAGATTCTATTCTGTCTCATAGAAGCTTCCAGCCAAGTTCCCCAGGCTCCCTCAATGGCCCGTAACTCGACAGATGTTCACTGGGGGAAAACCAATCATGCTTTCGGATCCTTCAAGTTTCCAGATTTTTACACCAGCTCTGCATGATGGCTAAATGCTTTTCTTCTTCTACCCAGAAGAGGTCCTGTGTGAAGGATAAAACTAATCCTTAGCCAAAATCCAAGATGTGAAATTTTTTTTTTTTATAATTTATCCAGCTTTTGCTAGTTGTTGCAAGAGAAGCACATGTCTTTCCAAGCCTTGTCAACTTACCAAGAAACAGAAGCTTTTAGAATAGAGTTGTAATATGTACTACATCGGCATGTAATATAAATCACACAAGATAAAGTTCTGCTTTAAACAGTCCAATGAATCTGAAAGTGTCTAAGAGAAACAGGTAGTTTTTTTATATTTACTCAGTTTTTTAAATCACATATGATATTTTTCACTGCTTCCAGAAGAGCCAAGTTTCATCTGGTAGCATGTTTCTTCAGGCTGAAGAAAATCCTTTAGCATTTTTGTATTTTAGGTCTGCAAGTAATTAATGCTCTTATTTTATTTGAAAATGTTTTTATTTCATTTTCATTCTTGAAGAATATTTTCACTGGATATTGAATTCTGAATTGGCAATGTTATTTTCTTTCTTTCAGCATTGTAAACCTGTTGTTTTCCTATCTTTTGATTTCCATGATTTTTTTCTTCTAAGAAGTCAGCATTCATTCAAATAACTATTTTACATATATAACATTTTGTTTCGCTTTGGCTGCTTTAAGACTTCTCTCTACATTTCATATTCAGCAGTTTGAGTATTACGTGCTAATGCATTTTTAAGTTATCCTGTGTTCTGTTCATTGAGTTCCTTGAGTTCATAAATTTCTGTTTTTCACCAAATTGAGGAAATCTTTTCTCTTCCCTACTTTCATTCTCTTCCTTTTAGAAGTATAAATGCATATATGTTAGATCTCTTGATATTGTCCCATAGGTCCATGTGATTCTGTTCATATATATTCAATCTCATCTTTCTTTGTTCTGATTTGATAAATGATATTGATTAATCTAATTCTCGATGTTTTCCTCTGCAATCTCCATTTTTTTCTGTTAAACCGTTGGGAGAGTTTTTCATTCAGATATTATAATTTTCATTTCTAAATTTTAAAATTTCTATTTACATGCTGATATGTACTATCTGTTTAATTATTTTGAGCATGTTTTCTCTATATCATTGAGTATAGATGTAATAGCTTTTAAAATGTTTTGTCTGCTACTTCCAACATACACCTCATTTCGTGGTTAGTCGCCTTTGTTGCCTTTTCTCTTGAGAATGGGTCACATTGTCCTTGTTTTATATGATTAATAATTTTGGATTAGATCCTGGTTATTTTGTATGGTATGTTGTTTATGATATGGATTCTATTAAATTCCTCTGAAGAACTTTTTTTTTCCAAACCAATTAACATGCTTAAACCTACACTGTGAGCTCGGTATTAACTTCCGTGGTTCAAATCTCAGTTTAACTATATAAGCCTTTTCTACACCGCTTTTAGTCTGATTCTCAAAGTGTGTGATTCATTGAGAAGCGTGAGACTTACACAGTGTCTACATGGCACTCCCTTCTGGATTAGTTTTCTCAATCCCCAGTGGACAGCTGGCATAGACTAGACTCCTTTTTTTGATCTCTCTGACCACCTTGCCACTCTACAACTACAAACCACCCTTGAAGCAACATTACAAGCGAATGGAAATTCATTCTCATTCTGGTTTCTTCTCCAATTATTGAGTCTCCTCCAAAATCTGTCTACTTTTGTTGACTCTTCAGAATTACCAAGTATTTATCTTTTTAATTCTGTCCAGAGGTATAGATGTTGTCACCAGCAGGGTTGGTCTCTAGGGGGTGATTATACCACCATACTTTAAAGGCAACCTCTACCCCATGAACTCGTTGTAATTTTACAATAGTTTTCTTTTCACAGCAGACTATATTTTGTTTAATGACTAAATATCTTCTCTAACTTTTTGAGAATGCAAATGAGAAATTTAAAAATATTCTTATTGTCTCTAACATTTCTTTTATTTATGTTAAAAATTAGTGGATCTGTTTCATTTAATTAGTTCCTCCTCTCTGAATGCCAAAATGATAAAGGTCCTTACTCTGGACCTTTAATTCCTAACATGGAAATTCTAATTTCAACCTCTGTGCAAACAATGATGCTGAACAACAGGGTGCTGGGGGCAAAGGAGCAGATAGGGTGATGTCAACCAACACCATCAAAATGCAAAGTTCTTTGTATTTTTAAAACAGCTTTCTTGAGATATACTTGATAAGCAAAGAACTGCACATATTTAACGTGTACAGTTTGATGAGTTTGGACACATGTGAACACCTATGATGCCATTGCTACAATCAAAGGAATAGACATATCCAATAATTCCCTAAGTTTCCTTGTGTTCCTTGTTTTGGTTTTTGTGGTAAGAGCCCATAACATGAGATTTACCTTCTTAATAAATTTTGAAGTGTACAATACTGTATTAACTCTAGGCACCATGTTGTACAGCAGATCTCGATTTATTCACCTAGCACAACTAAAACTTTATACTCACAGAACAAGTCTCCGTTTCCCCCAACCCCTGAGCCCCAGGCAACCACTATTGTCCTCTGTGTTTCTATGAGTTTGACTATTCTGGATACCTCATATAAGTGGGGTCTTTATGTTCTTTTAACTTGTCTTTCTTTTAACTAGTCTATTGTTCCTGTCAAGGGATAGTGGTCTTGGTGTTCCATTACATGCACCAATTTGTAAATCTGTTTCCATCTTCTACTGCATGGACTTTGAGTACCATTATTTCTGCTCTGGTTCATCTTTCTTCCATCCACATTTAGACTTACCAAAAAAAAAAAAAAAAAAAAGGAAAGAGTCCTTGCTTCCCCAATAGCCTCCTCTCTGTCTTCCTTCGTTCTATGTTATTGGCACTTCAAAGAATATTTTACAAAGAATAAAAAGTCAACATATGTCTTCAATTAGAACTGGAGTCCCAATATAGTTTTAAAACTAAATTAACAGGGAAAAGAAACCAATTAACATGGTAAGCAAACTGAACATCCTATTCAGTCTGGTAAATATTATCTTCAAATGAAACATAAGCAAATACTGTTGTAAAAGAGAAAGGTCTTTGGGAAAGAGGCCACATTTATTACCCCAATGTACCAATTTTGTGAGTGAAAGGGGTTCTAAAATAATTAACAGCTGATAACTGATCTATACCAAGTATAAAATGAGACTTTGACCATCCAAGACTCAGGGCTTTTTTATTTCCTTTCTACCCTTTTAGTTTCAAGATCTTTATATTCTGGATAGGGGAGAATCATAAACTGAAGAGAAGCTCCAAGAATATATGTCATTGGACTGGACAGATCCCCAGTCTGCAAGATGCTGTCAGCCATCTCAATATTCCATTCCACCAATCAATCTGAGGAGTTGCTACGGGGTGATTGGGTCTATGGAAAGCCAGTGAATTCCAAAGGTATGAGCCAATGCCCCATTTTGTAAGTTGGAAGAGAGAGAGTTCTCAGGCGAAGGTGACGGTGTAATCCCAGACGCAGCAAGCCCACGCATCTGCCAGCTGAAAGTAGAAAGAGGAATAAAGGGTTGCAGGAGTGAGTCCTTTCCAGGTGACTGGCTGCCCCTTTGGGCAGAGGCAACAGTTGTAGGTGCTGACGTGACTCAGGCACTTGTTGCTGTGTCTGGTGGCAAACTCTGCTATTTGTGTCTGGTGGCAAACTCTGCTATTTGCCAACTCTGCTAAAGCTCCATTTGCCAGATGGAGCTGTGACTTTGGTTGCCTTCTCTGTCTTTTTGTTTTTCCTCATCCCCTATCACAACACTCTTAAGCCAAGCCTCCTTTCTCCTTACTGCAACATTGGACCTTCATGATGGCTTTTTATTTCACTTCTTAAATCCTGTAGCGAGTAGGGAGCAAATGTAGTTATTTCATCTCTTCTCATTCTCTACGAAATGGCTGGCAAGACAGCAGATGTTAGTAGTCCAGTTTCCTCCTTCAGCTGCCTGAAGGTTACATTCCTCAAGAGAGAGCTGAATATCCCCAAATCTGGGATGCCCAATGTGTGTTCCCCCATAATTGCTCTGTGAAGAAACTGTCTCTGCTGCCAAAAGGTGTGGCAACTCTTAAATAACATATGACTAAAATAACTGTGCCATGACTATGAGACAGAATTTCAGATTCCTTGCTCTTGAATTATTGATTTATATTTTAATACTCACTGAGGGGGAAAATAGATTTGAAGTGTCTTACAATGTAATTGTATATAATGCGTATGTTACACACACACACACCAAGTCTAATTCAAATTGTACACGTCAAATGCACTCACTTCCTAAGCAAATCTAGTTAATGTGATTGAATATGAGATCAGTTCTCACTTTTCTGAAAGACACTGTAAAGAGAAAAACCTAATTTTCTTTTGAAAGAGGACATGAAGTAACAAATCAGGGAGCTATCCTCTCCTTGGTACAAAATTTCAAAGTAAGGTGATAATATGGAATTTTATAACTAACTATTGATTAATAAAATTTTGTGAAATGCTTAAAAATACAGATACTTTTGCAGCTTTATTTTACTTATTTACTTTTGTCTGATTGTTTTATATCAAGCCTTTAAGAAAAGGTTTGATAGAGTAGTATTATTTAAACTTATTCCCAAGTCCAATTTATCTCTTTTTATCTATCTATTTATCTATCTATGATTCCTAAATTCTGCTTCCAAGTAGTACTCTGTGGGAAGAATTCTACACTTACAGAGTTCGGCAAATGCTGCACAACTCCTTCTTTAATTATACCAAAGGTATCGCAATATAGATACTGTGTACTCCTGCATTCAAGAACTCTTTATGCCCTGTCTAACTTTATTAATCCAAGAGCTTGTCAAAGTAATTTGACTTTTGAAGCTCCTTTTCATAATTAACTTTTCATAAAACCTAATAAATTACTTTGGGGAATGACAGCATAAATAATTCAAATCAGTTGCTTTATATAGAGTTTTTTAAAAAATAATCACAGTTTAACATTTGATCAATGTCTACTTTTATTGCTTGTTAATTGTCCTGCCCTAAAAGAGAGTGACCATGTTTGGCATTTCTTCTATCTCACAGTGCACAATAAATTAATGTTGGAAATATACTGAGCCCCTAAAAATATATATATATGTACATGCATACACACATATATACATACATAAATTGTTGAGGGGATGGTTGCAATATATATATTCCTCAACCATAAGAAAATTATTGGTCAAAACAGTCTGGCTGAAGCAGAAGTCAGTGAAGACATCTGTGAAAACGTTTCACCCAGTCAACAGTTTGGAAATTTTAAACTTTCAAAACGTTGAGTCTGATGACTAAACTTAACATTACTGGCCAACATTCACGACATAGCTACACATGTTCCTCTGGCAAGAGCTACCCTTTATCAGAGGGGTGGGATAGGGAGGGTGGGAGGGAGACGCAAGAGGGAGGAGATATGGGGATGTATGTATATGTATAGCTGATTCACTTTGTTATACAGCAGAAACTAACACACCATTGTAAAGCAATTATACTCCAATAAAGATGTTAAAAAAATAGTAATAAAATAGATAACAACAAAAAAAGAGCTACACTTTATGTAATAAATCAAATTACAAAATGCCAATAAAGTTTTTTAATAATAGTTTTTGTTGGTTAATTTTATTCCCATATATTTAAGATTCTTTCATGAAAATGCACTACAGGGATGGGGGTCCAGCGGCCCCATCACTCTACCCCACCATCCAAAAGGAGGGCTTAGTAGGAGACTAATCACATAACTCTTAAGAAATATATTCCACAAAATGAATAGGTGATCTCTCCATTTTCACAAAGGAGATGGGAACAATTAAGGTTTCACCAACACATGTGTAGATAAATTGAAGTGCTTTTAGAAGGAAGATTTCAAGTGCTTTTTAAAGGACAGGGTCCACCTTTCTTATTGCCTCAGACAGAGAGGAAAAGTAATTCATATCTTTAAATTAGCTTTGAGTAACGGTGAAGAGAGACCTGAATGAAAGTAATTATCGGGCGTAAAATCTCATTAACTTGAAATGAAAATGAACTGGGGAACTGCAGTTCTGAGTTTCATTTCCCAAATCTGTTCATAAAGGCATACATATCGTCCAACTTTTCTCCTATATCACCAACTATATACTCAGAGGAAATAATTTTGTAATGAGTAATACAAGACTTGGAAAACATGAAAAGGAGAGAGAAAAATAAAATTTGGACCAAGGGTGGTTGATGCACCTTTAGAGTATACATAAGGATGTTTCAGAGACTCAAAAAAATAATTTTGAATCCAAATCGGAAAAGAAGAAGTAAAGCTGTCACTGTTTGCAGATGACATGATACTATACATAGAGAATCCAAAAGATGCTACCAGAAAACTACTAGAGCTAATCAATGAATTTGGTAAAGTAGCAGGATACAAAATTAATGCACAGAAATCTCTTGCATTCCTGTATACTACTGATGAAAAATCTGAAAGTGAAATTAAGAAAACACTCCCGTTTACCACTGCAACAAAAAGAATAAAATACCTAGGAATAAACCTACCTAAGGAGACAAAAGACCTGTATGCAGAAAATTATAGGACACTGATGAAAGAAATTAAAGATGATACAAATAGATGGAGAGATATACCATGTTCTTGGATTGGAAGAATAAACATTGTGAAAATGACTCTGCTACCCAAAGCAATCTACAGATTCAATGCAATCCCTATCAAACTACCAATGGCATTTTTCACAGAACTAGAACAAAAAATTTCACAATTTGTATGGAAACACAAAAGACCCCGAATAGCCAAAGCAATCTTGAGAACGAAAAATGGAGCTGGAGGAATCAGGCTCCCTGACTTCAGACTATATTACAAAGCTACAGTAATCAAGACAGTTTGGTACTGGCACAAAAACAGAAATATAGATCAATGGAACAGGATAGAAAGCCCAGAGATAAGCCCACGCACATATGGTCACCTTATCTTTGATAAAGGAGGCAAGCATATACAGTGGAGAAAAGACAGCCTCTTCAATAAGTGGTGCTGGGAAAATTGGACAGGTACATGTAAAAGTATGAAATTAGAACACTCCCTAACACCATACACAAAAATAAACTCAAAATGGATTAAAGACCTAAGTGTAAGGCCAGACACTATCAAACTCTTAGAGGAAAACATAGGCAGAACACTGTATGACATAAGTCACAGCAAGATCCTTTCTGACCCAGGTCCTAGAGAAATGGAAATAAAAACACAAATAAACAAATGGGACCTAATGAAACTTAAAAGCTTTTGCACAGCAAAGGAAACCATAAACAAGACCAAAAGACAACCCTCAGAATGGGAGAAAATATTTGCAAATGAAGCAACGGACAAAGGATTAATCTCCAAGATTTACAAGCAGCTCATGCAGCTCAATAACAAAAAAACAAACAACCCAATCCAAAAATGGGCAGAAGACCTAAATAGACATTTCTCCAAAGAAGAGATACAGATTGCCAACAGACACATGAAAGAATGCTCAACATCATTAATCATTAGAGAAATGCAAATCAAAACTACAATGAGGTATCATCTCACACCGGTCAGAATGGCCATCATCAAAAAATCTAGAAACAATAAATGCTGGAGAGGGTGTGGAGAAAAGGGAACACTCTTGCACTGTTGGTGGGAATGTAAATTGATACAGCCACTATGGAGAACAGTATGGAGGTTCCTTAAAAAACTAAAAATAGAACTACCATATGACCCAGCAATCCCACTACTGGGCATATACCCTGAGAAAACCATAATTCAGAAAGAGTCATGTACCAAAATATTCATTGCAGCTCTGTTTACAATAGCCAGGACATGGAAGCAACCTAGGTGTCCATCATCGGATGAATGGATAAAGAAGATGTGGCACATATATACAATGGAATATTACTCAGCCATAAAAAGAAATGAAATGGAGGTGTTTGTAATGAGGTGGATGGAGTTAGAGTCTGTCATACAGAGTGAAGTAAGTCAGAAAGAGAAAAACAAATACAGTATGCTAACACATATATATGGAATCTAAGGGGAAAAAAAAAAAAAAAAAAAAAAAGAGGTCATGAAGAACCTAGTGGCAAGATGGGAATAAAGACACAGACCTACTAGAGAATGGACTTGAGGATATGGGGAGGGGGAGGGGTGAGATGTGACAGGGTGAGAGAGTGTCATGGACATATATACACTACCAAATGTAAAATAGATAACTAGTGGGAAGCAGCCGCATAGCACAGGGAGATCAGCTCGGTGCTTTGTGACCACCTAGAGGGGTGGGATAGGGAGGGTGGGAGGGAGGGAGATGCAAGAGGGAAGAGATATGGCAACATATGTATATGTGTAACTGATTCACTTTGTTGTAAAGCAGAAGCTAGCACACCATTGTAAAGCAATTATACTTCAATAAAGATGTTTAAAAAAAAATAATAATAATTTTACTTCAAATTAAAATTCCTTAACACAGATTTGCCTCCTTATTTATTGTTTTCAAGTTTATAAGATACTATATATGCATAAGTTTTAAAGATCCAAACAATCAAAAAATATATAGGGTAGAAACAGTATTCTTCTTTTAACTTTGTTATCTTCTTTTAGCATATCATTTACGAGCTTCTAGTAACATCCACTGGGTATGTATTTTATATATATATATAATATATATATTATAACACACACACACACATATATGACATAAACACAATTTTATTTTTTAATTTAAAATATGCCATAAGTCCTGTTTTATGACAGTTCATAGATCTACTTCCTATGAAAGCTTGCAGAATATTCTGCAATATGCATATAAAGGAAATTTATTTACCCAGTTTTCTATTGAAGGATATTTAGGTGATTTTCATTGATTTTCTATTATACGTGGTGCCCTAAATTATACCTTGGTACATTCTACTCCGTGTACACAGAACCTTCTTAAGAATACGTACAGAGAGCATCTCTGGAGTGATAGGTTTGAAATATGTAAAGGATAAAGTACTTTGAATATTCCACTGCGTGCAATCATAGCTTCTATTCATCTCTGGATATATGTGGAAGCTGTGAAATAAACTTGCAGAAAACTTTTACAAATTTTTTTTGACCTTGTGTTTGGGATTTCATTATTATTGGGAATAATTTTTAAATACGCTGGCATTAAGATGTCAGGTGTCTTTGAAGATTTCAGCCCAAAAAATGTTTGAAATATGCTTTTACGACAGCAGAGAGGGATAAAAACTGAAGTACTATCATTAAGTGCTCTTACAAAGGCAAGCACAGGCATCATCTATTTATTATAAAGGAGCTTCTCTTGAAATTGCTGCCGAATTTTATATTTTGAGTAGTCACAGGAGGGAATTACAGTATTATGCTGCTGCAAAAGAAATCTTTGCATTACATATCCTAATGAATATTTGATACCACTTATTTTTCATTCCTTGCCTCTCTAAATACATCAGAAACTATACTATTTTTTTGTCCAAAACATTTGGAAATAACCCTGATGTTTTGAAGAGTTTCAGCTAGCCATGTTTTTAAAATGATTTGTTCTTTAAGACATTTTCAGGATGTTTACAGTTTAAGAACACTCAGGATTTATTACTGCACCTTCTACGGTTGAATACATTTTACTTAACACATTTTATTCTGATCATGAATATTTTTGTCTTGCTGGATATTGAATTAGATACAGCTCCTGCTGTGAGGCTCACAATCTCACTGAGAATATGGCGGCAGGTTAGGGAGAGAATGTCGAATGAGGATCACTCATCCTGACCCAAATGGGATAACTTCAAAATTAGAATATCGTGAGGCTCTGGGTCATGAATAACAACTGTTTCTACCTATAGAAACTGTAAAAGGAAACTACATTTCCATTTTTCACTAAAGATGCTTTAGATTGAAGTCAGAAAATCTGTGGTCATGCCTCACCTTCACCACATAACTGTGGCACTTTGAACTGTCACTTGCCTCCCTAAGCCTCAGTTTTCTTGTCTCTGAAATTGAAATGTACAACGTGGAATATCTATCACACATTCTCACCCCATTGCTCCAGGGGAAATATGCTTCTTTTGCTTTGCCTTCCATCTCCCTCCCCATCCCCTACCAATCTCTGCTGGTAAAATTCTTAGCATTTTCCAAGCCATCTCTGAGTTCACTCCCCTTGGAAACATTACTAGTCCCTTTTTGACAGAAGTTGTTACTCCTTCGCATATGATACCATGGCGCTTTTAATGTGACTCTAATAGAACAGGGAGGTGGAATTGGAAATTAACACATTTCTGGAGAACTTGCTGTGTGCCAGGCACTGTGCAAATGATATTCACACTTTCTCAGTTAATTCTAAAAACAACTTTTAAAGGAGGTGATGATCTCTCCATTATCCAAGTGAGAAAAGAGCCTCTGGTGTTTAAAGTCATAGAGCTGGCGATGAGGGAGTTCACAAAAAAGCCCATTTCAGATGCCAGGGTTTGTATTCTTTATACTAAGTAGCACTCATTTTATTATTTTACTTTATATTATATATTGTCCTTGTTTTTTTTCCTGAAGATTCCATTTATATGGCGTTCCTTTTTTAACAGTTTAATTGAAGTATAATTTATGTAATATACAATTCACTATTTAAGGTGGTTCAATGGTTTTTAATCATTCACAAATATGTGCAATTAAAACCATAGTCAATTTTAGAACATTTCATCACCTCTAAAAGAACCCTTTGGCGATCACCCTTTAGTTATCAGCCCCCTACCAACCCACTCCCAGCCCTAAGTAACCACCAATCTACTTTCTGTCTCTATAGATTTTCATGTTTTGGATATTCATATGAATAGAATCGTATAAAATGTGAGATTTTGTAGCTGCTTTCTTTCACTAGCATGTTTTTAGGGTCCATCCAAGTTGTAGCATGTATCAGTACTTTATTTCTTTTTAAGGCTTAATACTATTCCGTTTTATGGATAGACCACATTTTGCTTATCCATTTATCAGGTGATAGACATGTGGATTGTTTCCACCTTTTGGCTATTATTTTGACTGTGTCATTATGCTAAACATTCATATACAAGTTTTTGTGTAGATATATGCTTTCATTTATCTTGGTATATACTTAGGAATGGAATTGTTGGGTCATAAGGCAGCTCTAAGTTCAATCATTTGAAGAACTTCCAGACTGTTTTCCAAAATATCTGCATAATTTTTCTTTTCCACCAGTAGCATACAAGGGTTCCAATTTGTCCACATCATTGTCAACACTTGTTATTATCTGACGTTTTGTTCCTAGCCATCCTAGTGGGTATGAAGTGATAACTCATTGTAATTTTGATTTACATTTCCCTGATGACTAATGATGATGAACATCTTTTCATGTACCCATTTGTATATCTTACTTAGATAAACGTCCATTCAAATTCTTCGCCGTTTTTAATTGGTTATTTGTCTTTCTATTATTGAGTTGTGTTTATATGTATATTTCAGATACAAGTCCTTAATCAGATATATAATTTGCACATATTTTCTCCCATACTGTGTGTTGTCTTTTCTTCTCCTTTTTTTTGTCAGTGCCGCGTGGCATGCAGGATCTTAGTTCCCCGACCAGGGATTGAACCCATACTCCCTGCAGTGGAAGTGCAGAGTCTTAACCACTGGACAGCCAGGGAAGTTCCTGTGTGTTATCTTTTCATTTTCTTTATAGTGTCCCTTAAAGTATAACATTTTAAATTTTGATTTAAAAGTATTAATCTCTTTGGCTTTCTTCTTGCTTCCTTCCCTATACTGATGACAATTACCTTAATAGTTCAGTGCTGGCAACTTGGTCATAAGTAAATGCCCCTAAAATTGAATTGAACTGAATTGGACAAACTTGCTTGGTTGCTGTGAGGATCCTGTGAGATAACTGAGGCTAATGAGGTCTGAGGCCATCAAAGTACTGAGCAAAGATCAAAGGTCACAATGTCTGTTTCAACTTCACCAGAATAAAGAGATATTTCAAGGGTCTGAGTGTTACATGAATAAGGTTTTCATTTTTCAATTTAAATTTTACTACTTTCCTGGGAGTTCTATCATTAATTGGTTTTGAATTATATCGAATTATTTAACTGCATCTATTGAGATGGTTATATCTATTTTCCTTTATTCTGTCAATGTGGTGAATCCCATTGGTTGCTTTTCAAATGTTAACCTTGAATTCCCGAAATAAATGTTATTTGAGTCATGATATATTTTTATTTATAACTTTCATAACATTTTGGTTTAACTTCATTATAGTTTGATAATATTTTGGAGTTTTGTATATTTTCCTGAGATATATCAGCCTGCAATTTTCTTTTGTTGTAATATCCTTGTCAAATTCTCATATCTGCATTAGTCTGGCTTTATAAAGTAAACTGGGAAGTATGTTCTCTCCATTTCCTGAAAGATTCTGTAAAAGATTTGGTACTATTTCTTTTTTAAATGTTTAGAAAAATTCACCAGGGTAGCTATTTTCTCTTGAAGTTTTCTTTATAGAAAAGATTTTAAATTACTTGTTTTTGTAAAGAGGTTTAGGAATAGTCATATTTTCTATTACTTCTTGTTCATAATGGTAAGTTCAGTTTTTTCAAAGATTTTTGAAAATTCATTAAATTTTTGAGTAATAAGCATAAGGTCATTTACGATACATTTCACTAACTTTTTAATGTTTAGAAGTTCTGCAGTGTGATGTTTCCTTTTTCATTCCGATATTGGAAATTTGTGTTACCTTTCTTTTTTCCTGATCAGTTTTGCCAGGTGCTTTTCAATTTCATTACTTTAATCTTTGTTCACTAAATTATATGTCTGTGTTCTCTTTTATTTATTTCTGCTCTTCCTTATTTCTTTCTTTCAATTATTGGAATTGAGTTTGCTCTTATTTTTCCAGCTTCCTAAGATGAATTTTAATAATTGGTTTTCCACTTTTCTAATATATGCATTTATTGTTACAAATTTAGTGATATCCCTCAAGTTTGGATAACATAATTTAAAAATTTTTCTCTTATTCAAATTTTTAAAAAATTCTCTATGATTTTTTTCTTTGATTGAGAGGTTTTTTAGAAATGTATTTCTTATTTTCCAAACTTACTTTCAGTTACTGATTTCTAGTTTAATTTCACTGCAGTCAGAGAAAATCCTCAGTATGACACCCCCTCACCCCAACACACACAGAATTTATTCTTTCCTCCATTAGGAAGAGGGGATTAGTGACTGATCACCTCTATCCATTCTATAACCGAGGCAGATGGAGGTTAGCTTGCAGGTTTATTTGGACTCACTTCACCTCTGGTTTTATCTCTTCAGAGAAACACCTATGAGGTGTTTGTTCAGACTCTCCTTCTATTGAGGCTTTGTGTCCTTCATATTGGGAGCCTGAGAAAGACTTTGATCTGTATGTCTATTCTAGGCCTCCAATATCTCATGCTGCCTCTGATCCCAGCAAAAGTTTTTTTGGAGATAACTAACCACCTTCTAGATTTCAATCTGCCATGCCGGCCCACACAGCTATCAAAACTCTGCTGATTTATTGTTTTCCTAGTAAAGACACACTAACTATGACAAGCCAGAGTCTCCACTCATCTCCAGATCTGGCAAATGGTTAATTACCTCCGCTCACCCAGGATGGATCTTCCTGGCTTTGCTTCCACATCTTTATGATGTCTTTAATAACACGATGTATGTGGTTTTTCAGCTCCTGGGCTTTTTCTAGATGTTGTTGTAGGATGGATGAGCTGCCAATACTTACAACAAGCCTCTTGGAAGCAGGAGTCCCCTTTGTGGTTTCTTATATTTGTTTTTCCTTATTCACTACTTTTTGATTGTTCGCTAGTATACAATCTGAGTTAAACAGGAAGCTTCTGCCTCCCTCATACTTCTTACACATATAAATGTCAGGTAAAATATAACAGGAAATATTTATAAGATATACAGACAGTCTTAGAAGCAAGTAGGAAATTCAAAGTACCAGAAGTGACAATGAACTTCTAAGACACAGATGTAAGTGGGAGAGGAAGCCAAAAGGAACACAGTTTATTGGAAACAGATACATACTTTGGGTCTGGGATGGAACATCCACAGGAAACCCATATACAGTGGAGAATAAATAATAATCTTTTTCTCCCATAAACACCAGGAAAGAAAACAACAGCAGCAGCAGCAACTACAATGAAACCTTTAGATAGTAAGCTGTCTAGAGACACCATCATTAGGCCAAAGCTAGGAATACAGGCCTGCGCTAGCCCTAGGTGTGGAGTGCTAACCTCAATTACTAAACTTGTGAATACCCCAAGCCAAAAAATTAACTGAAACTCAGTCCTGTAAAATAGTTAGGGCTTCTGGAGATGAAAGCTCATATCGAAGCCCTAGGAACATTCCCACAACTCAGCATAAGACCCCTAAAAACAATACCGGCTAAAGGGGAGATTGCAGAAACATACGAAGCACCTGAAGAAATACATTAATGTTAAAGCTGGTAGACAAACAAATGGGAGGGCTGCCTCCCAGGGACACAGGTAATAAAGCAATCTGAGAAATAATTTTAATTTAGGATGTTTTAAATAGAAAAATAACAAAGAATGTTTCCACTATGATGATCTGAAAGTACTCTTGCTACAAATTCCTAGGAAGCCTGGGTAAAATATAATAAAAGCATATTTTAAAGGCACAAAAGAACACTTACAAATGAAAAGTAAACCACCAGGTGCCGAAATGAAGAGGGAATAAAAACCAGAGCTCTAAGCATCTATTTATTATTACTGCCTTGGGGGCTGAACAGGAGGGAAAGAAAGGCAGGTAGGTGCTTGCCTCTGTCAAATTTGGGTTTGGGTTTCAGTGCCCTTGTATGGACAGGAAACAGGGGCTTACTTGGGGTGCACTGTTGGAATAGAGACCCCTGCACAAAGCTGGAACCTACAAAGGACCACAGGAATTATAAAAAAAATGTCCACTTACTGGCACAGGTGGACCACGGAGGCTTCTCTTCTCTATTTCTCTTCTGGAACTGATTAAAAATTTTCTCCTGAGGTATCCAACCCTGAGTGAGGGATCTGTACAAGAACATAATAAATTTCTGTTTTAAATGATTGCAGAAATAAAAGGAATTACTGAAACTAAAGACATGAAAAGACATAATGACAAAAGGGAAGGGGCCAATTTTTCTTACACAGAAAATTACATACAATTTCTTTAGAAAAAAATTAAAACTGAACTATAGAGTGCAGAGAGGAGAGGGCAAAAGTACGGATGACAGATTAAGATACATGGAGTATAAGAAGAGAAGTTACAATGCTGTGACAATAATCAAAGAGACAATGGGAAGGGTTTTTGAAAGTTAATGGCAGGAATTCTCATGTTTAAGAGATACAGTGAGTCTTGGGACTTCCCTGGTGGCAGAGTGGTTAATAATCCGCCTGCCAATGCAGGGGACACGGGTTCGATCCCTAGTCCAGGAAGATCCCACATGACGCGAAGCAAATAAGCCCGTGCGCTGCAACTACTGAGCCTGCGCTCTAGAGCTTGGGAGCCACAGCTATTGAAGCCCACGCACCTGGAGCCCGTCTCCTCAACAAGAAAAGCCACCACAATGAGAAGCCCGCAAACCACAAGGAAGAGTAGCCACCCCTCGCCGCAACTAGAGAAAGCCCGCGCACAGCAACAAAGACCCAACACAACCAAAAATAAATAAATAAATAAATTTTAAAAAGAGAGATACAATGAGTCTCAAGCAGGATAACTGATAAATCTACAACTATATGACCTGTATACAAATATAGAGAAAAACTATCTCAATAGCGAACAGAAAGAGAAACTACATTAAAAGGAATAATAATTGACATGGTTGTAAACTTTTCAATAGAAAAAAACAGAGACCAGAAAGAAAATGAGCAAACCAAATAAGTAAGAAGCCTGGTAAATGGATAGGAAAACATAATGTGGTATAATTGAATCTAAATATATCAAGAATTATCATCAGTATTAAGAATTAAACATGCCATTTAGAAAACATATTTATAGATGGAATAAAAAATAAACATCAGCTCTATATAAAATTATACACAATGCAGAATTGAGGAAGGAAAGCTAAAAGAACTGATATTTCCTTAAATTATTTATTAACATTATTAACCAGAAACACAGGAATTAATATAAAAGGTATTTATGTTTCTTCAATTTCCACAGCCATGTGTTAAAAATAGTCATTTGAAAAATGACAAATAATGTTTAAAATTTTCTTGCAATTTATCTATTACATGACCCTACATCCTGCAACATACCTTCTTGGCCCCCAAAACTCCACCCATCCTGGTGGTCCTCATAATATAGGGAGATTGAAACAAGTCAAACCAGTTAACCCTGAGACAGATCCTACCCCATCCCATCCAACCCAGTTTTTTTCACCCACCCTCACTTATTACATTAGGACTCAGAGTCTATTTGGAGTATGGAATGGGATAAATACAACTGTTTCACTGCAACCCATTTTTTAATCCAAATTACTTCACATCCAATTGGTAAATGAAGGGGTGATGTGATCATAATATGAAAAATATGTTTGGTCATACAAGATTTTCCCGAACACATTAGTGACTTGAAACATTCAAGCATAAGTTTCCTCACATGTAAAAAGAAAGACTCAGCAATATATGAAAACAAATGTGAGAAGGTGAAAGTCCTAAAAAAAACTTCTTTTAGTGACAGCAGTGGCTGACTGATATGGCCAGTACACCCTAAGGCGCTCCCCAATGACTTACACATTTTTATAATCCTTTCCTCTTGAATGTGGTTGGGACCTGCTACTTTCTTCAAGCAAACAGAGTATCTCAAAGGTGAAGGGATAGTAGTTCTAGTGATTAAGTTATGTCATATAAGACTTCCTCTTAGAAGACTGGAGTAGAGATTCTCCTTCTAGCCTAGAAGTAGCTGCAATGTTGTGAGAGGGGGGTGAATGAGAGCCCATGAGAAGGACATGAGGCAAGGAGCTATAGGCAGCTCCCAGAAGCTGAGAGCAGCCCTCACCCACAGCCAGCAAGAAGAGGGGGACCTCATTCCTGCAATAGCAAGGAACTGAATTCTGCCAACAGCCATGTGAGCTTGGAAGGGGACCCCAAGCTCCCCAGAGAAACACAACCTGGCTGACACCTGGATTGCAGCCTTGCAGCACCCTGTGCAGAGGACCCAGCTTAACCGGTCAGACTCTGATCCACAGAAATTGTGAGATAATAAATGTGCCTTGTCTTAAGTCCCTAAGCTGGTGATAATTTATTACACAGCAACAGAAAATGAATATAATTGTTTTAGTGGCTTCAAAAACTGCCATACTTTCCCTCGTGTTAAATTATATGGGGAACCTGGGAATACAGATGAAGAAGCTGCAAAGACATTTACCCCAGGATTAGAATAATTGAATGTGAAGACATCAACACTCTAGATGAGATTTTTAATTTTAAAGAAACTTTCTCCCAAGCAAATGACCTCAAGTTCCTCATTTTGAAGCAAGAAGCCCAGTTTAAGGCTGCAAAGTATCAGGTGGTTGAGATGTCTGTGACAACGATGTTGATGACAGTTTAGATTTAACTGTGGTAGGCTTTTTTTGTTTTGTTTTGATTTTTAATATTTTTCCAGTGTTATGATTACAAAGTTTCATAACTTTTTAATGATTTTCATCTACTCTATTTTTTCCATAAGCCCTGTAAATTTTAGTGTTGAGTGTGTGCATGCACACACACACAGTTTACCCTTGAACAACACTGTTTGAACTGCACAGGTACACCCTTTTTCAGTAGTAAACACTGCAGTACTACAGGAACCATGGTTGGTTGAACCTGCAGATGCAGAACAGTGGATACTGAGGAACCTTGTACACTGAGTGGTGGCTGTAAGTTACACTCAGATTTTACACTGTGTGGGGGAGGTCAGCTCCCCTAACCCTTGTGCTGTTCAAGGGTCAACTGTAGAAACAGATATACACAAACACACACAGATATACACAACACAAATATAGATACAGATATACACAAACACACAGATATAGGTACACACACACACACATACACACATTCACATATGCATATATAGCATTATAGAAGAAACACATATATCTGAACCTCTCCATTCCCAGAACAAAGACACAAATGACAGCACAAGCCTGAAGACACTGTACCTATTGGACCCTGTTCTCTTCAAGACACACTGAGTCCACTGGACAATTAATGTCCTGTATATATCCTGTCCTAAGGCCCATCACAAATATCTGGCTAAGTGTAAATCTGGTAGGGGATGAGGGTTATGCTCAATGTTTGATTCTCCAATAACCTCTCCACCACCTTGACACACACTGTACATGGTGCTGGTAAAGGAACCATATTTTCATACAAACACTCATTTTATTAATTGAGGTCAACGCATTGGGTATATTTTTTACTAAGACAATCTCTATACCTGTGTCAGTAAAGCTTCTCTGTATTTCCAACCAGATTTATTTCATTCTTTGTTTCCTGTCTCCTGGGGTGAAAAACGTAAACTATTTTTTAATAGAGAAGAGGGGATATGCCATAGGATAGAACAGGGGTTAGCAAACTATGACTCATAGGCCAAATCCTGCCCAGCCCACTTCTGTAAATAAAGTCTTATTGGAACACAGTCAATCCATTCATTTACATATCATCTATGACTTCTTTGGAGTTACAGTGGCAGAGTTGAGTAGTTGTGACAGATAGCAGGGTCCACAGAACTGAATTAGAAATAAAATAGAATATTTACTGTTTGTCCTTTTAGAAAAAAAGTTTGCCAACCCCTGAGATTGAACCCTAAGGCCTCTAAAAACTTGTAATTAGAGTTTCTATTTCTCTTGCCTGTTTTCCATCCCAGAGTAAGCCATCAATTGTGCCATCTAGTAACTCTTATCTCCCTAAAGGTATTTTAAGAGACAGAAAACACTTCCATCAACCACTGTCACTTCTTCCCTAACCAAAGAAGGAGGAGATTGAAAGGATTAAAAATGTTCTTATTTTGGCAAAAGAAGCCAATTTTATCTTCAATTGGGAAAAAATAATTGATAGCTCAATTTCGGCCCTTGCATCCACACTTGTGTTGATTTTGCCTCCCTTATATTATGCATTGGAATTTGTATGTCATAGATATATACATATACAAGTGTCACATACAATATGTGATGTTGTTGTCTCCTTTATCCCCTCCCAAAACAAATCAATCAGATACAAGCTATCCTCGGGTATTTTTTTTTTTTTGGTTATCTTTTAGCTTCAGTGATAATTTGCATAATTTGTGTCACTTTAGATGTACCTCTAACCCCCCACCAAATGTGTAAATTGAAAGAAGTTAGCCATCTTCTCTCTGAGCTATTTAAAGTAAATTCTGTTGAAAGATATTAGGTGAGAAAGGTTAATGTTAAAATAATGCAGACAAATGGTGTCTCATACAATTGAAATGATAAATGATCATTTGAATTTTGTCTCCAGTGGAGATGCAGGGTGCTGATGAGCTCAATGTGCGGTGCTGCTGTCTCCTATTTGTCATAATTATAGAATAGATTTTAGGTCATTTACCTAGAAAGAGTGTCTAGAGTTTATTGTTTAAATGGAAACCTTTCTCTGCCTGGAAATCTTCCTGTGATCTTTTATTATGTGAGACAGATGAGCAGTCATCCCTGACAAATTGAATGAAGCCATTATTAGTTGGGAAATTGTATGTTCTGGAAAGTCTCATACTTGTTCACTGCTCTTAAATACCATGACTGGCTATTCTCTCTCTTTTGTCTCTGTAAATGTGAGGGGATGTGTGTTATGTTGGTAAATACATTATTGGCTTAAATGTTCCTTAATGTCCAGTATGCCCAGTCTTCTTCATTAGTAGTAGGAGAAAACTTTCTCAAGCTGCCATGCCCTCGTTCTCCCAGTCTAAGAACAGTGGAACATGAAGAAGACTTTTAGAAAAGTATAGATGCTCTCTTGACGGGGTTTCCCTGGTGGCGCAGTGGTTAAGAATCTGCCTGCCAATGCAAGGGACACGGGTTCGATCCCTGGTCTGGGAGGACCCCACATACCACGGAGCAACTGAGCCCATGTGCCGCAACTGCTGAGCCTGCGCTCTGGAGCCCGCGAGCCACAACTGCTGAAGCCCACATGCCTAGAGCCCGTGCTCCGCAAAAAGAGAAGCCACAACAATGAGAGGGCCGCGCACCGCAAGGAAGAGTGGCCCCCACTCACTGCAACTGGAGAGGGCCCACGCGCAGCAACGAAGACCCAACGCAGCCAAAAATAAATAAATAAAATAAATAAATTTTTTTTAAAAATTAAAAAAAAGAGAAGTATCAGTCATATCTCACACATCTGACTTTTATTAATAAGTTTCTTTTCCAAGACACAATATATTAAAAAAAAATCTAAAACAAACAAAATACCAAGAAAATTAAAATACCATTACTTCCTCTCCATCTTCACTATCAGCAGATGCCCCTGTTTATATTCCACTGAAGGAACAGAAGCAGTCAAAGGAATATGTGTACAAGTTCCACCATATAAACCCAGCCACCTACACGTGGGTCCGCATGCTCTACCTTTTCTCCCATTAGCAGGATGAGCTATCTATGCCCCTACTGAAAGTCAGCTCATCTGTTTGTGCACTATGTCTGGCAATATGATTTTCCTCACTATTGGATGATTCCTATCAGCATTAAAATAGGTTCTTATTTCTCCATTTGAACAAACCCTCAAACGTACCAACACAGACCTCTTGATTTACTTCACTCTCCAATTTGGTATTATTTGTCTCCTTACCTTTATATCTAATTCCTGGAAAGAAATCATAACTGACTCTCATTTCTCTTTCCCATTCTCTTTAGAACCCACTTCAGTCAGGTTTTGCATCTCCAATTCCACTGCAATTTCTCCTACCAAGGCCACCAGTGAATGTTGTTAGGCTAAATGGTAAATATTCACTCCCAATGTTCCTCCACTTATCAATAGCATTTGATTAGCGTATGCCCCTCCTCCCACTCAGTATGAAGTCAGCATTACCCTGAGAGCAAAGACACTACAAGAAAAGAAAACTACAGACTAATATATCCTTTATAAACATTTGTGTAAAAATCCTTACCAAAATAGCAGCAAACTGAATTCAGAAGCATACTGGTAGGATTATACACCATGACCAAGTGGGATTTATTTTTGGAATGCCAAGATGGTTCAACATGTAAAAATAAATCAATGAAATACACTACATTAATAGAGTAAAGAAAAAAAATGATCACTTCAATTGATGTAGAAAAAAAATTTGACAAAATTCAACACCCCTTCAACCCACAGAGAACTTCATATTCAAATACTAAATGTCTTTCTTTAATATCAAGACCAAGGCAAGGATGCTGGCTTTCACCACTTATATTCAACACAGTACTGGAAGTAATAACCAGAACAATCAGGCAATAAAAACAAATAAAAAGTACCAAAATTATATAGAAAGAAGTAAAATTGTTACTGTTCACAAATTACATGATCTTATATACAGAAAAACATAAAAGATTCCACAAAAAAATTGTTAGAATAAATGAATTCATTAAAATAGGAAACAAAGGCAATACACAAAAATAAGTTGTCTTTCTATACACTAACAATCTGAAGAGAAAGTTCAAAAAACAATTTCATTTATAATAGCATTAAAAAGAACACTTAGGAATTAACTTAATCAAGGAGATGTAAAACTTGTATAATGAAAAACCACCAAACATTACTGAAAGAAATTAAAGAACACATAAATAACTGGAAAGACATTCCCTGTTCAGGCACTGGAAGACAATATTGTTAAGATGGCAGTATTACCCCCAACAATCTACAGATTCAATGCAACCCCTCTCAAAATCCCCATGATGTCTTGCAGCAATAGGAAAATCCATCCTAAAATTCATATGGAATCTCAAGGGACCCTAAATAACCCAAACAATCTTGACAAATAGAAACCAATACTAGAGGACTCACACTGTGTCCTGATTTCAAAACTTACTACAAAGTTTCAGTAATCAGAACAGTTGGGTACTGGCATAAAGACAGACATGTGGAATAAAGAGCCCATAACTAAAACCTCCCATATACGGTCAAATAATTTTCAATAAGAAGGCCAAGACCATTCAATGGGGGAAAGGACAGTCTTTCGAAAAATAGTGCTAGTAAAACTGGATATCCACATGCAAAAGAATGAAGTTGAACCCTCACCTAATACCATACACAAAAATTAATTCAAAATGAATCAAAGACCTAAATGTAGGACACAAAAGTAATAACCTCTTAGAATAAAGCATAAGGAAAAGCTTCAGGACATTGGATTTGGCAGCAGTTTCTTGGCTATGACACCAAAGGCACAGTCAGTAAAAGGAAAAAAAAAAAACTGACAAATTGAACTTCATGCTTTTTTAAAATCGTGCCTCAAAAGATACAGAGTATAAAGGCAACCTACAAAGTGGGAGAAAATATTTTCAAATCATATATCTAATAAGGGATTGATAATCTTAATACATAGGAAACCTGTAAAACTCAACAATGACAACAACAACAACAAAAGATTCAAAAATGAGCAAAGAACTTGAATAGACACTTCTCCATGGAAGATATGTAAACGGCTTCTCCTTCCCCAGAATTTTACCTAGATGATGATCCTGCCTCCAATCACCTACAATTCCTTTTCTCCAATCATGCCTTCCCTATGAAGAGAGATTTCTTCTTTCCGTCTGTATGTGTGTGTGTTATTTTTAAGAAAAGTGGAAAAATGTGGACACTTCCTTTTTTAAAAAAAACTCTTACAAGCAACATGAAAAGATTTACAGATACTGGTAACTAAGCAACTGAAAAAAATCTAAATAATATCATCTTGTTAGTAAGATTTGAGAACACACTGAGCATCTCCTACTTTCTCACTAAAGGTCAATAATGCTACGTGGTGACATATTCTAATTCTGTCTTCATTACAGTCATTTGGGCATTTGTCAGCCATCCTGAATTCTTTGAAAAAACAATTCCAAGTATGCAACTTGTGTAATACAAATATGAACTGTTAAAAATACACACTAGAGAGAAAACAGAGTATCAATCTCAAAGTAGATTCCCCAAGTTCTTATACTGGGCAATTTAGAGAAATTGGTAATGAAAATCAATAGATGCCTGTACCCTTCATGGGAGAAAAGGTTCTTACCAGTTACACATATTCATCCAATATTTAGGCAACATGTGAGCACATTAACATGTACTGACCATCTACACCCACAAGGTACTATGATTTGTGTGTTCACATACACTATTTTATTTAATTCTCATATCATTTCTATATTATTATTCCAATTTTATATATGAGAAGGGAAACTACTTAGTGAGGGATGCAATTGAAATTAAATTCATGTCTGTTTGATTAAAAGGATAATATAGTTTCTACTGGTATACATTAGTTCGTTCATCAAATATTTATTGACATTCTCCTTGGTGCAATAGTTCTTGGTATAGCTATTTGAAACACAGTGTCTTTCATCAAAAGTTTACCCTCTCATTGGATAGTGACAATGAAAATGCATACAACTATAATACATGAAAAGATGTGATCAATTTCATGGGAATTTTATAAACTAAATGCTGTAGTATAACTGATGTAGGTAACTCTGGAGGCCAGAACTTCATTTTGGAGGAAAATGGAACAATCTAAGTGAAAACTAATAAAAACTGCCTGACCAATAATATTGGTCAAAAGCTAATATTTATTGAGTCCTGCCAAGTGGTTTACACATATTAATTCATTTGATTTTTCAGCCATTGTATGAACTTTTACTATCCCAATTGTCTATATTAAGTGCTTTATGCAAATTCATCCATCTAATAAGTGGCATAACTAAAATCCAAGACTAGGCTGTCAATCCCAATTTCTCCTTCCCAATAGTTATGCCTCACTGCATCTCAAGTAAAGAATATGACATCTCAGGAATAAGTTCATCAAAGAATGCAGACATAATGTATGCAGATACAATGTATATGAAAAACTGTAACATAAATTACACTAGGGATGGCAAAAGGAACATAGCTGGTTCTACAAAAAGTTTCTACATTTTGAAGTGGTACAGTGTTAGTTAGTTCTATGTAGATTGTGAAAGGATATGTATAGTGCAATTCCCTAGAGGAGGCATGATAACGATACATAACGATAATACAGCGATGAAGCCAAGATGCCAGTAGATAAATTAAAACAGAACACTGAAAAATATTTTAAATATCTAGTCAATTAGATAAAAAACATATTAAGTTTATGGGCCTGGAACTCACTATGTTAGACACTGGGGTACACCAAAGACATGGATAGGTACAATCTGGGTAGGTACAATCCCAGCCCTCAAGGGACTCATGATCCAGCAAAGAATATAAGTATTTTAAACTGATAATGCACATATTAACTTCAGGAACATGGCTATTTCTGTCCAGTGAGGAAAGGAGGAGAAAGATTGGAGGGTATATGTATGTGTATACACACACACACACACACACACACACGTGTGTGTGTGTGTGTGATTTCTCAAGGGCACTACTGATATTTTGGGTCAGATAATTCTTTGTGTGGTGGACAGTCGTGTGCATTGTAGATGTTTAACATCATCTTTAGACTCCACTCACTAGATGTGATTAGATATATACAGATACACATATATACATGTAAATGATTGCATGTAAATCATTATTAGAATGTAGTGTTAACAATATTAAAACTAATTTATATTAATATGTGTTAAGTCTTATTAGTGAGCTCTGGCATGCACATTACAATTGAAATATCTACAACTTTTTAAGTATTACAAATAATTAATGAACATATAAAAAGGATGATTAATGGTCCAATGGAAAATAGTAAATAATGGTACCAAATTGTTTGGGGGTTTTGAGGAAGCTAGAATTTAAGGCCAGATTTAGAAGTTGAGTGAAAATTAATTGAACCAAAAAAGGTGTGAAAATCGTTGCTTTAAATCGATATGTAATACACTGTAGCGTAATCATCCCAAATTTGTTCTGCTTTTTCAAGTTTGCCTTGACATTATTGAGCTTTTGCATTCCATTTTGCATTTTAGAATTAATTTGTCAATTTCTAATAATGCAGCTAGAATGCCGATTGAGATTTCATTAAATCCATAGATCAATTTGAGGAGAGCTGCATCATAACAATATTGAGTTGTCCAACATCTGAACATGGTATAACTATTTATTTAGATGTTCTTTTATTTTCCTTAATATGATTGTAGTTTGAAGGGCAGAGGCTTGTACAACTTCTGTTAGATTTATCCTTTTATTTGAGCTGTTTGATGTTATTGTAACGGTATTTTTTAGGCAATTTATTTCCTATTTTTTGTTGCTGATAGAATTATAATTAATTTTATAGTAAGTTGCATATAGTAAACTTGCTACATTTACTTATTAATTCTAATAGTTTGTCAATGCTTTTGTATTTTTCTATGTTCACAAAAATACCATCAGAAAATAAGAACAAATATATATTATTTATTAATTATTATGGATTTCTTATTTTTTTCTTGCCATATTGCACTAGCTGAGGCCAGTAGTATAATAATAGTTGAAGTGGTGATAATAGATGTTCTGCTCTTGTTCCCTGTCTCTCCAGGAAACCTTTCAACTATGCACCTAAAAGGAACCTGACTGAGATAAGGAATAAGAAGACCCTGAGAGGTAGAATTACCAGGAGAGAGCAGTTATTTCCAAAGCCAAGGAAGGAGGGGATTTTAAGAAGCTGGTGATGTATTTCTTGAGATCTGTAGAGTTTTCAAGCGAAACGAGACTTGAAGAATTTGTTGTGATCAATTATTCTTTATTTGTCAAAGGCAAATAATAACTCCCTTAGAGACATGTTTTGGAAAGATCAAATAAGAAAATACAGGAGAAGACCTACACTATTTGCACATCTAGTGCACTAAAAGTTTTGGTTTCATTTTTTTTCTCCATCTAAAATAAAAGAAAATTTGTCATACCAACAGGGTTTAGTAAACATCGAGATGATACACTAACTGTTACTCACCAAATTGCTTGATTTCCTGTTAAGCTAAACCTTGATTTATTCAATAGACACAGTCTAGAAAAGTGATGTGTATCCACATTTATTAGACACTTTCTGAATGATTTGTTGTTTGTTTAGGAACAGCAACTTCCTTTTATAGTGCAAGCGCTAATTTAGTCTGGAAACGTGGCCTTTCTTATATAGACCAGTGATTTCAGAATTTTTGCAAATATTGCATGTCATTTTGTCAGTATAACAGTAATAGGCTGCTATATTGATTATATGTCTTGATTATATATGTCTGCTCTGTTAGTAAATTAACACTTAAAATACTATGCAGAAGCCCATATTCATGGAAATAGTAGATGAGGATAATTATTATTTTAGTAGCACTTGATACTTCACCATCTGCAAAGTAAAAACAACTTTTACCATAAATAAATTTTAAGAGATGCTAAAAAAAGTGCTAGACAGTCACTTGGACCCCAAATTTAGGGGGTGAATAAATAAATCTTTGGGTTGTACAACAACAGATGAATACTTTTCTAGAGATGGCTAAAAGATAGATAGCTTAAAATGGAATGTTTCTTTAGTGGCCCTGGTGAATTTACAAAAAAAAAAAAAGACTGGGTAGGATACCATCATCAAATGACTCTAGTTCGCCACCCCTCTCAGAGCCCACTGTTCTTTCTGAACTTTCCTCTAAGATTAGTGTTTTTCTTTGTCCCTGAGTGACTGCTTAGCCAAGAAATATCACTTCTCAATTCACTCTTAGGTAATTAAAGAAGACCATTGGTCCCTTCTATCTATTAGAATAGATAATTTAGATGTAATAATTTAGATGTCCAGTCCTCTGAAATAATTTAAAGTTAAAGCTTCTCTTTTCAACCAGCTCAGGCCTACTGATGGTGGAAAACCTGTTGAGAACAGAGGACAAGGTTGACCTTTTCACTACTATTCCTGCTTCCTCCAACTTCCCAACTCGGCTTCAATTCCTGACCCCCTCCACTGTTGAGCTGGGAAGGGAGGAGGATGAAGGACACAAAATGTGTTAATTAGTCCCCTTTGAAATGTGTCTCTCTTACCCTCATGGACAGAGTTGAATCTGTTTCCTGTGGGGTGATTTTATAGATTCTTGGGAGAGTCCCCCTTTCCCTGGAATTATCTAATGTGGGGATTCATTGGTTGTCCCCCCCAGGACTCACCCTTCAATCTATAGTGTCACCTCCTCACAGGCTCTCTTACTTGGGGTTCCCACTGCCCACAAAGTCTTATTTCTTTCTCTGTCTTTTAACCAGGCTTTTTTCTCCATCCTTCCTCCATAGGAAGCTTGCACTTTTCTTATGCCATTGGTGCAAGTGAAATGGCAGACCTCACCTCCTCTGGCACAGACTATTGCTGCCAGCCGTGTACCCTCCTATTACTGGGGTGTGAGTCTAACTCTTCTGGGTCCCTCAAACTCTAACACACACATATCAAGGTCCCCAGGTAGATCTCTGAAGCCTCTCTTTCTAGGCTAAGGTAAGAAGGAAACAAACCCCATGCTGGAAAAGGTAATCCCAATGACCATCTGTATTTGTAGTCATTGTAAAATGCAACAGACAACCAAATAATTAAGACAAGACCGTATTAAATTTAGAAAAAATAATTTTCTAGCAATTTTCTATAATTTATACAAATTTTTTAAAATGATTTTCATTAAGAAGTAAAAGGAGGAAGCAGAAGGTGAAGCTAAAAGGATAATAGGTAAGGAAATGGGAAGCAGTAGACAGAAAAAACAGAGAAGGGAGGATATGGGGGAGAAAATAGGCATACGACAAAAAGAAAAAAAAGGTTAAAAAAAAAAGATTTCAACAAGCGTATAAAACTGATTAGCTAGACAGATATGGTTTCCATTTATTTCATGAACTATCTACTCCCTCAACTCATTTAAAATTAACTAACAGGGGAGACAAGATGGTAGAGTAGAAGGATGTGAGCTCACCTCTTCTTATGGAAACACCAAAATCACAACTAACTGCTGAACAGACATTGACAAAAAAAAGCTGGAACCTACCAAAAAAGATATCTTACATCCAAAGACAAAGAAGAAGCCACAATAAGGTGGTAGGAGGGACACAACTGCGATAAAATCAAATCCCATATACGCCAGCTGAGTACCCACAAACTGGAAAATAATTATACCACAGAAGTTCTCCCACAGGAGTGAAAGTTCTGAGCACGTCAGGCTCCCCAGTCTGGGGGTCTGGAACTGGAAGGTGAAGCCCCTAGAGAATCTGGCTTTGAAGGCCAGCAGGGTTTGATTGCAGGAATTCCATGGGACTGGGGGAAAGAGAAACTCCACACTTGGAGGGCGTACACAGTGTCTTGTGCACACCAGGACCCAGGGAAAAAAGCAGTGACTTCATAAGAGACTTGTTTAGACTTACCTGCTAGTGTTGGAGGGTCTCCTCTGGAGGTGGGAAGCAGCTGTGGCTCTCTGCGGGAATGGGGACACTGGTGGCAGTGGTTCTGGCGAGTGCTCTTTGGCATGAGCGCTCTTGGAGGTTACCATTTTCTCACCAAGACCTGGCCCTACCCAACAGCCTGTAGGCTCCAATGCTGGGACACCTCAGGCCAAATAACCAATGGAGTGGGAACACAGCCCCACCCATCAGCAGACAGGCTGCTTAAAGTCTTCCTGAATAAACAGCTGCCCGATAAACACAACCCCTGACACTGCCCTGCACACCAGAGGGACAATACCCAGCCTCAACCACCAGTGGGCAGGTACAATTCCCTCCCACCAGGAAGCCTGCACAAGCCTCTTAAACAGCCTCATCCACCAGTGGGCAGACAGCAGAAGCAAGAAGAACTACAAACCTGCGGCCTGTAGAATGGAAACCACAATCACAGAAAGGTAAACAAAATGAGATGGCAGAGGAATACGTCCCAGATGAGGGAACAAGATAAAACCCCAGAAGAACAACTAAGTGAAGTGGAGATAGGCAATCTACCTAAAAAAGAATTCAGAGTAATGATAGTAAAGATGATCCAAGATCTTAGAAAAAGAAAGGAGGCACAGATTGAGACGATAAAAGAAATGTTTAACAAAGACCTAGAAGAACTAAAGAACAAACAGAGATGAACAATACAATAACTAAAATGAAAAATACACTAGAAGGAATCAATATCAGAATAACTGAGGCAGAGAATGGATAAGTGAGTTGGAATACAGAATGGTGTAAATCACTGATGTGGAAGAAGGTACAGGAAGAAATGAAAAGAAATGAGGACAGTCTAAAAGACCTCTGGGACAACATTAAATGCACCAACATTTGTAGAATAGGGGTCCCAGAAGGAGAAGAGAAACAGAAAGAACCTGAGAAAATGTCTGAAGAGGTAATAGCTAAAAAATTCCCTAACAATGGGAAAGGAAACAGTAACCCAAGTCCAGGAAGCACAGAGGATCATACATCATGATCAAGTGGTGTGGTGTATGATCCTCTGTGCAAGGATCCTTGAATCAAGCATGCAAGGATTTTTCAATACCCGCAAATCAATCAGTGTGATACACCACATCAAAAAATTGAAGAAAAAAAACTATATGATCATCTCAATAGATGCAGAAAAAGTTTTTGACAAAATTCAACACTGATTTACGATAAAAACTTTCCAGAAAGTGGGCATAGAGGGAACCTACTTCAACATAATAAAGGTCACATATGACAAACCTACAGCTAAAATCATACTCAGTGGTGAAAACCTGAAAGCGTTTCCTCTACAATCAGGAAGAAGACAACAGTGTCCACACTCGCCACTTTTATTCAACGTAGTTTTGGAATGAGTAGCCACAGCAATCAGAGAAGAAAAAGAAATAAAGGGAATCCAAATCGGAAAACAAGAAGTAAAACGGTCACTGTTTGCAGACGACATGATACTATACATAGAAAGTAGGCACAGTGGGAACTACTAGAAAAAATTACTAGAGCTCAACAATAAATTTGGTAGAGTTGCAGGATACAAAATAAATACACAGAAATCTGTTGCATTTCTATACATGGACAGTGAAAGATCAGAAAAAGAAATTAAAGAAACAATCTCATTTACCATTGCATCAAAAAGAATAAAATACCTAGGAATAAACCTACAAAAGGAGGCAAAAAAAACCCTTTACTCTGAAAACTATAAAACACTGATGAAAGAAATTAAAGAGGACACAAACAGATGGAGAGATATACCAGGTTCTTGGATTGGAAAAATCAATATTGTCAAAATGACTATACTATCCAAGGAAATCTACAGATTCATTGCAATCTCTATCAAATTACCAATGAATGGCATTTTTCACAAAACTAGACCAAAAAAACCTTAAAATCTGTATGGAGATACAAAAGACCCTGAATAGCCAAAGCAACCTTGAGAAAGAAAAACAGAGCTGGAGGAATCAGGCTCCTTGACTTCAAACTATACTGAAGGATACAGTAATCAAGACAATATGGTACTGGCACAAAAACAGAAATATAGATCAAAGGAACAGGATAGAAAGCCCAGAGATAAACCCATGCACCTACGGTCAACTAATCTATGACAAAGGAGGCAAGGATATACAATGGAGAAAAGACAGTCTCTTCAATAAGTGGTGCTGGGAAAACTGGACACCTACATGTAACAACAATGAAATTAAAACACTCCCTAACACCATATACAAAAATTAACTCAAAATGGATTAAAGATCTAAATTTAAGACAAGACACTATAAAACTCTTAGAGGAAAACATAGGAAGAACACTCTTTGACATAAATCACAGCGAGATCTTTTTTTGACCCACGTCCTACAGTAATGGAAATAAAAACAAAAATAAACAAATGGGACCTAATGAAACTTAAAAGCTTTTGAACAGCAAATGAAACTGTAAACAAGATAGACAACCCTCAGAATTGGACAAAATATTTGCAAATGAATCAACAGACAAAGGATTAATCTCCAAAATATATAAACAGCTCATGCAGCTCAATATTAAAAAAACAAACGACACAATCAAAAAAATGGGCAGAAGACCTAAATAGACATTTCTCCAAAGAAGACATACAGATGGCCAAGAGTCTCATGAAAAGCTGCTCAACATCACTAATTATTAGAGAAATGCAAATTAAAACTACAACGAGGTATCACCTCACACCAGTTAGAATTGACCTCACCAGAAAATCTGCAAATATCAAATGCTGGAGAGAGTGTGGAGAAAAGGGAACCCTCTTGCACTGTTGGTGGGAATGTAAACTGATACAGCCACTATGGAGAACAGTATGGAGGTTCCTTAAAAAACTAAAAATAGAATTACCATATGACCCAGCAATCCCACTACTGGGCATATACCCTGAGAAAACCATAATTCAAAAAGACACACGCACCCCAATGTTCACTGCAGCACAATTTACAATAGCCAGGTCATGGAAGCAACCTAAATGCCCATCGAAAGATGAATGGATAAAGAAGATATGGTACATATATACAATAGAATATTACTCAGCCATAAAAAAGAATGAAATTGAGTCATTTGTAGAGATGTGGATGGACCTAGAGACTGTCATGCAGAGTGAAGTAAGTCAGCAAGAGAAAAACAAATATTGTATATTAATGCATATATGTGAAATCTAGAAAAATGGTACAGATAAACCAGTTTGCAAGGCAGAAATAGAGACACAGATGTAGAGGACAAATGTATGGACACCAAGGGGGGAAAGTGGGGGTGCAGGGGGTGGTGGTGGGATGAATTGCAATATTGGGGTTGACATATATACACTAATATGTATAAAATAGATAACTAATAAGAACCTGCTGTATAATAAATAAATTTTTTAAAAAATGGATTAAAGACCTAAATGTAAGACTGGATGCTAAAAAACTCTTAGAGGAAAATATCAGCAGAACACTCTGTGACATAAATTGCAGCAAGATCTTTTTTGATCCGCCTGCTAGAGTAACGGAAATAAAAACAAAAATAAACAAATGGGACCTAATTAAACTCAAAAGCTTTTGCACAGCAAAGGAAACGATAAAATGAAAAGACAACTCACAGAATGGGAGAAAATATTAGCAAATGATGAGACAGACGAAGCATTAATCTCCAAACTTTACCAACAGCTCATGCAGCTCAATATCAAAAACAAACAAAAAACCCAATCAAAAAATGGGCAGAAGACCTACACACATTCCTCCAAAGAAGACATACAGATGGCCAAGAGGCACATGAAAAGTTGCTCAACCTTGCTAATTATTAGAGAAATGTAAATCAAAACTACAGTGAGGAGACAGACCTTCAAGATGGCGGAGGAGTAAGATGTGGAGATCACCTTCCTCCCCACAAATACCTCAGGAATACATCTACATGTGGAACAACTCCCACAGAACACCTACTGAACGCTGGCAGAAGACCTCAGACCTCCCAAAAGGCAAGAAACTCCCCATGTACCTGGGGAGGGCAAAAGAAAAAAGAAAAAACAGAGACAAAAGAATAGGGACGGGACCTGCACCAGTGGGAGGAAGCTGTGAAGGAGGAAAGGTTTCCACACACTAGGAAGCCCCTTCGCGGGTGGAGACTGCAGGTGGCAGAGGGGTGAAGCTTCAGAGACGCGGAGGAGAGCGCAGCAACAGGGATGCAGAGGGCAAAGCGGAGAGATTCCCACACAGAGAATCGGTGCCGACCAGCACTCCCCAGCCTGAGAGGCCTGTCTGCTCACCCGCCGGGGTGGGTGGGGGCTGGGAGCTGAGGCTCAGGTTTTGGACGTTAGACCCCAGGGAGAGGACTGGGGTTGGCTGCGTGAACACAACCTGAATGGATCTAGTGCGCCACAGCCAGCCGGGAAGGAGTCTGGGAAAAAGTCTGGACATGCCTAAGAGGCAACAAATCATTGTTTCAGAGTGCGTGAGGGGAAGGGATTCAGAGCACCACCTAAACGAGCTCTAGAGACAGGCGCAAGCTGCGGCTATCAGCGCGGACCCCAGAGATGGGCATGAAACGCTAAAGCCGCTGCTACTGCAACCACCAAGAAACCTGTGTGCAAGCACAGGTCACGATCCACACCTCTCATCCCAGGAGCCTGTGCAGCCAGCCACTGCCAGGGTCCGGCGATCCAGGGACAATTTCTCCGGGAGAACACACAGCACTCCTCAGGCTGTGGCAACATTACACTGGCCTCTGCTACCACAGGCTCCCCCTGCATTCTGTACCCCTCCCTCCCCCCAGCCTGAGTGAGCCAGAGCCCCCTAATCAGCTGCTACTTTAACTCCGTCCTGTCTCAGCAAAGAACAGACGCCCTCAGGTGACCTACATGCAGAGGCGGGGCCAGATCCAAACCTGAACCCCAGGAGCTGTGCTAACAAAGAAGAGAAAGGGAAATCTCTCCCAGCAGCCTCAGGAGCAGCAGATTAAATCTCCACAGTCAACTTAATGTACCCTGCATCTCTGGAATAAATGAGTAGACAACGAATCATCCCAAAATTGAGGTGGTGGACTTTGGGAGCAATTGTAGACTTGGGGTTTGTTTTCTGCATCTAATTTGTTTCTGGTTTTATGTTTCTCTTAGTTTAGTATTTAGAGTTTATTATCATTGGTAGATTTGTTTATTGATTCGGTTGCTCTGTTCCTCTTTTTTTATATATAAACATATATTTTTTTTTCCTTTTTCTCTTTTTGTGAGTGTGTATGTTTCTTTGTGTGATTTTGTCTGTATAGCTTTGCTTTTACCATTCGTCCTAGGGTTCTGTCTGTCCTTAATTTTTTTCTTTTTTTAGTACAGTTTTTAGCACTTGTTAACATAGGTGGATTTGTTTTTTGGTTTGGCTGCTCTCTTCTTTCTTTCTTTCGTTCTTTTTTTTTCCTTTATTTTTCTTGTTAATTTTTTTTAATTTTTAACTATTTTATTATTTTGTATTTTAATAACTTTATTTTCCTCCCTCCCTCCCTCCCTCTCTCTTTCTTTCTTTTTTTCTCCCTTTTCTTCTGACCCATGTGGCTAACAGGGTCTTGGTGCTCCGGCTGGGTGTCAGGCCTGTGCCTCTGAGGTGGGAGAGCTGAGTTCAGGACAAGGGTCCACCAGAGACGTCCCGGCTCAACATAATATCAAACGGCAAAATCTCTCACAGAGACCTCCATCTCAACACTAAGACCCAGCCCTACTCAACGACCAGCAAGCTACAGTGCTGGACAGCCTATGGCAAACGACTAGCAAGACAAGAATGCAACCCCACCCATTAGCAGAAAGGCTGCCTAAAATCATAATAAGGTCACAGACACCCCAAGACACACCACCGAACACAGTCCTGCCCACCAGAAAGACAAGATCCAGCCTCATCCACCAGAACACAGGCACCAGTCACTTCCAGCAGGAAGCCTAAACACACACAGAACCAACCTTAGCCACGGGGGGCAGACACCAAAAAATCAACGGGAACTATGATCCTGCAGCCTGCGAAAAGGAGACCACAAACACAGTAAGATAAACAAAATGAGAAGACAGAGAAACACACAGCAGGTGAAGGAGCAAGGTTAAAACCCCCCAGACCAAACAAATGAAAAGGAAATAGGCAGTCTACCAGAAATAGAATTCAGAATAATAACAGAAAATATGCTCCAAAATCTAGAAAATAGAATGGAGAAAATACAAGAAATGTTTCACAAGGACCTACATGAACTAAAGAGCAAACAAACAATGATAACAACACAATAAGTGAAATTAAAGATTTAGAAGGAATCCATAGCAGAATAACTGAGGCAGAAGAACGGATAAGTGACCTGGAAGATAAAATAGTGGAAATAACTACTGCAGAGCAGAATAAAGAAAAAAGAATGAAAAGAATTGAGGACAGTCTCAGAGACCTCTGGAACAACATTAAATGCACCAACATTTGAATTATAGGGGTCCCAGAAGAAGAAGAGAAAAACAAAGGGACTGAGAAAATATTTGAATAGATTTTAGTTGATAACTTCCCTAATACGGGAAAGGAAATAGTTAATCAAGTCCAGGAAGCACAGACAGTCCCATACAGGATAAATCCAACAAGAAACACGCCAAGACACAGATTAATCAAATTATCAAAAATTAAATACAAAGAAAAAATATTAAAAGCAGCAAGGGAAAAACAGCAAATAACATCCAAGGGAAGCCCCATAAGGTTAACAGGTGATATTTCAGCAGAAACTCTGCAAGCCAGAAGGGAGTGGCAGGACATATTTAAAGTGATGAAAGGGAAAAACCTACAACCAAGATTACTCTACTCAGCAAGGATCTCATTCAGATTCGACGGAGAAATTAAAACCTTTACAGACAAGCAAAAGCTAAGACAATTCAGCATCACCAAACCAGCTTTACAACAAATGCTAAAGGAACTTCTATAGGCAGGAAACATAAGAGAAGGAAAAGACCTACAATAACAAACCCAAAACAATTAAGAAAATGGTAATAGGAACATATATATAGATAACTAACTTAAATGAAAATGGATTAAATGCTGCAACTAAAAGACATAGACTGCCTGAATGAACACAAAAACAAGACCCGTATATATGCTGTCTACAAGAGACCCATTCAGACCTAGGGACACATACAGACTGAAAGTGAGGGGATGGAAAAAGATATTCCATGCAAATGGAAATCAAAACAAAGCTGGAATAGCAATTCTCGTATCAGACAAAATAGACTCTAAAATAAAGACTATTACAAAAGACAAAGAAGGACACTACATAATGATCAAGGGATCAATCCCAGAAGAAGATATAACAATTGTAAATAGTTATGCACCCAACATAGGAGCACATCAATACATAAGGCAAATGCTAACAGCCATAAAAGGGGAAATCGACAGTAACACAATCATAGTAGGTGACTTTAACACCCCACTTTCACCAATGGACAGATAATCCAAAATGAAAATATACAAGTAAACATAAGCTTTAAATGATACGTTAAACAAGATGGACTTATCTGATATTTATAGGACATTCCATCCAAAAACAACAAAATACACCTTCTTCTCAACTGCTCACGGAACATTTTCCAGGATAGAAGATATCTTGGGTCACAAATCAAGCCTTGGTAAATTTAAGAAAATTGAAATTGTATCAAGTATCTTTTCCAAAGACAATGCAATGAGAACAGATATCAATTACAGGAAAAAAATCTGTAAAAAATACAAACACATGGAGGCTACACAATAGACTCCTAAATAACCAAGAGATCACTGACGAAATCAAAGAGGAAATCAAAAAATACATAGAAACAACTGACAAAGAAAACACGATGACCCAAAACCTATGGGATGCAGCAAAAGCAGTTCTAAGAGGGAAGTTTATAGCAATACAATCCTACCTCAAGAAACAAGAAACATCTGAAATAAACAACTTAAACTTATACCTAAAGCAATTAGAGAATGAAGAACAAAAAAACCCCAAAGTTACCAGAAGGAAAGAAATCATAAACATCAGATCAGAAATAAATGAAAAAGAAATGAAGGAAATGATAGCAAAGATCAATAAAAGTAGAAGCTGGTTCTTTGAGAAGATAAACAAAATTGATAAACCATTAGCCAGATTCATCAAGAAAACAAGGGAGAAGACTCAAATCAATAGAATTAGAAGTGAAAAAGGAGAAGTAACAATGGACACTGCAGATATACAAAGGATCATGAGCGATTACTACAAGCAACTATATGCCAATAAAATGGACAACCTGGAAGAAATGGACAAATTGGTAGAACAGCACAACCTTCTGAGACTGAACCAGGAAGAAATAGAAAGTATAAACAGACCAATCACAAGCACTGAAATTGAGACTGTGATTAAAAATCTTCCAACAAACAAAAGCCCCGGACCAGATAGATGGCTTCACAGGCGAATTCTATCAGACATTTAGAGAAGAGCTAACACCTATCCTTCTCAAACTCTTCCAAAGTATAGCAGAGGGAGGAACACTCCGAAACTCTTCCTATGAGGCCACCATCAACCTGATATCAAAACCAGAAAAAGATGTCACAAAAAAAGAAAACTACAGGGCAATATCACTGATGAACAAAGATGCAAAAATCCTCAAGAAAATACTAGCAAACAGTATCCAACAGCACATTAAAAGGATCATACACCATGATCAAGTGGAGTTGATCCCAGGAATGCAGGATTCTTCAATATACACAAATCAATCAATGTGATACACCATATTAAAAAATTGAAGGAGAAAAACCATATGATGATCTCAATAGATGCAGAAAAAGCTTTTGACAAAATTCAACACCCATTTATGATAAAAACCCTCCAGAAAGTAGGCACAGAGGGAACTTACCTCAATATAATAAAGGCCATATATGACAAACCTACAGCCAATATTGTTCTCAATAGTGAAAAACTGAAACCATTTCCTCTAAGATCAGGAACAAGACAAGGCTGTCCACTTTCACAACTATTATTCAACATACTTTTGGAAGTTTTAGCCACAGCAATCAGAGAAGAGAAAGAAATAAAAGGAATCCAAATCAGAAAGAATAAGTAAAGCTGTCACTGTTTGCAGATGACATGATACTATACATAGAGAATCCTAAAGATGCTATCAGAAAACTACTAGAGCTAATCAGTGAATTTGTTAAAGTAGCAGGATACAAAATTAATGCACAGAAATCTCTTGCATTTCTATTCACTAATGATGAAAAATCTGAAAGAGACACGAAGGAAACACTCCCATTTACCATTGCAACAAAAAGAATAAAATACCTAGGAATAAACCTACCTAAGGAGACGAAAGACCTGTATGCAGAAAACTATAAGACACTGATGAAAGAAATCAAAGATGACACAAACAGATGGAGAGATATACCATGTTCTTGGATTGGAAGAATCAACATTGTGAAAATGACTATATTACCCAAAGCAATCTACAGATTCAATGCAATCCTTATCAAACTACCAATGGCATTTTTCACAGAACTAGAACAAAACATTTCACAATTTGTATGGAACCATAAAACACCCCAAATAGAGAAAGCAATCTTGAGAAAGAAAACCGGAGGTGGAGGAATCAGGCTCCCGGACTTCAGACTATACTACAAAGCTACAGTAATCAAGACAGTATGGTACTGGCACAAAAACAGAAATATATAGATGAGTGGAACAGAACAGAAAGCCCAGATATAAACCCACACACATATGGTCACCTTATTTTTTATAAAGGAGGCAAGAATATACAATGGAGAAAAGACAGCCTCTTCAATAAGTGGTGCTGGGAAAACTGGACAGCTACATGTAAAAGAATGAAACTAGAACACTCCCTAACACCATACACAAAAATAAACTCAAAATGGATTCAAGATCTAAATGTAAGGCCAGACACTATAAAACTCTTAGAGGAAAACATAGGCAGAACACTCTATGACATAAATCACAGCCCTTTTTGACCCACTTCCTAGAGAAATGGAAATAAAAACAAAAATAAACAAATGGGACCTAATGAAACTTAAAACCTTTTGCACAGCAAAGGAAAACATAAACAAGATGAAAAGACAACCCTCAGAATGGGAGAAAATATTTGCAAGTGAAGCAAGTGACAAAGGTTTAATCTCCACAATTTACAAACAGCTCATGTAGCTCAATATCAAAAAAACAAACAACCCAACCCAAAAATGGGCAGAAGACCTAAATAGACATTTCTCCAAAGAAGACATACAGATGGCCAAGAGGCTCATGAAAAGATGCTCAACATCAGTAATTATTAGAGAAATGCAAATCAAAACTACAATGAGGTATCACTTCACACTGGTCAGAATGGCCATAATCAAAAATCTACAAACAATAAATGCTAGAGAGGGTGTGGAGAAAAGGGAACTCTCTTGCACTGTTGGTGGGGATGTAAGTTGATACAGCCACTATGGAGAACAGTATGGAGGTTCCTTAAAAAACTAAAAACAGAACTACCATAGAACCCAGCAATCCCACTACTGGGCATATACCCTGAGAAAACCATAATTCAAAAAGAGTCATGTACCAAAATGTTCACTGCAGCTCTATTTACAATAGCCAGGACATGGAAGCAACCTAACTGTCCATTGACAGATGAATGGATAAAGAAGATGTAGCACATATGTTCAATGGCATATTACTCAGCCATAAAAAGAAATGAAATTGAGTTATTTGTAGTGAGGTGGATGGACCTAGCGTCTCTCATACAGAGTGAAGTAAGTCAGAAAGAGAAAAACAGATACCATATGTTAACACAAATATATGGAATCTAAAAAAAAAAAAAGGTTCTGAAGAACCTAGGGGCAGGACAGGAATAAAGACGCACACGTAGAGAATGGACTTGAGGACATGGGGAGGGGGAAGGGTAAGCTGGGACGAAGTGAGAGAGTGGCATGGACTAATATATACTACCAAATGTAAAACAGATAGCTAGTGGGAAGCAGCCGCATAGCACAGGGAGAACAGCTCGGTGCTCTGTGACCACCTAGAGGGGTGGGATAGGGAGGGTAGGAGGGAGATGCAAGAGGGAGGAGATATGGGGATATATGTATATGTATAGCTGGTTCACTTTGTTATAAAGCAGAAACTAACACACTATTGTAAAGCAATTATACTCCAATAAAGAATCGCCATCATCAAAAAATCATCTGGTCAGAATCGCCATCATCAAAAAATCTACAAATAACAAATGGTGGAGAGGGTGTGGAGAAAAGGGAACCCTCCTACACTGTTGGTGGGAATGTAAACTGGTGCAGCCACTATGGAGAACCGTATGGAGGTTCCTTAAGAAACTAAAAATAGAGGTACCATATGATCCAGCAATACCGCTCCTGGGCATACATCTGGAGAAAAACATGGTTCGAAAGGATACATGCACCCCAATGTTCACTGCAGCGCCACTTACAATAGCCAAGACATGGACGCAACCTAAATGTCCATCAACAGATGAATGGATAAAGAACATGTGGTGTGTGTATATATATATATATATATATATATATATATACACACACACACACACACACACATACACACACACACAATGGACTCTTACTCAGCCATTAAAAAGAATGAAATAATGCTATTTTCAGCAACATCGATGCACCTGGAGATTATCATGCTAAGTGAAGTTAAGTCAGACAGAGAAAGATAAATATCATATGATATTGCTTATATGCGGAATCTAAAAAATATGATACAACTGAATTTATTTACAAAATAGAAACAGAGTCTGACTTAGAGAAAGAGCTTATGGTTATTAGGGGGGTAAGGTGCGGTGGGTACAGATTGGGCGTTTGGGACTGACATGCACACACTGCTATATTTATAATAGATAACCAACAAGGACCTACTGTATAGCAGGTATACATGGAACTATGCTCAAAACTTTTTAATAATCTAAATGGGAAAAGAATTTAAGAATAGATACATGTATATGTATAAGTGAACCACTTTGCTGCACACCTGAAACTAACAGAACATTGTTATTCAAATATGCTCTAATATAAAATAAAAAATTTTTTAATTTTTTTCTTAAAAAACAAATTTTAATAAAATTAACTAATGTTCTCACCTAAGGTTAAGCAGAAAATGTCTCCATGGAAATCATCTAAATGTGGCACATCATGGAAGCATTAAACCAACTATACCTTAAAGAACACAGAGACACTCACACTACTTGTGGGAAATGAAAATCTTCTTTTAAAATTCCAACTTCATAGCCATGAGTTATTTTTGTAATTGTGAACGATTTATCATAAATATTTTAAATGAAAGATCATACATTATTTAAGAAATTCATCCGATGTTTTTCAAATGTGCTTTTAATGCATTGACTATGACTCTCCAATCTGTTTTTTAAAAGATGCTTTATAAATGTATACCATAAAAAAGTATACCATCAAGTACAATACTGACTAAAAATGAACTTGTTAATCAAAACTCCAAAGTGATTAATTTTCTCAGTGAGCACAAATGCATAAAATAAAATATGTTGTCTTGCAAATATGTTCTCCCATTCTGAGGTTTACCTTTTGCTCTCTGAGTGGTATCTATTACGACCAGGAGTTATTGAATTATATATAGTCTAAAATACCGTTTTTGGCTCTACTGTATTTGTTTCATCCAATATTATCCAATTTCATACAATGGATTTAAAATTATCTTTGATATCTGGTACAGCCAGTCAATATTTGCAATTATTCTAAAACGAAAACCCGTGGGTTATTATCCCTCTTTACTCTTCCATATTAATTTTTGGATTTGGGATAATACAAAAAAGCAGACTGCCACAGAAGTCTAACATTAATCAGAGCCTTACCCAGTATCAAACTTTGCTACTAATTCCAAGCATACAAATAGTCTCAAAACAGAGGAAAAGCTGGGAGACACCTAGGACCTCCAGTGCTATGCAATTCCCTTCTTTCAGCATCAAGATATTCCCTGGGTCGAGATAAACATACGTGTCTTTAAGCAAGGCGTGCAGTCGTGAGATATCTCCGTATTATACTCAAAGTACCCAGAACTTAGAATGGTGCCGGGCCTATAGCTGAAGCTCAATGAATATCCGTTGGATGAATGGAGCACAGAGAAGTCCAGTAATTCATCTATGCCATGTGGTTGCTAAGAAGGCAGAATATGAACCCAGGAAACCCAACTCAGAGCTCAAAGATTAACCAACTAACCATTATGTTATAGCTGTCTCAACACGGCACATCCCTAAAATCAGCAACTTTAATGCTAGGATTATATTTTCAGTATGGAATTAAAGATGTGAGCGAACTAGGCTGGATAAGAATAATTCTGATTTTTTTTTTTTTGGTTTTAATGTTTTCTTCAATGTAAGGTAGTGTTTCAAAGATGAAAGAATATATATATATATATATATACTAAATGCTTTTTAGGTGAATATCTTAAGGCAGACTTCAGCATGTTTTCTAAACTCATGCTACTGTACATTAGCATAAAGAACAATTAATCCATAATTGGAATGTTTGTATGGCAAAGAGAACAAGATCTGGAGAATGGAAAGAAAGACTTCTTCATATTAATATAGTTTACCAGATGATTAACATTTCGCAAAACAGCTTTATATTCAATATTTTAGCTGGTTTTCCAAAGCACAAAGCAAACATGACAATATTACATTCATAACAGCAGTGTTTTCTGTGTCAGAAGTCAGTGTAATACTTTCTGGCCTGTCTAGAGTACTTCTTATGAAGGTTGTATTTATTCTGCCTGTTGAGATGAAAGCTGCAATAATAAAACTGTCATGGGTAGGAAATTGTCCTCTCTGAGACTGTGTTATAAAGTGTTGCTGAGTGAAGTGGGTTCTTGTCCTTTCTTCAATCATAGCCAGCACCAGCGTTACCAAACTGAGGTCTTAGCAAAGCATTTGCAGGGATCTCTAGGGTAGCTACACCTGCTCAGCTAAATCTATTTTACAAAGAAGGAAAAAGAGATCCAAATTTGAGACTAGAGACAGCACATGTATTGGAGGCTGTAATTAACATTAACGTGAGTAATGACAATGATGTTCATGTTGATGATGATAAGGCCAGCAGTTATCCCCACCATTAACACAGCAGTTCCTCCACGCCAGGCACTGTGCTGATGGCTTTACCTATAGTATCTGACTTAATCCTTACCTTTGGGGGTAGATATTATTAAAACTATTTCAATAATGAGGAAACCAAAATCAAAAATATTCAGTCACTTGTGAAATCTGTGGCAAATGTCAAGCTCCGAAGCTCATGCTGCTATTGAAGTACATTGGAAGTATTATGTATTTCTCCCAGATTTGACAAGAACTGATTAGTTTCTCCTATACGGACCCAATTTTGTTAAATTTCTACATAGACCTACAGCCCGCTTGACAGCACCACATTCAAATACTGTCTCTGGAAAAAAGTCACACTTGTCAGGAAGTGAACTATTATAGATACAGAAAATAATAGCCACAATAAATTTGTGTGTGTGTGTGTATCCTCTTGCTCATAGCTCTTTAGCACTGAACCATCTTTTTATTGCTATTATTTTGAAACTAACAAGATCCTTTGCAGCCACAGACAAAAGGGATCCATCTCTATTCCATAACTTAAGCAAGGATTATATTATTCATATTTCCTCAAGTGATTCCTTGAAGAAGTTATTGGCTGATCAAACTATAGACAAAAATCTAAGCTTTTTGATATCCATTAACTAATATTTTTCACCATAAAAGTTTTGAAATTTAACATCTCAACAGACTGCTCACGTTTCAGGGATGGCAGGGTAGCGTAGTGTTGAATGCAAGTGTGAATCTCATGGTTACCAGATACCAGGTATATGAATTCGGATACGGTGAATGGTGTCAGGGCTGCATAGCGGGAGCTTGCAGGCAAGTACAGAAGCTATAAACATCATGAATTAAAAAAAACAGAGATTTAAATGCTTAACACTCTGTGGTAAGCAGATGCTACATGCCTCCTACGATGACAGGTCCATTGGTATGGACAGAGAACATGGATGTTTAATCAGAAGAGCTGTACCAAGTTCAAGTCTTCTGCCATTCCCTAGCTATGTAATCTAGGCCTTTCAAAAATCACATGCATGTTCTTAGATTATCTGTAAAATGGAGACAGAGAAATATGGTGATAACTGAGGTTAAGATGAAAAATATTTACGAAACATTTCACAAGACACTTCAGAATAGAAAGTATCCTGCCAAACATTTTTAAAGATAAACACTTTAAACTAAAACTAATATCCACACAGAACCAGAGCTCCTAAGAGAAAAGGCAGGGATCCTGGAACATTTTGTGGTACAAGAAAGTCAGGAAGTGCTCAAAAAAGGGATGGGACCTGGCAAAAACGGTGCCAGAGCCAACCAGAAGGTGTTCCCAAGAGACAAAGCTGGAACGGTTTGATCAAGAAACTAAATACTAATAGTAATGGATTGAAAACCATAGATAAAATTAATATGATGAGTCCAAATGGATACAGATAAATATTTGAATAAATAAATACATACACAGGGGAGAGAGACAGCTCTTCCTTAAATAAGAATTCCAAATGTAGAAGGAATAACAGAATAAAAAATTATAAGTAGAGCTCCATGCTAATGATTGCTATAGACAAGATTTAATGATGGACAATAAAATTAGTGGGCCAGAGTTTGAGGAGAAATATGCTATTTGCTAGTCTCAAAGTATATCCCCAATATATTTATTAATTACAAAGGGGAAAATAAAAACTTTACAGTGGAGAAACCCAATAAGCACCACTTTTACCAAGTGATAGTAGTAGTATAACCAGTAATAAGACATACTGACAACATGTAACCTGATATAATGTATTTAAAAGGACATGTTGCTTCTGTGCTATTGTTTTAAGACATAATTTCCATCTAATCATGAGAAATTATCAGGTTCACCTTAACTTAGGGATATTCTACAAAATCACTGTCCAGTTCTCTTCAAAAATGTCAAAGTTATGAAAGACAATGGAAAATAAGTGTCACAGACTGGAGGAAAAAACTAAATGCAATTCAGGATCCTGGAACAGAAAAAGGATCTTAATAATGGGTGAAATCCAAATAAAGTCTTCACTTTACTTGATAATATTTGCACAGATGTGGATTTCCTAGTTTCTGTCATTGGACCACGTATATGCAAGATGTTCACATGAAGGGAATGTGGGTGAAGGGTATATGGGATATCCCTATTCTATATTGGTCCAATTCTTTAAATCTAAAATTGTTAAAAAATTAAAAGTTGAAAAATCAATATTCTTTATAAATTCTATCAATATATTGATATATTTTTAACTATTAATTTTTTAATTAATGGAAAAATAATGCCATTCAAAATAGCAAAAATACTACCAAATTCTTGGAAATACAGTTATCAGGGAATATTGCACATCTAAAAGTACAAGAGACCAGAGGGCAGACAGCAGAAGCAAGAAGAACTACAATCCTGCAGCCTGTGGAAGAAAAACCACATTCACAGAAAGATAGACAAGATGAAAAGGCAGAGGGCTATGTACCAGATGAAGGAAAAAGATAAAACCCCAGAAAAACAACTAAATGAAGTGGAGATAGGCAACCTTCCAGAAAAAGAATTCAGAATAATGATAGTGAAGATGATCCAGGACCTCGGAAAAAGAATGGAGGCAAAGATCAAGAAGATGCAAGAAATGTTTAACAAAGACCTAGAAGAATTAAAGAACAAACAAACAGAGATGAACAATACAATAACTGAAATGAAAACTACACTAGAAGGAATCAATAGCAGAATAAATGAGGCAGAAGAACGGATAAGTGACCTGGAAGACAGAATGGTGGAATTGACTGCTGTGAATCAGACTAAAGAAAAAAGAATGAAAAGAAATGAAGACAGCATAAGAAACCTCTGGGACAACATTAACACAACAACATTCGCATTATAGGGGTCCCAGAAGGAGAAGAGAGAGAGAAAGGACCAGACAAAATATTTGAAGAGATTATAGTCGAAAACTTCCCTAACATGGGAAAGGAAATAGCCACCCAGGTCCAGGAAGCGCAGCGAGTCCCATACAGGATAAACGCAAGGAGAAACATGCTGAGACACACAGTAATCAAATTGGCAAAAATTAAAGACAAAGAAAAATTAGTAAAAGCAGCAAGGGAAAAATGACAAATAACATACAAGCGAACTCCCATAATGTTAACAGCTGATTTCTCAGCAGAAAAGCTACAAGCCAGAAGGGAGTGGCATGATATACTTAAAGTGATGAAAGGGAATAACCTACAACCAAGATTACTCTACCCAGCAAGCATCTCATTCAGATTCGATGGAGAAATCAAAAGCTTTACAGACAAGCAAAAGCTAAAAGAATTCAGCACCACCAAACCAGCTCTACAACAAATGCTAAAGGAACTTCTCTAAGTGGGAAACACAAGAGAAGAAAAGGACCTACAAAAACAAACGCAAAACAATTAAGAAAATGGTCATAGGAACATACGTATCGATAATTAACTTAAACATGAATGGATTAAATGCTCCAACCAAAAGACACAGGTTTGCTGAATGGATACAAAAACAAGACCCATATATATGCTGTCTACAAGAGACCCACTTCACACCTAGGGACACATACAGACTGAAAGTGAGGGGATGGAAAAAGATATTCCATGCAAATGGAAATCAAAAGAAAGCTGGAGTAGCAATACTCATAACAGATTAAATAGACTTTAAAATAAAGAATGTTACAAGAGACAAGGAAGGACACTATATAATGATCAAGGGATCAATCCAAGAAGAAGATATAACAATTATAAATATATATGCACCCAACATAGGAGCACCTCAGTACATAAGGCAACTGCTAACAGCTATAAAAGAGGAAATCGACAGTAACACAATAATAGTGGGGGACTTTAACATCTCACTTACACCAATGGACAGATCATCCAAAATGAACATAAATAATGAAACACAAGCTTTAAATGATACATTAAATAAGGTGGACTTAATTGATATTTATAGGACATTCCATCCAAAAACAGATTACACTTTCTTCTCAAGTGCACGTGGAATATTCTCCAGGGTAGATCACATCTTGGGTCACAAATCCAGCCTCAGTAATTTTAAGAAAATTGAAATCATATCAAGCATCTTTTCTGACCACAACACTATGAGATTACAAATGAATTACAAATGAATTACAAATGAATTACCACAACACTATTTCAATTACAAATGAAAAAAACATAAAAAACACAAACACATGGAGGCTAAACAGTACGTTACTAAATAACCAAGAGATCACTGAAGAAATCAAAGAGGAAATCAAAAAATACCTAGAGACAAATGACAATGAAAACACGATGATCCAAAATCTATGGGATGCAGCAAAAGCAGTTCTAAGAGGGAAGTTTATAGCTATACAAGCCTACCTCAAGAAACAAGAAAAATCTCAAATAAACAATCTAACCCTACACCTAAAGGAACTAGAGAAAGAAGAACAAACAAAATCCAAAGTTAGCAGAAGGAAAGAATTCATAAAGATCAGAGCAGAAATAAATGAAATAGAAACAAAGAAAACAATAGCAAAGATCAATAAAACTAAAAGATGGTTCTTTGAGAAGATAAAGAAAATTGATAAACCATTAGCCAGACTCATCAAGAAAAAGAGGGAGAGGACTCAAATCATAAAATTAGAAATGAAAAAGGAGAAGTTACAACAGACATCGCAGAAATACAAAGCATCCTAAGAGACTACCACAAGCAACTCTATACTGATAAAATGGAAAACCTGGAAGAAACGGACAAATTCTTAGAAAGGTATAACCTTCCAAGACTGAACCAGGAAGAAACAGAAAATATGAACAGACCAATCACAAGTAATGAACTTAAAACTGTGATTAAAAATCTTCCAAAAAACAAAAGTCCAGGACCAGATGGCTTCACAGGTGAATTCTATCAAACATTTAGAGAAGAGTTAAAACCCATCCTTCTCAAACTCTTCCAAAAAATTGCAGAGGCAGGAACACTCCTAAACTCATTCTATGAGGCCACCATCACCCTGATACCAAAACCAGACAAAGATACTACAAAAAAAGAAAATTACAGACCAATATCACTGATGAATATAGATGCAAAAATCCTCAACAAAATACTAGCAAACAGGATCCAACAAAACATTAAAAGGGTCATACACCACGATCAAGTGGGATTTATCCCAGGGATGCAAGGATTCTTCAATATACACAAATCAATCAATGTGATACACCATATTAACAAATTGAAGAATAAAACCATATGATCATCTCAATAGATGCAGAAAAAGCTTTTGACAAAATTCAACACCCATTTATGATAAAAACTCTCCAGAAAGAGGGCACAGTGGGAACCTACCTCAACATAATAAAGGCCATATACGACAAACCCACAGCAAACATCATTCTCAATGGTGAAAAACTGAAAGCATTTCCTCTAAGATCAGGAACGAAACAAGGATGTCCACTCTCACCCTTATTATTCAACGTAGTTTTGGAAGTCCTAGCCACGGCAATCAGAGAAGAAAAAGAAATAAAAGGAATACAAATTGGAAAACAAGAAGTAAAACTGTCATTGTTTGCAGATGACATGATACTATACATAGGGAATCATAAAAATGACACCAGAAAACTACTAGAGCTAATCAATGAATTTGGTAAAGTTGCAGGATACAAAATTAATGCACAGAAATCTCTTGCATTCCTATACACTAATGATGAAAAATCTGAAAGAGAAATTATGGAAACACTCCCATTTACCACTGCAACAAAAAGAATAAAATACCTAGGGAGACAAAACCTGTATGCAAAAAACTATGAGACACTGATGAAAGAAATTAAAGATGATACCAACAGATGGAGAGATATACAATGTTCTTGGATTGGAAGACTCAGTATTGTGAAAATGACTATACTACCCAAAGCAATCTACAGAGTCAATGCAATCCCTATCAAATTACCAACGGCATTTTTTACGGAACTAGAACAAATCATCTTAAAATTTGTATGGAGACACAAAAGACCCCGAATAGCCAAAGCAGTCTTGAGGGGAAAAAACGGAGCTGGAGGAATCAGACTCCCTGACTTCAGACTATATTACAGAGCTACAGTAATCAAGACAATATGATACTCGCACAAAAACAGAAACATAGATCAATGGAACAAGATAGAAAGCCCAGAGATAAACCCATGCACCTATGGTCAACTAATGTATGACAAAGGAGGCAAAGATATACAATGGAGAAAAGACAGTCTCTTCAATAAGTGGTGCTGGGAAAACTGGACAGCTCTATGTAAAAGAATGAAATTAGAACACTCCCTAACACCATACAGAAAAATAAACTCAAAATGGATTCAAGACCTAAATGTAAGACTGGACACTACAAAACTCTTAGAGGAAGACATAGGAAGAACACTCTTTGACATAAATCACAGCAAGATCTTTTCTGATTCACCTCCTAGAGTAATGGAAATAAAAAGAAAAATAAACAAATGGGACCTAATGGAACTTCAAAGCTTTTGCACAGCAAAGGAAACCATAAACAAGATGAAAAGACAGAGGGAGGGGCAAGATGGCAGAAGAGTAAGACGCGGAGATCACCTTCCTTCCCACAGATACATGAGAAATACATCTACACGTGGAACTGCTCCTACAGAACACCCACTGAACGCTGGCAGAAGACGTCAGACCTCCCAAAAGGCAAGAAAATCCCCACGTACTTGGGTAGGGCAAAAGAAAAAAGAAATAACAGAGACAAAAGAATAGGGACGGGACCTGCACCAGTGGGAGGGAGCTGTGAAGAAGGAAAGGTTTCCACACACTAGGAAGCCCCTTCGTGGGCAGAGACTGCGGGTGGCAGAGGGGGGAAGCTTCAGAGCCACGGAGGAGAGCGCAGCCACAGTGGTGCGGAGAGATTCCCGCACAGAGGATCGGCGCCGAGCAGCACTCACCAGCCCGAGAGGCTTGTCTGCTCACCTGCCGGGGCGGGCGGGGGCTGGGAGCTGAGGCGCGGGCTTCGGTCGGATCCCAGGGAGAGGACTGGGGTTGGCTGCGTGAACACAGCCTGAAGGGGCTACCGCACCACAGCTAGCCGGGAGGGAGCCTGAGAAAAAGTCTGCAGCTGCGGAAGAGGCAAGAGACTTTTTCTTGCCTCTTTCTTTCGCGGCGTGCAAGGAGAGGGGATTCAGAGCGCCGCTTAAAAGAACTCCAGAGACGGGCGCGAGTCGCGGCTATCAGCGCGGACCCCAGAGACGGGCATGAGACGCTAAGGCTGCTGCTGCCGCCACCAAAAAGCCTGTGGGCGAGCACAGGTCATTCTCCACACCGACCCTCCCGGGAGCCTGTGCAGCCCGCCACGGCCAGGCTCCCGTAATCCGGGGACAACTTCCCCGGGAGAGCGCACGGCGCGCCTCAGGCCGCTGCAACGTCACGCCGGCTTCTGCCGCCGCAGGCTCGCCCCGCCTCCTCCATACCGCTCCCTCCCCCCGGCCTGACTGAGCCAGAGCCCCCGAATCAGCTGCTCCTTTAACCCTGTTCTGTCTGGGCGGGGAACAGACGCCCTCAGGCGACCTACATGCAGAGGCGGGTCCAAATCCAAAGCTGAACCCCGGGAGCTGTACGAACAAAGCAGAGAAAGGGAAATCTCTCCCAGCAGCCTCAGAAGCAGCGGATTAAAGCTCCACAAACAACTTGATGTGCCTGCATCTGTTGAATACCTGAATAGACAACGAATCATCCCAAATTTAGGAGGTGGACTTTGGGAGCAGGATATATTAACTTTTCCCCTTTTCCTTTTTTTGTGAGTGTATATGTGTATGCTTCTGGGTGAGATTTTGTCTGTATAGCTTTGTTCTCACCGTTAGTCCTAGGGTTAGGTCCGTCCGTTTTTTTTTTTTTTATACTTAAAAAAAATTTTTTTTCCCTAATAAATGTTTTCTTAATAATTTTTTCCTTATTTTCTATTTTTAAAAAATTAAAAAAAATTTTTTAAAAAGTTTTTTCATATTTTTTATTTTAAAAATTAAAAAAAATTTTTTCTTAATAAATTTTTTAATAATTTTTTCTTATTTTTAGTATAAAAAATTAATAAATCTATTTTTAAAAATTAAAAAAAAATTTTTTCTTAATAAATTTATTCTTAATAATTTTTTTTCTTATTTTTTATTATAATTGCTTTATTTTATTTTATTTTATCCTCTTTCTTTCTTTCTTTCCATTTTTTCTCCCTTTTATTCTGAGCCGTGTGGATGAAAGGCTCTTGGTGCTCCAGCCAGGCATCAGGGCTGTGTCTCTGAGGTGGGAGAGCCAACTTCAGGACACTGGTCCACAACAGACCTCCCAGCTCCACGTAATACCAAACGGCGAAAATTTCTCAGAGATCTCCATCTCAACATCAAGACCCAGCTTCACTCAACGACCAGCAAGCTACAGTGCTGGACACCCTATGCCAAACAACTAGCAAGACAAGAACACAGCCCCATTCATTAACAGAGAGGCTGCCTAAAATCATAATAAGGCCACAGACACCCCAAAACACACCACCAGACGTGGACGTGCCCACCAGAAAGACAAGATCCAGCCTCATCCACCAGAACACAGGCACTAGTTCCCTCCACCAGGAAACCTACACAACCCACTGAACCAACCTTAGCCACTGGGGACAGATACCAAAAACAACGGGAACTACGAACCTGCAGCCTGTGGAAAGGAGACCCCAAACACAGTAAGATAAGCAAAATGAGAAGACAGAAAAACACACAGCAGATGAAGGAGCAGGGTCAAAACACACCAGACCTAACAAATGAAGAGGAAATAGGTAGTCGACCTGAAAAAGAATTCAGAATAATGATAGTAAGGATGATCCAAAATCTTGGAAATAGAATAGAAAAAATGCAAGAAACATTTAACAAGGACGTAGAAGAACTAAAGAGGAACCAAGCAACGATGAAAAGCACAATAAATGAGATTAAAAATACTCTAGATGGGATCAATAGCAGAATAACTGAGGCAGAAGAACGGATAAGTGACCTGGAAGATAAAATGGTGGAAATAACTACTGCAGAGCAGAATAAAGAAAAAAGAATGAAAAGAACTGAGGACAGTCTCAGAGACCAATGGGACAACATTAAACGCACCAACATTCGAATTATAGGGGTCCCAGAAGAAGAAGAGAAAAAGAAAGGGACTGAGAAAATATTTGAAGAGATTATAGTTGAAAACTTCCCTAATATGGGAAAGGAAATAGTTAATCAAGTCCTGGAAGCACAGAGAGTCCCATACAGGATAAATCCAAGGAGAAACACACCAAGACACATATTAATCAAACTATCAAAAATTAAATATAAAGAAAACATATTAAAAGCAGCAAGGGAAAAACAACAAATAACACACAAGGGCATCCCCATAAGGTTAACAGCTGATCTTTCAGCAGAAACTCTGCAAGCCAGAAGGGAGTGGCAGGATACACTTAAAGTGATGAAGGAGAAAAACCTACAACCAAGATTACTCTACCCAGCAAGGATCTCATTCAGATTTGACGGAGAAATTAAAACCTTTACAGACAAGCAAAAGCTGAGAGAGTTCAGCACCACCAAACCAGCTTTACAACAAATGCTAAAGGAACTTCTCTAGGCAAGAAACACAAGAGAAGGAAAACACCTACAATAACAAACCGAAAACATTTAAGAAAATGGGAATAGGAACATACATATCGATAATTACCTTAAATGTAAATGGATTAAATGCGCCCACCAAAAGACACAGACTGGCTGAATGGATACAAAAGCAAGACCCATATATATGCTGTCTACAAGAGACCCACTTCAGACCTAGAGACACATACAGACTGAAAGTGAGGGGATGGAAAAAGACATTCCATGCAAATGGAAATCAAAAGAAAGCTGGAGTAGCAATTCTCATATCAGACAAAATAGACTTTAAAATAAAGACTATTACAAGAGACAAAGAAGGACACTATATAATGATCAAGGGATCGATCCAAGAGGAAGGTATAACAATTGTAAATATTTATGCACCCAACATAGGAGCACCTCAATACATAAGGCAAATACTAACAGCCATAAAAGGGGAAATCGACAGTAACACAATCATAGTAGGGGACTTTAACACCCCACTTTCACCAATGGACAGATCATCCAAAATGAAAATAAATAAGGAAACACAAGCTTTAAATGATACATTAAACAAGATGGACTTAATTGATATTTATAGGACATTCCACCCAAAAACAACAGAATACACATTTTTCTCAAGTGCTCATGGAACATTCTCCAGGATAGATCATATCTTGGGTCACAAATCAAGCCTTGGTAAATTTTAAAAAATTGAAATCGTATCAAGTATCTTTTCCGACCACAACGCTATGAGACTAGATATCAATTACAGGAAAAGATCTGTAAAAGATACAAACACATGGAGGCTACACAATACACTACTTAATAACTAAGTGATCACTGAAGAAATCAAAGGGGAAATCAAAAAATACCTAGAAACAAATGACAATGGAGACACGAGGATCCAAAACCTATGGGATGCAGCAAAAGCAGTTCTAAGAGGGAAGTTTATAGCAATACAAGCCTACATCAAGAAATAGGAAACATCTCGAATAAACAACCTAACCTTGCACCTAAAGCAATTAGAGAAAGAAGAACAAAAATCCCCAAAGCTAGCAGAAGGAAAGAAATCATAAAGATCAGATCAGAAATAAATGAAAAAGAAATGAAGGAAACAATAGCAAAAATCAATGAAACTAAAACCTGGTTCTTTGAGAAGATAAACAAAATTGATAAACCATTAGCCAGACTCATCAAGAGAAAAAGGGAGAAGACTCAAATTAATAGAATTAGAAATGAAAAAGGAGAAGTAACCACTGACACTGCAGAAATACAAACGATCATGAGAGATTACTACAAGCAACTCTATGCCAATAAAATGGACAACCTGGAAGAAATGGACAGATTCTTAGAAATGCACAACCTGCCGAGACTGAACCAGGAAGAAATAGAAAATATGAACAGACCAATCACAAGCACTGAAATTGAAACTGTGATTAAAAATCTTCCAACACACAAAAGCCCAGGACCAGATGGCTTCACAGGCGAATTCTATCAAACATTTAGAGAACAGCTAACACCTATCCTTCTCAAACTCTTCCAAAATATTGCAGAGGGAGGAACACTCCCCAACTCATTCTACGAGGCCACCATCACCCTGATACCAAAACCAGACAAAGATGTCACAAAGAAAGAAAACTACAAGCCAATATCACTGATGAACATAGATGCAAAAATCCTCAACAAAATACTAGCAAACAGAATCCAACAGCACATTAAAAGGATTATACACCATGATCAAGTGGGGTTTATTCCAGGAATGCAAGGATTCTTCAATATACGCAAATCAATCAACGTGATACACCATATTAACAAATTGAAAGAGAAAAACCATATGATCATCTCAATAGATGCAGAGAAAGCTTTCGACAAAATTCAACACCCATTTATGATAAAAGTCCTGCAGAAAGTAGGCATAGAGGGAACTTTCCTCAACATAATAAAGGCCGTATATGACAAACCCACAGCCAACATTGTCCTCAATGGTGAAAAACTGAAACCATTTCCACTAAGATCAGGAACAAGACAAGGTTGCCCACTCTCACCACTATTATTCAACATAGTTTTGGAAGTGTTAGCCACAGCAATCAGAGAAGAAAAAGAAATAAAAGGAATCCAAATCCGAAAAGAAGAAGTAAAGCTGTCACTGTTTGCAGATGACATGATACTATACACAGAGAATCCTAAAGATGCTACCAGAAAACTACTAGAGCTAATCAATGAATTTGGTAAAGTAGCAGGATACAAAATTAATGCACAGAAATCTCTTGCATTCCTGTATACTACTGATGAAAAATCTGAAAGTGAAATTAAGAAAACACTCCCGTTTACCATTGCAACAAAAAGAATAAAATATCTAGGAATAAACCTACCTAAGGAGACAAAAGACCTGTATGCAGAAAATTATAGGACACTGATGAAAGAAATTAAAGATGATACAAATAGATGGAGAGATATACCATGTTCTTGGATTGGAAGAATCAACATTGTGAAAATGACTCTGCTACCCAAAGCAATCTACAGATTCAATGCAATCCCTATCAAACTACCACTGGCATTTTTCACAGAACTAGAACAAAAAATTTCACAATTTGTATGGAAACACAAAAGACCCCGAATAGCCAAAGCAATCTTGAGAATGAAAAATGGAGCTGGAGGAATCAGACTCCCTGACTTCAGACTATATTACAAAGCTACAGTAATCAAGACAGTTTGGTACTGGCACAAAAACAGAAATATAGATCAATGGAACAGGACAGAAAGCCCAGAGATAAGCCCACGCACATATGGTCACCTTATCTTTGATAAAGGAGGCAAGCATATACAGTGGAGAAAAGACAGCCTCTTCAATAAGTGGTGCTGGGAAAATTGGACAGGTACATGTAAAAGTATGAAATTAGAACACTCCCTGACACCATACACAAAAATAAACTCAAAATGGATTAAAGACCTAAGTGTAAGGCCAGGCACTATCAAACTCTTAGAGGAAAACATAGGCAGAACACTCTATGACATAAATCACAGCAAGATCCTTTTTGACCCAGCTCCTAGAGAAATGGAAATAAAAACACAAATAAACAAATGGGACCTAATGAAACTTAAAACCTTTTGCACAGCAAAGGAAACCATAAACAAGACCAAAAGACAACCCTCAGAATGGGAGAAAATATTTGCAAATGAAGCAACTGACAAAGGATTAATCTCCAAGATTTACAAGCAGCTCATGCAGCTCAATAACAAAAAAACGAACAACCCAATCCAAAAATGGGCAGAAGACCTAAATAGACATTTCTCCTAAGAAGATATACAGATTGCCAACAGACACATGAAAGAATGCTCAACATCATTAATCATTAGAGAAATGCAAATCAAAACTACAATGAGGTATCATCTCACACCAGTCAGAATGGCCATCATCAAAAAATCTAGAAACAATAAATGCTGGAGAGGGTGTGGAGAAAAGGGAACCCTCTTGCACTGTTGGTGGGAATGTAAATTGATACAGCCACTATGGAGAACAGTATGGAGGTTCCTTAAAAAACTAAAAATAGAACTACCATACGACCCAGCCATCCCACTACTGGGCATATACCCTGAGAAAACCATAATTCAGAAAGAGTCATGTACCAAAATATTCATTGCAGCTCTGTTTACAATAGCCAGGACATGGAAGCAACCTAGGTGTCCATCATCGGATGAATGGATAAAGAAGATGTGGCACATATATACAATGGAATATTACTCAGCCATAAAAAGAAATGAAATGCAGGTATTTGTAATGAGGTGGATGGAGTTAGAGTCTGTCATACAGAGTGAAGTAAGTCAGAAAGAGAAAAAGAAATACAGTATGCTAACACATATATATGGAATCTAAGGAAAAAAAAAAAAAAAAAGGTCATGAAGAACCTAGTGGCAAGATGGGAATAAAGACACAGACCTACTAGAGAATGGACTTGAGGATATGGGGAGGGGGAGGGGTGAGATGTGACAGGGTGAGAGAGTGTCATGGACATATATACACTACCAAATGTGAAATAGATAGCTAGTGTGAAGCAGCCGCATAGCACAGGGAGATCAGCTCGGTGCTTTGTGACCACCTAGAGGGGTGGGATAGGGAGGGTGGGAGGGAGGGAGATGCAAGAGGGAAGAGATATGGGAACATATGTATATGTATAACTGATTCACTTTGTTATAAAGCAGAAGCTAACACACCATTGTAAAGCAATTATACTTCAATAAAGATGTTTAAAAAAAAAAAAAAAAAAAAGAACCATCCCGTTGAGACTCTTAGAATACTTTTCTACACCACTGAGTTAGTAATTCACTGAGTATAGAATTTCCATAGAATATGCTGTATATTATTATTTTATTTACTATGTGTTGTATCTCCAAATAAACCTGAGCACAGAAAGTTCATCTTATAATTCTTAGCATCTCAACACTACCTAGCCCAAAACAAGATTCTTGGTAGTCCTTCAATAAATACCGAGGTCAGAGTGAGTTATCCGTTTAAAGATTGCTGCTCCCCACGATACCACAAGTTATCAATAAATGCATGAGTTTCTGAGAAAAAAAAAAAAAAAAAGATGAAAAAACAACCCTCAGAATGGGAGAAAATATTTGCAAATGAATCAATGGACAAAGGATTAATCTCCAAAATATATAAACAGCTCATGCAGCTCAATATTAAAGAAACAAACAACCCAATCTAAAAATGGGCAGAAGACCTAAATAGACATTTCCCCAAAGAAGACATACAGATGGCCAAGAAGCACATGAAAAGCTGCTCCACATCACTAATTACTAGAGAAATGCAAATCAAAACTACAGTGAGGTATCACCTCACACCAGTTAGAATGGGCATCATCAGAAAATCTACAAACAACAAATGCTGGAGAGGGTGTGGAGAAAAGGGAACCCTCTTGCACTGTTGGTGGGAATGTAAATTGATACAGCCACTATGGAGAACTGTATGGAGGTTTCTTAAAAAACTAAAAATAGATTTACCATATGATCCAGCAATCCCACTACTGGGCATATACCCAGGTAAAACCATAATTCAAAAAGACACATGCACCCCAATGTTCATTACAGCACTATTTACAATAGCCAGGTCATGGAAGCAACCTAAATGCCCATCAACAGACGAATGGGTAAAGAAGTTGTGGTACAGATATACAATGGAATATTACTCAGCCATAAAAAGGAACAAAATTGAGTCATTTGTTGAGACGTGGATGGATCTAGAGACTGTCATACAGAGTGAAGTAAGTCAGAAAGAGAAAAACAAACATCGTATATTAATGCATGTATGTGGAACTTAGAAAAATGGTACAGATGAACCGGTTTGCAGGGCAGAAGTTGAGACACAGATGTAGAGAACAAACGTATGGACACCAAGGGGGGAAAACCACGGTGTGTGGGGATGGTGGTGTGCTGAATTGGGTGATTGGGATTGACATGTATACACTGATGTGTATAAAATTGATGACTAATAAGAACCTGCAGTATAAAAAAACAAACAAACAAAAAAAAACAACTAAACTTTCTTTGGGTTATTTGTATGGAAATATGTTAATATAAATGTTTCAGACATTACATGAAATTTCTAAAAATCTTACATGTTCCGGTATAATGTTATAAGTCATAATTCTAGTTATTACTTTAAAATGTGTATCTCAGAAATAACTAAATTTCCTTGTCAATTGCATTATTATGAACTTTCATCAAATCTTTAACCGTGGTCATTTTTAAGTCTTTTGTCATTTACAGACAGTTCTGGGTGTACTCTGATGCTTTTGCAAAAATGTTCCTATAAAAGGGTTTAATCTTCAAGGAATTCATGGAAAAGACTCTGACAAGTACAGGTTTCTGGTAACTGACTATACTGCTGAACTGAATGAATAAGCATTTTCAGAACTCTAATGGAAAACTGATGAATTCATAAAAGTGCTAACAAAAGATCAAGATGAAAAAAAAATTAATTACATGGGACTGAGTGAACTGATGAGGATGATTATAATTTTTGTGACTTTCTCTTTGAATAAAAAAAAAAATCCCACAAGGACTCAGAGGCAAAAAATATACAAATCAATTTTCACTGCAAAGTAAAGGAGCTGTTACAGTGGAGGATTACTGGACTGAATGTCAATATTATGACACAGTATGAGTGTGTTTCGTGTTTGGTAATTGCAATCATTGTTGCTTTTGTTGTGGTCATCCATTTACAATGCTTGGTGTCAGTTTATTTCTCTCTTGTAAAAATAAAATACAGTGTGTGTGTGTGAAAAAATATAGAAGAATATAAAACTTTATGAAAGCATATATCTCAATGAAGAGACATACCATATTGTTAAATATGAAGCTTCAAAGTTATACACAAAAGCATTTTACCTAAAACAATGTATGAATTCAATTTCATGCTAATCAGAATCCTTATAGGCTATATTATGGAGCCTCATACTCTGATTCTAAATGAGCATATGCATAATATACAATTACTGAGTAATACATATTATAGATAGTATTTTAAAAAAATAATAAAAAACAATGAGAGAAAACTTGCCCTAGCAGATGTTCTATGGCTTCAAAATCTATAAATCTATGGTAATTAAAACAATGTAATATTTACACTGGAGAAAAAAATGATACCAGAGACCTGTGTAATGCATACAGGAAAATATTGCTCAGTGGTTAAGGGCACGGGCACTGGAGCCAAATTGAGTGGATTCACAACCAAAACGTGTAATTTTTGTATTGTTAGTAGAGATGCTTAAGCTCTCTGATGCTTAAGCTTCAGCTTCCTCATCTGCAAAATGCTTATACTGATATTCAACTTATGTGTTAATGTGACAATTCAATTATATAAGTTACATAGAGCATTTAACAAAGATATTTTTAGGGGACTTCTCTGGTGGTCCAGTGGCTAAGACTCTGCACTCCCAATGCAGGGGTCCCGGGTTCGATCCCTGGTCGGGGAACCAGATCCCACATGCCACAACAAAGAGTTCACATGCTGCAACTAAGAGTTCTCATGCCACAACTAAAGATCCCACATGCCGCGACAAAGATCTCACATGTGCAACTAAAAGATCTCACATGCTGCAACTAAAGGTCCCACATGCTGCAACTAAAGATCCTACATGCTGCAACTGAAGATGCCGCATGCCACAACTAAGACCCAGTGCAGCCAAATAAATAAATATTAAAAAAAAAAAGTTATTTTTCAAGAGAAATGCTCCAAATCCTAGATTATTATGAATTCCTATTCTTATTATTTGATAAAGATGAGTATGTCAAAACAGTCGGGTTAGGATTGGAGTCAGATCATTGTATTTCTTTTAAACCTATAATAATAATAAACTATAAAGAACACAAGTAAGACTTCCCCGGTGGCGCAGTGGTTAAGAATCTGCCTGCCAACGCAGGGGACACGGGTTCAAGCCCTGGTCCAGGAAGATTCCACATGCCACAGAGCAGCTAAGCCCATGTGCCACAACTACTGAGCCTGTGCTCTAGAGCCCACGAGTCACAACTACTGAGCCCACGTGCCACAACTACTGAAGTCCGTGTGACTAGAGCCTGTGCTCTGCAACAAGAGAAGCCACCACAGTGAGAAGCCCGTGTACCACAACAAAGAGTAGCCCCCGCTCTCCGCAACTACAGAAAAGCCCACGTGCAGCAACGAAGACCCAATGCAGCCAAAAATGAATAAATAAATTTATAAAAAGAAAAAGAACAAAAGTAATTTTCAAAATTTCTTAAGAAATTCTTAGAGCGTGCAAAAATTTCAGCCTTCTCCTTGGGATCTGTGATAGACTGCTGTGTTAAAATATTTTAACTCATAGTCTTTTTCCTTAGAACTTCAAGACAGATTGTAAACTACATGAAGGGAGAGCTGACATTGGAAGGACCAGCAAGGCCTGCCTTGGTCCCACAGAACTGAAGACTTAAATAAGGGGGGGGGGGGTGGGCTGGGGGAGAGGAGAGGTTCCTACACTCAGGGGGGCCCACTCGCAGTGGAGGGATCAGCGGGGACAGAGGGGGACCTTCAGGGGGTCGGAGGAGAGCGTGGCGACTGGTCTGTGGGGAGTGGGATGGAGTGAGGCCTAGTGCACATGGTACCTGCCATGATCCTGCACACCCCAGCCTGGGTTGTGTGTCTCCTGGTGGGGAGGAGGGCTGGGTGCAGGAGAGTGGGGTTTGGAGGGTGGACCCAGGGAGGGGATGGCTGTTGGCAGTGAGGAGACGGTCTGGGGCAGCAGGTGGGAGGGGCTCCATGGCCAGGAAGGTTGGCGGGGGAGGCTCAGGCAACCAGGGAAGTGGAGTGCCATTGTTGAGTGGCACACAGAGGGCGGGGCCACCACTGTGGTGTCCTTCCCCATCTGCAGGCCTGGTCTCCTTGGGCAGTGGCAGGGGCGCACACCTGAGCAGGCTCGCCCACCCCTCAAAAGCCCCAGCGAGACTGACAGTCCTGGGACTGAGGCCCACCGCTGACAGGGCCTCTCTGGCCAAGCAGGTCCTGGGCCTGGGCCCACCAACGCCAAAGCCTCCCAGGGCCACGTGGGTCTCAGGGGCCCACCCGCCACCCCTGACAAACCTCCAGTAGCGCAGCTCCTGGGCCTGAGCCCCACCCCCGCTAAGGCTCCTCTGCCCAGGCAGGTCCCGGTAGACCTGAGTACTGCCACACCCCGAGGCTTCCACAGGCCACATGCGTCACAGTGGCACATCTGCCACCCAAGACAGGTCTTCCTCTGGCCACGTGGGTGCCAAGCGGTCCGAGCACTGACCCCCCCCACCGGGGGCCCCCACAGGCCATGCAGGTCCCAGCAACCTGCGCACAACCCCAACAGGGCCTCTTCTGGCCAACCGGGTCCTGGGCCTAGGCCCTGCTGCCGCCAAAGACTCTTCTGGCTGTGCAGGTGCCAGTGGACCCGAGCACCAAATCCCCAAAGACTCTATGGGCTCCATGGGTCCCGGTGGCCCGTGTGCCACCCCTGACGAAGCTTCCTCTGGCCACGTGAGTCCAGGCGGGTTGAGCACTGCTGCCCAACGAAGCCTCCTCTGGCTGTGCTGGCTCCTGCAAACACTCCCAAGGAATCCTGCACCCCAGCTGGCTGGTATGTGTGGTCCACACCAGCTTCAGGAACAGATGCTGGTGAAAGAAACATATGCAGAGGTGGGGCTGACATAGTGGGTCCAGAGACCTACCAAGGGGTCTTGGAGGTCTTCCTGGGGAAGTGGAGGTTGGATGTAGCTCACCATGGGGGCAAAGACACTGACAGTGGAGGCATCAGGAAATTTTATTTCTTTATTGTTTTATTATTTATTTATTTTTAATTAAAAAAATTTTTTAATTTTTTTTTTGCTGTTGTGTTTTGTGGTTATTGTTTCATTTTTATTTTTTTCTAATATATTTTTTATTTTTCTAATTTTATCTTATTTTTTACTCTCTGTTATTGTTCTGCTCTTTTTTGTTTGTTGTCTGTTTTTTTGGTTTTGTTTCCTTTGTTTTATTTTGTTTTCTTTGCCGTGCCACGTGGCCTGCAGGATCTTGGTTCCCAGAACAGGGTTGGACCTGAGGCCCTGTGGTGGGAGCGCCAAGTCCAAGCTGCTAGACTAATAGAGACCTTGAGGCCCCCAGGAATATAAATCAGTGTGAGCTCTCCTGGAGGTCCTCATCTCAGCACCAAGACACAGCTCCACCCAACTGCCTGCAAACTCCAGTGCTGGATGCCTCAGGCCAAACAACCAGCAAGACAGAACACAGCCTCACCCATTGAAAAAAAATGAGAAGACAGAGAAATATGTTACAGACGAAGGAGCAAGGTAAAAACCTACAAGCCCAAATAAATGAAGAGGATATAGGCAATCTACCTGAAAAAAAATTCAGACTAATGACACTAAAGATGATCCAAAATTCTGGGAAATAGAATGGAGGCATGGATCAAGAAAATACCAGAACTGTTTAACAAGGACCTAGAAGAACTAAAGAACAAACAAACAGTGATGAACAAACAACACAATAACTAAAATTAAAATTACACTGGAAGGAATCAATGGCAGAATAACTGAGGCAGAAGAACAGATAAGTGAGCTGGAAGACAGAGTGGTGTAAATAACTGCCGAGGAGCAGAATAAAGAGAAAAGAATGAAAAGAAATGAGGACAGTCTCAGAGGCCTCTGGGACAATTTTAAACACACCAATATTCGAATTACAGGGGTCTCAGAAGAAGAAGAGAAAGAGAAAGGGTCTGAGAAAATATTTGAAGAGATTATAGTGGAAAACTTCCCTAATATGGGAAAGAAAATAGCCACCCAAGTCCAGGAAGCGCAGAGAGGCCCATATAGGATAAATCCAAGGAGAAACACGCCAAGACACATATTAATCACACTAACAAAAAATAAATTCAAAGAACAAATATTAAAAGAAGCAAGGGAGGGGCTTCCCTGGTGGCGCAGTGGTTGAGAATCTGCCTGCCAATGCAGGGGACATGGGTTCGAGCCCTGGTCTGGGAAGATCCCACATGCCGTGGAGCAGCAGGGCCCGTGAGCCACAATTACTGAGCCTGCGCGTCTGGAGCCTGTGCTCTGCGACAAGAGAGGCCGCGATAGTGAGAGGCCCGCGCACCGCGATGAAGAGTGGCCCCCACTTGCCACAAGTAGAGAAAGCCCTCGCAAAGAAACGAAGACCCAACACGGCCATAAAATAAATAAAATAATAAATACTTTAAAAAAAAAAAAAAAAAAAAGAAGCAAGGGAAAAGCAACAAATAACATACAAGGGAATCCCCATAAGGTTATCAGCTGATTTTTCAGCAGAAACTCTGCAGGCCAGAAGGGAGTGGCAGATATATCTAAAATGATGAAAGGGAAAAACTTACAACCAAGATTACCCTAACCAGCAAGGATATCATTCAGATTCGACTGAGAAATCAAAACCTTTACAGACAATCAAAAGCTTTACAGACAAGCAAAAGTTAAGAGAATTCAGCGCCACTAAACCAGCTTTACAAAAAATGCTAAAGGAACTTCTCTAGGCGGGAAACACAAGAGAAGTAAAAGACCTACAAAAACAAACCCCAAACAATTAAGATGATGGTAAAAGGAACATATATATCAATAATTACCTTAAATGTAAATGGATTAAATGCTCCAACCAAAATACACAGACTGGCTGAACGGATACAAAAACAAGACCCGTATATATGCTGTCTACAATAGACCCACTTCAGACCTAGGGACACATACACTGAAAGTGCAGGGATGGAAAAGGATATTCCATGCTACTGGAAATCAAAAGAAAGTTAGAGTAGCAATACTCGTATCAGACAAAATAGACTTTAAAATAGACTGTTACAAGAGACAAGGAAGGACACTACATAATGATCAAGGGATCAATCCAAGAAGAAGATACAACAATTATAAATCTTTACACACCCAACACAGGAGCACCTCAATATATAAGGCAAATGCTAACAGCCATAAAAGGGGAAATCGACAGTAACACATAATAGTGGGGGACTTTAACACCTCACTTACACCAATGGACAGATCATCCAGAAAGAAAATAAATAAGGAAACACAGCTTTAAATGACACAATAGACCAGACAGACTTAATTGATATTTATAGAACATTCTATCTGAAAGAAGCAGAATATGCTTTCTTCTCAAGTGCACCCAGAACATTCTCCAGGATCGATCACATCTTGGGTCACAAATCAAGCCTTGGCAAATTTAAGAAAACAAATCGTATCAAGCATCTTTTCTGACCACAACGATATGAGATTAGAAATCAATTACAGGAAAAAAAACTGTAAACAACACAAACACACGGAGGCTAAATAATATGCTACTAAATATCCAAGAGATCACTGAAGAAATCAAAGAGGAAATCAAAAAATACATAGAAACGAATGACAACGAAAACATGACAACCCAAAACCTATGGGATGCAGAAAAAGCAGTTCTAAGAGGGAAGTTTAGAGCAATACAACCCTACCTCAAGAAACAAGAAAAATCTCAAATAAACAACCTAAACTTACACCTAAAGCAACTAGAGAAAGAAGAACAAACAAAACCCAAAGTTAGCAGATGGAAAGAAATCATAAAGATCAGATCAGAAATAAATGAAAAAAAAAATGAAGGAAATTATAGCAAAGATCACTAAAACTAAAAGCTGGTTCTTTGAGAAGATAAACAAAATTGATAAACCATTAGCCAGACTCATCAAGAAAAAAAGGGAGAAGACTCAAATCAACAGAATTAGAAATGGAAAAGCAGAAGTAACAACTGACACTACAAAAATACAAAGGATCGTAAGAGACTACTACAAGGAACTATATGCCAATAAAATGGATAGCATCGAAGAAATGGACAAATTCGTAGAAAGGTGCAACCGTCCAAGACTGAACCAGGAAGAAATAGAAAATATGAACAGACCAATCACAAGTAATGAAATTGAAACTGTGATTAAAAATCTTCCAACAAACAAAAGTCCAGGACCAGATGGCTTCACAGGTGAATTCTATCAAGGATTTAGAGAAGAGCGAACACTGATTCTTTTCAAACTCTTCCAAAAAATTGCAGGGGAAGGAACACTGCCAAGTTCATTCTATGAGGCCACCGTCACCCTGATACCAAAACCAGACAAAGATATCACAAAAAAAGAAAATTAGAGACCAATATCACTGATGAACATAGATGTAAAAATCCTCAACAAAATACTAGCAAACAGAATCCAACAACACATTAAAAGGATCATACATCATGATCAAGTGTGATTTACCCCAGGGAATCAAGGATTCTCCAATATATGCAAATCAATCAATGGGATACACCACATTAACAAATTGAAGAATAAAAACCATATGATCATCTCAATAGATGCAGAAAAGGCTTTTGACAAAATTCAACACCCATTTATGATAAAAACCCTCCAGAAAGTAGGCATAGAGGGAACTTACCTCAACATAATAAAGGCCACATATGACAAACTCACAGCCAACATCATCCTCAATGGTGAAAAACTGAAACTATTTCCACTAATATCAGGAACAAGACAAGGGTGCCCACTCTCAACACTATTATTCAACACAGTTTTGGAAGTTTTAGCCACAGCCATCAGAGAAGAAAAAGAAATAAAAGGAATCCAAATCGGAAAAGAAGAAGTAAAACTGTCACTGTTTGCAGATGACATGATACTATACATAGAAAATCCTAAAGATGCCACCAGAAAACTACTGGTGCCAATCACTGCATTTGGTAAAGTTGCAGGATACAAAATTAATGCACAGAAATCTCTTGCATTCCTATACACTAACAACGAATGATCAGAAAGAAAATTAAGGAAACAATCCCATTTACCACTGCAACAAAAAGAATAAAATACCCAGGAATAAACCTACCTAAGGAGGGCAAAGACCTGTAGTCAGAAAACTGCAAGATACTGATGAAAGAAATCAGAGACGACACAAACAGATGGAGAGATATAGTATGTTCTTGGATTGGAGAAATCTATATTGTCAAAATGACTATATACCCAAAGCAATCTACAGATTCAATGCAATCCCTATCAAATTACCAATGGCATTTTTCACACAATTATAACAAAAAATTTTACAATTTTCATGGAAACACATAAGACCCCAAATAGCCAAAGCAATCTTGAGAAAGAAAAACAGAGCTGGAGGAATCAGGCTCCCTGACTTCAGACTATACTACAAAGCTACAGTAATCAAGACAGTATGGTATTGGCACAAAAACAGAAACATAGATCAATGGAACAGGATAGAAAGCCCAGAGATAAACCCACGCACCTATGGTCACCTAATCTATGACAAAGCAGGCAAGGATATACAATGCAGAAAAGACAGTCTCTTCAATAAGTGGTGTTGGGAAAATTGCACAGTTACATGTTAAAGAATGAAATTAGTACACTCCCTAACACCATACACAAAAATAAGCTCAAAATGGATTAAAGTGCTAAATGTAAAGCCGGACACTATTAAACTTTCAGAAGAAAACATAGGCAGAAGATTCTGTGACATAAAGTACAGCAAGATCTTTTGTGACCCACCTACTAGAGTAATGAAAATGAAAACAAAAATAAACAAATGGGACCTAAGTAACCTTAAAAGTTTTGCACAGCAAAAGGAACCATAAACAAAAGGAAAAGACAACCCTCAGAATGGGAGTAAATATTTGCAAACAAAGCAACTGACAAGGGATTAATCTCCAAAATATGCAAACAGCTCATGCAGCTCAATATCAACAAAACAAGCAACACAATCAAAAAATGGGCAGAAGACCTAAATAGACATTTCTCCAAAGAAGACATACAGATGGCCAAGAGGCACATGAAAAGATGCTGAACATCACTAATTATGAGAGAAATGCAAATCGAAACTACAATGAGGTACCACCTCACACAGGTCCGAATGGCCATCATCAAAAAATCTACAAACAATAAATGCTTGAGAGGGTGTGGAGAAAAGGGAACCCTCTTACACTGTTGGTAGGTATGTAAATTGATACAGCCACTATGGAGAACAGTATGGAGGTTCCTTAAGAAACTAAGAATAGAGGTACCATATGATCCTGCAATACCACTCCTGGGCATATATCTGGAGAAAAACATGGTTCGAAAGGATACATGCACCCCAATGTTCACTGCAGTGCTATTTACAATAGCCAAGACATGGAAGCAACCTAAATGCCCATCAACAGATGAATGGATAAAGAAGATGTGGTACATATATGCAATGGAATATTACTCAGCCATAAAAAGGAATGAAATTGTGCCATTTCAGAGACGTGGATGGACGTAGAGACTCATACAGAGTGAAATAAGTCAGAAAGAGAAAAACAAGTATCACAGGTTAGCGCATATCTGTGGAATTTATTTGCAAAGCAGAAACAGAGACACAGACATAGAGAACAAAAATACAGACACCAAGGGGGGAGAGGGGGTGGGATGAACTGGGAGATTGGGATTGACGTATGTACACTACTATGTATGATGTAGATGGCTGGTGAGGGCCTACTGTATAACACAGGGAAGAAAAAAAAGAGGTACAATCTGTTTGTAGGACATATATTAAGATAACCTTAAAAATGCATTCCAGTATACATTAGGTGCAGACAAATACTGTTTGATTCCACTTATACGAGGTACCTGGAATAGTCAAATTGATAGAGTCAGAAAGTACACTGGTAGATGCCAGGGGCCAGAGGCTGGGGAGGGGGAATGGGGAGTTAGTGTTTAATGGGGATAGAGTTCCAGTTTAGGAAGGTTAAAACGTGGAAGATGGATGATGATGAGAGTTGCACAACAATGTGAATGTACTTAGTGCCACTGAACTGTACAGTTAAATATGGTTAAAATAGTATGTTTTATATTATGTGACTTTTACCACAATAAAAAAAACATTAAACAAAAGAACAAAAGAAAAAAAGTGGGACTTCCCTGGCTTCCAATGGTTAAGACTTCACCTTCCAATGCAAGGGGTGTGGGTTCTATCCCTGGTTAGGGAGCTAGGATCCCGCATGCCTCGCGGCCAAAAAGCCAAAGCACAAAACAGAAGCAATACTGTAACAAATTCAATAAAGACTTTAAAAATGGTCCACATCAAAAAAATCTTTAAAAAAAAAAGAAAGAAAAAGAAAAAACAAAACAAACAAAAACTAAATAACCCAATTAAAAAATGGTCAAAGGATCTAAATAGACATTTCTCGAAAGAAGACATACAAATGATCAACAGGTATATGAAACAGTGTTCAATATCACTAATCATCAGGAAAATGCAAAGCAAAACCACAGTGAGATATTACCTCACACCTTTTCACCTGTTAGGATGGCTATTTTTTAAAAAAAAAAACACACAATGGATATCAAGTACTGATGAGGATGTGGAGAAAAGGGAAAATTTGTACACTGTTAAGAATATAAACTGGTATAGCCACTATGGAAAATAGTATAGCGGTTCCTCAAAATATTAAAAATAGAGCTACCACATGGTCTAGCAATCTCACTTCAGGGCATATATCCAAAAGAAATGAAAACACTATCTCAAAGAGCTATCTGCACCTCGCCGTGTTCACCGCAGCATTATTCACAACAGCCAAGACATGAAAGCAATCTAAATGTCCACTAATGAATGAACGGATAAAGAAAACATGGTATTTATATGCAATGGAATATTAAAAAATAAGGAAATCCTACCATTTGTGACAATATACATGAACCTAGAAGACATTATGCTAAGTAAAATAAGCCAGTCACAGAAGATCAAATACTACATGCTCCCACTTACACGAGTAATCTAAAATGTCAAACTCGTAGAAGCAGAGAGTAGAATGATGGTTACTAGGGGTCGGGGGGAATGGGGAAATGAGGGGGTACTGGTCGAAGAGAACAAAATCTCAGTTATGCAAGATAAACGAGTCCTAGAGGTCTTCTGCACAGCATAGTGCCTATAGTAAACAAACCTGTAATGTATAATTAAAAATTGCTAAGAGCATAGATTTTATGTTGTGTTCTTATCATATACATGCAAAAATAAAGACAGGAGAGACTTTTGATGGTAACAGATGTTTATGATCTTGACTGTGGTGATGGTTTCACAGCATATATTATACTTATCTCCAAACTTATAATACCGTATATATTAAATATGTACAGCTTTTTGTATGTCAATAATATCTCAATAAAGTGGTTTTTAAAAATAGACCAAAAAAATCAACCAAGAAAATCCAAAAGTGTAAGTTCTAATAAAAGCTGTGAAACTTGAGTTAAGAACTCTGTAATAGCTCTAAATCTGATGAAATTACTAATTATCACCTATAAAATTGATCTGGTAGATAAAGTTCTAGTTATAAATACACATCTTCATCAAGAAGAGACTACCCTAAGATACCTGTGATCCAGCCTGGATCTCTGTGATTACCAGGAGATGGAATACAGCCCTGTTTCTTTATTCAGATCACTGTTCATAATTCCTCTGAGTCTCAGGTAGTTTTCAGGGATCTGTTTATAAATCACTGTCCCTCCTCTCTTCAGCAAATAAAATAATGAGTCCATTCATTCACTAACTCATACCTTCAGCCATTTATTGAGAACATTATACGTGATTGTTCTGCGGTAGTACGTAAGTAAGAAAGTTTTATTCCCATGTTCTAACGGGAAGATAGAGAAGTCAAGAGGTAGCTATAGTCAGTGCTGTTAAGTGCTACAGTGTATTATGTTGGAATAGTATTAAGTGCTGCAATGTCATGGACCAGGTTGGTGGTGGTTTATAGTAGGGAAGATTCTTAAATATAAACTGAAGCACCAGGGAACACTTTCTAGTAGATGGGCCATCTAAGAGGCAAACAACGTCATTATCTAACCTTTCTCCTCTCAGCTATGTTGCAGGTTGTCAGAAGATGGCATGGTTTGACTTTAACATTTCAGGTGTGAGTAACTTATGGGGCAGAGTAAATTAAATGTAAGAATATTAAGAATTGGGGCATCAGGCATTGAACAGGAGTTGAAGTATAAGTTGAAGTATAAGTTGAAGTATAAGTATAAGTTGAAGTTACCCAGAGTAACGGTAGGACTTGAAATTGAATACATGACAGCAAACCAGGAGACAAAGAATTGATCAGTTCAGCTGATTAACTGAATTAGTTAGAGGTTAAAGGGTAGAGGGTGGTATCTCTAGAATCAAATATATCCTTTTACTTGAGGGTGGAGGGAAAAGGGTCTAGAACTGTGATGTCCAATATTGTAGACAGTAGCCATTTTTGACCATTCAATTTAAATTAATAAAATAAAATTTAAAAATCACTTCCTAAGTGACACTAAACACCTTCCAAGTGCTCCATAGTCATGTTTAGCTTGTGGCTACCACATTGGACAGCATGGAAATATAGTAAACACTTCCATCAGTGCAGAAAGTCCTATGGCAAAAACCTGATGAGAAATTCCAACCTACCTCCAAAGCCTGGGGTATACGAAGTACAAAAGCATGAGCAGCACAAGCTTGAGATAACTTCAGGGGGCAACTGTCCTCATCAGAGAAAAATGTATATGTTAATACCAGAAGGAGAAGAGAAATTTCAAGCTGTTAAGGAGGAAAAGCGGGTTCCTTTGGGCTCAATGGAAAGTCTTGAGATGGAAGAAGTGGACAGAGCTAGAGACAAAACAGAAAGACTAGAAGAGCTTGGGCCAGGAGGTGAGGGAGAAAGGAGTCCAGCAGAGGAGATGAAGGCTGACAAGGATGTCGGGGATGACAGGAAGGTTTCCAAATTAATTTATCTCAGGATTACTGTGGTGGGAAAGGGCTCAGATCTGAGCTGACTGCACTCCCAAGGGAGGCACGTTCCATGTGAATAGAGCAATAAAAGGGCCATCTCTGCATGTTAAAAACTACAGCAGCCTTCCCTGGGGACAACGTATTCCTTGGAAAGTGTCAATCTCTCACCAAGATTGCTCTCAGGAGGTTAGCCACAAAGGCTCCCAAGCCTCCAGCCAAACGCTGCAGATTTATCAGAAATACCATTCATTTGATAAGTCATAAGACACACAGATATTTCTTAATCATGGATGTTTAATGCTTTGGAGAACTGAATTAAGGCACTGTAAATTCTATTTAATGCTTGGAGATTATCTGAATTTACTCATGTCATTAGCCTGGAAAATCTTGCAAGATACTTTCCCTCAAAATCATTAGATGGGGGGCTTCCCTGGTGGCGCAGTGGTTGAGAATCTGCCTGCTAATGCAGGGGACACGGGTTCGAGCCCTGGGCTGGGAAGATCCCACATGCCGTGGAGCAACTAGGCCCGTGAGCCACAACTACTGAGCCTGCGCGACTGGAGCCTGTGCTCCGCAACAAGACAGGCCGCGATAGTGAGAGGCCCGCGCACCGCGATGAAGAGTGGCCCCCGCTTGCCACAACTAGAGAAAGCCCTCACGCAGAAACGAAGACTCAACACAGCCAAAAATAAATAAATTAATTAATTAAAAAAAAAAATCATTAGATGCCTTTGGTTACATTTTTTTCAACATTCATTGATTTGTCAAACTTTTATTGAATCTCTTTGTAAAGGGCCTTGTGCATGAACATTTTTTACTAGGATAATTTTATTTAATTCTCACATCAGGATGCTCAGGTAAGTATTATTATGCCAACTTGAGAGAGGAGGAACTTGAGGATCACAGGTAAATTAATTCCTCAAGACTTTCTAGGTAGAAACGATTCGTGATTATAGCAGTCGTGATTCAAAAGTATACAACCCATCTTCTTCTTATCCATTTATTCATTCACTCAACAAATGTTTTTTTGAGTGGATACCATACATGCCAAACACTGTTCTAGGTACTGTAGATACATCAGTGAACAAAACAAAACCCTGCTGTCTGTGAGAGTCAACATATGAATTTAAAAAGATAATGTCTGTGAGGTTAAGTGTTGTAAAAAATATGGAAAAGGTATGAGATGTAAAGTGTTGTAAGGGATAATATTTTATGTAAGTGAAAAAAACCTCTCAGATGAGTTTACATCTAAGCAGAGACCTGAAAGGAGGAAAGGAGTGAACTATGAGTGTATCTGGGGTAAGAGGGTATCTGGCAGAGAAAACAGCAGGCAGGCCAGGGTGGACAGAAATCAGAGAATAAGAGAAAACAGAGGAGAAGACGGAAGAGAAAACAGAGGAGAAGACGGTAGAGAAATAAGGGGGTCAGAAAAACTGGCATCTTATAAGCGATTCTAAGAGCTCTGGATTAACTGAATGAGACTGGAGCCCTTGGCAGGGTTGGAGCAGAGGGTACAGTGATGTACTACGATTTCAAGAAGCCTCCCTCTGCTTGTCCTGATGAGAACTGAATTAAAGGAGCAATTGTAGAAGAGGAGAGACCCCCTGTAGGGTAACTGTAACAATGCACAGGAGAGATGATGATGGCTCAGGCCATGTTCAAAGGATAAGAAAAAGGTGGTTTCGACACATGCTGTGAAGGCTGAATACAGAGATTCTGCTGATGGATTGAATGAGGAGAGAGAAGAAGAATCACAGTTGACTCCAAGTTCCATTGGTCTAAACCAGTATCAGTGTGGTGTGACGATTTATATAGGTGGGGAAAACAAAGGGATCATGTACAGTGGTGAGGGGACATCAGGATACTGTCAAGGGATGACGCCTGTGTCATTGTAAGTAACAGAAAAACCTAAATTAACTAAAAAAATAAAATAAGATTTAATTCCTAGAAGAGAATATAGGCAAAACTTTCTCTGACATAAATCATACCAATGTTTTCTTAGGTCAGTCTACCAGTGCAATAGAAATACAAGTAAAAATAAACAAACGGGACCTAATCAAACTAATAAGCTTTTGAACAGCAAAGGAAACAATAAACAAGATGAAAAGACTACCTACAGACTGGGAGAAAATATCTGCAAATGATGCAACCAACAAGGGCTTAATTTCCAAAATGTACAAACAGCTCATGCAACCGAATAACAGAAAACAAACAACCCAATCAAAAAATGGGAAGAAGATCTGAATAGATATTTCCCCAAAGAAGACATATGAAGGCCAATAGGCACATGAAAAGATGCTCAACACCGCTAATTATTAGAGAAATGCAATTCAAAACTACAATGAAGTACCACCTCACACTGGTCAGAATGCCCATCATTAAAAAGCCTACAAATAACAAGTGCTGGAGAGGGTGTCGAGAAAAGGGAACCCTCGTACACTGTTGGTGGGAATGTAAATTGGTGCAGCCACTATGGAAAACAGTTATGGAGGTTCCTCAAAAAACTATAGAGTTGCCATATGATCCAGTAATTCCACTCCTGGGCATATATCTGGACAAAACTGTAATTCAAAAAAGATACATGCACCTCTATGTTCATGGCAGCACTATATAAAATGCATAGAAACAACTTAAATATCCATCAACAGATGAACGGATAAAGAGGAAACACACAATGGAATATTACTCAGTCATGAAAAAAAAATAAATAATGCCATTTGCAGCTACATGGATGGATCTAAAGGTTATCATACTAACTGAAGTCAGAAAGAGAAAGACAAATACCATATGACATCATTTATATGTGGAATCTAAAATATGACACAAATGAACTTATCTACGAACAGAAACAGAATCACAGACATAGAGAACAGACTAGTGGTTGGGGGGGTGGGTTGTGGGGGAGGGATGGATTGGGAGTTTGGGACTAGCAGTGCAAACAATTATATATAGAATGGATAAACAACAAGGTCCTACTGTATAGCACAGGGAACTATACTCAACATCCTGTAATAAATCATAATGGAAAAGAATATGAAAAAGAATACATATTATATATATAACATACATATATGAATAACTGAATCACTTTGCTGTACACCAGAAACACAACATCAAAAATCAGCTATACTTCAATAAAATAAATTTAAAAAAACTGGATCTAAGTTGAGTGTTCCTTACCTGAATGAACAGTGTTATGCTGCCAGTAGTTGGAATGACAGTTTCACTCTATGAAATTCTCAGCAACTCAGGCTCCTTTCAGCACTGGTGGGTGTGAGCTTCATCTTCAAATTTGCAAGCTTGCATGCTCAATCTAGTCACTAGAAAAGATTAAAAAGGAAAGAATGAAACAGAGCATAGTATTCATGACAGTACTTCATTCAAGGAAAAAATAAATTAAAAAGCTCTGAATCTGTCACATGACACTTCACCCTATATACCATCAGTAAGAACATAATCACATTGACACACACGAATGCATTTTTTTTCCTAAATGACATTTGTCTAATCATGAAGTCAGTTATTGTAGAAGAAGGGGAACACATATGTTGAGGGAAAGGCAGAAGGAATTGCAAACTTCATGAACCATTGAAGAGAACAAAAGTAGAACTGGGAGATTATCTATCGATGGATCGATTGATCGCAGAAAACAAATAAAAAGGACGGGGTTAATTTTCCTAAGGGCATACATGTAAAACATGGGTAGGATTTTCTAAATGAGAATATAGTCCTTATTGAGCACATTACCCATTTCCATTATCTCAAATATATTCAAATCTTAAATATTCTATCATTTCAGCTGTTTATCTTTCATGCAATGTATTTACAGGTGAGGGGGAAGAGCCAGAATGAGATCAAACCACTAAGGCATCAATCTTAGAGATCTTAGATGAGGGGAGAAAAAGACATCTAACTCAGTATTTCCCTAGTTGTAACTGAAACCTCAAAAGTACTATACAGGATGATTCAGTAGACACACACACACACACACACACATTTAACTGAGCAAGAAGTTTCATGCAATAACATTTGCCCTTACCAGGAAAGATACATACTTATATTTTCCTTTCTTTTCCCTTCCCTTCCCTTTCCTTCTTTCCTCTCGTTTTATTTCCTTTCCTTCATTTCTCTTTTCTTTATTTTTCTAGTATATTTATTTCATTAAAATGCTAGATATATAGATCAATGGAATAAATAAATAGTCCACAAATAGAGCCACATGTATGATCAATTCATTTTCTGCAAAAGTGCAAAGGTAATTCAATGGAAAAATGATAGTCTTTTCAACAAATGGTGCTGGCATAAATGAATATTCATAAGCCAAATGAATGAATCGCAATCTATATATCACACCTTATACAAAAATTATTTCCAAATGGATCATAAACCTAAACATAAAACCTGAAACTATATAACTTTCAGAAGAAACCACAGGAGAAAATCTTTTCAACCTTGAGTTGAACAAAGACTTCTTAGATATAACACAAAAGTGAGGTGTGCAAGAGAAAAACTTATACACTGAACTTAAGTAAAATTAAGAACAGCTACTCTTCAAAAGACACTGTTAAGAGAATTAAAAATAGGCCACATACTGGGAAAAAGCTTGCAAATTATACAACTATTAAAGGACCTGCATGTAGTATATAAAGAACTCTGAAAACTCCATAATAAAATAAAGCACATTTTTTAAAATGAGTAAAATATATGAAAAACTATACCAAAGCAGTTATATGAATGACAAATAGGGAAATGAAAAAGTGTTCCGCATCATTAGTCATTAGAGAAATGCAAATTAAAACCAGAATAAACCACCTCCACACATCTATTAGAATGGCTAAAATAAAAGGAAAAAAAATAATAAACTGATAATTCCAACCAATGGTAAAAATGCAGAACAACAGGAACTCCTACATTTTCCTGGGTGGAATGCAGATCTAGTGTCATCCATGCAAAAGACTGGAAACAATCTAAGTGTTCCTCATGCATAGAATGGATAAACTAACCATGGTCCATCCGTACAATAATGGAATACTGCTCAGCAATAAACTGGAACAAATTATTCATACATGAGACAATGTTGATGATTCCCAAAACAGTAGGCAAAGTGAAAGGAACCAGACACAAAAGATTACTGACAGTATGATTCTGCATAATACCATTTATGACATTGTTGCAAAAGCAGAACTATAGGGACAGAAAACAGTACAGTGGTTGCCAGACTGGGGGTGGGGGGGAAGGGTTCACTACAAAAGGACATGTGGGAATTTGGCAGGTGAACGTTTCCGTATCTTAATTGTGGTGGTGGTCACGCAGCTGCATGCATTTGTCAGTATCACAAAACATACCAGAAAGGGTGACTTTTACTGCATTAGATATTATACCTTAAAAAAACAAAACAAAACACTTGTGATAGTTAATCTTATGTATCAATTTGCCTGGGCTAAGGGATGCCTAGATAACTGGTAAAACGTTATTCTAGGTATATCTGTGAGGGTATTTCCAGAAGCATTTGAATCAGTAAACTGAGTAAAGAAGGTCACCCTCACGGATGTGAGTGGGCACAGTCCAATCCATTGAGGACTGGAATAGAACAAAAAGGTGAAGGAAGGGCAAATTCTCTTTTTCTCTCTTCTGGACATGGGACATCCAACTTCTTCTGCCCTCAGACAAAGGAGCCTGGTTCTCAGGCCTTCAGACTCTGTCTGAATTATGCTACTAGCTTTCCTGGTTCTCCAGCTTATAGACAGTGTATTGTGGGACTTCTCAGCCTCCATAACCGAGTGAGCCAAACCCCATATTAAAAATTCTCTTAAATCTCTCCCTCTCTTTCCCAATCTCTCTCTCTCTCCCTACTATTGGTTCTATTTCTCTGGAGCGCCCTGGCCAATACAATGCTGATAGACAGAGACCTGTAGAAACATAATGATTCATCTTAGGTCCCACAACTGGTTAGAGGCCAAGATGGGATAAATATCCAAATAATTTAATTTCCAGGTGGTGAAAAACTTAGAATGCAAGTTCAACACTGGCATCAAAGTATTAAAAATGAGTTTAATACAGTCTGTGGTGCATAACTGATCTATACACATTTTAAAATTTTTTTAATTTTATCTTTATTCAGATATAATTGACATAGAACATTGTATAAGAGCAATGTCCTGATTTGATACAATTTTATACTGTAATATGATTACCACAGTAGCATTAGCTAACACGTCTATCACTTCACGTGATTATCATTTCTTTTTTGTATTGGGAACAATTAAGATCTAGCATCTTAAGCAACTTTAAAGTTTATAAAACGGTACTGTTGTCTATAACCCGTATGCAGTGCATTAGATCTCCAGGACTTATTTATCTACTAGTTCCAAGTTTGTACCCTTAAACAACACAGCCCCAATTTCCCTACCCCCGCCCCCAGCCTCTAGTACCAGTTCTGCTTTTTTAGATCCCACATATCAGTGATATCATACAGTATTTGTCCTTCTCTGTCTTACCTTGATGCTTAGCATAATGGCTTCAAGATCCAAAGGTCCATACATATTATTGTAAATGGCAGAATTTATTTCTTTATTGTGGCTGAATAATATTCCATTATATGTATACATACATATCTTCTTTATTCATCCATTGATGGAGACCTCGGTTGTCTCCCTATGGTGCCTACTATGAATAATGCTGCAATAAACATGGGGTTGCATATATCTCTTTGATATCCTATTTTCATTTCCTTTGGACATATACCCAGAAGTGGAATTGCTGGATCACATGGCAGTTCTATTTTTAATTTTTGGAGAAACCTCCACACTGTTTTCCATAGGAACTGAACGAATTTACATTTCCAGAAAGAGAGAGCAATTGCCTGAGGCTCTTCTTCAGGGGAAAGGCTCCAGGAACAGGCAGCTATGGTCTCCGGAGACAACTCTTAGGCCCCTCACTGCTTCCGGGCGCAGCGCAGAGGAACAACAGCCCGGAGGACGTGCAATGGCATGGCCCGCTCAGGTTGCTGCAGCCTTGGACCTGGCAGACATCAGATGGGGCCTCCAGTGGCCCACACCAGCAGCCTGGGGGGCTGCCCTGGCCCTTTCGCCTCCCAGAAGTCGATAGACTTGCAGCCCAAGCTCGAGCAGTTCACTCTCCCACTTGGGCCTTGGGTGGTACCGCCCCTGCACAGCCGCCGGCCAGAGCCAGATCCTCGACAGCTGGGGAGCGCTGGGCAACAGGCCGCTGCCGGGACGCCCTGCAGACGGCAGCACGGCAGGCAGCCACAGGAGGTGTTTGCTTGGTAGGTGGTGTGAGCCGGACTTCCTTCTAAGTAGTCTGGGAGGAGCAGACCGGCACGTGAGGTACCCAGGTGTTTCTCCTCCCAGGCCGCTCCCGCCAGCCTCCTAAGAACTCGCGAGATCCTGTGAGACTTGGCTTCCTCTTGGACGAGGGGTGACGGGAGGAGCTTTTCGGGCTTGATTCTGCCATTCTCTGGGCCACCGCGACCCTTAGCGCATCCCAGCCCATCCTCTTACTGCCCTTCCATGTGGACCTGTATTTACCATCAGCAGCCCCCCGCCCGCGCATATACGCGAAGCCACAAAACACACCCTGCAGGCTCCAGCCTGCAGACTCCACTTCCCTTCCCGGCAAACCCCAGGCACTACAGCCAGTGGTTTAGAACACATTTAGTTCAAATTCCAGGCCAGCCACTATTGGTTTGACTTTGATAAATTACCCAGATAACATGACCCAGATAACAAAACTAATCTTTCTAATCCTTAGCATCCTCATCTGTAAACTGGGCATCATAATATTTACCTCACTGTGGATATAAGAACTAGGCAAAACAATATATGCAGAGTGCAAAGCACAGGACTTGCCACATTTTTACCAGGGCAGCATTAATTTAAAATATCTTATAGGGCTTTTTAGCCCTCCAAACATGTGAAGAAAACGATATATTTCAAATGCTGGGAATTCCCTGGCAGTCCAGTGGTTAGGACTGCAGGTTTTCACTGACAGCCCTGAGTTCAATCCCTGGTTGGGGAACTAAGATCCGGCAAGGCGCACGGTGCAGTCAATAAAAAAAAATTTTTTTTTAAAGTGTATTTAGAAATGTATACATATATTTAAATATGCATTTAATATGCAACCTACATATATAGATAGGTAATAGATATGCTTAGACATATATCTACAAGACAGAAATGTGTTAAAAGAAAGTACAGTGATTAAGATGATTTTCTCTATAATACTGTTTCTGGATTATTTTTTAAATTTACCTATATTTGTATATTATCTGCAATAAACATGAATGACTACTTTTTGTAAAAACAATTAACATATCCCTTTAAAAACGCTGTGCAAGATCCATTAATTTGATTCCACATCCTTTAATGTGGTATAGCCTGCAGTTTTCAAAATGCTGCTCTAGTTTACTCTTCCATCTGTCACTTAATCTCTTCTCATACACTCCAACTCAGTGGATACTGAGCATTTGCAAAGACGCCTCCAAGGACAGGGAACTGGCCACGTCCAAGCCATTCAGCTTCAATCACGCTTAATTATTAGACAGTTCTTCCTTTTTATGAACCACACTGTTCTCTTCTACCTTTATCTACTGGTGCTGATTCTATTTTCTGATGTCCCAAATTACAAAACTCATCTTTCTTCCAAAGGCTAATCTTTCACTTTTTAAAACATACTTACTATATTCCCCTGATCTTCTCTTTTCCAGGCTAAATATCTCTAGCTCCAGTTGACTTATTCCTAAAGCCTAGGCAGAACTACTTATACTTGTAGGAAGCTCTGGTTAAAATGTTTACATTCTTATGGATTTCAAAGATGAAATATTCTGGGTGTTAATCATGACCCAAGTCAAAATGACAATGATTAGAGTTGTGTGTTTGGGGTGGGGCAGGGCCAACAATGTGACATATCAGTATAAAATGTAGACATTTTGGCAAAAGAAGTATTCCTTGAAATTCACTGTCAAGATTTACAATTTCCTGGAAAATGTAAACCTTATTTCCTATTTATTTGCTCACTTACAGCAATCTAATACATAGTCATATTGTTTTGCACTATTTAAAAATAGATTACTAGTTCTCATCGATTCCTTCAACACCATTAATTCTTATTAGCTCTTCTTTTTTTAAAAAACTGGAATTTAAAATTCAGTTCTATTCTCTAATCAGTATTTCCCTTGCTCACCTTGGCCTCATTTAGCATGTCAATAAATATAGTATGTCTAAAGAAGACTCTGTAAGGTAACTAATTTCTTGTTTAAACCATGTTTTTTGCTGCAGTTAGTTTTGTTTGGTTTTCTGCTGTATTTTCCAGATCCTGTGTCACATCCATTTCCTTGGGCACCAATTAGCAGAACGGGCAATATAAAAATGGTCTGGGAATACTGAATTCAGTGGACTTAATAGCTTTTATTGCAGATATTATTCATGCATGTAAACTTAATATAAAATGTGTCTGTTTCCATATTCTGGGAGCGCAGTGGGTAGGGATAGGAGCTAGGAGAGAGAATTTATGTAACATCAATTAGAAAAGAATGGAAGAGCTAGAACTCTCATAGTACTTAAATGTAGTTGTTGACCCAAATACCCTTCCTCCCCAATATGTTATTTCCTCTGCCTAAAATCTCAAGGAGAATAACTTGCCAAAGTCACACACAGTTCAAGACCTTTGGTATCAAGTCTTGGTCATTCAACTCGAATGACCTCCCCATTAATAAGTGCACCTGCGCATCTCCACCCTAGGGGCACACTTCTTTAGAATAGTGGCTCATTCTTCATTATTTCCCCCATAGGATCTGCCAAAGTGTGTCTCACATAACATGTTGTGAGTTCTTTAATGGCAGGGACCATTGGATCTTTTTACCCTCTGTCATTTCAGAGTCAAGAGTAACATTCTCTATTGGATAGATATGTATGGTGATAGATGGATGGGTGGGTGGATGAATTTAAACACATTGACAACCTGCTTTCTGGCTGTGAAACTGGTTTTCTTATCAAGGCTTTAAAACAGTGAAAGGCACTGAGGTTCTGCCTGTCTTCATGCATCTGGGAACCTGGTCCTGATACTGCCTTCGTGCCCTGCGTGGTTGTAGAACATCTCTGCATATCAGCTTCTCTCACAGGTAAATGGGGCTGAAATTTTTTCTTCCATTACAGGATTGTTGTGAAAAGCAGTGGTAGTATAGCTGTTAAAATACTTTTAATATATACATTTAGAGTAGAGAATAATGCAATAGTGTAAGGGGAGTAAGGGAGAGAAGGAATATAAATTAAACAGGAATACAGGGGGGAAAAAAGAAGAAACAAAACTGTGAAAGAAAACAGTATGGAAGAAGACAGAGTATTAACCACGCTCCATCCCAGGGTTTCTTGGGGTGGCCTGACTCACAGGTGCTCGCATGCATGGACAGCATGGGGAGATGATAGCAAAATCTGGCTGTATCTAGTAGGCCTGGCTTTCAACCCTGCCCCAGCACTCAATGGCTGTGACTTTGGGCAAAAAATATAAGCCCTCTGAGATAACTGAGGCTTTACGTCCTGACCTACTTATTACTCCAGGCTGCTGGAGGTGAACTAAGCTCAGGTATGAGAAAGGATTTTATACACTATAAAGTGAAGTGCTGAGGTAAATTGATATACCTGTAATTGACATTATATCACAGTTTACAGTAGGAATCAGTTTATCAAGGGCCCTGCTCTCCATGATATCCACCCATGAGTGTCATGTTATCTCTAAAGAAAGGTTTTTCTGTCATCAAAGGGTCTAACACTCCACTCCCCATCAGAATCAATTCTTTTGTCTCTCGTGCTTTCAAGCTAATTGCCTAGTGAATGGAGCTTTCTTCCCCATCCTTCACACAGCCTTGTCTGACAAAGAATATGCCCCACTGCTCATTCATCTTCCCGGAGTGGTGCCCAGCTTTCTACCTCTGTTCTGTGGAGAAAGCCAAGGGAGGTAAGGGAGAGCTTCCGTGAAATATACAAGGTCAACCTGCAAATCACAATTAGCAGAAAATATTAACCTGGGAGGTTGCTGCACAAGCCTGAAAGTTGGAGCTGAATGTGAAACAAAGTTTCCACGCATGGCCATTCATTCACTTTAAACTTGGAATTTTCCTTTTGCAAAATACTGTAGATATTTATTTGTTCCTGGGTTATTTTCTTCCATTGCTTGTTGGTGGTTCATTTAGCAAGTCATTCCATAGACTTCTGTGTATCTGAATATGATATTTTCAAACTTTTATTGGAACTTGCACCCAGTGACATTTAATTTTGAGTAAACAGTATCATTATCATTGGGAGCATTCTAATAGGTGCTTGTCAACTTATAAGAAAACTGCCCTATCATTAAAATCAATAAGAAATAGATGTAAAATTATCACTTCCATTCTTCCTCTACCATAAATGTCTTGTTTCATTTTTTTGCAATAGTTTGTTTTAGAAATACCTAGATAAGAAAGGGAAAGGGAACCATATTTCAAATTTTCATGCATTGTGATATATTAGTCTTTACAGTAAACTGGGTACTATTATACCTATTTTTTCTTTAATCAAAGATAAATCTGAGGTATAGAGGGAAAAGTAGTTTACCCCAAAAGACATAGCCAATCAAATTATTGACCTGGTATTCAAATTAAGATCCTTCAGAAACCAAAATCTGTTTTCCCTCCATTCAGAAATAAGCATTTTTTTTTCTAACTGGATTAGCCAGGACTCTTTGGGTTGGAATATACAGAAGCCCAACTTTAGCTGGGATAAGCAAATATCGGGAATTATTGAAAAGATACTGTGATATCTCTTATAACCACAGGCAGTTGGCAGGAAGTGAGGTGTGGGGAGGTCTCATTCCTTTTCTCTCTCTCATCTCTGCTTTTCTCCGCACACTCACTTAAATATATTGGAATTCTTTCTTACAAATGGTAATGAAAATGAAAAAAACAATCGAGTTATTAATCTCACGCTCCAGGCTTTATCACTATAGAAGAATAGCATCTTTAGCTCCAGTTCAAATCTGGGAAATAAAAAATCCCGGGGAAGATTTCTGACCACCCCTTGATCTTGTACCCACCTCTGTACCAGTCAACAGTAGTGAATTAGTTGGGTGCACTTACTGTGGTAGAGATAGGAGTAAATCCAAAGAAAGCATGTATGTGTGTGTGTGTGAATCTGTGAGAATGAGTGTGGGGAGGGGTATGGAGGATGGGAGGGATTGAAGGTAAACAGTAGACACCCACCACAACCACTTCTAAGTCTAACACATGGTCAAAGCAGCAGGCTCATTGAAAACTTATTTTTTTAAGTTTCAAATTATTTACACACCAAGACAAGTATAAATTTTGAATTAAGGAAACCTAAATATTGATTTTTTCTTTTAACATGTAAGTCTTGAATACACAGAAATTTTGTGAAGAGGAATTGAAACACCTGTCTCAGAGAGTCAACTGACAAAAAGCACCATTAATGTTTGAACTCTTTGAAGGTTTCCCCAAAATTTTAGTTCATTTTGATATTAACTGCATCGTCAAACAAGTATTCATGAGTGGTCAGCTCTCTTTGCAGTTGATTCTCAAATTATTCTGCACTAAAACAACATCTTATTATACACATGTTCGATATTGTCTGTGTCAATTTCAACACAACAATCATCAGTGTCTATTTTAAAGTCCCAGTTTAACCTCCTACATTTTTGTGCAAGTGTCAGTCTGAACTAAAAGGATATCATTGTATTAACAGTGCTATTATTTCCGGTATCCAGGAGTGAAGGTATAATTATGATTGTTAACAATCTGGAGTGCTTTTAAGAGCTCAGCTAGGAAAGCCAGCCACTCTAGAATATTCAAACTTTCTGTAATCTATTTTTAAATTACTCTCTAAATATAAGCAAAGGAGGAAAAAATACGTTTGTTGTTTGTGTCGTTCCCTGGGGTCAAATGCCCTACCCGTGAAAAGAAGTGCTTGGTGCAGATAGCTTCTCCACAAGTGTGCTTTGTCACATTTCACCCGGTTCAGTCTGAGAAATGATAATGAGTGGGTTTTGTTCCACTGTCCTTTCTGAAGGCCTAGGGGCCTGCTTGAAACAGGCATTCTTCATAGGAGAGTTCTGTTTACTGCACCTTGATAATAGCTCAGCATTTTCAAAAGAAAATTTACAAAGAGAAAAAAAAAAACAAACCCTGCTGAATGGAGGAAAGATGAAACTACTGACAGTATAAAAGTGTAAGCATCAGAAAAGGCCTCAATATTGAAGTTGTTCACAGATTTTTAAAAACTACTTTTATACAAGTTCAGAAAAATGGTGATGCCTCACGCCTTCTGCCAAAAGAGTCCAGAGTGAACGCATCTTTTTCTTCACAGGGAACTTGCACGAGAACGTGAACTTTCTGGGTCTGACACTTCTAAATTATATTCCCTGTCATTAAAAAAAAAAGATGAATTCCAGCTAATTTTGGAGCATATCGAGTATTGCTTTGCTAATGCCATTCATCAGAAGGTGACTTGATCCTTTAAAATCTCAGAATAGATTTTCATAATAAAGGGTTTCAAAACCATACTTTACTAAATTAAAAATTATAATTTGCACCTGGGCCAAACAACCTCCTATTTTTTTGAGGGATTTGCTAAATAAATTATAAAAATATATATGTAAAGTAAATATAATTCCTTCTAATTTGATTATAGTGCTTTTGCATATTTTAAAATGACCATTTGGGCAGAGAATAACTGTAGTTATGACTTACAGAGAGGGCAGCTCTCTTGGAGACGTTCTTTAAAAGGCAAAACTCTTATCTATTCACCAAAGTGGGACTTTTATTAGAAAATCACTTGGTTAGCCTGGTAGCGGCTGAATATTCTTGAAAACTACATTTATTTTTAAAGCAAGTTATATAGTTACGACTTATTTAATTATAAAGTATTTGACTTCTTTCTCTCTTAGCACTAATGCACTGTTTTCCAAACCATGTTTCTTTTCCATGGAAGCAAGCATCCTAGGAGATTTTCTATAAATGTGTAACGGCATAGAAGATAAAGGGTCCCATGGTGAGATGCAAATGGGGATCAATCCCATATTACACTATTCTTTTAGAGATTCACACTGCACTGAGGGTCAAAGAAGCTCTGATAAGTCCTTCATTTAAAGGCTAATCAATTTTATATTTAATTGCAAACTGTATCCCATATCCCTTCTCTATTTTCTAGCAGCACTTTACCCTGTATCTTCTCACCTGGATGATGGCAGCACCACCAGCATTGATTTCCCCAATTCTCTTCAGGCCCCCTGCTATAACACAGCCATTGATGTGTGATTTTAAAATACAAATCAAATTTTACTGTCTCTGTGCTTAAAGCCATTCAATGGTTCTATCACTTTTTATTGTATTTCAGATAAAACTATATCTTTACTAGGGCTTCAAGAACCTACATCAGTGGTAATCAAATTTGAAACATGCATCAGAATTACTTGGAGAACTTGTTAAAACATAGACTGCTGGGATGCACCACCAGAATTTCTCACTTGGTAGGTCTAGATCAGACTGGGAATTTGCATTTCTGATAAGCTCCCCTGTGATGCTAATGACTGGCCCACACTAGGAGAACCAATTTCCCAAATGACTAGGTGCCTCCTCACATCTCTGACCTGGTCCACTGAACTCTGCCCCCCTGTCATTAGAATCCAGCCACACTGACCTTTCAGCAACATTTCCTCCTGAAATCTCTTGCCATACATATTGGCATGGCTGGTCCCTAACTGTCTTCCGATTGCAGGAAAAATATCGCATCCTCAGACACACATTTCCCAGCTACTCTTTCTAAATATTCTCTCCTATCAGCACCTGTAGCAGTTGATCTTTTCAGATTATCCTGTTTTATTAAACTTATAGCCTTTATAACCCTCTCTGATATTCTTAACATGGTTAACTTTCCATGTGGCTGAGTCTCTCACTATTCCAGAAGTAGAGCAGATACGCCATGGAGCAGACCCCACCATAAATTGTTGACTGCCCAGTGTGGTCCAAGGTCCCCAGGTAAATAAAGACATTTTTATCAGGTAGGACATTCCACAGGTCTAAAGATTACTTCACAGGAGCTCACTACAGCGTAATTCCCGTGACAGCAGGGACTTTATCTGTCTTGCTGCTATGGCTTTAAGGCCAAATTTGGACATAGACCCTTTTTTTCAAAGTACATCTATTAGCAGATTACAGGAGACTAGTTGTTTTGAAAAGAGTTTGGGAAATGTTCACTATATTTGTTGGGAAAATAGTGCTTCAGCTTAAGATTTACAGTACAGTCCAAAAAAATCACCACCACCAACTGCAGAATTCAGAGGTCCCCAAGACCACCCTCAGATTGAATGATGTGCTAAAGACTTGAAGAACTAATCAGAAGCTATTATACTTACAGTTATGTTTTGTTTCATTGAAAAGATACAGATTAAAATCAGCCAAGAGGGGAGTTCCCCGGTGGTCCAGTGGTTGGGACTCTGTGCTCCCACTGCAGGGGGCACGGGTTCATCCCTGGTCGGAAAACTAGGATCCCATAAGACGCGCAGTGCCGGGGGAAAAAAAAAAAAATCAGCCAAGAGGAAAAGTGCCTAGGGCAGAGTCCAGGGGCATTCCAAACATGGATCCTCCAGTTATCCCTTCTCCACGAGGTTATGGACAGCACTGATTCCTCCCAGCAAACATGCGGAGCAGCATACTTGGGGTATTGCTGACCAGGGAAGCTCACTCGAGTCTTGATATTCAGAATCTTTACTGGCGCTTGATCATGTAAACATGGTTAACTTTCCATGTGGCTGAGTCTCTCACTATTCCAGAAGGAGAGCAGATACGCCATGGAGCAGACCCCACCATAAACTGTTGACTGCCCAGTGTGGTCCAAGGCCCCCAGGTAAATAAAGACATTTTTATCAGGCAGGACATTCCACAGGTCTAAAGATTACTTCACAGGAGCTGAGGGCAAAGGCCAGAAATTTTGGGGGGTAAGGTTAATTCTTTACTACACAGGAACTCTACAAATTAAGTGGCAACCTGTTTGTCCTTTCACCACACAGAAATCCCTTTGAGAAAAGTGATTACCAACTAATTCCTTATTAGCTCATCTATTTATTCATTTACTTGATGCTATGCTTATTATGTGCTAAATTAAGATCCTTTTCCTCAAAGAACTAAGAACCTTGTAAGGAAGACAAACATAAACATTGCTACAAAAGAAGTACAAAATTTTTAAAATTGTACAAGGACTGAGCAACAAACCAGGACAGAGGTGAAAAGAGATGGTCAGGCAAAAGTATCACGTAACTATGTCTTCCAAATAGTGTAGAATTTGGGATCTTAATTTAGTATCTATGAAATGAAGCAAGGGAACTATGTGGTTGATACTGCAGTAATGCCACCCCCCTAATTCATTCACACCTCCCTGTGATCACCCCTTCTGTAATCTCACACGTGGACCCTGGGCTTGACCATGTGGCTTTCAGATACTTGAAAAGTACTTGTTCATGTTGGACCTTTTCTCTTGATGCTCTCTGAGAGCACCATGTAAAACGAGCTTCTGCTAATCTGTTACAAGACAGAAGACCATTGGGAGGAGAACCAAGTCACCATGGTTAGTAGCCTCTCAACCACCAACATATGAGTAAGGCCAACCCAGATCACCCTGTCATGAGCCCACTCCCCAGCTGACCACAAACACACGTGACAGGCCAGCAGAGATCAGCCAAGTGGCTTGGACCAGACGACTAAACCACTGAACCCACAGACTTGTGAGCTAAATAAAACAGTTGTTTTAAACCACCAGTTTTGTGGCCTTTTGTTATATAACAAAAGCTACTAGGTATAGACTAGATGGTAATTCTATGTTAATCTTAGATCATGCAGGGATATTGATATGATATAATGGATATAAGGATATTGATATAATGATGATATCCTATATTTCTAGATCTGAATAAGTTTCTTCTAGCCTGCACAGGTGATAGGAATAAGATACATCAAAACATTTTGGTGATTTTTCATTCCAGGAGAAATTAACATGAACCATACATTAAGAATCAAAATTTGTGATCTTCTGTGTCTGTCTCTTACTTGGGTCATAATGCCCTCCTCAAAATGCGCTCATATATGAAAACAAATAACAGAGAGTGTATTAAAAAGTCTGAGAATAAAATGTTCATATAAAATAATACAGAAAGTTGTTTGCTTCCATTTTTCATGCCTGCCTGGTGATATATCTCTAGCAAAAGGCTCCAAAGTTACAAATAAGAATGCAGTAATTAGAATGCAATTATAAACATATTCTTTCTAACCCATAGCTTGTTTTGGAAAACATATTAATTAAATTATTTAAAAATTCACACACTGTCTCCAGTTTCACTCTGTTAGAATGTTTTCTCACCCCTCCAGAATCTATCTGTAAAGAAAAGTCCAACAGAACTTGCTTGAGAAGAAAAAAAAATGTTTTGGCATTATTTGTGTTGAGAAAGAAGAAAATATTAACCATCTTGCAGAAAATAGCTTCCAGAGGAATCCTGGAGTCCCTTAAGGTCCCTCAACTAAGTCTCCAGTAAGCATCTGAACTTTTCAAGGATTATCTAAGGCAAACTGAAAAGTGAAACCTTGAGAGAGTTCCTCCCCAGCCTCCGCCCCGCCCCCCGCGCACCTTGCTTTAGTTTTCTTTGAGTCTATTGGAAAGTGCTGACATCTTGCCTTTTACTGAGTTGCCAACTTGGATTTTGAAATAAGACCTGATCCCCAAAGCCTAAGAGAAAGTAGAAATAAAGGCCTTCTGCAAAACAAACTCGATACAAGAGAGATTTCCCAGTGGCTTCAAATACATTGTGGAATCCAAAATGTGTCTCTTTGAAATAAATAACCAGCTAACCATTTGCTGTTTAAGATTTAGTAACCAATTGTTATCATTGATGTTGTCATAAATTTGGAATTCCTGAACTCCATTTAACAATTTTCCTTTTACAGGAGACTTGAAGTGGCATATTGATTTGGTGTGTTGGTTTTTGATGATTGCAGAGAATGGTTATTTTCAGTCTACTTGTATCTTGAATCCCTTGTGATAATAAATGCTCTCTAAGCCCACTTTCTTTCCAGTCTGATCTCAGGCCTCTTGTGCCGATGTATATGGTTGTGTGAAATCAATCAAGCTATAGATTACTGAATTTTGATTAAAATTAAAATATAGTCTAATGCCCTGGTCGTGTGGTTTTTAAGAGCTAGCAACTTTCCTTCCTGTCAAGGAAAGAGACGATGGGTGAGCATGGAAAGGTATTTACATTCTACATGTCAGGTTCTTCAGAATGCTTCCTTTCTTAATCCTTTCAACAATTCGGTAAAAACAAATTATATTCAGAAATAATAAAGACAAGAAACTACAGAAATTAAATACATAGCTAAGACCATAGGCTTAGAAATACAAATATCTGGTTCCAATAAATAATTTTAGGATGATATCCCTCCAACAGATTTCACTAAAGCTTTAGAAGGTGAGTATTCACTAGTGATTCCCTTTCTGGTCTTCAAAAGAAGCAATCATGCAAAAAATATGTCTGTGGTTAGTAGTGTATTCAAAAATTATAAAAATAATACAAAATTATCATATAGAAATTAGCAAGTATTGAAAAGGAAGAGGAAAGAGACGTATATACTCAAGTTATTTAGGGGTCATATATTTGAAATTATTCTCTCTATAATACTGTATGGCATATTGTTGGATTACATTGATTTTCTTCTAATTTATTATTTTGTTTTTTTGACGTTGTTGGGCTGTACCCTGCAGGCCTATAAGTGCTGTACCTGTCCAGCTTCAAGACTGAAGAAAGAGCCTGGAGTCAGCAACAGAGATATCAGTTGTTTAACGGACAGGGGAATCTTACGTGTCTGAAGCAAGGTCCTGGAGCGACACCCCAACGTATGTGGCAGACGGCAGGACAGGGCGACAGCCTCTCAGGGGCAGGGGGAGGTTACCAGTTATAGGGGGGATTACATCAGCTTGGCTCACTGGTTACCAGGGAAATCAGCAGAGGGGCACGCCCCTCGCCTCCCCTTTGATAAGAACAATCACCAGCTGGGGCAGGGGCAAGTGTGTAAGAAGGTCATTCAGGTGCGGAGGGTGTAGGTGAAGCGGATGCTGGTCAGGCAGGGAGGATACAGAGAGCAAGAGAACAGCTACCTTGAGTGGCCTGACCATACAAACGTTTTTCTATCTATCTATCTATCTACAGAAAAGTGCACAAAATCATAAAGCTTGATAAATTATCAAAAAATGAACACACCAGTAAACCATTACCTAAATGAAGAAACAGAACATGATTGGTATCCCAGAAGCCTCCTTCATGTCCCTTCCAATTCCTACCTAGTTCCTCCTGCCTATCTCCCACTACTATCCCATAAATGAGTTTTGCCTGTTCTTGAACTCCAAACAATGGAAATAGACCATGTATGTTCTTTTGTTTGTAGATTCATTTGCTTGACATTATATTGAAGGTGTTCATCCGTGTTATTGTATCTGACTAGCCCATTCCTTCTCGTTGTATAGTACTCCATAGAATGAGTACACTACAGTGTATTTATCCATCCTATGCTGCTTTGCTGCTATCAGTATTCTTTCATAGATATTTTGATGCACACACACACACATAAAATTTCTTAGGGATATAGGATGATGTGGAAACATTGACTCATAGGGTATGGTTGTGTCCAAATTTAATAGATATTGCCAAAACATTTAATAAAGTAGTTGTACATATTATTTAATCCTGCTAGTAGTACATAAGGGTTCTGATGTTCCATTTGCTCACAAATTCTTGGTGTTGTCAATGTTTGTAATTTTAGCCTTTCTGTCAGATGTGTAATGTCTTCTCATTTTTATTTAAATTCCTCCTTTTTAAAAATAAAATTGAGCATTTTTTCTATGTTTTTTGAACATTTGAATAATCTTATTGGTTTTTTTTTAAGGAGTTGATTAAAATCTCCTAGTGATATTTTCTATTGGATTGCTGGTCTTTTTCTTATTGATTTGTAGGAATCCTTTAAATGTTTAGAATTGTATTGTACTTGGTCGTATATGCTGCAGATACTGTCTTTGCCTCAGTGGTAGGCAGTGGGGGAGAAGAATGGGTTGGGATTTGGATCAGGTAGAGACTTGAAGGTTATAGTAGTCATATTACATTATATTATAAGTATGGTGAAATGGTTTTGATCACGGGAACGACATGACCTTATTCACAATTTTGAAGGTTCATACTAGCTACACTGAGGCAGGATAAAGTGGAGGTAGAGAGACCAGTTATGATGTAGACGTTCCCAAACTTCTCTCTCCAGGAGTATTTTACCCCTTGGTTCAAAAACCTGCATATGAATTTTTAGAGAAGCTTTATTCACTTACTTAGTTTATTCCAAACATTGGAAGCAATCAAGATGTCTTCTCTAGGTGAATCAATAAACAAACTGTGATACATTAATACAATGAAGTATTATTTGGCAATAATAAGAAATGAGGTACCAAGCCATGAAAAGACATGGAGGAAACGTAATGTCGCTAGGTGAGTGAATAGGTTTGAGTGAGTAAATGAACCAAAGGGTAAAAAAGCCAGTCTGAAAATTCTACACACCGTATGATTCCAACTATATGACATTCTGGAAAAGGTAAAACTATGAGACAGTGAAGAGATTAGTGGTTACCAGGACTTGAGGTGGGGATGGGGGTAAAAACGAATAGGTAGGACACAGGGAATATTTAGGTGAGTGAAACTATTCTGTATGATACTGTAATAGTGGATACACTTACTTATGAATATAAGATCTTATTTTAATTTTTTTTGCAGGAGTGGCAAACCTTCCCCCTCCACCCATAAGGGCCCTTCTTCCTATACCTAATGGTAACAACATGGCATATGCTCATACGTAAGTTTTTCCATACTTATATCATCATATGCCAATATGCGTAGAGACTTCTCCATGGTTTAGTTAGGATCATGTTATTAATACTTCTCTAGCTCAATAGCTAGTTTAGAAGCATACCACAATTTATTCTGCCTTTTCCCCAGAAACAGAAAACCACACTAGATGTAGTTTTTTATCCCTCTACATGTAATAAACATATTCCATATATATTATTATAATGTACACTTTCATTTTTGAGAGAGAGATTTTCATGGATGAGATTCCTAGGTTTAAAGACAGGCACATTCCTAATTTTAATAGATATTGCCAGATAGCTTACCCAAATGTCTCAACCAATTGGTTTTCCCCAACAGTATATAAGACAACCCATTTTCTCAATCACTTTCAATAGTAAATGCTATCACTCTTAATTTTTTGTGAAACCGATGGGTTTAAGTGATATCTCGTTATTGTTTTAATTTTCATTTCCTTTTCTACTACTGAGATTGAACATTTTTGTAAATGCTGACCACTTGGATTTTTTCAAAATTGGGTATTCTTGTCCTCTCTTCATTTTATTATTTATATCATTTTAATGCCAATTTGTTAAAACATTTTCTATGTTATAGATATCAATTTCATCTTGTTTCAAGTACTTTTACCAATCTAACGTCTGTCTATTGAATTTGTCTATGGTGTCTATCTATATACCTTCCTACCTAGCTATCTTCACATATTTATTAGTATATATATTTTAAAATTTAAATTTATACTTTATTTTTAGAGCACTTTTGGGTTTACAGAAAAAATGTGTAGAAACTACAGAGAGCTCTCATATACTCCCCATTTTCCCCTTAGTTTAACCTACTATTAACATCTGGCATTGACGTGATATATTTGTTACAGTTAGTGAGTAAATATTGATACACCCATAGTTTACATTAGGGTTCACTCTTGTGTGGTAGGTTCTGTGGGTTTTGACAAGTGTATACCTTGTAGACAAGGTTTGCATCTTTGCCCTGTGAGAACATGTACAAGAATATTGAAAACAGCATTGTTTGTGATGGCTGAAAATTCTTAACAAAACAATTTATTAGCAGTAGAAAAATGAATATATAAACATGGCACAGTCAATAATCAATTACTGAGCAACATTGAAAACAGAAGGGGAAATACTCCAAGAAATACATTTCCTGACGCCACTAATAATAAAAGCCAAAACACACAAAACAAGTGGATAAACATTTAAGAACAAATAAATAGGGGTAAAACCGTGAAGGAAAGTATACGGTTGATTAACTCAAAATTCAGAAGAGTAATTATCTCTGGAGACGAGATGGAAGGACATCAAAGAAGAACACACAGAGACTTTAAGAGTTGGTATTACTATTCTACCTAAGTCTTAAACAAGGTGGTGGAGATATAGGCGATGATTTAATTATTTTTTAAACTGTGGCTCTTATATTAGATATTACTCAGGTATTTTAAAGATTACATTTTTGGATAGTTATAAATGGGAATCAGAATTGCTTGAGGCGGCAATGTAAATTTCTAATCCATGCACCACCAAGGACATTATGTAAAAATAACATAGCCTCTCTAGTCCCCATTATCCTTATTTCTAATACCGGAGATAATAATAACATCAAGTAGTTTCTTTTAAGGTAAGTAAATTAGTCCATGTCAAATATCAATATTATAACATAGCATGAGTGTGTTTCGTGTTTGGTAACTGCAATCATTGTTGTTTTTGTTGTGGTCATCCAAAAAAAAAAAAAAAAGCTCAACCCGATGCCTGCCGTAGAGTATAACACATTATGCACTGTTTTGCAAATGCATGCCTGAACATATAATTCTTCAACTTTTATAAAGTGTCACAAGTCATAGAATATGATGAAAACCTCTTCTAATTTGTTCTTTACGTCTATCATATCCTGATGCTAAATTATTATACTGGTAGTACAAAAACTCAAATGTATAAACAAGACTCTGATATAAACAGAATTAAAAATCTAAATAGACCTCTAATCAACAAATCTGTAAGTGTATTCAAAGATTACTACACTAAGCAGACTTTATTCTAGGAAGGTAGAGGTAGCTTAATTTCAGCAAGTATTAAGCTATTCTAATATTTTAAGAGATTCAAAAAGATTAAAGGATGCGATGTGATGATCTCAATCAGATGCCAAAAGCAGTAATACATTCAATATTTGTAGCCAAAATTTATTATATTAGCTAAAAATAGAAGCAAATCGTATATCTTAATACCATAAAGATTTTCTACCAGAAATCTAATGAAATAAAATTTTAAAATATTTTATATATTCTGACCAAAATCAGATGAGGGGGGAGATAGGAAAGAATTATCAAAAATAATTTTTTTAACATGGCAATGGAGTGTATAATAAATGGATGACAAGGTAAATAAATAGTATATGAATATTGGAGTAGAAAAAACACACTATCACTTATTTCAATTAATATCATTTTCTACATAGAAAAAACAAAAGTTCAAGGAGGTAGGTAGGTGAAAAACAAAAACACCAACCTAAACAAATCAAAAGCTTTCCAGGACAACAGCTATATTGGAAAATGCAACTGGAAAAATGAGTCATTCACAGTAAAACTAAAAACTTGACCAAATCAGAAATGACTTAACTATATAAATGTGAAGGGTCTGTTATAAAAACTAGAACACTTCAGTGAAGGACACAAGCAATGAGCTAAATAAAAGGAAAGTCAAATGTTAGACACTCAATAACAACCTGGACAATTTTCTCTAGGGGATAATGTGAAAAACAACCTTTATTATGATAAAATTATGAGAGACAGGGTAGTCCTTTCAGATTTTAAACTTACTACAATGGTACAGTAATTAAACCACTCTAGCATCAGTGAAAGAAGAGGTCAATAGAACAGAATAGAGTTCAGAATTAGACCAATTAATCTGTAGGAATTTAACTTACTATGTAAGTGGAATTTCAAGTTTTTGTTGAAAATATGGGGAAGTCAATAAGTATTCTTGACACAAAGTTAGAGTACTCCTTCAAGAGTAAAAAAGATAGAGTGATAGGGATAGAGAAAGGGGGAGAGAGATTAAGGGTCTGGTACCAAGAAAAGTAACAGCACAAGAGTATGTACAGTAGTATTAAAATATTTTATAGGATAATATACACGTATGTGTAACTTGATGATAGAAAAGTATTTCAAGATGCAAAATCTAAAAGTCAAAAAGTAAAATGGTGACAGAATTGATTTCACGCATATCATATGAATTGTAGAAATTACCATAAGAGTTTGACATGTGACAGATGTGGAGACTTGTTTGTAATGTGGATACAAAATACAAATCCATATTCATAACCAACTAAAAGATCTCTCTTGGGAATAAAAAATAGAAAAGGGACACAGAATATATACAATTAATCATTAACTTATGAGGGAATTCCCCGGCGGTCCAGTGGTTAGGACTCCGAGCTTCCACTGCAGGGGGCACGAGTTCAATCCCTGCTTGGGGAACTAAGATCCCGCAAGCTGAAAAAACGACTAAAGGGAAATAGGATATCTTAAAAGCCTAAATAATTTTAAAAAATCATTAACTTATGAAAAGACCACTACCCTATTAACACAAACCATTTCTGACCCCCATCTGTCATTTTTCACAAAGGCTTTCCCTCATAGTTTTATTTTTATTATTTATTCTAATCCAAAACACCATTCTACTTCTTTCCCTACGAAATGATTATGTTGACAATAATATATTGTACATTATTATTAACTGATCTTCAGAACTTCTCTCTCTCTCTCTTTCAATATATGGAGAGAGAGAGGCAGAGAGAAAGAGAGATTTCCATAGATTGATCTATCGATCTATCTATCTATCTACGTATCTATCTATCTATCTATCTACCTACCTATCTCTCTATCTATCTATCTCCACTACCTTTGCCAAGGATCTATGCTAAAGTTAAGGTTACGAATTTAGGAATAAATGGGGACTCTGACATTTAGGATGGGAACATTTCAAGAGACACAGATGAAACTGAGAATCTTGAACTGCAAATCCTCCTTTCCTAGCAAAAGCAGCTCCTTTCTATCATAGGAGGAAGCTAGCCTCCATTGCATGAAGACATTTTAATGACCATTTCCTGGGCCAAGTTCTTCACAAGGAGATACTGATTCACCTCAGTCCAAATGTACCACCCTCCATTGTCCCTTGGCATATAAGGTGACTGAAATCCCTGCATGAACCAGGGGGATGATTACATTCTGCTCTAGGAGGAATCTGGAGAATGTTGGTGGAAAAGAGATTCTAAGGATTTTAGACAAAGGAGGTCAAAATACAGGGATTCACAACTCAGGAGTGGACCTAAAATTTTCTTAGTTGGTATATTGAAGCTTGAGCTCAGCAGTGTACTAAATTCAACAAGATTGAGATTCCGTAACTTCTCTGGCATATAGTAGAGAAAGGACCTTGAAGGTTGAGGGATATGGGAATGTTGGAATAGACTCTACACCTCAGGGGAGCTCAGAGGAAACTCTCCTCACTAAATCATTTTACAAATGCTTTATTGAAGGGAACATCTGCATCCTTATTACCCTCTTATTATGTTTGATTGTCTACTGTAGTCTCTAATTTAGTCTGAAGATACAGGGGACTTTGGGATCCCATTTCATCATTATGAATTTGGGCTTTCTATTTTAGTGAGAAAAATATGATCCTGGAGTGGCAGATGCCACATGGCCGCACCTATCATTCCTAACTAGGTGGGTGCAATTACTGCAACAACTCCATAGGGGCAGAGTTACAATCAAAGTGTTTTGACTTTCAGGGATGTATGACCGTGACTAATTTTTCACAGAGCCCATAGGGATGAAATAGATGGGAAACTTACTAAGATATTACTTGATTTATATAATCAGATCTATTCTAGATCAATGGAGATAAATCTGATTTGAGTTTCCATAGTCACTGAATAAAATTGGAAAATAAATGTCTGGGAAGTCCAGGGAAGAAGTACTTGGAGGTTCCTCTCCAATAGGAATAGAATGAGAATATACTTGTATAACATGAAAATATTTACAGGTTGCATTCAGTGTGACTCAGGCTGTCAACATCTAGGTGGTCAATAGGACTTATCCTGGGGCTGTCAGTGAGCCTCTTTTCTCAGCTATCCCAGGTTTTGCTTACTGGACTCATGAACAAAGCGGCCACTGTGGCAGTCACAGAGGTTCCATGTAGGCTCAACAACATGAAATCCCCCTCACCATAGCTGATCTGACTGCTATACCTACTGAGGATACAAATTGCCTATAGCAGAGGTCAAATCCAAGCACTAATATGGCATCATTCCCAGAACTGATGGGCAGAGGGGATCAGCCAGCCACCTAGTACCAGGTTGACTACACTGGGCCTTTTCCATCTTGGGGAGAAAAGCAATCTGTCCTTACAGAAATAGATATATATTCCGAACTCACATTTGTCTTCTTGTCCTCAGTTTTTCCATCAGCCCCATCTTAGACTGACAGAATGACTTATTCACACACCATTTTTCAATGGTGGCGAACCTCATTTTACGTGAAAGTAGGCAATGGGCTTAATACCTAGGGTGTTCGCTGGTCTATCCTGTGTTCCATCACTCAAAGGCAATTGGGTTGCTACAACGGGGAAATGGCCTATTAAAGGAAGAGTCGTGCTACCAGCTGGCAGACAACACCATATAAGGTTGGGATACTGTTTAACAGATGTGAAATACTCTTTAAACCAGTGACCAATATATGATGGCATTTCCCTATAATATATACGAATCCAGGAATTTAGGGTGGATATAGGAGGATTCCACTCACCTAATAAGTCACTTACATAATTTTTGCTTCTTGTCCCTAAAATCATGATCTTGGCTAATTTAGAGTTCCTAGATCCTAAGAGAGGAATATTTTCATCACAAAACATATTCATGGTCCCCCCAAATTACAATCTGAGAATATCCACTTGCCAGTTTGGTCTTCTTGTGCTAATGAACCGATAAGCTTAGGAGAAGATTGACGTGAAAGGTTCCGTTTGCCAAAGGGAAATTACATTATTGCTACACAATAGATGCAAGAAAGACTGTGTCAGAACCCAAGTGATTTATGTGGAGACCCACAGAACTTCATTAATGGGTGCCCCAGTAAATCACCTGGGTGATTACCCTGGCTCATACATGCTATTTTAATCTTGAGTGGTGGGAAGATGTTCATGATTATTTGTGTTATAAAAGTAGGCAAAAATTGAACAGCTTAAAAAGTGTTAATAGAGTTATATACAAAATACTATGGGGAAAAATAGAAAGCAAAAATTTGTCTGAGCTTTAAAATGCAATAAAAAATTGGTGTGTGTCAAGGTAAGAAAAGCAGAAGACAAAGGAAAACATGGCAGAGTAAAATGGGATGGAGTAGTGGATGGAAAAGTTGTTTGGTATGCCCCGATGATGTGTTTACAGTAGCAGATGGGGAGAGCAGCTAGGCCTGAAGCCCTCTATTCTAGTCGTGGGTCTGTGTCCTGAAGATGATAAGGAACCAAGCAGAGAAATTACATGATCAGATATGCATTTCAAACAGATTTCTGGAAGCAAGCACCTAGCAGGTTAATAAATATTCACTAATGAGTAAATTTAAAACTGGAGGAATAAGAATGAAAATGAAAAAGTACAGCTAGGGGGTTATTAAAATTGTTCAAGGAAGAGATGCTGAGAGCTGAAAAACTGTTCTCCAAAATATATATTTATGCATTGTGAATCTACCTACACTCTTCTGTGGCCTTCAATCAACAATGAAATAAGATGGGTAATGCCAGATGTGGCTGTCTATTCCAGATACTTCTTTGTCATCTTTTAATGAATACCTATATAAGAGGAGAATCTACCACTTAAAACAGAAAACAAAAACAATGACAAATAGAAAAAAAGGAGACTTCTCTCTATTCTAACTTTTAAAACACAATGAGATAAAATGTACTTTTTTGTCTAGGTGTCTAATAGGATGTATTGCCAGTATAGTTTGCACCTAGACTGGCCCAATGCTACACAGAACTAGTATTACTCTTTGCAGTAAATCATGTAATTGTACTATCCTTGGCTAGGAGTACCTACAGATTATTGAACTATAGGTTCCAATTTGATATTTTGATATTTCCAAGAATCAAAAGGTTGTAGAATTACATATGGAAACATGAAGTACATTTTTCCCTTGTGAATACATCTAGAATGAAGTCTAGAGGAAAGTCATTCAATGGTATCTTGTGTTTGGTGGCAACAGGGGGTGACCATCATAATTAAGATGAGGAACATCAATATTTACTTTCTATAATAATCAATGCTTATATTATATGTAAACAGCATGCTGACAACATCAGATCTGAAGCATGCAATATGTTCTCTCTTGCATACCAGAATTCCCAAAGGCAAATTACTTAACCCTGCTGAGCCATACTTCCTTAAATTGTACAAGGAGGATAATAATACTTGTGGGGTAGTTAAGAGGATTAGAGATTACTTGCTTTCAGTGCTAAGCAAAGTTTCTATTGCAAAACTCCTATTATTCAGGCTTTAAATCTTGCAGAGACATTTGTAAAGTGAGATTCCATTTATTTTTAAAAAAATGGGTATAGTATGTTGTGTTGGGCAGCCTCTAAAAAGACCCATCTCTTACTATGTGCATGCCTGTGTCATCCGCCCCTCTGAGTGCAGGATGGCCTAGTTACTTGCCTCCAACCAACAGAATATGGCAAAGCAGATAATTTATTATGCAGCAATAGATAACTCATACATATGCATATAAAATTTACATAGCAAATGGACCCTAAACTTGTTCACCAGTACCCAAGGAAATAGGTTATATCTGCATGATAGAATACAATACAGCAATCAAATGAAATTTAAAAATGCAAGAGCTTAAGCAACTACATGGATGACACAAACACAATACTGAACAGAAGAACAAGATGCAAGAATATATGCAGGAGGTGACAGCTAAAGGATACAAGGGTTCTTTTCGAGGTGATTAAAATGTCCTACAATAGACTGTGGTGACAGTTGTACATATCTATGAATGTACTAAAAATCATTGTACTGTACCTTGAAATACATTAACTGCCGAGTTGTATACTATATCTCAATGAAGCTTTTCAAAGATAAAACAGTTCTACGTACTTGTGTGAAACTATTTTGGGTTCTCTATTCTTTTCCATTGATCAAGGTGTTGATCCCTCCAACCACACACCCGTATAATAAGTCTTGAAATCAGGCAGCATAATTCCTCCCGCTTTACTCTTCATTTTCTGAACTTTTGCAATTCTAGTTCCTTTACCATTTCCATTTAAGTTTTAGAATAATCTTGCCTATAAAATAAAATCCTGTCAAATAAAATCTTGCTGAGATTTTGATAGCATCTACATGTGATTCTGTATCTATATTTATATTTATATCTTTATATCTATATCATCTATCTATCTACATACACCGCACATGTATATATACACATTCTCTTGGTTCCATTTCTCTGGAGAACCCTGATAGTACAATGTCACAGAGAAAGGTCCAAGAAGACAGTCTCTCTGTGTCTATTTCAGACAGTCTTCATTTCAGACAACCGTGTATCCCTAGAAACACTAGTTATACCCCTACGCCTTGACATTGAGTAATGTGTCCAGAAAACCATCCCATTGTTTTTTTGTTGTTGCTATTGTTGTTACTGCTTTTCTTAAAACCATGTGGTCCAAATCCTTTCCCTCACAAGATAAATGGGAAGTGAGTTACAGAAACTCACGGATTCTGAGCAGAAATTCTTTACTTGAAGCAAAGGAAAAGTGGCTGCAACAGCCTTCCAAATTCATGAGGAAGGGCCATGTCCAAGATGCAGAGGGATCCAAATGGATGGAGTCTGAGCCAGAGAGTAACTGCTAAAAATATGCATCAAGAGAAAGTCCAACATAACTACTACTTCATGATAAATAAATAAATAAGTAAATAAATTAATCAATTAAAAAAACACAAACTGTTCACCATTTGAGCAGGGGAATTGTGGTGTCCAAGGAAACAGTATTGGTTAGGGCATAGTAGAAAGCCAATTTTTTTCCCCTCTTTCTCTCTATTTGGTGTTGGGAGTAGTTTATAAGTCAAAAGAAAGTCAATGACCCAGAGCTAGATCCTGAATGTTGCCATGGAGGCTGATTATCATGCAGCTGTAAAATTCAGCTGATGCATTTTAGTATCCATCAGTCTATTCTTGAAGACCAAAACAGTATCTGAGAAGACCCCACTAATGCTACCATCTCTCCTTGAATTCCTTCCTCTTGCTTGTTTTCTCCTCTTCCATTTTGTCCATCTCCATTTTCTGGTATCTTTCTGATAGGATGTGGTAAGGACAGATATTGCTGAAGTTGATGGGATATGTCATGCGTTCATCTTCGGAGAGAAGGTTCTGCCTGATCCTTCATAATACACGAGGGTGGTCCTGGGGCATCAGCTGCATGTACCAAGTTCTACCACTGGACTAGAGGCAAAAATAGCCCGAACAGAGCCAAGCAGATGGAGTGTAGTAGCAAGTAGAATACGTCAGAAGCAAAGATGCAGTGGATGGTACAGTGGCACAGAAGAAGCGTACAGATAAATAACCTAGTAATTTCAGATTGCCTTTATGGACTGGTGTTGGCTAGGGACAGATGAATAATGCATGGCAGCAGCACCTGCTTCAAAGTCCAAGGATATATTAATTCATCTTCTTTTTTGTAATATACAGATCTGGATTCAATTTTAAATGATAGGTCAAAACTTTATTCCAATTATCATGATTTTGTTCCCACTCCGAATGCTTGGCCTATATGACAACAACACTGGTGTCTATCAATATTAACTTTGGGTCAGACAATGCTTAGGCATTTTTTCTCTCTCTCTCTTCCTATATATAGAGACATACATATGAGAGAGGAATAGATAGATAAATAGACAGATAGATAGCTACTCTCTTCCTTTCTCTCCCTCTCTCTCTACTTACTTATTAGACTGATGTCAACTACAATTGGCACTCACCATTGGCACTTGCCATCTACCTCTACAAGGATTAAATCATGTGCTGCTGCAGCTGCTGATTTTCAACACCCCCTTGAAAGGAGTTCAGGGTGGAGAGCAGAAATGAGGCACTCTGTGCTCTGGGAAAAACTGGCAGAACAGGTCTTCAGATAGTTAGATATTTTCAAGAGCCAATTTTATGAGTCCAATTCTTGTATCTCCTCATATCTAGAAAAACACTAAAATCCTTCATGGTAACGACTGCTCCTCGTGACTAGCAGAAACCTTCTGCAAAAAAATACATGCTCGATTACATGTACTCCCCCTTCACCAAAGTCACATATATACTGATCTTACCCCCTTCCTCTTTGGAGCAGTTTCTCAGAGCTATCTGAAATGCTGGCTCCCGGGCTGCAGTCCTCATTTTGCCCCAAATAAAACTTAACTTGCAGCTCTCACGTTGTGCATTTTTTTAAGTCAACACTGACTTCACTCCTACCTAACTATGGAATCCTAAGGCACTGTACTTTTTTTTTTAATTTTTAAAATTTATTATTTATTTATTTATTTATTGGCTGCGTTGGGTCTTAGTTGTGGCACGCAGGGTCTTCGTTGAGGCATGCAGGATTTTTCGTTGTGGTGCATGGGCTTCTCTCTAGTTGTGGCGTGTGGGCTTCTCTCTACTTGTGGCATGAGGGCTTCTCTCTAGTTCTGGCGTGCGGGCTTCTCTCTAGTTGTGACGTGTGGGTTTTCTCTCTCTAGTTGTGACACGCAGGCTCCAGGGCATGTGGGCTCTGTAGTTTGTGGCACGCAGCCTCTCTAGTTGAGGCACGAGAGTTCAATAGTTGTGGTGTGTGGGCTTAGCTGCCTCGCATCATGTGGGATCTTAGTTCCCCAACAAGGGATCTTCGAACCTGCGTCCCCTGCACTGGGGGGTGGATTCTTTAGCACTGTACCACCAGGGAAGTCCCCTAAGGCATTGTACTTCTGTCTTCAGTATTTTGTAAAATCAATAGTGAAATCACTAAAAATAGCTCCCAACTTTCTATCTGTCTCCTGGGTCCTTTCATCACAAAATGGTTGTTAATGAATCTTATAAAGGGTTTAGTGAACATTAATATTAGAGTACCTGCAATGATGTGTTAATTAAAATTAAGTTCCTTTTTCAATTAAGATGTGATAGGGAAGAAAGTTTGACACAGGCAAAACATCACTTGAGTTTTAATTAAACAAAATTTAAGAGTGGGTGTACTTCATAAAATCACAATTGCCCAAAACAACCTGTAGACAGAATACCTCCCTGATTTGATCAGAAACAGCACATGATAGCTGAGGGTGACTACATGTCAAGCAGCAATCTCTCACTTCTTCATAGCAACATACCAGTGACACTATAATTATGAGTTTAATATTTTAAATTTGTTGATTTCATATTTGCTTGCATGTATGCTAACTAAAATTAATTTCAACTGCACACACCAATTACAACATCAGACTCATTTTCTAACATATTATTCCTCACTGATTACGTACCCTGTAAGATTGCTCTTATTTTTCATTTTGTATTTTAAAGTCAAATAATAATATGTATTTCTAATTAAGTTCACTTACATATTTTACTTTTTAAAAAAATTTATTTATTTACTTATCTATCTATTTATTTATTTATGGCTGCGTTGGGTCTTCATTGCTGCATGTGGGCTTTCTCTAGTTGCAGCCATGGGGGCTACTCTCCCCTGTGGTGCGTGGGCTTCTCTTGTTGCGGAGCACAGGCTCTAGGCGCGTGGGCTTCACTAGTTGTGGCACGTAGGCTCAGTAGTTGTGGCTCTCGGGTTCTAGAGTACAGGCTCAGTAGCTGTGGCACACAGGCTTAGTTGCTCTGCAGTATGTGGGATCTTCCCAGACCAGGGATCGAACCCGTGTCCCCTACATTGGCAGGCAGATTCTTAACCACTGCACCACCAGGGAAGTCCCATATCTTACTTCTGATTAAACCGTGTTTTCATATTTTATGACACCAGCCACCTTTAATTTCCCTCTCTGATAGCACTTGCCCCTCTGTGCTTATTTTCCTTGTCTCATATATCTTAATGCAAGTTCTGAGGGTGTTTTCTTTCCTAATTCTGTTTCAGAGTAAAGTTTCTAGGCTTTTTGTTAGAAACTGGGGTTAAAGTGGGGAGAAAACAGCTTTTGGGATGATGAGGGAAATTTACGAGGTTATGTCATGTAAAAGTGCTGTTTTTGTAGGTTACCCTGTGCTTCTCTGTAGTGTTACATTTTGCATTTAGAAGTTCTATGGTTGAATCTTAGAGAAACCTAACCTAAACATTTCTCACCTCAACAAAGTTATGATGATCTCATTATACACTGATCTTTCCCTTTGCGATAAGAATCATAAAATAATAAAATGGAATTAACATTGGGTGAATATTTACCACATGCAGAGCTTTACAATTATTATTTTATTGTGTCCTTATAAAAGGAGGGGAAAAAGGAAACACACAGCTGAGAGACCCGAGGGCTGGAAAGATTAAGAAAGAGTGTGCGTGGCAGGGCACGTGGTTCTGAAGGAGCAGGGCCAGGTTTCAAAGGTAGTTCTAGCTTAAAATCCCATCTTTTCTATTACAGTGCCACACTGCCTTCTGACCTTCCAAATGAATTAGCTGCCCTCTATATTTTTTTGCTGTTTTGTTTTTGATTTTTATATATTTTTATTTCTTATACAATTTTTAGAGGTTGCTTTTCATTTACAGTTATTACAAAATATTGGCTATATTCCCCATGTTATACAATCCATCCTTGAGCCTATCCTACACCCAATGGTTTGTGCCTCCTGCCCTAATGCATTTTAAAATTTAAATTCAGATTCAAAGGACACTGTCATAAAGTCAGTGCTTTGGGATCTATTGGTAAGAGTCCTTGGGATAGCACGTGACCAGAGATGGGCTGTTTAGGTCCCTTTCTTCTTCCCTTCATCCTCACTGTCCCTGCTTCCTTCATTTGGTCTCAGGAAAGTCATCTCAAGTCATGAAGGGAGGGGAAAAAAGAACAGTCATGGGCAAGAGGAAATAAGTTCAGGACCTTCTTTACACTTGTGTTGATCTAGCTTCCCACCACAAATTATTCTATAGCACAGACCTTTATATACTATGAGTAAGGTAATTCTTTTGAAGAGCTAAAGATGAAAACATTTACAAGAACCTTGGTTAGATAAACATAACAAGAGGATAACGATTAAAACGAAAAGATAAAAAGGTAGAGCATAGGGGGGAAAGACAAGTAGGAAAACAAACTAAAACAAGTGCGGTCGTTGTTTACAGAGAAGCAAAAGAAAAAACTTTTTTTTAAAGATGAAAACACAAAAGACCTCTCAGAATGTTGTTTTGAAGTATGGCAATGTGGTACCAGGAGACCAAGTAAATTACGGTGCAAAAAAGTGTATGACAGAGCAACAAAGAAAAAAATAGATATATTGGACTACATCAAAATTAAAAACCTTGTGCATCAAAGGATATTACCAGGAGGGTGAAAGTGACAACCTATAGAATGTAAGATATATTTGCAAATCATGTATCTAATGCATCCAGTATCTAGAATATTTAAAGAACATTTAAAACCCAACAAACGGACTTCCCTGGTGGTGCAGTGGTTAAGAATCCACCTGCCAATGCAGGTGACACAGGTTTGATCCCTGGTCTGGGAAGATCCCACATACCATGGAGCAACTAAGCCCATGCACCACAACTACTGAGCCTGTGCTCTAGAGCCTGTGAGCCACAACTACTGAAGCCCCCACGCCTAGAGCCCATGCTCCGCAACAAGAGAAGCCACCGCACCACAATGAAGAGTAGCCCCCGCTCACCGCAACTAGAGAAAGCCCGCGCATAGCAACAAAGACCCAATGCAGCCAAAAAAACAAAAAAAACCTCAACAACAAAAAGACATACAACCCAATTTAAAAATGGACAAAAGACTTGAATAGACATTTCTCCAAAGAAGATATACAAATGGACAACAAACACATGAAAAGATGCTCAAAGTCATTAGTCATTAGGGAAATGCAAATCAAAACCACAATGACATACCACTTCACACCAACCAGAATGGTGATAATAAGAAAAACGGAAACAACAAGTGTTTGTGAAGATGTGGAAAAAATTGGAAACCTCACATATTGCTGCTGAGAATGCAAAATGGTGCAGTTGCTCTGGATAACGGTTTGATAGTTTTTTAAAAAGTTAAGCATAGTTACCATATGACCCAGCAATTCCACTCCTAGGTACACACCCAAAAGAACTGAAAACAGGTACTCAAATGAATACATGTACCCACACGTTAAAGGAGTATTCTTCACAAAAGCCAAATGTCCTTCAGTGGAAGAATGAATAAACAGTTGAGGTATGTTCATACAATGGAATATTAATCAGCTATAAATAGGAAAGAAGTAATGATATATGCTACAATACGAATAAACCTCAAGAATATTATGTTAAGTGAAAGAAGCCAGACACAAAAGGTCACATAATGTATGAGAAGTGACTGCCTAATGGGTACAGTGTCTTCCTTGGGGGTAATAAAATATTTTAGAACTAGATAGAGTGGCAGTGGCACAATACTGTAAATATATTAAATGCCACTAAATTGTATACTTTAAAGGGGTTAATTTATGGCATATGAATTTTATCTTAATAAAAGGAAAAAAGAAGCATGTGATGTACACTAGAGAAGAAAACACATACGAAATGTGTTAATACATGGATGGAAATTAGCTGAACATTTTCTATTAAAATATTCTTTTTTTAATGAGAAAAGAAGCCCAGAAAGCAAAAGATTAATTGAAAATTCTACAAAGTAACAAAGCTATAAAGAGAAGACTAAAATAAAGCCATAGAGAAAAAAAATCAAATAAAATGCCAGAAAGAAAACTAAACATCTCAAACATCCAAAGAGTGAAATAAAAAGTCCTGGATAAAGATCTTAACATTGGTGAAACTGTTTGGAATAGGCAATTGAGTTGTGGACCAATGATTATACAGAAAATAGAATAGAAAAAGATTGTCAAATTCTCCTATTTTACAGAGAGTCCAAGAAGATACGACTCTGAATTTAAACCAGCATTCTAAATTAAGTCACACTCTCCAAGAGGTCTGAAACCCCTCTGTTGGATCTAATCTGACTCACCGGGCTAGCTCATGTGCAGAGTCACTGGCTGAAGAAGAATCAGTGGTCCTATCCTGAGTCCCGGGAGAGGGACAGCGGGGAGGACTAGGGGTGGAGAAGTACTGAGTACTGAGTCTGAGTCAGAGGGCAGTGTCTTCGACAGAGTGCGGAGAAGTGTCCCAACAAGGAAACATCGAAATGGTGGTTTCTGGGCTAAGGGTACAGAAAAAAAGCAGATTGTATGGATATGGCCACCAGGAGGCATGCGTCCTTAACTGCAACTCCCTTCGGAAACTGCAGGGCACTGGCTGTGTCCCAGGTTGGGGGTGAGGAGGGCAGCTTTCTTCCCTGAATCCTGCTGGGTAAACAGCCTTTGTAATTGACTATGATCAGGCCTGAAAGACCACACACAGGTGTTTTGGCCAGGAGCTGGACTCCTGACTTCCTCCAAAGTTTATTTTTTGCATGTTTGCCCCCTTTTATCTTCTGGTACTTTTCAGATTTCAAAATGCTTTCATGTTGTGTTACCATATTGAATCTTCACAACAAGATGTAACTCTAAGCACTTTTCATATGAGGAAATCTTTGCCGTTAAATGACTTACTCATGGCCACAACGCTTGGGGACAGTCAAAACAGATCTAAAATAATATTACTTTGAGGGAATTCCCTGGTGGACCAGTGGTTAAGACTCTGCACTTTCACTACTGAGGGCATGGGTTCAATCCCTGGTCCGGGAACTAAGATCCCACAAACCACTGCGGCCAAAGGAAAAAAAAAATCAGTGAAAGCCTCAAAGAGACTGTAATAGTAAAAATTATAATAATATTATTATTTTGAAAACAAGTTCAATAGTTTTTTGAGACTCTTCCTCAACATGCAGGCACAACGTCTTCTCTGGTTGAAGATAGCATATAATATTCCGGGGAAAAAATCCCATGAAAAATACGCTTCACATTCTGATTCTTAAAGTAAAATTTGGATTAAACATTTGGTCTTTCCCTTTAGTTTTAGAGTCTTCTGAAATCTATTTAGGTTGAGTCCCATGTGCTAAGAGCAGCTATTTCACCTACCCTGTGTGGTAGAAACCCAGGAGAAACTTAAGTGGCTTTCTAAATGCCCCAGGCAAGATGAGATCAGAGGTGAGGTATTATTAGGAATTCTTCACATTCAAATCAACAAGCTGACTTCCACCATTACAAGAAGGTAGTCAGGTTCTTTTTATTTTCTTTCCTCAGTGTCCTTTACAAATCAAAAACAGAACGTTGATTCAAAGTGATAGAATATTTCTTTTGTTTGTTTGTTTGTTTTGGCCATGCCATGCAGCATGCGGTATCTTAGTTCCCCGACCAGGGATCAAACCCACATCCCCTGCATTGGAAGCACAGAATCTTAACCACTGGACCACCAGGGAAGTTCCACAGAATAAAGAGATGATGAGAGGGGCTCTGGATGGGGAGGGAACTGAAGGTGGCATCTTTGAGAAGTCTGTAGAGGTAGAGAACTCTAACTCCCGGGAAAGCTTGGAAGTTTTGGCGATTAGTGGGCTAGCAGCTGGCCTAGGACTTGGGTACCACCCTGAAAGATGGTACAACCTCTTGGAGATGACTGCCTGGTAGATCTAGGACAGCTAGATTCCAAGGTGCTTTGATTTTCAGGGTTTTTTTTTTTTCCTTTCTATTTTATATTGGAGTATAGTTGATTAACAATGTTGTGTTAGTTTCAAGTGTACAGCAAAGTGATTCAGTTATACATATACATGTAGCTGTTCTTTTTCAAATTCTTTTCCCTGTTAGGTTGTTACACAATATTGACGATTGTTCCCTGTGCTTAAAGAATCCTGTGTCTCAAACCTCACAGGGAAATAGCATAGCCCTTGGACCTACCTCATGGCAGGAGAACAGGTACTTCAGTGGTGAAAACATAAAACAGATCAATCATGAGACAGCTCCAATGTGTAAACATGTCTTAAAACTCTGTGCTTTTGTATATCCTGCCCATCTGGAGGAATGAGAAACAGATTCAAACTAAAATTATTTTAAAGAAGAAAAGCAGACACTGAATGTCTCATTTATCTGAGCTTGTTGTTGAAGTTTCATACCTTTCACAGGGATAGCATAATGTTCATTGTGGTTTCAAATTTTTTTTTTTCATTAGCGATAAGCAGTTGCCCCTGATTGCTCTGAGGAGGTCTATGGTAATGATAATTATAGTAGCTGATGTATCCTTACATAGAGCTTTATAAAGCAAAAATACTCACTTTCACAGACCATTTGCTCCTCGTAATAGCTTTGTCAGAAAATGAGGAATTATTATCAACATTTTTTATCAAGAGAACGCAAACCAGAGTGGCTAATATGACTTGCAAATGTTAACCCATCTAGCAGATGCTGAAAAAGTGACAGAAATTCAAGGCTTTGGGACCCCCTTGCCCTGCAGATACAAGCGTAGGAGAACGACAGTTCCATCGTCTCTTGATAAAACTCTGATAGACAGACAATATGGAAACAGAGAACTACTTTTCTTTATTTGCTTCATGTCAGATTTCCTGCCTTACTCACTTTGAGGACCAAGAGTAGGGATGGAGTTCCAGAAGCTAAGTACAAATAGGCAACACAGAAATATACCAACAGCAAAGATTCAGAAGGCAAGTTGAAGAAACAGATGAGCAGAATGGCATATCTATCTAAAGAAATTATTCAGGAACTTCCCTGGTGGTGTAGTGGTTAAGACTCTTCCTGCCAATGCAGGGGACATGGGTTCTAGCCCTGGTCCGGGAAGATCCCACATGCCACAGAGCAACTAGTCCCGTGCGCCATAACTACTGAGCCTGCGCTCTAGAGCCTGAGAGCAACAACTACTGAGCCTCTGTGCCCACAGCTACTGAAGCCCACGCGCCTAGAGCCCGTGCTCTGCAACAAGTGAAGCCCTCGCTCGCCGCAACTAGAGAAAGCCCACGCACAGAAACAAAAACCCAATGCAGCCAAAAATAAATAATTAATTTAAAAAAAAGAAATTATTCAAGCTACATTGTCAAATTACTATAATCAATTAATGTATTTTGAAACAATATTAGTGGATTACGATATCTTTGTGACTTAACTTTTCCATCACACCATCGTGTTTTCAATTATTCTTGAAGAATTAAACAACCAAAGATTTTCTTATGAAGTACTGATACATGCTATAGCATGGATGAACCTTGAAAACGTGCTAAGTGAAAGAAGCCAGTCACAAAGGACTATATGTTGTACGATTTCACTTCCATAAAATATTCAGAATAGGCAAATCTATACAGTTAGAAAGTAGACTGGTCGTTGTCTACAAGTTGGGAGGACATGGGGATTTATTTATTTATTTATTTATTTTTAACATCTTTATTAGAGTATAATTGCTTTACAGTGGTGTGTTAGTTTCTGCTTTATAACAAAGTGAATCAGTTATACATATACATATATCCCCATATCTCCTCCCTCTTGCGTCTCCCTCCCACCCTCCCTATCCCACCCCTCTAGGTGGTCACAAAGCACTGAGCTCATCTCCCTGTGCTATGCGGCTGCTTCCCACTAGCTATCTATTTTACATTTGGTAGTGTATATAGGACATGGGGATTTATGACTAACAAATACAGAGTTTCTTTTTGGGGTAATGAAAATGTTCTAATATTGACTGTGGTAATGGTTGCCCAACTCTGTGGATATGCAAAATCCACTGAATTATACACTTTAAGTGGGTAAATTGTATGGTATGTGAATTATATCTCAATAAAGCTATTATTTAAAAAAAAAAAGATTGTGCAGGGAGGCAACAGGCAGATAAAAGTTAGAGCCTAAAAAAAGAAATCTCGAAGGGGCTGGAACATAAATGAAGTCTTCAATTCTGAGCAAACCAGTGCATGACATGACCTGACCACAACTTTTGCAAGATTCAGTTTTCTCTTCTGGAACATGGACTAATAATAACCCATCCTATGACATTTCTCCACAGTTAACAAGAGAAAACGGATATAAACAACAAAACACAAAATTGTAAGTTGTAAAACACTTCACAAATGAGAGTTAATTATTTCTGTCCATATACAGAATTTCAGACATGATATAAACACTTTAGGTAGGGCAAGCATAACCTGAGGGAGAGAAAGTATAAAAATGCTAATCCCTAAATTGAAATTTTTAAAGCTGCATATTTGCATATAGCTTAAACAGCTAGAATGCATTTAGTTACTTTTAAAAACCACATACTGAGTTGTTATTAATTTATTATAGATGAGGCAATGTTTTCCTTTTAAAAAGTTTCCTTCTCCATTGTGCCAAAGGCACCAGTAGAAAATTTAGTGTTTTATATTCCATAGAATATGCATAGCGATATCAATAATAAATAGCATTTTCTACAGGATATAGTGTGAGCCACTCACTCAGAGAGCACAGTCACTCACTCTTGTTGAGCAAAAAAATACCTCGGTGACAAATTTCAGGAAAGAAAGAAAAAGAAGAGAGTTCTGTGTTCATCACCCAAGGGTAGAACCTTGCCTGACTGGTCCACAGTGTCCTTATTATTCCTTCTCAGTGATGCTGCGCTAACCCCCAACATATTCTAGTACACAATGCTGAGACCCCACCCCCACCAAGGCAGTGCATCTTTATTTCCAGAACAGAATGACTTTCCCCTGCCAAGCACTTCCACTTATCTTTCAAGAAAAATCTTGAACAGTCCCGGTTACAAAAGACACAAAAGTTTATTAATAAGATGAAATGCTTATTGTATGAACAAATGCATGGAATTGTTTTTAAACCTTGGTGAGTTACTACATATGGATGAAATCTCTATAATCAGTGTGCTGAGTGTCTGCTCCCATTAGGGTTTGTCTGAGGGCAGAAGCAAGCTAAGCGGATTACAGTCTCAGTGGCATATTTCCATAGCATGTTGGTCTTTCCGCAGGAAGAACCGAAGAAAAAGGAAAGTAATAGGAGACCATAGGGCATTGAATCGAGAAGGTAAACAAAACCTAACTGAGGAACCAATCAGGAAAAAAAAAGTTGTCTGTAAGCATAAGAATTGGATGACATTTAACGATTCTAAGATGCAATAAACAGGATGGCACCTTCTTTATTACCATTTGTATAACCTATGGGGTATTGATTACTGACAATGAGATTGTCAAAACAGACTAAATCCTGCATATTTTAATCTGAAATTGAAGGGTTAGTATATGAGGCTTTGACAGCAGGTAAGGGAAAGTGTATCTTTGGGACAATAAAAAATTAAGTGCTTCAAATGCCTTAACCTTCAAATCCTGTATGAAATTCCACTGATCCGGCGTGGCTACTGGAGCCTAAAAAAACCAACACCATGAGCTCTCCAGATCAGCTTTAAATATTTGAGCTAAGAAAAGAGAGGAATACATTCATGAGACTATAACACAAAGAATTAGTGGTTACATACTTTATGAATTGGTGAGGTGTCTGATGGTGGTGGGAGACCTAAAACCTTGGAGTTGAAGTCTGGCCTCAGCAACTCTTTATTGGGTGACTGTGGAAAAGTCTCTTTATTTGAACTTCGATTTTTCAACTATATAAAAGGCTGATGAGAATAACTGCACTGTCCACTCAAGGATGTTATTGACAAGGCGACCTCAGAAAGTACATAGGAAATTGTATTGCAAATAGTTGTATGTTGTGTGTGTGGATGTGCACCAAGTATTAACGGTGATTTCATGCATATGCTGTATGTAAGAGTAAACGTTAGTTAGTCCTATTTCCAAATTAATTCTCATTTCCAAATTGATTTAATTCCACTCATGCCTTGTGAAATCTTCAAGCATTAGATACGGGGATTTATATATGCACTGAATTATCACTCTGGGAGAGAAAAACCTTCAGACCAAGATAACTTCTCACCTTAGCTCCAATTTGTTTAAAATTACAGATACAGTTTTTGTCTTGTTGAAAAATGACACCACAATTTCTCTATTTGGTACCACAGGCTGAGTTTAAAAAAAAAAAAGGAAAAATTCTGAATGTCGGTGGGCAGAAGAATGTATACTGGCAAATAGGGCCCCAAAACACCTACATTAACTTTCTAATTAACCTTAAAAAGTCTCTACTATCATGAATATTAAACCAGATAGTACCTGTCTTCATCAGCATATCCTTTTCATGCCACCTTCTAGAAAACTATCAATATTTGTCATTCTAGGCTGTTCTTTGTGTTTTAATCTGAATCCAGCTGGTTCATTTATTCATCAAAGAGCCCATTTATTTGTTGTTAATTTCTAATATTCCTTTATAATCAAGACATGCTATTCTTCTCCCCTTTCTTTCACTTGCAAAAGCCAAAAACATGACATCATCCTTACTCCTCTGGTTCTGTAATGTAAAATACACTGTCCATCAACAAATATTGTTTATTCTCTGCACCAAGTAGATCCAGAATTAATCCACTGTCACCCCCTGCACTGCCACCACCTGGCCCAAGCCACCATCATCTCTCACCCGGATTTGCAACAGCTCCATCTAGAAGATTGTCTTGCTTCCTTCTTGTCCCATCACAGAACACTCTCAATTCACAGTCAGAAGGACCCTTTCAAAACTTGTCATATCACTCCTGTGCCCCGACCCTTCAGTAAGGTTCTGTTTTATTCGCTCTTACTCTCGCCCTTGATCATTCTGCTGCTCCCAAATGTCCCGTCCCCTCTGCCTGCAATGCTTTTCCTCCAGATACCCCTGTATCTCCCTTCTTGACTCCTCCAGGTCTTTGCTTAAAGCCACCTTCTCAGTGATATAATTGTACCCTCCATCATTCTCTAGCCTCATTCTCGTTCTTATTTTCTCCTTAGCACTTATTTTCTCCTTAGCACTTACTACTACATGGTCTATCATGTGTCTCATTTGTTTATTGTCTGTCACCTTCTCCCCTTTCAGAATGCAAGCCTCAGTGAGGAAAGGATTTTTGCCTAATTTTTTTTTTCATTGTTGTACTCCCTAGCAGCTAGGAAAGCACCAGGCACAAAGGACGTCTTCAAGGAATTCAGCGTTGTAAGAATGAATTTGTTTCAGACAATGAAAGGGAAAAATAAATAGTCTAATTTCCTAGATCTGGGAACACTGAAGGAAAAGTTCTCCTTGTAGGTAGAGCCAAAATTCTATGGGGAGACTTGAGGAAAGAGCTTGCATATAAATTACTGTGGGGAAACAGTATAGAGAAGTGGAAACCTCATGCATTTCCAGTATTTATCTTTTAAATCTTAGTCTAAGCATAGCTTGGAGTAGGTATGGCTTTACCAGGCATTTTGCTGGAAAGCATATTGGCATGTATAGTGATATTTTATAGTTGTTTGCTTCTAACTCAATACACCCTCAGAGGTCAGGTAGCAATATTTGTTTCACAGATGTGGAACTCTAAGAGACAGCATTGTGCCCGTGTTAACTCCAAACGTGGGGTCTCCGACCCACACAATCGGAACAATCTCAGATTCCTTATCAGTAAAATGAGGATCAAATCATCATAATCATAGACATGTGAATTCATAATCATATAAATGGGAATTTATATACTGTTTATACAGATGGATGCCACATCTGAGAGTACAAAGGTGACAACAGGTTCGTTTTCCAGTATTAGAACAGTGGTTAAGAGCACAGACTGTAGTGTCAGCTCTGAGTTTCTCCACTCATTTCTGGGTGAACTTGAGCAAGTTACTTAAATTTCTGCACTCCAGTTCTCCTCTACATTGCAGATAACTGTAATAGTGAATTCACAGGGCCATTGTGAGGACTGCACACGCTAATCCATATGCAGGATTTAGAGCAGAGGACACCTAATAAACACTTTACAATTTTAGTGGCTAACTTTGAAAACGTTAGAGTTTTAAACATCGGTTTCTGTCTGTAAGAGAGCTAAAACAAAACAGGAAGAGTTCCTCTCTCCAGACAGCTTGAAGCACACAGTGCAAGACCATCCTCATGTCCTTAAGGGGGAAATTATTCTTAAGTCTAATTTGAAAAGGGGGTTGTAATCAAACCAACTGAGGAGAGAGTGAAATAGAAGATGACGGATCCAGAAGATGGGCAGCAAATAAAGATTTTAGTAGAAAAAAAATACTACCCAGTAACTGTGTCTGGGAAAAAAATGACTAACTCTGACCAAGAAACCCATATTCACATTCTGTATTTTAAAAACATAACTGATATAACGGGCAAAATGGGATGGATGAGAATAATCCTTTTGGATGTTTATTTTGACTCTTGCTGTAAAATCATATGGCATCACAGAAATCTCTAAGCTGTCTCATTATATAAGCGATGCCAGCTATTTTATGTGAAGTATACACAGAGTGACCAAGGGCAGAGGAATCCAGTCTCTTTCTTTCTTATTGAAAGGTAATTTGTAAATTGTCAAATCGGTAAAGTAGGAGCCTGAAATATCACATTTTCAAAAGCACAGATACTAGAGAAATCTGATTAAACGTGCCTCTTCACAGATTTCAAAAGAAGTGGACTGATTTTTCCTTGTAATCTTAAATTCTAGGCAATTTGGCAATTATGTGAAAGCACTCTGGGGAAAAGTCCAGTGAGTATTTTCCTTCAAGTTCGGAAATACTCTTCTATTGTAAATTCCACAATTTTCATATATCTGGTTGAAAACACAGCAAGAGTCAGGTGTTTGAAGGTATAAAAGCACAGCAAAGTGGCTGCAATCATGGTAATGTTTAAGAAAAATTAGTTCAGAATATCCATAAGGTTGTTGGAACCACTAGGAAAGAAGATAACATGCTGGCAAGGAGACCCATTGTAATTAGGGACTCAATCATCAATTTTGAAAGATTAGTGAGGAGAAATTCTGCTCTAAAAGGGGCTGTGAATCTCCTTTCAAAGTAGAAGTCTGATTTTGCCATTTTTCTGCTTAAAATCCTCCAGTGGCCTCCATTTCCTACAGAATAGAGCCTCTCCTTAGACTGAAACCCATGTGTCTTCACAAGCTCCCCTGTTTGTCCTGTTTGGTTATTTCATGGCCTCTTTGCCCAAATGTCACTGACATTCTACACTAGCCTATTTTGCCATGTTTTTTTTCATGTAACTTTGACATGCTGACTTCCTCTGCCTGAAAGATATTAGGGTCCCACCCTCTTGACCAGCAAACATTATCACCATACATGTTGGTTTTTTTTTTTTCTTGGAAATTTTTGATTTACTGAAAAGATGCAAAGATAGCACAGTGAGTTCCTGTATGTCCATCACCCAGTTTCGCCTAATGTTTTAACTTTGGTATATTTGAAAAATCTATGTGAACAACATTGGTACATTCACTATTAACTAAACTCCATACTTCATTCGAATTTCACCAGTTTTTCCACTAATGTTTTTATCTGATTGAATCTTTACACACCAAATACTAAGTCTAGCCATTGCTCTCTCTAGAAAGACTGCCCTAACCTCTAGATTCTGTGGGATCTGGCCAGATCCTATGCCTACTTCTAACCGGGTACACAGAATGAATGGTGAATATTCATTTATCTGCCATCATTGAAACTGCCTCTTCTTTAGGAAAAGTACTGTTTGTAATTTTATTTGTATTTTCTGTTTACAAATGCTTGATGCATAGTGAGCACTCAAAATTGCGTGTACCCCACTAAGTATACTTTTTGGATCATAAAAATAAAAATTTATATAGGAAACCCATATTGCTTTTTTGGAGGCATTTCTCCTTGCTAGAGACAGAGAGAGATTTTAATTATAGTCTCCCCTTCAATGATTTTCATAATCAAGCATTTGGGTATAATTTTGTGGAACTACCAATAAGTCCACAGGACTTACTTAATTGTAATATAATAGTCTAGCCTACAAAAGGCACCTTACTTTTCGCTGATGTGGTAATGTTCTATTATGAGTCCATTAGGATATTCCTTATGGAACCAACATAGGAAACACATGCTGTAATTTGCAGATTAATGCTTGGTTATGAAACAAAAGACTTTTTCTTCCTTCTAAATGATCCTATGCTATCTGGTATCTGTCATGGAGAATGGGACAATAGGGGAAGGTCAAACATTATAGCCAAAGCATAAAAATGCATTCAGAAGCAAAACTGAATACACTCAGAATCTCAACCGGGAGCCATATCCAATCCCACTGATATTGGTTCCCTTCTTTGTGCCCTGCCCTTTTCTAGATTAAATTTCTAGAGCTTCCTATGACCTCATACTTAATATGGACATTCACAGAAATAGCATATGGAACACATTTTCCACTGAATGCAAAACATTCGGCAGCAGAAAAAAACATATCTGAAGAATCTGGCCTTTTTAAAATTAACCCCAAAGTTTTAAAAAAAAAAAAGGTGTTTTTCACTAAAACCAAAGTGAGTTTGCACTTTGAATTCTGCAGGACAGAAAGGTGGTGTGCGAAGATCTTTGACATACGGTAATCTTTTTTTAAAAAAACCCATTGATTGAACCAGAATTGCACAGTGTGTGGTCTGTCACAGGCAGCATTAGGAGGAAGACTCAGTTCCTCAGCTCACTAGAAATTGACTCAGATATAATTGTTCACCTTCATGTTCACAGTGTCCAACAAACAGTACATAGACTTTTTTTCCTTATGTGACTTCAGCTACTAAGAATATCTTCTGCCTATCTCAATTCTATTTTATTTTCTTCATGGCCAACCTAAATTCTTCCTTGCTCCGTAGAAGTTTCCCTGACAAACCCAGACCTCACTCATCTCTTGCTTCTTCAAAATACTTCAGTACTCAGAGATCATATCATGTAACTTGACAGCTAATTACATTTGTCATACTCCAATCTGAAGTTCCTTGAGGACAAGACATAAATCTCAGTTGACTTACCAACTCTTCCATAAAATATCAAATATTATGAAGTACACAGTAGCTCTTCATATTATAGGAACATGCTGATTGTTTTTTGAGTATTGGGTATTCAGTTAATCAGCAGTAATCTAATTGCATATGCTACTAATCCATACAGCTGGGGATATTTTGATTTACTTTCAAAAGTCAGTTGAAACAGATTATATAATAATTCCAAATGAAAGAGTAAAATTGTAAAATAAACATCAGCAACCACTTGGAAAATTTAATTATTGAACTTGACATTGAATACAGATTCTGAGTATCTTACAAATAAAGAATATCAGTTTTGCTTTAAATTTTAAAATAACCCTTCAAATAAATTTTAAAAATTTCAAGCCTATCTTGAAAATCAAAATATTCTATCCTGCTAAGTTCTGTAAAGATATGATATGTGGGTACTTACATATTTTTCAATAAAATATAAAATATTTTCAGTTCTACACTTTAACAAAATGTGTAGAGAGTCTCCAAAGGGGTGTTTCTTATTTTAAATCATTTCATATAAAATATAATTCATGTCAGCTGGATCTCTCTTATATCAAAATGGGGACAGAGTGCCATTAAATCTTCAGGAAGCCAAGAGAACATACTTAATGTCTTCTAGTTTCTAATAACCTACTACAACACAAGGATTGAGCTTAAAGATCCTACAGCGATAGATAATACATCTGCCTTAGATTTGTTTTCCTTTCAATTACCTTAAATGACCCTTTAGAAAGAGTGAAATTGCAGCCAATTCATGGATTAATTCTCTAATAAGTGCTTGAATGCTCTGTGCTATTGATTAAATTGGAATCATAAAATTGTGGATAACATTGTTTTGGAGGAATTCTTTGAGAAAGTTTAAGAGTGTGACTTGCATGTTTGCCCAGATAAAGAAGAATGCATTCTAAATATACATTTAAAAATGAAAAAGAGGGCTTCCCTGGTGGTGCAGTGGTTGAGAATCTGCCTGCCAATGCAGGGAACACGGGTTCGAGCCCTGGTCTGGGAAGATCCCACATGCCACGGAGCAACTAGGCCTGTGAGCCACAATTTACTGAGCCTGCGCGTCTGGAGCCTGTGCTCCGCAAGAAGAGAGGCCACGACAGTGAGAGGCCCGCACACCGTGATGAAGAGTGGCCCCCACTTGCCGCAACCAGAGAAAGCCCTCGCACAGAAACGAAGACCCAACACAGCCATAAATAAATAAAATAAAATAAATAAATAAATAAATAAATAAATAAATAAATGAAAAAGATAGTAAATGGAATAAAAATATAGAAAGGTAAAACACAGCATGATCGTATAGAAGGATTTCAAGAATGTTTGAGTGAACAAACATTAAGAAATCTATTAATATAACTTTTCAAATAAATAACGAGAAAGTCCAACAGATGTAAAAAACGATTTTTTGTACAACTAAATATAAACACACATACACATATACATATGTGTGTATTTTTATAATAAAAATCAAATATTCCCTTTCTATATATTTCAAAGTATTTACTAATATCATATATAATCGTTAAAATGTAGAAAATTCAGTACTAAATTTAGAAAAAAAACCACAAAATTTCTCACTTTCAATTCAGAAATATAAATTAGAAGTGTAGTTATTTATTTAAAAAGGAAAATAAGACCCACAAAACATTAACTTCAACGCCCTGGATACTCAATTGAAAAACAGAAGAAAAATATATAAAAACATATGATACAGTTACATTAAAGCTTTATATTTTTCAATTAAATAATACAATAAAATTTATTTTTTGATAAAAATTAAACTAAATTTTAAAAACCTAAGTTAAATAAACTAGTGAAATGAAAATATTTTAAAATATAGGATTTTAGAAATGATACCTAGTTATAAATTTAAAAAAATACATCAACAACTTCCCTACAAATGAGGAATAGGAAAATTCATCTTATTCCCCTTTATAACATAGATATAAAATCTGGTACCAACAATACCCAAACAAGAAATATGAAGAAACTTATATGATTCATATTTTTTAATAAAAAAATTGATAAATATTAAATTGTTATGTGAGATACTAAGCTCAAGAAATCAGAACTGCACTGTCCCAAAATTTGACTGGTAAAATATATCAATGGAACAGAATAATAATACCCATAATAAGCTCAGGTGTCTTTAAGATATAGATATATATATATAGATATAGATAGATATACATAGAATTAGGTATAGATATAAGTATAAATACAGAAGCTGATATGGATATAAATATAGATATATACTGATATTTGAAGTTGAGGAGGCTATATTTTAGTCTTCATCTTAGTCCCTCAACTGCATATGACATGGATGACCACACCCTGCCTCTTTGAAACATTGTCTTTGTTTGGCTTCCCTTTATTATCCTATTTCACAAGCCATTCCTTTCCAATTTCTAGCCAGTCCATCCTCCTCAACCTGATCTCGACAACATGGAGCATCCTAAGGCTCAGATTTGGTTCTTTTCTTTTTTCTATCTATACTTAATCCCCAGAAGATCACACAAAGCCCCTTGGAGTTAAATAGCATCTGTATCAGTGCTTCTTTAACCCTTCTTTATGTCACTTTAACAGTGATAAAATGTTTTGTCTGGTTTGGTTTTTTCCCCCAATCTATCACAAACTGATACTTTTGTAACACAAACACTGTGCATGACTCCCATGTGATCTTGACACAATAACACAATTTCTAAGCAATGTCTCAACTGTGACACTTCCCAGGTTGCTTTCTAACAGCAGTTCACACACTGATACTAGCCAAGAAATGCAGGATGAATGGCACTGATCTACATAATGACAATTCCCTTATCTACAACTCCACTCCTGATCTTTCCCATAGCTCCAGATCCAGATTGTCTATTCAACTTCTCTAGTTGGATGTCTAATTTATATTTTAAATATAACATGCCCAATGGGGAGCTCTTGACTTTCTCAAACTCACTCTTTCCGAAATGTCCCCATCCTAGTGAAGGGCATTATATTCACTCCATTGCTCTGGCCAAAATGTTCAGAATCATAGTTTACCCCTCTTTCTTTCATGCTTCACCATAAATCTATGTATTGACTATACCTTCAAAATACATACTGAATCTGACCTCCCATCACCACCCCACGACTCTGAACACAATCCAAGCCAACTTATGGTTCACAAGAACTGGAGCAATGACTTCCTAAAGTGACTGCTCCTAATTCTTTGTCTTTCTCTCTACTGTCTCTCCTCCACAGAACCCAGAAATATGTTTCAAACATGAATTACACCATTTCCCTTACTTGATCCAAACTGGGCTTCTCATTACACATGAAACCAAATCGAAAATTTCTACCATGGTCTAAATGCCCTGTTTTATCTGACCCTTAATTATCTCTCTGATGTCATGTGTTCACATTCAGTTTCACAGCTTTTTTATATTCCATCAAATATCTCAAGTATATTCCCTGGGGGATGCTAGGTTTACTATTTATTTATCTGCTGGAATCTTCTTATTTTTGCAGGGCTCTTTCTACTAATTCAAATCTCTCCTAAAAATTCACCTCCTTGGAGAACATTTCTAACTATCCTCTCTAACTGTAAACCTCCATCATCTCTTTCCCTTATCCACCTTTATTGTCCTTGTTAGCACTAATCAACGCCTTCTTATTTTGGTATATGTGATTTTTTAAAATAACTGTTTCCTCCCATGGAATATAAATTATTTCCTAGTGGTGACTGTGTCTTGCACACTGGTGCATTGTCAGGCATGATTATAAGATGAACTGTGTCCCCCCAAATTTCATACGTTGAAGTCCTGAGCCACAGTACCTCAGACTGTGATGACTATATTTGGAGACAGTGTCTTTAAGGAGGTTGTTAAGTTAAAATGAGGTCACTAGCGTGGGCCTTTCCAAGGTAGTATGTGAAAGCTAGTGTGGATTTGTCTTTAGTGAGCAAGGGAGGGGATGGCACAAATGCACCTAATCACGAGGAGATTGCAAATCGTGGTGAAATGCAAGATTTTATTCCAAGTGCAGAAAGAAAGCTTTGAGCCATTTTAAGCAAAGGAGTGATTTGATCTGATTTGCATAATTAAAAGTTTATTCTGGGGACTTCCCTGGTAGTCCAGGGGTTAAGACTCAGCGCTTCCACTGCAGGGGGTGCAGGATTGATCCCTGGTCAGGGAACTAAGATCCCACATGCCATGCAGTGCAGCCAAAAAATAAAAAAATTAAAAATAAATAAAAAGCCCTTTCTAAGCCAGGACATGGAAGCAACCTAAGTGTCCATTGACAGATGAGTGGATAAAGAAGATGTGGCACATATATACAATGGAATATTACTCAGCCATAACAAGAAATGAAATTGAGTTATCTGTAGCGAGGTGGATGGACCTAGAGTCTGTCATACAGAGTGAAGTAAGTCAGAAAGAGAAAACAAATACCGTATGCTAACACATATATATGGAATCTAAAAAAAAAAAAAAATGGTTTGAAGAACCTAGGGGCAGGACAGGAATAAAGATGCAGACGTAGAGAATGGACTTGAGGACACGGGGAGGGGGAAGGGTAAGCTGGGATGAAGTGAGAGAGTGGCATGGACTAATATATACTACCAAATGTAAAACAGATAGCTAGTGGGAAGCAGCCGCATAGCACAGGGAGATCAGCTCGGTGCTATGTGACCACCTAGAGGGGTGGGATAGGGAGGGTGGGGGGGAGACGCAAGAGGGAGGAGATATGGGGACATATGTACATGTATAGCTGATTCACTTTGTTATACAGCAGAAACTAACACACCACTGTAAAGCAATTATACTCCAATAAAGATGTTAAAAAAAAAAACCCTTTCTAAAAAAAAAAAAAAGTTTATTCTGGATGCTCTATAAGTGTGGGTGAGAGAGGAGGTAGGCAGAGAAGCAGGGGAATAGTGAGGTAGCGGTTGTTTTTGTCAGGGAGGGAAGCGATGGCAGCTTTCATAGGCCCTGGCAGTGGCGATGTGAGATGCACTGGTATCTTAGCTATATGTTGAGGTGGAATTCAAAGGACTTAGTGATTGGATGTAGAGCATGAAGAAAAGAGTTAAGTCGGTGAACCTTTACATTTCAGGTGTTTGTCAAGCAGTTGAGTGGGTGATGATATTTCTCCTTTTCAGGCCAGATGCCCCAGGTCTATCTCCCTTTAAATGCTTCTAACAGAGACAGACAGAACTGGCATTTATTAGTTTTGCATTGTTGAGGAAGTCACATGATCTCTCTGAGTTTCAAATTGATTTTTTCATAAAATTCAAATTTCAAAAGATTAGTTACAGAGTTTGTAAAACTTAAATATGGGGTATGTGTGTTGCATTGTATGAAAAACATCTATTACCTTCCTAAGTGCAGGGGCTCAGTAAATGATAGCTAGAATTATAATTGTTGTTCTTGTTGTTTTGAAAATTGTTGCTGTTATAGTCTGATTCACTTTGGTGGTGATTTATGTTTTCTATTATTCAGTGATTGTTAGCCTTTGTTCTCTTATTTCTGATCAAGTAACAAAAGTGTCCTTTTGCCCTGGAGTATCTTCCTGAATCTCAGCAGAACTCAGAGGGATTCTGCTAGGTTTGCTAATACCTTGCAATGCCACATGCCCTGGAATTCTGTCTGTGCAGAATTGGAAAACAGCAGCTCACTCAGCAGGGGCAAAGAGCATCAGATGACACAGCTCAATCCCAGGTAAAGGCTGATAAACCTATACTGGATGGTTAAAACGAAATGAAACGAAACAAAACAGTAACATTCTGTTGAGACGGCTGGGTAATTAGGAAAATATTTCAGCAAGGGAAGAGAAAAAGGATATAAGAATACATTTACCTCGGGGCTTCCCTGGTGGCGCAGTGGTTGAGAATCCACCTGCCCCAATGCAGGGGACACGCGTTCGAGCCCTGGTCTGGGAAGATCCCACATGCCGCGGAGCAACTGGGCCCGTGAGCCACAACTACTGAGCCTGCGCGTCTGGAGCCTGTGCTCCACAACAAGAGAGGCCGCGACAGTGAGAAGCCCGCGCACCGCGATGAAGAGTGGTCCCCGCTTGCCGCAGCTAGAGGAAGCCCTCGCACAGAAACGAAGACCCAACACAGCCAAAGAATAAATAAATAAATTTAAAAAAAAAAAAAAAGAATACATTTACCTCAAATGATCCAAATCTGTAAATGGATAAACAATTTTTTAAATTAAAGTTAAGCCTGTATAAAATGTTCAGCAAGTACAGATGAGTATGAAATTAAAAATCCTCTATCCCTACCCTTGGAGGTAATTAATTTTTAGAATTTGTTTCCACTTTTTCAGTGATTTTCTACATATACGTATTCACCCTACTTCTTAATATTCTGAAATTTAAGATTTACTTGTATGCTCCCTGCTATGAGACAAGGAATTTTGATCACTTCCCCTGGTCTTATTTTTCTCCTCTTAACCACCTCCCAGGTTTCATTTTAATTTTACTTTCATACATCTTTTGGTCATATTTATTTATTTTAAAATCCATTAACCTTTTAGGCAGTGTAATTGATTCCCTCTTTACAAACTAGAAGTAATTTAGCATCCCTGCACTCTTTCGTTTATTTTCTTCCGATGCCTAAACTCTTTTAGCTATACCATTATATCCATCACTTAAAATTTTACAATATTTATTTTCCAAACTCTAATTTTACTTTACATTTCAGTGTTTGTCTCCAATTTGTCTTTAAAAGTTAAAAAATCAGTAAGTAGCTTTATGTTGTTACTATTACACAAATGTCATTCAATCCCTTGGGTTCATAGGAAAGGGGAAGTAATCCTTTCACAGCAACGTTGTGAGATTTCTCTAGAGAAATTTTTCAAAGTGTTAAGGTCAAATGTATCCTCCTTTCTTCTCTCCATCCTTTGCCCCAAATCATGCCACTTTTTGGTTTTCCTTATATTTGAGCCATGACTCTCCTGTATGGCACTTTTCCCCTTGAGTTTCTAACTGCATTTGCTCTTGCGGAGATAGATTATGTCTGTTCTTCACCATTTCACTAAGAGCATCTCATTCTCTTAATCATAGTATTTGTTAAAGGAGCAATGAGCACAGAACCTGAGATTTATTTTCACTGTTCTCATGATCTAGAGTCCACTGTTTCTGGGAACCACTATTCTCCTGATTTCTTTCCTTTTTAAAGATTTTCTGTGTAGCCACGGAGATATTTCTCACCTCAGTACAGGGTCAAGCACTGTCACTCATCTTCCACTTAGTGGTAAGACAATAGTTGTTGGTGTGGATTGAAATGTTGCCAATCATAAGACGTAGCTATATATTCAAAGATATTTGGTTCTATAGTATTCTGACTCCCATTTTGCTTTTCCTTCAAGTGGTCACTGTCATATATCTTAATCTTAAACCTGAATCTAATTAAATGCTGTTAGTAGTGGACAAGAAATCTGGACTTTCTCTTCCTTCAGTTACTGAAGCTTTCAGGCCCAATGGAGCTTCCTTGCTTCCAAGAATGCAATTATAATAGAACTCAGTTTTGTATTAATTACACATAATAAGTAACTTCTTAATATCTTTCCCCCTACCCTCAGTGAATCTTCTAAGGCAACTGCCCTTATAAATGCAGATGAGGAAACCAAAGCAAGCAGATTTTCTCAATATCTCAAGGCATAACCAAGACTTGAACCTAACATCTGAATCTACATCTGACATACTTTCTACCTTATCACAGGATCTTTCCTTGGTGCTATGCTTTGGAAGTTGAAGGTGTGAGAGGGAGGAAAACTCTTCAGTAATGTCCCCTTAAAAGGGTGGATTGTCAAGCAAATGGTGAAAAAAAATTGTTACTAAGCAATTTTTTAATGTGAGAATTTGGGAGAAGCTGTTATACACAGTGATGTCAGGATCTGTGCTGTGAACTAAGAATTCATATGATGTTTGCATACTTCTGATTGTGAAACCTTTAATAAAACTTTCTCAAAATTGTCTTCCAAGGAATATTTCTTACATAGGATATAAGAATGTATTACTCCAAACAGGGTCTGTGTTTGACTGAACTTAAGGAACATGAGGTCAAAATAAGTTAAGCAGGTTTGTTACTACTGATAAATGGAATATTGCCTGCCATATCAGTAAACAAAGGATGTCACAGTCATCAGCAACTGTGGCCCTCCAACGTGAGCTGTTGAGCCCTGAAAAAACTCAGGAACGAAAGAATACCTGTCATCTAGCAGCCATCAGACTGCAGCCACTCCCTGAGGTGAGCCCTGAGGAAACTCAGGATGTGAAAACACAGGATACTGGCCCCAGATAGGTGAGGTGCATTATCAAAGGAATGATTTCAGTGAGCCCAGACTCTTGCATCTTCCCATACATAGACAAGTGCTAAATTCCTTAACTTGAGATATTTGGTTTTCTTTAATTAACAATAATCTTTTGATGTTCCGGCCTACCTGTCCTTTGTTGCAAAACTTCTATATAACCTGGCTCCCCCACCTCGCCTCCTCGGAGCAGTTCTCTCAGGGTTACTTGAGATGCTGCCTCCGGGGTTAAAGTCCTAAAAATTCCTGCTGAATAAAACATAACTCTCAACTTTTAGGTTATGAATATTTTTTAAGTCGACACTACCAAACCTCTTGAAGTTACAAATATATGCTATTATGTATTATGAATCTCCAACTGTGAGTGTGTGAGAGTATGAATAAAGTTCTCCCCAAATTATGTCACCATGGGATACGTCTTCCTTAGAGCATCTCACTAGGCTAGTGTGGAACACTCATTGCATCACATCCCACACCAAAATAAGAGGTTTTCTGTGATGCAAGGATAAAATGTCTCATGAGATACTCAAGATTACAAAACAGAACACTCTCTCTCCTCACCCATAAAAATACAAGAACAAACATCCTCCAGGGCACTGGAGCTTCCAACAGTACCCTTCCAATAGTAAACTGGCCTTTAATAGCCAGCATAGAAAACTTAACTCCATTACAACATCTCTTTCTTTAGATATTGGCCATATCTAGGTTATATAAAATCGTTTATATGTATTTGTAGACAATAATTTTATTTTCAATTGATATAATCACCAAGCATTGACTTTCCAGTGTGTAGAGTCCAGGGAATGTTCATCAGGATACAGAATTGTCTGACTTCAGTAAATAGGTTTGAACTTAAAAATGGAAATGAGCAGTTAATGTGGACTTGAGAGGCTTGGATAGAGGGCAAAGCATTTGTTTTTCAGGGAGGGTAGTAATTAATCAAATAATCTACTCTAGTGCCAGATCACAGTGGGAGATGAGCATCTGCTAACAGATAATCTTCATTTAGAAAGTGAATAGCTTAGTTAGATATTTACTTTCAATATTTTTGTGATAATAATTAGGGGTCTTTTTTTCAGGTACTTAGCAGAAGGAGGTAAATATAAGTATAGCTTTTATTTATTTATTTAAAAAATTTATTTATTTTATTTATTTATTTTTGGCTGTGTTGGGTCTTCCTTCGTTGCTGTGCACGGACTTTCTCTAGTTGCGGCGAGTGGCGGCTACTCTTCGTTGTGGTGCACGGGCTTCTCATTGTGGTGGCTTCTCTTGTTGCGGAGCACAGGCTCTAGGCGTGCTGGCTTCAGTAGTTGTGGTGCGCTGGCTTCAGTAGTTGTGGCACGCGGGCTTCAGTAGTTGTGGCTCTCGGGCTCTAGAGCAGAGGCTCACTAGTTGTTGCGCACGGGCTTAGTTGCTCTGCGGCATGTGGCATCTTCCCAGACCAGGGCTCGAACCTGTGTTCCTTGCATTGGCAGGTGGATTCTTAACCACTGTGCCACCAGGGAAGCCCTGTATATCTTTTATATTTAAAAAAAAAATCCTTGCAAATTAGTTGCCATGTATGCTCAGCAAGCAAAACGTATTCATTTTCTGTTTCAGTCTTTTTTATTTTTTTTTTTTTTTTTTTTTTTTTTTCTGAGGTTCAAGTGTTTTATTTCTTTTTTTTTTTTTTTTTTTTTTTTTTTAAACATCTTTATTGAAGTATAATTGCTTTACAATGGTGTGCTAGCTTCTGCTTTACAACAAAGTGAATCAGTTACACATATACATATGTTGCCATATCTCTTCCCTCTTGCATCTCCCTCCCTCCCACCCTCCCTATCCCACCCCTCTAGGTGGTCACAAAGCACTGAGCTGATCTCCCTGTGCTATGCGGCTGCTTCCCACTAGTTATCTATTTTACATTTGGTAGTGTATATATGTCCATGACACTCTCTCACCCTGTCACATCTCACCCCTCCCCCTCCCCATATCCTCAAGTCCATTCTCTAGTAGGTCTGTGTCTTTATTCCCATCTTGCCACTAGGTTCTTCATGACCTCTTTTTTTTTTTTTTTTTTTTTTTCCCTTAGATTCCATATATATGTGTTAGCATACTGTATTTGTTTTTCTCTTTCTGACTTACTTCACTCTGTATGACAGACTCTAACTCCATCCACCTCATTACAAACACCTCCATTTCATTTCTTTTTATGGCTGAGTAATATTCCATTGTATATATGTGCCACATCTTCTTTACCCATTCATCCGATGATGGACACCTAGGTTGCTTCCATGTCCTGGCTATTGTAAACAGAGCTGCAATGAATATTTTGGTACATGACTCTTTCTGAATTATGGTTTTCTCAGGGTATATGCCCAGTAGTGGGATTGCTGGGTCATATGGTAGTTCTATTTTTAGTTTTTTAAGGAACCTCCATACTGTTCTCCATAGTGGCTGTATCAATTTACATTCCCACCAACAGTGCAAGAGTGTTCCCTTTTCTCCACACCCTCTCCAGCATTTATTGTTTCTAGATTTTTTGATGATGGCCATTCTGACCGGTGTGAGATGATACCTCATTGTAGTTTTGATTTGCATTTCTCTAATGATTAATGATGTTGAGCATTCTTTCATGTGTCTGTTGGCAATCTGTATCTCTTCTTTGGAGAAATGTCTATTTAGGTCTTCTGCCCATTTTTGGATTGGGTTGTTTGTTTTTTTGTTATTGAGCTGCATGAGCTGCTTGTAAATCTTGGAGATTAATCCTTTGTCCGTTGCTTCATTTGCAAATATTTTCTCCCATTCTGAGGGTTGTCTTTTGGTCTTGTTTATGGTTTCCTTTGCTGTGCAAAAGCTTTTAAGTTTCATTAGGTCCCATTTGTTTATTTGTGTTTTTATTTCCATTTCTCTAGGACCTGGGTCAAAAAGGATCTTGCTGTGACTTATGTCATACAGTGTTCTGCCTATGTTTTCCTCTAAGAGTTTGATAGTGTCTGGCCTTACACTTAGGTCACATTCTCCAGGATAGATCATATCTTGGGTCACAAATCAAGCCTTGGTAAATTTAAAAAAATTGAAATCGTATCAAGTATCTTTTCCGACCACAACGCTATGAGACTAGATATCAATTACAGGAAAAGATCTGTAAAAAATACAAACACATGGAGGCTACACAATACACTACTTAATAACGAAGTGATCACTGAAGAAATCAAAGGGGAAATCAAAAAATACCTAGAAACAAATGACAATGGAGACACGACGATCCAAAACCTATGGGATGCAGCAAAAGCAGTTCTAAGAGGGAAGTTTATAGCAATACAAGCCTACATCAAGAAACAGGAAACATCTCGAATAAACAACCTAACCTTGCACCTAAAGCAATTAGAGAAAGAAGAACAAAAAAACCCCAAAGCTAGCAGAAGGAAAGAAATCATAAAGATCAGATCAGAAATAAATGAAAAAGAAATGAAGGAAACAATAGCAAAAATCAATGAAACTAAAAGCTGGTTCTTTGAGAAGATAAACAAAATTGATAAACCATTAGCCAGACTCATCAAGAGAAAAAAGGAGAAGACTCAAATTAATAGAATTAGAAATGTTTCAGTCTTAATGAGTACCCCCAGTCCTCAAGGAGTTCAGTGTTGAAGAAGTCACCTAGGCTGACGTCACTGGCAGGAACAGGGAAAGTGATTCTGCTCCATTTTTCTGAAAGGTGAAGTCAGTCCACATCTTTAATTAACTCAACTCCATCAGCACACACCCTCCTAACCAGGTGACTAATTTCTTATACCTTCTTATGAAGAAACAGGTATGTATGTTCAGTCCAAGATGTGGGCAGGAATCTGATTTTACATAGTGGAAACAGTATTCTTTTTTTTTTTTTAACATCTTTATTGGACTATAATTGCTTTACAATCGTGTGTTAGTTTCTGCTTTATAACAAAGTGAATCAGCTATACATATACATATATCCCCATATCTCCTCCCTCTTGCGTCTCCCTCCCACCCTCCCTACCCCACCCCTCTAGGTGGTCACAAAGCACTGAGCTCATCTCCCTGTGCTATACGGCTGCTTCCCACTAGCTATCTATTTTACATTTGGTAGTGTATATATGTCCATGCCACTCTCTCACTTTGTCCCAGCTTACCCTTCCCCCTCCCCGTGTCCTCAAGTTCATTCTCTACGTCTGCATCTCTATTCCTGTCCTGCCCCTTGGTTCTTCAGAACCGTTTTTTTTTTTTTTTTTTTTTAGATTCCATATATATGTTAGCATACAGTATTTGTTTTTCTCTTTCTGACTTACTTCACTCTGTATGACAGACTCTAGGTCCATCCACCTCACTACAAACAACTCAATTTCGGGAAACAGTATTCTTGAAATAAAATACACAAAACAATTTAGAATAATTCTGAGTAATGAAACAATTCTCCAATAGGATGAACAGAGAGAAGAAATTTGGGAGTAAAGTACGTCCTTTTTAAAATTTTGGCTAGTCCATTCACTGACTTCTTGGGCTGGTCATGGATCTTGTCTGGATCCCAGTACCCTTGTGTAAAAATAACGTCTTGTTGGCCTATTTATCCAGAGATGTGATCCTACGAGGATGTTGTAGGAGGAAGGACTGAAATGTCAAAGTAGCAAAATACATAATATTATTTATTTCTTATACACGTATATATATCATATTATGTATTTATTGTGTATGTGTATTCTGTATTTCACTACTTTAGTAGTCTTTTAGAACTGAACTATTTGCATTTGTTTGCAAAGTTTTGCTAACATTAAAAAAATCATCTGTAGTAATTTTCAAAATCCCCATTTCCTCTGTCCAAAAAACATTTTAAGACTAAGTGTGATATTCTTATGTGCTTTTTTTTTATTTAATAGCTCTACTAATGCAGTCTGCCATAAAACAGACACAACCGGAAGTGAAGCAATATAAGATCTGTTACAATGAGCTTACTTTATCATTAGTTTCTCCTAATGGGATTATAGTCTACAAATGATCATGTTACTATAGCAACCACATTAAAAGCCACACTGGGCTGTAAATGCAGTAACAACACCTGTGTACCATCATTTTCTTTGGTAGTTATAATATTTTTGGCCCAACAAAATAAGAGGACACCAAAAAAAAAAAAAAAAACCTATTGTTTCAATCTTGATTTCCTATTACATTCATCTTGGATTCAGTCATTCTGAACTTGAAACAGTAGTGCCTTGCAGAATATGGAAGGAAAACTCTTTTGATAACTTGGCTTGAGTTAACCTTAAATAACCTCACATCATTGGTTTATAAGCAGAGGAAAACCCTTATTAATGGAAGGATTAAATTCCCAAATAGAATAATATATAAAAAAATGTTTTCTTAAATACATTTTAGAACATCTTGCCTTATGAAAAATGACCTTAGTTCTGCACCCATTTCTGCTCAACATTTATACAAGTCTGATGTAGTGGGGGTAAAACTATTTAGCTACGTTGAAAACTGAATACAATTTGTTAGATGTGCCCTGGGTTTTGATTCAGAAAACAAGTCTGGCTTTACTATCTGCCCTCTGATTACAGTAAAATAATTGGAAATCTTACCCTCATTTCTTTGATCTAAAAGATAAGAACAAGGAACAAGTGCACAAGGGGAGAGCCAAAGATTGTCAGCAAAAGCAATGTCCTAATTCACAGGCAGTGTGATTTGAATTCCCCCACTGGGTAAGTCAGGATGCTCTGGGTTATGGTGAGGTTATTGGCCACTCCGGTTCTTGGTGGCTTAAACAGCGAAGACATTTCTCCCTTCATTCCCTTACGTGTTCTTTGTTCCTTGCGTGGGGTAGGACAGGGCTGACAGAGACGCCACTATTTGAAATGGAGGCAATGATGAAGGCCATGAAACAGAGCATGGAGAATCACACACCAGCTTTTATATGCCTCATCCCGACAGTAACACCTGTTACTCACATCTCATTAGCCAGTGTAGATCGTCTGGCCACACCTCACAGGGAGGGTAGAGGAGAGTACAATGCTGCCATGTGCTCAGGAAAAGAGACGGTCCAGATAGTGGTGAACATGTGAAATGTTTTTCCCACACAATTTAGTACTTTCAGAAAATATATTTTGTGGATAAACTGTAATATTTTAAACTAACATTTTGAATGCTATCTACATTTGAGGCACTGTTAAAATTTGTCACATACTATCTGGTTAAACTATCATGAAAAAGACAACTTCTTTCAAGTTCCCTAATACAAAAGGTATTCATCAAAATGAAGGGTTTTTTTTTTTTTCTGTTGTTGTAACAGAGACTTACAAAATAATAATAGTTTAATCAAAATAGTTTATTTCTCTAACATGTGAAAATCCAGATTGGTCACCCAGGGCTGGCATAGTGAGTCTGTTATCTTTAGGAACTCCAAGTTGTTCTATTTTCTTAAACATATTGCTTCTATTTTACAGTCCAGCATGATAATGCCTGTATTCAGGTCAGCAGGAAGAAGGAAAAGGAGAGGGGCGAAGGTTACATTTTTTCCTTGATGGGTACAACAAAGAAGTTATCCATATTACATCAACTTCCATGACGTTGGTTGGAACTTAGTTCATGACCACTACTAACCCAGAGGGAAAAGAAGAAATAGAGTCTTTCACTAGACAACTCCATGTGAAATGTAAAATTCTATTACTATATAAGAAGAGAATAGATGTGGTTGAACAATAGGATGAACCACAAGCCTATGTTCAAGATTCCCTGAGAAGTGCTCCAGCCCTGTCATTCCAAGATCATGTACTGCAAGTTTCCTTTACTCACTCAGGGAGACTGAAAGATCCAGATGAAGGACGCATCTCTGACATCTCCAATTTTGAGACCTTTATTGATTCTTTTCTGGTTGGTCTTCTCTATTTCCTTGGATCTAAATTTTCCTTATTAAAAACCTTGTTCAAATGCTATATCTTCAATACAGTCTTCCTTTTTTTTTTTTTTTTTTTAACCAACACCTTATTTGCTTTTCTATTTCCCTGTATTTCCCAAAACTTTATTTGCTTTTTTCACTTAGTCCTTGTATATGTCTTTTGGGAATATTTTTATTGTTTTTATGACTTTCTGACAGATGGTAGAGGAATTCAAGCAGAATTCTGAAAGGAAAGTTACCTGCTCCTTTCACAACAAGGATAGCTGAGTCCCTTGTCTAATAACGTTAACAGGATCATATGCCTTAGGTGCCTTTCCAATTTGTATTAAATTTGGAAATAAGACAAATCATGTTGGTAATCATAGTAGCTAACACTTAGTAAGTGCTTATACATACTAGGCTATCGGCAAGTATAACACATGGATAACCACATTTACTCATTGCAAAAACATATCCTGCTGATAGTATTACTGTCTCTACTATACAGTTGAGGAAACTGAGTCAGAAAGAGGCAGAGTCTTATTACCCCAAATCACACAGCTGGTGAGTGGTAGAGATGCAGTTTGAATCCAGGTATTTTATACTCCAGAGTCCCTGTTTTTGGGTGTGATTTAACCTTTTTGCTTTACTAACACAAAGATTAGTTGAAAATTGAATAAAAGTAGGAAATGACTAAATAAACGTCACTCATTAAAAAAAATTATATATTTATATTAATATAACTTCACTGTTAATTTAAACATAGCAAATATATAACTGTAAATACAAGAGCTATAACTATAAAATGGTTCTAGAATTAATTGTCAATCCCTTCTGCCTGGGATATTGTGAAGTTAGCCAGGAGTTCCTAAAGGCTGAGTTTCAGCCTAATCTTGTCATATTTTGCTTTTTCCATGATTCAGTAACATTCTCTGATTCCGGGACTTCCCTCGTGGTGCAGTGGTTAAGAATCCGCCTGCCAATGCAGGGGACACAGGTTCGATCCCTGGTCCAGGAAGATCCCACATGTCGTGGAGCAACTAAGCCCATGCGTCACAACTACTGAGCCTGTGCTCTAGAGCCCGAGAGCCACAACTACTGAAGCCCGTGTGCCACAACTACTGAAGCCAACACGCCTAGAGCCTGTGCTCCGCAACAAAGAGAAGCCACCGCAATGAGAAGCCCGTGCACCGCAACAAAGAGTAGCCCCCGCTCACCGCAACTAGAGAGAGCCCAGGGGCAGCAACAAAGACCCAATGCAGCCAAAAATGAATAAATAAACTTAAAACATTCTCTGATTCCTCTGTGTATACTGTTGGTCTGTGTTTCGTGCTGAGCAATGCTGATTAAAAATAAATTTAAAGTTCCTTCAGTCATAGCTTTTATGCTAACTGCAGAAAAAATCTTAGGGCAGAATTACTGAAAGAAAGATAAGAATCTCCACAAAGAATTTTTATGGCATGTAATATTTCTGATCACATTTGTCACTACATATATTCCTACAAAAGATGGTGATTACATTTACTTAATTATGTAAACATCCTGATTTGGTCACTTGCAAATTCTCAAAGCATATCATACTTGACTTCGTGGAATGACCACACTTTTGCAGGGAAGAAAACGACTTTCAAATCCATTGTTCCTTGAAAAAATAACTGTCAAACCCAGTGCTCCTTTAGTGGCGAACTTTCTACTGCATATTTTCCATGCCACAGTGGCTATTCTCCCATAGCTGAAGTAGCTGGAGCTAGACTATTGAATCGTAATCCTTTTGGAGGGAAAGTTTCCCCACTGATTTCTTTAAGGCCCATTTATGTGGGTGGCGATTTACCTCTGCATCCTTTCCCAATAGATGTTAAACTCCTGAGGGCAGGGACTGCTTTTGAATTTGTATACTTCCAGGTTTCCTTTAGTTTTCACCACTAACACCTATTGTTCTATTTACCATATGTACTTAATAGTTGTGGGTTTTAAGAGTTGTGGATTTCCTGAGTATGGACTGAAGAAAGTTGAGGATATTACAAAAGAAGAAGTTGTGGCAAGATCTAAATAGATGATTCTGGGTTAAGTTTATGATCTAAACTGAATTTTAAAAGACCTAATAATTTTTAAAATCTGCTTCTGATAACTGCTTACTCTCTTTTTGGGCCGTGTGTATGTGTTATAGCATATAATGTAACTAAATATGGAGATACCGGGTTTTGTAACAATTCTTTAAAAATCTATCGTTTTTAACCTAGGAGTAAAATGTAACAAATTAAACTTCATTCAATATTTTACAATGTGTGTGCAGATGAATGTATCATGAATCTCCGAAAAAATACTACTTACAATTCATTTCAAAGAATTATAGTTTTAGGGACTTCCCTGGTGGTCCAGCGGTAAAGAATCTACCTTACAATGCAGGGGACCTGGGTTCCATCCCTGGTCAGGGAACTAAGATCCCACATGCCGCGGGGCAACTAAGCCCACATGCCACAACTACTGAGCTGACGCGCCTCAACTAGAGAGCCTGCGGGCCGCAAACTACAGAGCCCACACACTCTGGAACTTGCACGCCACAACTACAGAGCCCACACGCCCTGGAGCCTCCGCGCCACAACTAGAAAGAAGCCTGCGCACCACAACTAGAAAGAAGCCTGTGTGCCGTAACGAAGATCCCGCATGCCACAACTAAGACCCGATGCAGCCAAAAATAAATAATAAATAAATCTTAAAAAAAAGAATTATAGTTTTAAAAGGCCACAATAATTAGGGAATTTTGTATTGCTTTCTATATAATGGTGGTTTTAAAATATATTTTTAAAAAATATATTTTTTAAAAAAAGATTGGTTGTGGGATATTGTCTCGAAGTTTGAAAAAATTTTCCTAACAATTAAAGCTGAAATTTTCAGATTCTTAAAGTCCTCAGAGAATTCAGCTCGGAAATGAGACACAGCAAGGAGCAACCTGGGACTTCGTAATACGTGACATTCTGAGATCATTAAGTTTTCATTGTAGAATTAAACATTAACCAATAAATCTGAAGGTAAACTGTGAGGAATGGAGGAAGCCACTGTTTCTCTTCCATTTTAATAGAATTCTCTAACAAGACATTAGAATTTGAAATGCTTTAATTTAGATGGCCTTGTTAGTCATTGGAGATATCAAATACCAAATGCTAATTAGATCATAAGGTATAATAACTAGCTAGATGGAAATGCCAAAATATTAAAGGTTATTTAGTCATCTAGAAAGGAGAATTTTCCCCCAGAAGACATATGATATATACAAGTTTCCCCCCAGAAGAAAAATGAAACTTAGGGTGGTTTAATTTATAATGAAAGATAAGTTACCTTATGTTTACAGTGAGAAAACTGTTATGTACAATCATAAATATCCAAGATAGCAAATGACTGCAGCAATGGTTGGTATTTACAATAGGAAGTTACTATTATTAATGTACATATTTATATATCACTTTAAATGTGAAAAGTCATCCAAATAAATATATGTGCAATAATTGAGTGGATGAGGGATATTTTTGAAATATTGTTTATGAACTCCAAGTTAATTATTGTAATGTCCATAGAGTCAAAGTTTATATAAAGCAGGATTCCTTTCATCAGGATTAGCTCTAATCAGGATTAGCTAATAGTAATTTTAATGAGGAAAATTTATAATCATATGTGCATTTAAATTATTCTTTAGAAGGCTATCTTACCTATTATATTTACACCTACTATAATATATTTACCTAGTACATACTTTTGTTAGTGAGTCTGTAGACTTCTGATTTAATATAGTCATAAAAGCCTTGCATGTTACTATTTTCTTTGCCAAATCCCAACTGAAGTATGTGTGTATGTTTGTGTGGGCATTCATGCTGGGAAAAAGTATATGCCATTATGTGAAGTAGCACAACTTATTAGATGCAAAGCCTAGAACAAGAAAAATATACTTAATTTCTCTAAGCCTCAGATTTCTCATTTGTAAAATAGGAATCATCATATTACTATGTCAAATTGTTGTCATAAGAATTAACATGGCAATGCATGTTAAGAACATAGTCTCAAAGAGTAATGATTCACTGTTAGTTATTATTTTAATTGTATCACCATCATTATTATTCATCGCCTAATACTTCAGTGACTTTTTGCAAATTACAGCAGAAGAAACCAGATTAAGGAAGGGACCAGTTTTCATTGCAACTTACCAAACACTGAGGAAAATACAAAAAGAAAACAAAAAGGATGCTTAGGCATTAAATAAGGATACCAGTGAATCACATGGATACTCTAGTTCCTCAACTATAAGGTCAAAGCTTAAAGTGGGGAGTGCATTATTCTGGTCTAGGTTTGGGGACAGGAAAATCCAAAACATATGTGTTTTGTAAGGTGTAAAACTGGTGCACACAGAACAGTGTGTCATGAATCCTCTCTCAACTGACAATCAAGTTGGAGGAAGTAATCAGCAGTATGCCCACCTAACAAAACTCTCTCTCAGGGGATGATGTCAGTAGATACTGCCATTGAAGTCAGCTATCTCATCTCAATGCGATGACAGGATCCAGGTGTGGCCGAGGCCACATGTAGCTTTTAACTGTCAGAAGTATCATAGGTTGAATACTGAAATAGGTAGCAAAGACAGGTAAGTCAGAATGTTTTGACCTGAAGGGATCATTAGCACTGGCTAAGTGATTACAGTGTCCCAAGAACTAAGATCTAAAACTAAGAACAAAGAAACATATAGTGCCCAGGACATAGTAAAGTACTTGGTTTCAAAATCCCTCCTCCCACACACCATGTGCTCTAAGATATGGATGAGATACATTAAATTGAGGCATTGTTAAGAGGATTGCTTTATTTTCAAGGTTCTGTTTGTTTTGTATTACAAGCTGGGTGGTTTCTATAGCTCTTTCACAGGCATAAGGATATGGTTGTGACACGTACTGCCCTCCAATCTCAAGTAGGTCCCAGGCATCAGATTGTTAAAGGATGAATGTAACTTCTGTATTAGATAGGACAATCACAATGACTGTCAGAATCTTAGGAAAGCTTTGGGGAAATTACTGGATGTTTCTATCTATAAATGGGAAGACTCACTTATAATTCATATCAAGACAGTTGAACCTAACACTAGAGGTCCATCCCTTAAAGGCATTGAGGTATATAGGCTGAAGTCATCCATTTTCAGGGTTACTGAGCCTTTCTGAGGCACGAGCTGAGTCTAATTCAGAGATTATCATAGGTAAAGTTCTTTAAACTCAACATAAAGAGATCTAGATGTATTTGTTTGCAATGTGTATTTTCAAACACCAAATATGTATGGGTAACTTTTCCTCTTCGATTCTCAAGAGAATAATATTCCTGCCCCATTTCTTTTGGTGCTTCTCATTTGCTTCCCAACTTTTTATGTAGATACGGGATTTTTTTTAGACTAGGCAGCAAATACCATACAAAGATCCCTTTTAGGACTCACTTAGCCCCAGGCTCCAAGGCCTAAAACAAAACAAAACTCAATAAACAGTGGACCAAACCACATGCCTGTGTAAATACATATAATATATGCTTTATAATACACATAAAATCCCATGATCTCAAAGTCCACATTTCTTTCTTACTATCAATCCCTGATTCTTGAAAAGAAACATACACACACACACATATACACATTAAAATAAAACATCAAAATAACCAAAAAACACAAACTTTTCATCAATACCCAATTTCTCATAGTAATAAAGTAGTAAGAAGCATTTCTTCTCCTTTTCCCTCTCCTTATCACTCTCTATATTTGCAAATACTATATGTGCACATATACAAATATAGGGGCAAACTGGTATATGTGTGCATTTTTATATATTTTAACACAAATTTTATATAAAGCGACTAAAAATTTGTATTATAAATATATATAATTATAAAGATAAACCACTCTCTGTAGCTAAAGTGTGTGTGTGCTTTATATGAGAATCCAGAAGATATACTTGTGTAAATATGTACTGATAGTATCTAGAAACAAATAGCTTTTGAGTATACATAGGGTCAAGTACCTTAAGCAGGACAGAATTGTTCATTATAACAATTGTATTCATTTTCTACATAGGTGACATTATGCATGAATAACTATCTCTGTATGTATATGTGTATATATGTATATCAATATTAAAAATATATTTATTGAGCCTATAAAACTCACTATGTGACAGACCATTGCAAGAGAATGAATAGAACATCCACCAATCCTGTCCTCAAATAGATCAGATTCAGTGCAAGATGGGGGATGGGAAAGGTCAAACAGAGGAAAAAAATACAGTACAGGGTAATGGGAGCCATAGAACCTGGGATAATAGAGTGCTCACAGCACAGTGGGAAGGCACATATCCAATTCTACAGGGAGAAAAATAGTCTCCTATAGTATGTGACACTAAAGTTGAGTCTGGAAGGAATGTGTGGGTAATGTGTCCATCCAGTCTTGAAGGGAAGTTTATGCATGTCTAGGTCTATGTGTGAATACACACACACAAGGACTTCAGCTAGATAGAAAACTTTATCTCCATCATTTAACCCATCCATTATGCTATCATGCAGGGCAGCTAAGCATGTACTTGTACAAATGGGCTTGGTAATATAAACAACTTAATTGAAATGGCTGGTCCCAAGAAACTCTTTGAGGACGCTGATGCTTCCTGGTGGAGTTCAAGACGGCATAAAATGTGTCAATGTTAAATCCTTGACATATGCAACTCTGTTCCCCTTGGTTTATAGCTCTTTTAGGAGATGCAACACCCGTTTGCTTTTATCATTCCTCTGAAACTGCATTAGAGAAATTACAGGGTATTATCAAGATAAGAAAATAATTGCATGCATTCCATACCTCATAAACTTTACTGTCCACAAGTTTTTCTAAAAAAAATTACTGAATATTTTCTTATTGCATAAAATTTGTTTTTATAATTCAATGAATACATTTTAAAAAGTGATGTAATGCTCTTATGTTTTTAAAAAACTAATATTCATAAATTAACAGAAATTACAAACTTGAAACTTTTTACACTTATGATAAAAAATTATATATTAACTCTAAAATATGAGAGAGGCTAAATATTCTTTCAAAATGCTTTGGTCGACCAGTAAAACTTCAGGAGAACACCGCCTTAGAGAGGGCAAGTCTTATGTAAAATCAGATTCAATACATCTGATATTCTTCCTTCTACTGACATTTATTCTGCCACTCCTTTTTAGGATATATAAAGGGGTGGTCTTTCAGTTATTCAGAGAACAGTGTCTTGGAGGAAGGGAGTGGGAATGAGTTTAAAATCAACCCTATTTTGATGCTAAAGACACGATGGCTTTAATCCATGGGTTCTGTGTTGTGAATTGAAACACGGATAAAGCAGCAACAGCTAGTTTCCAATAGTTAGAGTATTTAACATACGTCACCCTGGAGGTTGATTGTCTTTGTCAGAAGCATAAAAGTTAAATAAGTTGAAAATCTGCTAAAGTCTTTAACAAATGCCCGGAAGCAATACCATCATTACTTTTTGGAGGTTAAATGTGCTTTTGATGGCATTTTTATGGTTATTATGCGTAAGGGACTAGAGTTTTTGGCAAATACAAAGCAAGTTCTGTGAGCTTCCACAATCTGTGTCTTCCAAAAGGAATGAGATGTGTGCACTTTGCATTACAAGGGTGGCCAAGCTCTCTGAAACTTACAGAACTCATGCTGATGGAGATATCCCTCTTGAAGTTGAACTGATATATTAAAACATGCAATGCAGGCAACACTCTTGGGTTTTGTAAATGTACTTTTAAGAAGCAAAATAGACTCTATATTTTACTTTTACTATAATCTACGTAAGCCCAGAATGATATGTTCTTTAGTTCCTGAAAATAACCTCCATGTTTTAGATGCTATTATCTTCAAACGATTAAGTCTAGATTCTAAATTATGAAGACTCAATATTGTAGAAGTCAGTTCTTCCCAATGTGACTTCTGGATTCAATATAATTCCAATAAAAATCTCAGCAAGTTATGATTTGAATATCAAGAAACTGATTCTAAAATTTACATGGAAAGGCAAAAGACTCAAAATAGACAAAACAATACTAAGAAGAACAAAGTTGGAGGACTGACAATACTAAACTTCAATGCTTACTATAAAGCTACAGTACTCAAGATAGTGTGGCATTGGAAAATAATAAACAAATAGATCCATGGAACAGAACAGAGTGCCCAGAAATAGGGTCACACAAATTTAGTCCATTGACTGATGACTTGACAAAGGAGCAAAGGCACTTCAATGGAGAAAGGATAGTCACTTCAACAAATAGTGCTGGGACAACTATCATCCATGTGCCAAAAAAAAAAAAAAAAAAAAAAAGGTGGGGTGGGGGGGAATCTAGACAAAGACTTTATACCCTTCACAAAAATTAACTCAAAATGGACTATACCTAAATGTAAAATGCAACATTATAAAACTTCTAAAAGGTAACATAAGCGAGAACCTAGAAAATGGGTTTGGTGATGACTTTTTAGATATGACACTAAATGCATGACCTTTGAAAGAAATCATTGAAGAGTTGGACTTAATTTTTTAAAAAAAGCTCTGCTCTGCAAACAACACAGTTAAGAAAATGAAAAGACAATCCCCTCTAGGAGGAAATATTTGCAAAACACGTATCCGATAAAGGACTTGTATCCAAAATACAGAAAGAATCCTTAAACATGCCTTAATATGTACTCAAATGAGTTGGAAACTTAGGTTCACACAAAACCCTCACATTAATATTTATAACAGCTGTATTCATAGTTGCCAAAACTTGAAAGCAACCTAGATCCCCTACAGTAGGTGAGTAGATAAACAGTAGTGCATCCAGACAATGGAATATTATTCAGCAATTAAAATTAAAAAAAAAGAGCTATCAAACCATGAAAAGACATGGAGGAGACGTAAGTGCATGTTGTCAAGTAAAAGAAGCCAGTCTGAGAAGGTTACCTATTGTATGATGAAAATAATTAATTTTACTTGGGAAGAATTAGAATAACATCATTTAAAAATGGCAAACACTCTTCTCTTGTTAGCTAGTCCATTACTAAATGTTGACATCCGGTGAGTACCTTAGTCTCATAGGCAACGGTGGTCCCTCACAGTTCACCCTTCTTTACCTCTTTCCAGCTTTTTGACACCAATGACTCTGCTTATTTCTCAAAGGTTGCCATTGCCCTAAAATCCAAAACATCACAATCTCTTCATTCTCATTCTTCTTCTTTTTCCACGCTTTGTCTTCTTTTATAGCCTCTCCTCCTTCTGGCCCCTAAATATATGTACGCCATGTTCTGTTTAACCCTCCCTTAAATATACAAAACAATGTATCCCTCCTTGCTTTTCAGCACTCATCAATTTCTCTTTGTATAATTCATTCTGTGTATAGTCCCTCTCAAGACTTTAAATTTTTGAAGTCTTGAATGAGATTTATTGTATAATCATTGTGACCTCCAGAAAAACTGCCTGGGAGGAGCTAATGGAGCCTCAATAAATATTTGTTTTTAATAAATGAATTGATTTATAAAGCAATTCTCTACTAAATAAGTAGGGAGAGAACCGTGAATTTAATAGCACAATTACAGCACAGATTCCCTGTGCTGCCCAAGAGCGTGTCAGTCTTCTCCCTTGCTCAGATAATTTAAGCATGCACAGGGGAACCTCTCCTGGAGCATAATATTGAACTCCCCACTGCTCAAGTCCTTTAAAACATCATCCAAGAGAAGAGCTTTAATGGAAAATGAGGCGGATAGATGCATACCCATCCATTCTCCTAATTCTAAAATATACCCCTGAATAATATGGGCAGCATCATATCAGACCACTGAAGAAACTGTGTTTGTTGAATGTACTGATATCATGCCAGCTACCTGTATTCATGAAGATCAAAAGAACCAGTGCTATGCAACTGGTGTTTAACATATGGACATTGTTGAGGATTTTGCTCATGATTTTGTTCAGTGTTCTGTTCACTGTGATCAATGGAAGAAACTAACCTACAGTCTCAAAACAAGGAAAGAGCTGTTCTTTCCTGAGCTAAGCTTAGATTCAAATGTGTGGCACCTTGAGCAACGCATATAAGCTTTGAAGTGGTTGTTTATCTATCAACTGGTTCTGCCTTACTTTCTACATTTTCCCCTTTATTTCAAACTTTTTCAGTTCTTTCTGTTTTTCATTCTGCTTTAAGATATGAATTTTTATAAGACAGTTTAAATTATTTTTCAGCAAGTTATAAATAAATAAATATAATAAAAATAGACAAGAAAATGAGACCAAAATTGAATGTATTATGTTGGAAAATTTTACATCCCTACGAACTTTTTAAAAGCACGTTAAGAAGGTTTACATTTGTAAAACTGTGCATCCTCCTGGCATTGTTTTTTAAAGCACCAATATCCAAGGGATGAATGCACCACTCATCCCAAATTATCTCCTTATCCTAAAATAAGCAGTGTTATTCCCTTTTCCACATGTATATTTTAAGAAATGAAACGCATGACTAACATCCTGAAAATAATTCATTTAAAATAGTTCAAACATGACTTGGAAATATTTTGAATATATACCTCAAGGTCCACACTACCGCTATTTTTCCTTTCAGAAAACAGCTTGTTTGATGCTCCCAGCAGTCAGAGCTTTGCGTCTTTGGTAAATCTGCTTTCTCTCAGACACTCCAGCTGTCCACGTTCTCTGGTGGTAACAACTCCACCATTTGAACTTGAAAAACAGCTTATTAACAAAAGATATTTGGCAAAGATATTTTAATTAATGCTTTGAGACTTGATGCAAATTTGCCAATGGATGGGAGCAAAGTGGATCTTTAGAAGAGTGAGTTAATGTCTTAGTATGATTTATTCCTATCTGAAAAAGAACTTGCCATCACTTTTCTTAGCCAGTTTTCAGTAGCTAAGTAGAAAAGTAGCTTCCATTTCATGAGACAACTTGGGTTAACTGGAGAATCTATTTTAAGGGAAGTTGTCTATTTTAAGAAAGGGAAAGAACAGCTAATCTGTCCTCCTCTGGAGACTGGAAATCATATGTAGGGAAAGGCTGTGAGAGCAGGTCAAGAGAGCCAGTTGTAGCCATGCTTTGCCTCTAATTAGCTGCAGAAACTGTTGAAGTAAAGATAATTACTTAATCCCAGATTTGCACTTGTCACCTCATCTAATTATGCAATAGCCTTAAAAGGTAAATATGTATCATCTCATTTAATCCTCACCACCACCCTGAGAATAAGGCATTATTATCACACCCACTTTCAGATAAGACAACTGACTCCCAGAGGGAGGAAATATACTAGCTGTAGTTTACCATAAAGATTGTGCTCTTAGGAACATAAGTGCTTTTCTTTGTATTTTCTAATCTGCTCGATCACCTCATTAGCGACCGAGACCAAGTTAGAAACCTTCCAGCTTTCTTATCTTTCTCCTACTCTCCCCACATCCCCAAATCTCACCTCTCCATGCTCATGTAATACCCAGATTATTTCCTGGAAAATTGCATAGCACCTGACTCACTGACAACAGAGTTTCCTTTCACTAAGTTCTGATCTCATTCCTCTTCTCTTTCAAATTCTTTAGAGTTTTCCATTGTTAACAAGATCATGATAAAAATCTCCCCCTTATATATATGTCTGGTCATTTGAAATTACTCCTTTTCCCCACTGTTCTACCTAACCTAGAATGGGTTCTTCTCTAAATCCAGAACCTGCCATACACATTCTGCCCTCTTTCTTGTTGTATTAGTTTTCTATTTCTGCATCACAAATTACCAGGAATGGATTGGCCTAAAGCATCATTCACTGATTAGTTGACAGTTCTGTAGGTCAGAAGTCCAGGCGGCTCAGCCAGGCCAGGAACTCTGTTTAGAGTCTCAAGGGCAAACCCAGGTATTGGCAGGGCTGCACCCCCTTCAGGTGACTCTGGGCAAGAATCCACTTCCAAGCTTATTCAGGTGGTTGGCAGAATTCAATTTCTTGTTGTTGTAGGACTGAGATCCTTGGCCACCTCCATCTTCTCTCTGCCTACTTCTTCCGCTACATCTCTGTGACTTCAGCCAGGAAAAAGCTCTCTGTTTTTAAGTTCTCATACGATTAGGTAATTCATGTTAATGCAGGATAATGGCCATATTTTAAAACACATAACATTAGAGAAATGCAAATCAAAACTACAATGAGATATCATCTCATACCGGTCAGAATGGCCATCATCAAAAAATCTAGAAACAATAAATGCTGGAGAGGGTGTGGAGAAAAGGGAACACTCTTGCACTGTTGGTGAGAATGTAAATTGATACAGCCACTATGGAGAACAGTATGGAGGTTCCTTAAAAAACTAAAAATAGAATTACCATATGACCCAGTAATCCCACTACTGGGCATATACCCTGAGAAAACCATAATTCAAAAAGAGTCATGTACCAATATGTTCATTGCAGCTCTATTTACAATAGCCAGGACATGGAAGCAACCTAAGTGTCCATCAACAGATGAATGGATAAAGATGTGGCACATATATACAATGGAATATTACTCAGCCATAAGAAGAAACGAAATGGAGTTATTTGTAGTGAGGTGGATGGACCTAGAGTCTGTCATACAGAGTGAAGTAAGTCAGAAAGAGAAAAACAAATACAGTATGCTAACACATATATATGGAATCTAAGAAAGAAAAAAAAAGGTCATGAAGAACATAGGGGTAAGACGGGAATAAAGACACAGACCCACTAGAGAATGGACTTGAGGACATGGGGAGGGGGAAGGATAAGCTGGGACAAAGTGAGAGAGTGGCATGGACATACAGACACTACCAAACGTAAAATAGATAGCTAGTGGGAAGCAGCCGCATAGCACAGGGAGATCAGCTCGGTGGTTTGTGACCACCTAGAGGGGTGGGATAGGGAGGGTGGGAGGGAGGGAGACACAAGAGGGAAGAGATATGGGGATATATGTATATGTATAACTGATTCACTTTGTTATAAAGCAGAAACTAACACACCATTGTAAGGAATTATACTCCAATAAAGATGTTAAAAAAAACAAAAACAAAAACAAAACAAAAAACACATAACCTTAGTTACATCTGTAAGGATATCCTTGCAATGTAACATAATGTATTCACAGGTTCTAGGGACTAGGGCATGGACATCTTTGGGGTGAGGGTGGGGTTTATTCTGCCATCAACACTCATGCAGTTAGATCTATGTGGCTGGCTCTTCCTCCTTTCTTGAACTACAGAACTTCTTTTCCCAAATCATGACAAATGTGAAGCCTTTCCAGATTTCTCAGGCAAGTATTTCTTCTTCCATTTCCAGTAAATGCTTCTTGTATAGAGAAAATAGTGCATTTAAGTTTTTCTAAGCCTTTATTTTCTTAAGTTCAAAAAATGGATATGTTCGGTTAGGACCACATTTATCACTTTCTATCTAAAGTTATACCATAAAAATGGTCTTCCTCTATGATTTTAATTTATTCTTTCAAAATTTCCTGGTTTCCTGGTAATTTATTTGCTTTAGTGTGTGGGTGTGTGTATAATATTTGCTTTAGTATATATATTGAATTTTTAAGATGAGTCTATGAGATAAGTATCATTATTCCCATTTTACAGATGAGAAAATTGGTGGCTCAGAGAGGTTAAGTGACTTGCTAAGGTCAAATAGCAAGTGATAAGTGAATCTCAAATAAGAAGACACATCTGAGGCTACAGCTTATTCCATACACTGTCTTAACAAATTTTTCTTGCAGAGTATAAATCCTATCTGCAATTTCTGAATAAATAGTAACAATTTATTTATCTGAAACAATGCGACAATACTGAAAAATCAAAGAAGGCATCATCAAACTCCTTTTTACTGAATGCATAAGACATGGAAGCAAAAATCAATGTCAATTATAATTTGTAACAATTTCTTTAAAGAAGATTTAAAACTTTAGGTTTAAGATGGAGGATACAGCACATATACATTCACCTCTAGTTCACACCCAGATTCAAATGAAATCAAAGTTTGGAGCTTTCAAAAGGAATAAACCCACAATGGGAAAGGGAATTTAATTCAGGAATAGGTGAGACAGTTCAAGAAAATTCTGGACTATAGACAGGGAATGGAATGGGAGAATGTTGACTGATGGAATAATGCAAGGATCCCTTCTAAGTCCCCTTTGACTCGTGCTAGAACATCCTGCGTGTTTATTGGTAACCCTGCATTTATCCTTTTAATTCAGCCAGACTCTTGGTCTTCCTCTTGCACTCCTATTGCTGGAATCTGACATAAACTCAGTTTCCAAAGGAGAAACGTGGTTTGCAAATTCTTAGCCTTTGCATCACAAAGCAGAGTACAGAAGGGTGGGTTTGAAGCTGAGAAAAAATAGCTTTATAACCAGCACTTCTCCATGGGATGCATTCTCCTCTTCCACTTTGGTGCAGGATAGGACTCTACCATAATTAATTAGAACACCCCAAACCATGCATTATGACCTAATAACTTCAAATACTGATTCTATCTGAAAATGCCCTGGCCCTCTTTCACCCAGGCTGGCTCTCCTTCGTACAGCTCCCAAAGTCCAGTATCACTATGTTTCTTTGGGTACAGCTTTTGGCCTAGTGCCTGCACAACTTCAGGGCAAGACCTTCAACTAGGTCTCCTTCCCCTACTATAGATGCCTCATCAGAGCTCTGCTGTACTGCCTGGGAATAAACTTACTGCATACGACATGGCACATCCAAACAGCACTTTGCTGGCTAGAGGGCATAAAAACCTATATTTAACATTCTGAAAAGCTGCATCGTTTAACAAGAAACAAATATATTTCATTATTCAGACAGATCCATCATCATTCAATCAAAATTCTTTCCTTCCCTACTGCAAAGAGGGATCATTTCCTAAGTTTTCTGAAAGGCAATACTTGCCTTTATAAAAAGTATTCCCTTATAGGGTTTTTCTCTTTCCCCTCTTACTCATATTCAAGGACTTCTAGTTATAAAACTAGGAAACAAAGTTGAATAGAATAATGTAAAGAAGAGAAAACAAAAGAATACTGACAGATAATGAAAATTACTCATTTGTTAGAAGGGATCATTAAACATTTTCACTTCTGTTGGCTACAAAGAACCAAGGACTTACTCTTTTATCACAAGCCTATTGTGGACCTTGGTTATTTCTTTTTGGAGCCCATCCATCATTCCAACTGGCATAGGGCATGTATTATGGTCCATTCATTTCATTTTTAATGTGTTTTCCTTTTTAAAATTAGAAAATGGACCAAATAAAGCTGTGGCAGAATGTTCTACATAAAGTACTGTCTTTTTAATTACATTAAGAAATTTCTTCCCAATCACATTAAAAAATGATTCAGTCAGCATCTTTTCCCTGGGAAACATTTTCCCCCCAGCATCACTTTTTAATTCAGTTTAGATCAATGATCAGTTGTGTGTGTGTGTGTGTGTATATATATATATAGACACACACAAAAGGATATCTAATAAAGCATTCCTCGTAAGCCAAAATCATCCATTTTGTTATAGTGTTATCTTTTTATTAATCGTTTTAAAAATAATTATCTGTTTGTGGCCTTTATGATTGACTCTATTTGACAAGCACTAAAAGAATCATAGACTTTTTAAAACCTTGAGTTATGTAAGACCCCTCCCACCAACTGTCAATACTCTATTATTTTATTCTATGGATGAATAATATAGACCCCGCAAATATGGGTAACTTGTCCAAATTCAGGTAATAATAGTCCTGGGATAAAACCTCCAGTTTCCATAATTACAGCCAGTGTTCTTTACAAGTATGCTACACTAAACCATACATTTCTCTCAGGCCACATCAGACAGCATCACAGACTAGTTCATACTGCTCTAGGATAATGTTCCTTCACTCTCAATTTATCAACCTAATGCGTATCTGGCGATGCAGACAATATCTGAATACCTAAAGCAATGTAAAGGATGAAAGAGAATGAATAATTGAAAGCCATATATTTTGATATTCTGCTTTTGGCAGTTGTTCAAACATCTTCTCAAACAAAACTTGGTTCAGAGTTTCAAATATATCTCAGACCAAACTAGACTATGGTCATAAAACAATAAAAAAGGAAAGCAAACATTTATTGAGTGTACTTGGAGTCCTACCTGCTATACATATGCTGTTATTCTTTAACCTTATGAGGCAATTATCATTATAGCATTTTGCTAAGAAGAAAACTAACACTCAGATATGTTTATCTACATGTCTAAGATCACACAGCTTATAGCTGTGAGCACTAAGACTTCAACCAATGACCAAAGCGACAAAAATACCATGTACATTATACTACATCATGCCTTCTCTCGTTGACTTTAAAATATCCCAAGGCAAGTGTGGCAAAGCAAGGCAAGAGGGACGAAATGATCTAGACAATTTGAAAATGTGAATGCCACACCTCTGGGCACTTAGAGTTGAGTTGGATGTTCTTCATAAGTGATTGCAAACATTTCTGTCCAGCAGGTTGGTTACACAATGTACTAGAAGGAGCCATGAACTTCAAGACATACCATCTCCACTCCTTATCTAGTTTAAATTCTACAAATATTGTTTGAGAACCTATCATGTGCCATAGATTAGGCTAAGGGTCTTGGGACAGACAGTGAATAGTCAAAAATTATCCTCAACAAGGGATGTAGGAATGGGCATGGTATGTTTGAAAAACTTCTAATAGGTCAGGATGTCATGAGGTTGATATATGCATGGGATAAGAAAAGGGTCTGGATATGATAGGTGGAGCAGTATCATGAAAAATCATGCTAAGAAGTTTGGACTTCAATTTTGAGAAGTAAAGTCACAAAAAGATCATTCTTACCACAATGCCTGGGATGGCCTGGATGGAACAGTTTGGATGAAGGGAGACAGTCACAAAGTTATTAAATTAACCCATATCATAGAGGGGTAAGTGGGAGTAAATTAAGCTTGAGTGAGTGGAGACTGACAAGATAAATTTGAGAAATACTTTCAGAGAATATTGGCAGAGGTTGATGAAAATAAGAAAAGATGATTCAGAGGCAAAACTTGGGTTTTGGGATTGAAAGTGTGGATGTATTGGGATAACAACTGCTATAGTCAAATAGAAGAGGCAAAATAAATTTGAAGATAGGAGTAGATATTAAGGTCAGTTTTAGATATTTGAGTGCCACTGGGACATGTGAAGGAGATATTCACAAAGGACTTGGATAGAAGTTTCTGCAACATGGAGAAGCTACTGCTGAAGCCACAGCTGTTTTTTGTTTTTTTTGTTTTTTATTTTGACTGCACTGGGTCTTCGTTGCAGTGCACAGGCTCTTCGTTGTGGCATGCAGGCTCTCTAGTTGCAGCATGCGGGCTCTTTAGTTGTGGCGCGTGGGCTCTCTAGTCGGGGCACGCGGGCTTAGTGGTCCCGCGGCATGTGGGATCTTAGTTCCCCGACCAGGGATCGAACCCACGTCCCCGGCATTGGAAGGCGGATTCTTAACCACTGGACCGCCAGAGAAGTGCCCATAGCTGTTTCTTAATTGTTGGCATTCATTTGCTAATCAAAATCATGAATGTGCTTGAGATCATATATCATTTTACCTCTCTGAGTCTCCTTCTCAAAAGACATGGAGCTCAGTCTACGCAATCCCTAAGATCCTCCTCCAACTCTAGGACTGAGTCATTTTATTAATGGCTGCAAAATATCATTCTTCTGTGAATTGTCTACTTTCTTACTATGAAAATCATTTATCTAGACTACTGTTACTTTGATTGTATATGTATATATATACAAGTATAACAAATGCATTAAATGTTATTTACTTTGATAGAGATAATTATTCTATAATAGGCCATATTTCATATTTTTCCTTAACAATAATATATCAGTTAATACTGAATTATTTTTAGCTCTACTGGATGTTATTTATTTTGTGAGGCATAAAAATACAAAATATATGAGACTTGGAAGCTGCTAAAAAGGGGACAAAAGCAGACAATATGAAACTAATACTAATTTTTCCAGGTAAGTGTTACATCAGTAATTTGAGTCAAGTGCTGTTGGCACACAGCAGAAATGCCTGGGATTATTAGACTAAACCTTGACAGAGATGTCAAAGACCCTAGACCTTGAATAAAAAATGAAAGAAAGGGTGAAATATACTCAAAGTAGAGGAAAAACATGGAATTGTGGAAGACTCCAAGAAAGTGGTTTAAATTTGTAATGGCAAGTTTTCATTAAGGCAAGATTAAGGAAAATGTGCCATCTTGGGTCCATTGGTAGATCAGAGCTGGAAAGTGGATTTAGGAAGAAATCACCAGCGGCTTTATGTTCCCTTGTTTTGACTGTGGTTTTAACCCCAGTTGGTGAAGCTACACTGGGCACCCAAATGAAAGAAGAGACTATGCTCAAAGTGCCTCATTGTTCTCTTAGATCAACTAAATACACAGTCTCTGTCTTTCTGCATTCTGTAGCTTACTGGACACCATGGAACCCTAAATACCTCTGGTGACACAGGAAACAAGCCTGGGAACTGTTCTCCTAGGTGATAATGACAAAACATCCCATTAAGGAAGATTAGCGATGGTAATGAAAAATATTTTGTAACAAGTCATAAAATTCGATAGAAACTAGGGCCTCCCCGTCAAAATAACTTTTCTTTAAATATTCTACTAGATGTATTTTAAACAAATTCCTAACATGTGAAAAAGAATCATAAGAAAGTCAATTTAACTTGTTGATATAAATAATAGTTTTATTTGCCAAATTTTCTCCTGTAAAATACACAATTTTGAATTATTTTCCCGGACTCAACTCTGGCATAATTACTTCTAACTTATTTTCTCCAGATACGCATGGTGAACCAGTTGCTTCCATACTTGGAATCAAAAAATTAATACCTCTGGATACCACCATTGGCTGTCTTGGACCTCTGCACTGTCAAAGCTTACTAGGAGATACACATGTAGAGGAAAGTGGTTAATTTAAAAGGAAAGAGCCCTCCCCGCGAAGCCACATGTCTCCTTGAATCCCAAGCTCATAACATATAGTCAACTGAGGAAATATAGGCACAAAACCCTCTTGCGCAGAGGACAAGTATCTGAAAATTGCTATAATTATACCATTTGCCAATGATTTACCCTTCATAGGGGTAAGCACCAGACAACATGGAGTGAAACACCATAACTTTTGATGCTTGCTTGAGTAAAGAGTATATACCTTAACTGCAAAATGAGTTTAGTAACAGAACGCTTCACCAATATTTGGGACTCTGGAATCTAGGAATGATATGGATGTGGAGAGGGAGTAAATTAAATTTGGATAAAGGACAGTTTTTCCAAATTAGTTGCAAGGTACAGAGGTGCTGTTTTACAGACTGCAGTTGCCAACAACTTTCTGAATGGAGGAGCATTGGATTATCGGTTTATGACTATGCCTGCGGAGCCTAACTCCTCCCCAGCTCCCTGGCAACAGCACTGATCTCGGGCCTCACTGCCTGCCCTGTGCTATTCTTAGCCTAATGTTAAGAATGCTAAGCTCATCAGAAGCTATGAGTATTTGAAATGCTGAGGTAGAGACTGACAACCCCTTCAACACTGGCGTATGAGGGACATTTATTTTAAGCCACTTTCCCTAAATACACTATGTGATAAACAGTCTGGTGCCTGCCAGATGCACCATCTGGGATTCATCCCTTCTTTGTCTGTCCTTCCTTGGCTGTTTGGTTAGAACTCTTGTTCTACAATGTGCCTTGTGCCCCCAATCATAAGTCTCCATTCCCATCTCCTGCACTAGACTATGAGCTCCTTGAAGGCAGGGGCCATGTCCTCTTCCTGTTTGTATTATCCCACAGGACCTTTATCACATAATGAATGTTCACTAAATTGTACTGAATTACATAATGGAAGTTCTTTAGAAGTTTTCCTAGTGATCTCAAGAGTATGTGCTACATAAGGCCCCGGGAAATCTTAGGTGTAATAATACCAGCCTCGGGGCTCTAATCTTTTTTAGGGACCCAACAGGGATCTTCCTAGTGACCAAGATAATTAATCTAATTTTTCTTAGGTACAATTTGCCTGGTGCTTTGGGGCTTTTTCAGGTCATACTCTTTAAAAAATAATGTTGGCTATAAGCATTCTAGCTTTTGTGAACCTGGAAGGCCGGTCTTTGAGGATCCAGGCTTTCTCATCAGTGTTGCTGGTTGAGGGGGATTCCACCATATTCAATTACCAAAAGCACTTGGGATAATATTTGACTTCTTCAAGGCCTGTTAGAGATTTACCCAACAACTCAGAAAATCCTTTGTCCTAGGGTTATCCTAAAATTATTACAGAAGAAAACAAAGGCAGACACTGAATCCAGAATAAAATTCATTTGAATTTTTTAACATGAAAATCAAAATATAAAAGTAAAATGAAAAGTTACTCACGCAAAAATACAAAAAAATAAGTGAAAGAAGTTACTAGGTGGTGACTTTCATTGGGAAGTCAGGAAAAGTGTCCCAAAGAAGACATTAAGCTGGTATTTGAATTGAAGGAACACGCTGAATGTGTGGGAAGGTCAGGAGAAACAATATTTACAAGTAGTGAAACCAAGTGAGTCTACAAAGGCTCTAAAATGGGGACGATCTTGGCGAGTTTCCGGGACAAAAAAAGGCTCATGCGACTGGAAGGTGCTGGCAAGGAGATCAGAGGCACAAAATGGCTTGGAAAAAAGAGGTGGGCCACGCCACAGAATCAGATCACATCAGATTCTCCAAACCCAGCTGCCCTCTACTTCCCTTACAGAGTATCTCAGGCTCCTGAATTTCCACAGCCTATGAAACCTGAGTCCTGGCATTCAACTTCACTGGCTGAAGTGTGACCATTACACATTTTGAGAAAAAAGACCGATTTGGGAGCACTGTGAAGGAATAACTAGAAGGGGGACTCAGCCCAGTGAGGAATGGAGAAAACTGAGCAGATCTTTCTCTAGAGCAGCCTGCAGAAGCTCTTGGATTTCTGAGTCCAGAATTCATATCGGTTAAGGAACAAGCAGAAGGTGATGCCTTGGCAGCCACTACTGATCAGTGGGCCACCTGCCTGCCCCACCAGTGCTGATCTGACAGAGCTTTAATAGACCGCACAAGATGTGGTTTCTCCCCCCGCAGACAGTGCTTTACTGTTGGATGGAAATATATTTCACAAATATCATGATCCAAAGAGGAACTCCATCCCCGTGAATTCTAAATTCAATCTAAAGAGTCTCTTAGGATAAACAAAAGCCTCTCTGTTCCTTCTGACAAACCCATAACCAGGAAAATTGAAAGCCTACCTATACCCTTGGAAAATTAAATTCTGGTTTAGTTAATGTTCTTCTCGTGGGTGAAGTGGCTGCTTAAGGAAAGATAATGACAGTGTTAGGATGTTTAACTGCCGCTTAGCTTAATCAGGATCTCTATAGCTCCTGCTGGAAAGGATGGGGGGGGCGGGGGGGAGGGGAGGGGAGGAGTGTTAAATTAGAAGGAGAATGAAATACTGCTATATCAACCCGAGAGAAAAACCTCCCTTGTAAGTGAGCAATACTCACAGACTTGTGGGAGGTGTTTATTAGCACCTGGGAGTCTATTTGCTGAATGGACCACACACAGAGCAGACTGGATGCAGCCGCTGTGTGGTGTCAGGTAAGTGGCAGGGCCCATCAGCAGGGCGGAATCCAGTCCAAAGCTTGCAAGACCAAGCCCGAATCTATAATCACGATCCCACACTTAACTACCATATTTCTAAGTAGAAGATCAGGTTTTTCTTAGTTTTTTCATTAAGCTGGAAAACATCCTGATGATATCTGTGTATGGCAGCTCTAGGATCTAGGCTAATCATGACAGTAACACAAAGCTCGCTGGGATGAAGCTTGTAGCCTGGGACTAAGGAAAGATTTCCCTTCCTAAGCTCCTGTAATTGACTAGTAAAGGTGTTAGACCTGGGAATATTAAGAACATTTTCCACTGCCAATGCTAAAAACTGGCTTCAACATCAGACATCATTCAACTCTGTGTTCTTGCTCACCAATCAAATCTCCAGGGTCTAGCACAGTGCCTGACACATAAGTAGACACTTCATCATCAACATCCATCAACTCATTTCCTCTTAAGAACTTGTGTAGTGTGGGGAGAAGGGCAGTGGTGCATCCAGTAGAATTAGTCTTCTTGGTCAGTTGGCTCAGTATCCTGGAGAATCTCAAGCTTTGCATTTTTGTGGCCCATACTGAAGTAGACCCAGGGGATTATCAAGGATTTGAGTTGCAAGGGAGTAGATGTTGATTGCACACTCTGTGAACAAACACACACACAAGCAAACCTCAAAAGAAGGCTCCATCTCTTGTTTACTTTGGGAGCAAAACAACAGATTCTGAGCTACACAGAAACATGGTGAGTCTGAAGAGTGGACATGGTACCATAATGTGCATGCTGTTAGGAGAACTGCTTTTTTTATTGAAAAAGAAATATGAAGCTTGTTTTTATGTATGTAAAGGTTGATGCATCTCAATTTTTGGAACCAAGGCATGGCATACCATATAACATGAGGATATCATCATTTATTTAGCTTTTATCCTATTAATAAGACATTTAGATTGTTTCTAAAATTTTTTGGCAATTATATACAGCACTGCATTGATACCCTTGCACAAATGCCTCGTGTACATATGCAAAATTTCCCTTGGCTAGCTTCTTAGTAATAAAATTTCAGAGTATAAAATAATTTTGCTTTATTGATACTACCATATAGCCTTTCAGAGTAGCTGGATCAATTTAGTTATATATATATATAATTCAAACACAAAATGTTATTAGAATTTGTTCTGAAGCTATTTGTATAAATACGCTTTAATAGAATTTTTCTGTGGGTATTTATATGAGTGAGAAACGTGTATCATGAGGTTTATGTAGATATCCTAGCAGTCTACTCTGCAGTGTTGGAAGGGCACTAGTTGTGGGGAGACAGTTTCTGATCTGGGGTTAAGAACCTTTCCAGGGAAATGGAAACATTGAATGAAGGAATGGATCTGATTCTGATGTAATTTACTCTGGAACTTAGAATGACTGTCACTATCTTTCATTCTGCTTTGTTTCATTCTCATAAATGAAAGGTTTGTTTTCATTTTCTCTTCCAGGTAGAATTCTTATTCTCAATTTTTAGTGTCCAAAGCTGAGTCCTGAAGCATTCTATAATCTTCTCCACTGCCCCAAGAGCAATAAAAATCAACATATTTACTTATTTATCTTTTTAAAATTAACCAAACACCCTTATTCTCTGTTGTCAATGTGAAATGATCGTTGACTGTGTTAAAATTCATTGTGGATATGTTGATAAATATCATTTAAACAAAAACTAATTGCTGGTCATATTCCCCAGAAATTGCCACCCAAGACTATAAAGAGACATGTAAAGGGATATTTCTCATAGCACCATTAGCTGTAAGGAGTATGAGATAACTAGAAGAATGGGTGAGTTCAGCAGGCTTGATACATGGCATGGAAAACTCTGCAGCACTCAGAAACGATGAACTACAAGCATATAAAGCAATGTGAATACATTCTTAAAAATACAGTGTTATTTCGGAAAAGATAAGAAAGCACAATCTATAGCTTGATATTATTTATATAAAATTTTAGGCATAGATTTATAAACAACCCCAAATATTTTTCAAAGATGAATATACAAGGACAAATATCAGATATATTTTATTGTGTACTAGAGTGAAAAGGTTTAAAGACAAACAAGAATCATAGATGAAAGGGTTAAAACATTAAAATAAAATTAAATAAGTGGGCTTCCCTGGTGGCGCAGTGGTTGAGAATCCACCTGCCAATGCAGGGGACACGGGTTCGAGCCCTGGTCTGGGAAGATCCCACATGCCGCGGAGCAACTGGGCCCGTGAGCCACAACTACTGAGCCTGCGCGTCTGGAGCCTGTGCTCCACAGCAAGAGAGGCCACGATAGTGAGAGGCCCGCGCACCGCGATGAAGAGTGGCCCCCGCTTGCCGCAACTAGGGAAAGCCCTCGCACAGAAACGAAGACCCAACACAGCCAAAAATAAATAAATAAATAAAATAAATTAAAAAAAAAAAAATTAAATAAGTAAAACAGGGCTTGCCTGCCTTAGTGATAATGATGTTCCAGAAACAAAGGCACATGAATAATTCAATTCTATGTACCTGAGATCCTCAAATATTAACATAAAATAAAAGGAACGTGAAAATAAAGTACAAGTAAAATAAAAGTCAAGTGAAAGAGAAGAAAATTAACTCAGTATGCATCTTAGGACAAACACTTGGTATGGGCTGGGAATGTCATTTCAAATTAATTACCTATAATTTTTAAGGGCAGCAGTGTGAGTTGACTGTTCTTGCTTTCATACCCCACAATGCAGTCTTTCAGGAGATACTGTCAGCTCTGCCTCCAGGATATTTTCAGAATCTGATCACTTGTCACCATCTCCTCCCTTACTTCCATCACTTGTCATCTGGCCTTTTGTTTATAATTGCTTCCACTCTTGCCCCCCTTGTAGACTCTTCTCCACAAAATTGATAGAAAAATCCATGTCAGATCACGTCACTTCTCTGCTCAGCACCCTCCAATGCATCACGTCTCCCCCAGAATTAAATCTCAGCCCCTTAACTTGGCCTACAAGGCCCTACATCACCCTGCCCCGTGCTAACTTTCTGACTTTGTCTCTGCCAAGTTGCCCCTTGCTCACCATGCTCAATCTGCAGTGACCTCCTGGTTCTCCCTGAAACACACAAAGCCTGCTCCTGCCTCAGTGCACTTGCTGTTCCCTCTGCCACAACACTCTTCCATTAGCTGGCTCACTCCCTTGCTTACTGTGATCTCTTCTCAAATGCTACCTTATCACAGAAGACTCTCTTGTCTATCCAATCCAACACAGCACCCTTTGCTCTTTCCTTTCTTTGCTCTTTTTCAGTTCTTTTTAGTACTTGATGGCACCAACATATTATGTGTTTTATCTGCTTCCCTTATCAGAGATGCAGGAGAGGTTACTGCTCTGTCTTCAGAACCTAGAACAATGGTAGGTTCAGGTTTTGTGCCATGTAACTATAGAAGAAGTGAATCATTGTGGCATTTGGACCTGAATAAATTTCAACGGATAATAATTGGACAAGATAAGAAAAGAATTATAATAATAATACAACATTTTTCCATGTCCTGGCTATTGTAAATAGAGCTGCAATGAACACTGGGGTTCATGTGCCTTTTTGAATTATGGTTTTCTCTGGGTATATGCCTCGTAATGGGATTGCTGGGTCATATGGTAGTTCTATTTTAAGTTTTTTAAGGAATCTCCATACTGTTCTCCATAGTGGCTGTATCAATTTACATTCTCACCAACAATGCATGAGGGTTCCCTTTTCTCCACACCGTCTCCAGCATTTATTGTTTGTAGATTTTTTGATGATGGCCATTCTGATCAGTGTGAGGTGATACCTCATTGTAGTTTTGATTTGCATTTCTCTAATGATTAGTGATGTTGAGCATTCTTTCATGTGTTTGTTGGCAATCTGTATATCTTCTTTGGAGAAATGTCTATTTAGGTCTTCTGCCCATTTTTTGATTTTGTTTGTTTTTTTGATACTGAGCTGCATGAGCTGTTTGTGTATTTTGGAGATTAATCCTTTGTCAGTTGCTTCCTTTGCAAATATTTTCTCCCATTCTGAGGGTTGTCTTTTCATCTTGTTTATAGTTTCCTTTGCTGTGCAAAAGCGTCCATCAACAGAGGAATGGATAAAGAAGATGTGGTACACATATACAATGGAATATTACTCAGCCATAAAAAGGAACAAAAATTGGGTCATTTGTAGAGACATGGATGGACCTAGAGACTGTCATACAGAGTGAAGTAAGCCAGAAAGAGAAAAACAAATATCGTATATTAACGCATATATGTGGAATCTTAAAAAATTGGTAGAGACGATCTTATTTACAAAGCGGAAAAAGACACAGACGTAGAGAACAAACGTATGGATACCAAGGGGGAAGGGGGTGTGGGATGAATTGGGAGATTGGGATTGACATATATACACTATTGATACTATGTATAAAATAGATAAGTAATGAGAACCTTCTGTATAGTACAGGGAACTCTACTCAGTGCTCTGTGGTGACCTAAATGAGAAGGAAATCCAAAAAAGAGGGGATATATGTATATGTATAGCTGATTCACTTTGCCGTACAGTATAAACTGACACAATATTGTAAAGCAACTATACTCCAATAAAAATTTTTAAAAAATAATAATTTTCTAATATTCTGAAATTTAAGACATAACTTCATTTGATTAAAAAAAAAATCATGCCTCCTTTTTCCATCTTTCCAGTAAAGCAAACTGAGGCTAAGCGAACTTCAACCCCTTCCTAAAAGTCTCCATCTAGGAAAAGCCAAGTTCATTCCTAGGACTGAAGTTGGTAGGCTCTTCATCTTTAACTCTTTTCATTGAATGGCTATTCCCCAAAGTATTTTCAAAGATTTCTCATCTCCCCCTGCAGTTTATTATTTAGTTCCAAATTAAGATTCTCTGAAAGGTTCATCTGTGGAAGTGGAAAATGTGTGAAATTCTAGGCATGTGGTCTCACTCTTAAAGAAAGATTCGCTTAAACAAATATAACCACCAGTAATTATTTACACCTTCTTGATAGTTTTCAATTTGACAGGTTTAAAAAGGGGGGAAAGGTTGATCAGAGGGGAAAAAGCTACAAAGCCCAGCAGCATTTGAATGAAACACCTGCCCAAATATGGAGCCTGCTGCAAAACTATACAGCCTCGTGCAGAAGATATAATAAGACAGGTTTATCAGTGGGTATAAATCCAGAACTTTCTTCAGGAGCTGGTTCCATAGGGAAATTATCCCTTCATAAAAAAATGTTTTAGTAAACAAACACATGGTGAAATAATTATGCCCCCTTACTCCAGAGAATACACTAATCTCAGGCTTTCTCCGTAAGGAGGAAGGAATTCATTTATGACAATATTTCATGTAGTTTATGCAGCAAAAAATAGATTGCATTCTTCCCCCTTTGGAACGTAAGGACAATCAGACTAGTAGGAAGAACTCTTCGGAGTAACCTCTTAAATGTAAGCATTGCTAAACTGTAGGTACTAATTTTCTCCAGCTTCTGTCAGAATGCCAGGTATGTGGTAATGAGGTTCCATGACATACAGCAAATACAGGATTCAAGCTAATTTTTCCTGCAGATTTTAAGGAAGGTTTAAAGTGGTGGATAAAAGCATACACCTTCATAGTGAAAAGATATCTGACATCTTCCAAAAACAAAAACAGGATAGACATCCAATTCTATTTTTCAAGTTTCCAAATGGCTTTTTTTCCTTGCTAGTGATCTCGCTTCGCAATTCAGATATATCACTGCATTAGGCACTTACGAAACTGCATTTTACTTTCAGCTATGTGATTCCAGAGTGTATACCTTTTGAAATCATATTCCCAGGCTCTTTCATTAGCCACTGCTTATTTCTAAAGTCTTTAGGTGGGCAGAGTAAGTGATACTTTCAAATGAACATTAAATTGGAAACAATATATGTGAATAACATAACTGTGGTTTCCAGTTGCACAGCCCTAACACCTAAATTTTATGCCTGATCTTACTGTTATTCTCAGTCTTTGATAATCTGCCAATGTTTAGTCCACACGACATACCTGAACCGAGGAGTTCAACAAAGATTTATCCGGGTTCCAGCACTGTTTCCATATCTCAGAGCACAGGGACCTTCCAAAATACCGTTCCCACTCAAAGCCTAAATGTCTGCATCTGTTAGATCATAGAACTTTACAGGAATCCTCCTACCTTTTACCTCTGAATTGCTACAACTGGTCTTTGCTCAAAAATGGTATTTGGGGGTTTATGTCCTCTATTTTTCATAAGCTTTATATTAATTCTGCACCTTCTCACCTTCCTCTCTTATTCCGGAAGCCATTCTCATGAAAGTGCTTTCTTTTTTCTCCCACCATCCATCAAGGCCTGGAAGTGGGCTCAGGCAACCAGCTCCTCTTGTGGTTAGAAGTATGGACTCTGATTCAGATCACCAAGGGAAAATCCTGGCCCCCTTACTTCCTTGCTTGATGAACTTCTCTGCGACTCAGTTTCCTCATCTCTAAACTAATGATGATAAATGTTTCAACTTACAGGGCTTTATGAGAAATAAGTTGGAAGACGAAAGACAAAGAACAGAGGAGAATACTTGTCATAGAATAATTGCTTGATAAAAGAAAAATGCTTTTAATCTATCCCGAATACTCTTAATTTGGAAGTCATTCCTTCTGATATTTATTAATCCTTTAGACTTTACTCCCCCAAAAGTAAAATATCTATTGCAATATCAAAGGAAAGAAGTTGCCTCAAATGTCATCAGTCCTACAAATAATTTCATTTATCCTATACTTTCATATTTGTCTGTATTTTCTGTTTCTAGATGGAAAAAAAATGTTTGCACCAATTTTCCCCTGCTCTCAGAATTGGAGACAGGTGGGCATTTTAGATACAGTCCAAATTTTGTTTATCTTCACTCTATGGAACTTTGCCCGTAATATCATTTCAAGGGTATATTCCTTGTTCTTTCCACTAGGTTATAAACTCACCTAAAATAAATGCTAAGTTCTTCGACTTTTCTAATATCTGTCTCCAATGAGTTGGGCATCAATTATTCTTATGAGCTTTTCAAATTGGATTGTTGGAAAAGTTCAATGAAGTAGAACTGACTACTGCCAACATTACATTTAATGAGTATATATAGCTGCATACTTGAAACTTGTAACTTGACTTTTTTCTGGGAATTCTGACTGACTTATTCTCGTCCAAAGCTCCTCCTTCTTGGGTGAGCTATTCTGAGGCTCTATACATATCTGTTCTCTAACAAGTAATTCTGTCTACAGAAATAATACATTGTTCAGGGAATAGCCAGCCATGTTAACAGCAAGCAAACCCAAATGAGAGCTGTATTTTTTTTAATTGAGGCTGGATCTAGAATACCATCCAGGCTCAAACACTGGAGCAACCATTTTCAGCCATATGAGAGATGTGTAAGCAGAGGAGAGTGTGTTTCCAATAATCAATCTTTATTAAGCATCTATAATTTGCCAGATGTAATATCAGACACTCAGCTAGAATAAAGAATAAGACTGACAGATCTTTGCCTTTATGGAGGTTTCAGCAGAGGTAGGGAGACAAACATAATTGAGCATGACAATCATTTTTTTTTTAATGACGTTAACTAATATTTATCAAGTGTCCACTATGTACAAGTCCCTGGCTTGGTATTTTGGATACAAAGACAATTAAGAAGCAATCCCTTTTGTTAAGCAATTAACCACTAAATGGAAGAGACAGACACAAAAATAGGCAAAGACAATGGCCAGCTTGAGACTACCACTCTCTAATATCCCCAGCTGCTCAGGATGTGCTACACACTCTGCTCAGGCTTTCCAGGAGGATTCTCATCTGTTGTGTTAATTTGTCTTCTTGCTACTGAAGAGGAAGCTCACCAGATTCAAAGGCCAAGAAAGAAGATACAGAAGTCTTCTAGTTTTCAGTAATTTTAATGCTGGCCTATGCCCACACCATATCAGTATCAAAATTCTGTAATTCCCCAAAGAATCTCATTCATAAAGTTGAGTCAAATAGAATGCTTGAGCCAGTCTTTCTTACTCATTCATACTGCTGTCGACCACAAAGAAAACATTTAAAACATATAATTCTACTCATTGACGCTAAGGAGCTATCCTGATTTTGCAATATGTACTAACACGATGCCTTGATTCATTTAAAAATAAAATTAAACAAAAATGTAGATATAAATAAAATCTTCTATATCTATTCTTAAAATTGTGTCATTCTTTTTAGACTATGTTTTTCTGAATAAATATTAATTGGGCTGGTTGTGGGTTTAAAACAAGGAGATTTCAGTTCTAGTCCAGCTTTATTATATGTTAAGAGTTTATACATTTGTAAATTAGTTAATGTATGAAGTTATGATGATAACATTTGGGCTACCTTCTATACAGAGGTATCGAACAACTTTTGAAAATGTATGTAAAGCCCCAAGTTTCCATCAGCTTTGTACGTTTTGTTCAAATAGAAGACTACAAGTAAGTCTATGTGATTGAAGGTGGTTTATTGAATATAACCTTCTTTAGATATGCCTTAACAATTGCTCATGTCTTCAAACCAAAACTGAACTGTGATTCAGCACAAAATCAGTGCTTAATAAATATTTATTGGTTGAATCAATCAGTCAATAAAGTAATGACTTTTACCATGTTAGCCCCACATTACTCAGAAAATTGTCTCTGAGTGCATTATGCATTTGTAAATTCAAATGCATGATGTAAACATGCAAGAAATGCAAACTTGGTGGACTTTCTTGGGAGTGAAGATTTTGATCCAAAAAAAACTATGGAGTCTTAGCTCATTGATAGATCAATTGCTAACCCCTGAATGAAATTGATAGATCAATGTTGGTCTAAGAATCAAATTGAGTTTTTCAGTCAAGGCTTTTTAATCAGCTCAGTCTCATAACCAGGTCCCTCTTGGTCCCTTCTGATGCGCTAATGCTGGGCAGACTGGCAGTAGTCAAGCAATCGCAGGTGTCTATAAGTCTGTATTGAACTTTGTTTACTCAGCCCAGCTGACTTAGAATCTCAACGCTTTTTCAGATGGCAGAATAACATGACCACATAGTCTTCTCCCAGCTATCAGTATACTGTCATGAAATAGCATATTAAAAGTTGAGGCAGGGGAGGAGTTAACTTTCATTAATTTTATTGAAGTCCACTGAGTGGAAAAAGCACTTGTTATGTGAAATCTACTAAATCTATGACAAACTCCCAGGAATTTATAATAAATTCCATTTTACAAATAAGGAAACCAAGATGCAGATTATTAAATAACATTTTCCCAAGGCCACAGAAGCTAATGAGTGGCAGATTCAGGATTTGAAACGTGAATGGTCTGCCTACCCAAACCCTCTCTCCATTTTTTTAAAAGTAGGATTGTTAAACTCTTTAATAAAATATGACATTCATAAGGAAAGTGCAAAAAAGAAATGTACAGCAGAGTAGATAATTGACAACATGAACATCCCTTTGTAACCACATTCCAGGTCAAAAAAGAGAATATTGCCAATAATCTGGAAGATACCCTCTATTCGTTTCCTCTCTAAATCATTGCCCTTTCTTTTCCCCCAAAGTTATAGGTTATCTTGACTTCCAACATCATAATTTATTTATGTATGCCTATGTAAATTGTATTAAGGGGAATATACACACAAACACACACACACACTCTCAGGTATGAAATGTATTTGTTTGTGTCTGACTTATTTCATCTAATATTATAACTGTGAATTTGTGCATATTGTTACATGTATCTGTAGTTTATTCAGTTTCATTGTTGGATAATATTCCAATGCATAGATATACCACATGGATTTACCCATTACACTGTTGATGTGTATTTGGTAGTTTCCAGTTTTTAGCTACTAAAATCATGCTGCTCTGTTAAATTTTGTACGTAACTCTTGGAGTATATGAAAGTCTATGGTCTTGTCATTTCATCACAATTGTTTATGTTTAATGAGGATCATGAAAAAATATATATTGTTTTAAACTGTTACCTCACCTCGCCACACACACATAAAGCAATGCAGTAGATGTTATTAACTTCTAGCCACTTAGGAAAAACACAGCAAAAATAGGTCTGTAGCATCTCTTACCTTCTCGTCCCTCCATGAAAAGTATCCAGGAGGCATTTTGATGTTTCTCCTTGCAATTAAGCTCATGTTTTACTGCAGCCTAGAATTCTAAAAAAAATAGTGTTTTGTATAAACTTATAGGCTATTTAAATATAAATTATTATCACTACACAAGTCAAATTAAAAAGGATTTGTATTCACTTTGACCCTGCTTCTCTTCAAATGTGTCTCTGGGGTGGGTCATCTTTGACGTAGACATAGAGAACCTGACAATTAAAAGCTTGTTCCCCTATCAAGAAAATTACAAGTTTGAACTTAAAGTTCCTTAATGCTACCTTATATTGGGATCCTAATACTTAATATTACTGTAAATAACAGTAATAACATGAAAAAACACTTTCACTTATAAGGAAAACTCAGCTTTTATCACTGAACTGCACTTAACACAAAATGACTCTATATCCAACAAAGCGAATAACATGCTTCTGTAAGAACTAATTGAGTAAATCACCAGTGGAATGCACAAGATCAAATATTATTGATTCCTGGTTATCCATGTGGCAGAATCAATTTCTTCTGCCATATCTGGAAAAACTGGATGATATAATTGTTTCATCATTGAAGATATATAATATAGAAAATGATACTAGAAAGAACAACTCTGTTTTGGGCTTGCATGAATTCTGGGTCATCAAATAATTCATGTGTAGCTCAGTTTCTGAGTTGAAGTTAGCCACACAATGATGACCTCTAATGAGGTAAAGCAATTCCTTAGTTTAAAATTTTCCCAACCGGAGTTCCCCAAATAGTGTTTTACAACATGCTCTAAGAAAAAAAAAAATCCAAGGATAAATAAATTGGTGAAATTGTGTGCATAGATCCCCTTGCAATTCTTTAGCAAAATAAATAGTATGGGAAACCCTGAATTAAAGATGCCAGGTTCACATCTGTGTTCAGCTGATCCATGAAGACATTAATTTGCACAAGGCTCTGGTAGCTGTAAGGGATAGCTATATAAAATGATGATATTCTCCATTTCTTTCAATCCACCCTTGCCTCACTCAAAGACTTGAGCTTTTCTGTTCTATGGTTCAGGTTCTTGATAGCTCCAAGGGTCAGTGGGCTAGCCTGGAAGCTATTTATTGTCCTGGGCTAGCCTGGAAGGGGGATTAGCAAAGGCTCATTGGGAGGATAGAGGATGGACAAGTACTTAACTCTATGGAAGAGCCTAAACTCACAGGAAGGGAGGTGCCGGTAAAGGCTACATTAAGGACCACTGACAATCGTAAGGCAGAATACAGAAAGCAGGCATTCCTGCAACCTACCCGTAGGAGCAACAGTGCCAAGCAAAAATAAAGTCTAGCTCCTGACAGAAGGGTGGTAAGCCAAAGAGCTTAGTAACTATGGCAAGCTAAAGTCATGGGGACCTCTAGAAACTTTATTGGGTCACAGAAGTGTATGGGGTTCATGGGGTTCTGGTAAAATCAACTAGAACAGGAATGACACCTTAAAAAAAACCTGAAATTAGATTTCCTGCCAGTTTTGGCAGGTGAGGGCTAAGCTGGATTTAATTTGATCTGGGATGAACAGGAAGCAAAACACACATGATATCAGTGACCTTTCCCATAATATGTCTCAGGCACTTTTTCCCCTTACTAGATATTCCTTGTTTTTACCGCACTTACTTTCCTGTTTCATTGTATTTTTCTCCCCATTCTGAGGCTCCTCTCTTTCTTTTTAATTTATGGCATAGGTGTTTGTTACAAATGCTTGGCTATGCATGTGTCTTTGAAAAACATACAGTGTCGTTTTGAACATGTGTGTGCGTTTTAATTTCATGTATATATTATTGCACTATAAATCTTTTTTTATTCATAACCTTTCTTTACTCAAAAATATGCTTTTAAAAATCCATTCTTATTATGGTGTGTGCCTGTAATTTGTTTTTGATGGCTGTAGAATATTCCATAGAGGCGTGCACCGTATTTCATATTTCCACTACCCTAGGCAGTCTTCAACTCTCCCAATACCACAAATAACACAGTGAAGAAAATCCTTATACATGTCCCCAGAAGGGCACATATTTGACCTTGTTTGGTGTGGATTTCAGATATTAGGACATATGAGAACTTCAGGTTACTAAGTGCTCACAATGTCAGTAAGGGACTAACATGAGAAGTCTACTGAAAGTTCCTCTGTCCTACCACACTGTCCATATTTGTGTTAACTGATGTTTTATTATTGGCCAATCGGATGTATCTTTTATTGTTCAACTATTGTTTCTCTGATTAACAGTGTGGGAGAGCATGTCTTTACATGTGTTCTTCCCATTCAGGTTTCCGCGCATCTAAATTGTCGGGTACCGTTTTGTGTGCAGGGGAGGTTGGAGGGGGAAAGTGTGAGGATGTGGGCGTTGAGTGTGTGTTTCAATTTTCATGGTGACTTTCAAAACTTTGAATAATCAAGTGTTCTGTATGTTTTCGTGTTTTATTTAAAAGCTCAGCTTCCACCCCAAGGTCCTAAACATACTCCTTAACATTTTTATTCTATTAGCTTTGTAATTTTAGTTCCCCATTTATGTTGTGTGAGGTAGGACTAAAACTACATTTTTCTTCCGTCCATCTAAATTATATCTTGTTTACTCCTTTGTTTACTTGTTTGTATTTCCAGCTCTATCAGATATCATTTGCCATAAGCATTGTTTATGAATTCTCTAATCTTTTCCATTGGTCTGTTTTCTGCCGTCACATCAGTGTCACCCATTTTAAATACTCTGACTTAACAGAATGTCTTTAACTTTGAAATAATCCATTTCAACTTCATTATTTTATTTTTTAAAGTTGCCTTAGCTTTGTATAAAAATTTATTCTTTCATACACATTTAAGAAAACAGCCAAATTTCTAGTAAAACCCCTTCTGAAATCTGGAATTTAAATTGAGTTTGTAGATTCATTTAGTGAGAATTAATATTTTATAATCTTAAATTGCCTATAAGTGAACATAGTATTATATCTCTTTATTTAAGATTTTCTCCATGTGAATTCAAGGTATGTTAAAATTTGTTTCCAAAGCATCTTGAGAATTCTGATAGGCAAATTCTTTAATTCATAGTTTTATACAGCAAATTATATTTTCACCTAAATTATTTATTTTTGATGGTATATAAAAATGCTATTGATTTTGTGATTTGATTTACTCTCACTCTCTGATTATGTAATTTGTATGTGGCATTTGCTGAATCTTCTATGTAGGTAATCATATTTTCTGCTACAAATGAGAGTTTTTAAAATCTCTTCCTGTCTTATCTTATTCTTTTAATTTGTTTATCTTTATTTGTTTTGTTTTTTTCCTGTCCTACTGCATTGGTTGGTACCTGCAAAACTGGAGCAGTAATAATAGTGAGCAGTAATAATAGTGAAAACAAAATTGTTAGCTTTTCAGTGTTAAGGCAGATACACCCAAAGGTTTAAGTGGAGTGAGAGATCTGCTGAAGGTTTTGATCTATAACTAAGTTTAGGAAGTTGCCTTCCACTTCTAGTTTTCTGATAATTTTTATCTTAGCAAATGATGATCAACATTAAATGCTTTTTCCAAGTCTATTAAGAAAAACTTTTTTTTTTTCTTTCAGTGTGGGTATTTTACATTTTTCCAGAAACATTTCATCTAGATTTTAAAATGTATTAGCATATATTTATTCATAGTGATATTTTTACTAGTGTTTTTATTCTCTGTTCTTATCTGTTTGCTCAGTCTTTCCAGAGGTGTGCGCAACTTGTTCATATTTTTTAAAAAACAACATGTGGGATTGACCTTTAAGAGTATGCCCCTTTGTCCTTTAAAAACATTCTACTTAAAATCTATCTTGTTTCATATTTAAACTACTAATCCAAATTTTGCAGACGTATTTTTCTGGTATAACTTTTTCTTTCTTTTATTCTCAAACTTTTCTGTACTTTTACTTTAAATATACATCTTGTGGACCAGCTTTTATTGGATCATTTAATATCCAATCTGAAACTCTTTATCTTTTGATCAGTGAGTTAATCCCACTTACATTTATTATAACTGATAAATCTGAATGTATTTTAGACACTCTATCTTGTTTTGTTTTCACTCACAAGAAGTTTTCATGGGTGGTTTTTTATTCTCCTGCTTGTCCTTCCATTGTCAAGATTGAATTCATTCTTCTCGTGATTCTCTATAAAGTATTTAAGAGCAGTAGTACATTTTATTTTACCATATGAATTTATTAAGATTTTTAATTATTATATCTTCCTTCTAAATAGAATTAGATGCTTGGAGCAATTCCTTCTGTTGTCATAATCCACTAGGAAATATTACTGGCACCCTGGGGTAAATGCATGGGGCTACTCTCAGATTCAGCTGGAGGTCCAGGTTCCTGGACCTGTCAGGAACACTGGCTACACCGGCCCCTGCCACCTCTCCTGGAGGGCATTAGATCTTATCATCTCGGATACCTGTCAACCACTCAGGGTTGCCAATGGGCCACTTGCTCTTTTAGCATACCCTCACCTCCATCTGCTTCATCTCTAATCACTGCCATACTGCTATCTGGAATTCTGGTTGCCTCAGCTACCCAGGGCTGTTTTGTTGTTTCCTTGTGCTGAGAGGGTTAACCAGGACTCCCCTAGGGAAATGGGACAGGGGTGGGTTAGGGGAAGTGCTCACCTAAAACTGGAAACACTCCCCCTCTGTTACCCTGGTTAATGGAGGTGCCCGTCCCCTTCTGAGAAGCAATCTCCTACACACTTGAACTTCAAACCTTCTGCTGCCCCCAGGGTTTCTTCATAATTTTCATGCTAGTTTTTCACATCAAATGCTGAGTTCGGTCAAGGGCATGGGCAAGCATTTTGCAAACCTTCAAAAAGAGGAAACTTTTCAAGGTCCATATGCTCTTTATGCTTCATGAAATGTTTCACTAAAAATTTATGCCCAATAAAGGTTCATTAATTGGCTGACTTTTCTCCCTGGTCATAATCCACTAGATTCCCATTAAAACAACAATGTAAAAAAAATGGCTAGACTATCTGTGTCTCCTATGAAAGCCATGGAAATTATACCTGGAGCACAGGGGTCTGGGAAGAATTCAGTGGGACAATATGTAAAACATACAGTTACGGTTGCAGACATACAGTAAGAGACCAATGCAGTCATCATGCAATCCATGCATCTGTATCCCTTCTAGCACCTTATACCACATCATAAACAAGAAGGTATCTAATAAACATTTACTGAAAACAATTTTCCCTTGACTGTTTATGTCAAACCTATCCTTTACAGAAGGTCAAATAAATTGGATCTCTCTCTAACATCATATGTCAATTTTTAATCTCTTTGCCTGCACTACTATCCCAAAGAAAGAAACTATGTTTTTGATAATATTCCCACTCATTCCTTTCCTATTAAAAAAGAAAACATTTTTCCTTTGACAAATGAAAAATACTGACAACTCAGCTCTTGCTTACCTTTGTCTAGCTCACACTTCACCAAACATGATACCTTTAATATAACTTAGGTCACGCTTTTCTTCTATTAAAAGAATTTTTCCTACTTCCAGGGCCACTCCAGACAAAACTGTGTACTAGTTTCTGCTAAGATACTGGATATTTTATATAAGTTGCCTTGGTCAAAGAAGACACTTGGGAGTAGGGGCAAGATGGCGGAAGAGTAAGACGTGGAGATCACCTTCCTTCCCACAGATACAGTAGAAATACATCTACATGTGGAACTGCTCCTACAGAACACCCACTGAACGCTGGCAGAAGACGTCAGACCTCCCAAAAGCTTTATTTTATTTTATTTTATCCTCTTTCTTTCTTACTATTTTTTCTCCCTTTTATTCTGAGCCGTGTGGATGAAAGGCTCTTGGTGCTCCAGCCAGGCATCAGGGCTGTGCCTCTGAGGTGGGAGAGCCAACTTCAGGACACTGGTCCACAAGAGACCTCCCAGCTCAATGTAATACCAAACAGCGAAAATCTCTCAGAGATCTCCATCTCAACATCAAGACCCAGCTTCACTCAACGACCAGCAAGCTACAGTGCTGGACACCCTATGCCAAACAACTAGCAAGACAGGAACACAGCCCCATCCAATAACAGAGAGGCTGCCTAAAATCATAATAAGGCCACAGACACCCCAAAACACACCACCAGACGTGGACGTGCCCACCAGAAAGACAAGATCCAGCCTCATCCACCAGAACACAGGCACTAGTTCCCTCCACCAGGAAACCTACACAACCCACTGAACCAACCTTAGCCACTGGGGACAGATACCAAAAACAACGGGAACTACGAACCTGCAGCCTGTGGAAAGGAGACCCCAAACACAGTAAGATAAGCAAAATGAGAAGACAGAAAAACACACAGCAGATGAAGGAGCAGGGTCAAAACACACCAGACCTAACAAATGAAGAGGAAATAGGCAGTCTACCTGAAAAAGAATTCAGAATAATGATAGTAAGGATGATCCAAAATCTTGGAAATAGAATAGACAAAATGCAAGAAACATTTAACAAGGACGTAGAAGAACTAAAGAGGAACCAAGCAACGATGAAAAGCACAATAAATGAAATTAAAAATACTCTAGATGGGATCAATAGCAGAATAACTGAGGCAGAAGAACGGATAAGTGACCTGGAAGATAAAATGGTGGAAATAACTACTGCAGAGCAGAATAAAGAAAAAAGAATGAAAAGAACTGAGGACAGTCTCAGAGACCAATGAGACAACATTAAACACACCAACATTCGAATTATAGGGGTCCCAGAAGAAGAAGAGAAAAAGAAAGGGACTGAGAAAATATTTGAAGACATTACAGTTGAAAACTTCCCTAATATGGGAAAGGAAATAGTTAATCAAGTCCTGGAAGCACAGAGAGTCCCATACAGGATAAATCCAAGGAGAAACACACCAAGACACATATTAATCAAACTATCAAAAATTAAATATAAAGAAAACATATTAAAAGCAGCAAGGGAAAAACAACAAATAACACACAAGGGCATCCCCATAAGGTTAACAGCTGATCTTTCAGGAGAAACTCTGCAAGCCAGAAGGGAGTGGCAGGATATACTTAAAGTGATGAAGGAGAAAAACCTACAACCAAGATTACTCTACCCAGCAAGGATCTCATTCAGATTTGATGGAGAAATTAAAACCTTTACAGACAAGCAAAAGCTGAGAGAGTTCAGCACCACCAAACCAGCTTTACAACAAATGCTAAAGGAACTTCTCTAGGCAAGAAACACAAGAGAAGGAAAACACCTACAATAACAAACCCAAAACATTTAAGAAAATGGGAATAGGAACATACATATCGATAATTACCTTAAATGTAAATGGATTAAATGCTCCCACCAAAAGACACAGACTGGCTGAATGGATACAAAAACAAGACCCATATATATGCTGTCTACAAGAGACCCACTTCAGACCTAGAGACACATACAGACTGAAAGTGAGGGGATGGAAAAAGATATTCCATGCAAATGGAAATCAAAAGAAAGCTGGAGTAGCAATTCTCATATCAGACAAAATAGACTTTAAAATAAAGACTATTACAAGAGACAAAGAAGGACACTATATAATGATCAAGGGATTGATCCAAGAGGAAGGTATAACAATTGTAAATATTTATGCACCCAACATAGGAGCACCTCAATACATATGGCAAATACTAACAGCCATAAAAGGGGAAATCGACAGTAACACAATCATAGTAGGGGACTTTAACACCCCACTTTCACCAATGGACAGATCATCCAAAATGAAAATAAATAAGGAAACACAAGCTTTAAATGATACATTAAACAAGATGGACTTAATTGATATTTATAGGACATTCCACCCAAAAACAACAGAATACACATTTTTCTCAAGTGCTCATGGAACATTCTCCAGGATAGATCATATCTTGGGTCACAAATCAAGCCTTGGTAAATTTTAAAAAATTGAAATCGTATCAAGTATCTTTTCTGACCACAACGCTATGAGACTAGATATCAATTACAGGAAAAGATCTGTAAAAAATACAAACACATGGAGGCTACACAATACACTACTTAATAACGAAGTGATCACTGAAGAAATCAAAGGGGAAATCAAAAAATACCTAGAAACAAATGACAATGGAGACACGATGACCCAAAACCTATGGGATGCAGCAAAAGCAGTTCTAAGAGGGAAGTTTATAGCAATACAAGCCTACATCAAAAACAGGAAACATCTCGAATAAACAACCTAACCTTGCACCTAAAGCAATTAGAGAAAGAAGAACAAAAAAACCCCAAAGCTAGCAGAAGGAAAGAAATCATAAAGATCAGATCAGAAATAAATGAAAAAGAAATGAAGGAAACAATAGCAAAAATCAATGAAACTAAAAGCTGGTTCTTTGAGAAGATAAACAAAATTGATAAACCATTAGCCAGACTCATCAAGAGAAAAAGGGAGAAGACTCAAATCAACAGAATTAGAAATGAAAAAGGAGAAGTAACCACTGACACTGCAGAAATACAAACGATCATGAGAGATTACTACAAGCAACTCTATGCCAATAAAATGGACAACCTGGAAGAAATGGACAGATTCTTAGAAATGCACAACCTGCCGAGACTGAACCAGGAAGAAATAGAAAATATGAACAGACCAATCACAAGCACTGAAATTGAAACTGTGATTAAAAATCTTCCAACACACAAAAGCCCAGGACCAGATGGCTTCACAGGCGAATTCTATCAAACATTTAGAGAAGAGCTAACACCTATCCTTCTCAAACTCTTCCAAAATATTGCAGAGGGAGGAACACTCCCCAACTCATTCTACGAGGCCACCATCACCCTGATACCAAAACCAGACAAAGATGTCACAAAGAAAGAAAACTACAGGCCAATATCACTGATGAACATAGATGCAAAAATCCTCAACAAAATACTAGCAAACAGAATCCAACTGCACATTAAAAGGATTATACACCATGATCAAGTGGGGTTTATTCCAGGAATGCAAGGATTCTTCAATATACGCAAATCAATCAACGTGATACATCATATTAACAAATTGAAGGAGAAAAACCATATGATCATCTCAATAGATGCAGAGAAAGCTTTCGACAAAATTCAACACCCATTTATGATAAAAGCCCTGCAGAAAGTAGGCATAGAGGGAACTTTCCTCAACATAATAAAGGCCATATATGACAAACCCACAGCCAACATTGTCCTCAATGGTGAAGAACTGAAACCATTTCCACTAAGATCAGGAACAAGACAAGGTTGCCCACTCTCACCACTATTATTCAACATAGTTTTAGAAGTGTTAGCCACAGCAATCAGAGAAGAAAAAGAAATAAAAGGAATCCAAATCGGAAAAGAAGAAGTAAAGTTGTCACTGTTTGCAGATGACGTGATACTATACATAGAGAATCCTAAAGATGCTACCAGAAAACTACTAGAGCTAATCAATGAATTTGGTGAAGTAGCAGGATACAAAATTAATGCACAGAAATCTCTTGCATTCCTATATACTAATGATGAAAAATCTGAAAGTGAAATTAAGAAAACACTCCCGTTTACCATTGCAACAAAAAGAATAAAATATCTAGGAATAAACTTACCTAAGGAGACAAAAGACCTGTATGCAGAAAATTATAGGACACTGATGAAAGAAATTAAAGATGATACAAATAGATGGAGAGATATACCATGTTCTTGGATTGGAAGAATCAACATTGTGAAAATGACTCTGCTACCCAAAGCAATCTACAGATTCAATGCAATCCCTATCAAACTACCAATGGCATTTTTCACAGAACTAGAACAAAAAATTTCACAATTTGTATGGAAACACAAAAGACCCCGAATAGCCAAAGCAATCTTGAGAACGAAAAATGGAGCTGGAGGAATCAGGCTCCCTGACTTCAGACTATATTACAAAGCTACAGTAATCAAGACAGTTTGGTACTGGCACAAAAACAGAAATATAGATCAATGGAACAGGATAGAAAGCCCAGAGATAAGCCCACGCACATATGGTCACCTTATCTTTGATAAAGGAGGCAAGCATATACAGTGGAGAAAAGACAGCCTCTTCAATAAGTGGTGCTGGGAAAATTGGACAGGTACATGTAAAAGTATGAAATTAGAACACTCCCTGACACCATACACAAAAATAAACTCAAAATGGATTAAAGACCTAAGTGTAAGGCCAGACACTATCAAACTCTTAGAGGAAAACATAGGCAGAACACTCTATGACATAAATCACAGCAAGATCCTTTTTGACCCAGCTCCTAGAGAAATGGAAATAAAAACACAAATAAACAAATGGGACCTAATAAAACTTAAAAGCTTTTGCACAGCAAAGGAAACCATAAACAAGACCAAAAGATAACCCTCAGAATGGGAGAAAATATTTGCAAATGAAGCAACTGACAAAGGATTAATCTCCAAGATTTACAAGCAGCTCATGCAGCTCAATAACAAAAAAACAAACAACCCAATCCAAAAATGGGCAGAAGACCTAAATAGACATTTCTCCAAAGAAGATATACAGATTGCCAACAGACACATGAAAGAATGCTCAACATCATTAATCATTAGAGAAATGCAAATCAAAACTACAATGAGGTATCATCTCACACCGGTCAGAATGGCCATCATCAAAAAATCTAGAAACAAAAAATGCTGGAGAGGGTGTGGAGAAAAGGGAACCCTCTTGCACTGTTGGTGGGAATGTAAATTGATACAGCCACTATGGAGAACAGTATGGAGGTTCCTTAAAAAACTAAAAATAGAACTACCATACGACCCAGCAATCCCACTACTGGGCATATACCCTGAGAAAACCATAATTCAAAAAGAGTCATGTACCAAAATATTCATTGCAGCTCTGTTTACAATAGCCAGGACATGGAAGCAACCTAGGTGTCCATCATCGGATGAATGGATAAAGAAGATGTGGCACATATATACAATGGAATATTACTCAGCCATAAAAAGAAATAAAATGGAGGTATTTGTAATGAGGTGGATGGAGTTAGAGTCTGTCATACAGAGTGAAGTAAGTCAGAAAGAGAAAAAGAAATACAGTATGCTAACACATATATATGGAATCTAAGGAAAAAAAAAAAAAAAAAAAGGTCATGAAGAACCTAGTGGCAAGACGGGAATAAAGACAGAGACCTACTAGAGAATGGACTTGAGGATGTGGGGTGGGGGAGGGGTGAGATGTGACAGGGTGAGAGAGTGTCATGGACATATATACACTACCAAATGTAAAATAGATAGCTAGTGGGAAGCAGCCGCATAGCACAGGGAGATCAGCTCGGTGCTTTGTGACCACCTAGAGGGGTGGGATAGGGAGGGTGGGAGGGAGGGAGATGCAAGAGGGAAGAGATATGGGAACATATGTATATGTATAACTGATTCACTTTGTTATAAAGCAGAAAGTAACACACCATTGTAAAGCAATTATACTTCAATAAAGATGTTTAGAAAAAAAAAAAAAAAGAAGACACTTGGTGGAATAATTACACTCAGGGTAGAATAAGACAGATAGAGAATTCCAGATGTCCATTTACAGGCTATGGATAGAGTATAAACGGTAAACTGATGTAGAAGTGGATTTATGCCCATGGAGAGATGCATACTGTATATTAAATGAAAAAGTTGGTTTCAATCAAATTATTGAGAGTCATCCCATTTTCATTTTGTGTCTTAGTCAACTCAGGCTGCTAAACAAGAATATCATTGACTGGGTGGCTTAAACAACAAATATTTATTTCTACAGTTCTGGAGGTTGCTAAGTCTGTGATCAGGGTGCCAGCATAGTGGGGTTCTGGTGAGACCTCTCGTCCTGGTTCCCTCACATGCCTATGAGAGTGAGCACAAGTCCTTTCATTCCCTTATAAGGGCACCAGTACCATCAGGGGGGCTCCACCCTAATGACCTCATCCAAACCTAATTACCACCCCCAAACCCCCATCTTTAAATGCCATCACATTTGGGGAGTAAGGCTTCAAAATATGAATTCTTGGGAACACAAAGATTCAGTCCAATATAACACTGTGGGTACATAAATGTGAAAGGATTTAATTGTACCACAGTACGATAACAGAGCTGATAACTGAGTGGAAGTATGGATGATTTTAATTATCTTTTTTTCTTTTAATTTATATTTCAGATTTTTTACTGGGTTCACATGTATAACACTATAGTTATCTACTGCTGTATAACAAGCATTACAAAACTTAGTGACCTAAAACATTAATTATATATTACGGATGTTCCCAAATCTACAGGTCAGCTGGGCAGTTCTGTTGATCTAGGCAGAGTGGGCTGTTTTTTTTTTAATGATTCAGATTTTTTTAAAATTTATTTTATTTTATTTATTTATTTTTGGCTGCGTTGGGTCTTCGTTGCTACGTGCAGGCTTTTCTCTAGTTGCGGCGAGCAGGGGCCACTCCTCATTGCGGTGCGCGGGCTTCTCATTGCAGTGGCTTCTCTTGTTGCGGAGCATGGGCTCTAGGCACACAGGCTTCAGTAGTTGTGGCTCATGGGCTCCAGAGCACAGGCTCAGCAGCTGTGGCGCACGGGCTTAGTTGTTCCGCGGCATGTGGGATCTTCCTGGACCAGGGCTCGAACTCGTGTCTCCTGCATTGGCAGGTGGACTCCTAACCACTGTGCCGCCAGGGAAGCCCAGAGTTGGCTGTTCTTAACTGGGTTCTAGCTGTCCGCTGGCAGCTGACATGATTGAGGCCGCGTGGTCTCAGATAGCTTCACACATGTGAGTGATGTCTGAATGGGTATCAGATGTGTCTGGCCAACAACTCATCATTCAACAGGCTAGCTCAGGCTTGTTCACATGGCAGGGGGAGAGTTTTGAGAGAGAGATCTAGTCTCAAAACTGGTACAAATTACTTCCCCCTCATTCTGCTGGTCAAAGCAAATCACAACCAGCCTGGCTTCAAGAGGTAGAGAAATAGATTCTACCTCTTTACGAGAGAAGTCAGCACACTTCAAAGGATCATGGATACAAGGAGGTATATAATGGTGGCCATTTCCATAAACAACCAGCTACAATTACCTACACAGTACAAACAGAAAATTATAAAAATGGTAAATAATTTGGTAGTCCCTAAATACTTACTAATGATGTGTTGATGGAGGGACTGAACATTGATACTATGCTTGTTTCATTAGGAAGCCCATCCTACTCTCATATAAAGCAAATACTTATGTGTTTCAGGCAATATTTGTGTGTGTTTGACATGCAAGTAGAGATAGCTCCATATTAGATTTTCTGAACTCAAACGACTCCTCCATTTTTCTCCCTTCTTGTCTACTACCATCATTACCATCAGCTAAGATACTTAGAGGTTCACAAGCCTGGACTCATTCATTCTCTCTCTTGCCCTACCATCCTGTTACTAATCACATAGATTCTTCCTTTGCAATTACTCCAATACCTATACTCTCGCATTACTCCCCATTGACACTGCTTTGGCAGAAACCCACATCACTTCCTCTCTTGAGCTACTGAAAGGCCCTCTTGACCTGACTCTCCAAGTCCAATACAGCCCATTCTATTTCCACCACATTCTCCTCTGCCCTATTTATTTTCCCAGGGAACAGTTCTGACCATGGAAACTTTTAATGTCTCCCTTGAAACCACTATCAGTAGTTTAAATTCCTTAGCATGGTCATGCCATTCCTATAGAGCTATTTTGGGAAGGTGAGAATATCATATAAATTACATTAATCTCAGTTATCCCCTGCAATTATTCCTCTGTAGTTTAAACGAGGCAACCCCACACAAGCATCACCACTGAGATAATATGTCATGAGTATTTGAGAAATAAAAAAATTATTTAAAAATATTAAGCTGCCTCTATAAAGCCCTCCAGTGGCTTTCAAATGCTCTTAGAGTAACTCCAAACTATGTGGCTTGGGCTGATGAGGCCGACCTTACCTCCTACCATCTCCATCTCCTTTATCTCTGACACATTCTCCCTCCTGATCGCTGAACACATGCACCTGAGTCTTGTTCTTTTTATGTTCCCCCCTTCTGGAGCTGTCCTCCCTCAACTCTTCACTGGATTTTTTATTCTCACCATTTAGACCTCCTAGAAAAAGCTCTCATTCTCTAGTATTCTCTTTTTAGAGAATCTATTATAATTGTATTTATTCGATGGATTGCTTGCAGTTTTCCATTCCCCAATTCTCACACCTCTCTCAGACACTTCAGAATTTTAACTTCATAAAGAAAAGAACAATGGTCCCAGGAATTTACCATAATGCTAGTAGGTACTAAATACATAGTTGTTGAATGAATAAATTAATTAATACATTAGGGCCTCTGAAATTTACATAAGTTGGCATTTTCTTCTACAGTAATAATAACTATGACACATTTTTTTGATTGTCCAAAAGTCGAAAGTAGGGAGAAAACCTCCAACCTAAATATGGAATTGGGAAGATGATTTCACCAACGAGAGGGAGGCTCTTTATTTTGAGGACATATTGAATCACCTTTAATCTCTATTCAGGTCGCAGCTTTTGACATAAGCTGTATTCCAGGACCAGAGTTTCAAAGCCTACGTTCTTCACTGATACCCACCAAGAAAAATCCCTACAGATCAGTTATCTTACCTGTATGTGGCCCTTCACACGCTATGGCAGGTGTGAGATCCAAGGGCAGCCCTTAGGGTATTAATTTCAATCATCAAACTCATTCTGCAAAGGTGGACTGTCCTCTCCAGATATATAGCAGAGCTATGCAGAAATGAACTTGCACGGCTTGAAGACCCAGTCACAGTAATTAACCTTCACATCACACGTATGCCCATATATTCACATCCTTACTCATATACCTTTACATTTTGTTCATCCTTAGTTCAAACAACATGAGACACAAAAGTAGAGCGTAGTTTCATCTGTGATCAGCCCAGGTAAGCATTTTTGTTTGCCAGGGCTGCCATAACAAAATGTCACAGGCTGGTGGCTTAAGCAACAGACCTTTATTTCTCACAATTCTGGAGCCGTAAGCCACCCAGGCAGCAGGTTTAGTTTCTTCTGATGTCTCTCCCCTTACTTTCTTGCTGAGTCCTGGAGTGGTCTTCCTCTTCTTATAAGGACACCGGCCAGGTTGGATTAAGACTCACATTAATCACCTCATTTTAATGCAATTTCCTCTTTTAAGGGCCTATCTCCAAATACAGTCACATCCTGAGGTCCTGGGGGTTAAGGTTGCAACACATGAATTTTGAGGGGCACTCAGTCCATAACAGTAGAGAAAGCAGTAATTTCCTCACCCAAGTGTGGAGAAGAGTATGCACTGTGTTGGTTCCATTCCTTACTTGCCGGCATCCTGTCTTCATGTTGCCCCATACCCCGTGAAGGTGATAAAACAGAAGAACTCCCATGAATTTCAAAGGAGTCTTCCCCTTAGAAGACCTCTACAGGATGTGAGGACCACAGGGGCAGGCTGGATTTACAGAGGACTTCAAACAGAAGCTCCATCACGCTCACAGCTGAGTACCTTTGGGTGGTACTCTCCCCAATCCTTATTAGAAAAATCCTGACTTCTCTGGCTGAAACATCCCAAAGTCAGCCTGAAGTGGAGTCATTATTCACGGCCATGCTCAACAGCCTTATTTGTGAGGCACCTCTCTGCGATTTTAATGAGGACCTTGCAGAGATGCTGCTTGTAATAGGCCAGCAGGAAACTCCGGTTCAAAATCTCGGAGAAACCCAGGGGATTTGGGCTGTCTGCACCCCAAATGTGGCAAAAGCTTTGACAGGCCCTCAGACACTCTGCTTACAGGTGATGAGCCAGCCCCTGGAAGCACCGGACCATCAGAGAAGCAGGCAGCTAAGGGCAGACTCTTCTGCAGTTTCAAACAAGCTGCCCCCTCTCTGGCATCACCACCAAGACAGTGTGTCACGAGTGTCAGCAAAGATGTCGTTACTCTGCCAGGAAAAGCGGAAGATATTTTGTATTAAAACTTATTATCGTCATTATGGCTCACAGGCTGCCTGCCATACAATGTCAATTCGAAGGTCAGGTATACTTTGTCAGAAGAAAGTGTTTTCTAAATAAGTATTCTCTCTATTTAAAATCATTTCTAGAAAACAAGAAAATTAAATAGGCTTTGTTAAATGAAAATATGAAATGTTGATATTAGAGGAGGCACTTTTACCTTTAGCCTTGCACGGAAATGAATTAATGTGCCGAATGTGTCATGGAGACGAGGAGCTTTGGAAAATACACTTCTTTTTCAAACTCCAGATTAATCAAGAGAATTCTAGAACAAAGCTCTTCTAACTAACGAGATGGATTTTTTCTTTGTTGGTGTTATTGTTGCTTTGTTTTGTTTTATTCCCACTCTACCATGGACCGATATTTTAGTAAAATGTGATATAAAAGAATTATTTTAAAAATGAAAGAAAAAACAAAGATAAAAAATGTAAACCCCATTTAGTTGTATTACTAGATTAAACAGAAATTAAATTACTTTGCCAACCAAAGTTTCCACCTGTTTACTCTCAGTCTCTGTATCTATCTCCTTGTGTACTGGTGACAAATAGCACACATGCTTAGAAAAATATGACAGTTATGATTTAAGAATAGATGACCTCAGTCCAACCAGGTGAATATTAGTGTTTCAAGAAAACATAGTTAGACAACCACTATCAAAGTACTAAATTTATTGTGCGTGCATACATAAACAATTCCAAAAATAATCCTCTTTAAAATACTCAGTTTTTTTAACAGCCTTTTGTATTGTATTGTTTTGTGTTTTTGTTTGTGCTTTCATTGCAAAAACATGTAAGACACCATTTTGGTTTTATTTAAAATTTTTAGCTATATTTTTAGTGATTTCACTGATTTCATTTTTGCTTTAAAAAACAAACAAGAGAGAGACCTTCAAGATGGCAGAGGAGTAAGACGTGGAGATCACCTTCCTCCCCACAAATACATCAGAAACACATCTACATGTGGAACAACTCCTAAAGAACACCTACTGAATGCTGGCAGAAGACCTCAGAGTTCCCAAAGATATATTTTTTTTTTTTCCTTTTTCTCTTTTCGTGAGTGTGTATCTGTATGCTTCTTCGTGTGATTTTGTCTGTATAGCTTTGCTTTTACCATTTGTCCTAGGGTTCTGACTGGTTTTTTTTCTTTTAGTATAGTTTTTAGCGCTTCTTATCATTGGTGGATTTGTTTTTTGGTTTGGTTGCTCTCTTCTTTCTTTTTTTTTTTTCTTTCTTTTCTTACTTGTTAATTTATTTTATTTTTAATAATTTTTAAATTTTTTATTTTAATAACTTTATTTTATTTTATTTTATTTTTTCTTTCATTCATTTTTTCTCCCTTTTCTTCAGAACCATGGACTGACAGGGTCTTGGTGCTCCGGCCGGGTGCCAGGCCTGTGCCTCTGAGGTGGGAGAGCTGAGTTCAGGACATTGGTCCACCAGAGACCCCCCGGCTCCACGTAATATCAAATGGCAAAAGCTCTCCCAGAGACCTCCATCTCAATGCTAAGACCCAGCTACACTCAACAACCAGCAAGCTACAGTGCTGGGCACCCTATGCCAAACAACTAGCAAGACAGGAACACAAACGCACCATTATTGGAGAGGCTGCCTAAAATCGTAATAAGGTCACAGACACCCCAAAACACACCACCAGACACGGTCCTGCCCACCAGAAAGACAAGACCCAGCCTCACCCACCACAACACAGGCACCAGTCCCCTCCACCAGGAAGCCTACACAACCCACTGAACCAACCTTACCCACTGGGAGCACACAACAAAAACAACGGGAACTATGACCCTACAGCCTGCGAAAAGGAGACCCCAAACACAGTAAGTTAAGCAAAATGAGAAGACAGAGAAACACACAGCAGATGAAGGAGCAAGGTAGAAACCCACCAGACCAAACAAATGAAGAGGAAATAGGCAGTCTACCTGAAAAAGACCTCAGAGTAATGATAGTAAAGATGATCCAAAATCTTGGAAATAGAATGGAGAAAATACAGGAAACGTTTAACAAGGACCTAGAAGAACTAAAGAGCAAACAAACAATGATGAACCACACAATAAATGAAATTAAAAATTCTCTAGAAGGAATCCATAGCAGAATAACTGAGACAGAAGAACGGATAAGTGACCTGGAACATAAAACAGTGGACATAACTACCGCAGAGCAGAATAAAGTAAAAAGAATGAAAAGAATTGAGGACGGTCGCAGAGACCTCTGAGACATTAAATGCACCAACATTTGAATTATAGGGGTCCCAGAAGAAGAGAAAAAGAAAGGGACTGAGAAAATATTTGAAGACATTACAGTTGAAAACTTCCCTAATATGGGAAAGGAAATAGTTAATCAAGTCCAGGAAGCACAGAGAGTCCCATACAGGATAAATCCAAGGAGAAACACACCAAGACACATATTAATCAAACTATCAAAAATTAAATACAAAGAAAAAATATTAAAAGCAGCAAGGGAAAAACAACAAATAACATACAAGGGAATTCCCATAAGGTTAACAGCTGATCTTTCAGGAGAAACTCTACAAGCCAGAAGGGAGTGGCAGGACATATTTAAAGTGATGAAAGGGAAAAACCTACAACCAAGATTACTCTACCTAGCAATGATCTCATTCAGATTCGACAGAGTAATTGAAACCTTTACAGACAAGCAAAAGCTAAGAGAATTCAGCACCACCAAACCAGATTTACAACAAATGCTAAAGGAACTTCTCTAGGCAGAAAACACAAGACAAGGAAAGGACCTAAAATAACAAACCCAAAACAACTAAGAAAATGGTAATAGGAACATACATATCGATAATTACCTTAAAAGTAAATGGATTAAATGCTCCAACCAAAAGACATACAACGGCTGAATGGATAAAAAACAAGTCTCATATATATGCTGTCTATAAGAAACCCACTTCAGACTTAGGGACACACACAGACTGAAAGTGAGGGGATGGAAAAAGATATTCCATGCAAATGGAAATCAAAAGAAAGCTGGAGTAGCAATTCTCATATCAGACAAAATAGACTTTAAAATAAAGACTATTACAAGAGACAAAGAAGGACACTATATAATGATCAAGGGATCGATCCAAGAAGAAGATATAACAACTGTAAATCTTTATGCACCCAACACAGCAGCACCTCAATACATAAGGCAAATGCTAACAGCCATAAAAGGGGAAATCGACAGTAACACAATAATAGTGGGGGACTTTAACACCAACTTTCACCAATGGACAGATCATCCAAAATGAAAATAAATAAGGAAACACAAGCTTTAAATGATACATTAAACAGATGGACTTAATTGATATTTATAGGACGTTCCATCCAAAAACAGCAGATTACACTTTCTTCTCAAGTGCTCATGGAACATTCTCCAGGATAGATCATATCTTGGGTCACAAATCAAGCCCTGGTAAATTTAAGAAAATTGAAATCGTATCAAGTATCTTTTCTGACCACAATGCTATGAGACTAGATATCAATTACAGGAAAAAAATCTGTAAAAAATACAAACACATGGAGGCTAAACAATACACTACTAAATAACCAAGAGATCACTGAAAAAATCAGAGAGGAAATCACAGAATACCTAGACAAAAATGACAATGAATACACGATGACGCAAAACCTATGGAATGCAGCAAAAGCAGTTCTAAGAGGGAAGTTTATAACAATACAATTCTACCTCAAGAAACAAGAAACATCTCATATAAACAACCTAACATTACACCTAAAGCAATAAGAGAAAGAAGAACAAAAAAACCTCCATTTGGCAGAAGGAAAGAAATCATAAACATCAGATCAAAAATAAATGAAAAAGAAATGAAGAAAACAAGAGCAAAGATCAATAAAACTAAAAGCTGGTTCTTTGAGAAGTTAAACAAAATTGATAACCCATTAGCCAGACTCACCAAGAAAAAAAGGGAGAACACTCAAATCAACAGAATTAGAAATGAAAACGGAGAAGTAACAACTGACACTGTAGAAATACAAAGGATCAGAGAGACTACTACAAGCAACTATATGCCAATAAAATGGACAACCTGGAAGAAATGGACAAATTCTTAGAAATGCACAACCTTCTGAGACTAAACCAGGAAGAAATAGAAAATATGAACAGACCAATCACAAGCACTGAAATTGAAACTGTGATTTAAAATCTTCCAACAAACAAAAGCCCATGACCAGATGGCTTCACAGGCGAATTCTATCAAACATTTAGAGAAGAGCTAACACCTATCCTTCTCAAACTCTTCCAAAATAGAACAGAGGAAGGAACACTCCCAAACTCATTCTACGAGGCCACCATCACTCTGATACCAAAACCAGACAAAGATGTCACAAAGAAAGAAAACTACAGGCCAATATCACTGATGAACATAGATGCAAAAATCCTCAACAAAATACTAGCAAACAGAATCCAACAGCACATTAAAAGGATCATACATTATGATCAAGTGGGGTTTACCCCAGGAATGCAAGGATTCTTCAATATATGCAAATCAATCAACGTGATACACCATATTAACAAATTGAAGGAGAAAAACCATATGATGATCTCAATAGATGCAGAGAAAGCTTTTGACAAAATTCAACACCCATTTATGATAAAAACCCTCCAGAAAGTAGGCATAGAGGGAACTTTCCTCAACATAATAAAGGCCATATATGACAAACCCACAGCCAACATCGTCCTCAATGGTGAAAAACTGAAACCATTTCCACTAAGATCAGGAACAAGACAAGGTTGCCCACTCTCACCACTATTATTCAACATAGTTTTGGAAGTGTTAGCCACAGCAATCAGAGAAGAAAAAGAAATAAAAGGAATCCAAATTGGAAAAGAAGAAGTAAAGCTGTCACTGTTTGCAGATGACATGACAGTATACATAGAGAATCCTAAAGATGCTACCAGAAAACTACTAGAGCTAATCAATGAATTGGGTAAATTAGCAGGATACAAAATTAATGCACAGAAATCTCTTGCATTCCTATACACTAATGATGATAAATGTGAAAGTGAAATTAAGAAAGCACTCCTATTTACCATTGCAACAAAAAGAATAAAATATCTAGGAATAAACTTACCTAAGGAGACAAAAGACCTGTAAGCAGAAAATTATAAGACACTGATGAAAGAAATTAAAGATGATACAAACAGATGGAGAGATATACCATGTTCTTGGATTGGAGAAATCAACACTGTGAAAAAGACTCTACTACCCAAAGCAATCTACAGATTCAATGCAATCCCTATCAAACTACCAATGGCATTTTTCACAGAACTAGAACAAAAAATTTCACAATTTGTATGGAAACACAAAAGACCCCGAATAGCCAAAGCAATCTTGAGAAAGAAAAACGGAGCTGGAGGAATCAGGCTCCCTGACTTCAGACTATATTACAAAGCTACAGTAATCAACAGTATGCTACTGGCACAAAAACAGAAATATAGATCAATGGAACAGGAGAGAAAGCCCAGAGATAAACCCAGGCACATATGGTCACCTTATCTTTGATAAAGGAGGCAAGAATATACAGTGGAGAAAAGACAGCCTCTTCAATAAGTGGTGCTGGCAAAACTGGACAGCTACATATAGAAGAATGAAATTAGAACACTCCCTAACACCATACACAAAAATAAACTCAAAATGGATTAAAGACCTAAGTGTAAGGCCAGACACCATCAAATTCTTAGAGGAAAACATAGCCAGAACACTCTATGACATCAATCACAGCAAGATCTTTTTTGACCCACCTCCTAGAGAAATGGAAATAAAAACACAAATAAACAAATGGGACCTAATGAAACTTAAAAGCTTTTGCACAGCAAAGGAAACCATAAACAAGACAAAAAGACAACCCTCAGAATGGGAGGAAGTATTTGCAAATGACGCAACTGACAAAGGATTAATCTCCAAAACATACAAGCAACTCATGCAGCTCAATATCAAAAAAACAAACAACCCAATCCAAAAATGGGCAGAAGACCTAAATAGACTTTTCTCCAAAGAAGAGATACAGATTGCCAACAAACACATGAAAGAATGCTCAACATCATTAATCATTAGAGAAATGCAAATCAAAACTACAATGAGATATCACCTCACACTGGTCAGAATGGCCATCATCAAAAAATCTACAAACAATAAATGCTGGAGAGGGTGTGGAGGAAAGGGAACCCTCTTGCACTGTTGGTGGGAATGTAAATTGACACAGCCACTATGGAGAGCAGTATGGAGGGTCCTTAAAAAACTAAAATTAGAACTGCCATACGACCCAGCAATCCCACTACTGGACATATACCCTGAGAAAACCATAATTCAAAAAGAGTCATGTACCACAATATTCATTGCAGCTCTATTTACAATAGCCAGGACATGGAAGCAACCTAAGTGTCCATCATCGGATGAATGGATAAAGAAGATGTGGCACATATATTCAATGGAATATTACTCAGCCATAAAAAGAAACGAAATTGAGTTATTTGTAGCGAGGTGGATGGACCTAGAGATTGTCATACAGAGTGAAGTAATTCAGAAAGAGAAAAACAAATACCGTATGTTAACACATATATATGGAATCTAAAAGAAAGAAAATGGTTCTGAAGAACCTAGGGGAAGGACATGAATAAAGATGCAGATGTAGAGAATGGACTTTAGGACATGGGGAGGGGGAAGGGTAAGCTGGCACAAAGTGAGAGAGTGGCATGGACATATATACACTACCAAATGTAAAATGGATAGCTAGAGGGAAGCAGCCACATAGCACAGGGAGATCAGCTTAGTGCTTTGTGACCACCTAGACGGGTGGGATAGGGAGTGTGGGAGGGAGACGCAAGAGGGAGGAGATATGGGGACGTATGTATATGTATAGCTGATTCACTTTGTTGTAAAGCAGAAACTAACACACCATTGTAAAGCAATTATACTCCAATAAAGATGTTTAAAAAAAAACCCAAACAGACAAGAAACTCTTCAATCTGAATCCAGACACCGAAAAGGCCTTCATGTCTTGTGGTTTTTAAAGGCAATGATTGGCCTGCAAATTTGTTTAGATTATGTGAGAGAAAATGAATGATTTTATATTACTTTCATAAAGTCGTATGAAAGAATAAGTTAATTGGAAGCCTGCATGGATGGATGGATGGATGGATGGATGCTGTGTCTAGACCTTCTAACTTCTCTGCAAATCAGAAACTGCTCCTTCAAATTTAGACCTTAGCATGGCTGAGCATTCTCTACAGATGATCTAGTTCTGACCTCAAATCCTGACTCATACTTAAATTTGGGGAGTGAGTTACAGGTCCCTCCACAACCCATGACCATCACAACAGTACAACACGCATTGCCCTCAGATGCTCTGAGACTGTGCCTATTTTCTGACATACGTAATAAAAAATGGACTGTGCTAAATTCTCATTGTTTTGAGTTCTGCAAAGTGCAAGACACGGTTTCCATAAGCTACATGGAACTGGAATAGATGAGGATACAGTGTACCATTTACTGTGAATGTTTATTTACAAGGAATAGATGTAGCATTGCATTTCCAGGATAAAGAGACTATGTGAAGGTTATACAACGACAAAGAGTGTGGATCCCATTGCCGAGTGAATCATTCGAATCCCTCTGATCGCATGAAATCCTGTGCATACACACCAGCACATCAATCCTGAAAAGCCACTGTAAAGTGGAAGGTACAAAACCAGATGAATGGCCTGAGTCCAGGGGAAGGCGTTTACTTTCTGCCTCATGTTCAAATGACAGAACAGAGCTTTCTGCCCAAATCGGTGCTTGGAAACTGATGGAGATGAGTAGCAACAGGGCTTCAGATCATTTTTCTGTGTTTAGTTCTCTTCATTCCAACCCTCTGGAGCAGGGTTTTGCCTCAGGGGGCTGTGGTTAAAATTTGAGCTCTATCTTTGCAATTGCTGCTCCACTAAAAGGAAAGTCAGAATGGAAAATTTTGAAGAACTGTCTCTGGCAAGAATCTAGAAAGGTCGTGTGACCTATTTTCTGTTTTTGTATTGTAAGACGCCAGCAAAATGCTCCTCCATGCAGAGGGAAGTTCTTCCTTTTGCTCTCTGGGTATCGTAGTTCCTTTATAGGGCTTCCTGGGGCAGGATGAACATCTCCAGGGGGTATGCAAGTGAGGCAGGGGCAATGGAGGCCAGAAATAAAGGATAAACATGGCTTATTGTCCTATCTCTGAAGCACCAACTGTATCCCTCAGTAAGGAAATGCAGATGTTATTTTATGTAAAGATAAATACAGATATATTAAGAAGTAGAATGCAAATTGCACACACATTAAGATAAACACAGTAGGATTAAAACTTCCATCCTGTATAAGCTACTTGTGCTTCTCCGTTTCCCCTAGAACCCTCAGGATGTGTCTTCATTTTTGCTCTGCAGGGAGGGGTATGTGCTGAAAGATCTGAGTATTCCTGCTCCAGAAAGGTTCACGTCAGCCTTGGTGAGATGATTGTGACTACACATAAAAGGCACAGTCCCCTGCAAACTAGGGTTTGTAAACTTTAATTCCTGAAGCGGTTTTATTTTTAACATAGTGCTTACTTGGACTCCCTGCCCCAGGATTCCAACTCCATTGTACACGCTACCAATACGATCCTGGCCCTCATCTCTCTCCTTCGTCTACTTCATGCCCTGTGGATTTCTTCAGGCATTTTTTCTTATCTGGTGCCTTAATCTGCTTGGGCTGCCATAACAAAACACCATAGGCTGGGTGGTTTAAACAACAGAAATATATTTTTTCATAGTTATGGAGGCTGGAAAGTCCAAGATCAAGGTGCCAGCTGATTCAGCTCTTAGGGAAAGTTCTCATCCTGCAAGAAGGCTTGCAGATGGGTCACCATCTTGCTGTGTCCTCACATGGCAGAGAGAGAGAGAGAGAAAGAAAGAGAGAAAGAAAGAGAGAGCAAGAGGGAGTGAGAGAGAGGGTGTTCTTTCTATTCTTACAGGGCCACAATCCCAGTGGGTTAGGACTCCAGCCTTGTAACCTAAATAACCTTAAATTTAACCTTAAATACCTCCTAAAGACTCTATCTCCAGGTACAGTCACATCAGTGGTTAGGGCTTCAACATATGAATTATATGGGAATCCAGTTCAGTCCATAGCATATCCAGAAAAGTGCACCCAGGACTCCTACTTATATTGAACAATCAGGACTAAAAATAGGGAACTTGCCATTGAGGGGCTGAGAGGCACTCCTCTTGGATATAAAGTGCACAGGGATGACCCCACAAACACATGTGCCAAGGATGCAGCAGAGGCCATGTTGGGAAGATCTCACTCTTGCTCTCTAGAGTGAGGAAACTTAAGAAGGAGCTCAGACATGACAACATCAGATGACGCTGCAGACAAGAGCGAGGAGGACTAAGGCCAGAGCAAGTCAGGCTACAACAGTGATTTGCTACCGACCTCACAAACCATTGCCCACTATGGAAAGATTTTCAGGATATATTAAGTGAAAAAATAAGGTGACAAACAGTATGTAGCATATGACCTCTCTTATGTAAATAGAATATAATAAGTATACTCACACTAACCGAACACATATAGTCCCACACCTGTGATAGAAAGATAAGATCGATAGATATTAGATAGATAGATAGATAAAACTTATAGTAGGATATACCAGAAACTGTCGATCATGATTAAATTAGGAGGAAAAGGAATGACTGATGTGAAGACCAAGGCTTTTATTTTCCATTTCATATGCACATGTTCTGTTTAAATGGTCTTAGCATTTTTTTTTTTATTGGAGTAAAATTGCTTTACAATGTTGTGTTAGTTTCTGCTGTACAGTGAAGTGAATCAGCTATATGTATACCTATATCCCTTCCCTCTTGGACCTCCCTCCCATGCCCACCCATTCCACCCATCTAGGTCATCACAGAGCACCGAGCTGAGCTCCCTGTGCTATATAGCAGCTTCCTACTAGCTATCTATTTTACACATGGTAGTTTATTTATGTCAAACCTAATCTCCCAATTCGTCCCACCCTCCCCTTCCCCCACTGTGTCCACTTGTCTGTTCTCTACGTCTACGTCTCTATTCCTGCCCTGCAAATAGGTTCATCTGTACCATTTTTCTAGATTCCACATATATGCGTTAATATACGATATTTGTTTTTCTCTTTCAGGCTTACTTCACTTTGTATGACAGACTCTGGGTCCATCCACATCTCTACAAATGACCCAATTTCATTCCTTTTTATGGCTGAGTAATATTCCATTGTATATGTGTACCACATCTTCTTTATCCATTCATCTATCATTGGATATTTAGGTTGTTTCCATGTCCTAGCTATTGTAAATAGTGCTGCAATGAACATTGTGGTACATGTGTCCTTTTGAATTATGGTTTTCTCCAGGTATATTTGCAAAACATGTATCTAATGTGTCCAGTATCTAGAATATTTAAAGAACACATAAAACTCAACAACAGGACTTCCCTCGTGGCACAATGGTTAAGAATCTGCCTGACAATGCAGGGAATATGGGTTCGATCCCTGGTCCAGGAAGATCCCACATGCTGCGGAGCAACTAAGCCCGTGCGCCACAACTACTGAGCCTGCACTCTAGAGCCTGTGAGCCACAACTTCTGAGCCCATGTGCCACAACTACTGAAGCCTGCATACCTAGAGCCCGTGTGCCACAACAAGAGAAGCCACCGCAATGAGAAGCCCACACACCGCAACAAAGAGTAGCTCCCACTCGCCACAACTAGAGAAAGCCCACATGCAGCAACGAAGACCCAACGCAGCCAAAAATAAATAAATAAATAAATGGTCTTAGCATGTACATGTACTTAAAAATAATTTTTATTTTTATTTTTTTATTAATTTTTATTGGAGTATAGTTGCTTTACAATGTTGTGTTAGTTTCCACTGTACAGCAAAGTGAATCAGCTGTACATATACATGTATCCCCTCATTTTTGGATTTTCTTCCCATTTAGGTCACTACAGGGCACTAAGTAGAGTTCCCTGTGCTATTCAGTAGGTTCTCATTAGTTCTATTTTATATATAGTATCAACAGTGTATATATGTCAATCCCAATCTCCCAATTCATCCCACTCCCCCTCCCCCTTGGTATCCACACGTTTGTTCTCTACATCTGTGCCGCTATTTCTGCTTTGCAAATAAGATCATCTATAGCATTTTTCTAGGTTCCACATATATGTGTTAATATACGATATTGGTAAAGAAGATGTGGTACATATATACAATGGAATATTACTCAGCCATAAAAAGGAACGAAACTGGGTCATTTGTAGAGAGGTGGATGGTCCTGGAGACTGTCATACAGAGTGAAGTAATTCAGAAAATAATACTTTTTAATGTTGAATAAATAAGTAGTTCTCTTGGTAGTGGATTTAGAGATTTTTAAAACTTTATACCACACTAAAATTTTGTAATGTTAAAAATAAAAACTGAAAGAAGTTTAAAGCCCTTACAAATATTATTATTTAACTTGAAGGTCCACCTGGGGCAATCACCAAGAACATGATAGAAGCCTCCAAGAAAAACTGCCCCCCCAACCCTACAGTCCCCAAGCCCCCACCCCGTGCCATGAGGTCACCTGTGTGAAACAGCATGGGTGACAGATACACCACAGGACCTAGAATGAAAACTGGGGCTTGAGTCTTGCTTCCACCAATGATAGCAATATAAATGTACACATTTTAAACCATGGAACATTAATTTTCTCATTTGTAAAAGAGATATGATATCTGCCTCACAAAGCTCTGTGAATGTAAATGATAAAATATATGCAAAAACATTTTACAAACCATCAAACAATCCATAAATATTCTTTAAAAGGAGTGAGACCGCATTGGAACATGGACCTTATAAGATTAATACTTTAGTAATTGAATTTATCTTCTTGGTAGTACTTGACATGGCCCTTCTTCACATTCAGTTTTCCTCTTTAACACATGACAGTTTTAGGTTATCTTTTGAAAAGCCTACAGAAAAGAATCAAAGAATGGAAGGAAGGAAGGAAGGCACACTGATATTCTTTCCAAAACAGATGCTGTTTCTTGTTCTGGCCAGAAAAAAAAAGGGCCTAGTTTAGTCCCCTTGTATCAAATATTAATACAAGAAACACTGGCAGATTCTTTAGCAGTGTCTAACATGTACTGAACATTCAGTACAATTTTTTTCAATGAATGGGTGTAATCAATTTCAGATGATAGGGACTTCCCTGGTGGCACAGTGGTTAAGAATCCGCCTGCCAATGCAGGGGACACGGGTTCAAGCCCTGGTCCGGGAAGATCCCACATGCCGCGGAACAACTAAACCCGTGCGCCACAACTACTGAGCCTGTGCTCTAGAGCTTCTGAGCCACAACTACTGAGACCCCGCGTGCCACAACTATTGAAGCCCGCGTGCCTAGAGCCTGTGCTCCACAACGAAGACAAGCCACCGCTATGAGAAGCCTGCGCACCGTAATGAAGAGTAGCCCCTGCTCGCCGCAACTAGAGAAAGCCCACATGCAGGAACAAAGACCCAACGCAGCCAAAAATAAATAAATTAATTAATTAATTATTTAAAATTTCAGATGATAATAATTTGACTAGCAAGAACTCCTTGTGCATGGCATGAATTTTCCCAAGCTTGCCTTAATTATATAAGAGAGAAAATTCAGAACTGAAGTCAAGAGAAGTGAACTGGGCCCAAGGATGTGTCTCCCTTATTTTAGCTGCTCCAGTTGTGGTCAGGAGACTGGGGGTAAATTGACTGTAAGGTCTCATACCTCTGAATAGAACGGACAATTAGCCATCAAAGCAGTTAGACAAGTAGTTCATGATAAACACAATACAATCTTCCAAATAAAAATATTCTTTCTTCCTCCTCAATAGAGACAAAGAGGAATAGAATTGACAAAGTTATTAAAAGGTTTTCCTTTTTCCCCATTACAAAAAGAAAACTGCTTTAAAATATATTATTCTGTCAGATCTTCTCTCTCCTGTCTCTTTCTAACTTCATACAGAAATACTTACTCTGTTCATTGAGGATAGTATATTTCATGTTTCCATTTTTTTTCTTAGTTCTTTAGTATGTTAAAAATGAAAAAAAGAAGAACAAGGAAAAATGTTCAAGCTATTTCCCTTTTCTTCATTTAAAAAAATTTTACAAAACATATCAACCATTAAAATATGAAAAAAATAATAAAACAGACACCCACATATTCAACATAGAGTAACATTTTGCCTGATTTCTTTTTCAATCGTATGTTTTTAAGAAAAAAACTGCAGATACAAACGACTATATATAAAATAGATTAAAAAACAAGGCCCTACTTATAGCACAGAGAACTATATTCAATATCCTATAATAAACCATAATGGAAAATAATATGAAAATGAATATATATATACATATATATATCTGACTCACTTTGCTGTACACCAGAAACTAACACAACCTGTGAATCAACTATATTTCAATAAAATAATAATAATAAAAGAAAAACAACTGACCAACACAGTTTCTGATTTTCCTTATCCTCTCAATTTTTCAATTTTCTATTTTATTAACTTGGGTCTCTTATCTTTATTATCCTTTCATCTACTTAGTCTGGCTTTATTCTATTATTCACTTTCAAACTTGTTGATTAGTGATGGCTCATTAATTTATTATCTTTCAGATTTTTCCCTAGTACATGCATTTAGGGTTACAAATTTCCATAAAACTGTTTATATATTTGATATATCTTTTTTCGTTGTGATTTTTCTCTAAAATTTTGTAACTTTTAATATGATTCCTTCTTCAACCTACAAACTATTTAGAAATAGTAGTTATAATTTTAAATACATAAGAGTTTTTGTTTTTTCTATTTTATTTTGTTCTCTAATTTTAATCTACTCTACGAAAACAGAGTAGAAAATAGTTTTTATGGTGCTGATTTATGTATATTTATTTTCATATTTTTTCTTCCACATAAACTTGAAAAAAAGACAGGAATACCAAAGCCAAAGCAGCAATCAGAATACTGTGACTCACGGAGATCTATGACATTAACTAGTTGACCAAGGTGTCCCTAGAAAAGAAATACATGGGAAATCTACTAATTCTCACTTGATCTGTAAATGCAGTAGAGTTCTAAGTCTAGTAAACAGATGTCTAACTTGAATAACCAGAACAGAATCATGGCCCCGCAATCAATTCCCTGACTTGACCCAGTTTGCAGATCCAAATCCCGTTGAATTAAGAAGGAGTAAAGTCCACCTGAGGGAAGATCCTGGAACAACATCCAAAATTTATACTATTAATTTTTCTCTTAGCTTTCCCCCAAAGGGACCTAAGGTCACTTACCAGGGTGACTGTGCTATGGAGAAAGGCAATAAATCAGAACTTCTGGTGACTTCTAGACACTGTCCCTGAACTGACACTACTTCCGGGAGACCCACAACATCACTGTGGTCCACCAGCCAGAGTAAGAACATATGGAAGTCAGGCCATCAATGAAGTTTCAGCTCACATCCCAAACCCATTCTGTGTTTATTTTCCCCCTTCTAGAATGCATAGTTCAAACAGACACACTCAGCAACTAACAGAATGCCCACATTGGTTCTCTGACTTGTGGAGTGAAGGCTATTATGACAGTGGGAGAGGCCAGGTGGAAACCACTAAAACTGTCTCTACCAGCAAATTAGTACCATATTCTTGGAGGGACTGCACAGATTAGTACCATTCAAGGAATGGAAGATGCTGGAGTGGTGATTCCCAGTACATCCTCATTCAACTCACCCATTTGACCTGTGCAGAAAACATGCGGACCTTGGCCAAACTGTGCTGAAATCTCATCTGTGCTACTTGGAAGTTGTGTGACTTTGGGTGATTTACATAATCTTTGAGGGTTTTTTCCTTCATCTGTAAAATGAAGCTAGTTATACCATCTCACATGGTTATTATGAAAACTGAATGAAATGTTAATCTACAGAGTTGTCATTCAATGAATGTTAATCAACCTTCTCCTTGAATATGCTGGTGGTTGAGGCATTTAGCATTCTCTGTTTCTTCTACTGTTCTTTTTTTTCTTCTTTTTTTTTTCTCTATTGTGCTCTTATTCATTTATTCCTTCACTCATCAAACATTTTTAACCACTATATATCAAGCATCATGAAAGGCACCCAGAAAACAATAATGAACAAGCCACACTTAGTGTTTATAATCTTATCATGTACAGTTAGCTAAGAAGGTAGCCACAGAAAATATAATTAAACTGCTATGAATATGAGAGGAGTTGCAGAATGCTTTGGGAGCTTATAAATGGGTACCTAATCTGGTCTTAGTGCTTAGAGAAGATATTCTGGTAGATAGATAAGGCAAGAAGAACAAATAGGCTTTGGCAAGGAAAGGAACCAGGAAAGTCCAGGCAGATGAAACATCCACGAAGAGGCCCAGGGGATAATCTGGGGTGTTCAAGGACCAAAGAGAAGGTTACTGTGCCTGAACCATAGTGATTGATGGGGAGGGATGGCCATGTCCAGCCTACGGAAGTTGGCCGGGACCAGATTAAGCCTTATCTTTCATGCTTTTCTTAGGATTTTGGTCTATATTCTGGGGGAAAAAATGGAACATTATTGAAATGAATGAAGTCAGAATTCTACTTGTTGCCTCAATATAAAACTATAATGTTTTACAAGGTCAGGGTAAATTGCTTAGATTTTAATTAATTAATATCTCTGTTTTCAGAATGTGAAGTCAGAATTTAGATCAGCTAAATACCATTCCCCCAAATCACACACATCTGCATTGTACAATTATGAACTGAACCAGAACTACTGAGGGTAATGGTAAAAGAGAAAAAAAGTCCAAGTATGTTGCCTCATTTTTTCACACTCCCATGATACTTGTGCTGTCATCCCAGGACAAAAAAATAATCAGGCAAGTTCTGTCTGACCCAGAAAATCATGTAACTGACACACTGGGAGATAAATAAAATCATGGGGCTGCAGCTTCATTTATTAATGGTCTGCTTTTAGAGAAAGAAGAAACAAAGGTCTCCTATTTTGAACAAATTCTGTATTCACTGTCTCTAAATCTTGCAGACATATATGCATGATTGCAAGTCTGTGTACTCAAACGAATAAATAATCAAAAATAAATGCAGACCCATAAGAATATACATTTGTTCAATGAGAGCACACTATATCATATACACTAAGCAAGGTAAATTGTAGAGAACTGAAGACTTGAAGCCCGAAGATTTAATTTCCAACGTTAGCTTGGCCACTTTCTATTTGTGTGACTATTTATGTGGAAATCACCTGGCTTTTTAATTTTACCAGTATCCTCTGAAAAATGGGTATAATCATATTTAAATTATTGTATATTTATAGAAACTTACAGCTAGAAAGGTACTACCTAAGAGATCATAAAATCACTCAATCTCAATCCCCCTCTGTATAAAGGTGAGGATAAAGAGGCCAAGGAGAGTGAAAGGATTTGTCTACAACTTTTTGACCTCAAGCTTTTCAGTAAGATAACATCACTGTTCTGGGGGCTTTACTTACATTATATCATTTAATCCTCATTAATAACCCAGTAATATAAGTATGATGAGCCTTATATTTTGGATTTAAAAAATGGATTATAAAGTTTAGGAAAATTGCCCCAAATTATATAGCTCGTAAACTGAGTTGGTAAATTGAGCTGTAATTGAACCCCGGTCTTTATTTATGCCTTTCCCCTTAAGCTCCAAGGCACCAGATTGCCTGTTATGCATTCTTTCTTCATCTCTGCTTTTATGGCTGATTCTTTCTGCACACATATAAAAGTGTTTTGGAAGGACTTCTTGACTGTTCCAGGGCCCTGAACTCCCCTCAGGAAGGCCTACGGCTTGGTACACACAGAATATGCTCACATCGAAGTCTTGAGTTTGAGCTAGCCAGCCTCTTGATCTCATTAAAATATAGAAAAAAATCTCCAGAAAATAAACAAATGGGAGTTTGGTTCAAGTATGCATACTGAAAGTTCATGGATAATTTAGGAGGACAGAGGATAATGACTAAAATTATCACCTAGCTAGAATTTTTTTGACACTTCCATTTGTGTTTAACTGCCAGGAGTCTCCACATAGTTTGTACCACTTGAAGATTAATGAGAAAATGGTTGAGTTTAAAATGGCAAAAGGCTAGTAGTGCCTGAAGCAGCCTCACCTAGCATCTCACTGACAGATGATCATGAAGGTACATAAGCAGAGTAAAATTCACAAGAGTAAAAACCACAATCAGAAGACCGCCTATCGCCAAATAGTAGGAGGAAGTTTCCCTACTGGTGACAACTGAACAAGACTGAGGGGAAGAAAAATGGAAATGTAACCATACATTTGGCTCGAGAAATAACCTTAACCAGCTGAAATAAGGTGAGAAGACTTTCCTAAATCCGGTCTTCCTGAGTGGAAATGTGCATGCCTTAGCTCTATTAGGAAGAGTTTTTACAAGTAACATGGGCGGGGCTTCCCTGGTGGTCCAGTGGTAAAGAAAGAATTGGCCTTCCAAGGCAGAGGATGTGTGTTCGACCCCTGGTTAGGGAATAAGATCCCACATGCCGCGGGGCAGCTAAGCCCACGCACCACAACTATTGAGCTTGCGCACCTCAACGAGAGAGCCCGCGTGCTGAGAGAGCCTGGTGTGCTGCAAACTACAGAGCCCACGTGCCCTGGAGCCGGCCCACCACAACTAGAGAAGAGAAAACCCGTGCACCGCAACTAGAGAGAAGCCCGAGCACTGCAACGAAAGATACCACATGCCGCAACTAAGACCTGACACAGCCAAAAAAAGAAAGAAAAGAAAATTTTTTTTTTAAAAAACAAAGTAACACCTACAAGGGAGTGAGGGAAATGGGTTTAGACTGGGGGAGAAGTTTAACTGTGATCTCGTTATCATCAGCTCTGGAGCATGAACGGCTCTGCGGAGGGTCCTCACCTGGGGGCAGGGCTTTTACACCCCTACACTGATCAGTCACTGTATCATGGTTGTCCCCAGGAGGTGCACTTAACCTCTGATGGTCCAGCGGCATTCAGTGATGGACAATTCAGCTGTCAGTGCCTGAAACAGCTGGGAGAGTACGTGCCTCTGTCCTGAAGGGGTATCTGGTATTTGCACCAGAGCACTCACTTTTTTTTTTTTTTAATTAATTAATTAATTTATTTATTTTTGACTGCGTTGGGTCTTCGTTTCTGTGCGAGGGCTTTCTCTAGTTGTGGCACGCGGGGGCCACTCTTCATCGCCGTGCACGGGCCTCTCACTATCACGGCTCTCTTGTTGTGGAGCACAGGCTCCAGACACACAGGCTCAGTAGTTGTGGCTCACGGGCCTAGTTGCTCCGCGGCATGTGGGATCTTCCCAGACCAGGGCTCGAACTCGTGTCCCCTGCATTAGCAGGCAGATTCTCAACCACTGCACCACCAGGGAAGCCCCAGAGCACTCACTAACAAAACACTTTCTTTTCCCACTTTTCACTTAATGCTCCCTGGCTCAGGCTGTACCAAATGGAAAAATTAGGAGGAAATATTATTTTTGAGGCTGAGTAGATGTTCCTCCCCCCTTTTCCCTTCTATCTACATGTATTCAGAGATCACGACTTCCTGAAAACAACAAATGATGGGATACTTTCAGAGAAGTGGGAGCAGTGTGTTAAATCTTTGGAGGCACAACCCCCAGGAACAAAGTATTTCATGAGTACGTGGAGTCTGGAAGATCACTAGAGACAACACATAATGACTGCTAATTTTTTTTTAAAAATGCACCCCCATCGGTCTAGAGTTTAGACAATATAAAGATAGCAGAGAATTCTTCAAGTGCCCAGGGCCTTAGTAGAAAAAGTCTGCTAAACACTGGTAGTTGGACTAAAAATGAGGCACAGTAATACTCCCAAGCTATAGATCAGATGATGGAATAACCAACCAGAGTCCAAATCAAAAGTAGAGGAGCCATGGCCAATACACCTACCTGCATGTAGGAAAACATTATGTCTAGAAAGATTCACTCTCATTTTAAATAGGAAAAAAATATATATGTATATGCATATATATATATAATATGAGTTGTGCAGAGAAAAGACTGGAACACGTAATAGGGAATTCTGTCCTGAACACTAGAATATCTCTTAATATTGTCACCTGTAGTATGAGAATAAATTTTATAAAGAAAACTGGAAAGTACTTTGAATGGAATAAGTAGGTAGATAGATAAATAAAATAACAAAGACATTAGGAATCTCAAAAAATTTAAAATATAAAAAATTAACAAATACAGGCTAAGATTTTAAAAACAGCAATAATATACACAACAGGATGAGAACCAATGTGGCTGGCATAAGGAACCCTTGCCATGAGACTAAGCTGACAATAAAAGAACTAAACTAGCACTACTCCAAAATCCTACTATATTTCTCTAGTAAATTCACTTTTCCCTTCTCCAACATGACTACTGATATCTTCTCCTTGCCCCAGTGTACCCTCAACTATTGACTTGGCATCATTCTTTAATTAAAAGCCAAGTTACTTATTTAATATGTGAAATTCATAACATAGAAGTGTTATCTCTTCCCACCCACAAATCTATGAGTCTTCCTCATCATGGTGGTTGAGGACACGGCCTCTACAGTAGGCCATCTTGGCTTTAAGCCCCAGCTCCTCTCCTCCATAGCTGTGTGGGTAGAAAGGAGTGGCTTAACTTCTCTGCACCTCTATTTTGCCCTCATTATGTTCAAAACAGTGATAGACTCCATCTCCCAAAGTACTTGAGGGTATTAAGTGAGTTAATGTTGTTCAAGTACTTGGAGCAATCCTTATCACATGGTAAGTGCTTAGTAAATGTTAGACATATGACTAATTCATGATTAAAATAAAAGAAGTGCTTCTACTCTTACACTGAGCTAACTTCTTGTGTGTTCAGATCTGTTTCAGCTATGCCATCAGGGAGATCACAAGGAAAGCCGAAATGTAAACAAGCTATGGCAACAACTGTACACAAGATCCTTTATATATACATACACACAGATTGGGATGTGACTGGAATAAAGCGATATGATTTGTTACAATGTTAGATTTCTAAATAAACATCTTCCTTCCTTTATACCTCGTGTGCTTTTGTTCTTTTAGGGTTGGTTAAAAAAAACGTAAGTATCTCATGTCTTGCTCTAAGATCTTACATTCTCCTAATATCTGATATTAAGGGTGTTCCATGATGAGAAATTTTAAAACAAGCGTGGATCCAGATTTTATTGGGCCTCAAATATACACACTTAAAAAATATGTATATATGTATGTGTATATATACATATATATACACACACAAACACATTTTAAGTATGTAATGAGTTACAGGACCTATGCAAGTGAGAAGCCCTGCAGCTTAAGCTTCATCAGCATCTCCTTTAATATCCTCAACAATCCTAAAATGAGGATGCTATTATCGCCCACATACTGATGAAGAAATACAAAGTAACTTGCTAGATGTTGAGTTGCATAGACAATGAGGGTCCTGGCTGGGATATGTCCCCAGTCTCCTGGCTCTGAGACCAGTGTCCTTTGCCTCCACATTCCAGCTTCCTCTATTCTTATAGGCAGAGGGGAAATGTGGGTCCTCAAGGTCACCTCCTTCGTTCAGCTGCCTCTTTCTCAACATCTACACATATCATGGGTTTTTCCCCAGTTTTTAAGGTTCTGCCGCTGCTACTAGAGGTCATGTGGGGAGGCCTGTCATGCTCACTGCGTTATGAATCACTGGGGACCATGTCAAGTGTTGAAATACACAACCCCAGCGAGGGGTGATGATTGTTAGGCAATCATACAGTCCTCAAAGTCATAACAGGAGGTGTCCTCAGAGCTCCTAGATCACCCTCTGTCTCATCATCCCACTCATGTGGGCAAGGGTAATCAGGAGTTCTAAATATAGTCTTAGAAGCATGCATTGGGCATGTTAACACATGCTAACACATGTTACCACTTCCCTGTCAACACAGGGAAGTCTCTCGCTGTACAACAGGAAACAAAGATCAGAGAAATTTCGATTCCTGAATAGCAGTGGTGGTAAGATGCTGGGGAGGCTGGAAGTAAGAGAATGCTTCTAAAAGATAAGTCCAGGGTCACAAAGGAACAAGAAAAGGATCTCTAGTAAATGGATGCCAAGGATGGACTCACAATAACATTGCCATTGTTTTGGAGGAAGAAGCCATACATTTCTTAAGGAGCCATAAGCACAGTTGGGATATCCTTCTTGAGGCCCCCTGACTGAGTACATCCAAAGGGTGGACACACTGGGTTGATCTGGGAAACTGACAGACCCTCTGCTTCTTCCAACCAACGCGTTAACTGCAATGGACTCGTCCAACATTCATTCATCATAATCCACGACATCATGGCAAATACCCGGTTGAGGAGAACATGACTTATTCTCAAGTTGCTATCTGATAGGAGAAATTTGAAAGGGCAGAATGGCTGATTTCAGAGACCATTTTACTCCAGAACCCTAAAGTCATTAATGATTTGCACTGTTCTTTGCTGTTCTTTTACATAAATGTAAATCCCTTAAAAGAAGAAGAATGTCTATTCCTTAATGTGTACACAAATATAATTTTATGGAAGTAGCTCTTATGGGATTCAGAGCGATTCAAATCCTCTCTAATTCACTCATTGGCTGTGGGTTATAAGTTATTCAACTTCTCTGCTCCTTTGTTTTCTCACCTATATGATGAGCCTCATGTACCACTTGCTGCACAGAAAGATAAAGCTCTTCCTTCCATCTCACTGCAGGCCCATCCCATCTTCCATTTCCTTCAAGCTTCTCAAAAAGTCCTCATCATAAAGATCATAAGAAAGGTCATTGCAGCCTCTTCGTTTACACGTTTCTGATTAAAGAAAAATGCTCCAAATATTTAAATGCCTCATGAACCCCACAATGCCCCATCAGAGGGCACACATTTTAAAAGCATGTAGTGGCTGCATTTGAACCAACAAATAGTTACTGGCACCTTCTCTGTGCTAGGTGGTATACTAGAAACTATGGAGATGGATACAGTCATGAAATAGAATATCTGCTTTAAAAATATTCACTCAATAAAGGAAAAGGAAGTCATATATTATAAATGAAAAAGGGACTAAAAAGAAGGACAGGCTGAAGGAGCAAAGAGGAATAAGTCATGCTGAGCCATATTGAAGCCTGAGGCAAAAGGAAAAATCAGTAATACAGAACCTGTCTTTGTTTGAAATCTTGATTTTTAAAAATCATTAACCTTTTGCATTGATTTTGATTTTTAAAAATATTGCATTCAAATAGCTTTTATCTTGATTACTGAGTTTCTTTTCCCCTTAGGTTTTGCACATTTGATCAAAGATGTTATGGAAAGAATTGTGTCCACTCAAAATTTACATGTTGAAGCTCTCACCCCCAACGTGACTGTATTTGGAGATAGGGATTTTAAGGAGGTAAATAAGGTTAAATGAGGTCAAAAGGTGGGGCCCTCAATCAATAGGATTAGTGTCCTTATAAGAAGAGGATGAGACACCAGGAAAAAGACCATGTAATGTCACAGTGAGAAGGGGGCCATGTGTAAGCCAAGAAAATTGGCCTCAGGAGAAACCAACTCTTCAACTCGTCTGACACCTTGATCTTGGACTTGTAGCCTTCAGAACTGTGAGAAATAAGTTCCTGTTCTTTAAGCCTTACAGTCCGTGAGTGCTTTGTTATGGCAACCCTAGCACACTAATACAGAGGGTAAGGAGATATTTCATGATCAAAGTCATTTGAGTAGTCTTAAAGATTGAAAGAGTCTGGATAGTCAGCAGATAAAGATAATTCTGAGAATTTTAAGCATGAAATAGAAATTGGGAAAGAGATCTTTTGGGCAGAGGCAATGTCTTTGAGGGAAACATCAGATACCAAATTTATCAGCATACGGAATCAGGCAGACACCAGAGGTGAATCGACCTTTGACAGAAACTTACATAGGGCCTGTTTTTGTAAGACCTGTGAACTAAGAAATCTTTATATTTTTAAATTGTTAAAAAAAAATCAAAGTAGAATATTTCTTGATGTGTGAAAGTTACATGAAATTCAAATTTCCGCATCCATAAATGAAGCTTTATTGAAACACAGCCCTGCTCATTCATTCAAGTATTTTCTGTGGCTGCTTTTATGCTACAACAACAGAATCGAGTATTTGTGATAGAGACTATATGGCCCACAATGCCTAAAATATTTGCTGTCTGACCTTTTACAGAAAAAGAGTGTTATCCCCTGGACTAGATAATTTCCTCCCCACACTTACCCCTAACATAAACACATATTTGTTTAAAAAAGAGAGAGAGAGAATGCTAGAGAGTGGGCATGAAGGGAGGGAGAAAGAAGAAGAGAAGAAGAAGATGTGGTACATATATACAATGGAATATTACTCAGCCATATAAAAGGATGAAATAATGCCATTTGCAGCAACATGGATGGACCTAGAGATTATCATACTAAGTGAAGTAAGGCAGAAAGAGAAAGACAAATATCATATGATGTGGAATCTACAGGTTGATACAAATGAACTAATTTATAAAACAGAAACAGACTCACAGAAAACAAACTTGTGGTTACCAAAGGGGAAAGGGGGTGGGGGAGGGATAAATTAGGAGTTTGGGAGTAGCAGATGCAAACTAGTATATATAGGATGGGTAACCAACAAGGTACTACTGTATAGCATGGGGAACTATATTCAATATCCTATAATAAACCATAATAGAAAAGAACTTGAAAAGAATATACATATATGTGTGTATATATACATATATGTGTATATATATAATTGAATCACTTTGCTGTACACCAAAAACTAACAAAACATTGTAAATCAACTATAATTCAATAAAAAAAATTTTTTTAAAGATGTGTATCTCTTTAATTTCCCCAACATCCCATAAGAATAAGGGTAAGAGCCCTTAATTTAGCATTGACAAAAGTGAGTCTGGTGCCATGCTGTTCTGAAAGCTTGTCATATTACAGCCCAAAGAGCACCACTGTAAAAGCTGCTGTGGTCAGCCATCAACTCTGATACAGCTCTTTTCTAAACTAAACAGGAGACACATGCTCACTTTGTTACAATGCAGAGCGCATTATACAGAGCACACTTAGTATAACTGTCTTGGACAAAATGCCTAATTTGCCCACTGTAATGGAAGATTTGGCATAGCCGTGTTCATTAAATCTCCATGTCCCCGTTGACACCCCACAGCTGAAATCACCCATAAGCAAATTTATAGGAGAATCATTAAGAGTGAATGAGTTCTCACTTTGGAGGGATTTTTTAGATAAATGAAAGCACGGCTAGGTCCAAATTTCAAGTGATAACAAACCTCGTATCTAAGTCGATCCATTTTGCTAAGAGAATAAACATGACACACATCAATGATGTGATTCTCTTAGAGCATCATTTGCATAACTCACAGGTCCCCAATCAAGTAGTGAAAGCATTACTTTGTAGACGTTCAAGGCAATTGCTTTTCTCCACATCCCCACATTGGATAGATCAAGGTGGCTTCTGCTCAGCCTTGATTGAGACCAACTTAACCACACCAGTCTTTGCCAGTTTTATTTCCATGGAGCACACCAGCATATGCATTTTCTGAAATGTGATCTTAAAAGAATCATTAGTTTCTCTAAGGAAAAGGTAAGGTTTGGAAAGAGTAAAGGCAATAGAATCAGAAAAACCTGGTGTGGGCTTCCCTGGTGGCAGAGTGGTTAAGAATCCGCCTGCCAACGCAGGGGACACGGGTTCGAGCCCTGGTCCGGGAAGATCCCACACACCGTGGAGCAACTAAGCCCGTGCGCCACAACTACTGAGTCTGCGCTCTACAGCCTGCAAGCCACAACTACTGAAGCCCGCATGCCACAACTACTGAAGCCCACGTGCCACAACTACTGAAGCCTGCGCGTCTAGAGCCCGTGCTCCACAACAAGAGAAGCCACTGCAATGAGAAGCCCACACAGCGCAACGAAGAGTAGCCCCCGCTCGCCACAGCTAGAGAAAGCCCGCGCGCAGCAACGAAGACCCAACACAACCAAAAGTAATAAATACATTAATAAATTAAAGAAAAAAAAGAAAAAGAAAAACCTGGTGTAACCCTGTTTGACCATGTACTAGCTTTGAGGTTTCTGGTAAGTTACCTAATATTTTTGGGACTGCTTCCCCATAAATAAAATAAGGTTGAAAATAGCAGCCTCTTCAATTTGTTGTGAGGAGTAAATGAAATAATGTAAGTAACCCTTTTAGCTTAGTGCCTGACACACCACTAAATTCCCATGTTAGTTTTCTTTGACACAGTTTTGGAAATTTTAGGCACCAAAATAAAAATTGATGTCCCCTGGATCTGACTGTATATTCTAGAAATACAGCACAAATTCTCTGACTTTTAGAAAATATCCTTCTGTGCTCAGTAATTTAAACATTTTTAATATTTTGAAATGGAAAAGACATGAAAGAATTCATATTATTTTAGACACATGCACAGATATTATACTGTTAAAAAGTAGAAGAAAAGAAATGTGGAGTGTTTACAATGTGTTGGTTTGGGCTCAATTCTCTGAGCGATAGAATGTTTTTTAAGGCTTTTTGTAAGTTTAAAGAAGAGAATTCAAGGTTGGATAACTAGGCACATTCGCTCCATTTTCAGAAGCTGTGAGCCCCTCCAAAGAGAAACACACACACACACACACACACACACACACACGCACACACACACATATCTTACCTGTGGAAGGGGAAATTAAACAACAGTGTGTGGTCTGGACAGTCTGCCACTGGGGGAGTTGTTTTGGGGTTGGTTTGTTTTCAAGCAGCCCACCCTAAACCTCTCTAGTTCATTTCTCCATGATACCAGGGAGATCCCACCAGCTGTGATTTCCATACTCAGATTCTCCTCCTGCAGCCTGGTCAATTCTTTTCCTGCAGGATTTAGAGGGGAATGAAGAGTAGGACTAGCCTGACTAGTCTCAGCATGGGCGCACACCTTTCCAAACACAAGACTGAGCCAGCAGACCATCAGAGGCCACAGCCCTTTACAGTTGGAAGGAAACTGAGATAGCCACAAATTCAGCACTGGATCCTATGAAGAAAGTCCATTCCCTCTCCCAAGACCAATTCACATGGGTATAAAAATCCTACATTTGGCACACAATTTTAAGTCGTGTCCACCTGTAAACGCTCCCCCGCCACGCCCCAACACATGGCTCATGGATCTTAGATGAAGAATTCCCTTTCAACAAGAATGGAAGGAGAAATAAAATTTTCTTTGATCAACAGACTTCTCAAAATTTTTTATCAAGGACATAAAACCTGCTGGAAAATGTACTGTATTCTCAGCAACTATTTTTGCTTGGTTAATGTTTTCAGATAACCACGCAGATGAGTAATTTACTTCCAGGTAAAATCCATCATTTCCACATACAATGCATTGGTTAGCGTATCCAGGGCTTAGTGCTATCTTTTTGGCATAGTGCATTTATTCTAGCTTGAAAGATATTTCAAACATAATACATTTTTAACTCTAGGTAACTTAATGATTGCTTTATGCTGAAAAGATAAACTGAACAAAAAAAGAAAGAAATAAAAGTTCTGTAACAAGGATGTGATATAATAATCCATGCATAGTGTAAATCAATGAAGTCATTTTAACAGATACATGAGGGTAATTGTTACAAGTGCATTTGTTTTAAATAAATTTTTGAAATTTCAAAAATAAGAAAAAAATTTAAATATTAAGTGTAATTTTTCTGATATGAAGTTTTCTGTGAGTATTAAAATTTCATGGTTATGAAAAAACATGGACAATAGTATGAAAAAGGAGTATGCCAATTGTGTGTACAGAATGTTACCAAGATAAAATGAAACATCATGCGATAATGAAGAAAGACTAGAAAAAAATATCCTAAAAATTTTTATGTGTTATGGAATGCAAAACAGGGAGCTATTTTTGTATTATTTTCGATCTACCAATTTTCCTGTGACATTCTGCCACTTACAAAATGAACAAAGATGCTTTAAAGAATAACCAGGTTGGGCAGGGATACTAAATTTTTTTCTAGACATCAAGTCAAACAGCAGCTACCAACCACTTAATCTGTCCCAGGTCCTAGAGTAAGTATGTTTAAATGCTTTGACTCCTTAATTTTCAAAAAAATTCTTTAGAGAATAAAAGGTTATCCCTTATTTGTAGATGAGGAAACAGACTCTCAGTAAGTCACAAACCCAGTAAGAGAGAGAACTGGCAAAGATACATGCTTCTTTTTAATCCACCATATTTTTCAAGTTTTTGAAACCTAACGCTATACTACTTTGCAGTCAAGACCAATGGGTTATCTCAGCGCAGCTGTATTACCTATAGAGCAACACTGATGGTGGTCAGTGTGTGTGTGGGGGAAGGGTGGAGGACAGTGGTTGAGACCACTGAAGCCTTATCCTTGTTTGTTTCCTCTAACATCATTCACTAACTCAAGATACGTTAACATCTGAAAGCAAAATTGGTACACAGAAGAACAAACCTGATTCCATATTGGATCTCTTCTGTTAGCTCTAACCTTTGTGCTCTGTTGCCTGTGCTTAGTCATGCTGGCTCTGCACCTCTGTAAAAGAACCCTGCCTGTAGCCTGAAATATACATGATAACCCATTTCAAGGCTCTGACTTCCAGGCTTGACCTTTAAAGGTAAAACACCTTCCCATTCATAGAGAGACAAAAAGTTGCAAAACAGAAAATAACAATTGTCTAATGGACAGGAATACTGTGACCCGACCTACATGGACAGCTGCAAGAACAAAGAATTCCAGCACCCAGAAGTTTGCAACAACCTGCCACATCCCCTCCCCTCTTAGTATAAAAGAAGCCTGAATTCTAACTGGGGTAAGATGGTTCTTTGGGACACTAGTCTACCATCTTCTTGGTCTGCTGGCTTTCCGAACAAGGTCACCGTTCTTTGCCCCAACCCCTCATTTCTCCATTTATTGGCCTGTCATGCTGAAGAGCAGTATAAGCTTGAACTCAGTAACAAAACCACAATTCCAAAAGATCATGCAAAAGTTGATGTTATAGTGAGAATGTAATTCATGTCTCAGTGGAATCTTTTTGTATGTTTTTCCTTTCTGTTCCCTGGGATGGGAAGAGGGAGAACAGTAAAAAACTCAATTGCATTGAGCCACATGCATGTACCAGGAAGGTTAAAGATTTCAATATTTAGATGGGTTTGTACAGGAACTAAATAGTTTCACAATTATTTGATAACTTCTGCAGGGGAGTTTTCAAAAATCCTTCCTGAAGAAAGGTCTGCATAATACTATGACTATAACCACATTTACATAACACTATATAAAATGTGTACCTTTATTCCTAAATCAACATATTTACAGCTTAATTGTGAGGAAGCGGCACACCCAGATGGCATTCTGACTCACTTATTTAAAGGCCAAAACATATGTGTAATGGACAGTAAGCATGAGAGTAGGTAATCTTATTTAAACGGGGGAAAATATCACAATCTTAAAATCTTCATCATTCATCTCATCCTTTATTTGTCCCTGGGGTTTTCACTTTTTCTCTTGGTATTTTCCACAGCAGAGTATCTCGAGACCAGGATTTGGAGAATTTAAAAGGCTTTTGTGCAAAATGAAGCAGGCACCATCCTGTGTCTATCCTTCATACCTTACTCTTTGTAGGACTAAAAAAATATGGAGAAAGCTTAAAATATCTGAGGTTCAACAGTGATGCTACCTAGATCTGTCCTGTGCTTCCTGAGGGAGGCGAAAAGAAAAAAAGAAAAGCACAGGAACAAAAGCATCAGTGAGTATTTTGCCATAGGAGAGCTATTTAATTGAAAACGATAGCCTATTTTTGTGAATCCCATGGATAACTGACACACAAACTTGTCCAGCCTCATTCTTTTCTCATCATAGTGACCCACTGAAGCATCATTGTCTGGCTAGAATATTTGTACCCACCACTTCCATTTATATTTGAGAAACTGTGTCTCTTCCTACAGTTTCCCCATGTAAATAAATAGCACATGTGAATTGTTCTCTATTATTGTTGTATATTTCACTCTGGAGGTCCTCACGCTTCACCTTTGGGTCCCCACTGGCAGAGTTCTCTGTCTGGCCTTGTTGACTTTTCCATATGTCATCAGCATTAATCACTTTACCATTGATTTTAGGGTGGTTCTGGCTGCAAGATCTTAACATCTGCTTCCCCTCCTGGCCCCTAATTTACTTTGCAGCTACAATGTTGAGCTGTATGTATCATGTGGGCCAATGGCACATCTAGGAATTGCCATCATGGATGAAAATATAATAAGTCCAAAGCCAGCAGAGCGTTTCCTCAGGATCTAAAGGTTTTTTAAATAACTTCTGTCTTCTAGGTTCAGGTTCTTTCCATGACTTGAATCAGAGTTATTTTGAGGACTGGTGTGAAATGAGATACAGTAGATATTTTGAGTTTACTTCTAGACTGCTTTGCAGATAGAGCAAGATAATGTGATATGACCTTGCTTTCCTACAAAATTATTGGTGACACACTCAGAGAAGAAACTATGTGTAGGGGTCCTATGACTCTAATTCTACGTTCGTATTAAACACTTAGTTCAGAGCCTCAGGGAACTACAGTACCAATCACTAAAAGAATAAATCATTCGAAAGTCATTTCTACCTACCTTAAACAGTTGTTTCTTGATCTTGTTTGTTTGTCTGTTTAAATAAGGCTCTTCAGCATTTGGCCTGAATGGTATGTAGGGTGTTTAATCCATCTGCATTTATACTGGTGCTCTAACTAAAATCTCCGTCCCAAAGATTTTTCCATGTAACATGTGTCCATCAGGACGTTCTGCCAAATGAACAAACACAAAAATAAAAGAATTTATTGGGCAAACATGTTGAATGCTCTATCTTTCTCTTGGAGATTAATAGGAACATTATCATATTAAAATGTGTAATACACATACACATAATAAATTTTTACATAACATCTATAATGCCCTGTAGAACTAGCATTTAATGAAACATCTGTTCATTATCACTACATATCATTTTAGGGCCAAAATCAAAGTCCCTTTCTTTGCTCTCAGAGTCATCAAACTACAGTGACAATTATCAAAAGACCTCCAGGGTTTCACAGCCCATTCATTTTTGTATCACTGCACAGTGCTCAGCATGCAGTTTTACTTAGAGTCAGTGATCACTTAATATTCAATGATTACATGAATAAATGCGTTTGGCACTGACTAGAGCTTAGAAATACGTATTTTCTGTGAGAGAAACGCCTTTAGTTATAGGACTCATCACACTGGACTTTTGTATCTGTTTAAAAAAACAACCAATTGCCAGAAAAAAAAAAACAGTTCAATAGCATGCCATCATTTATTCAAATCATCTACCATCTCTTTTGTCCATAAACCACACTAAAGTCTAAACTATGTTTCCAAGAGTTTGTGTATCTTCTCCCAAATGCTTGTATCCTAGTTGAATACTTGGATCTGTCTTATTTTTAGAGCTGCAGAGTTATAAAACCTCCGAGTGGGAAGGAGCACTTTGCAGTCAAGACAGACCAATGGCTTCATCTTCTACATGAGGTAACAGTCTCAGATGGTTCACAGCATTTGCCAAAGGTCAACACGGGACAAATTTTCGAAGATGTGCTTTGTACTTTTCCCTGTGTATCCAACAGTCCCTAGCACATTTAATAAGAAATTTGACATATTAATTCATCACAGTTATACCAATACCTTCTTACAAGCTACTTTTTCAATAGATCAACCTCAGAAGTCTATTATCTTAAGACAATAGAAAGGAAAATTTTCCTCACTAATTAGACTACTGTGTAATTTACTAAGAAATGATACACAGCAGATCTAGTTTGCAAAAGAAAATCAGATAAAGTGATGAGCGGGTGTCTATGAGAGCTTGTGAGACTAAAGGTGAAAGTGTCCCACAGTTTATGACAAAAATTTCCTCAGCTCTATGTGACCTCACTTCATCAGAAAGTTCCACTATGTATTGCTTAAAAAGGACACACCTGACACTTCAAGTATGAATTGAAAGAATTAGAAAATGTAAAGATGAAATGTAGTTTCAATATTAGTATCAGACAGAGTAAACTTTGAATAAATTTATTATGTGAAACAGGAGTAGTTATTTACTTTTATAAAAGGTAGAATGCACAGTGATTATATAACAGTTTGAAAACAGTTTATAAGGAAAAAATTGAAAAATGGGAGAAATGGACAAATTTATAATTATGGTAGCTTTTAACAAAAATCTCAATCTTTCAAAAATTTTAAAATGAAGTAAATATAGAGCTTTTTATAATTAGGTGAGCAATAGTAATCATTCAATGGTCAAACAGGCTTTCTACATGCAGAGTAAAAAATTATCTTGTAATTTTCTTAGAACGTGGACATAAACTAATTGCATAAGAGACCACAGGAACATCTCAATACATTCCAAGAACTAGAAAATGTGAAGGCCATTTTCTCTGTAACAAAGCAGTAAGACTAGGAATGAATAGCAAAATTTTAACCAAAAAGTTACAGGAAAAATAAAAAAAAGGGAGACAACTTTGAAGACTTTTAATTTTATTCTCAGAATGTTAAAAAGATTCATGTATTTACAAAGCCAAGGCAGGTAGTTGAAAATAACCTGTTGTCAGAAATATGTACAAGGAAAAGGAAAATCTGAGAGCTGAATTTAAAGTGAGGCAGTAGACTTGATACTGCAGAAAACTTCATCACTGGAACAGAAGACAAACAAAGCAGAATCCTAAAATTTGATAGAGAAAGCTAAAGAATGAGAATTAGAGAAGAGGTAACAGTTATGGAGGACAGATGACAGATCCAAATGATCCAGCCCAGATAGGTTAAATTCCTTAGCATCCATTTCCAATGAAAACTCTTTGATAATGCGAATAGAGTACCCCTTCCAAAAATGAGGAATATTCTATTGAAATTGACATTCAGTTCAAATTAAAGGGCAGCATGCTAAAAGCCTTACAAATAACTCAGGAATAACACTGAAATGTTTGACTTCAAAAGTATATTTCGGATTATTCAAAATGTTTGGGGAATTAAGGAGGAGGTCAATATGTGCTCCAATATACCACGCTAATTTTATGCACAAGAACGTCTTCTGTGTCTTTAAATTCCTACAGTCCCATGAGTGAGAGACTAAATATACGAGACCTAAGTGCTTCCAGCCCCATCACTGCTAGGCTCCAGTTTGTGTAGAGGTAAGATCATGGGGATGAGCTCGATGAACTTAAATTCCCTTCCAGGTGTCACTGTCAATAAGTCTGAGACAATGGCTATAGATATAAGTATCTACCCGGGATGAAACATTGACTCTGACCGTGCCATTTCCTGTTTTTCTCTAATAATATAATAATTTACTGGGTGCTTGTTATGTGCCAGATATCATTCTCATGATTTAATTCTCACAACAATCCTTTGAACTGAGTATTAGGGCTCTCCCTTTTTTTTTTTTTTTTTTTTTTTTTTTTAAGATAGGAAATGAGGCTCAAAGGAGTTAAATACTTTGGCAGAGGTCAGACAGCCAGAAAGTGTCAAAGATGTGTCTCTAACTGCTCTGAGCCACTGGGCCACCCTGCCGCTCTATGGTATTGTTTCTCAGGATTATTTTGCCTCTCTCTGTCACCATGCTCCCTACTAGCTCTCTTTGCATGAGACCTTCTATCCCTGTCATTCTGGTTTTCTGGAGTTTTCTTCTAGAATGATTTAAGACTGTGGATCTGAGAGCTACACCTGCTTGAGTAAATGGACACATGCACCCACTCCTGGTAATTCTTTTACGACTTGGCCCTCTCCCAAAGGGGCTGGTGTTTTGCTCAGGAAGTGAAAAAAAAAAGAGCTCAGAGTTTCCCAAATTGTATTTTGCAGAACACCAAGTAATATGAACTTCAAATTGACATTTTATGAAAATAACACAGCTCCATGTTCTATAAAGTATATGTAAAAATTCTGGATTATATAATATTTTACCAATTTCTTTAATAAGACAATTCTCAAAAGTTTTACTGCGCTAATGTATACTACACTGGATTTCTTAGGTGTTTTCTACAATATAAACTTTTATTTATTATCCATAAACTTTGGGAAGTGCTAAATTATCCAATTATTTATTTATTCAAATAATCATGTCATCAGAATCTTCATTAACATGGATAATATTATGCTTAACTGGGAAATTTGGACTCTGGACATAATATCACAGAAATAAATTGTTAGAGAAATGGAACTCCTCTTCCGTTTCAGTTGTGTCAGGAGATGAACTATATATAAACAGCTAATCTCCATCTTTATTTTTTAGAAGCAAGGAGAAGCTTTTTAGAGCCACTGAGTTCAGTCCTAAATATGTGTTTCATCCTTTCTGACACAAACTGTTTACAACAAAAGAACTCCAGCTTGCACGCGAAGAGGCAGTATAAGCTCCATCATCACGGTTAAATCCCTGAGGCATGGGTGAATCTGACTCAGGTGTGCATGTCAGCTTCTTAATTCCATTTCAAAATGTGCCTTCTCATCAGAGCTAGAAAGCAACCTCTGTTTATCTGTGGAATCAAGCAAGGTTAGGGTCCTTCCATTTATGCTGGATAGCAGTGTTTCTTTCTTCCTTAGAGCATAGAGCTAGAGCTATTTCTCATAATACTGGATGTCCGATACCACAGGACACGTCATTCTTGGTTCATTAGTAACACTTGAGTAATCCTGATGATCAAACTTCTGAGAGCAGTCTGCAGTAGGTCACATTGCCACTGACAGATCACAATGAAAAGTGGGAAAATAAGGGACCAGCAAAAGCCTTCAAGTAACTGTGCATTTTTCCAAAAGGGATTATATACAATGAAAAAGATATACGTGTGTATATATAAATATACATATTATACATATATACATATATAAAACAGGTATTATATATATGCACATATACAAACATATATTACATATATTAAAGGAAATGACAGATTGAAACTTTTGGATGCAATCTAATATATTTTATTTTTAAATTCTAGAGTTAGATCCATAGATAAGCAATTAAACTAAATATGCTTTTTTTTTCCTTCCTGCCTTTTTTTCCCCTCTTGGACACTCTTGAACACTCTCCCCTCCCTTGGGTCCCCACAGGGATTCCTTTTTGATAAGTAGCACAAAATACAAGAACATAACTAATTCACAGATTCCATACAGGTGATTTGGTGAAAAATGAAAAGACCAGAAGGACCACTGAGCTTTTACTTCTTGGTAATTTTACCAAACTCTAGGATAGTTTTCCACCATTTTATAATTTATATAATTTTATGCTTTATAGGTCATAAAAGTTATCATTTATTCGGGGTTCCTTTTCTGTGCTCCTTGTATCTGTTTCATTAGTTTCAAGTATTTTATCTCTTGCTCTCCTTTGGAGATTCCTAGAACATCACACTCTGCTGGTTTCCTTACTGGCTCTTTACTTAACCAGGCTCCAAACACTGTAATGCTTTGGCACTTAGTCCTGGGTGTTCTGTTCTGATGTGTTAGATTGCAAAAGTGGCCTCAATTCTTCGTAGTTCCGTCAAGAGCTGGAATCTACTGGGTTTCAAGCCCAGGCCTCAAGAAGCACTGTGTATTTCCATCCTCTTTTTTGAGATCCCTGCACCATCACCAAATGAACAAGCTCAGGGTAGCCTGGAGGATGAGAATGATGGAGCAGAGATGACCCACCAGCCTTAAACTGATCTAGCAGCCGTCTGTGGAAGCACAGGTGACACCCAGCTGAGATCGGGTGGGCCTAGCTCAGATGAGAACAGCCCTAGCTGATCCTGGCACAAACTGCAAACTCCAGAATTGTGAGCTCAATAATTGCTATTTGTTTTAACTCGCTTTGGGGTGACTCAGGAAGCAACAATGGCTAATGGGTACGTGTTTATTTCCCTCTACTATCATCTGTCACAGGCTGTTAGTATTCTTTTGTTTGTTGTTTACTTATGTATTGGTTGTTTCCTTGCAAATGTAGGATGGTTGCTTTATTTGCCTTATTCTCTGATGCATCCAAAACACTTACTGATTGAACTGGCACACTGATGGGGCTCAGTGAATAGCTGTTGAATAAATGAACACATGATTAGATGAATAAGTGTTAATAAATAAATGTTCCAAAAGCACCTAGATAAAAACGAATATTTTTATCAGTTATATTAGGGATAACTTTTATGCTCCCTAGTGCTCCCTAGAAATCCTCAGTAACTTTTATGTATATTGTTAAAGTATATTTCCTATTATTGTTTTAAATTACTTTTCTATCATTGCTACCTACTTTACCTATTTTTCCATGTTTCTACCATTATAAATTATAGATGTTCATTATATTTAAATAGCTTTGATGAAGACTTCATAATGTAAAAGAAATTCAGTCACAATGATACATCCATTTTATATGTTTATTTTAATTGCTTTATTCCACTAAATATATAATAATCATAACGTGGTATTAAGACATGAATAAAAATGAAAACCTCCACTAGATATACTAGAGAAAATAATATTCAACACAGATGTTCGACACGGTCTCAGAGCCTTATAAGTTGCTAGAGTTGGTCTGTAATTGGTTCTGACCTTCCTGGTGGCCTTACATGCCCCATTCTTCTTATAAAGAAGATGAATTGGGGGAAATGTTCCCATGGTGGTATCATCCCTGCAACCTCAGTCCTACATTTCACTTATCTCATGCCCACGATTTTGAAGAGAGGTGATGCCATTTTGCCTACTACCTGGCAGTAAATCTGCTTCCCACTCCTACGTGACAGGTGGCTCCCAGACAGGTAGGCTGGTGGAGCCGGGCTTCCTTTCATGCTGTCAAGGAGCAGTGACATCCTGCTGGTTGAAGGCCACAGCCTCCCCGTCACATTGAAATTCTCTCCTTTTAATTCCGCTAGCCACAGATCTTTCAGGGATTTGCTCTTGTTGTGAACAAGGCTGTTGCAGTTGGCGGAGCTCTGCTGTGGTATGCTTATCCCACGGAAATGTATCTCCATCTGTGTGAGGCATCTGCCATCTGACTTGTCTTAGACCAAACACCCAGACTTCCCTTAGGGAAAGCAGGAAAGAAGCCCAGAGCTAACCTCAGTCTTATATGGCACCTGAGTCTACAGTTGTCTTTCAATCCAGTGATTATCAAACTTTAATGTGTCTACAAATAATCTGGGATTCTTGTTAAAATGCAGATTCTAATTCATAAGTTCAGATGTTGGCCTGAGATTCTGCATTTGGAACAAGCTTCCGGGTGACGCTGATACTGCTGGTCTAAGAATGAGGACACTTTTGAGTAGCAAGGCTTTAATCAGCACATTAGGCTAGTTTGTCTCCTATCTCTGGGCTCCCAAGACACCCTAGCTGTAATTTCATCAGTGTACTTGGTAGTGTTTTCCTGGAATTCCGACTAGCTATACATATCACTTGAAACTGGGCTAACTCATTGCCCTAAGCATCTGTACCTTAAGTGCTAAAAAATATACATTGAGCTAAATTGATGAAGAGGCACAGAAACAAAATGCAGGGCAATGTACTTAACAATAGTAAATCAATAAACTGACCAACAAAGAATGGCCATCATTAAAAACTCTACAAATAACAAGTCCTGGAAAGGATGTAGAGAAAAGGGAACCCTCCCTACACTGTTGATGGGAATGTAAGTTGGTAAAGCCACTATGGAGAACAGTACAGAGGTTCCTTAAAAAATTAAAAATAGAATTACCATATGATCCAGCAATCCCACCCCTGGGCATATACCCAGACAAAACTCTAATTCAAAAACATACATGGGGGCTTCCCTGGTGGCGCAGTGGTTGAGAATCTGCCTGCCAATCCAGGGGACACGGGTTCGAGCCCTGGTCTGGGAAGATCCCACATGCTGCGGAGCAACTGGGCCCGTGAGCCACAACTACTGAGCCTGCGCGTCTGGAGCCTGTGCTCCGCAACAAGAGAGGCCGCGACAGTGAGAGGCCCGCGCACTGCAATGAAGAGTGGCCCCAGCTCGCCGCAACTAGAGAAAGCCCTCGCACAGAAATGAAGACCCAACACAGCCAAAAAAATAAATTAATTAATTAAAAAACAAACAAACAAACAAAAAAAACATACATGCACCTCTATGTTCACTGCAGCACTATTCACAATAGCCAAGACATGGAAACAACCTAAATGTCCACTGACAGATGAATGGATAAAGAAGATGTGGTACATATATACAATGGAATATTAAAATAATTAAAAGACCATAAAAGAATTATATATAAAATATATATTATATATAAATTATATATAAAATATATATCACAGACATAGAGAACAGACTGGTGGTTGCCAAGGGGGAGAGGGTTGGGGGAGGGATGGAGTGGCAGGTTGGGGTTAGCAGATGTAAGCTTTTATATATAGAATGGGTAAATAACAAGGTCCTACTGTATAGCACAGGGAACTATATTCAGTATCCTATGATAAACCATAATGGAAAAGAATATTAAAAAAAAGAATGCATCAAAAACAGAAATATAGATCAATGGAACAGGATAGAAAGCCCAGAGATAAGCCCACGCACATATGGTCACCTTATCTTTGATAAAGGAGGCAAGCATATACAGTGGAGAAAAGACAGCCTCTTCAATAAGTGGTGCTGGGAAAATTGGACAGGTACATGTAAAAGTATGAAATTAGAACACTCCCTAACACCATACACAAAAATAAACTCAAAATGGATTAAAGACCTAAGTGTAAGGCCAGACACTATCAAACTCTTAGAGGAAAACATAGGCAGAACACTGTATGACATAAGTCACAGCAAGATCCTTTTTGACCCAGGTCCTAGAGAAATGGAAATAAAAACACAAATAAACAAATGGGACCTAATGAAACTTAAAAGCTTTTGCACAGCAAAGGAAACCATAAACAAGACCAAAAGACAGCCCTCAGAATGGGAGAAAATATTTGCAAATGAAGCAACGGACAAAGGATTAATCTCCAAGATTTACAAGCAGCTCATGCAGCTCAATAACAAAAAAACAAACAACCCAATCCAAAAATGGGCAGAAGACCTAAATAGACATTTCTCCAAAGAAGAGATACAGATTGCCAATAGACACATGAAAGAATGCTCAACATCATTAATCATTAGAGAAATGCAAATCAAAACTACAATGAGGTATCATCTCACAACGGTCAGAATGGCCATCATCAAAAAATCTAGAAACAATAAATGCTGGAGAGGGTGTGGAGAAAAGGGAACACTCTTGCACTGTTGGTGGGAATGTAAATTGATACAGCCACTATGGAGAACAGTATGGAGGTTCCTTAAAAAACTAAAAATAGAACTACCATATGACCCAGCAATCCCACTACTGGGCATATACCCTGAGAAAACCATAATTCAGAAAGAGTCATGTACCAAAATATTCATTGCAGCTCTGTTTACAATAGCCAGGACATGGAAGCAACCTAGGTGTCCATCATCGGATGAATGGATAAAGAAGATGTGGCACATATATACAATGGAATATTACTCAGCCATAAAAAGAAATGAAATGGAGGTGTTTGTAATGAGGTGGATGGAGTTAGAGTCTGTCATACAGAGTGAAGTAAGTCAGAAAGAGAAAAACAAATACAGTATGCTAACACATATATATGGAATCTAAGGGAAAAAAAAAAAAAAAAAAGAGGTCATGAAGAACCTAGTGGCAAGATGGGAATAAAGACACAGACCTACTAGAGAATGGACTTGAGGATATGGGGAGGGGGAGGGGTGAGATGTGACAGGGTGAGAGAGTGTCATGGACATATATACACTACCAAATGTAAAATAGATAACTAGTGGGAAGCAGCCGCATAGCACAGGGAGATCAGCTCGGTGCTTTGTGACCACCTAGAGGGGTGGGATAGGGAGGGTGGGAGGGAGGGAGATGCAAGAGGGAAGAGATATGGCAACATATGTATATGTGTAACTGATTCACTTTGTTGTAAAGCAGAAGCTAGCACACCATTGTAAAGCAATTATACTTCAATAAAGATGTTTAAAAAAAAAAAAAAAGAATGCATATATATGTATAACTGAATGACTTTGCTGCACAGCAGAAATTAACATAACATTGTAAATCAACTATACTTCAATAAAAAAAAAATAGATTGCCCAACAGATCAATCCTTATCCCTGTTTTATTTCATTCCGGATTTAGTATTTTGTGCTTGTCAGAGCTTCTAGTAAGGGAATTAAAACAAAGAGCAAGAATTAATTCCATTACATTCAATTCATTTCAACTGAAAAACCAATTATTTAACTTGGAGCTTTGGCGATACCAAGAAGAACAGGCACAACCTATTTCAAGGGCTTTACAACACCACTAGGTGAAGAGATGGTGATGCGAATAGGAGGACAGGTAGAAGATATGCTCACAGACTATACTGCAGAATAGAGAAGCAGCGTGTGCTAAGCGCTACTAGATAGGCAAGATGGGAAAGAGCTTCAGGGTCTTGCTACTCCAAGTGTAGCCCATGTATCAGCAGTATCAATCACTGGGGAACTTGTAAGGACTAGCAATTCTTGGACCCCACCCCAGAACTACTCAATCACAGTCTGAGGGTAGGCCAGGAATCTGTTTTAATGAGTCATCTAGGTGACTGTGATGCACAGTAAAGTTTGAGAACCACTGGGATAAAATATGCTAAGTGTTATTGATAACCGAGGAAATGGAAGTGAAAGAGTATTAGAGTCATTCTAACCAACAGAAATATAATACGAGCCATATGTGTAACTTTATTTATTTATTTATTGGAGTAGAGTTGGTCTACAATGTTGTGTTAGTTTCAGGTGTACAGCACAGTGATTCAGTTATACATATATATATATATATTATTTTTCAGATTCTTTTCCCTTACAGGTTATTACAAGATATTGAGTATGATTCCCCATGCTATACAGTATATTGTTGGTTATCTATTCTATATATAGTAGTGTGTACATGTTAATCTCAAACGCCTAATTTATCCCTCCTCCTTTCCCCTTAGGTAACCATAAGTTTGTTTTCTATGTCTGTGGGTCTATTTCTGCTTTGTAAAAAAGTTCATTTGTATCTTTAAATTTCCTATTACCACATTAAAATGTTAAAAAGACACAAAGTGTAATTAATTATAATAATATAGTTTATTTAGCCCAAAATATCCAAACTATTATTAACATGTAATCAGTATAAAATTGTTAATGAGGAACTTCAAATTCACGGGGTTTTTTGCGTAATAAACCTTTGAAATCCTGTGTGCATTTTACACTTTCAGAACATCTGAAATCAGACTAGTCACATTTCAAGTGCTTACTAGGGCCATGTGACTCGCAGCTACTATATTGCACAGGGCGGCTTTAGATGTTACTATTTCAAGTGTAGTCCCTGGACCAACAGCATCAGAATCACCTAGGATCTGAATCAGAACCTGCATTTTAACAAAATCTCCAGGTAATTTGTATGCACTGCCTTTGAAAGTGCTGAAGTCCATGTAAGGAAAGCATTTCTCATCTTCCTGCCTGGCAAAGACGGCTGAACCCTTCTAGTCTGAGCTCTGGGACCATGCTGACATAGAGGAGGTGGCGATATTGAAGAGGGAAGGGTGGCATTCCAGCTGGTACAATCACAAACTGTTTGAGGAATCCCTAGGAATTGAAAACACCTGAATTCCCACATGTTGACCTATGCAACCCGCCTCCCCTCCTTCCCACCTATTTGCTCGAGATTACACGAAAATGTAACCATTCTATTGAGTACTAAGTGTTTTTGAACAGAAAAATTCATAACATAGAAGTTCCTGGGAAGAGATGGTCTTGGATAGGAAAGAATAAGGCAGAGTTCTGGAAAGGTCAATGAAAAAAGGAATCAGTTATGCAGCTGCCTATAGGAAAGACAGATCGCATGGTGAAAATGAACGAATTAATCAAAATAAGTGAAAGAAGCTATCTCATTTCCTAGATTTTTGGAGGAAGGAAAAAAGCAAGCAGTACTGCCAGACCCCAGAGCACGTTGACTAAGAAGTGATGACCTAAAAGGGACAAGATGAGAATCTGCAGGCAACTTCTTTCTTCTTTATCTTGAGCAAAACTCGTAGGATACAGCGCTACTTCTCTGTATTTAGGGGGCCTTTGCTAAAGGACAGTCAAAGCCTTCACGTGTTGGGTGTAGTTCTAAGACAATGAGTTAGCATCTCTAAGCAGTCCTATTATTGGTAGTGAATGAGGCAGTGAAAGCAGAAGGGGTTATTCCTGAGGGATGGGTCGCAAAAGCAAGGCGTTTTAGGATTTATTCATAAAAGCGCATTTCAGCTCTCCTTTTTATGCCCAGACGAGGTTCTCTGGGAAATGCTAGCAGAGTGTTCTGGAAGCGTGCTTCTTGGAATCTGGATGCATACAAACCTAGCACTAAAGGGCTGAGCACAAAGACAAGAGTTCAGCTACAGATGCATCTCTGTGAACAGCCCAGTTCAGAACAGACACATTTCGGGGAATTAGTAAACGCAAGTTTTTGCTTTTTACTGTTTGTTCAAACTACAAGTAGCAAAACCCTTTAAAAACCCCCATGAGTGGTTTTAAAGTCATCCCAGGCATATATTAAAAAGTTTTGTTGTTGTTCCAGGCAATGCCTTTTTAGGAAACAAGTGATTCCTGTTATTATTGCCTAACACATTCCCAAAGCTCCAGCTCTCATTTATGCAGCATAAGTTAAATTGAATTATTTCTCATTTTTCTCCTGTAAAGGGCCCAAAGTTATATGCAACTAAACTGTATAGAACAAAATTTCCTATACATGCTGGTCGTGCTGGGAAAAAAAAAAGTGATGAGAAATCAGAAACACAAAGCAATTTCAATTATATCCACTGAGACCAATTTTGGCCTCAGACAAGCAGGCATATTTATTGGTCATGTAAAAGTCACCATGTTTAGAATGCAGACCTGTGATTCCTCACCACATAATCTCACCAAGACTCTCCGTGAGCAAAATGGATAAAAACCTCTCTGAAAGACCTACTGGCCAAATGCCTATGGGGCTTGGAGGCTGGGGTTTATTTAGCCTGTATTTAGCCCTGGGAGAATCCAGAACATCAGCTGGATCCAGAACACCTAAAGTCTTTCTTTATAAGGACAGAGTTAAACTGGGACTCCGGTCCAGGCTGTTAAACATTCCTGGCCAGCTCACCCACGCCCCATACCCTTGCTGTGTCCATGGATGCAGGCTTCAAACACCAGCTGTCACTTTTTTTTTTTAAACTATGTGCCCCAACCCAGGAGGATTTTTTTTTTTAATTTATTTATTTTTGGCTGCATTGGGTCTTTGTTGCTGCACATGGGCTTTCTCTAGTTGCGGCGAGAGGGGGCTACTCTTCATTGCGGTGTGCGGGCTTCTCATTGCGGTGACTTCTCTTGTTGCGAAGCAGCCACTCTAGGCACGTAGGCTTCAGTAGTTGTGGCTCGTGGGCTCTAGAGCGCAGGCTCAGCAGCTGTGGCGCACGGGCTCAGTTGCTTCGCAGCATGTGGGATCTTCCTGGACCAGGGATCGAACCCATGTTCCGCGCATTGGCAGGCGGACTCTCAACCACTGCACCACCAGGGAAGTCCCCCAGCTGTCACTTTAGACTCTGACTCAGAATGTCCCCTCACACACAGACACACAGCAATTCACACAGGTCCCGACTACTTGAGAGGACTCAAGCTTGCCCTGCTGGCTCCACGCCTCTGTTGCAAGTCTGGGTTTGTCATTCTTTCTAACTCCCCTACTCCCAGTGAGACTTGCATTTTCTTCTGCATGATTTCAGACTGAGCTATATTTTCTAGACCCTGCACTTCCTTTTGTCATTAAGAGACTATATTTATGTTGTAAAAAGTGGCATATAGTCCTAGTTGACAAGAAATTCCCTTCCTAAAGAGATGAAGTAAAAATTACAGAATAATAGAACTCAATGGTTAAAAGACACAGTTGGGTCTAATGTAAGAATCCCCATAAACTCCCAACCATCCAACTGATAAATGAATCTTCTACACAGCTCACTGGAAGGATCAGTATAAATCAGTATGCGCAGCAGTACATTTTTCTCAAAGGACTTGGCCTTCAGTAAATGGGGAAACATTCTCCCAAAAGGCCAAAAGCATTGAGTGGAGGGAGATCTCCCCCTAGAGTGATATGTAGCAATCACAGAAGATGCCTTTTCAAGCTGTAACCCTCCTTCACAGTTCTACAATAGGCCCAGGGTGAGGTCAGGCAGGAGTTCTTTCAAGATGGTCTGAAACAAAATGTCTTTCTGGTCTCCCTGTTCTAGGGAGAATGAATCACATCCTGCAAGTGTGTTGTGAGTTCCTGGGGGTCTGTCTCTGTGGGATTAGTATGACAAGATGAGAGTGGGTACCAACAGCAGAAGCCTCTACAGCAGCGTGGAGAAGACGGAGACCAGGCACCAACTTGGAATCAGAGGATGTGAGATGCAGGCTTGCATCTGCTGGCTGACTTGGGGGTCATCTCATACGCCCCTGAGTCTCAATGTCCCCACCCATAGAGGCGGTATGCGACCCCCTCCAAGTCAGTAGTATGAATTGCAGTAGAGAGTACCTATCAAAACACTGTAACAGCTGTAAAGCACAAGATAAGGAGTCGTGATGGCTATACACAGAACTATTCTTTGATATTAGTGGTGGCCAATGGCAACCTGGTCCTCTTCTCCCAGGACAAAGCACTGAGATCCAGGCATCAGGGAATGAAGCTCTAATTCTTAGGAAGCTTCCCCTGCCAGGTGACGATGTAGATCATGAGCTCAGGAGGTCCATCTTGATTCTGTGATCACCATCCAGAACATCCAACAGCCCAAATTGGTCATCACACTGATGTGCACAAGAGAAAAAAGAAGGAGCTCAGAGGGAAATGGAGAGGAGTCAGCCCAAACTTGGGCCCATGACAGAAAGCAACCAACCTAATGGTAAAATAGCAGCATTTTCTTACTGTTGGGTAAAAATTCATGAAGAGAGACACAGGTAGACTTAGGTAGGATTTGTAGGTGCAAACATAGGTTTTTCAAAAGGCAGCTTCTCAAATGTAAAATATAACATTACATTTAATGAAAAAGTATAATCTAAACTAATAAATCATTTGTAAATAACACAAAAGTGAAAAGAAAGAAAGATGATGATGGGGGCTTCCCTGGTGGCGCAGTGGTTAAGAATCCGCCTGCTAATGCAGGGGACATGGGTTCGAGCCCTGGTCTGGGAAGGTCCCACATGCTGCAGAGCAACTGGGCCCGTGAGCCACAACTACTGAGCCTGCGCATCTGGAGCTTGTGCTCCGCAACAAGAGAGGCCGCGACAGTGAGAGGCCCGCGCACCGCAATGAAGAGCGGCCCCCGCTCGCCGCAGCTGGAGGGAGCCCTCGCACAGAAACAAAGACCCAACGCAGCCAAAAATAAATAAATAAATAGCGTTAAAAAAAAGCAAGATGATGTTAGTGTCAGACAATGTATGTACATTTTTACCCTACATCTCTATCACAACTTGGAAAGGAGAGTATTACTGTCTCCATTTTACAGATGAAGAAACCAAGACACAGGGAGACTGGACCACGTGGGAAGCAGGAAGAGGACTCAAACAGAAGGCTGCCTCTGGAACACATGTTGTCCTAACAGCACCGTCATTGGCATCAGCCCACTGTTGTCCTCACCATGCAGGGCACAGCGAAATAAGTACCAGACAGAGCATAAATAGCACATGAAGACAGTAAGAATTGGAGAGATTCATTCTTTCTGGACTTAGAGAAGTTTTTATAGACATGATGGTGTTCAAGCAGGGTGTGGAAGAGGGCAGACAGTTGACTGAGTGGCTAGCTAAAGATTCAGCAAGATGAGGACTGTTCTTTGATTCAGGACTTGAGGAATTATTCAAATGTCTCGCCAGTGAGCCAGTGAGATGGGGAATGCTGCGCAGGGATTGTTCAGGGCTGCCTTTTCCACAGACAGTGCTCCAACCCAGCAAGCTCTCTCCACAGAAAAAGGGGAAGCTGGCATCCTCAGCTAGAGCTCAGCCCTCAGGATCCAGGCATCTGACTAGAGAGGGCCTGGGAAGAAGATGTCAGCCTGGCCAATCCTCGGTACCTGCCTCCAGGGAAGCAACACAGACCTCTCTCAATTCCACCAGAGGGCTCCCGAGCAGACTGGGCTACGAAGGCCAAGGGCCCCTGCCTCGCATCCCTCCAGCCCACAGAACGTGAAGTTGTCAGCATTATCACAGCAGGGTCTCTGTGGTCAAGAAGTTCCTTTGCAGAAAGTGCATCATGTCGCTTGCAGGAATTTTATGTCTAATGGCCAGGCTGTTGTTTAATGGGAACCATGCTGTAATAAACATGCATTAGCTCCATTAAATGATGTCCAGAGGTGGAAAAAGCCCTACAGATGTGGCTGTCAATTTTGTTCATGCTACACAATGAACCTACCTAATGTTGATGTTAAAAGCACTTTAATAGGTAAACTGTGCCCCTCATTTTTTAACTCCCCCCCCAACTCAACAAATTGTTTGCTTCTCTAAATGTTTCTACAGACACCAGAACAGTATAGTTCTATTATTTCAGTCAAATCTCAACTGTTCACTGCAATAATGATTGTGTCACAAAATACACCAAAATCCAACCTAGTTTTGAAAATTCACAGTTTAGTTTAGAAATAAGATTTTTCAAACTAAGTGTGTGAAATTCATCCGCTTCTTCCCTTTATTTATTTTATAAAGTTGCCACAAATTAGGCCTGAGAGGTAGAGGGGAGGAGAGGCAAAATCCTGTAACTGGGGAAGCTTGAAAAACTTGACTGAGTGATCTTGGGCATGTTAATTAAACTCCCTGGGTGGAAGTCCCTCCATCTGTCAAGTATGAAAAATAGAATAATATACTGTGCCTTACACCAAGGATTTTTCTAGGAATAAAATAAGATAGTGCTTCTAAACATGTGCTGCTTCTTTTTTTTTTTTGAGAAATTTGAAATTTGGTATTTTATTTTATTTTTTTAAGCACATTTATTTATTTTAAATTTATTTATGTTTTTTTAATTTTTGGCTGCGTCAGGTCTTCGTTGTGGCGTGTGGGATCTTTCATTGTGACATGCGGTCTCTTTAGTTGTGGTGCGTGGGCTCCAGGGCATGTGGGCTCTGTAGTTTGCGGCACGCGGGCTCTCTAGTTGAGGCACGTGAACTCAGTAGTTGGAGGCACGTGGGCTTAGTTGCCCCTCAGCATGTGGGATCTTACTTCCCTGACCAGGGATTGAACCTACATCCCCTGCATTGGAAGGCTGATTCTTTACCATTGGACCACCAGGGAAGTCCCAGCATGTGCTTCTTAAACTATAAATCGTCACAAGGATGTAAAACATGATGCATACAAGAAAAGCACACAAACTGTAAAGACATGTTGCAAGCACAGAGTATATATTAAAAAGCAATGAGGAACAGTAAGGATTGCTATTAAGCAGAGCAGATGAGCTATGCATGTTTATCTACTTTTTTTGCAATAAACTCTAAAGAAATAATAGCAGAGGAATTTAACAGGGCCTTCCAACAAAGGCAAAGGAAAAAGGAGAAACAGCAATGGTAAAGAAAAGATTTGACAAAGTTTGAGGAAGTTGGAAAGCAAATGGACGATTGGTACTAGAGTTAACAAAGTAAAGGAAGCTGTACGTAAAGTGCCTGCAGAAGGGAACCCACTGGGAAAGGGCAGCACGACCTTTAGTCCTGAGAAAGGTGTAGGACATGGAGGACCAAGGTCACAGGGAGGGTCTGAGTGAGGCATGCATCTGAACACAGTTGAAATCTGCCAAGTAAACACTGAGGTTTTCACCCACCCCACATCCCATGTGAAGAGAAGCTTCCTCACTACAAGAATAAAATAGCTCTATAGAAAATATCTCCAGGGCTTCCCTGGTGGCGCAGTGGTTGAGAGTCTGCCTGCCAATGCAGGGGACACGGGTTCGAGCCCTGGTCTGGGAAGATCCCACATGCCGCGGAGCAACTGGGCCCGTGAGCCACAATTACTGAGCCTGCGTGTCTGGAGCCTGTGCTCCGCAACAAGAGAGGCTGCGATAGTGAGAGGCCCGCGCACCGCGATGAAGAGTGGCCCCCACTTGCCGCAACTAGAGAAAGCCCTCAGACAGGAACGAAGACCCAACACAGCCATAAATTAATTAATTAATTAATTAATTAAATTTTTTAAAAAAAGAAAATATCTCCAGACAATGATATTAAGTGATAATTCTCCAGTAAAAAGCTTTCTCTGCTACAAATCACCGTACAATGAAACTACAAAGTTTATGTCATGTGCCTGGACACAGAGCTTTGAATGAGCATTTTCATGCCTCCTTTTTAAAAATAAAATGGGTAGCCAAAGAACACCAACAACTAAATAAAATTTTCAACATAAAAAACAGAACAGAAACCAAAACAAACAAAAAAGTAGAAACCTAAAAGACACAGGGAAAATGTAGAGAGCAAGAATTAGATAAATAAAAATAAAACAGATTTAAAAGAAAGACTATTATATCCCAGGAGAAATAAGAGAAGATATCACGAGAGCAGAATGCTTTAAAATAAGTAATTTTTTAAAAACTCATAGATGTTGAAAATCTTACATCAGGAACCTTTTTAAAAGACAGAAAGCTTTGAATCTCAACAGTTTAAGGTCACTTCCAAATAGCAAAAATAAAAAATGAGAGAGATTGAAAAGAAGAGATATGATAAGAAAATTAAAAGATAAAGAGAATAGAAATAGAATCATCAGAAGGGAGGAAATTATAAAAGAAATAAGTATTATTACATTATTAAAGAAATAATGCAAGAAAAATTTCCAGTATTGAAGGATAAGAATCATCAGAAAAAGAAAGAACTGATTCCAAGACAAAAAAAAAAAAAACACAAAATACACACACACACACACACACACACACCAATGCATATCATAGGGATGTGTCAGAGCAGTGAACATAAAGAGAACCTCCTACAAGCTTTTAAAGCTGAAAAGAGAGATCACATGTAACAGAACAGGATCCGGAACGGCATAGGACTTTTCAACAGCACCATAGGAAACTAAAAAAGAATGAAGCAGCATTGTCTAAGTTATGATTTTCAACTTAGAATTCTTACTCAGCCAAACTGCTCAACAATGTAAGAGAAAGGAAACTCAAAACAAACAAACAAACAACAACAATCCTTTTTAAAAGAAATTACTGGAGGCTATGGGCTACCAGAAATGAATGTGCAAGCTTAGAAAGACATGGATGCAAGGTATCCAACAGGATTGTGGTGAAAGGAAACCAGTCTCTCCTGGAAGGACAGGAAAAAGATGATCTCTGGGGACATGTGATGAGACTCAGAGCTCATCTGAAGAGTCAATGTTGATAGATCTACCGAACATTTGAGAAGAAATCTGTAGGAAAAATGTAGCTAATTCAGTGAATGAAGTAATTAGGTAAATATTAAGTCTAAGAAAAAATGTTAAATTATAAAAAGAAGAAAAAAGAATCACTCAATTGGCAGAAGACATCATTTATATAGAAATAATGAACACTGTGATGGGGAGAATGAGAGGGGAGGAATCAGAGCAAGGATACGTGTAGGCAAAATAAATTCATATGAACCATCACAGGAAGGTGATGAGCTTGAGAAATAAAAAAGCCCAATATAATCCCAGTTTTTAGAAATACGGAGATATAGAGCAGGAAAGAAATCAAGAAGAGTTTACAATGTATTCCACTGTGGAGAAGGATTGAAGAGTCGAGAAAGATTTTGCAAGTTAAGTGGCATTTGATTTTAATTAATAACTACTTGTATAATCTGATAAAGAAAAATAATTGAACTGTTTCATCAGGATTAGGTTTGATTTGTGACTGACCCAGTAATTGGGATCTTGGACAGTTAACTTCACTGTGGTTCAATGATCTTATCTATGAAATGGAGACGAAAATAACACCTGCCTCAAAGAGCTGTGATGGAGGTTGTCTATGAAAATACGTAAAAAGCATAGCAAGAGGCCTGGCATTCTGTAAATGCTCAAACAAACAAACAAAAACTTATCAACATTTTACCCCCGTCCCTTCCTCCTCTTCCTTCTTTTTTACCTGAACTGAGAGCTTTAATTGAACAACACAAGGTTAATCAGGCTTACAGGTGCATAGCCCTGGACCTTACCTCAGTCTATCCCTCAGAAGCTGTTTGGAAAATAACTATTTTCATCCTGGAAGCTTCCCTGTGTACTGGGTCTACTTAATGCAATAAAAAGAAACAGTGACAGAGTAAGAGACTGAAAGAAAACATTAAGACACCAAATATCTTCTACAGGTTATAAATTATCTCATAAGGAAAGTAATTTTCCAAAGGTCGGTGCTGCAACATATATTCTGTCAACAAATTCCACAATGCAAAAGTTACGTTAAATGCTACAGTAGCTATTTCTTAAAAGAAATACACAAAAATGACTAAATGACTAAAAATGACTAAAAAGACTAAAGAGACCACTTAACATTTAATAACGCTGTTTTTGAGTATCGAGGCCACAATAGTATATGGGCTCACTGCCCTTGTTCCAAAGTGCATGGGTGCTTCTTAGTGCAGGAAGGAATGAAATGGAAGATTCCAAGGAAATGTTTTAGACTGTTATAATGAGAGAAGTTAAGAACATGTTTATGCTGCCCACACTCTAGTCTCTTTGTATATATTTAGGCTCAGCTTAAGCAGTGTCAGCCTCCTAACGCTGCCTGGCAAAGACCCACTCCGACCCCTGAAGGAGGCCCAGGGGAAGGCTTCTCACTGTCATAGGATGCCTGATCAGGATCCTACTTTACACAGAATGACAGCATGAGACTAGCACAGGTCCCTGGAGAACGGTGCTATGTTTATCTCTACCACAAACACAGCACCTCTTCTTTGCAGCTCACACAACACATCATTTGTGATTTCTCTTCTCTTCCAACCCACTGATGTTAACCCTGATATGGGAGGCAAAGGTCTGAAGTTAATGGTTCTATATAACCCCCGATCCCTAAATGCTGTCAAGTGAAAGCTAATGCTTGATGACAAAACTGATCCTTTGTCCACTGCGGCTTCCATGTGCGATGTTTAGGGCCTCTCTTTAACGTGCCCTTGTGCTAATAAAAATTCCTGCTTGACGTCGGAAGAAACTGCTGCTGTCACCGTACCAGCCTAGAGAGAGCTTCTTCTGAAACTTATAAAGCATTCAAAACTAACTTCTTTTTGAAGCTTTGGAAAGTTCCAGAAACTTACTTTGGAATACACGTCCACAGTCCCCTGAATCTCCTGACTTCCTCTGTGAAGTCTGTAGCACCATCATCCCACAGGGAAGGAACGTACTTGGGTTATTTTTAGCCTTGTTCAAAGCAGAAAGTTTTAGGACCCTGGAGAGAGACTCAAGTTTCCAGGAGCAGTTAGTCTGTTTTGCAGAATTATTCAGAATATGATTCAAAGAAGTGGCCAAATGTGGAAGTCATTTTCAAAACAACAACAAAGCTCTCTCTCCACACAAATTGTGGTATATATGCACAAATGCATATGCCATGTTATAGATATTCTACTGTGCATACTGACTAATGTTTGTCACTTCTTGAGCACCTACTGTGTACCAGGCTCCTTGCTCTAATCCTTATGACAACCCAGTAAGGTTGTTGCATTATTAACACTCCTGTTTTCTGAGACAGGCTGGTATGCTTAAGGCCATGAGGCTTATATATGGCAGCACATATTCAAACTGAGGGAGGCCTGGATTACAAACATCTTTTCATTCTGATGCTTTGACATCTTGGAGCCTTGCTGACCTGGAGAGACTGCCTTCCCAGGACTAGACAATTTCCAGAGCTAGTAAAGGACTGGCCTACAAGTGGCTTACCAACCCTGATGCTTCCCCGTGTGACCCCTGCATAGCGTGGCATGCCCCCTCTTCTTGGGAACTGTGAGTAACAAACCGTCTTTTCAATGGCAATCATCTTCTCATCTGTTGGCCTCACCATTCTGAAATAATAATAAAACCTACACTTAAAAACAAACCCTGACTCCAAAGTTCAGTATTTGCTCATGTCACTGGTTTTTCTACAGGATTATTATGTGCTAAGCACTCTACCCATCAGGGCCCGGACTAGAGTGAGGCAAGCAAGGCACCTAGGGGACCAAACGTCAGGAGGCATCACACTCAGGTCCACACAAGTGCTGGCCCTGCATGACACGACACGACATGACACAACCCTGAGAGGGAATGACTTGTCTTCCTTTAGTCTCAGCCCTGATGCCCATGTCCTAGGGTGACAGAGATGAAAGAGCCAGATTTTGCCCTCCATCTTCTGAAGGAGACAAGCAAGGAAACTAACAGTTATAAAACAGTGTGCTGGCTACTGTGCTAGGGATTTGCACTGGTGCTGTGGGAACCCCAAGGAGGAACTCCTGACCCATAGGTGGGTGCGAGGGAACAGCACACTAAGGTAGGGTTCTTAGCAAAGGAGCCCCTTGAATGGCAACTCCAGGCATGGCTCCCGACACCGTTAAAGCTGGGGGTGCAGAAGGGCTAACATACATGTAAAGAAAGTGTTCTTTACTAGCAGTGGAATTTTTATTTCCAAAATCCATAAGAAAATTTAATTAAGTTACCTCCCATCTCCCTCTGTGATCTTTCAAACTTTTTAAAAGGTTAATTCTTTTACAAAGCAATATTTCATTTTGACTTTGAAGGATATCAAAACTGTCCTGGTTTGGATGATAAATTAAATGATTTTCCCATCTATCAATGATTTCAAGAACACCAAAGAACAGAATAGCATAGCAGAGCAGAGCATAGCATAGCATAGAATACTTCTATTAGAATTTCTGAGTCTTAGGTGTCATTTCATCAACCCTCTCAACTGGCAAATGTGGATATTAAGGTCCCGGGAGCTTAAATAATTGATATACCATCTTTAATTGAAGAGTTTAGAATTTAATGAAGATTTCTTGACTGCAAATTGTCCCATGCTTGAAAACCTTCCCGTAAAACCTCTGAACTATTTGTGTTCTTTCAAGTCCATGGACACCTTACCACAACTTCACCGATGCTAAAGACAAAGATGAAATACCCATACTCAGTAGCCAACAGCTAATTTTAAATCATGATTAAGATCAGAAGCAGATTCAACAGTAAAAGAAAAAAAAGTCTCCCTATTTCTTATACTAAGATGAGAAAGTGTTCATGTATAAAAACCATTTGTTATCCTTTTCTTTCTTTTCCCATCTTTTCCTCCTTCCCTCTTTGTATCTAAATTTTTTAAGAAGCCACCCAATCTCTTTCTGATATTTCCCTTTAACCAGCAGAGACCTATAGGATCTATTTGTCATGGGTCCACGACTTAAGTGTTGAATTACTCTGTTGAAGTCCTAGCCAGCTGGAAACGTCTCTCGCCTGATTTTGAAGATGGACACCATAAGCTTCCAACACATCAACAATTAGCATTGAATTTCTCCCAGCTGCAACTCAGAGGACACCACAGGTGGTATGAAAGAAATTAGACTGTCAGATTGCTGTCTGCATGGGTCAAGCTGACCTCCAAATGGTCAAATCACTAAAGACAGAATGCCAAAAGTTAAGCAAACAATACAGAGCACTGGAAACTATAATAAACAGATTGAGAGCTAACACAAAGCCTGAGATTGAGAGTTAATGTGAAATTTGTGACTGGCTGTCTCCACATCACTCCGTTATCAGGGTAATTCTCAGCAGCACCACACACCTGTCAAGTATGTTTGAGTTCTGGTCCTGTACTATTTCTTAGTGAACCAAGGAAACCTCTACACTGGCCAGAAGATGTAATTGAAGTGGAGGAAAAAATATAAGTGCTGGGTTTTGAGGTGGGAGATACTCTGGGGAAGGGACAACAGTGATTACATAAATTATGTTATGTGGACCAAAATGCACGCAAACTTCTCCTGTGGATGGTGTGATCCAAGTTCAGACACTCATACTAAGAGGGGCTGGAGGAAAACAAATCAAGAGGGATAATCAGAGGGCTGGATCATAAAGCAAGGGAATATGATCTCTATCCACCCTTAGCAGCTAGGTCTGTGAGCAACAAACATACATTCATGCTAAGTAGTTGTTTGGACTGAATGTTTGTGTCCCCCACAAAATTCACATACTGAAACCCTAAATCCCAATGTGATGCTATTTGGAAATGGAGCCTTTGGGAGGTAACTGGGTTGAGGATGTAGCAAGAAGGCAGCCACCTGCAAGCCAGGAAGAGAGCCCTTACCGGAAATGGTATCATCTAGCACCTTGACCTTGGACTTCCAAGCCTCCAGAACTGCAAGCAAATAAATTTCCATTGTGTCAGTCACCCCATATGTGATATTTTGCTATGGCAGCCTGAGCAGACGAATACAGATTTTGGTATCAAGAAGTGGATACGGCTGTAACAAATAGCTAAAAGTGTGGAAGTGACTTAGAAACTGGTAATGGGTAGAGGCTGGCAGTGTTTTGAGGTCTGTGCTAGAAATATGGAAGCTAAAGGCAATTCTGGTGAAAGCTTAGATGGAAATGGGGAACATGTTATTGGAAACTGGAAGAAAGGAGATCCTTGTTATAAAGTAGTAAAGGACGTGGCTAAAATGTGTTCTAGTGTTTTGTGGAAGAGAGAATTTGTGAGTGATGAAATCAGATATTTAGCAGAGGAGCTTTCTAAGCAAAGTATTGAAGGTGTGGCCTGGGTCTCCCTTACTGCTTATAGCAAAATGCAAAAGGAGAGGGATGAAGATAGAATAGTTAAGCGAAAATGAACCAGAACATGCAGATATTGCAAAATTATTAGTTTATCCATACTGCAAAAAAATGAGAAAGTTTGCTCTGAAGAGAACACTAAGAGGATGACTGAACAACCGTTTGAAAAAGAGATCATGGGTACCATCCATGAACTTAAGCTGCCATCTCAGCAGAAGCCAGGAATAGAGATGGGATTACACAAGTGAAACACTACCATCTGGTAATAAAGGGGACAGAAAAAAACAAGAAATTGTCAAAATTCTTTGATCCTACAGGACTGAACCATACAGCTGCTCAGCTGTGAATGTGTGCCATGCTTTGAGAAAAGAAAAGAATGATCCTGAAGGGGATTCAGAGATGACCAGGACTGCCTCCACTGTACTGGGTGCTGTCCAGAGCCTTGGGGACAGGGCTGCTCCATCCTTGGGAGCTTACTGCCACCTGGCAGAGCCTTGAGGAATGGACTATCAACCCCAGGGGGTCTGAAGATGGGACCATGGGTCTAGAAGACGGAACTGCCACCCTGGCGGGTCAGAGCATTGAACCAAAGAGAATTATTCTCGAGCCTTAAGATGAGGTGGAATCTGCCTTGCTAGGTTTTGGTCAGGGACCTGTCACCCTTTACTTCTTTCCTATTTCTCCTGTGGGATGGGAATGTCTAACCTATTCCTGTACCATTATTGTATTTTGGAAGTGCATAACTTGTCTTGTTTGACAGATTCACAGCTGGAGGAGAATTTTGTCTCAGGATGAATTATACCTTCAGTCTCACTTATGTCTAATTTAGATTATATTTAGATGAGATTTTGGACTTCAGACTTTAGAGTTGATGCTGGAAAGAGTGAAAACTTTGGGGACTGTTGAGATGGAATGAATGTATTTTGTGTGAGAGAAAGACATAAATCTGGAGAAGGGGGCTGGGGTGGAATGTTTCGGACTGAATGTTTGTTTTCCCCCACAGATTCATATATTGAAGCCTAATCCCCAGTGTGATGGTATTTGGATATGCGGCCTTTGGGTGGAAATTAGGGTTTGATTAGTCATGAGGGTGGGGCCCTTATGATGTCATTAGTGGCCTTATAAGAAGGGGAAGAGAGAGAGCTATTTCTGTCCCCCTCCATGTGCCTGCACAGAGGAAAGACCATGTGAGGACAGCGAGAAGGCAACCATAGGCAAGCCAGGAAGAGAGCTAAACCAGAAATCAATTAGTTGACATCTTGATCTTGGACTTTCCAGCCTCCAGAACTGTAAAAGAATTAAAATCTGTTGTTTAAGGCACCCAGTCTGTGGTATTTTGTCATGAGAGCCTGAGAAGACTAAGACAGTAGGCATGACTTTTTGTGAACTCAGTTTTGAAGTAAGTAGGACACCCATGGTAATTCTTGGCATCCTGCAAGGGCAATGAGGCCAAAATGGAAGCAAGGGGGTTTCTGGAAGGAAGATCCACACTTGATAGAAAGGATCTACAGAAACTGGATGAGGGAGGGGAGACCTTCAAGATGGCAGAGGAGTAAGACGTGGAGATCACATTCCTCACCACAAATACATCAGAAATACATGTACATGTGGAATAACTCCTACAGAACACCTACTGAATGCTGGGAGAAGACCTCAGACTTCCCAAAAAGCAAGAAACTCCCCACATAAATGGGTAGGGCAAAAGAAAAACAAAAAACAGAGACAAAAGAATAGGGATGGGACCTGCACCGCTGGGAGGGAGCTGTGAAGGAGGAAAAGTTTCCACACACTAGGAAGCCCCTTCACTGACGGAGACGGGGGGTGGTGGTGCTGGGGGGAAGCTTCAGAGACACGGAGGAGAGCGCAGCAACAGAGGTGCAGAGAGCAAAGCTGAGAGATTCCCGCACAGAGGACTGCAGCCGACCAGCACTCACCAGCCTGAGAGGCTTGTCTGCTCACCCAAGGGGCAGGTGGGGGCTGGGAGCTGAGACTCCGGCTTTCGGAGGTCAGACACCAGGGAGAGGACAGGGGTTGGCTGCATGAACACAGCCTGAAGGGGGATAGTGCGCCACAGCTAGCTGGGAGGGAGTCCGGGAAAAAGTCTGGAACTGCCTAAGAGGCAAAAGACAGTTGTTTCGGGGTGCATGAGGAAAGGGGATTCAGAGCACTGCCTAAACGAGCTCCAGAGACAGGTGCGAGCCTCAGGTATCAGCGCGGACACCAGAGACGGGCATGAAATGCTAAGGCTGCTGCTGCAGCCACCAAGAAGCCTGTGTGCAAGCACAGGTCACTCTCCACACCTCCCCTCCCGGGAGCCAGTACAGCCTGCCACTACCAGGGTCCCATGATCCAGGGACAACTTCCCTGGGAGAACACACGGCGCACCTCAGGCTGGTGCAACGTCACGCTGGCCTCTGCCACCACAGACTCGCCCCGTATTCGGTACCTCTCCCTCCCCCAGGCCTAAGTGAGCCAGAGCCCCCTAATCACCTGCTACGTTAACCCCGTCCTGTCTGAGCGAAGAACAGATGCCCTCAGGTGACCTACACGCAGTGGCGGGGCCAAATCCAAAGCTGAACCCCAGGAGCTGTGCGAACAAAGAAGAGAAAGGGAAATTTCTCCCAGTAGCCTCAGAAGCAGTGGATTATACGTCCACAATCATCTTGATGTACTCTGTATCTCTGGAATACCTGAATAGACAATGAATCATCCCAAAATTGAGGGGGTGGAGTTTGTGTGATTTTCTCTATATAGCTTTGCTTTGACCATTTGTCCTAGGGTTCTGCCTGCCCTTTTTTTTTTTTTTTTTTAGTATGGTTTTTAGTGCTTGTTATCATTGGTAGATTTGTTTTTTGGTTTGGTTGCTCTCTTCTTTCGTTCTTTCTTTTTTTTAAATTACATTTTAATATTTTTAATTTTTAATAATTTTTATTTTTTAATAACTATTTTTTTTCTTCTTTCTTTCTCTCTTTCTTTTTCTCTTTCTTTCTCTCTCTCTCTCTTTCTTTCTCCCTTTTCTTCAGAGCCATGTGGCTGACAGGGTCTGGGTGCTCCGGCCAGATGTCAGGCCTGTGCCTCTGAGGTGGGAGAGCCGAGTTCAGGACATTGGTCCACCAGAGACCTCCTGGCTCCACGTAATATCAAACAGTGAAAGCTCTCCCAGAGATCTCCATCTCAACGCTAAGACTGAGCTCCACTCAAAGACCAGCAAGCTCCAGTGCTGGACACCCTATGTCAAACAACTAGCAAGACAGGAACACAACCCCTCTCTAAAGCACAGACGCTGCCTAAAATCATAATAAGGTCACAGACACCCCAAAATAAACCACCGGACACGGTCCTGCCCACTAGAAAGACAAGATCCAGCCTCATCCACCAGAACACAGGCACTAGTTCCCTCCCCCAGGATGCCTACACAACCCACTAAACGAACCTTAGCCACTGGGGGCAGACACCAAAAACAACGGGAACTACAAACCCGCAGCCTGCGAAAAGGAAACCCCAAACACAGTAAGTTAAGTAAACTGAGAAGACAGAGAAACACACAGCAGATGAAAGAGCAAGGTAAAAACCCACCAGACCAAACAAATGAAGAGAAAATAGGCAGTCTACCTGAAAAAGAATTCAGGGGTGATCCAAAATCTTGGAAATAGAATGGAGAAAATACAAGAAATGTTTAACAAGGACCTAGAAGAACTAAAGAGCAAACAAACAATGATGAACAACACAATAAATATTAAAAATTCTCTACAAGGAATCAATAGCAGAATAACTGAGGCAGAAAAACAGATAAGTGACCTGGAAGATAAAATAGTGGAAATAACTACTGCAGAGCAGCATAAAGAAAAAAGAATGAAACCAACTGAGGACAGTCTCAGAGACCACTGGGACAACATTAAATGCACCAACATTCGAATTATAGGGGTTTCAGAAGAAGAAGAGAAAAAGAAAGGGACTGAGAAAATATTTGAAGAGATTATAGAGATTTTCCCTAACATGGGAAAGGAAATAGTCAATGAAGTCCAGGAAGTGCAGAGAGTCCGATACAGGATAAATCCAAGGAGAAACATGCCAAGACACATATGCCAAGACACATATTAATCAAACTATCAAAAATTAAATACAAAGAAAAAATATTAAAAGCAGCAAGGGAAAAACAACAAATGACATACAAGGGAATCCCCATAAGGTTAACAGCTGATCTTTCAGCAGAAACTCTGCAAGCCAGAAGGGAGTAGCAGGACATATTTAAAGTGATGAAGGGGAAAAACCTACAACCAACAGTACTCTATCAAGCAAGTATCTCATTCAGATTCGATAGAGAAATTAAATCCTTTACAGACAAGCAAAACCTAAGAGAATTCAGCACCACCAAACCAGCCTTACAACAAATCCTTAAGGCACTTTTCTAGGCAGGAAACACAAGAGAAGGAAGAGACCTACAATAACAAACCCAAAACAATTAAGAAAATGGTAAAAGGAACACACATATCGATAGCTACCTTAAATGTAAATGGATTAATGCTCCATCCAAAAGACATAGAAAAGCTGAATGGATACAAAAACAAGACCCGTATATATGCTGTCTATAAGAGACCCACTTCAGACCTAGGGACACATACAGACTGAAAGTGAGGGGATGGAAAAGACATTCCATACAAATGGAAATGAAAAGAAAGCTGGAGTAGCAATTTTCATATCAGACAAAACAGACTTTCAAATAAAGACTATTACAAGAGACAAAGAAGGACACTACATAATGATCAAGGGATCAATCCAACAAGAAGATATAACAAGTGTAAATATTTATGCATCCAAGATAGGAGCACCTAAGTACATAAGGCAAATGCTAACAGCCATAAAAGAGGAAATCGACAGTAACACAATCATAGTAGGGGACTTTACCATCCCACTTTCACCAGTGGACAGGTCATCCAAAATGAAAATAAATAAGGAAACACAAGCTTTAAATGATACATTAAATAAGATGGACTTAATTGATATTTACAGGACATTCCATCCAAAAACAACAGAATACACTTTCTTCTCAAGTGCTCCTGGAACATTCTCCAGGATAGATCATATCTTGGGTCACAAATCAAGCCTTGGTAAATTTAAGAAAATTGAAATCATATCAAGTATCTTTTCCAACCACTATACTATGAGAGTAGATATTACAGGAAAAAAATCTGTAAAATATACAAACACATGGAGGCTAAATAATACACTACTAAATAACCAAGAGATCACTGAGGAAATCAAAGAGGAAATCAAAAAATACCTAGACGCAAATGACAAGGAAAACACGACGACCCAAAACCTATGGGATGCAGCAAAAGCAGTTCTAAGAGGGATGTTTATAGTAATACAATCCTACCTCAAGAAACAAGAAACATCTCAAATAAACAACTAACCTTACACCTAAAGCAATTAGAGAAAGAAGAACAAAAAAACCCCAACTTAGCAGAAGGAAAGAAATCATAAAGATCAGATCAGAAATAAATAATAAAGAAATGAAGGAAACAATAGCAAAGATCAGTACAACTAAAAGCTGGTTCTTTGAGAAAATAAACAAAATTGATACACCATTAGCCAGACTCATCAAGAAAAAAAGGGAGAAGACTCAAATCAATAGAATTAGAAATGAAAAAGGAAAAGTAACAACTGGTACTACAGAAATACAAAGGATCATGAGAGATTACTACAAGCAACTACAGGCCAATAAAATGGACAAACTGGAAGAAATGGACAAATTCTTAGAAAAGCACAACCTTCCGAGACTGAACCAAGAGGAAACAGAAAATATAAACAGACCAATCACAAGCACTGAAATTGAGATTGTGATTAAAAATCTTCCAACAAACAAAAGCCCAGGACCAGATGGCTTCACAGGCGAATTCTATCAAACATTTAGAGAAGAGCTAACTCCCATCCTTCTTAAACTCTTCCAAAAAATTGCAGAGGAAGGAACACTTCCCAACTCATTCTACGAGGCCACCATCACCCTGATACGAAAACCAGACAAAGATGTCACAAAAAAAGAAAACTACAGACCAGTATCACTGATGAACAGAGATGCAAAAATCCTCAACAAAATACTAGCAAACAGAATCCAACAGCACATTAAAAGGATCATACACCATGATAAAGTGGGGTTTATCCCAGGAATGCAAGTATTCTTCAATATACGCAAATCAATCAACGTGACACACCATATTAACAAACTGAACGAGAAAAACCATATGATCATCTCAGTAGATGCAGAAAAAGCTTTCTACAAAATTCAACACCCATTTATGATAAAAACCCTCCAGAACGTAGGCACAGAGGGAACTTACCTGAACATAATAAAGGCCACATATGACAAACCCACAGCGAACATCATTCTTAATGGTGAAAACCTGAAACCATTTCCTCTAAGATCAGGAACAAGACATGGCTGTCCACTCTCACCACTATGTTATTCAACATAGTTTTGGAATTTTTAGCCACAGCAATCAGAGAAGAAAAAGAAATAAAAGGAATCCAAATTGGAAGAGAAGTAAAGCTGTCACTGTTTGCAGATGACATGATACTATACATAGAGAATCCTAAAGATGCTATCAGAAAACTACTAGAGCTAATCAATGAATTTGGTAAAGTAGCAGGATACAAAATTAATGCACAGAAATTTCTTGCACTCCTATACACTAATGATGAAAAATCTGAAAGAGAAATTAAGGAAACACTCCCATTCACCATTGCAACAAAACGAATAAAATACCTAGGAATAAACCTACCTAAGGAGACAAAAACCTCTATGCAGAAAACTACAAGATACTGATGCAAGAAATTAAAGATGATACAAAGAGATGGAGAGATATACCATGTTCTTGCATTGGAAGAATCAACATTGTGAAAATGACTATACTACTCAAAGCAATCTACAAATTCAATGCAATCCCTATCAAACTACCAATGACATTTTTCAAACTACCAATATCAAAAAAACAAACAACCCAATCCAAAAAAGGGCAGAAGACCTAAATAGACATTTCTCCAAAAAAGATATACAGATTGCCAACAAACACATGAAAGGATGCTCAACATCACTAATCATTAGAGAAATGCAAATCAAAACTACAATGAGGTATCACCTCACACTGGTCAGAATGGCCATCATAAAAAAATCTACAAGCAATAAATGCTGGAGAGGGTGTGGAGAAAAGGGAATCCTCTTGCACTGTTGGTTGGAATGTAAATTGATGCAGCCACTATGGAGAACAGTATGGAGCTTCCTTTAAAAACTAAAAATAGAACTACCATACGACCCAGCAATCCCACTACTAGGCATATACCCTGAGAAAACCATAATTCAAAAAGAGACATGTACCACAATGTTCATTGCAGCACTATTTACAATAGCCAGGACATGGAAGCAACCTGTGTCCATCGACAGATGAATGGATAAAGAAGATGTGGCACATATATACAATGGAATATTATTCAGCCATAAAACGAAACGAATTTGAGTTATTTGTATTGAGGTGGATGGACCTAGAATCTGTCATACAGAGTGAAATAAGTCAGAAAGAGAAAAACAAATACCGTATGCTAACACATATATATGGAATCTAAAAAAAAAAAAAAAAGTTTCTGAAGAACCTAGGGGCAGGACAGGAATAAAGACGCAGACATAGAGAATGGACCTGAGCACACTGAGAGGGGGAAGGGTAAGCTGGGATGAAGTAAGAGAGTGGCATGGACATATATACACTACCAAATGTAAAATAGCTAGCTAGTGGGAAGCAGCCACATAGCACAGGGAGATTAGCTCATTGCTTTGTGACCACCTAGAGGAGTGGGATAGGGAGGGTGGGAGGGAGACGTAAGAGGGAAGAGATATGGGGATATATGTATATGTATCACTTTGTTATAAAGCAGAAACTAACACATCATTTTAAAGCAATTACACTCCAATAAAGATGTAAAAAAAAAAAAAAAAAAAGAAACTGGATGAGGTCAAGGAGGTCTAGATCCTGTATAGGGCTAGCTTACAGTTTCCTTGTGAATTTTTGGCAAAAATCTGGTGTTGGAGCCTAAGAAGTATGTCTATTGGGTTAGTGAGACGGGCAGTGCGCACTCAACGTAGGAAGGAGGATGAAATCCTTGAGATGAATGTTTCTCTTTCTAGGCCTGTCAGGCACAGAAAAACCATGGACTAGTCTGTGTCCAGAATTCATTTATACTACGGAATGAGAGCAACTAACATTGCTTTTATTTTGTTTCCTTTGCCCTGATAAGGCTTAGATGGTGAGAATCCTGCACCATCTTAGACCACAGAGGTACAATGACTTTTCAGGAGGTTTACAGTATGGATAATATTCAAGAATGTGAAATGACTCAAAACGAAATTTTAGGAAATGAGACTTGAAAATAGAAATGCCAGGGTCTTCCCTGGTGGTGCAGCGGCTTAGAGTCCGCCTGCCAATGCAGGGGACACGGGTTCGAGCCCTGGTCTGGTAAGATCCCACATGCCGCGGAGCAACAGGGCCCGTGAGCCACAGCTACTGAGCCTGCGCGTCTGGAGCCTGTGCTCCGCAACAAGAGAGGCCGCGATAGTGAGAGGCCCGCGCACCGCGGTGAAGAGTGGCCCCGCTCGCCGCAACTACAGAAAGCCCTCGCACAGAAACGAAGACCCAACACAGCCAAAAATAAATAAATAAATATATTTAAAAAAAAAAGAAAAGAAAATAGAAATGCTAAAGTTAAGTACGAGGATCATATAAGAATAAATTCATGACACCTAGAGTCTTATCAGACCATGGTCAGAAGGTCAGGGGTTATTGCCCAGGGGGTCACACTATGGTACACCCCATTTGTTCCCCACTTACCTCTTCTCAGGTGTAAACTTGGAGAGTGAGCTCCTGCAGAGGAGGGATGGACTGACCAGTCTGACGGTGCTGGGCAAGGCGTTCCTACACGCCCGCTGGCTGGCTGGGGTCTAGTCTTCCATTTGGTCTTACCAGTCTGCTCCCCCGCCCATGAACTGTATCATTTGCCCAGATGTCCATGCCTTGTTAGGTTCTGTGGACTCACACACTCTGGCCCCTCAGTCTGTGTACAACAGCTCTGCAGAAGGTCAGCTGCTTATCCTCAGCTCTTATCTACAGCCAGGTGTCCACAATTCTCAACACCCAGCTCAAAAGTGGATTTTAACGGGCAAGATGGCGGCGCCCGTGCGGAGGCGCACAGCCTGCTCGGCCTGGTGACCACCCTGGGCCTGGACTCCAGGAGCCTGGCGGCCAGACCTGGATGACCCGCTGACCCTTCGCTGGCAGCTGGGGCCGCGCTACGCGGCTCTGCAGTTCACGCGGACTGGCGCCGCCTCCAGGGTGTCTTCTTTGCGGCCACTGCGGGAACCGCTGCAGAAGCCGCAGGCTGAGGGGCGCGAATGGTACCCGAGCCTGGGGGCCAAGCGGGAGTCACTGCGGGTGCAGCAGCGTCAACCGGGGAGCAGTTCATGGAAGAGCGCATGGCCAGGATGCCCCAGAGGAGTGAGAATCGGCGGTGGCGGCAGCAGGAGCGGAGAGAGAAGGAGGAGCTCCAGGCTGAGGCCCAGGAGCGCCTGGGGTACCACGTGGACCCGAGCAATGCCCGCCTCCGGAAGCTGCTGCAGGACCGGGAGAAGCAGCATCGCAAGCGCCTCAAGGAGGAGAAACGTAGGCACGAGCTGCCGCAGTCGCCGCTGCGGCAGCCCAGGACCCAGCAGGCTCTGCAACGCCCAGCTCCTGAGCTGAGTTCTCGCCCAAAAAAACCTGCTGCTTGATAGCCCCAAACCCCTCCCCCCACCCCGCCAATAAAAAAAGGGCTCTAATTGCCACAACCTGGGCATCTCTGCCTCCTTTCCCGTAACTCTCATAAGTGAGTGCCTTCTTGTTCTACCCCCATTCAGTATCAGCATGTGTGTCAAAAAGACAGGCTGGGAACACTTTTTCCTGGGATATTCTAATAGGCAAGATCACATCTGCCTTTATATTTGCTGTTCTTTGACTGGAGTGTGTTAAGAGCTGCGTTTGAATTTGTGTGATATTCAGCCTGATTCATCTTATTCTGACTGCACTGAATAATTGTTTAGAAGATCTAACTTACTGCAGCCAGAGACTGAGACTGCCAGACAAAAATCACTGGCTTTATATATTAGACAAATACAAATGATTCTGTGCGTAAATATTTTTGTACGTCTGGCTAAATGCATGAGGAAAAGCAGTGATCTACTTAATTGTGCCTTCAGTGCAGTGTTATGCATTAAAGACCCCTGCACTGAGTGCAGTGTTGTTTCCGAGCATCCCTCCATTAAAAAAAAAAAATTCTGATAAATATATTTTCTGCCCTAATTTCAAACCCATGAAGCTCATAGAAATAGCTTTTATTTAAGAAATAAAAAGCATGAACATAGCCCAAAATAATAAAATGCAGAGAAGTATTCACTCACTGTGTCTATGCATCCCTCCCTACTCATTGCCCCATCCGCAGAGACAAATTTCACCTCTTCTGCTCAGAGATGTTGTGACCGTTCATGCTTATTTATTCTTTAATTTGTCCATTTTAGGACACTGTATATTAACTTCCTGCTCAATAGTAAATTCAACATTCTTATAACCATTCAATCTTGTCTTTCTTGTTCCCCCATCTCCTAATTTTATGGTTCTATAAATATTTTAGCTTCCATTTCAGCTGTCTTTATAAAAATTTTAAAATACATCCAAACTTACTTTTCTTTTCATCAGTGTGAGCATCATATCTGGTACAACATAAGATGATGCTATTGGTGGACCCCTCTTCCTCTTGCCCTACCAGATTCTGACAGCTCCCATGTTACTTTGTCGTTGCCAAGGCAGCTGACACTTCTCCCCTGTACCTTAATTATGCATGCTGGGCTTAGTTGGTTGATTTACTCCAGTATTTGAAAACCATTAAAGACCCCTGCACTGAGTCATAGGCCTGTACAATCAGGTGAATTCTTCTACTTTAAAGCTATGTGACACTGGGTACAATCCAAGAACTTTCTAGACCTCCACTATGCCATATGGTAGCCTCTATCCCTATGTGGCTCTCTGAGTTTAAATTAAAATTAAAGGCAAATAAAATTTAGAATTCAGTCACACTAACCATATTTCAGGTGTACAATAGCTACATGTGGCTAGTGGCTACCATTTCAGACAGTGCATATATGGAAATTTTCCATCATCATGGAAATTTCTATTTCTGCATTGCTAGACTATGGGTTCTTAATAGGTGAGGTGAGGAAGATCAACTAGATGATTTCCAAACTACTTCCTGACTCTAAACTTCCACGGTTCTGTAACTGAATGCAACTTCTCCCAGAGTTGCTGGGGAAACCCTCCCCAAAGCCAAGATTGGTTTTTAAAAAGTGCAGAAAAAAAGTGGCAGGGAAAAAAAAAGAGGTGTTTCAGGGAAAGAGGGCTCAAGACAGAGGGAAAGAGGGCTCAAGACAGAAGGAAAGGAATATAATCCCATCAGAGATCTGCTTCAGAATAACAGAGTGGGGGATTTACCAAGTATTCAGGCTTAGATTACATGCTGCCTTTCTATCACTGTTATGTGTGTTCATGAAACTCGTTCAAGGTTAGTCTAGCATATGCCATGTGATGTCTCATTTTCCCTTTTCAAGCCTTTCCTCCCCACTTAGCCATTTTTACTTGATTTTATATTCAGACTTGCGTGCGTTCAAACAAATGAGAACCACGTAGACCTGAGAAGACTGAGACTTAGTGCCATCAAAGTTAGAAATAAGGATGATTTGCTTCTTGTCAGTTTCATGACACTAATCATTTTGGTGGCAGCAGCACTATAAGCAAAGAACTGATGTGTGCAAATAAATTTTACGCATAGGAACAAATTAAAGGAGACCATGTGTGTAATTTGCCTGTTTCCGTGCCAAGTACCTGGAGATGCTTGGTAATTAGCTCGGTAGTGTTATAACCAGAGGACCAATGTCTCAGAGCAAAAAGGATATCTCGAATCCCTTGTGTCAAGAGACAACCTCATCCTGGTGCAGTGCTTCCCCTGGGAACTACTGGCTTTCAGTACTGTGGGAAGGCAGATGGGGCTGGGGGTGTGGGTAGGAAGGAAGAGATGGAGAAAGAGAAGGAGTTAAAATGATATCATAGAAGGACCTAAAATAGAGAAGGGAGAAGATTATTGAAGCAAATGAGTAAGTGCTAGCTTTTCCACTATTGTAAAAATAGGCAAAATATCATTGGCACACCAGCAGTATGCAGATGGCAGACACTCTTAAGTGGGTCTTTAAAAGGATTAAAGTTTCTGATTCTATGATATCTTACTGCCACTCTCTCTCTCCTGTGCACCTAGCACAGTGCCTGGGACATATTAAGTGGTCAGTAAATGAGGAATGGAATTGGTCCCATTGCATTGGTCCTATGGCATTCACAGGGTTTCATGGCAGCACGGAAGTGTTCTGGCAATCGGGGAGTTCTGTAACCTTAGCATCAGACCTCACTGTGATGTCACTCTAAGGATACGTACAGGTCTCAGCTCCTGCAGGGTCTTCGAGCTTCCTTCTCAGTGAAATGAAGATCATATTACATGTCAGCACCACAGATTTGCTTTTTGGTTTTGCTTTTTTTTTTTTTTTTTTAGCAATGCAAACAAATCTCTGAGATCCTACACTAAGAAATTATTAAAATGATATGAATGTATTTATGAAATATTTCATCTCCAAGGCCTCAGCATTGATAAGTAGAAGATGGTTAAAGGCAGTGAGGGTAATTTATTTGAAAAAGAGAAGTCAGACTGATAGACTAAATGATTTTCAAGGGCCTACATTTTACATCATTTTCCATTTGTCCTTCCTCATATCCAAACCCTACCTTCTCTGCCAGGCCCTGGTCCCCCGAGGTCTGACCCCTTACATCACCAAGGTTCCCTTACCCTCTGGGTTCTGATTGGGTTCCCCAATGGGCTGTTCTAGCAGGAGTCTGGGACAGAGAGAGGTCAAGGTACTTACCCCCTAGCTGTCTCCTCACCTCAGTGTCTCAGTTGTATTAGGAACCCAGTACCTCTAGAATGGCCTTACGTCAGGTGGTCTCAAGTTCTCAGCTTCAGCTCTCACCAGCCTCTGTTTCCTCTCCTTGCCCTTTCAGGCCTCTGAGTGGTAAATGGTTTTCTACTTTCGCTAATCCCTGGGAGCTTCAGCATCACTTGTACAACCCAACCTCACCTCTGTAGTCACTTAATTATGTTCTCTTTGAAATTCCAACTTTCTGTTTTATTCTAAGGCCCTATGGGATTTTTGAAGTGCTCAGGTTGTAAAGAGGTCCACAGCCCACTTTTGTTTGTTCTCAGTGCTCAGAGTGAATGGTGACAAATATTCTCTACCAGAGGTGGAGATGGATGGAAGAGAAGTCACATGTATGCAGAGGTGTTTCTACCCTGAGCGTGTAATAGGGTTGGGGGTCAGAGCAGTTCAGTTCAGCATCAAAACAGAGAGCATCAGTGTAATGACGTGGTGAATCTAGTTTTAACCTTGCATCCAGGTTTAGTAAATTTTTTTGACCTGGTTTTTGAGCCAGGTCCCAATCTTGCTCCACAGGATAAGTCCACCCTTTCTCTACATACCTCTGTGAACCTGCAGATACCCTGCTGCTACTTCCCATTACAATGCTCAGTCCACCCAATATTTGAGGCCAAGGATACCTCCTACTGCCACTTCCCTACAGTCCTGGCTGGTTGCTTAGCTGCCTGCTACTGGCCTTCTTCCAAAACATCCAGAGTCATCCTCACACTGCAAAGTACATCTGTGCCTACTCACACACATAAACTTTAGAAAAACAACTCCTCCAGATTCAACCAGGTCACAAGGTGTCCTGACTGGTCTCCCAAAAGATGCACGAAGCTTCTTATTCTTTCTGATTTAATCTTTTTTTTACATCGCCATGACAGAAGCTGTCATTGATGGATTCCAGACGGGTTTGTGATATTTTTACTGGAATTTAAGACACAGAGGTCTATCCAATGACTGTCCCCAAAAAGCAGTGAGAGAAGCTGTTTGAGCCTGAAGGTAAAGGCAAACTTACATCCAAGAGAAGATTTCTTCTTACAGTTGCAAATGCAAACATCCAAAAGAAATGGGAACAGACAAGAGCCCTCTGAAAGCAGCTGTTATGTAACATTTGCCGACCAAAATCTGATTCCGTCTCCCATTCAAATACTGCAATTTAAAGGAAGGTTAAATGAACATCTATATTCAGAACTCTTTAGAGAGTTTGGGACATTTTAATACTGAGTAGAATTTAATGAGTCTTTAGATACTAATAACGTCATTTGCTTCTCTTTATTGTTCTGTGGATAAAATGTTTCCTGGGAAATGGACCTTGAAAGTAGGACCAATAAGGACTTGGCTTCTCAAATGAAACAAACAACATCTGTGCCTCCTGGAAAATAATTGCTTGTATAGTCTTAGTTGTCATATGGTAGCATATAAGGGCCTAAAATGAGACAAAACAAAGAATATAGACCTTGGATTGCAGTCTCCTGACCTCAGGAGGGAGTCTCCTTGAACATCATATGGGAACATTTCTGAAATGGGAACATTGAAAGGAAATGAGTGAGTGAGTGAGTTCATTGGTCAGGGTAAGAAGGAGGATGGCGCTTTGTGGAGCCCTAGTGCAGCTACTTTTCCATTTTCGTGTTGGGGAATTTCATGTGCTTTTCCTCATTCAATTCTCACAAGGACTGCATGTGCTAGGAATAATGCAGTTTAACAAGGAAAAAAAAAAAGAAAGAAAGAAATTAAGACTCAGATTATAAATAAATTGCCCAATTTCACACCATTAGTGTTAGATGTAGAGTTAAAAATGTGGTCCATTGTCTCTGGTAGATTACATGATCAACCTCAATTCTGCATCCTCTCTGTAGCCACATCTTTTGCCATTGAGCGCTGCAGTGCTCTGTGGAGAGCAGGGTACGCGTCTTTTGGGTTCTACTATACAGCTCCGTGTGGCCAGTAGAACTCTAAACGTGATGATCTGTCAGTTCTGACTCTGACCTCAACCAGGCCTTACGTCTTTATACTTGTGCTCTGGAGCCTCTGTCACCATGAAGAAAAGAACAGGCCTGGGCTGCCCACTGGACCCAGAAGAAGGATGAGAGACATATGAGCAGACAGAGGCTCCCTAACCAAGTCCAGCCTAGATGTCTAGACAGCTGCAGACATGTGAGTCTATCGAAGATCATACAAGCCTAGAGCAGTTTTACTCCACAGTCAGATTTATCGTTGCATGTCACTGAAGTTTATGGCGGTTCATAATGGACAAAGAGCTAACTTATGCATTGTTTTGGAGTTAGACTACTGGTTTTCAAGAGTTTATCAATGAAGCCCATTAATCAGATCAATGTTTACTAAGAAGCCTGAAGTGTGGGACTTCGCTGGTTGTCCAGTGGCTAAGACCCTGCACTCCCAATGCAGGGGGCCCAAGTTCGATCCCTGGTCAGGGAACTAGATCCCTCATGCCGCAACTAAAGATCCCCGTGTGCCACAACAAAGATCCCGCACATGGCAATGAAGATCCTGCATGCCACAACTAAGACCCAGCGCAGCCAAATAAATATATATATATTTTTTTTTTAAAAAAAGAAGCCTGAAATGGGAAGCAGATATAAGTGAGCAGATTGTTATGATTTTAACCAAAGGTGGCTTTATTCCTAGCCACCCATGAAATGTGCTCTAACCTAGTTCCTTCCATCCATGTGGATACAACGTATGGCATGAGGAACCCTCAGCACAGGAGGTGGTTTAGAATGTATCATTTTTTGCTCATATCCTAGGAGTGAAAGCTCATTCTCAGGGTTATCTGATGCTATGTTAGCAAGTCTCTGATAGGCACTCTGCCCCAGGTAACTTTACTGCAAAAGTTCAATTTCCAACCATATTGATCCTGCTTTTTTTGAGCCATATTGGTGAGACCCATCTAGGCTTGAGATATATTTACAATGGCTTTTGTGAATTTAGTAGCTTGATGGCTCGGATGCAGGCATTTTCATAGCCTCTACAATCTCTCATCTTAAAGAAAACCAATACATTTGCCCATGAGAGAAAGAATGTATTCAATAGAATTATAAAGATCATGGACATCAGAGCTGAGAATGATCCCTAAAACTGCCCCAAGCTGTGTGACTTTGGGCAAAGCATTTACCAATTCTAGACCTTGATTATTCTCATCTGTAAAATGGAGGTAAAAATACCATACCTTATCTCACATGAGATAACATAAGGAAAGTAGTGAGCACAGAGTAAAGGCGCAGTGAGTGTAGCAAAAAGGGAAGAAGACAATACAGCTAACTAGGCATAGGCCAGTGAGGGTGTACCCACAGTCTGCAGCCTAGGCTCTTCCATGAGCTGCCATTGGAGCAAAGAGTCAGTGAGGTTTTGCTCTGAGAATTCTTTATTCATGCTGAATCTCGTCAGAACTCTCTCTGTCACTCATGTCTATGCCACTTCCCCAGTTACCAAAGAGACAACTCTGCTTAGAATGTGTGAGCTCAATTAACTGTGGCTCAGCGTATTTAGGAAGGGTGAGCACGCTACTTTAATTTACACAAAGAGAAATTAAATATATTTATATATTATATATAATTATATATTTATCTTTATTAGATATAGATAATATATTAAATATATGTTTATATATTGTATATTTATATTTAATTTTTATATATTTATATTAAATATATATCGTATATCTGCACTTCACAAATTAAAATTATATTTTGATTATCTTGAAGTTCTAGATTTGTTGTGGTAATGCATCTATGAATTGTTTCGAATAAGAATAAAAACATCTGCATAAGTTCTCTTACTTATATGTTCCCTCCCTCTCTGTCTCTCTCTCTCTCATAACCATACATTAAAGTGTGACTGGGAATCTAAAATTAAGCTGATATCAAATTCCACTACAGGTTACAGGGCAAAAATGTCTCTATGCACGTAATGCTTTCCATTTAAAGGTAGAAGCTGAGATACAGTTTAATAACTGAGAAATTGATGGAATTCGCTGTCCAGCACTGGCTCACATCATGCGCCCCGCTGGCTTCTTCATTATCCTTGGCCCTTCACACCAGGGAAGCAGTTAGACTTATGAGGAAGAAGCAAAAGAGTCAAGTGAAGAACAAAGGTGAAAAGAACTAATAAATTCATTTCATTTGGTAGATTTCCAGCCAGTGGGTCCCCTTTAATGGGTAGAAGGAAGTGAGAAGAAAGCCAGGCTGAGTGACTCATCAGATCCCACTACGTGGGAGAATTAGATTTAAGTGAAAAAGGATGTTTCCTAGGAAACCACATGATCAGCTGGTGAAACATCAAACAAGTGCAATTTCTTCACAACAACCATGACTAAATTGATCTACCTCAGTGGGCTTTAGCAGTAGGGGGGAGATTAGCTGCCTTTTGTGTTTTCTCAGTTACTATCATCAAATTTTCTATTATGTGACAGCTTCAGTTGCTGTGTTTCTGACCTTTTATAAGAATAGCCACGGCATTTGCTGTTATGTAATTGGAAAACAGTTTTTTTTTTTTCCTATTTCCTGTCTCTCCCCCCATGTCCCCCTAAACCCTTGGAACACACATCTCTTCATCACCCCTTTCTAACTTTGATAGAAGCTCCTAATGCTGTCCTCGCAGCAAACCACAAGATTCAGTCATTAGAACCACTAAGAATATCCTCCCAGCTTTAGTCATCCAGGGGTCTAAATTAACTTACTCTCTTTAACCATGACAGTGAAGGATCTGTAATTCACACTAATAGGGCAAGGGAGGTCGGTCTGGATTAGAAAATGGTCTGCAAATACGTGGAAACTCTTTTAAAAAGTAGAGTTCATCACGACAGGCACATAGGGTGTTTAGCTCAAATACATTAACACTATAGTCTAATCTAAATCTTTAGCTTAAAAAAGGTTTATAATTAGCAGGCTAATTGGTCAGAGAGCAGAGCTTTGTCATTCAAAGCAGTTAAATTCTGAAGGTTTTCGGGAGTCACAAATTTGAATCCTGTGGTTTGGAGGAGGGAGCCGCTGGCCCCTCTTGCCGCCTCAGGACAGCTGGAAGCCACACCTGGATGGGGCTTTGAGGGTCTCTGCCTCTTGAATGACAACTCTTGTTGTTGTATTAACAGCAGCAGTTAAAACTGAACCCACTTGTTGGGTCAACTAAAATTTGTTTAGTGTCTAGTGTACATTGGACAGTGTTCTGATTGTTAGTACTAAGACAGAGAAGACTGCCCCTCCCCAAAATTACCCTCTAGTAGAAGGAAGGAGACAAGATAAAAATTCAACAAACAAACAAACAAAATTCAACAAACATGTTAATTTCAGATACTGGTAATTTCTACAAATATAAATGAGGGTGATCTGATGGAGTGACTGCAGTAGGGACGTACTTTGCATCTGTGCTTCTCAAACTGTCTGTGGTCTGTGTTGAGGATATGTTATTCTTACACCCACTGCCTAACCCATTATGGGCCAAAACTTTCATAAAATACAATATAAATAACTTACCAAAAATTAAATCCAGTTTTTGTAATTATTAGATTCAATAGACATAAAATTACTCCATCAAATTGCCATAAAATTTTCTGAATGTCTATTCTCAATGACTGTTCTTTTCTAATCACAGACCACTAACAAATGGATTGCAGAGGCCCCTGTCCTCAGACCACACTTTGAGAGTAACTTACACATGGGATAGTCAGGGAAACCTCTGGAGGTCCAAACACTTTGTCTCGTATTGGAAATTAGTCACCTACTATAGTACATAGCAGGCTCTTAATAAATGTTATTTGATTAGCAGTGGTTTAGTTAGGACTAATATTTCAAATCATTTAACATTCTAAATTGTCTTTTGGATCTAATCTGGATTTACAGCCACCTCCATTTTTAATATTGTTTCTTAGGCAAAAATATGTTTACAATTCCAACTAACCATCTTCAAAACAATTTCTCTACCACAATTTCACTTAATGTAGCTACTACATATTGAGTGCTTTACCCTGCATCAGGTATTATGGTAAGCATTTTACATATAAAATGTCATTTGAATTTCAAATAACCCTAAAAGCAGAAATTATTATTGTCCTTTCATATGTTAGGAAACAAAAATTTTTACATATGTGCCTAGAGGTGTCATTTTCCATTTACATTTTTTAAGCTCTTGGATTATGTAATTGTATTACAAAGATGAAAATTGGACTCAATTCTGCCAGTGATTAAGTTCATTGAAATTCCGTTAGCTATCTGTGAAATAGTGTCATGGGAAAGTCTAGAGAATGGGAAGAAGCCGTTTCTGCTCTCTTCCCTTTTCAGAGATGATGGAAGACCCAGGAGGAAGTTCAAGCCCAGACACTGGGCAGATGCTACAGAGGTTTTACCTGGAGTTTAGGAGGTGGCAGTTAGACCAGGTTCATTGATCCTGGGAAGGCCCTCCTCTGGTTTTATTTTCTCATTTATATATTACCTTTATTGCCACAATTCTTCTTTTCTCCACCCCACCCTGGTGTGTTCTAATGTGTTCAACATGTATCCTTTTACTTGTGTATGTTCTTTTGTTTTTCATCTGTATTGGAGTATAATTGTTTTACAATGTTGTGTTAGCTTCTGCTGTACAACAAAGTGAATCAGCTATATGTATACATATATCCCCATATCCCCTCCCTCTTGAGCCTCTCTCCCACCCTCCCTATCCCATCCCTCTAGGTCATCACAAAGCATCGATCTGATCTCCCTGTACTATGCAGCAGTTTCCCACTAGCCATCCATTTTACATTTGGTAGTGTATATATGTCAATGCTACTCTCTCACTTCATCCCAGCTTCCCCATCCCCCCCGTGTCCTCAAGTCCGTTCTCCAGGTCTGCGTCTTTATTCCTGCCCTGCCACTAGGTTCATCAGTACCATTTTTTAGATTCCATATATATGCGTTAGCATATGGTATTTGTTTTTCTCTTTCTGACTTACTTCATTCTGTATGACAGACTCTAGATCCATCCACCTCACTACAAATAACTCAATTTCATTCCTTCTTACGGCTGAGTAATAGTCCATTGTATATATGCGCCACATCTTCTTTATCCATTCACCTGTTGATGGACATTTAGGTTGCTTCCATGTCCTGGTTATTGTAAATAGTGCTGAATGAACACTGTGGTACATGACTCTTTTTTGAATTATGGTTTTCTCAGGGTATATGCCCAGTAGTGGGATTGCTGGGTCATATGATAGTTCTATTTTTAGTTTTTTAAGGCACCTCCATACTGTTCCCCATAGTGGCTGTATCAATTTACATTCCCACCAACACTGCAGGAGGGTTCCCTTTTCTCCACACCCTCTCCAGCATTTATTGTTTGTAGATTTTTTGATGATGGCCATTCTAACTGGTGTGAGGTTTTGATTTGCATTTCTCTAATGATTAGTGATGTTGAGCATCTTTTCATGTGCCTCTTGGCCATCTGTATGTCTTCTTTGGAGAAATGTCTATTTAGGTCTTCTGCCCATTTTTTGAATGGATTGTTTGTTTTTTGGTATTGAGATGTATGAGCTGCTTGTATATTTTGGAGATTAATCTTTTGTCAGTTGCTTCATTTGCAAATATTTTCTCCCATTCTGAGGGCTGTCTTTTGGTCTTGTTTATGGTTTCCTTTGCTGTGCAAAAGCTTTTAAGTTTCATTAGGTCCCATTTGTTTATTTTTGTTTTTATTTCCATTTCTCTAGGAAGTGGGTCAAAAAGGATCTTGCTGTGATGTATGTCATAGGGTGTTCTGCTTATGTTTCCTCTAAGAGTTTTATAGTGTTTGGCCTTACGTTTAGGTCTTTAATCCATTTTCAGTTTATTTTTTTGTATGGTGTTAGGGAGTGTTCTAATTTAATTCTTTTACATGTAGCTGTCCAGTTTTCGCAGCCCTACTTATTGAAGATGCTGTCTTTTCTCCATTGTATATTCTTGCCTCCTTTATCAAAAATAAGGTGACCATATGTGCGTGGGTTTATCTCTGGGCTTTCTATCCTGTTCCATTGATCTGTATTTCTGTTTTTGTGCCAGTAGCATACTGTCTTGATTACTGTAGCTTTGTAGTATAGTCTGAAGTCAGGGAGCCTGATTCCTCCAACTCCGTTTTTCTTTCGCAAGATTGCTTTGGCTATTCGAGGTCTTTTGTGTGTAAAATTTCTTGTTCTAGTTCTGTGAAAAATGCCATTGGTAATTTGATAGGGATTGCATTGAATCTGTAGATTGCTTTGGGTAATATGTTTTTGTGTATGTTCTTAGTTCAATCAATGGCATTGGCCTATAAATATTTCTCATCTTTTTTGTTTTGTTCTCTCAGCATCCTCTTTTAAAATCAAACTACGTTGCTGTGTGTGTGCAGCTAGTATCTTACTCTAACTGCTATGGATTCCTCCCATTTTCTTTAACCAACATCACAGAAATGGACACCTAGGTCCATTTTCATAGGAGCATAAAGAGCTGGATCAGGTTGTACATTTATGCTTCCATGGATATGGGTAAGTACCGGTGGATTGTTCCCCAGAATGACCACAGAACAGCCCCACTCCCTCCAGCAGAGCTCCACATTTCTTGATCTCTCTCAACCTCCTCTATAACTATTGACCTTGGACCTCGCTTTTCCATCATCCCAACAATATCTTTCTCTTTTGTCCTACGTTGTGTCCCTTTTTCTCATACCCCATATCTTCCTTTAACTTAATTTATTCCCTTGACGGAACACAGAGTCCAGTAATGTCCTGAAAAAGATACAGGGGAGATACACGTTTTGAGAACTTGCTTGTGTGAAAATATGCATTTTTTTTTTTTTTTTTTTACTTCATTCATGGTTTGGATGGTTTTACAAGTCTGTTGAACACTTTATTTATCACTAAAAATTTGGAGGCCATTGCTTCCAGTGCTGCTGGTGAGAAGTTTCAGGTCATTAGAGTCCCACTTCTACATGTATTACTATTTCATTCTTTCTTTGGGATTTCAAGATTTTTTATTTGTCTCTGGTGTTCTGGAGAACAAATATCTATCAGGATGATGTTACTTAAAATATGTGACTTCCATTTGTTAGGCAACTTGTTTTCTTTAAATATTCATTTTTCTTTGGATTTTATTTTTGTTTCAGGACATAATGACCTCTGCATTTTCTGAGGATACTTACTATTTTTATTTATTCAATTTTATTGAGAAATAATTGACATACATCACTGTATAAGTTTAAGGTGTATAGCATGATGCTTTCATTTACAAATATTGTGAAAATATTACCACAATAAGTTTGGCTAATATCCATCATCTCATATAGATACAAAAAAAGAAAAAAAGAAAAAAATGTTCTCCTTGTGATGAAAACTCTTAGGATTTACTCTCAACAACTTTCCTAAATATCATACATCAGTATTAACTATAGTCATCATGTTGTACGTTACAGACATACTTTGTTTATTGTACTTCACTTTATTGCACTTCGCAGATAATTGTGTTTTTTACAAACTGAATGTTTGGGGCAACCCTGCATTAAGCAAGTCTATCAGTGCTATTTTTCCAATAGCATTTGCTCACTTTGTGTCTCTGTGTCACAGTTTGGTAATTCTCACAGTATTTCAAATTTTCCAATATTATTATTATATTTGTTATGGTGATCTGTGATCAGTGATCTTTATTTTACTACTATCATGTGCTGAAGGCTCAGGTGATGGTTAGTGTTTTTTAGCAAAAAAGTATTTTTAATTAAGGTATGCACATTTTTTTAAGACATAATGCTATGGCACACTTAGACTATAGCATAGTGTAAACATAATTTTTATATGCACTGGGAAATCAAAAAAAATGTGTGACTCGATTTATTGAGGTATTTGCTTTATTGTGGTGGTCTAGAACTGAACCCACAATATCTCCAAGGTGTGTCTATACTTTCCTAGTACTTATTTATCTTATAACTAGAAGATCATACCTTTGGACCACCTTCCTCCAATTCTTCGTCCCCCTACCCTCAACCTCTGGTAACCAAAAGTCTGATTTCCTTTTCTATGAGTTTGTTTTGTTTTTGTTTTAGATTCCACATATGAGATCATACAATATTTGTTTTTCTATGTCTGACTTATTTCAGTTAGCATAATGCCTTAAAGGTCCATCCAGGTTGTCTCAAATATCATGATTGTCTTACTTTTCATGGCTGAATAATATTCCATTTTGCATATGTATATATTACAACTTCTTATCCACCGATGAACATTTAGGTTGTTTCCATGTCTTGGCCCTCATAAATAATGCTGCTACGAACATGAGGGGGCACAGATATCTTTCTGAGTTAGCATTTTCATTTCCTTTTGGATATATGCCCAGAAGTAGAACTGCTGGATCATATGGTAGTTCTAGTTTTAATTTTTTGAGGATCCTTCATACTGTTTTGAATAATGACTATACCAATTTACATTCCCACCAACAGTACACCAAAGTATTTTTAAAGTTTCCTCCTGCCTTCTGCATTATCTCTAATTCTTCTTTCTTATTTTCATTGTTTGTTTTGGCCTCTGACTGTGATTCTGGGCTTTCCTCAACTGTGTGGTGGTCCTTGCTTTAGTGTTTACATTGCAAGAACTTGCTTGGCCACCCGTGTGTGAAGATATGGCTTTCCATGTGTAGATTTACCGGGTGGTAGTTTGGCTCTCCCGATTTGGGGGGACTCCACAACTTTCTATAACTCTGTTTTCTTGGACTTATTAGTTTCTCCAGAAGGAAATCCTCTCTTGACAGGGGGTATAAGTTGGTTTCCAGCATTTTTGGACTATCATTTCAACTCCATGATTTCACTCTATGCTTTTACACTCAAGTGAGTGTTGGATTCCCCAAGACCAAAGTCCCTCTGCCTCCAACTTTCCAGCCAATAAGCCTCCAGCCCTCTGCTGAGATAGGGAAGTGGATGCCCAGGTGAGCACAGTCAGGGAAGGGATCGGGGTGCCTAACTGGTTTTATAAAGACCTTCATTCAGTCCTCTTGCTGTTAGTCCACCTGCTTCCCCAACTTTTGGATGTTCTTGAAAACTCCAATCACAAGGGTCTGTGTCTGTATGCAGTAGGGGAGGCTCTGTACTATGGATAGACTGGCCTCTAGGCTTCTACACTGTCAAGTTAGGGTTCAGCTTCCCCAGGTCTGTTAAGTCCATGATTGCTCCTCTATCTCCTCTCCAGCTTCCTGAATTTTATGGCTCTCATTTCCTCTCCCTTCTTCTTTATCATAAATTATTTCTATTCTATTTTATCCCTTTCCTATCATTCTGTAAGATTTCAGAAAGGTATCGAAATAAATACTCATTTCAATCCACTTCTACCATTTAGCAAGAAAAAGAATTACAGTTGTTGCTTTGTTCTGTTTTATTAACAGATTTTACAACACATTCTTGATATAGTACAAGGTTGCTTTGCCTGTACCTCCTTCGCCATAGAGAGTTTTTATTAATGAAGAAAGAAAAGGCGGTGATGAAAAATATATTCTCTTCTCTAAAACTGTTGATTTTGTACCCCCAAAAGGTATGTTGAAGTCCAAACCCCTAGTAATTCAGGATGTGACCTTATTTGGAAATAGCGTTGTTACATATGTAACTAGATGAAATGAGGTTGTGTTGGAATAAGGTAAGTCCCTAATCTAATAGGACTGTGACTTTATAAGAAGATGGCCATGTGAAGACAGAGATACAGAAGAATGCTGTGAAGATGCAGTCAGAGATTGGAATGGTGCAGCTACAAGTCAAGGGATACCAAGGATTGCCAGGCATCATCAGAAGCTAGGAAAGAGGCATGGATCCAATTTCCCCTCAGAGCTCTCAGAAGGAACCAACCTTTCCCAATACCTTAATTTCACACTTCTAGCATCCAGAACTGTGAGGTGATACATTTCTGTTATTATAAGCCATCCAATTTGTAGTAACTTGTTATGACAGGCTTAAGAAACGAATACAGATTTTGGTGCCAAGAAGTAGGGTGGTGCTGTAACAAATACCTAAAAATGTGGAAGTGGCTTTGAAATACAGTAATAGGTAGAGGCTGGAGGAATTTTGAGGGGCATGATCGGAAAAGCCTACAGTGCCTCGAAGAGATTGTTGACAGATATATGGGCATTAAATATGGTCTTGGTGAGGTCTCAGATGGAAATGAGGAAAATGTTATTGGATGCTGGAGGAGAGAGAATCCTTCTTGTCTTTCTGGTGACAGAGAACGTGAGTGAATTTTGCTCTGCTGTTTTATGAAAAACAAGTGATGAACTTAGAAACTTAGCTGAAGAAATTTCCAAGCAAAGAGTGGAAGAAGTGGGCTGGTTTCTCCTTGCTGCTTACAGTAAGCAAAAGAAAAGACATAAATCAAAGAAGAACTGCTAAGCAGAAAGGAACAAGTGCTTAATGATTTGGAATACCCAGATAGCATGCTCTGGGAACAGGGTCAAAATTGTGGCTGGACAACCATTTGCTAGAGATATTAGGTATGTGACTCATTGATCCAATCAATCTCCGATCAACCATCTCAGCAGTAACTAGGAATAAAGATGTGGTTCTCTGAGAAGGATCTGTAGGGACCCGTTGTCTTATTTTGTAATCCCCTCAATATCCAAAGAAGACCAAGAAGGTTTTGAGAATTTTATACTAGCAGAAATACTGCATGCCTAGACTGAGAAGGACGAAGATGAGATGAAATGAAGGAAGAATGACTTTTAGGACAGAGCCACAGATGCAGAGACCTGGACCAAGGGGACCTCCTAGTCTCCAGAGGGAAGGGTGACCCATAGCCAACGGGGGTGGGGCCACTCCAGCAAAGCCAGAGGACAGAGCATCAAGTCACAGAGAAGTAGTCTCAGGTTTTGGAACCTAATGGAATTTGCCCTGCTGAGTTGCAAACTTGCTTCAGACCTGTGATGCCTTTTTTCCTTCGAATTTCTCCCTTTTGGAAGGGGATTGTCTATCCTACACAAGTACACCATTGTGTCTTGGAAGTGGACATCTTGTTTTCTGAATGCCATTTGAAGGAGGCAGAGATTGGAATGATGCACCTATAAGAGAAGGAAGACCAAGGATTGGGAGACATCAACAAAAGACACGAGAAAGGCATGGAGTAGTATCTTCCTGAGATCCCTCAGAAAAAAAAGCAACCCTACTGACACTTTGATTTTTGTTGTTGTTGTTATAAAACATTTATTGTAACCTTGATAAAGTTTCAGTTATGAAACTAAGTGCTCTGAAAAGTATCTTGCAGAGACTATTCTCTTGAGGAAGATGCAATATTTCATGGTTAGCTAAGCTAATTTAATGGTCTGATTAAACAACAAAATCCTCTCCTAGTTACAGAGACACAGGGCCAAATCTGAGCCTTAAACCAAGACGTACAGTCTGAGATCACAGGCTGCTAAAATCACCTCATGTGATTCTTATAAGGGCAGAGATGCCTGTAGAATCTTCCTAACTAATCCACATATATAGGCTGCCATATATTTCCCCACTGAAAATATATTTCTAATTATTTATAGTAACTAGAAAATATTCTATTGAGGATGCTATAGCTATAGGTGAAGCATTTTTAGTACCCCATCCTTAGAGGATACATAAGTGATTAGAGAACTTCAAATATTAACTGCCATTAAAGTATAATTTAGAAGTTCTCAAGACAGTATGGTACTGGCACAAAAACAGAAATATAGATCAATGGAACAGGATAGAAAGCCCAGAGATAAACCCACGCACATATGGTCACCTTATCTTTGATAAAGGAGGCAAGCATATACAGTGGAGAAAAGACAGCCTCTTCAATAAGTGGTGCTGGGAAAACTGGACAGGTACATGTAAAAGTATGAAATTAGAACACTACCTAACACCATACACAAAAATAAACTCAAAATGGATTAAAGACCTAAATGTAAGGCCAGACACTATCAAACTCTTAGAGGAAAACATAGGCAGAACACTCTATGACATAAATCACAGCAAGGTCCTTTTTGACCCAACTCCTAGAGAAATGGAAATAAAAACAAAAATAAACAAATGGGACCTAATGAAACTTAAAAGCTTTTGCACAGCAAAGGAAACCATAAACAAGACCAAAAGACAGCCCTCAGAATGGGAGAAAATATTTGCAAATGAAGCAACTGACAAAGGATTAATCTCCAAAATTTACAAGCAGCTCATGCAGCTCAATAACAAAAAAACAAACAACCCAATCCAAAAATGGGCAGAAGACCTAAATAGACATTTCTCCAAAGAAGATATACAGATTGCCAACAAACACATGAAAGAATGCTCAACATCATTAATCATTAGAGAAATGCAAATCAAAACTACAATGAGATATCATCTCACACCGGTCAGAATGGCCATCATCAAAAAATCTACAAACAATAAATGCTGGAGAGGGTGTGGAGAAAATGGAACCCTCTTGCACTGTTGGTGGGAATGTAAATTGATACAGCCACTATGGAGAACAGTATGGAGGTTCCTTAAAAATCTAAAAACAGAACTAGCATATGCCCAGCAATCCCACTACTGGACATATACCCTGAGAATACCATAATTCAAAAAGAGTCATGTACCACAATATTCACTGCAGCTCTATTTACAATAGCCAGGACACGGAAGCAACCTACGTGTCCATCAACAGATGACTGGATAAAGAAGATGTGGCACATATATTGAATGGAATATTACTCAGCCATAAAAAGAAACGAAATTGAGTTATTTGTAGCGAGGTGGATGGACCTAGAGACTGTCATACAGAGTGAAGTAAGTCAGAAAGAGAAAAACAAATACAGTATGCTAACACATATATACGGAATCTAAGGAAAAAAAAAAAAAAGGTCATGAAGAACCTAGTGGTAAGACGGGAATAAAGACACAGACCTACTAGAGAATGGACTTGAGGATATGGGGAGGGGGAAGGGTAAGCTGTGACAAAGTGAGAGAGTGGCATGGACATATATACACTACCAAACGTAAAATAGATAGCTAGTGGGAAGCAGCCGCATAGCACAGGGAGATCAGCTTGATACTTTGTGACCACCTAGAGGGGTGGGAGAGGGAGGGTGGGAGTGAGGGAAGAGGGAAGAGATATGGGAACATATGTATATGTATAACTGATTCACTTCGTTATAAAGCAGAAACTAACACACCATTGTAAAGCAATTATACTCCAATAAAGATGTTAAAAAAAAAAAAAAAGTTCTAGCTTCCAGAATTTTGAGACAATCCATTTCTGCCGTTTCAAGGCACATAGTTTGTGGTACTTTTCAACGGCAGCCCTAGGAAATGCCCACATTCCATCTACTTATACCAGTTAGCAAGAAAATAAACTACAGTTTTATTTCAATTGATTTTAGAACATATCCTTAGATATAGTTGAAAGTCAGTGTGCCTGTACTTTCTTCTCCATAGGCAATTTCTTGTAAATGGAAAAGAAAATGTGACAAAAAAATACACTCTTATCTTCTTCAAAAGAGTACTCATCAAGGATATAATATTTTTTACTCCTAATTCACAATAAAATTCAAATGGCTATAAGCATTAATTCAAATGTCATAGAATTAATAAATATATTATTAAATAAATATCTATATACTTCAAAAGAGAAAGGCCAAGTAAGACTAATTGATATATAGTAGAAATGAGAAATTTTATAGAATACTTTATAAAATTTTATAAAATAGAAAAAAATTTTATAAAATAGCATAAAGATTTTCCTTGTTTTGTATTGAATGTGTTTTCATTTTTATAATATTGCTCTGATTTAAATTGATAGGAAAATAACACTTAGGAGGGGTTCAGCTACGCAGGTAATTTGATCAAAATGCTGTGAAGAAAGATTTTTAGAACATGCTTTCATAATGTTTTGCTAGTAAATATAAAAATCATTTTCCAATTGTTATGATAATATCCTGTGTGTTCTTCCCCTCAGCTTCTTTCCCCTGCTGTCTCTCTTAACACTTAGGCATAATTTTCACAAGGTTACCCATTCTAAGTGTGCCAATAAATGTAATTATATTCATTTCAGAAGGCAGAGTTAAATTTATGGAAGTAAAAACAACACGATTTTTTATTTATAACCACGGTAAATTTTAATAGTGAGTTTACTCTAGCAGTGCATAATGTGATGGCTGAGGTACTTAACACGATTATGATTCAATGTAAACCCTGGGGAATTCCTCAAGAACCCTCTTCCCTCCAGTGTTTCTGTTTGCAGTTTAGGAAAAGAGCCCTGAATTAGAAATCAAAGGATTTGGGCAAGTTCTCAGCCAGGAAGCAGTGCCTTCCCTGAGCATCTATTGTTCCTGAAACTGACCTTCCTCAAAGCGCTTCCTGGATTGTTCTGCATTCACCCACTTCTTCCTCAGTGTTCCCACTGCAATTAACTCCTTAAGCTCAGAGCTTGGATTATGTTTTCGTGGCAATCGTGCCTAGCAAGGTGCTCATTAGCTCTTTGTTAAACGAGTGAGTGAGAAAACGAAACGTGAGATTATTGAACAACGCCATGACTTGTTTCCTCAATGGGAAAGGAGCACCTTAGAGCTGCCAATTCAGCTGTATTGCTTTATATATGTTTATATATTGTGAATGAAAAAATGTTGCCTGCCATATCAGCAAACGAAGGATGCTGTGGCCATCAAGCCATCAGCCACTACCGCTGCCCCAATGGTGCATCCTGAGGGGACCCAGGCTGGGAAAGCACAGGATATTGGCCCCAGATACCTAAGGTGCATATCAAAGGATTTCAAAGAGCCCAGACTCTTGCATCTTCCCATACATAGAAAAGCGCTAAATTCCTTAACTTGAGATGTCTGGTTTTCTTTAATTAACAGTAAACTTTTGATGTTCCAACTACTTGGTTTTTGTTGCAAAAATTCCCCATATATCCTGGCTCCTCTCTTATTTCTTTGGAGGAGTCCCTCAGAGCTATCTGAGAGGCTGTCCTCTGGGCTTAAGTCTTCAGTTTTGTCAACCAAATAGAACATAATTCTCAACTTTTAGGTTGTACATTATTTTTCAGTCGACAATATGTTTTATATGCCATAGGGCAAAAGAGACTGCTCTATTCACCTGGCTTGCCCCATTCTCATAACAACTTGCTATTTCCATCACTTTCTTGACATACAGAAGGCACAGATTGATTCGTACTGATCTCGGTATCTCCAGCCCCTGAAAGTGTTCAACTCGATAAATGAATAACAGAATAAATGAATGTCTAGAAGAAATAGATGCTCTTGATGTGCCACTCACATCCCCTTTACTTGGTGAGTGTACCTGCCCCCCACCTGTGTTGGCTACTAATTGCCCACAGCTGGCCTTTTCTCCAGGTGCATGTGCTTGGCATCTATGAGCCACCCTGCCAAAGAGGCAGTCATCTCTCAGGGATAACCTGAATTTAATGAATGACTGACCTGTCTCAAAACGGGGACAAATCTACAGTGTAAATCACGTTCTGGAACTCCAACGGGATCAACTGGAAGCTGGTTTCCAGCTGAGACCACATCCTTGCTGAGGTCTCCCCCTGCCCCTTCTCCTTTCTTTACTCCCCTAATCCTGAAAGCCCCACCCAAAGAATCACATGCACAAAAATATCTGCCCTGGAACTAATCTAAGACACCATTTCCATGCTGTTTTTTTTTCTTTTTATTAAACTTAAAAAAATTTTTTTGAATAATTGTAGTGTAGACAAAGAATGTTGCCTGCCATTTCAGTAAACAAAGGATGTTGTGGCCAGCACCACCGTCCCAAGACCTTGTACCCTGAGGGGAATTCAGAATGGAGAAACATAGGATACTGGCCCTAGATAGTTAAGATGCATATCAAAGGGATGATTTCAATAAGCCCAGACTCATGCATCTTCCCATATAGAGAAAAGCACTGAAATCATGAACTTGAGATACCTGGGGTTTTTTTGTGATTTGCCATAATCTTTTGATGTTTGACTATGTGTTGTTTTCTTTGTTCGTTTGTTTTTGTTTTTTTAAAAAACTCCTATATATCCTGGCTTCTCCCTTACCTCTATGGGAACACTCAGAGCTATCTGAGAGGCTGCCATCCCAGGCTACAGTCCTTAGTAATGTCCCAAATAAAACAAAATTCTCAACTTTCAGGTTGTACGTTTTTTTTCCAGTCAACAGTAGACTGCAGTTGTAAGAAATAATACAGAGAGAAGTTTGCAGGACAGCATGAAGAGCTCCTCATGGCCTCTCCCCAGTGAAACTGACAACAAATATTAAAAAAAAAAGAAATTAAGTCTCCTGAAATGGTACTATGGGTATACAGCAAATAAACAATCAAGAAAATCTGCTCAAACTCTAAGAACTGTGTGAGTCTGTGGTACTGGAAACAAAACCTGCTCCCTCCTTTCCTCCTCCCAACTCAGTAGGACAGAAACTCCACCTCGGACTGTGCAGGGCTGCACGCCACAGGCCTGCAAGCCCTGTACTTGCCCAGCCTCAAAACTGAAGAAAGAGCCCTGAGGCAGCGACAGAGACGTCAATTGTTTAATGGATGGGGGATCTTACACATCTGAAGCAAGGTCCTGGAGCGACACCCCACACGGTGCGGCAGACAGTGGGCAGGACATGGCAGTAGTCTTGGCTCCCAGGGCAAGAGGGAGATTACCACTTACAGGAGGGAACTGACATCAGGTTGGCTCATCCATTACCAGGGAAACCAGCAGAGGGGCATGCCTCTCACTGTCCCTTTGATAAACTACCATAGTGGAGACAGTTTTGATCTTAAGATGAGAACAGTCACTAGCTGGGATGGGGCAAGTACCTAGGCATTTACTGACTAGGCTTTAAGACTAAGAGGGAAGATCAGTCAGGTGAGTAGGGACTGGTCCAGCAGGGGATGTACAGAGAGCAAGAGAACAGCCATCTTGGGTGGCCTGATCACACAGACTGGCATGGCCAAAAGTGCGGGGACCCTTCCCCCCAGCTCCCAGTCAGAGGGCTACCTCCTTGGGAAGGGTAAGTTCTAGGTGAGTGCAGCCCAGAGGTAGGGGCAGCCTTCTTCTCCCCAATGCCCCCTCAGGAGATTGAGATCCATCTTAGGTCTGGCATAGCTGGGAATACCCAGAGCCCTGACTGCCCTTTCTCCACCTCATGGGTTGGAGGAGCCACCCCAAAAGAGACAAGCTGAGGAGATCTGGGCTGCCGATCCCCCATCCATGGAGTCTTAGCTCCTAGAGCAGGGTTGTCACCTAGACATTAATGTACCGTTTTCCCCACCCCAGCTCTGGGTCAGAGATATTTCCTGAAGGAAGAAGCAGGCCATAGACCAGAATTCTAGATCCCTCCCCAAAGAAACTGAGTTCATTTGCAACAGAGCGTGGAGAAGGTCAAGCCTAAAAATGGTCTTTAAAACAGTGGAATTTGTGTTGAAAGACAACTGGGAGGAGATGTATAGATTCACTGGTGATGTAGGTTGAACTGTAGGCCAGCTAGTCTGTCAGTGAGAAACAGGGCAAGAGACCAGGAAGAGCCCTCCTGGTGTTAGAAGAATCTCAAACACTATCCAGGGCTGGGGTGGGAGTTCCTGTCTTACACATGGTCTCTGCTGACACCAGGTGCATTTGGCCTTATTACCGAAACTGCTTCTTTTTGCCCATCAATTCATCTAGATATAATGACTCAGGCTAAAATCCTATAAAGGGCAAGAAAACATTAGGCCTTTGCATAATCCTTTAGCACTGCTTACTTACAGGGAGCTGCTGATTTAAAGAGTGTGGAGAAAATATCTTTGGAGCTATTTTCACAGCATTCCAATTGATTCATTGCTTCTGCCACATTAAGCTACAATGCTGTTGGCTTCAAAATCAACTCATCTACCTTTTATGTCTATCCCCATCACGTTCTTTTATTAAGATGCTTTTGCAGGTTAATAAAGTGTTTACATTTAAATTGTTATATCTGTGAATCAAATGTAGTCTCCAGTCAATCATATATCTAGCTTAAGATGGAAGAGGGGCAAAAAGCAGTTAAAATGACTTGGCTGACACAATGTATATGAAATCTATTCAGGGAACAGGTTAAAAATGTATTCGTTATACTTGGTTAGGTTTGGAACAGAAAGTTTGTCCTCTTAAACCAGCCACTGGATGACTTCGATGACTCCACCATTTTTCCTTCTTCCCTTTAGGACTTATGTAAACATACACTAAGACATCTCTCCCACTCAGGTCAGTGTAGTTTTGACTGCAAGTATCAATATATCTGTTTTGTGAAGCAACCATATTATATTAACACTTTTAACATCAAGAGCATTTATTATGTGAGTATGTAATACGTAATTTTTAAAATTACCAGGTGAATACAACCATGTTAAAAATGTTTTGCTTATCAGGATTGTCTATGCCATGCTCACCTTTTAGTAATGTGTGACTTGAGTAAATTATATCAGTTCTCTGAGTCTCATTTTCTTTATGTACAAAAGAGAGTGTGGCTTTTCTGCTTCTCTCCCTCCAGTCAACATCCATTACACAACCACCAGTGTGATTTTTGTAAATATACATCAGGCCATCTCACCCAAACGATTTAAAAATCCTCCAGTAACTCCTCATCACCACTAAAATGAAGTACAGATTCCCTAGATTGATCTTAGAATACCACGTGATCTGTAATGTGCCATTTTCATGCCCCATCTTCTTCACACATGCACATACATGTCACATTTTAATCCAGTTATAATAATCAGAGTTTGCTAACGTGACCTTTCCCTCTCTGTATGTGAACACTTGCAAATAAACCATCCTTCTCAATATGTCACTGGAAAAATCTCTTTCTCATCCTTCCTCTCCAAACCCTACATACCCTGTGTTTCACTGCTTTCTTGAACATACTTGTATATACTTCCATTTTGACATATGTCATTGTAGGTAGTCTATATATTATACTCCCCCATTAAAGTCTCAGTCCCTTTTAGGGCAAAAACAATGTTCCATCCATTTGGATTGCACGTGATGTCAGCAATAGTAGATTATTCATTATGTTGTGTGAAAATTTTATGATTAAGAAATAGCTATCATAAGTTACATCCTAACCACTGAGATAAACACCTCAAAAAAACAAAAACAAAAATTTTTAAAAACCCTATTTGGCCTAAAAAAAAGTAAAGGAGATAGAATAATTTCTAAAAAAGTAAATAAGCAAATAAATACTTAGTTAACCCAAAGGAAGACAACAATGGAGCAGAAAAAAGAAAAGAAAAAAAAAAGAGCAGCTAATAGAACGCAAAGGACATGACGGTAGATTTAACTCCAACCATACAATAATTACATTAAATATAAATAGTCTGAACATTCAATTCAAAAATTTTCATAATGAATAAAAAGAAAGACTCAACTATATGCTGTTTACAAGACACACTTCAAATATAAAGGCATAGACTGATTGAAAATAAAAGGATGGAAACTGATATACACGCAAACTTTAAGCATAAAAGGAAGCAGATGTAGCTACATTGATATCAAACAAAGTAGACTTCAAGACAAGGAATACAACCAGGGATAAAGAAGATTATCTCATAATGATGAGAGAATCATTCTATAAGAAAATCCATTTTGCAGATGAGAAAACTCAAGCTCAGAAAGGATGAGCAATATAAACAGGAAGTGGAAGAGTTAGATATGAAAATTGTCTGCATGAATCCACTGTGCTATGATGCCTACCATGACTGAGCATGCCAATAAATGAAGCAATCAATGAATAAACATAATCTCTAGGGTCCTTTTCATCTCCCAATCTTGGGAGTTCATTTTCTTTTCTGTCTCTTTGCAAATCCCCCCTGCCATAGGATCCCCACTGTCAATGGGTCTTTGAAAGAAGGGACAGTTCTCAAATCCCACCATATATGCAGATAATCGCAATTGGTCTGCAATAATTTATGATTTGTTGATTTAATGATTCCTTTCTCACAATTTTGATGTCCTCATAACTGCAGGAGAATTGTAAGAGTTGTAATATCTATTTTCAGAAAGAGCTAAGCTTCAGACATTCTGTAGTTATTAATTTCAAATACGTTAGCGTTTATTGGTTGGATGAAAGATTTGCCATTACTCGAGATGCTACAGAAAGATGTATTTGCTCTAATACTTGCCTGAACAGGACAAGTAAGTCGTCAACAGAAATAAGATGAAGGATTTTTATTTGTAAAGTTACTCTGAATCTTGTATCTTGGAGCAGTAGGTCAGTATTAATTAATTTAAGCTCAGAATAAGAATGCATTGCAGCATTTAGAGGCATCTAAGACTGCTGAAAACTCTGATAAAGTTTCTCTCTCAAACTTCTATCACTAAAATGCTATGTTTGAGCATCCTTGGAAGTATGCAGCCTTTCCAACCTCTTCATATTTTTGATGTTCAACTTAACTATCATAAATTTTACTTTAAGGCTTAAAGTTTCAAAAACTGTGTAATCAAGTCCCTCAGCCCTAGAATCCTGGACTTTCTGTTGTTGCCATTTGAGATTCATAGGGGGAGACAATATGACATTGTGCTTAAGTGGCTTGACCTTTGAACCAGAGAGAACTCAGGTTTATTCCTAATTATGTCATTGTTAATGTGCTTTCTGATAGCCATTAATTCCTCTAAATATGTTCCTTTCCCTGTGAAATGGTGATTAGAATACTTACATCAAAGTAGATGAGACATTTTATCTAGAGTGCATAGCATACTATTTAACACAAAGATATCACTTAACACATGGTATTTTGAAACCCAGAAGCAGAATGAAGTTGACTCAGCACTTTATAATCACTTGCTGGAGGTTTCTGGTGTCAAGATGCCCCTGGACATGACAGCCTGGGCTACATCATAGTGGTGAGGTTGGTCACTTCTCACTTGAAGTGAACCTTCCCAGCTTCTGCGGAAATGTTCGTGCTGCCCACTGAACTGAGAAAATACTGTTTTGGAAAATGGATGAATCAACAGGAAACAGAACAGTTTGAGGTTTGCTTTTAGGAAGAAAGTTACAAGGAATCTCAAACTTTATCTCTAATTACTCCCAGTCACTGACAGACATAACGTGGGAGAACTTGGACGTTCTGTAAGTGGAAAAAAAAAATTAGATCTCAGAAACTTAAAAAACATCATAATCCATTCTAAAAGTACATGAAATTAGCTACTGTTCCATTCATTCTGCAACATTAGAAACAGTGAAACATTTTCATCATACTAGGGGATAAGAAACTGGGAAAGACCATAAGGGGTACCTTGGCCATGCCGTATCCCTATGCCCATGGTCTTCTTACCCACTATATAAAATTCTGTATTCCACATCTTTAATGGCTGGTTACGTACTTTCTTATTACCCACTCGTGCAATATGCAGCTTTAACTGACTGGAATTATTCTTTCTTGACAATTGTGTTGTCGATGATAGTTTTTCTTTTGTTCTTCCTAACAACTTTGTTCATACCTCTTTTCTCTCTCCCTCCTCCTCTCTACCACTCTTTCCCTCTCTCTACCTCTCTCTCTCTTTCTCTTCTGCTGCACAACTCTCTTCTCATCTCCTCCTCTTATCTATCAGAGAGGTTTGGATAGATAAGAGAGGTTATAAAAGTGGCTGCTAATTCCTCTAATTCCTCCCCTTCCTACATCTACATACTTCTGCCATCATGTAGTAGAGTCAGTTCTCCACCATTTAGGACTGGTCTTGTGACTATGACTCCTGAGACAGTAGAAACCTGATATAAGCAGAGACTTTAAAAGTGCTTCTGTGACTACTGTTTACAGGAAAACTAGTATTACTCTGCCTCCAAAATCAAACAAAAGTTTATAAAAAAGAATCTATAGACCAGTTCCCCTCAGAAATGTAGACAGAAATCTTTAACCAAATATTAGCAAGCAGAATTCAGAAATACATAAAAAGGATTGCACACCATTACTGTGTGAGGTGTATTTTGGTGATAAGACTGTTTCAAAATTCAAAACTCATTCAATGTAATCACCGTATTAATAGACTAAAGAAGAAAAATCATGTGATCCTGTAAGTTGATAAAGAAAAAGCATCTATCTGATGAAAGATTAACACTAATTCATAATAAAAACTCTCAGAAAATGAGCAATAGAGGAGAATGTTCTCAACTTGATAAGGAACGTGTATGAATAATATAATATGTTTAATGGTGAAAGACTGGTTGTTTTCCCTTTAAAACTTGGAACAAGACAAGAATGTCTGCTTTCACCACATTTATTCAACGTAGTTTTAGACGTTTTAGCCAGTGTAATAATGCAAGAAAAGGAAATGAAAGACAAAGGAGAAAGAAAGGAATAAAACTGTACTTATTTGCATATAACATGATTATCTACATAGAAAACTCCCAAAAATCTACCCACAAAAAGTCTTCTAGAACTAATAAGTGAGTTAAGTGAGTTCAGCAAGGTCACAGGGTAGAAGATAAATATTCAGAAATATATTATATTTCTAAGTATTAGCAATAAACAATTGGACTCAAATTAAAAACACAATACAATTTATAATTGCTCATAAAATGAATTACTTCAGTGTAAATCTAACAAAACATGTACTTGTATGCTTGAAACTATAAAATGCTGATCAAAGACGTTCTAAACAAATGAAGAATCATACAGTGTTTATAGATTCAAAGACTCAACAAAGATGTTAATTTTCTAAAATTATTATAGTCAACAAAATTACAATAAAAATCCCAGCAAGATTTTTTTATAGAAAAATAAATATTGTTTTTAAATATATATGGAAAGGCAAAAGAAATAGAATAATTAAAACAATTCTGAAAAGAATAATAAAAATAGAGAAATAAGTCTACCTGGCTTCCAGACTTATTATATAACATAGCTACAGTAATAAAGACTGTGGTATTGGCAGAGAGATAGACACATATATCAATGCAATAAAATAGGGAACTCAGAAATAGACCAACACAAGTACAGCCAACAGCTTTTCTAAAAAAGAGGTGCAAAATTAATTCAGTGTAGGAAGGATAATCTCTTCAACAAATGATGCAACTGGATATCCATAGACCAAAAATAAAACCTTGACCCAAATCCCACAACTGATACAAAAATTAACTCAAAATAGATCATACATGTAAACATAAAACCACACTTTTAGTAGGAAACAATCCAGAAAGAAACATAGAATATAATCTTCAGAACTTAGCCCTTGGTAACGTATATGCCCTCCCTCTTGGACCTCCCTCCCACCCTACCCCCCCAATCCCACCCATCTAGGTATTCTTTTAAGTTGATAAACTTGACATCATCAAACTTAAAAACTTTTGCTCTATAAAAGACCCTGTGAAGAAGATGAAAAGATAAGCTTCATACTGGGAGAATATATTTGCAAACCATGTAACTGACAATGAGTAGTATACAGACAACATAAAGAACTCTCAAAACTCAACAGGTTTAAAAATATCCAAATAGAATATTGACAAAAGACATGAAGAGAGGGACGTCCGTGGTGGCTCAGTGGTTAAGAATCTGCCTGCCAATGCAGGGGACACGGGTTCAAGCCCTGGTCCGGGAAGATCCCACATGCCGTGCCACAACTACTGAGCCCACGTGCCACAACTACTGAAGCCCGTGTGCCTAGAGCCCGTGCTCCACAACAAGAGAAGCCACCGCAACGAGAAGCCCGTGCACCGCAACAAAGAGTAGCCCCCGATCGCGGCAACTAGAGAGAGCCCGTGCGCAGCAGTGAAGACCCTATGCAGCCAAAAATAAATAAGTAAAACTAACTAACTAAATAAATAAATAAATTTATATTAAAAAAAGACATAAAGAGACATTTCACCAAAGAAGATATGCAAATGGAAAATAAGCCCATGAAAAGATGTTCAGCATCATTAACCATTAGGAAAATGTAAATTAATACCAAACTAACATATCACTACAGACCTCTCAGACAACACTAAATGCTGTTGAGGATGTGGGGAAACTGGATCACTTATCCATTGTTGGGTGGAATGTAAAATGGTACATTGATGCTGGAAGACATTTTGAAATATTCTTTAAAAATTAAACATGCAAATATCATATGACTTGGCAATTACACTCCTTAGCAAATATCCCAGAGAAGTGAAAACTATGTCCACATAAAACCTGTGCACAAAAGTTTACAACAGCATTATTCAAAATATGACAAATCTGGAAGCAACCTAGAGGTCTTTCAGTGGATAATAGTTAAAATGCAATCTCACGAATACTACTCAACAGTAAAAAGGAAATATCTATTGCTACATGCAACAACCTGGATGAATCTCAAGCAGAGTTTTAAACTCTGTGATTCCATTTATATAACATTCTTGAAATGACAAAATGATAGAAATGGAAAACAGACCAATGATTGTCACAAGTTAAGGAAGAAGTGGGGGCAGGAGAGCAGTAAGATGTGGCTCCAAAAGGGCAATAAGAGTGATCCTGTGGTAATGAAGTACTGTCTTGATTGTGTCGAAGTTGTTATCCTGGTTGTGATATTGTATTATAGTTTTTCAAGATGTTATCTTTGGGGGGGAAACTTGTCCATTGAGACTTGCCCTCTCTTGCTGCTCCTGGTACCTTAGCTCTCTCATCAGTGGAAGTATCCTGGACTAACCTGCTGAATAAAGAATGACATAGGCTGCAGTCATCTCTGTCAACCTGGACAAAAGCTGACCAACTGCCAGATATATGAGCAAAGCTATCCTATGCAGCCACTAGCTCACCTGCCAGGTGATGACAAATGCGTGAGGGATCCCAGTAAAGATCAGTCAAGCCAACCTAGTCCTGGAGAACCACCCAACTGGTCCACAGAATATTGAGCTAAATAAATGCTGGTTGTTTTAAGCTCCAAAATTTTGCAATAGTGTTTTATGCTATATAAAGTATCTAGTATAGAGGTTAAGCAGATTCCCTGGTTTGCCACAGTCTTTACCAACCAGCCTCCCTCTGGGCTGCATGCCCAGGACTACAGGGAATGGCTTCTGTGCCCAGAAAACTGTGAAACCTCTTGTTGTCTGGGGACACCAGGTCTGATAGCATCATCCTCCTTGGATTCTGGTCACACATGTCTTCTGCCTGTGTCACTCTTAGCTCCCTGCCAGAGGGACAGTCTCTGTTGTCTCCTTTAATTGGAGTTAATTTTTAGGACACTCGTTCCTTTCCCTGAATGCATTCTGAGTCTGAGGAAAACAAAAACCCTCCATCCCTTCTCACTGGGCTCAAAGTCCCCTGTTACCTTGTCTCAGCATCTCTTCACTTTTGGGAAAGTAGAAAAAAATTCATGTTGAGACATTGCTTCTCTTTACCATCTACTTTTGAGCAGGATGATGTTGTTATGAAATCATGGCTTTGAAATCAGAGCAGGTTCTATTCAGATATTGGCCCCACCA